>NC_138346.1:146181844-147619344 GCF_046562875.1 Panthera onca
GAGAGGAAGCCGTTGATGTTATGTTGTCCTCCTGGTATCCAGTGTAGAAAAGGAGCTAGCCAAAGAGCTATGGCTTTAACAGCAAATTAATAAGATGACTTTTAAGAATGAGCTACTTTTATTTTCTTATCATTTTGATGTGCTAGAACATGTGTGGAGGAAAAAATAAAGAGTCAATATAAGTTGAAGATAATATTGATAATATTGAAGAATTGAACATGCTGAAAATATTGAAGAGTTGGGGGTGCTGAAAATAAAACTATCTGATTCCTAATCAAAGTACACCTCTGGCAGGTCATTAGTGCAGTTTCTGTTTTTTTCATACTCTAGGAAATGTAACAATCAAGACAAAGGAGGTTGGGTTTAGTGATGTCTCTAATTTCCTCCCACTGAAGGAATTGTGTGAAATGATAAAATGTAGTCTAAGTGCTGCACTCTACTTCTATATTTGTGACGTGATTGTTAGAAACAGTATTTTGAAAGAGTAGTGGAGATGAGTAAGAAAGCAGGCACTCCTGCTGGTGTATGTCTTGAGCTAGGAGGCTTAATGGAACCCATGGAACTGAATGTGAAATTTCCATTACATTATGAGCTCTTTATGGTGAAGAGGACAAACACTTAGGTCTTCAGGTTTTGTATTAGATTTGTTTTATCATCATTATTGTGGTAGGAATACTCAATATGAAGTATACCCTCTTAACAAATCTTTTTTTTTTTAAATTAATTGTCAAGTTGGCTAACATACAGTGTATACAGTGTGGTCTTGGGTTTTGGGGGTAGATTCCCATGACTCATTGCTTACATATAACACCCAGTGCTCATCCCAACAAGTGCCTTCCTCAATGCCCATCACCCACTTTCCCCTCTCCCCTGCGCCCCCCATGAGCCCTCAGTTTGTTCTCTGTATTTAAAAGCCTCTTATGGTTTGCCTCCCTCCCTCTCTGTTTGTAACTATTTTTTCCCCTTCCCCTCCCCCATGGTCTTCTGTTAAGTTTCTCAAGTTCCACATATGAGTGAAAACATATGGTATCTTTCTCTGACTGACTTATTTCACTTAGAATAATACCCTCCAGTTCCATCCATGTTGCTGCAAATGGCAGGATTTCTTTCCTTCTCATTGTCAAGTAGTATTCCATTGTATATATAAGCCACATCTTCTTTATCCATTCGTCAGTTAATGGACATTTAGGCTCTTTCCATACTTTGGCTATTGTTGAAAGCATGGCTATGAACATTGGGGTACATGTGCACCTATGAATCAGCATTCCTGTGTCCTTCGGATAAATTCCTAGTAGTGCTATTGCTGGTCATAGGGTAGTTCTATTTTTAAGTTTTTGAGGAACCTCCACACTGTTTTCCAGAGAGGCTGCACCAGTTTGCATTCCCACCAACAGTGCAAAAAGATTTCTGTTTCTCCACATCCTCACCAGCATCTGTTGTTTCCCAAGTTATTAATTTTAGCCACTGTGACTGGTGTGAGGTGGTATCTCAGTGTGATTTTGATTTGTATTTCCCTGATGATGAGTGATGTTGAGCATCTTTTCATGTGTCTGTTGGCCATATGGATGTCTTCTTTGGAAAAGTGTCTATGCATGTCTTCTGCCCATTTCTTCACTGGATTATTTGTTTTTCCAGTGTTGAGTTTGGTGAGTTCTTTAGAGATTTTGGATACTAACACTTTATCCAATGTCATTTGCAAATATCTTTTCCCATTCCGTCAGTTGCCTTTTAATTTTGTTGATTGTTTCCTTTGCAGTGCAGAAGCTTTTTATCATGATGAGGTCCCAATAGTTCATTTTTGCTTTTAATTCCCTTTGGAGATGTGTCAAGTAAGAAATTGCTGTGGGGGCGCCTGGGTGGCGCAGTCGGTTAAGCGTCCGACTTCAGCCAGGTCACGATCTCGCGGTCTGTGAGTTCGAGCCCCGCGTCAGGCTCTGGGCTGATGGCTCGGAGCCTGGAGCCTGTTTCCGATTCTGTGTCTCCCTCTCTCTCTGCCCCTCCCCCGTTCATGCTCTGTCTCTCTCTGTCCCAAAAATAAATTTAAAAAAAAACGTTGAAAAAAAAAATTAAAAAAAAAAAAAAAAAAAAAAAAAAAAAGAAATTGCTGTGGCGGCTGAGGTCAGAGAGGTTTTTTCCTGCTTTCTCCTCTAGGGTTTTGATGGTGTCCTATCTCACATTCAGGTCCTTCATCTATTTTGAGTTATTTTTGTGAATGGTGTAAGAAAGTAGTCTAGTTTCATTTTTCTGCATGTTGCTGTCCAGTTCTCCCAGCACCATTTGCTAAAGAGACTGTCTTTTTTCCATTGGATACTCTTTCCTGCTTTGTCAAAGATTAGTTGGCCATATATTTGTGGTCCAATTCTGGAAGATATACATGTGGCCAACAAGCACATGTTCTGTATTCTATTCCATTGGTCTATGTGTCTGTTTTTGTGCCAATACCATACTGTCTTGATGATTACAGCTTTGTAGTTGAGGCTAAAGTCTGGAATTGTGATGCCTCCTTTTTTCGTTTTCTTTTTCAACATTACTTTGGCTATTCGGGTCTTTTATGGTTCCATACAAATTTCAGGACTGTTTGTTCTAGCTTTGAGAAGAATTCTGGTGTTCTTTTCATTGAAATTGCATTGAATGTGTAGATTGCTTTGGGTAGTATTGGCATTTTAACAATATTTGTCCTTCTAATCCATGAGCATGGAATATTTTTCCATTTCTTTGTGTCTTCTTCAATTTCCCTCATAAGTTTTCTACAGTTTTCAGCACACAGATCTTTTACATCTTTGGTTAAGTTTATTCCTAGGTATTTTATGGTTCTTTGTGCAATTGTAAATGGGACCAATTTCTTGATTTCTCTTTCTGTTGCTTCATTATTGGTGTATAGAAATGCAACCAATTTTGGTACATTGATTTTGTATCCTGCAACTCTGCTGAATTCATGTATCAGTTCTAGCAGCTTTTTGGTGGAGTCTTTTGGGTTTTCCATGTAGAGTATCATGTTATCTGCAAAAAGTGAAAGTTTGACTTCTTCTTTGCCAATTTGGATGCCTTTTATTTCATTTTGTTGTCTGATTGCTGATGCTAAGACTTCCAAAACTATGTTAAACAATAGTGGTGAGAGATGACATCCCTGTCATGTTCCTGATCTGGGGTGGGGGGGACTCTCAGTTTTTCCCCATTGAGGATATTAGCAGTGGGTCTTTCCTATATGGCTTTTATGATCTTGAGGTATGATCCTTCTATTCCTACTTTCTTGAGGGTTTTTATCGAGAAAGGTGCTATATTTTGTCAAATACTTTTTCTGCATCTATTGACAGGATCATATAGTTCTTGTCCTTGCTTTTATTAATGTGATGTATCACATTAATTGATTAGTGAATATTGAACCAGCCCTGTAGCCCAGGAATGAATCCCACCTGATCATGGTGAATAATTCTTTTTATTTGTTGTTGAATTCAACTTGCTAGTATCTTGTTGAGAAGTTTTGCATCCATGTTCATCAGGGATATGGGCCTGTAATTCTCTTTTTTTGTGGGGTCTCTGTCTGGTTTGGGAATCAAGGTAATGCTGGCTTCATAGAATGAGTCCAGAATTTTTCCTTCTGGTTCTATTTTTTAGAACAGCTTGAGAAGGATAGGTATTAACTCTGCTTTAAATATCTGGTAGAATTCCCCTGGGAAGCCATCTGGCCCAAGACTGTTATTTGTTGGGAGATTTTTAATAACTGATTCAATTTCTTCATAGTTGTGGGTCTGTTCAAATTTTCTGTTTCTTCCCGTTTGAGTTTTGGTAGTGTGTGGGTGTCTAGGAATTTGTCCATTTCTTCCAGGTTGTCTAGTTTGTTGGCATGTAATTTTTCATATTATTCTCTGATAATTGCTTGTATTTCTGAGGGCTTGGTTGTGATAAATCCATTTTCATTCAATGATTTTATCTATTTGGATCCTCTCTCTTTTCTTTTTGAGAAGCCTGGCTAGAGGTTTATCAATTTTGTTTATTTTTTTTAAAAGCTAGCTCTTAGTTTCATTGATCTGTTATACTGGTTTTTGGGAAATCAACGTTTTTTTTTTTTTTTTTTTTTTTTTTTTATTTTTGGGACAGAGAGACACAGAGCATGAACGGGGGAGGGGCAGAGAGAGAGGGAGACACAGAATTGGAAACAGGCTCCAGGCTCCGAGCTATCAGCCCAGAGCCTGACGCGGGGCTCGAACTCACGGACCGCGAGATCGTGACCTGGCTGAAGTCGGACGCTTAACCGACTGCGCCACCCAGGCGCCGGTTTTTGGGAAATCTATATTGTTTATTTCTGCTCTGATCTTTGTTATTTCTCTTCTTCTGCTGGGTTGGGGGTATCTTTGTTATTCTGCTTCTAGTTCCTTTAGGTGTGCTGTTAGATTTTGTATTGGGGATTTTTCTTGTTTCTTGAGATAGGCCTGTATTGCAATGTATTTTCCTCTTAGGACTGCCTTTGCTATATCCCAAAGGATTTGGATTTTTGTGTTTTCATTTTCATTTGTTTCCATATATTTTTAAATTTCATCTTTAATTGCCTTGTTGACCCATTCATTCTTTAGTAAGATGTTCTTTAACCTCCATGCATTTGGAGGTTTTCCAAACTTTTTCCTGTTGTTGATTTCAAGTTTCATAGCATTGTGATCTGAAAATGCGCATGGTATGATCTCAATTCTTTTATAGTTACTGAGGGCTCTTTTGTGACCCAGTATGCATTCTGTCTTGGAGAATGTTCCATGTTCATTTGAGAAGAATGTGTATTCAGCTGCTTTTGGATGAAATGTTATAAATATATCTGTTAAGTCCATCTAGTCCAGTGTGTCATTCAGGGCCATTGTCTCTTTATTGATTTTCTGCCCAGATAATCTGTCCATTGTTGTAAGTGGAGTATTAAAGTCCCCTGCAGTTACCATATTCTTATCAACAAGATTCCTTATGTTTGTGATTAATTGTTTTATATATTTGGGTATTTCCGAACTGGGTGCATAAACGTTTATAATTGTTAGTTCTTCTTGATGGGTAGACCCCATAATTATGATATAATGCCTTTCTTCATCTCTTGTTACAGCCTTTAGTTTAAAATAATTTGTCTTATATAAGTATGGCTACTCCGGCTTTCTTTTGACTTCCAGTAGCATGGAAGATAGTTCTCCATCCCTCACTTTCAATATGAAGGTATCCTCACTTCTAAAATGAGTCTCTTATAGACAACATATAGATGGGTCTTGTTTTTTATCCATTCTGATACCCTATGTCTTTTGATTGCAGCATTTAGTCCATTTACCTTCAGAGTTATTAATGAAAGATATGGATTTAGTGTCCTTATGCTATCTGTAGGTTTCATGCTTGTGGTGATGTTTCTGGTCTTTTGTAGTCTTTGCAACATTTCACTCACAGAGTCCCCCTTAGGATCTCTTATAGGACTGGTTTAGTGGTAATGAACTCCTTCAGTTTTTGTTTGTCTAGGAAAACCTTTATTTCTCCTTCTATTCTGAATGACAGCTTTGCTGGATAAAGGATTCTTGACTGCATATTTTTCCTATTCAGCACATTGAATATTTCCTGCCACTCCCTTCTGGCCTGCTAAGTTTCAGATGATAGGTCTACTACTAGCCTTATGTGTCTACCCTTGTACGTTAAGACCCGTTTGTCCCATGCTGCTTTCAGAATTCTCTCCTTATCTTTGTATTTTGCCAGTTTCACTATGCTATGTCGTGCAGAAGATCGATTCCTGTTACGTCTGAAGGGAGTTCTCTGTGCCTCCTGGATTTCAATATCTTTTTCCTTCCTCAGATTGGGGAAGCTCTCAGCTATAATTTGTTCAAGTACACCTTCTGCCCCTTTCTCTCCTTCTTCTTCTTCTGGAATTCCTATGATACGTTTATTATTACGTTTCATTGAATCGCTAAGTTCTCTAGTTCTCCCCTCATGGTCTAGAATTTTTTTTATCTTTCTTTTGCTCAGCTTCATCTTTTCCATATTTTTATCTTCTATTTCACTTATTCTCCCCTCTGCCTCTTCAATCCTCAATGTCACCACATCTAGTTTTTTTGCACCTCATTTACAGCATTTCTTAATTTGTCATGATTATTTTTTAGTTCCTTGATCTCTGCAGCAATAGATTCCCTGCTGTCTTCTGTGCTTTTTTCAAGCCCCACAATTAATCTTATGACTATTATTTTAAATTCTTGATCAGATATATTGTTTATATCTGATTTGAGCAATTCTTTAGCTGTCATTTTTTCCTGGAATTTCTTTTGAGGAGAATTCTTCCATTTCATCATTTTGGCTAGTTTTCTGTCCTTTATATGTTTTTTTAAATTTTTTTTAATGTTCATTTATTTTTGAGACAGAGAGAGACAGAGCATGAGCAGGGGAGGGGCAGAGAGAGAGGGAGACACAGAATCCGAAGCAGGCTTCAGGCTCTGAACTGTCAGCACAAAGCCTGATGCGGGGCTCGAACTCATCAACCACGAGATCATGACCTGAGCCAAAGTTGGACGCTCAACCGACTGAGCCACCCAGGCTCCCCATGTCCCTTGTGTGTTTTAAAAGCTTGTTATGTGTCCTGCACTTACAAGCACTACTATATTAAAGAGGGGGTCATACAGTGTCCACAGCCTGGCCCTTCAGGAGGTGGTTTTTGGAGTGTGTTACTTGCTCTCTGTTGTTGTGACTCTGGTTGCTTTATCTCCCTTCTCGTAGTGATGTTTTGGGCTCTCCACCAGGTGTGCTTTGATTTGTTCATTGAAGGGAGCCCTTTGTATTTCCAGTCATAATCACAGAGCCAGGTCCAGGTGCTCCAAAAAGGATGCACAGGTGAATGATTAGCCCTTTGGTGGCCTCAGCCAGTTTTCCCAGAATACCTTCTGCTGGCTGTGGAGGGAGCAGGATACTCTGCATTTTCATCCTGGTGACCAGATACTTTAGAAAAGGAACAAAAATTTTCCCTCTGCCCTTAATGGTGAGTGCTTGGCTGAGACACCTTTTCCTGTAGGGCACCTCATAGATGCATGAGCTTATCTAGGACAGAAGTTCTCCACCATGGCCGCTGTAACTCAAGATTGTCTTTGGTGGGGTTAACCTGCTATTTCAGCCTTCCAACAAAGACTCACTGGAAGCCTCACACCAGATCCACTCTGGCACTGGAACCAGTCAGTTTTTAAAGTGGACGCAGAATAACCCTTACCCTCTTAACAAATCTTTAAGTGCACAGTACATTACTGTCAGCCATAGGCATGTAGTTACACATCAGATCTCTAGAACTGATTCATTTTGTAAAACTGAGACTTTATGTGTGTTAAGCAGCAACTCCCTGTTACCTCCTTTTATTAGATCCTGCTTTTTCCTCTGGGGTGGCTCTAAATACAACCTTTCCAAAGTCTATCAACTTTTATTATGTGAACTCTCTGATACTCAAGAAATGGTAACATTAATCCAGGGATAACATTTTCTCCCTTATAAATTGGGCGTGAAGAGGCTTTAGAGTGAGTACTGCCTAACAGTGAGACCTGAAACCAAAGTCAAAAATTTCAAAATTTCTCAACTTAAAGTGAACCAGCCCTGACAAGTGTTGCAAACATGTAAGGGGGAGTACTTCTTGAGGTGTGGCCCAACCACAGTGCACTTACATATGTCTTCACAGCAAAACAGATGTGCTGGGCCATGGTGGGGCCACACAGCTGACTGTTGTAAAGGTATTTTCCAGATTGGGTCTCTGGGACAAGGAAGAAATGTTTTTTTCACTTCAGGCCCACTTATAGTCACTGAATTGTTCTCTGGGGGAGTCAAGGCAGTGTCTCTGAAGGGTGACCCTGAAGCAAGAATAACCAGGTACTTGGAGCTATAGCCCAGGGAGTGCAGTGATATGGCACCAGACTAAGTCTCACTTCATTTAAGGGTGAATGAATGAAGGGAACACACTGGACTGAACTAGTGTGGAAAAAGGGAACAGGGGATCTCCCAGGGCCTCTCAGAGAGTGACATGAGAGGTACTTTGGACTTTGATAAACTCATAAATATGTAATAATAGCTTTCCAGTGTCCAGACATTCCTCATGGCTCTTTTTTCTCCTAAATATCTATCCTACTAATTAAAATCCTCTGTAATTTTAGTGTCCATGTGTTCCAAAAACATCATCACTGAATTGAATATGTACCCTTCCCTCTAGTGATGTAACCGTTGCTCTAGCTTCCTGGCAAGGCGACATATTTATTATAATCAACACCCAAGCAAGATCCATTGCCTTACATTTTGCATAGTTCTGAATTCTTTTCTTTTATTGTGTTTTTCTTTTTGTGTGTGTGTGGCAAAAATGCCATCTATCCTTTAAGCAAATTTCAACAATAGGATACAGTATTGTTAGCTATAGTCACATTGTGGTAAATTAGATCTCCACAACTTATCTTGCACGGCTGAAATGTTGTACTCCTTGACCAGTATCTCCCCATTTCCCCTCCCCCAGCTCCCAGCAACCTCCATTCTACTCTCTGCTTCTATGATATTATTTTCGATTTTACACATATAAGTGAGATCATGCAGTATTTGTATTTCTGCATCTAGCTTATTTAAGATTTGTCCTCTAGTTCATTCCATGTTGTCACAAATGGCAGGATTTCCTTCTTTTTTTTTTTTTTTAACGTTTTTATTTATTTTTGAGATAGAGAGAGACAGAGCATGAAGGGGGGAGGGGCAGAGAGAGAAGGAGACACAGAATTGGAAGCAGGCTCCAGGCTCTGAGCCATCAGCCCAGAGCCCGATGCGGGGCTCGAACTCACGGACCGCGAGATCGTGACCTGAGCTGAAGTCGGACGCTTAACCGACTGCGCCACCCAGGGGCCCCTCCTTCTTTTTTTTTAAATGAATAATATTCCATTTCATTTATATGCCACATTTTCTTTATCCATTTATTGAGTAATGGGCATTTAAACTGTTTTCATATCTTGGCTATTGTGAATAATGCTGCAGCGAACATGGGGGTGCAGATATGTCTTTGAGATCCTGATTTCATTTCCTTTGGACATATATCCAGAAGCTGGGTTGGTGGGTAATATAGTAGTTCTGTTTTTAATATTTTGAGGAACCTCCAATTCATAATAGCAATGAAAATAATAAAATACTGAGAAATAAACTTTACCAAAGAGGGGGAATATTTGTACACTGAAACTTATAAAACATTACTGAAGGAAAATAAAGAAAACACATATAAATGGAAATATATACTACATTCATGGGTTGGAAGAATTAATATTGTTAAAAGGTCTGTACTACCCAAAGTGATCTACATAGTCAAAGCAATTCCTATTCAAATCCCAGTGGCATTCTGTGCAGAAATAGAAAAATTATCCTAAAATTTGTGTAGAGTCACAAAAGACTCTGAATAGCCAAAGCAATCTTGAGCAAGAAGAACTAAGCTAGAAGCATCACATCTCCTGGTTTCAAAATATATTTTAAATCTAACAGTAATAAAAAGAGTATATACTGGCATAAAAGCAGACATATAGACTAATGTAACAGAATATAGAGGCCAGAAAGAAACACACATGTTTAAGGCCAACTAATCTTTTACGAAGGCACCAAAAACACACAATATGAAAAGGATAGTCTCCTTTAAAATGACGTTTTGGGGGCACCTGGGTGGCTCAGTTGGTTGAGCATCTGATTTTGGCTTAGGTCATGATCTCGTGGTTCCTGAGTTCAAGCCCCACATTGAGCTCACCGATGTCAGCCTGTCAGCACAGAGCCCACTTCAGATCCTCTGTACCCATCTCTCTGCTCTTCTCCCACTTGGGATCTCCCCCAAAATAAATATTTTTAAAAAATAAAATAATAAAATAAAATGATGATGTGAAAACTGGGTATTCATATGCAGAAGAATGAAATTGGACCCTTACCTTACATCAGATGCAAAAATAAACTGAACATGGATTAAAGGCTTAAACGCTGTGGTTTTTAATGCTCAAAAACACCCAACATGCTTAGTTTGCAGTTGATTTTTATAGTAATATCACAGTGCCTACCCTTTATGATTCTAGAATTCTTTAAGCCCTGTGCATCTTGTCTCTAAAGGACCCACATTCCTTTGCACACACATTTTTCTCAGCAACAGAATTGCATTAAACAGATTTCTAAACAAAAACTACTATAAGCTTGTGTTCCTTCGGAAGGGCTAGGACATCCGTAGATTTATCACCAAGCTTGGTGTAGCAGGATGTTACAATGAAACTCTTCCTGTCTGAGAAATTCCATCAAATAAACAGTTCCTAAAACACCCCATTATTTTTGGAGTTAAAGTAGTATAACATGAAAAAATTTTCACTTTAGCTAACCTGTTTCATTAACTTCCATAAGTTTAGGAAACTATTCAACCATTCTTTCATTACTAACATTATACTCTCATTATTACTTGGACTATAATTTTAAATTTAAACCTTCAGAGATTTTTTTTTTTTTGCAGTAATTACAAACCTGGAAAGCTGGAAGAAAGACTCAAAATTAATTTTCTTCCATTGCTGAATAATAATTATTATTACCTTATTATTATAATTTTTAAAGTAAATATATATTTTACTTAAATATATAAAATATAAACATCAAATTTAAAAGATATAAAATAATAAATTAAAATAACTTCTTAGATCTTTTAGGCAAAAATAACTAGCTTGAAATTCTTCATCCCTAGATTTGCATTTTTATAGCCTCATGAGCAAAAACAAAAGAGACAGAGAGAAGCTTTTAATCAAGTTGGCTGAAGGATTGTACTCATGGGACTTGGCTCATGTGCCCACCCCTCCTCCAACACAAACCTCCGTTTCTCAAGATATACATGGTCGTTGTACTTAGCCCAGCTAGGGTTCAAGTTTTGAAGCTGCCATGTTCAATTTCACAACTTAAAAACATCTGTCTGTGATATTTTTGCATAGGCTTTTGAATGATAACCGACCATTAAATTCTAAATTTTGTATTTTTCTATTTTACCAAGTATCCCGCCCCCCAGCAAAAAACCTGAATCCATCCTAATATAAGCTGAGAAGAAAACTGGAAGACAATGAAACAAAATATTGATGAATATCTCTGGAGTATAAAATTAGGGATCTTATATATACACACATGTATTTTTTTGTTACATATGGAAAAAAAGCAGTATTAAAATAAGAGTACTTCTGAAAAGGGGGGGGAAGAGAAAAGAAATTACTAGGTAAAATCTTTTTTAAAAAATGCCTTCTCACTAACAAAAAATACTCTCAAGAGAGACGCTGTAGAAATCTTCTCAACCTGCCACTATTTTGTTCACATTCACACCTGGTTCTCTAGATGTATTGTGCTAGATGAGGATGTCTAAGGCACTTGTGGAAATTCCATAATACTTCTTTGTAATGGGCAGAGACAAGAAAACAGGGGTAAATACTAATGTACAAAGAAGACTTTAATAGACTGCAAGAGACAAAGAAGGACATTAAATAATAAAGTATCAATTCACCAAGAAGAAATAACAATTATGAATATGTATGTACCCAACATCCGAGCTCCTAAATATATGAAACAAACATTGACAGAATTGAAGGAAGAAACATTTACATAATAATAGGAGAATCAATACCTCCCTTTCAAGAATGAATAGAATAATGAGACAGAAGATCAATAAGGAAAGAAGGACCTGAGCAACATTAGAGGCCAATTGCACCTAACAAACATTTATAAAACGCTACACCCAACAACAGAATGCACATTTTTCTCAAGTGCATATGGAACATTGTCAGGGTAGACCTTATGTTAGGACACAAAATAAATCTTAAAACACTTAAAATTATTGAAATCATACCACCCGTCCTGATCATAGTGGAATGGAACTAGAAATAAACAGCTGAGGGAAAATCGGAAAATTCACAAACATGTGGAAACTACACAACACATACCTAAACAACAAATGGCCTAAGATGAAATCACAAGAGAAATTAGAGACAAATGAAAAGTAAAACATAACATACCAATAAATAAATAAATAAATAAACAAACAAACAAATAAATAATAAAACATAACATACCAATGCTTATAGATACAGCAAAATAAGTGTAACAAGGGAAAGTTATGGCTTTAAATGCTTACATTAAGAAATAAAGAAGATCTCAAACTAACCACCTACCTGTACACTTTGAGAAACTGTAAAAAGAAGAACAAACTAAATCCAAACTAGCAGAAGGAAGTAATAAAAATGGGAGCAAAGACAAATGAGATAGAGAATAGAAAACACAGAAAATCAACAAAATCAAGAGTTGGGTTTCAAAAATATCAACAAATTTGACAAATGTTTAGGTAAAGTAACCAGATAAGAAAAAAGGAGAGAAGACTCAATTAAAATCAGAAATGAAGGAAAAGACATTACAACCAATTTTATAGAAATAAGAAGGATTATAAAGAATGAAAAATTGTATGCCAACAAATTAAATAGCCCACATGAAATGGATAAGTTCCTAGAAACACAAGGCCCACCAAGACTGAATCATGAAGAAATAGAAAATCTGAACAGACCTCTAATTTGCAAGGAGATTGAATCATTAAACAAAAACCTCCCAACGAAGAAAAGCCTAGGACCAGATGGCTTCACTGGTGGCCACTACCAAATACCATTACATTCTTTAAAGAAGTAAAACCAAACCTCTTCAAACTCTTCCAAAAAATTAGGAGGGAACATCTCCAAGCTCATTCTATAAGTCTAACATTATTCTGATATTAAAACCAAACATCAAACATACAGAGAAATTGAATCACTCTGTTATACATCTGAAAGTAACATAACATTTTGTGTCAACTATTCTCAAAAAGACCAATATCCCTGATGAATATTTATACAAAGGTCTTCAACAAAATACCATCAAACAAAATTCAAAAGCACATTAGGAGGAATATATGCCAAGTGCGATTGACTCCTGCAATGCACAGATGGTTCACATTTGAAAATCAAGCAATGTAACATACCACATAAACAAAAAGAGGAAGAAAACCACCTAAAAATATCAATTAATGCAAAAAGTATTTGCCAAAATTTGACAGCCTTTCATGATAAAAACACACAACAAACTGGGAATAGAAGAAAACTACCTCGACATACTAAAGCCCACATATGAAAAGCCCACAGGTAATATCATACTCAAAGGTGAAAAACTGATTTTCCTCTAAGATCAGGAAAAAGACAAGGACCCTCACTTTTGCCACTTCTGTTCAGCATAGTACTGGAAATCTTAGCCAAACAATTAGGCAAACAAAACAAATAATAGCTGCTAAAATTGAAAAGGAGGAGACAAAATTATCCCTGTTTGAAGACAATATAATCTTATATGTAGAAAACCCCAAATATTCCACACACACAAAAAAAGATGTTGGAATTAATTCATTCAGCAAAGTTTCGGGATACAAAATTAACACTCAAAACCAGTGGCATTTTTATAAGTTTATAACGAACAAATCGTAAAGGGAGTTAGGAAAACAGTTCCATTTACAATAGCACCCAAAACCAATAAATTCTTAGGAATAAACTTAAATAAGAAAACTGAAGATGTATACACTCAAAAACTACAAAACATTGCTGGAAGAAATTAAAGAAGACAACAATAAATGGAAATACATCTTGTGTACATGGATTGATTGCAAGAGTTAGGATTGTTAAACTGTCAAGACCATCCAAAGAGATGTATACATTCAGGGCAATTCCCATCACAATCTCAATGTCACTTTTTGCAAAATTAGAAACACAAACAACAAAGCATAATAAACATCCTAAAATTTGCATGGAATCTCAAGGAACACAGAATATCCAAAACAATCTTGAAAAGAAACAATGAAGTTGGAGGTCTCACAGTTCCTGATTTCAAAATTTATTTTAAAACCACAGTAATCAAAACAGTGTGATACTGGCATAATGACATATAGACCAATGGAAAAGAAGAGGGAGCCTAGAGAGAAACCCGGCTTATATGGTCAAATGATTTTCACCAATGGTGCCAATACCATTTAATGGGAAAAGAGCAGTCTTTTCAATAAATGATGTTGTGAAAACTGCATTTCCACATGTAAAAGAATGAAATTAGACCCTTACCATATACAAAAAATAATTTAAAATGAATCAAAGACCTAAACATAAACATAAAACCTAAAAGTGTAACTCTTAAAAGAAAACATAAGCAAAATGCCTCATGACATTGGCTTTGGCAAAGATTTCTTGAAAATGCACAAAAAGCAAAGACAAAAAATAGCATATGAAAATTAAAAAGTCAAACATCTGTGCATCAAAGGACACAATCAACAGAGTGAAACACAACTTTCAGAATGGGAGAAAATATTTGCAAACCATATTTTTGATAAGGGGTTAACATTTAGAATATATAAAGAATTCCTACAACTCAACAACAAAAAACAACCCAATTTTTAAAATGGGGAAAGGACTTGAGTACACATTTTTCCATAGATGATACACAAATTGCCAACAAGCATATGAAAGGATACTCAACATCCCTAATCATTAGAGAAATGCAAATCAAAACCACAATTTTACCTCACACCGTTAGGATGTCTAGTATCAGGGGGGAAAAGACTATAACAAGTGTTAGCAAGGATTTAGGAAAATTAGAACCCTCGTGCACTGTTGGTGAGAATGTAAAATGGTGCAGCTACTATGGGAAACAGTATGGTACTGCCTTAAAAAAGAATTACTATATGACCTAGCAATACCATTTCTGGGTATACATACAAAAGTCTTGAAAGAAGGATCTTTTTTTTCAATGTTTGTTTGTTTGTTTATTTATTTATTTATTTATTTATTTAGGGAAAGGAGGGGGCAGAGAGAGAGAGAGAGAGAGAGAGAGAGAGAGAGAGAATCCTAAGCAGGCTCTGTAAAGTAGGATTTTAAAGAGACTTGCACACCCATGTTCACAATATTATTCAAAATAGCCAAGAGATGTAAACAACCCAAATGTCCATCAATGGATGAAAAGACAAACATAATGTGGCATTATACATGAAATAAAATATTATTCAGACTAAAAAAGGAAGGTAATTCACATGCTACAATATGTGGAAATTATGCTAGGGAAATAAACCAATCCCAAGGTTTATATGGGGTATCTAGAATAATCAAATTCACAGAAAGAGAATGTAGAATGGTGGTTGCCAGGGACTGAGGGAGAGGGAAATTCGGAATTACTGTTTAATGGCGATGAAAAGAGTTCTGGAAACTGATCTTTAACACTATTGAACTTGACGCTTAAAAAATAGTTAAGATAGTTATGTTATATATATTTTTACCACAATTAAAAAGAAATGTGATTGGCTGCATTCCATCAAATATCACAGGAAATGGATCTATTCAAAATTGACAATTAAAAATTTGTTTTCTGATACTCCATGTACTTTCTTGATTCAAATCTGTGATTTTAAGAAGCCATTTTTGATAGCGTTATAAACAATGAATCTCTAACATCTCTTAGTACTTCGTTTTTACCATGTTATTTTCAAAGAGCCGATTTCACACAAACATATTAGCAAAAAAGTAATTAATACTCTTAACATCTTTTCAATTCACTCAGAACGTTTTAGGCAGAGGAAAGCCGTCAATGAACCAAAGCGCACAGATTCCATGGCACAGCTCCTGTCTATATTCATCCAGAAGGCAACACACTGTAAAAACAGAGTAATCTGTTACACAGTCCAGTTCTGTAGCTCCATACTATGGAATGCCTTAAATTAACATATTTTGTTATGTTAATAACATTTTGTTATGTTCCAGAATTTGGAACATTTTGTTATGTTCCAGAATTCTTGCTCATACTAAAGTTCAAATATGACAGGGAGTACCCTAATAGAAGAAACACTGAAAACGGGGGGGGGGGGGGGGGAAATGCAGCATTTGTTAGATTTAACTTTTTTTTTGTTCTTATTTCTTTGTTCGTTTTAAATAAATACCTGCTTCTGAAATTTTCCTGATATTTGAGTGACCCCCCCCCTCCCAAATATATAAGCTCCAGTTTCCCAAAATCTGCATCCACCTAGGGAAAAAAAATTGGAAAAACATGACTTAAAATAATAGTGATTATTTCTGAACTATAATTATTTCTAAACTACATGTACATATCCCCCAATTTTATACGTACACATACATATTTTATTATTATTTTTAAAGTACTTACGTTAATACCAAAAAGACTTTTTTTAAAGCAGTGGGATAAGAAATAACCAAGTAAAAACTTAAAACAGACAAACAAAAACTTGTTCCCTGACAAAGTACCGCTGCGAAAACCGGCTGTTGAAATATTCACAACCTACTGTTACTTCGCTCACATTCGCTCCTACTGCTCTGTATTTACTGGGGGACCAGGGAAGCCCAAGCCAACTGTACAGGAGGGACCGGTGTGGAAGCTTCTACTTCTAGGATTTCCTGCTTCGCCTCATTCACACACTCCAGAGTCCTGACTTAGCTAAAAGTGAAAATCCACCGCAGTTGAAACACGACTAAGCATGTCGTTTCGATTTCAGGTCTCCTTCATCCCGAACCTGCAAAGAATGGCTGTAATATCCGGTTTGCTTTTCACTTCTAAAGAGAACGGTCCAGATCCGTAGAAGGCAGACGCTGCAGGAGCGCGAAAGGATAGGCGAGGGCAGCTGAGAACTTGTCCCTGACCGCAGCGCCCGCCCTAGGTAAGTTCGCTCCTAAACCTGGTCTTCCATGCACAAATCCATTAACTAACAACAACAAATTCCCAAGCGCAGACCCCACGCGGGCAGGCGGCAAAGACAGCATAAGAACGGCGAGGGTGCTCCGCGGTGTGTGGCCCTTGGGATGGTTTGCTCTGCCTGAAAAGCGACAGCGCCTGCACCGTGTCCCCGGGATGCGCTGCCCCTCTTCTGGCACCCACCCGGGTTTGCACCAAAAGCCCTGCATGGAAGGACTGCATCCGACTGCATCTTTAGAAAGGGGGATTGAAGTCCTTTCTTAGACTGAGGGACCAAACCCCGACCCAGTCACAGAGGTGCGGCGTAGACTCGCCCACTCCCTTCCCAACGCCCTTTTTCAGACAGGTCCTGCCTGCGCCCCTGCTGGGCATTGGGAAAACAGAGAGAAAAGATGATCCATACCTTAGGGACCGTGTAAATCTAAATTTTGGACTGTTGGTTGTTCTTTCATTAATTACACTAAATATTCTGAAGTTGCTACAAAGCTATATTACATGAAATAATTCAACATTCTTCCTAATCGATTGTTAATCAACTGTTAAAAATAACCGTATGACCGAACTATATGGTTTGCTCATCACGCACTGTTTCTAAACGCACCATCCACACAAATAATAACCTGCAGTATTTATTAAAAATACAGGTTTGAAGCATTTTTAACCATCACTCTAGATAACTCTTACAGTCAGTAACTTTGGAAAATAATGATCATTTATCAGTATATAATACAGCTATCTCATTCTACTTTTTATTTTGGAGAGAAAAGCTTCTTGCCTTGCTTCCACAGTCCTGCTTTGCATTAAACATTTTTTAAAAGAAAATCACTTTGTAAGATCATCTCTTTCCCAAAGCTTTTCATAACATTAACCATGAGAACTCCACATTTCCTCCTAACACGGCATTACAAAGGCTCATGTTTTACTTCTAATTTCTCCTTGAACAACCATAGAAGTCTCATGAGAATCAGGGTGAATTTTTTACCAAAAAATATTATAGTTACCCTCTTACTCCTTGGTAATTTCCAGTTTACAGAATCCTATTGACACAGAACTTGTCTCACTATTCTGTGGCTTCACAGGCTCATTATTGAAACAGTACATTAATTGTGGAAAATTTAATGTATTGAGAGGTTTTGTCATTGGTCCAGACAGTAATGAATTAACCAGGAATTACCGTTTTACCCATAACACTGATAAGAAAGTTGTAATTTACCGAGGCGAGTTCCTTTTTCAAGGTGTCCAGGCAATAGATGACTAGAGCTCTAGATGTTAATTCATAGCAGTCTCCCTCCAGAATCTGTACTGTGACATCCCAGGTGTCTCTGGGTTGCCCCTGCCTAACACTCTCCACAGTGCCCTCCTTGGCTGTGGTTCCTGTGGGGTCTGATTCTGCCAGCTCATACTTCTCATGGGATAGTTTGTTTGTGATAATCCTTCCTTCCTTCATACCAACTTTAACTTGTGGGAAGGAGTTGTCACCATTTCTACCCAAACCAATTCTTTGCCTTCTTTTGGAATTTCACCCTTCCTGCCTCCTTCAATACTTATTTTTTAAGCAATACTTACATAGCATTATTACGTATCAAATATAATTTTAAGTGGTTCATATGTATGCAATCTGGGATACTTTTTATTCTAGTGGCCCTACAATTTAGTTATTATAAGAATTCCCATTTCACAGATGAAAAAAAAGGAGACAGAGAGATATCTTTCCAGTAATCACTCAGCTTGGAAAGTATGAATCCAGTGTTTGAGCCCAGGCAGTTAAGCCCCAAACAAACAGTATGATGCTGTCTCTCTTTAACTTATCAGTCATCCATTTCTTTCCAGGATCTTCAAACAATCTCTCTTTGTCTGTCTGTCTGTCTGTCTGTCTCAATCTTTATCTCCTTGCTCTTGGTCTAATTTTACTTCTACTCTACATCTCCCCCTCTGTCATCAACACCTTTGACAAATCCCTTTTATGGGCCCGAAAATTCATGGATATCTGCCATGTAATTAATCATTTTTGTTTCTCATAAGAAACAAATGGACAATATTTTCTATTCCCCCCAAATGTGGAGAGTAAATATAATATTGAAAAGTTATGTAAGGATGCATTCTTTATCCAGAAATTATCCTTAGTTGCAGACTGCTATTTCAATTAATATCTCGAATTAGCTAAGAAAGTTGTAATTGCGTGTTACCACCTGTCCCAAACTATACTGGATCATATTATCCAGACTCACCTATAATGATACAGGAGTGGTGAGCTCACTTCTGTCTCCTGAAGGAGGTGTCCAATTGTGCCCAATGAGCATTTACTTTACTTGAGGGCATGCCCTTGTAGGGGCACCTTTTTGCATGAGACCTCCTACCACTTTGGGTCCTGTACTGCCTAAATGACTATTCAAGTAACCCCACCTTAGGCAGAGGACTGGAACCAGTGTGGAGACATGTGAATGTTGCTTAGCGTTATCTTAGAATAAAGGCACAGTAAATGTTCTTTGGATGGTCTCTATCTTTTGGTATGATGAAATGTTCCATTCATTTAGATGACAACAATCAAAGCAGAGTCTAGCTCAGATGTGGAGCTCTGTCAGATCCGGGAAGATCCTCAAACATCCTCACAACTGGCTCTCTTTGCTGTAAACTTATAAACGAGAAGTGTTTTTCAGTACATGAATGAATCCTGGCCCCATATATTTCTTTTTTTAATCTTTCTTTCTTTCTTTCTTTCTTTCTTTCTTTCTTTCTTTCTTGCTTGCTTGCTTTCTTTCTTTCGAGAATGAGCAGGAGAGGGACAGAGAGAGAGATTGAGAATCCCAAGCAGGCTTCTCACTGTCAGCTCAGAGCCCAACATAGGGCTCGATCTCATAAGTCCTAAGAGTCTGACGCTTATCACCAACAGAGCCACCCAGGAACCCCTGGACCCATATATTTCTTTAAGCACTGTGTATAAAGGTTTTGGATATTGAGACAAGCTGCATTATTTCTTTTCCCTTCTTCTACGCTCACTCCCCCAACCAATCTACCTCCTGTCCTCTTCCTTTCACTAAATCTATCCTTATCACGGGCACTGTTCACCTTCATTTTCTCTTTCTCAGAATATTTTGTGTATAATTCAACCCCCAATAACCCTATCTATTGCCGTGTATTTCATCTCCTGCTTACTCTTCTCCAGACTACTTACCATCATCTAACACATGTAGATCTTTTCTCATTTGTTTTGTTAATTACCTGACTGCCCCTACTAGACTGGAGCTCCACGAGGCAAGAATCTTATCCATTTTGTTCATTTCTGGATACTGAGCACCTAGAACAGTGCAGCATACAGTAGATACTCAATAAATATTTGCAGAATTGATGAGCCACTATATTGTCCTGGAATTCTTAGAAACTCTATGACCACTCTTCTCATTTCCTTCGTGTCTCATTCTGCCTTACCCCCAAAATGTTGGTTTTCTCAGGACTCTATCATCAGTCCTTTGCTTTCTTCATTCTGTTCATTTTATGCATCTCTTGGATATGATTATTTTAGGATTCGCTTTAAGAACAATTAAGATAATAGATACAGGTTTTCTGTACCAAGCCTTAAGGCACTAACTAGGGTACACACTTTTCCCTTAGGAATGATGTCTATATTCCATAAGCAGAAAGCTGATATGTGTGTAATTTGTACAACCATTAGAGGTGACTTCACGGGGTGCCTGGGTGGCTCAGTCAGTTTAGCATCCCACTTCGGCTCAGGTCATGATCTCGTGGTCCGTGAGTTCAAGCCCCATGGTGGGCGCTGTGCTGACAGCTTGGAGCCTGTTTCAGAATCTGTGTGTCTCTGTCTCTCTGACCCTCCCTCGTTCATGTTCTGTCTCTCTCTGTCTCAAAAATAAGTAAATGTTAAACAAAAAAAAATTTTTAGAGGTGATCTTGTGTTTTTAGAGGTGATCTAGATCACCTCTGAATAGAGGTGATTTAGAGGTGATCTTCAGGATCTTGTGTTATATTGAACAGTTCTTCTGGATTACAGGTTACCATGGCATCTGAACTCACCATGGAAGCCCCCATTTGCCTGATAAAAAACAAGGAAGAGGAGCTGGTGGTGAATCCAGAAGCACTAGAGATTCTTGACAAGATATCTCAGCCTGTGGTGGTGGTGGGCATCGCAGGGCTGTCTCGGACAGGAAAATCCTACCTGATGAACCGCCTGGCAGGACAGAACCATGGTGAGTGTTGTCCTGGGACCAGGGCCATTTGCTTGGAACCATCAATATAACAGGCTGTTCAGGCGTCCTCTAGTGTCGTCTCAAGAAAGAGCCTAACCCCTCCCACTGAAGAAAAATTCTAATTCTCACCATCAAATTTACAACCTAACCCTATCTATCCACAAAATCTTACTCTTGTATCTAGTAAAAAAGAAGAGTCTCCAACCCTGCTTGTTCTCTGGAACCCATCCACTCTCATCAGCTCAGCTCCTGTCGTGATTCCCTTTCTTTCTTTTGTGTCACTTTTGCCCAAATTACAGGGCCATTCCCAGCAGCATAAAATTTTAGTTTATTGTGTCTTCTTTTTAAAAGAGATAGAAAAAGGGGCGCCTGGGTGGCTCAGTCAGTTGAGCGGCCGACTTCGGCTCAGGTCATGATCTCGCGGTCCGTGAGTTCAAGCCCCGCATCAGGCTCTGTGCTGACAGCTCAGAGCCTGGAGCCTGTTTCAGATTCTGTGTCTCCCTCTCTCTGACCCTCCCCTGTTCATGCTCTGTCTCTCCCTGTCTCAAAAATAAAAATAAAAAAACGTTAAATTGTTTTAAAAAAATTTTTTTTAAAAATAAAAGAGATAGAAAAAAAGAGGAAGGAAGGAATGAAGGAGGGAGGGAGGAAGGAAGAACCTGTTATTCCCAAATCTCAAGGGAGCTAAGATTAAATTTTTTCTTCCATTTCATAACAAAAGTTTGATAAATTGTGCTCTCTTTCTGTATTCAGTGTTTTCTAACGTGAAAACTGTAATATGCCCAGAAAAGTTTGTAAAACATACATGTACTATAAAGTTATTAAATGTAAGATGGTCACCTGATCAGGTAAAGAAATTTAATATTACCAACATTCAAAGCCCAAATCACACCCTCTCACACTCTTATCTGTGCTCACCAGTATTTTTAATTTTGATGGCACTTCTTTGCTTTTTAAAGATGGTTTCAGGGGCACCTGGGTGGCTTGGTCAGTTGACTGTCCAACTACTGATTTGGGCTCAGGTCGTGATACCAAGGTCATGAGATAGAGCACTGCGTCAGGCTGTGTGCTGAACCCTCTCTCTCTCTCTCTCTCTCTCTCTCTCTCTCTCTCTGCCCCTCTATCCTGTTCGTGTGTGCGCGCGCTCTCTCTCTAAAAAAAAAAAAGGAAAGAAAGAAAGAAATGGTTTTATAGTCTATGCATTTCAAAAAAGTTTAATTTGGTCTGCTTTTAAAGTTTATATAAATGAAATTGTACCATGTGTATTCTTTTGTGTGTTGTTTTTCTTGTATGTATTTGTAATTTATTTCTAACTGCTGCATAGTGTACAATCGTATGAAGATATCAGAATTTGTTTCTCCATTTATTATTAATGAATGTGGAGATTGGTCCCAGATTTTCTTGTTTATGAATTCAACTATCATAAATGGTTTTGTATTTAAATTCCAGTACACACTTACTCAACCTTCCCCTGCTGATTATACCCAGAATTGGACTCACAGGGTGACAGGGTATCTGTGTTTTCAGCCATTCTGGACAGTATCAAACAGCTTTTTAACTTTTATGTACAATTTACATGACTGTTAGCAGTCACTGAGATTTTCCCACATCCTTATCACCATTTCGTAATGTTAGACATTTTGGCTTTTGCTAACCTTGTGACTATATAGTCACATAGTCTATGTCTCACTATGAATCAGTTTGAGAACCTTTTCATATATTTATTTGCTGCTTGTATTTCTTATTTTTTTCAGTGCAATAAAGTTTTTTTTCCTTTTAAGGGTCAGCTAAAACTACACAGGTTAGTAGAGTTTACATTAATCTGTCCTATGACCTATTTGAGCCTATACAGGTACAAGATGAATAGGGGGCCCAAAGTGTTTCCTCAGAAAATCCTTAATGTCTGTAAACAGTAGATTGTCGCTGAAATGGAAGAAACTCCTTTCCCTGATGGACCCTGAAATGGAAGACATTTATAAGTTTCACCACTGTAGCTCCTGGGGAACCTGGACTATCTACTGTCCCTGTATGTTGTTAACTCCTCCCTCACAGGTTTCCGCATGAACGCCACAGTGAGATCTGAAACCAAGGGCATCTGGATGTGGTGTGTGCCCCACTCCTCCAAGAAGAACCATATCCTTGTCCTTCTAGACACTGAGGGCCTGGGGGATGTGAAAAAGGTAAGGAAGAAAGTTGAATAAACTTCCTTGCTCTTGCCTATTAATTCACTACCTCAATTCCACTTCTGTGGCCTCTTCCTACAAATAGCAAGTGCAAATTATAGATAATGAGGTTAAATTCTCTTATCTTGAACTTTTTTCCTTGAGAGCACAAATATTTTGATATTTTGAGTTAAGATATTCATCTTACTTTTAACACCAGGGTTAATGACACAATTTAATAAACACTTTTGAGTAGCTACATCCAGGCCTCTCTGCTAAGTACTACAGACACAGCAGGGAAGAAAGTAAAGACCCAGAGGTTAGCGGGGAGACCTCAAGTACTTAGTACAATCAGTACAAGGTGCCATGGATGTAACCTCGTAGTGGGTAGGGATTAGATTTCAACTTTCCTGGTGAAATAACACGAACGCTGACTGAAGTGTAACCCATCAGGTCAATGGGACTACCAGTTAAATTGTATGGATTGGTGAGTTTGAATATAGTAGCCTCAAAAATAGGTTTGAACAAAGTAATATATTTAAATAAACTCCATAAAAGCTTTGGCTGTTCCAAGAACATCCATAATGATTTTAGTCTAAGTTTCTTCACTGACTTCTAAAAAGCATGATCTTGACCAATAGAAAATATTGTAAACAGGATACTTGTAGGCGTGTTGTCTTCACAGTATTAGGCACAATCAGTAGTTTCTCCTTACTTCATATAAGTCTGAGTCTACATTGTAGCAGCAGAAGATGGGTTGATTCTGATACTGCCCCTCAAAAAATAAAGGAGAGACTTAGAAATTCTGAATTAAAATTTTTTAATGTTTTAAAACTTTAAGTTTTAAAGTCCTCAGTATAAAATAAAGTGTAAAATAAAACAGAAGAGAAACTAAAACAAAACCTATCAGGCCTCATGAATTCATCTCACCATATGTTTGGATTTTAACAAGTTTATCCCTTCTTTGAATGTACCAGCAACTTCTCAAACTAAGAAAAAAGAACAAAAGTACCAACTTGTTACTTATCATTCAAGGGCCCTGCAACTTAATTCCTAGTGAGTTAGATCTACTCTAATTACCACCCCCCACCCAAAAAATGAAGAGGGACTCTTGATGGTGAAATATATTATATTTTGGCCAAAACTTGTTTCTTTTTATCTAATTACACTTGTTTAAGGGACCCAAACATACCATATTATTAATAACTGGTGGCAATAGAGAACAACTCACTAAATTTAGATTTAGGTAGTGTCTAATTCTGTTTTCCTGGCCTTCAATGCCCCTCCCATCTTGTCTTGAATCTCCTTCCCAGTCTTGTCATCTACTCTCACACATTTATACATTGCTTCAGCCAAATGGAGTAATTCTATAATACATTTATATGATTGTGCTTTTTAATTCCGTCTTGGCTTGTGTTGGTCCTCCCATGATCTTTTCATTTCCACAAATCCACACTGCATCATTTCTTTAAAACCCACCTATTTTTTTTTACCCACTGCCATCATTTCAGTCAGATGTAATCTTTTGCTCAGAATTCGCAGGGCACTTTTCTTTTTTACGTTTTTGGTTTTTACCCCTTTTCCTTTTACATTTTAGGCTTCTGGTTCTACTCCTGGCAGAGATCATTAACTTGGTTAATGTTTCTTGGTTGTATGTTTACTCATTGGTTGACCAACCCAGAAAGTCAACTTCTTGAGGGCAACGACTATCATATGGGTGGTTGTGTCCACCCAACCAAATGTATTGCCTGACATTTAGAAGACAACCGATGAATAGTTGTTGAATTTAACTGAATGACATTGTGTTTTTAATGTTGTCCATGATGCATAAAGTTTGCTGTAGGAATAATTTCCTGCTTATTGGCATATATCTACTGTGTTCTAGTCACTGTGTTAATGAATGGAAATGTTAACAAGTAAATGAAGGGGAGACTCTTTAGTCTTTTGCTCTAATGTGCTTTCCAGGTCAACCCTAAGAATGACTCATGGATCTTTGCCCTGACTGTGCTTCTGAGCAGCACCTTGATCTATAACAGCATAGGCACCATCAACCACCAGGCCCTGGAGCAGCTGCAGTATCCTTCCAGGGACCAAACCACCACGTTTTATTGAGTTTACAGGAATGGCAACCGAGACTGTCATCTTAATTGTCTGGTTGAGGAGAAGGGACATGGGAAATAAGTTAATGTTTATAAAATTTGTTTTTATAAGACCTGGAAATTGTGGTATAAATCATTTCTCCTTCCTTAGCTGAATTCTCAGCTATGTGGCTGAACTAACGCAGCTCATCAGGGCAAAATCCTCAACACCTGATGAAGTAGAGGACTCCACCGAATTTGTGAGTTTCTTTCCAGACTTTGTTTGGACTGTCCGGGATTTCACTCTGGAGTTGAAGATAGATGAATCTTCAATCACTGAAGATGAGTACCTGGAGGATGCCTTGAAGCTAATTCCAGGTCTCAGAGCATGGCATGGGTGATGGAGGTTCCAGAGGGAGTGGGAGCAACTAAGCCCTGTCCTTCAGGACTTGAAATCAAATTTTGTTTGCCCTTGGTTCGAGATATAGTCTATTAGTGAGGGGTGATTGGTGAATGATGTGTGGTGATTGTTTTTCATAGGTTATTAGCTGCAACACTCCAGCTGCTGGAGTAAGCTCGCTGAGGAAATTTAAGGACCACTGTGGAACCAAATGATTTTAGACCAAATGGGTGTTGTGAGACATTTTTCTAGGTTACAGTGCTGCAGCTTCCTAAGGCCCACATACTCGTGTTCCTTTTATGTGCTCCTCTTGTTTCATACTGACAAAAATAGCTCATCAGATTAGAAGTTGGTGAACATTGAATCACAAGAAATAAACGGACATAAATTGTTTGTTATGGAAAAATATACAAAACATAAAATTTACCATCTTAACCATTTTTGAGCTTATACTTCTGTGGCAATAAATGCATTCACATTGTTGTACAAGCATCACCACCCACCAACTCCGAAAACTTTTTATATTCCCCATCCAAAGTTGTACCTGCTAAACACTAACTCCCTGATACCCCCTACCCACAGCCCTTGGCAACCACCATTCTACTCTCTGTCTCCATCTAGGTACCTCATAGAAATGGAATCATACACTACTTATCTTTTTGTGACTGGCTTATTTCAGTAACCATAATGTCCTCAAGATTCATTCATGCTGTAGCAGGTGTTAGAATTTCTTCCTCTCTGAGACCAAATAGTATTCTACTATGTATATACCATATTTAAATGACCGTATTTTAAAAATATATTTCATGTTTCTATGAAATATTCTATGAATACTTTACTAGTGCCTGGACAGTTACAAATTTCAGAGAAAGGATATTTACACATTAAGAGTCCAGAAAAAAAAAAAAAAAAGATGTCCTTCTAGTAAGACTTTCAGATCCACATCTATCTGTCACATGATTTCACTTTCTTCTTTCTTACGGTCTTGTACATTATGTTACCATTTTAATATCATTAATTCACTACATGTTAATTTTACTTGCATTTTATTTTTACTTTATTTTAGCAGAATGAATAATTGATGGCACCTGGAAATAATACAAGTTTTTATTTAATCATTCATGTATTCATTTTTCCAAAAAATTTTATTGAACATCTTATATATCCCCCAAAATCATTCTATGAAGTACTTCCAAGTCAGATCTAGCCTGATATAGATAGTGTTAAGACCTCCAAATTACCTGCAGGTTAACCTTACCACGTGGACACTTCCACTAAAAGAGCTCCAAACATATTTTTTTAGTGTGATTTTTTTTTACTCTGAATTTTAGAAATTTTTTTCTTCCCTTGGTATTATTTGTCCATCTCCTGTTATTTTCACAAACAATGTCTTACTCTTCTTTCTGGCATTACTTTATTTTAGGAATTTTCACTACTTTTGTTCATTCATCAGTCATTTGATAAACATTTTATAAATACTTAAACCACTAAACTCCATACCAATGCTAAGGAAACCAATTATAAGTTTGTTCAGTTGAGCCTCATGCCTTTCTTTCTTCTCCCATAGTATTTTCTTGACTCTGCTCCATGCAGAAATGGATTTTCCATACCTGTGGTGATGGCCCAGGTTGGTTAGAAATGATTGGATGAAAGGAGATTTACAGGCACAGGAGCTGCAATGATGGGAACATTCCTGGAAATGAAGTCTTCACTCCTCTACCTGAAGGCTGCCTTTCAGTGATCACCTTTTTTCCACCTTTGCAGGCACAAATCCCAAAATCCAAAATTCCAACATTCCCAGAGAGTGTATCAGACAGTTCTTTCCAAAACGGAAGTGCTTCATCTTTGACCGGCCTACAAATGACAAAAATCTCTTAGCCCATATTGAGAACGTGCCAGAAGACCAGCTGGACAGTAGTTTCCGGGAGCAATCAAACAAATTCTGCACCTATATTTTCACTCATACAAAGACCAAGACCCTACGAGAGGGAATCATTGTCACTGGGAACCGTGAGTCACCTTTGTCCCACAGCATGTCTCTGTATCAGTGTGTGTGGTGGAGCTTTGAGTATACTCTGAGTTTGGCAGTAATTTTGTTGACATCTGTGTGGAATGATGGGGAAGCAGATATTCATGCCATGAAAAGGTATCCATACATGTTTCTTAATTAGTCTCCCTATGTGAGGGTTTGCTGAGACTTAATATATCTCAAAACCCTAATTCACTAATTATAAAAAGGCAAGACAGAGTTAAAGAGAGGACATCTGCAGATTGAGAAATCCTATGGGATATCTTCTGGTCTTTAAGGATATAGTAGATATTTTGTAAACTTACATGAGTCAGATCATGAATAGGAAGCTATAAGTTCCGGCAAGCCCATTGACAAAGAAAATTATGTATAGTCTTATATGCAGGGCCGGCTTCATGGTCATGTGACTTATACAGTCCGGTAATACCTTGTGCAGAGATGAGCCAATACTCTCTGTGTGTTTTGTTTTAAGTTTCCTTATTTATTTTGGGAGAGAGAATTCTAAGCTGTCAGCACAGAGTTTGATCTGGGGCTTCAACTCAAACCATGAGATCATGATCTGAGTGGAAATCAAGAGTCGATTGCTTCACCAGCTGAGCCACCCAGGCACCCATCTATCCGTGTTTTGAATTCTTGATCATTTTCAACTAGGAGCCCACATTTTCATTTTGTCCTGGGCCACACAAATTATGTAGCTGGTCTTGTTTGTGTATACTACTTCACCTGTATAATCTATTCCTTTTTATTCTCATTGAATGGGAAACTATTTTTCCAGTGACCCATGAGCATATTAATTGCAATTAATCAATTATTAAACAAATTGTTTTAATGTTTATTTTTGAGAGA
This sequence comes from Panthera onca, assembly GCF_046562875.1. NCBI lineage: Eukaryota > Metazoa > Chordata > Mammalia > Carnivora > Felidae > Panthera > Panthera onca. The sequence continues at coordinate 146,210,293 of NC_138346.1, forward strand.
GAGAGAGAGAGAGAGAGAGAGACAGAGCGCGAGCGGGGAAGGGGCAGAGAGAGATGGAGATACAGAATCCGAAGCAGGCTCCAGGCTCCAAGCTGTCAGCACAGAACCCTGCCCAGAGCTTGAACCCATGAGCTACAAGATCATGTCCTCAGCCAAAATTGGATGCTCAAATGACTGAGCCACACAGGCGCTCCTGTAATTGATCATTTAAATTATAATATGAAGAAATGGAGAACAATAAAAGAAAGAATAGGAAAACAATGTTGTTAGAAAGAAATAGATTCCCAAAGAAGAAAATAAAGTTTGTTTCTAAATAAGGTGGGGTTTTTGTGATCTCAGGATGATGCTCCATAAAAACTGGAAGCCAATGATTAAGACCTCGCTATTTATCCTCAAATTTCCTGCCTTATTCAGGGCTGGGGACTCTGTTGAAAGCCTATGTGGATGCCATCAAGACGGGAGAAGTTCCTTGCTTGGAGAACGTGGTGACAGCTCTTGCCCAGCGTGAGAACTCAGTGGCCGTGCAGAAGGCAGCCGACCACTACAGCGAGCAGATGGCCCAACGAGTGAGCTTCCCCACAGACACGCTCCAGGAGCTGCTGGATGTGCATACAGACTGCGAGAGGGAAGCCATTGCAGTCTTCATGGAGCATTCCTTTAAGGATGACAAGCGGTCTTTCCAGAAAAAGCTTGTGGTAGTGTGTCTTAGCATTTATCCTTCCTAATTCCTACCCTTCTGGATGAATGCTTACAGTACATTTTTTTGACTCCGCAGCTCTTCTACCTCTCATGGTGGATGGAACCTGGGTTCTTGTGAGTGACAGGGCACTACAGGGTTACTAGTCACCTTTTTACTAAAAGATGGGCATTCTATTAATTTTCTATTGCTACATTTGAAAATTACCATTAATTTAGCACACTGTAATAATAAATATATATTTGTATATATATATTATTCATATATAATATATATAATACATATATAATATACATGCATAAGCTTACCATTCTGTAGGTCAGAACATAGGCATAAGATGGCGCCATCCTCTGCTCAGAGTGTCACAGACTAAAAACAAGATGTTGGCCAAAATGAGTTCTCAGCTGCAGGCTCTGGAGTGGCTCCAAGTTCCTTCAGGCTGCTGACTGAATCCCCTTCCTTTTGGTTGTAGGATTCATGTTCCCTTTTTTGTTGGCTTTCAGACAGGGGGTGCCTCCAGCTCCTAGAAGCATTTTTTGTACATCTCCATGTTCTCCTTTCATCTTCAGGACAAAAATGACACATAAAATTCTTTTCATATTTTAGTTTTTTTGACTTCCTCTTCTACCAAGAGCTTGGGAGAACTCTCTGCTTTAAAAGAATATATGGTCTTATCTAAGCTTTCTCCAATCCTACCCTCTAGTAATCTCCATTTCTTAAAATTAACTTGTACCATGTAATATCTAACCACTGGAATAAAATTCAGCAAATTCATAGGCTCCAGGACCATGCAAGGGGTATACATCAGAAGAAGGAAATCTTGGAGGAGAGTTTAATTCCTGGGGACAATTAATTACCATTGGCATCTTTCTGGAAGTTTGTCTTTCAGTCTATGACCACCCTACAGTGAAAAAAATCTCTTTGTTCGTATTGAGAAAATGCCAGAAAGTCAGCTGTATTGTAATTTTCAAGAGCAGGGGAAATGTTTATTTTTTCCTCTTTACACACTCAAATTCTTGTTAAAAGAATTCATGGAGAGTTCCAAAGTCTGCTCAGAATACACTTTAGTCATTACCAGATGATTGTTTGGGGGGCAGGGGGATGTACATTTTCATCCATAACAACCCAAACTCTCTGAGGAAACTCTACTTCTAGCCACAATTCAACTTCCTATTGCTCATTGTTGATGATTGGGTCACTGTTAATCATACTACAGCAGAAGGAACCATGGAGTTCATGTCTTCCAACCCCAGGGAAGTAAAGGGACTTTCCACAGGTCACACAGAGAACTGGTCAGAACTAGGGCTAAAAGTCTCTTGACTCCTGGTCTGTCCCATGTTTCATTGTACTCTTAGGTAATCAGGATGCTTTTTCTAAAAGGATGACAGTTGAACTTTCCCTCCTAACAGCTTCTTCCCATTGGATTTCTCTACATTTCCCTGGCAGGACACCATAGAGAAAAAGAAGGATGGTTTCTTGATGCAAAATGAAGATGTATCTTTCAAATATTGTCAGGCTGCAATGGAGCAGCTTTCAGAGCCTCTGAAGGAAAGCATTTCAAAAGGAACTTTCTCTGTTTCTGGAGGATATGATCTGTACTTAAAAGCAAAGAGAAATGTTGAACTTGGTTATAAAGAGGTGCACAGGAAAGGAGTTAAGGTAAGGAATAAAGGGAAAGAGGTTGAACAGTAGAGTGGAGTCAGGTGGCCTTTGTTGCACCTTCTGAATATCTAAGACCCTAGTACCAATTATGGGGAAAAACAAGAGCAAGGCAATAATTCCCTATGGAGCATATGATAATATTTGTGCTAAGTCCCTGGGGAATACAAATATTAGAGACACAACTTTGCTCCCAAGATGCTGATTTTACCAGAGATACAAATAGTGAACAGGATAGGGTATGATAAAGGTTATACTGGTATGCTAATAGACTAATGATAATGGTAATGATGATAATAATGGTTAACACATTGAACACTGACTCTCTCTACCACACATGGTCTTTAGGTGCTTTTGTTGGGTTATTAATTTAATCATCAGAGTAATATTGTGAATTAAGTATACTACCATCTACATTATACACTTGAGAAATGTGATGCACAGAGAAGTTAATAAATTGCCTAAGCCCATGCCACAGTAAGTGGTAGAGCTGGTAGGGCAAATCAGTATCTTGGTGGCCATTCAAAGCTCAGATGGCAGCTTAGGAAACATTACAGAAGGTTGCTCCTAGAAGTTTAAGATGAAGTATTCATAGATGTTAGCTTTATTAAGAAAAGCTAGAAGAGCTTCCAGGAAGAAGAAAAGAATGTCCAAATACATATGAACAAAGTTTTAATATGTTTGTAGAATCAGGAGTCTGGTTGGCTGTAACCCATGGTGGGGCTTGGGGGTGGGCATCAGTTAAAAAAGGGTCTCAAGAACTAAGAAGACTATGATGGAGTTTTTCCATTCTCATCAATAGATTAGAATTTATGCTGTGGACATAGAAGGAAGGGAATCACTCAGGGATACACAATTTACTGGGCCACATTTGAGGTTTTGTTGAACAATTATTTCTGCAACCAGAGACAAGATCTTTGTTGCCTGACATGTATTTGCTCCTTGTTGGTTGGTTCCTCAGGCAAATGAGATCCTCCAGAACTTCCTACAGTCACAGGCAGCAGTAGAGGAATCCATCATGCATTTAGACAAAGCCCTCAGTGCTGGGGACATGGCCAAAGCAGGTACAGGGGAGGGCTCAACTCACAGCGGGATGGGTAGATTCCTGCAGTGCCCACTGACAGATCTGACCAAAGACCTTCTTGCAACAAGGAGTTTCCTCTTCTACCACAGAAAACATGCTCTGTTCAATCAATTCTGAAAATAACAAGACAAGTGGTAGTTGTACATCAGCCAGCCAGGCAGAGTCTCTAACTTCAAAGTGAGAAACCTGTCAATGGTGTGGCCATCTGGTGAAATTACACATTTCCCAGTCACCTTTGCAAAGTCAGTTTAGTCTCTAAGCTCAGGAGGGTCAGACCTGACCTGTTATTTTATTCCCTTTAAAAACTTTCATGGGGCAGTGGAGCAGGCCAAAAGGGAGGCCTCTGAGAAGGAACAGGAGCAGCTAAAACAGAAAGAAAATGAACAACAGCAAAAAATGGAGGCTCAAGAGAGGAGCCTCAAGGAAAACCTAAGCCAGCTGGAAGAGAAGATAAAGAAGGAAAAAGAAAACGTTCAGGAAATGCTGGAAAGGATGTTGAAACATTATCTGAAGGTAAGTCTGGCCTGGATTTGGGCAGATCCTCACTCCTCAGGAAGAGAAGGACAAAATTTTAAGCAAAGTCATGATCCAAGAGTGAAACACAAATGGCATGTGATTTACTAACTGCCTCAGTCCATGTGGATCCTGCTGTAACCCTTAAAGCCATAATACATCTGCCCCTTCCATAGTGCTAGACTTTCGAGTATACAAATAACACCCCTTGAGGAATGGTTTGCTATTTGGAGTGGTTATGGAATGGTCTTGTGAACCCCAATTGAGTAGGGTCTTTGTCTTCTGGTCCTATAGTCCTTAGGATTCTTGATACAACCATCAGAGAGATCAGAAATAGATTTTTTTTTGTATTGAAAGTATCCAATTAGGTCTGATATGAAATGAAAAGGCTCCAAAACTTGCTGCATTTTTTTCCAGATCTGTCTGAATATCCTGGGATTATTATAAAACATAGAGGAAAATCTTTCCTTGGTCCAACCTGCAGCTTGATAAGCAATATTCTGTACAGAGTCAGTAGTTACCATGTTTTATTAGATGATTGTGGCCATGCAACCTCAAATAGAACTGAGAATTAATTAGAATTAAAACTGTATTCCTACCCAAAGAGCATTGTTTGGGCTAGAATGCGTTATGGGGAAAGTTCTCATGTCTGATCTAGGCCCAACACCTACCCACCCCCAGAGAGATGATGCTGAGGACATCTTAGGATGTTATAAACCATGGATACTCTCATTATCCAGGTCAAAATGTATGGACACATTGGATATCCTCCAAACAGCAGTCTAAAGTGGCAGAAAAATAGACACCTACGTTTGCTGCTGGCTGAATCCTAATAATGGTGATTTTCACAAGTGGACTCTTTTCATTTTATAGGTCCAAGAAGAATTGCTTAATGAAAGATTTGGAAAGAAATCCGAGGAGTTGAATAAGGAGATAAATCGACTACAAAAAGAGATTGAAAGAAACAAAAAAACTGATCCGTTATTGATTTCAAAGGCGATTGATGTGGCTGGGAACGTATTAATTGTGGCACTACCTGAAATTTTTAGGCTAGTCCGTCAAGGGAGGAAAATTCTCAATGAAAACAATTAAATAAGCTTAGATGTCTTGTTAAGGATACAATAAAATGAGGCTTCTTTTGTTTTAGTAGTGTAATACTGTGTTTATTTTTGAAATACATGTGTCATGCCACTTTCATACAACAAAAGTTTAAAAATAAAAAGTGATTGCAAAAAACATCAGCTCATGGCATATACAAGATAAACTTAATTTTGACTGAATGAAATAATTTAGTGAAATGGGAACCAAGTTGAAAAATACAATGGAAGAAAAGGCTAAATTTTCAATGCCATTGTAACAAAATAATTCTGAATAAGATTATAAAGACATTTGTAAAATTTACATAGAGATATACTTTAAGTGTTACTGAAGAACACAAAAATTTATAAAATGAACCAAAGTAAATAAGACATATATGGTGTATGTGTGTGTCTGTACACATATACATATATGTATACATATGTGTATATGTATGTATGTACATGTACACATATATGTACATGATTCCAACAAATATTTCAAAAATGTTTTGAAAGTAGACAAATTTGTTTTACAGTATACATTGAAAAACTGTAAGCAAAAATATCCAATGCAATTCTATAAAGAGAAAAATAATGAGAGGCAGTTATCTCTAACTGTATGTTAAAACATCCCAACAAGTAGCACAATGAATATTGAATGAATAGCACAATGGTGCTGGCACCTGAATATTTAAACATCAGTAAAATAGTGTTGAAAGTTTGGACATCAGTAAAAATTCAGATAGAAATTTATTATACAATAAGTTTGGCACTTCACATTGGTGAAGGGATAAGGAATATTCTGTAAGTGTAATTTGGACTCTACATACCCATCTGGAAAAAAAAATTTCAAGTCTTCCTTTCACTTCATACCAAAGCAAATTTCAGATGTATCAAAGATTTTTAAATGAAAATTAAATTGTAAAAGATTAAAAAGTAGTTTTGTGGTAGAAAAGTCCTTTTTCAGTGTGAATATGATGATTAAAAAGAAAAGATTAATATATTCAACTACATAAAAATAATGAAATTATTCATAGAAAAGAAAAAGCAAGGCAAGAAGACAAATACCAATATGAATATAAATTAACAACTTCTATCACAACGAGTATATTTCATGAAGCTATAGGAGCCCTTATAAATCAGTGAGAAAAGATAAACAACCCCATTAAAAATGTGCAGAACGGTAAGTAGAAAATATAGTTGGTCAATTCTGCTGATAATAAGAGCTATGTAAAGTAAAACTGTCAGCTACCCGTTTCACCTCTATGATTTGCAAGGAAGAACACATTTGACAGAAGACTAGGTTGTAAAAATATGGAGAAGCAGGAAGAGTCTGCTCAGTAGAGCAAGGAACTAGAAAGACACAGAGATGCTCCCAAATCTTGTTTTCATTAGGACTTTTCAATAAAGCCTGAAAAATCCAGCCCCTCGTTTCTTTTTAGATACAAATTCACTTAGGAAGTCTTCTGGAGTAGCCTCTGAATTCCAATTCAAATTGATAACATGGGTAAAAGAAAAGGAAATTTTTCTTTGAGGTCAATTCAACTTTTATGGAATTCCTTTCCATGTCTCTGTAGATTCTGTAAATTCTGCTCTGGCTAGAATGAATTTCTTCTGATTCTCCAAGCTTCATGTGTTTTATCTGGACTCTGGGCTTTTGCACAATACATATACTTATTTAAATAACCCTGCTTGATATTCTTTATATGTTAGCCTCTGTTCCTCCTTCTGGTCTCCTATTTCCTGACTTCCTGAGACTAGATGAGGTGACCCTTCTCTATGCTGCCATTGTGCCTTGTCACTCCTACCATAGCACTTCTTATATAATTGTAAAATGAAACTGACCTATTTACCGCTGTCTCTCCTACTGTCTCTTGATCTCAGGTACTCACTCTTCTTCATCATCTTATCTTTAGTTCCCAACAGGCCCACCATATAATCACCCAGCGTTCAAAAAATGTTGATTGAATAATTACATGAGCTGCCATCCAAAAGGACTCCAATTTACCATGTTTTAACTACATTATCTGATCTCTGGGGTCTAAACATAAAAGATGTAGCAGTTTCAAGGCACAGCTGACATGAGCTACTGGCCCTGCCATATGATATGTCGTATTCATACAAGGGTATCAGATCCTTTCCCTTCTCCTAATCCATCGCATAGTTTAAACTCTACAGACTTCATTATTTAGCCAAACGTTATGCCACAGAAAAGAGTGCTTCCTGTGTTAAATCACCAGCTGTTAAGATGATCATTACAGACCAGGGCAATTCACATGCTCACTAATCACTCCAAGGGCAGAAATTGGAGTTAGCATATAAACACATACATCACACTGCTTATTCTGGAGTATTTAAAAGTAAGTTATCACATTAATAAGGTAATTTACCCCAGTTCCAATCTACTGCTTTCATAGTTTGTCTCCTCTATTTGTTCACCAGGAAAAAGCATCCTTTTTACCCAGCAACTATATCAAAAGCTGCTGGTATCTGTTTAAACCAGAGACTGGTACAACCCTTCATCCCTAGCAACCTTTGCGATCAGAACTATCATACTATAAGTAGCTCAAATGTGTCCAGTTGAACCCTAATATATGACAAAGTTTTATGTATAGTCATTGCTTATTAAATAATTGTCTAACAAATAAATGTCTAAAGGCACTAAACCAGTACATGGAAGGTACTCAGAAAATGTTTCTTGAAAAAAATCGGCATTCTTTTGAAAATAGAAAACACCTTGTAATTATGTGTGTATGTATATTATAAAAATACATCACATTCATTGAAAAGAAATTCATAATACGTAGAAAACTCTTAAAAAAGCTAATTCCTTCGATGAGCTACTAAATTTCAGAATATATATGCTTTTAGAGTTTTATCTATGCATCATTGATTTATAAGTGTTTTTCCAAATAGAATCACACTATATACTATATGTGCCAGGAATTAAATTACTCAGCCAATATTTCGAAAATTTTCCACAGAAAGTAATTTCCTTTTCCCAGAAAGGGCTTGGGAGGGTAGGCAGGAAATTCAGTCCCTTTATAAGCAAAATTCACAGGAAGATTCAACTGTTCCTATAACTGTGTTTGATTGCTCCTTATAAACAATAGACTTGGGCACCTGGGTGGCTCAGTTGGTTAAGTGTCTGACTCTTGGTTGCACCTCAGGTCATGATCTCATGGTTCGTGAGTTGGAGTCCCACGCCGGGCTCTCTGCTGTATAAGCAGAGCTTGCTTCAGATCCTCTGTCTCCCTCTCTCTCTCTGCCCAAGCCCCTCCCCCTCATAAATAACTAAACATTAAAAAAAAAAATAGACTTCATTTATCAGAAGAAAAAGCAAGTGATTTCTTAGCATTAGTCCTATTTCCAAGTAGCCCTGCCCTTATTTTCCTTTTCAAACTCACTTATAAAGAGAAACAAAGTTTCAAATTTTGTCCTAAAATGGACACCAGAACTTAAAAAAGATGGAGATAAACTATAGACTTAGTCATTACAATTCGTTAATCACAAACTGAGAAAGATAGGAAAGGCAACAGGAGAGACAAGCCCAATCAATGAGCCCTGGCCTTATTTTTCCCAGACTAGAGTTGAACATAGCCCCAATTCTACTGATACAGTGGTCATTTTAGGTTCTAAGCTTATATTGCTGGTGGTTTGGGTAAGAACCTGAGTTCTGGATCAAGCGTAAAACTGTCCAGTGACAAAGATTCTCTCTTTGACCAAACTTTAGACAGACTCCTCTGAATTCTCTTCTCCAGTAGGCCTTGACTTTGGGGCTTCATGTTTGTCTCTGCATTGTCCAATTTTAGCAAGAATCCTGCTAAGTCAGGTTAGCCAGAATTGCCCACTCCTGATATCTGATTACCCTCAATATCTGATTGGGTTCTTTATCCCCCAGGTGATGTTTGATCACGTTGACCTGCCTTTACCAAGAACCCTGTAGTGTCAGTTTAAACAAAATTCTCCCTTAGTCCTCTTAGTAATTTTCTATCCACTGACCACCCCCTATGCTACTTCCTGGCTGTAAATTCCCACTTTTCCTTACATTTGGCGTTGAACCCTATCTCTCTTCCTACTGAAAAATCCCATTGTAGTGGTCCCTCTACCTAGTCTTCCTTGAAAAAAGTCTTTAGGACCATTTTAACAAGTATCATGAACTATTTTTCAGTGCTGTGATTCTGCAAGAGCCCAAATTCTATTAGCTGACTGTGACATACAAGAGGCAAAAGTTCTGAACACGTTTGTTTGTTTTGACACAAAGCATTTATAATTAAAGGACCCAAGGGACACCTTGGTGTCTCAGTCAGTTAAGTGCTCGACTCTTCATTTCAGCTCAGGTCATGATTTTACACTTCATGGGATCCAGCCCCACATCAGGCTCTGTGCTGATAGTGCGGAGCTTGCTTGGGATTCTCTCTCTCCTTCTCTCTCTGCCCATCTCCCACTCATACTCTCTCTCTCTCTCTCTCTCTCTCAAAATAAATAAATAAACATTTTTTAAAAGTTATTTCTAAAAAAAAAAAGGACCCAAGTGTTTTTTTATTACGATAAAGACTTATACCAGAAATTTTATTTTTGCATTTTAATTAAACTATAAAATAGGAACAAAACAGTGTTCAGCTTCAAGATGTACAACCAGTAGGAGCGCCTGGGTGGCTCAGTTAGTTAAACATCCGACTTCAGCTCTGGTGATGATCTAATGGTTCACGGATTTGAGCCCCACATTGGGCTCTGTGCTGACAGCTCAAAGCAGGACTCTGCTTTGGATTCTGTGTCTCCCTCTCTCTCTCTGCCCCTCCCCTGCTCATGCTCTGTTTTTCTCTCAAAAAATAAATAAACATTAAAAAAAAAAAAGATGTACAACCAGTGAAACGCCACAAAATTAAAACATTCCTGTAATTAATACCCAAGTCAAAAAAAGGAAAAGAGCACTAACAAAGCCCTAGAAGTTTTACCTGTGCCCCTTTCCCATCATACCCTCCTCTCCTGTTCAATGATGCCCATTTTTCTGAACTTTTTTTTCTAATTTTTAATTTTGGTGAACTACACACAATATAACATTCACCATTTTAAAGTGTACAAATCAGCAGTGTTAAGTCTTTCACATTATCATGCAAACAATCGCCTGGACTTTCACCTTGCAACAATTCCATTCTTTCCTATGCCACAGCTCCTGGCAACCACCAGGCTACTTTCTGTCTTTGTGAATTTGACTGCCTCTTTTAATACCTCTTATAAGAAGAATCATACATTATTTGTCTTTTTTTACTGACTTATTTCACTTGGTATCATTTCCTCAAGATTCATTCATGTTAGAGCAGGTGTCAGAATTTCCTTTCTTTCTGAGGTTGAAAAATATATTGTATGTGTATACATACCACATTTTCTTTACCCTCTTTTCTATAGATGGACACTCAGGTTACTTCTACCTTTGGATTATTGTGAATAGTGCTGCTATGAACATAGGTGTACAAATACCTCTTTGGGATTCTGCATTCAATTATTTTGGATATATACTCACAAGTGGAATTGAACATTTATCAGATGTATGATTTGCAAATATCTTCTCCCGTTCAGTAGGCTTCCTTTTTGTTTTGCTGATGGTTTCTATCACCGTGCAAAAGCTTTTTAGTTTGAAGTAATCCCATTTGTTTATTTCAGCTTTTGTTGCCTTTGCCTGAGGACACTGGTTCAAAACAAATATTGCTAAGACTGATGTCAAAGAGCTTACTTCCTGTGTTTTCTTACAGGAGTTTTATGATTTTAGGTCTTACGTTTAAATTTTTAATCCATTCTGAATTTATTCTTCATATATGGTGTAAGATAATGGTCCAGTTTCATTCTTTGGCATGTAGCCATCCATTTTTCTTAATACCACTTATTGAAGAGACTGATTTTTCCCCATTCTATATTCTTGCATCCTTTATCATTGACTGCATATGTGTGGGTTTACCTCTAGACTTTCTATTCTGTTCCATTGACCTATGTGTCTGGTTTTATGCCAGTACCACACTGTTTTAATTACTATAACTTTGTAGTATACTTTGAAATGGGGGAGTGAGAAACCTCCAGCTTTGTCCGTCTTTCTCAAGATTGCTTTGACCTTTTGAGGTCTTTTGTGCTTCCATACAAATTTCAGGATTCTTTGTTTTAGTTCTGTGAAAAATGCCATTGGTTTTTTGAGGAGAATGCAAATAATCTATAGATGCTTTGGGTGGTATGGACATTTTATCAATATTAGTTCCTCAAATCCATGAGCAAAGAATAACTTTCTATTTATTTGCATCATTTTCAATTTCTTTCATCACTGTCCTATAGTTTTCAGAATAAAGGTCTTTCACCTCCCTGGTTAAATTTCTTCCTAGATATTGTATTCTTTTTAATCCAATTGTAAATGGGATTTGTCCCCCTAATTTCTCTTTCTGATAGTTCATTATTAGTGTATAGAAACAGAACTGATTTGTGTATGTTAATTTTGTATTTTGAAATTTTACTGAATTTATTTATTAATTCTAATAGCTTTTTGGTGGAGTCTTTAGGGTTTTCTCTGTATAGTATCATGCCATCTACAAATAAAGAACAGTTTCCTTCTTCCTTTCCAATTCCGATGCCCTTTTTCCCCATTTTCCATACCTAACTGCTGTAGTTAAGACTCCCAATCCTTTTTGAATAAAAGTGCACAAGTGGGCATCCTTGTCTTTTTCCTAATTTTAGAGAAAAAGCTTTTAGTTTTTCATGGGTTAGTATGATGTTAGAGGTGACAATATGATTGTCATATATGGCTTTTCATATTGAGGTATATTCCTTCTATACCTACTTTGTTGAGAGATTTTTAAATCATAAATAGATGTTTAATTGTGTAAGATGTGTTTTGTACGTCTATTGAGATGACAACATGATTTTTTCTTTTGTTTTGTTAATATGGCATATCACATTGATTAAATTGCAGATGTTGAATCATCCTTACTCCCTGGAATAAATCCCACTTGATTGTGGTATATGATATTTTAAATGTATTGTTGAACTTGGCTTAATAATATTTTAAGGTTTTTTGCATCTATGTTCATCAGGGATATTGGCCTTTAATTTTCTTTTTTTGTGATGTTTTCTATTTCTGTTTCAGTGTCAGAGTAATGCCATCCTTGTAAAATGAGTTTGGAAGCATTCCCTCCTTTTTGATTTTTGGAATAATTTGAGAGGAATAGATACTAACTCTTGTTTGAATGTTTGGTAGAATTCACCCGTGAATCTGTCTGGCTCTAGACTTTTGTTTTGGGGGAGTTGTTTTTTTTTTTTAATTTTTTTTTAACGTTTATTTACTTTTGAGACAGAGAGAGACAGAGCATGAATGGGGGAGGGTCAGAGAGAGAGAGGGAGACACAGAATCTGAAACAGGCTCCAGGCTCTGAGCTGTCAGCACAGAGCCCGACGCGGGGCTCAAACTCACGAACCGTGAGATCACGACCTGAGCCGAAGTCAGATGCCCAACCGACTGAGCCACCCAGGCACCCCATGGGGGAGTTTTAAAATAACTGATTCAATTTTATTACTTGTGATTGGTCTATTCAAATTTCCTATTTCTTTGTGATTCAGCCTTGGAATTTGTGTATTTCTCAGAATTTATCCATTTCTTCTTTTAGGTTTTTGTTTGCATGTAATTGTTCATAACATTCTTATATCTGTGATGTCAATTGTAACTCTCATTTGGAATTTTTGGTATTTGGGTCCTCTCTTCTTTTTTTTTTTTTTTCTTTTTTAAAGATTTTATTTTTAAGTAATCTCTATACCAAATGTAGGGTCCCAGAAGATGAAGAGAGAGAAAAAAAGGTAGAAGGTTTATGTGAGCAAATCATAGTGGAAAACTTTTCCTAATCTGGGGAAAGACAGACATAAAATCCAGGAAACAGAGAACTCCCATTAGATTCAACAAAAACCGACCATCAACAAGGTATATCATAGTCAAATTCACAAAATACACAGGAAAGGAAAGAATTATGAAAGCAGCAAGGGAAAAAAAAAAGTCCTTAACCTACAAGTAAAGACAGATCAGGTTTGCAGCAGACCTATTGACAGAAACTTGGCAGGCCAGAAAGGAGTGGCAGGATATATTCAAAGTGCTGAATTGGAAAAATATGCAGCCAAGAATTCTTTATCCAGCAAGGCTGTCATTCAAAATAGAAGGAAAAATAAAGTTTCCCAGGCAAACAAAAACTGAAGTTTGTGACCACTAAACCAGCCCTGAAGAAATTTTAAGGGGGGCTCTCTGAGGGGAGAAAAGATGAAACAAAACAAAAAAGACCAAAAGCAACAAAGATTAGAAAGGACCAGAGAACACCACCAGAAACTCAAACTCTATAGGCAACAACACAATGGCAATAAATTCATATCCTTCAGTACTCACTCTAAATGTCAGTGGATTAAATGCTCCAATCAAAAGACTTAGGATAACAGAATGGATAAGAAAATAAGATCCATCTATATGTTGTTTATAGGAAACCCATTTTAGACCTAAAGTCACCTTCAGATTGAAAGTAAGGGGATGGAGAACCATCTATCATGCTAATGGTCACCAAAAGAAAGCTGGAGCAGCTATACTTATATCAGAAAAACTAGATGTTAAAATAAAGACTGTAACAAAAGATGAAGAAAGGCATTATATCATAATTAAGGGCTCCATCCAACAAGAACACCTAGTAATTGAAAACATTTATGCCCCCAACGTGAAACAACCAAATATATAAATCAATTAATCACAAACATAAAGAAAATCATTGATAATAATACCATAATAGTAGGGGACCTCAACATCCCACTTACAACAATGGACAGATCATCTAAGCAGAAAAGCAACAAGGAAACAATGGCTTTGAATAACACACTGGACCAGATGGACTTACAGATATATTCAGAAAATTTCATCGTAAAGCCACAGAATACAAATTCTTCTCAAGTTCACATGGAACATTCTCCAGAATAGATCACATACTGGGACACAAATCTGCCCTCAATAAGTACAATGAGATCCAGATCGTACCATGAATATTTTCAGACCACAACACTATGAAGCTCGAAATCAACCACAAGAACAACAAATACTTGGAAACTAAAGAACATCCTACTAAAGAATGAATACGCTAGCCAAGAAGTTAAGGAGGAAATTAAAAAATACATGGAAGTCAATGAAAATGATAACACCACAGCCCCAAACCTCTAGGACGCAGCAAAGGTGGTCATAAGAGGGGAGTATATGGCAATCCAGGCCTTCCTAAAAAAGGAAGAATGATCTCAGATACACAACCTAACCTTACACCTTAAAGAGCTGGAAAAATAACAACACTAAAACCCAAAGCCAGCAGAAGACAGGAAATCATAAAGATTAGAGCAGAAATCAATACTATCAAAAAACAAAAAACAAACAAAAACAGTGGAACAGATCAAAGAAACCAGGAGCTGGTTCTTTGACAGAATTTTAAAAACTTGATAAACCCCTAGCCAGTTTGATCAAAAATAAAAAGGAAAGTACTCAAATTAATTAAAAAAAATCAAGAATGAAAGAGGAGAGATCACAACCAACACTGTAATAATACAAACAATAATAAGAGAATATTATGAACAATTATATGCCAATAAATTGGTCAATCTGCAAATAATGGAAAATTTTCTAGAAACATATACAGTACCAAAACTGAAACAAAAAGAAATGGAAAATTTGAACAGACCCATACTAGTAAAGATATCGAATTAGTAATAAAAAATCTCCCCCAAAACAAGAGTAGGCCGGCTGACTTTCCAGAGGAATTCTACCAAACATTTAAAGAAGAGTTAACACCTATTCTTTGAAGCTGTTACAAAAAATAGAAATGGAAGGAAAACTTCCAAACACATTCTATGAGGCCATAATTACCCTGATTCCAAAACCAAAGACCCCACTAAAAAGGAGAACTAAAAACCAATTTCCCTGATGGAGCTGGATGCAAAATTTTTCAACCAGATATTAGACCACTGGATCCAACAGTACATTAAAAGAATTATTCACCACAACCAAGTGGGATTTATACCTGGGATGCAGAGCTGGTTCAATATCCATGAAACAATCAGTGTGATACATCATATCAATAAAAGAAAGGACACGAACCACATGATCCTCTCAATAGTTGCGGAGAAAGCATTTGACAAAATACAGCATCCTTTCTTAATAAAAGCCTTCAGGAAAGTAAGAATAAAGGATAATATCTCAAGATCATAAAAAGATGAAAGACCCACCGCTAATATCTTCAATGAGGAAAAACTGAGAGCTTTCCCCTTATGGTCAGGAGCATGACAGGGATGTCCATTTTCACCACTATTATTCAACATAGTATTGGAAGTTTTAGCCTCAGCAATCAGACAACACAAAGGAATAAAAGGCAGCCAAATCGGCAAGGAGGAAGTCAAACTTTCACTCTCCATAGAATACATGATATTTTATATGGAAAACCCAAAAGATTCCACAAAAAAACTGCTAGAACTGATCCATGAAAATTCAGCAAAGTTGCAGAATATAAAATCAATGCACCGAAATTAGATGCATTTCTATACACCAATAATGAAGCAACAGAAAGAGAAAACAAGGACTCGATCCCATTTACAATTGCACCAGGAACCATAAAATACCTAGGAACAAACCTATCCAAAGAAGTGAAATATCTATACACTGAAAACTATATAAGGCTTATGAAAGAAATTGAAGACACACAAAAAAATGGAAAAATATTCCATGCTCATGGATGGGAAGAACAAATATTATTAAAATGTCAATACTATCCAAAGCAATCTACAATTGCTTTCAATGCAATCCCAATCAACATCGCACCAGTGTTCTTCTCAAAGCTAGAACAAATAATCCTAAAATTTGTGTGTAACTACAAAAGACCCCAAATAGCCAAAGTGATATTGAAAAAGAAAACCTAAGCAGGAGGCATCACAATCCCAGACTTTAGCCTCAACTACAAAGCTATAATCATCAAAACAGTATGGTACTGGCACAAAAACAGACACAGAGACCAATGGAATAGAACACAGAACCCAGAACTGGACCCACAAATGTATGGGTAATTAATCTTTGACAAATCAGGAAAGAGTATCCAATGGAAAAAAGATAGTCTCTTTAGCAAATGGTGCTGGAGAACTGGACAGCAACATGCAGAAGAATGAACCTGGACCACTTTCTTACTCGATACACAAAAATAAAGTCAAAATGGATAAAAGACCTAAATGTGAGACAGGAAGCCATCAGAACTCTAGAGGAGAAAGCAGGCAACAAACCTCTTTGACCTCAGCCACAGCAATTCCTTGCTCAACACATCTCCAAAGGCAAGGGAATTAAAAGCAAAAATGAACTATTGGGACCTCATCATGATAAAAAGCTTCCACACTGCAAAGGAAACAATCAACAAAACTAAAAGACAACCAACAGAATGGGAGAAGATATTTACAAATGACATATTGGATAAAGGGCTAGTATCCAAAATCTATAAAGAACTTACCAAACTCACCATCCAAAAAAATAAATAATTTGGTGAAGAAATGAGCAGAAGACATGAATAGACACTTTTCCAAGGAAGACATCCACATGGCCAATAGACACATGAAAAGATGCTCAACATCACTCATCATCAGGAAAATACAAATCAAAACCACACTGAGATACCACCTCACACCAGTCACAGTGGTTAAAATTAATAACTCAGGAAACAACAGATGCTGGTGAGGATGTGGAGAAACAGGAACCCTCTTGCACTGCTGGTGGGAATGCAAACTGGTGCATCCACTCTGGAAGACAGTGTGGAGGTTTCTTAAAAAAATTAAAAATAGAACTACCCTACGACCCAGCAACAGCACCAGGAATTTACCCAAAAGATACAGGAGTGCTGATTCATAGGGCCACATGTATCCCATTGTTTATAGCAGCACTTTGAATAATACCCAAATTATGGAAAGAATCTAAATGTACATCAGCTGATGAATGTTTATATATACAATGGAATACTACTTGGTAATGGGAAAGAATGAAATCATGCCATTGCAGCAACGTGGATGGCACTGGAAGGTATTACGCTAAATGAAATTAGTCAGTCAGAAAGACAGATATCATGTTTTCACTCATATGTGGAACTTGAGAAACTTAACAGAAGACCATGGGGGAAGGGAAGGAGAAAAAAATAGTTACAAACAGAGAGGGAGGGAGGCAAACTATAAGAGACTCTTGAATGCAGAGAACAAGCTGAGGATTGATGGGCGGGAGGGGAGAAAGGGGAAAGTGGGTGATGGGCATTGAGGAGGGCACTTGTTGGGATGAGCACTGGGTGCTGTATGAGAGCAATGAACCATAGGAATCTACCCCCAAAACCAAGAGCACACTGTGCCAATAAGTTATATTAAAAAATAAAAATAAAGAAATAAAATTTGTAAGGTACCAGAAAAGATCCAAATAGCCAAAGCAATCCTGAAAAAGAAAACCAAAGCTGGAGGCATCACAATTCCGGACTTCAAGCTATATTACAGAGTTGTAATCAAGACAGTATGGCACTGGCACAAAAACAGACATTCAGATCAATGGAACAGAATAGAGAACCAAGAAATGGATCCACAAACGTATGGCCAACTAATCTTGGACAAAGCAGGAAAGAATATCCAATGGAATAAAGACAGTCTCTTCAGCAAGTGGTGCTGGGAAAACCGGACAGCGACATGCAGAAAAATGAACTTGGACCACTTTCTTACACCTTACACAAAAATAAACTCAAAATGGATGAAAGACCTAAATGTAAGACAGGAAGCCATAAAATCCTAGAGGAGGAAGTAGGCAAAAACCTCTTTGACTTTGGCCACAGCAACTTCTTACTCAACACGTCTCTGGAGGCAAAGGAAACACAAGCAAAAATGAACTACTGGGACTTCATCAAGTTAAAAAGCTTCTGTACAGCAAAGGAAACAATCAGCAAAGCTAAAGGCTAATGACAGAATGGGAGAAGATATTTGCAAATGACATATAGGATAAAGGGTTAGTATCCAAAATCTATAAAGAGCCTGTAAAACTCAACACCCAAAGGACAAATAATCCAGTGAAGAAATGGGCAAAAGACATGCATAGACACTTGTCCAGAGAAGACATGCAGAAGGCTAACAGACATATGAAAAAATGCTCAATATCGCTCATCATTAGGGAAATACAAATCAGAACTACAATGAGATACCACCTGACATCTGTCAAAATGGCTAAAATTAACAACTCAGGCAACAATAGATGTTGGCGAAGATGAGGAGAAAGAGGGTCTCTTTTGCATTGTTGGTGGCAATGCAAGCTGGTGCAGCCACTCTGGAAAACAGTATGGAGGTTTCCCAAAAAACTAAAAATAGAACTACCCTAGACCCAGCAATTGCACTACTAGGTATTTATCCAAGGGATACAGGTGTGCTGTTTTGAAGGGACACATGCAACCCCGTGTTTATAGCAGCACTATCAACAATAGCCAAAGTATGGAAAGAGCCCAAAGGTCCATCGATGAATGAATGGATAAAGAAGATGTGGTATATATATACAATGGAGTATTACTCGACAATCAAAAAGAATGAAATCTTGCCATTTGCAACTAGGTGGATGGAACTGGAGGCTATTATGCTAAGTGAAATTAGTCAGAGAAAGACAAACATCATATGACTTCACTCATATGAGGACTTTAATAGACAAAACAGATGAACATAAGGGAAGGGAAACAAAAATAATATAAAAACAGGGAGGGGGGCAAAACAGAAGAGACTCATAAATATGGAGAACAAACTGAGGGTTGCCGGAGGGGTTGTGGGAGGGGAGATGGGCTAAATGGGTAAGGGGCACTAAGGAATCTACTCCTGAAATCATTGTTGCACTATATGCTAATTTGGATGTAAATTTAAAAAAAAATAAAAAATAAAATAAGTTAAAAAGAAAAAAAAAGGATACTGTTATGGCTCAAACTTAACACATCCAATATGTTTGGGAGGGTTCTTTTCATGAAAGTGCTGGTTGACTTGCCAGAGGAGAGCAAAAGAGAGAGTGACTTCTTCCCACTCCAGAGAGGCTGGAAGACATCTCTCAGCATAGTCAGTATACTTGGTTGATTTGGTCTGCCACTGGGGGAGAAGTGGGGCTACCAATTGTGATATTTTTTTCTCCCTCCCTCCCTCCCTCTCTCTTTCTCTCTCTCTCTCTCTCTCTCTCTCTCTCTCTCTCTCTCACACACACACACACACACACACACACACACACATACACACACGACTTTCATCAAACAGACTGGCTCTGGTTGGTGAATGACACTATATTGTTCCCCTTTAACTCCTCCTTTTCTCCCCCTCCTAACTGCCTTGCCAGGGACTTGTCATGGTCCCTTTTCAGCTTGACAGCATTTTCTCACTTCTTTCCTCCTTCTACTGTCCACCTCAGTCTTTTTTGGCTAACTCCACATTTCCCAAAACGGAATCTGATTCGCTGTATTGATGCTATCATATCAGGCCACTTGGATCATTGACTCGTATATAGTTGGACTTCCCTTGGATCCAACGCTTTACTCAATGTCCAGACAGCCAAGGCCAGAGAGGTGGAGTCAGATGGAACAGACATGGCAAGTGCTCAATTGCTCCTCAATAGGTTATGCTGAGAGTATTCACATCAATAGAAGGAGGACAGAAAAACCCCAAACCTAATGTGGACACAAATCACTGTATAAGTACTTGGCAGACTCCCTAAAGAAAGACAAGATTGGCTAGGATTCATGTTCATGGTCACATTATAAACTCTGGGCTAGGGGTAATAAAAAAATAATTAACTTATAAAAAAAAATAGAACTACCCTATGACCCAGCAATAGCACTACTAGGCATTAATCCAACGGATACCGATGTGCTGTTCCGAAGGGACACATGCACCCCAATGTTTATAGAAGTGCTATCAACAATAGCCAAAGTATGGAAAGAGCCCAAGTGTCCATGATGGATGAATGGATAAAGAAGATGTGGTATATATATATATATATATATATATATATATATATATATATATACACACACACACACACACACACACACACACACACACAATGGAGTATTACTTGGCAATCGAAAAGAATGAAATCTTGCCATTTGCAACAACATGGATGGAACTAGACAGTATTATGCTAAGTGAAATTAGTCAGAGAAAGACAAATATGATATGACTTCACTCGTATGAGGACTTTAAGATAGAAAACAGATGAACATAAGTGAAGAGAACCAAAAATAATATAAAAACAGGAAGGGGGACAAAACATAAGAGATTTAAATATAGAGAACAAGCTGAGGGTTGCTGGGGCGTTGTAGGTGGGAGGATGGGCTAAATGGATAAGGGACATTAAGGAAGACACTTGTTGGGATGAGCACTGTGTGTTGTACATAGGGGATGAATCACTGGATTTTACTCCTGAAATCATTATTGCACTATACGCTAACTAACTTGGATGTAAATTTATAAATGAATGGATGAATGAATGAATGAAGTTTATGGGCCTGTCTCTTCAAAAGAGATTGATACCTTTGGAAATCAGTTTACCTGCTTGCCTTTTGTCTTCCGTTCTTAGATGGGTTAAAACATGATGATTTCATAGAATGTCCTTTTTGTAAAGATGGGAGAAAATAAAGAATTTGTACCTTTTGTTCTCTTTATTTGTCACCACAGCTTTACCAACCTATTAAACTTTGCCAAAGACCAATATTTTGGATACTTTGACTCTATTTTATATTTGTTATCTATTTCATTGAGTTCTACTTTATTTTTTGCTTTTCTTCCTTCCATGGTTTGTCTACTTTCTAACTTCTTGGGCCTGGTATTTAGCTAATTCTTCCCTAATACATGGGATTAACATGATGAATTTCACAATAAGATATAAGGATTATCAATATTTTTCAGGTTAAAATATTTTAGCTTTTATCATGAAGTCTTCTTAGACCCATAGGTTTTTTTTAGAAGTATAATTTTTAATTTACATGCTTATAGGGATTTCCATTTATCCTTTCATTATTGTTTCTTAACATTGTATCAAAGTAAATCACACTTGGCTTCATTGAAAATCTTTAAACCTGAAAATTTTTCTCTACCATATTTTAGCACCATTATGTATAGAGTAAATCACCATTTGTTCAGCTTTCTTAATTATGACGTTCAAGTCTTCAATATTATCACAGATTTTGTAGTTTTGATCCAACAAATTGTCACTAAAGTATTATAAATGTTTCTTTATAATTGTAGTCTTTTCTATTCTTGTAGTCATTCCCATTTTTGCTTATTTTGAAGTTATATTTTGGGTACAGAAAATTTAACAACACTAAATCCTCCTGAAAACTGGAATTTTTAAAAAAATTTTTTCATGTTTATTTGTTTTGAGGGAGAGAGAGACAGAGTGCAAGCAGGAGAAGGGCAGAGAGAGAGGGACCTCTGAGCTCTCAGCACAGAGCCCAGTACAGGGCTTGAACTCATGAACCTCAAGATCATGACCTGAGCCAAAGTCAAATGCTTAACTGACTGAGCCACCCAGGCACCCCCTGAAAACTGGGATTTACATCTTTTTCTGCATCACTTTTCATCTCTAGGCATACTTTTTTTCTTAATATATCGTTTATATTGTACTATTATACAACACACATAGAGACACATACATTATAATATTTCTATTAGCCTTCTTCTCTGCTCTCATGTAGACAATTGACAGAGTGATTATTGATATAGTGGGGTAAATATCTACTATATTTATTACTGTTTTCTACTTGTTGCTCTTGTTTTTTTGTTCCTATTTTTGTCTTCCAGTCTTTTTCTGCCTTTTTGTGATTTTAACTGAGCTTTTTATATGTTTCTCTTTTTTTCTCCCTTCTTAGTATATTGGCTGGGTTTTCTTTTTCATTTTTTAGCAGTTGCTCTAGAGTTTACAATATATATTTACAACTAATCCAAATGTCCTTTCAAATAATATTGTACTGTACCATCTCACAGATAGTGTAAGTCCCTTAAAATAACAAAATAAGCCTAATTCCTCCCTCCCATTCTTTGTGTTGTTGCTGTCACTCATTTCACTTATATATAAGAATACATAAGCATATATCTATACCCATATATATGTTATACATACCAAGATATATACATTAGCATACATAATCAAATACATTGTTGGCACTGTAATTTTGAACAAACTGTTATCTGTTAGGTTAATTAATAAGAAAAATCGAGGCGCCTGGGTGGCTCAGTTGGTTAAGTATCCAACTTCGGTTCAGGTCATGATCTCACAGTTCCCGGGTTCGAGCCCCAAGTTGGGCTCTGCACTGACACCTAAGAGCTTGGAGCCTGCTTTGGATTCTGTGTCTCTCTCTCTCTCTGCCCCTCCCCTGCTCACATTCTCTCTCTCTCTCTCTGTCTCAAAAATAAACATTAAAAAAATTTAAGAGTTGGGGCGCCTGGGTGGCTCAGTTGGTTAAGCGTCCGACTTCGGCTCAGGTCATGATCTCACAGTTTGTGAGTTCGACCCCATGTTGGGCTCTGTGCTCATAACTCAGAGCCTGGAGCCTGTTTCGGATTCTGTGTCTCCCTCTCTGACCCTCTCCCCTTCATGCTCTGTCTCTCTCTGTCTCACAAACAAATAAACATTAAAAAAAATTTTTTTTAAATAAAAATTTAAGAGTAAGAACAATCAACACACATGTGTTTTTCACCTAAAAATTGCCCTAGGCAGATATCAGAACTGAAACGCCTTCACATCTGTGCTCTCCGGAAGGGCTGGTACATCCATAACTCTTTGTTCTTTCACAATGTGTAGCAGGATGTTAAAATGAAACTTTTCCTAAGAACTTCCAGTAACTTCAAAAGCTGGTATAGTACGTGCCAAAAAAAAGCTAAAATAACATGATAAGCTATTGTTTTGGATACAAATGAATACAAAATGAAAAAAAAAAAACCCTTCATCTACGTTAAACGAAGCCTCATTTAAACTCCATCAGTTCAGGAAAATTTTAACAACTCTTCCTTTGCCAGTATTACTCTCCAAAATACAATTATAAAAGATTTTTTGCCTTGAAACAATTATAAGCAAGAAAAACTGGAAGAAAAACTCTAAATTTATTTTTTTCTTTCATTGCTAAATACTAATAAAAACATTTTGCTGTAAAAAACGTAATATTGTAAGATTGAGAGTGGGAGGATGTGGGGATGTTTCAGTGTGCCATTGAGGAAATTACGCCATACATGGATGGTATAAAAAGAATGATGTTCTTAGCTCAGCTTGGGTTCCACTCTCAAAATGGCCAACTTTAATTTTAGGACTTAAAAAAAATCTGTTTCTGATATTGTTGCATATACTTTTGGCATTATAACAGACTTCACAGCTTTAAATATTGTAAGATTCTATGGTATAAGATGATCTCATAACAGTACAGCTAGAGATTACACTTTTCTGACTGTTCTTTCAGCTATAATTACATTATGTTTGTATCTGAAATAGGTGCAGAAGTATATGTCTGTCATTTGAGAGTCTGGGCCAGAGAACTTTGAGTTTATAATCCACCAGTCTCTTTTCCCTCCTATTGTAGGATCACAGATATGTTAGCCATCAATGTTTGACCTTACAAATGACTACAACGCCTTAGTGGTAGAGGAAGGAGTCTATATCCCTGAATGATCCTGTGGAACAATGTTTCCATACAAACTTACAGTGGAAGGGCTGTAACATGTCTTTAAATAGTCCAACAGCCTCCAAAATGATCTCTATCTCCAGTACTCCCACTTCATTGTCTTTTTCCTTCTCTCAGAGGGATGGATGATGGAATTTACATACAACTCTAAAGCATGTCTGATAACACTCAAGATTTTACCTGCCTCTGGATTAAAGATCATGACCCAGATCCCAAGTGACTTTTCAATCTCTGGCTATAATAAACCTTGGATCATTCCTAGCATTGCTCATAACCATTGTATATTAGTTCATTTCCTTCCTTTGTTTTCAAATGCATTTTGGGTTGCTTGGGTGGCTCAGTCAGTTTAAGTGTCCAACTTTTGATTTTGGCTCAGTTCACGGTCTCAGGGTCATTAGATCAAATCCCAAGACTGGTTTCACGCTGAGTGTGGAGCCTGCTTAAGATTCTCTCTTTCTCCCTCTTCCTCTACCTCTCCTCACTGCTCATGCATGCTCTCTCTCAACAACAACAACAAAAGCATTTTGTCCAGTCTTTCTTTGATGAAATCTGAGTCATTCCTCAAGATCTAAAAGTAATGCCACCTCCTAAGCCCATCTAAAATCCTTCTGAATATAATGAATTGTTGCTGTTGTAGACAACCAACCAGTTCATTTGTAACACTACTTAACACCCACCACATCTTACTTTATGTTATATTTGCCCCCAAGATCCACCAAGAGTGAGAACTTTGATTTGCTCTTTAAATATGCAATAGCAATGGGTCCTACATTTGAATTATACGTACCAGTAAAATGTACCTCAAGTGAGGAAAAAAAATATTATCATCCAATTTTAATAATATCAAGGAAGGAAAATTTTAAAAGCACATCCAATTTCACCAAGGTCATATAAATATGGGTAAATTTTTGTACAATAATAGGAAGGACAATATATAAGTTTATACTTAAAGATAAATTTCCCATAAATATATGATTGGTTAAAAAGAATATGTTAGCATTAGATTACACACGAAAGGAAAAAGGGGGGTTTAAAATTTTCAATATGAAATTTTATTTTCTGATATTTACCAGTTTTGATTGCCATATCAGTGCTATATTTTGATAATTTAACACCATTTTAACTTTTGTTAGTTTAACAAGATTTTTGATATTGTATAAAAAGTGAATGCACAACCATCAGGGCCGTACTTAGCTTTTACCACTGTTTTTGTCAAAGAGCCAATTTCACACAAATACAACGGTGAAGATAGAATTGACACTATTAATGTGTTTTTAAGCCATCCTGAAATTTCTGAAAATGTTTGTAGCATTCATTCGCCATATTTTTAAAATGTGATGTTGGTTATGACTTCTTTGCTTTACTTTTAATGAGAATTCATTGTTGACTTCGTATTTTTCTACTATTTTATTTAGAACAAACCCCAAATTATATAAGCAAAAGGCCCCCACCCCCACTCTACCCATATGGTAGAAAAACAGAGAAAAAACTAACTGCAAGAATTGGAACAAAATACTTGTGATTATTTGGGGATGATAGTATTGGGGGATACACACACACACACACACACACACACACACACGCTCACCATACGCGTATTTTTGTTATGAAAAGAATACTTTTTTTTTTTAAGAATACTTATAATACTAACAAGAGTAGTTCTTTTAAAGTGGGGGAGGAAGAAAAGAGCACGTAAAAATTAAAGAACAAAACAACAAACAAAGCTGTCCCCTGACAAGGCTCCGCACGGAGAAAAGCTGCCGCGGGGCCGCCACTGCGCCCACATTCCTCCCGCGGAGGCCGGGGAGCCCACTGCGCAGGCGGCGCCTACAGACTTCCAAACGCCGGCGCAGGAACCGCACGCACCTGCCGCGCCTCTCCTCACACGCGCGCTCTCCCGCCTCGGCAAAACAAGCGAAGACCCCCGCAGTCAGAACCGGAGGAAAAATGCTTTCGATTTCTGTCCTCCCCATCCCCACCCATGCCTGCATGGCTGTAATATCCGGCGGCTCTCCTGCTTCCAAAGGGAACAGTTTCCTGAGGAACCAGACGCTGGTGGAGCGCGCGAGGGGCGAGCGAGAGCTGCTGAGAACTTGTCCCCTGACCGCAGCGCCAGCGCCACGTAAGTTCGCTCCTAAACCCGGCTTTCCGCGCGCGCTTCGGCTACCAGACTAACAACACAGGCCCACGCGCAGGCTCCGCGCCGCCCGCGGGAAGGCAGCGGGAGGCCGGCGCGGGGCGCTTTGCTCCCGCCGCTCGGCGAGTGCGCGTCCACGCGGGCGCCTGGGGGGGCGACGGCGCGCGCGCGCCGCCGTCGCGGGAGGCGCCGCTCCCCCTCGGGCGTCCCGGGGAGCCCGGCGCGGGAAAAGGACCCGTGCGGGCCGCCGTGGCTGCGGAAGGGGGGGCTGTAGCCTTCCTCCGGCTGGCTGGCGGATAGACCCCCGACCCCTCCTCGCAGGGATGCCGGGTGAGGTCGCTCCCTCCGGGCAGCCCCTCCCTCCTCCGCTGTGTCCTGCCTGCCCCCTGCTGGGCGCCGGGGAAAACAGGCAGGCTGGTCCTTATCTCCCCTACAGCTTCTATCCCAGAAGTTTGTCTCCTGCGCATGTTTGTGCTAGTCATATTTAATACATACCTACAGCAGAGATGTATGGAGTAAATCAGTCTCACTTACGCTAATCAATAGTTAAAAATAATTCTAAGGTTTAACACTGTTTATTGTGCACTGTTTATAAATGTGTGTTCTATGCACAAACTGCATCAGAATATCTTATGGTATTGCACCAGCAGCATTAGTATCACCTGGGAACTTAGAAATGCTCATTTAAAAAAAGAAAAAAAAAAAAAAAAAAAAAAAGAATATCTTATGGTATTTGTTGAAAATGTAGATTTTGGACATTTTTACCATTATTTCAGATGATTCTTATAGACAGTAACTTTCGGGAACTATTGACCATCTAACTCCTTCTGATAGAACTATCTCGTTCTATTTATTTAATTTGGATTTAAAATCATGTTAGCTTCGACATCTCAGTCCTGCTTTCTGTCGGTGTCCGCTTCACATTCACATTAACTCCTGGATGAGAGAAGTGTCACTGTGTCTGTCCAAAATGGTCCTTCACATGAATTTGGAATTCTACCTTTCCTGTCTTCTCAGATACTTAGTTTACTTACATAGGAGTTACAATATACCAGCTATGGATTTAGGTTGCCATAAATGTCATGAATTATTTAATACTCCCAATGGCCTGTGATGTAGTCACCATTAGTAGTCCAATCTTAGGAGAATACTAGTAAAAAAGAAATAGGCACAAAGAGAGTAAGTATTTTTTTGGTGGTCCAACAGCTCATAAAGAATGGATCCAATATTTGAACCCAGGCACTCAGGCTCTAAACACAATATATCATGGTGCCTCTCTTCAGTTGTCACTCTTGTTCCTGCTCTAATATTAGTTGTACTAGAGCTAATATTAGTTGTACTTCTCTGTCACCAATGCCTTTAGGCAGCTTTGTTTTATAAGCTAAACGTCCATGATTATTTGTTGTGCAATTAATAATTTTTTTGTTTACTGCAAGAAATAAATGGACAATGTCTAATTTCACAGAATATAGAGGCAAAATAGAATGTGGAGAAGTATACAAAAAAGTATTCCTTATCCTGAAATTATGCTTAGTTGCTCTTTAATATTTCATTTAGTGTCTCAAATGAGGTAAGAGTTGTTGTTATGTGTTGGCATTAGTCTGTCCCAGATGAGACAGGATTGTGTTTAAGCATTACACGTACTCACAATGATGGTACAGGAGTGGTATGCATACCTCTCTCCTGAGCATGAGAGTGTCTTCTTCATGCGCTCCAGGACAGCCTGAATGACTGTCAGAGAAACCCCACCTTGGACAGAGAGCTGGAAACAGTATGGAACACTATTGTTCAACACTGTCATAACAAAAATAAAGGGACAGTCAAAGCTCCATGACTAATCTCTGTCTCTTTGTCTCATGAAACACTCTACTCACTGAGAGGGAAATATTCAAACTTTCCCACATGTGGGACTCTGTCAGATCTGGACACAACCTCAAACATCCACACTACTGGCTCATTTCTCTGTAAGCCTATAAACAAAAATAAAACATTATAAAGCCTAGAAATGTCCTTTTCTTCCAGTTAAATAAATCCTGGAACTATATCTTTCTCTAGTCACTATAAAGGTATTTCTGTTCTGCTTTAAGAGAGAGCTCCATTCTTTACTGTTCTCTCATGTCACTCCTCCTTCACTTGGACACCATCCTGTGCAGATGTCTATTATGGCACTTTTCTACTTATGCTGCAATAAGTGATTATTGCCTATCTTTTCCAAAATACCATAAGCTCTTGAGATATAATTACAGGAACTGGAATCTGAGCTAAAGTGATGTGTGCATGATCAATTATCCAGGAGATATCCTTGAAGGAAGGTGACCCAGAGTCCTTCCTCTTTTCTTCTTCTGCTGGATAGAAGGCACATGTGATGGTGAGTCAGCTTATACCATGAGGTGGCATTGTTAAAAGGCAGCTAAGCAGGGGTGCCTGGATGACTCAGTCGGTTGAGCACCTGACTCTTGATTTCGGCTCAGGTCATGATCTCCTGGTTGCGAGATCGAGCCCCCTGTTGGGTTCCATGATGGGCATGGAGCCTGCTTGAGATTCTTTCTCTTCCTCTCTCTTTGCCCCTCCCCACCTCTAAAAAAAAAAAAAAGAAAGATGTAAAGATGGTTAAGCAAGAAATACAAGGAACCAGTGCCCCTGATGACTTTGTGAAGTATAATCTTAATCTTTGTACACTTGTGAGAAAGAGTAGTACACTTTGAGCTTTTTAAGCAATGGTTTTCTAGGACTTTTCTATCGCTCACAGGTGAATGAAAGGCTAGCTGATAAGATTCTAAGACACTTTGAAGGTTGGGACTCTATCTTACTCATTTTTTATATCCCCAGCATTGAGCATGGCATCAGGTTTATCAAATATATAATGGATTAGATGTTTAGGTAATGAATTAGGTAATAAATTAGACTGGATATGAGATGAACTGAAGTTTCGTATGAGACACACACCCTGTAAATAGATGAGTTGGTCTGGAAATAGATCAGTGGCTTGATGATGACGCAGGAAAAACAGCATCTGTTTAGATCATGCTATCTGTTCAGAACCCTTACTCTTTCTCCATCAAGAAACTTACATATTTTTTAAATGTATATTTGAGGAAGTTAATTCTGACAGGGAAGTTTTTGGAGTAGGTAGTACAGTGAGATTACTATTTACCTCCTACTTTTGCTACTGACTGACCATAAAGCCTCTACCAATCTTTTAGCTTAAGTATCTGTAGTGTCATTACTTCATCTCATAAGAAAAGATAAAATTCTTTAAATTTCAGGGATTTTGTTTTTTTACCAAGGCTTTTCTTGAAGAGGGATTCATGAACAAGAATATTATTTTTAGAGAACTGAGTAATTGGAGACAAATAGTATGTTTGTGCCATCATTGATTTCACTAGGGATTATGGGTATGCCGGAGGAAGAGGTCTGTGATTTGCCAATTCCAGGCTGTATACTTTTCCCTTCGAAATGTACAAAAAGTATGAAGTAAATATGCATGTTCCTTGAATAACCACTAAAGATGACTTTGGAATCTTCCATTCCACTGAGAGGCTCTTCTGGGTTGCAGGTTACCATGGCAGCTGAACCCATCATGATGTCACCCATTTGTCTAGTGGAAAACCAGGAAGAGCAGCTGAACCTGAATCCAGAAGCATTACAGATTCTTAATAAGATTTCTCAGCCTGTGGTGGTGGTGGGCATTGTAGGGCTGTATCGGACCGGAAAATCCTACCTGATGAACTGCCTGGCAGGACAGAACCATGGTGAGTGTTGTCTTGGGATGGGGCCCATTTGCTCGGAACCAGTGATAGTGCAGGTTGGCCTCTTTTGATATCATCTTAAGGAAAAGGCTGACTCTGCCCAGTGAAGAAAATTTGTAATATTTACCATCTAATTAACAACCTTGACCCCATCTGCCCATAAAACCTCTCTTCTCCAATAATGAAGAACTATTTTCCACACCCTATCAAAGACCAACCTCACTAGTCCCCTGGATTCCATCCACTCTTTTGCTCAGAAGTTCAGCCTCTGCTACTACTTTATTTCTTTCCCCTGCATCACTTCTGCCAAAACTATAATGTCATTCCAAGAAGCTTCAAATGTAGTTTAATATTTCCTGCTTTTTAAAGTAGAGGAAAGGAAAGAAGGGAAAAAGGGAAAAATCTTTTTTATTCTGTATCTCCATAGAGCTACCATTTTATTTTTCTGCTCCATGTCATAACAGATTTTCATATGTTATAACCCCTTCTCTCTCTGTCTTTTTTTAGTTTTTACAAATATGTAAACTATAACACATACAAAAGAGTGCCTAAAATACAATGTACAATAAAGTAAATAAAGTGAACACCTGTGTAATCGTGACTTGAGTAAAAAAATAAATCATTGTCAAAGGCACAAGTTATACGCTCTCACATTCTCACTAGCACTAAACAATATTTTTATTTTCATGATACTTCTTTCTTTACTTTTAAAAAATGGTTTTGCAGTCTATGTTTTCATTTAAAAAATTTTTTTAACGTTTTTATTTATTTTTGAGGGAGAGACAAAGC
Organism: Panthera onca; assembly: GCF_046562875.1. Lineage (NCBI taxonomy): Eukaryota > Metazoa > Chordata > Mammalia > Carnivora > Felidae > Panthera > Panthera onca. Next base: position 146,240,728 of record NC_138346.1, read on the forward strand.
ATGAGTAGGAAAAGGGCAGACAGAGAGGAAGACACAGAACTCGAGGCAGGCTCCAGGCTCTGAACTATCAGCACAGAGCCTGACACAGGGCTCGAGTTCACAAACCACAAGATGATGATCTGAGCCAAAGTCAGACGCTTAACTGACTGAGCCACCCAGGCGCTCTAGTCTATGTTTGCATTTCTAAAGCACACTTTATCTTGGCTTGCTTTTAAAGTTGATATAAATAGAATTAAATTTTATGTATTCTTTGATGGCTTCTTTTGCTCAACAAGAATTTCATAAGATTTATCCATTTTTTAGCATGTAGCTGTATTTCCTTATCTCACTGCATTATAGTATTTTTTATCTTTACGAACAGAGTTGTCTTAGATTTCTTATAATTTTATCCTGATACACATGTACACAGATTTCTTTTAAATAATATATCCTGAAGTGGAATCTCTGTATCAAAGAGTATGTGTTTCTTCAGGATTTCCAGATAATATCAATGGCATTTTCAACTCTCTATTCAAGCTACATATTTATTAGCAGCAATTAAGAATTCCCACATCCTAAGAAAAATGTTTAACTTTTACTGTTGTGGTAACTATTTGATTGTATGGCATGTGCCTCACTATAAATAAGGTTGAGCACCCTTTCGCATATTATTTGCCATTTGTATTTCCTATTTTATTAAATGCCTACTCAAGTCTTTTTAAAAATTGTAATTGAGTTGTCTTTTTTAGTTCTTACTGATTTTTAGGAGAATCTTCCTCTGGTCCCATTAGTCATTTCTTTCTATGCAGCCAGTACATTCCAAATATCTTACCTTCTTTTTTGCTCAGCTTCACTAGGTGTTGAGCCTCAGTCCACTAAACTCTAAGGATCCCCATACATCCATGTTGCTTTCCCCTCTTCTCTTTTAGGCTTCTCCCTGGGTTCCACAGTGAGGTCTACAACCAAGGGTATTTGGATGTGGTGTGTACCCCACCCCTCTAAGCTGAACCACACCCTGGTCCTTCTGGACACTGAGGGTCTAAGTAACTTGGAAAAGGTAAGGAAAAGTCATGAGGGAATCTGCTCTTGACTGTAATTCATTTGCTACCTCAATTCAAATTGTGTTACCTATTCCTACAAGCTATAAATCCAATTATGAATACGAGACTAAATTATTAGCTCAAATATTTGGGTATATTAGAACAACATCTTCTTACTGTAACAGTTGGATAAACATACAGTTTAATAAATACATAACCAAACAGCTGAATTTCAGGACTCTGTGCTAAGTACAACAGACACTACAGTAAATAAGGCAAATGGCTAGAGCCTAGCTGGGGAGACAGCATGTACACAATGTGACCAGTACAGGGTGCTATGCATAGATGTAGGCAGTAGTCCAGTCATATGGCTTGGAGAAAGATTCCTAGAAGAAGTAATGTCTAAACTGTAACCCGTGAGACCAGTGGAAACTACCAGTTCAAGTGTGTGGGAATGATGGAGTTAGAAGTAGGAGCTGTTAAATAGGGTTTTGGTAAAATAATTTATTTAAATCCTCTTCAGACAAAGCTTCAGCTACACCAGAAGCATTGATGAAGGGTTTTAGTTAAAGTCTCTGGTTTTGGAGATTACCTCTTCTCTAACTTCTATAAAAGAATGACCTTGACCCACTGAAATTATTTTCCCTGAGATAATCTTAGTATTTTGTTTTTAAATATTAAGTGAAACAAATTGTTTCTCCATCTTATTTTACATTATTCTGAGTCTGTATTCAAGTAGCAATGGTAAATACCTGTTTTCCATAATTGTGGGGAGAAAGTATTCAGAGTTTTTGTGCTCAGCTTTAAAGTTCTCGATAACTTCAGTATAAAACCAAAATGAAATATGCAGCCAAGAATTCTTTATCCAGCAAAGCTGTCATTCAGAATAGAAGGAGAGATAAAGGGTTTCCCAGACAAACAAAAACTAAAAAAGGATTTTGTGACCACTAAACCAACCCTGCAAGAAATTTTAAGGGGGACTCATTGAGGGGAGAAAAAAAAAAAAAAAAGAAAAGAAGACCAAAGCAATAAAGACTACAAAGGACCAAAGGACATCACCAGAAACACCAACTCTATAGGTGTAACACAATGACACTAAATTCATATCTTTCAGTAATCACTCTGAATGTAAATGGACTAAATACTCCAATAAAAAGATACACGGTATCAGAATAGATTAAAAAACAAACAAACAAGATCCATCTATATGCTGCCAATAAGAGACTCATTTTTAGACCTAAAGACACCTGCAGATTGAAAGTGAGGGGATGGAGAGCCATCTATCATACTACTAGGTGTCAAAAGGAAGCTGGAATAGCCATCCTTATAGCAAACAAACTAGATTTTAAAACAGAGACTATAACAAGAGATGAAGGGCATTATATCATAATTAAGGAGTGTATCCATCAAGAACATCTCACAATTGTAAATATTTATGCCCCCAAACTTAAGCACCCATTATATGTAAATCAATTAATTACAAACATAAAGGAAACTCGTTGATAATAATACAATAATAGTAGGGGAATTTAATACCCCACTTAAACAATGGACAGATACCTAAGCAGAAAATCAACAAGAAAACAGTGGCTTTGAATGACACACTGGATTGGACTGGATGACTGGATATATTCAGAACATTCCATCCTAAAGCAGCAGAATACACATTCTTCTCAAGTGCACATGGAACATTCTCCAAAATAGATCACATACTGGGTCACAAATCAGCCCTCAATAGGTACAAAAAGATCAAAATCATACCATGCATATTTTCAGATCACAATGCTAGGAAGCTTGAAGTCAACCACAAGTAAAAATTTGGAAAGCCCTTAAATACATGGAAGGTAAAAAACATCCTACTAGAGAATGAATGAGAACATTACAGTCCAAACCCTTTGGGATGCAGCAAAGGCAGTCCTATAAAGAAAGTATACTGCAATTCAGGCCTATCCCAACAAGCAAGAAAGGTACCAAATACACAATTTTAACTTAAACCTAAAGAAGTTAGAAAAGAAACAGCAAATAAAGCCTAAATCCAGCAGAAAAAGGGAAATATTAAAGATTAGAACAGAAATAAATGATACAGAAACAAAAGAATGCAGTATAACAGATCAATGAAACTAAGAGCTGGTTCTTTGAAAGAATAAACAAAATTGATAAACCTCTAACCAGATTTCTCAACAAGAAAAGAGAGAGGATCCAAATAGATAAAATCACAAATGAAAGAGGAGAGATCACAACCAACACCACAGAAATACAATTATAAGAGAATACTTTGAAAAATTATATGTCAACAAACTGGGCAATCTAGAAGGAATGGACATTCCTAGAAACTCACAAATTACCAAAACTAAAATAGGAAGGAATAGGAAATTTGAACAGACCCATAACCAGAAAAGAAATTGAATCAGTTATCAAAAAGCTTCCAGGGGCTCTTGGATGGCTCAGTCGGTTGAGCGTCTGACTTCGGCCCAGGTCATGATCTCACGGTCCGTGGGTTCGAGCCCTGCATCGGGCTCTGTACTGACAGCTTGGAGCCTGGAGCCTGTTTCAGATTCTGTGTCTCCCTCTCTGTCTGACCCTCCCCTGTTCATGCTCTGTCTCTCTCTGTCTCAAAAATAAATAAACATTTAAAAAAATTTTTTTTAAAAAAAAGCTCCGAAAAAACAAGAGTCCTGGGCCAGATGGCTTCCCAGGGGTATTCTATAAGACATTTAAAGAAGAGTTAATATAAAAGGATGTAATGAAGGGAGGGAGGAAGGGAGGGAAAGAGGGAGAAGAGTTAATACCTATTCTTCTCAAACTGTTCCTAAAAGTAGAACTGGAACAGAAACTTCCAGACTCATTCTGTGAAGCAGCATTACCTTAATTCCAAAACCAGACAAAGAGAATTGGAAGAATTACAGGCCAATATCCCTGATGAATATGGATGCAAAAATTCTCAATAAGATACTAGCAAATTGAATTTAACAGTACATTAAAAGAATTATTCACCACAGTCAAGTGGGATTTATTCCTGGGTTGAAGGGCTGGTTCAATATTTGTAAATCAATCAATGTGATACACCACATTAATAAAGGATAAGAACCATATGAACCTATCAATAAATGTATAAGAAGCATTTGATAAAATAAAGCATCAATTCTTGATAAAACAAAAACTCAATAAAGTAGGTTTAGAGGGAACCTCAACATCATAAAGGCCATATATGAAAGAATGATCATCAATGGGGGAAAATTGAGAGCCTTTTACCTATAGTCAGGAACAAGACAAAGATGTCCACTCTCACCATTACTATTTAACATAGTTCTGTAAGTCTTAACCTCAGCAGTCAGAGAACAAAAATAATGAAGCACGAATAATGAAACACAGACAAATCAAGGAATCAGTCCCATTTACAATTGTACCAAAAGCAATAAAAAACCTAGGAATAAACCTAACTAAGGAGGTAAAAGTTCTGTACTTTGAAAAGTGTAGAAGACTTATGAAAGATATTGAAGAGGACACAAAGAAATGGAAAAACAATTCCATGCTCATGGATTAGAAGAAAAAACATTGTTAAAATGTCTACACAATTCAAAAAAAAAAAAAAAGTCTACACTTCTCAAAGCAATCTACAGATTTAATGCAATTCCTATCAAAATAACACCAGCTTTCTTTGCAGAGCTAGATCAAACAATCCTCAAATTTGTATGGAACCACCAAGACCCTGAATAGCCAAAGTAATCCTGAAAAATTAAAAAACTGGAGGCATCACATTTCTGGATTTCAAGCTATATTACAAAACTGTAGTCAGCAAGACAGTACAATACTGGCACAAAAACAGACACATAGATCAATGGAACAGAATAGAAAATCCAGAAATGGACCCACAGCTATATAGTCAACTCATCTTTGACAAAGCAGAAAAGAATATCCAATGGAAAAAAAGACAGCCTCTTCAACAAATGGTGTTGGGGAAACTGGATGACAACATGCAGAAGAATGAAATTGGACCACTTTCCTACACCGTACACAAAAATAAGTTCAAAATAGATGAAAGATCTAAATGTGAGACGGGAAACCTTCAAAATCCTAGAGGAGAAAACAGGAAGCAACTTCTTTGACCTTGGCTGGAGCAACTTCTTACTAGACACATTACTGAAGGCAAGGGAAACAAAAGCAAACATGAACTCTTGGGACTTCATCAAATACAAAAGCTTCTACACAGCAAAGGAAACAATCAGCAAAACTAAAATGCAACCTACGGAATGGGAGAAAATATTTGCACATGACATATCTGATAAACAGTATCCAAAATATATGAAGAACTTATCAAACTCAACACCCAAGAAACAAACACCCCAGTTAAGAAATGGGCAGAAGACATGAATAGACACTTCTCCAAAGAAAACATCCAGATGGCTAACAGACACATGAAAAGATACGCAACAACACTCATCATTAGGGAAATACAAATCAAAAACACAGTGAGATGCCACCTCACACCTGACTGAATGACTAAAATTAACAACACAAGAAACAATGCCAGGTGTTGGTGAGGATGCAGAGAAAGGGGAACCCTCTTGCACTGTTAGTGGGAATGCAAACTGGTGCAGCCATTCTGGAGAACAGTTTGGAGGTTCCTGAAAAAACTAAAAATAGAACTACCTCACAATCTAGCAATTGCACTATTATATATTTACTGAAAGGATAAAGAAATACAGATTCAAAGGGGTACATGCACCCCAGTGTTTATTGCAGCATTATCAACAATAGCCAAACAAGGGGGAAAGCCCACATGTCTGCTGAGAGATGAATGGATAAAGAAGATGTGGTGTGTATATACAACAGAATATTACTTGGCCATAAAAAGGGAAATCTTCCCATTTGCAATGATGTGAATGGAGCTAGAATGTATTATGCTAAGGGAAATAAGTCAGTCCAAGAAAGACAAATATATGATTTCACTCATGTGGAATTTAAGAAATAAAACAGATGAAGGGAAGGGTGGGGGAAAAGAAGAAAGGTTAACAAACCAGAAGTCTTTTTTTTTTAATGTTTATTTATTTTTGAAAGAGAGAGCAACAGAGTGGGAGCTGTGGAGAGACAGAGAGAGAGAGAGAAAGAGACAGAATCTGAAGCAGAGTCCAGGATCTAGACAGATCCCAACACTGGGCTCAACCCACAAACTATGAGATCATGACCTGAACCAAAGTCAGGTGCTTAACCAACTGAGCCTCCCAGGTGCCCCACAATCCACAAGAGACTCTTAATAATAGAGAACAAATTGAGGGTTGATGGAAAGAGGTGGATGGGATGAGCTAAATGGGTGATGTGCATTAAGAAGGGCACTTGTTGGGATGAGCACTGGGTGTTGTATGTAAGTGATGAATCACTGAATTTTACTTCTGAAACCAAAATTCTACTGTATGTTAACTAACTAAAATATATTTTAAAAAGAAAAAAGAAAATGCAAACAAATAAAAAAGCCAAAATGATTTTCCTGAGATTTAAATAGATTGTTTTTTGGCTCAACTCCTGCTTTTAAAAAAATAAATAAATAAATTTGATTAGTTTTAGGGATAATAAAATAAGGACTTGAAGAAAGAATTTTTCTCAAAAATATGAAAAAGTGTTCTAGTCTTCAAGATCAAGTCTGGTAAGCATAGAATGCAGATACTGCATTTGTACAAGGCAACAAAGTATACCATACTGTAAATTCCTGATGGCAGCAGAACCAATGGCTAATGCTAGAATTGTGGAGTGATTTGAGATATCTGACCCTGTTTTCTTGGTCTTCAGAGAACTTCAGGTCTTGCCCTGAATCTTAATTTTAGCTTTGTCTTCCATATCTGCACCCCTACTCATTGTTTCAGTCAAACAGAAGTAACTTTGTAACAATTTTTCAGGATCTGCACTTTCTAATAATTCTGCCTTGGCAAGCTGCATGATCCCTTCAAATCTACATGTCCACATTCTATCAACTCTTTGAAGTGCACCAGTTTTCATCATATATCCATCATATCCCTGGCAGATATAGTCACTTCTTGCTCTGAAGTTGCACAATACTTGTTTCCATGTGAGAGATTATAATCTCGGTTACATTTATATGTTGACATGTTTATCTGTCCCTTCATAAAGTCATCTTGAGTTCAGGGAATCTCATGTGGATCTTTTCATCCATACAGCCAAATGCAGTGTCTGGCATTTGTAGGTGCCTAAAGAGTAGTTGTTGAACAACATTTGTGTTGCAAATACAGACAACATGAAGAAAAATTTGTTACAGGAATAATTGCTCACATTGTATACCTACTATCTTCTAGGCACCGCATTAAACATTCTACACATATTGACCATGTCATTCACTTCTTTTAATAGCTTAGGATACTGAGGCTCTGAGAGGGGATTGTATTAATACTAAAAATGAGGTTGAATTTATGATGGTCTTCAAAACTTGTACTCTTTGCCATACTGTTCGGCAATATATAGTGACAAAATAATGAATGAAAAGCTGAATGAATGAAAAATGAATTAATGAATAAAGAGCAGCCTTCTAAGTCCCTTGTCCAATGTGCTTTTCAGGAAGACCCTAAGAATGACTCATGGATCTTTGCCCTGACTGTGCTTCTGAGCAGCACCTTGATCTACAACAGCATGGGCACCATCAACAGCCAGGCCCTGGAGCAGCTGCAGTATCCTTCCAGGGACCAAACCACCACGTTTTATTGAGTTTACAGGAATGGCAACTGAGACTGTCCTCTTTCCTGTGACTTAATTGTCATGGTTGAAGAAGGGGGTGAGGGGACACCGAGAACAAAAATTAGTGTTTATAGAATGTATTTCTATCTGAGATCTGGAAATTGTGGTGTAAAGTACTTTTTCCTTAGCTGAGTTCCCACAGCTATATGACTGAACTAACGCAGCTGGTCAGGGCAAAGTCCTCCTCAGACTACACTGGGGTAGAGGACTCTGCCAAGTTTGTGAGTTTCTTTCCAGACTTTATTTGGGCTTTACGAGATTTCACATTGGAGATGAAGATAAATGGATACTCCGTAACTGAAGATGAGTACCTGGAGGATGCCTTGAAGCTGCTTCCAGGTCTCAGAGTATGGCTTAAATGGTAGAAGGTTTTTTTACTGGGTGGGATCAGCTGAGTCCTGTCAATCAGCATTTCACATATATGTTTATTTGAATTTGGATTGTAGCCAGTGCTAATGGTGATTGGGTTTTGTGGGTTATTATTACTTTAAAATCTCCAGCAATTGAAGCTTAAGGTCACTAAAGAAATTTAGGGCCCCATTTTGGATCAGATAACTTAATGCTAATTAATGCCAGGAAAAAAGATCCCCAGATTGCAATCAGTGCTATAACTTCTTGAGGCCCACATATTTCTGTAGCTTGTTAAGTGTTCTTCCTGTTCTTTCTTTAAAAAAAAAAATCAGATTGGAAGTTGCTAGACAAAATCACAATGAAATTAATTACCTTATTTTTGAAATTTATTATAATAGTAATAGTAATATGGTAATTGGAATAGTAAAATAGTAAGTATATTTTAATAGTAAAGTATATTTTACTAGTACCTAGAGAGTTATATTCTTCACAGAAAGGGTATTTTCCACACTAACAGGTCCAGAAAAAAATGTTGACGTACCTTTCCAGTAAAACTGTGAGTCCTTCATGTCACCTTTCTTATAACATCATCCTTTTCATTTTGTAGCCTTACACAATATGCTATTTTAATATTATGAATTTGTCACATTATATTTAGCAGAGTGGATAATAGAAGGCATCTATAGGGAATATCTATTTTTATTTTTTCATTACTTTATTCTTTATTAAACAGCTGATATGTGCCATAGAGTTGCTCTTAATTGTTCTATGAAGTCTAAATTAATCTGATATAGGGAAATGATGAGGTCTCAAATTACATTTAGATTAATGTATACTTTAGAGATTTCAGTTACAGGACTCTCTAAACATATTTGCGGTATGATCTGATTTTGGCTTATGCTTATAAAAGTTTTCTTTACTGACATGGGTATCATCTGTTTCCTTCCTCACATTTCCCCAGCAAAATGTTATCCGTTTGTTCTGGCATCACTTCAAGGCCCATATTTCTTTTCTTTTCTTTTTTCTTTTCTTTTCTTTTTTCTTTTTTGTTTTTTTTTGTTTTTTGGTTTTTTTTTTGTTTTTTTTTGGTGTTTATTTATTTTTGAGAGTGAGCGAGCAGGGGAGGGGCGGAGAGAGAGGAGGACAGAGAATCTGGACTGGACTCCGCACTGACAGAAGAGAGCCTCCTGCGGGGTTTGAGCTCATGAACTGTGAGATCATGACCTGAACTGAAGTCAGATGCTCAACCAACCGAGCCACCCAGGTGTCCCAAGGCCTATTATTTCATTTTTGCCATGGAAATAATAAGATCAGAAAAGTACCACTGACCTTTTTTTTTCTTTTTCCTTTTTTTTAATTGAAGTATAGTTGACACATACTGTTACAGGTGTAGAACATAGTGATGTGACAACTCTATACATTATGCTATGCTCATGACAAGAGTAGCTACCATCTATCACCATACAATACTATTACAGTGCCATTAATTATATTCCCTCTGCTGCGTCTTTCATCCCCATGACTTCTTCATTCCATAACATGAAGCCTGTACCTCCTACTCCCCTTCACCCATTTTGCTCATTCCCCCACCCCCATCCTTTCTGCAACCACCAGTTTGTTCTCTATATTTATGGGCCTCGGACTCTTCTTAATCACTAAACATGTATTCAGTATTTAATCCATGGGACTCCATAAAAATGCTAAGGAAACTATCCTAAGGTTCTTCTCTTGGGCTGAATGCCTCTCTTTCCTCTCCTGAAGTACTTCCTTGACTCTTAACTCTGTTCAAGGAATTTTCCTTAACTTTGGTATGTTAGCCCAAGATTGATTTGTAAAACACATGATTAGAATAAAGGAGATTTACAGTCATAAGAGCTGCAGTGATGCAAAGATTCCTGGAAATGAAGTCCTCACCCCCTTACCTGGAGACTGCCTTTCAGTGATCAATTTTTTTCCACCTTTGTAGGCACAAATCCCAAAATCCAAAATTCCAACATGTCCAGAGAGTGTATCAGACAGTTCTTTCCAAAACGGAAGTGCTTCATCTTTGACCGGCCTACAAATGACAAAAATCTCTTAGCCCATATTGAGAACGTGCCAGAAGACCAGCTGGACAGTAGTTTCCGGGAGCAATCAAACAAATTCCGTACCTATGTTTTCACTCATACAAAGACCAAGACCCTACGAGAGGGAATCATTGTCACTGGGAACCGTGAGTCACCTTTGTCCTACAGCATGTCTCTGTATCAGTGTGCGTGGTGGAGCTTTGAGTATACTCTGACTTTGGCAGTAATTTTGTTGACATCTGTTTGTCAGATGTCAACTGACTATGGAGAAGCAGATATTCATGCCATGAAAAGTATCCATACATGTTCCTTAATTAGTCTCCCTATGTGAGGGTTTGCTGAGACTTAATATATCTCAGAACCTTAATTCACTAGTTATAAAAAGGCAAGATGGAGTTAAAGAGAGGACATCTGTAGATTGAGAAATCCTATGGGATATCTTCTGGTCTTTAAGGATATAGTAGATATTTTGTAAACTTACATGAGTCATATCATAAATAGGAAGCTATAAATTCCTTTAAGCCTGTTGAGATAGAAGATTATGTATAATCTTACATGCAGGGCATGCATGCTTCATGGGTATGTGACTTATGTAGTCCCATGTGGAGATGGGCTCATACTCTGACTCTGTTTTATTTTGTTTTGTTTAAGTTTATTTATTTATTTTGAGAGAGAGTATTCCAGGCTGTCAGTGCAGAATCTGATGTGGGGCTTCAGCTTAAACCATGAGATCATGATCTGAGTGGAAATCAAGAGTCAGTTGCTTAACCAGCTATACCACCCAGACATCTGTCTATCGCTGTTTTGAATTCTTGATCATTTTCAACTAGGAGCCCACATTTTTATTTTGTACTGGGCCACACAAATTATGTATCTGGTCTTGTTTGTATACACTACTTCACCTATATAACCTATTCCTTTTTATTCTCATTGAATGGGAAACTATTTTTCCAGTGACCCATGAGCATATTTGTTGTAACTGGTAATTTAAATTATAATATGAAGAAATGGAGAACAATAAAAGAAAGAACAGGAAAACAGTAATGTTGTTAGAAAGGAATAGATTCCCAAAGAAGAAAATAAAGTTTGTTTCTAAATAAGGTGGGGGTTTTTTTTTTTGTGATCTCAGGATGATGCTCCATAAAAACTGGAAGCCAGTGATTAAGACCTCACTATTTATCCTCAAATTTCCTGGCCTATTCAGGGCTGGAGACTCTGTTGAAAGCCTATGTGGTTGCCATCAAGACGGGAGAAGTTCCTTGCTTGGAGAACGTGGTGACAGCTCTTGCCCAGCGTGAGAACTCAGTGGCTGTGCAGAAGGCAGCCGACCACTACAGCGAGCAGATGGCCCAACGAGTGAGCTTCCCCACAGACACGCTCCAGGAGCTGCTGGATGTGCACACAGACTGCGAGAGGGAAGCCATTGCAGTCTTCATGGAGCATTCCTTTAAGGATGACAAGCAGGAGTTCCAGAAAAATCTCATGGTAATTGTCTTATAGTAAAAACCTCATGGTAATTTATCACTCCTGATTTCTCCCCTTCTGAAATGATGCTTAGAGCCTATATTTTTTATTAAATAGCTCATCTCTACAATGATAGAAGGAGCCTGGATTGTTGTGAGACAGGGCTTTACAGGGCTACAGTTCACCCTTTTACTGTAATGTAGGCAGTTCATTAATTTTCTATTGCTGCACTAAAAATTGCCATGAATTCACCAGTTTAAAACAACAAATATGAATAAGCTCACCAATCTGTAGGTCAGAAGTCTGGTGTGGAATGGTCCTGTGCTCTGTTCATGGTATCACAGGCTAAGAACAAGGTGTCAACAGGACTGAGTTCTCATCTGCAGGCCTCTGAGGAGCCTCCAGTTCATTAAGGTCGTTGGTGTATCCAATCCCTTGGATTGCAATTTACAAGTTCAAAGAAAAAAGTTCTGTTTTTATATCTTCACATACTAGAATCCTGTTGGAAGAACTCATTAACGATTCCAAACTCTCTTCAGAGTATTCTTCAGTCAGCACTGGGGGGTTGATTTTCTTTGTACACAAAATCCGTTTGTAGCAACCCAAATCCTCTGAGGAAGTGCTACTTCTGGCCACAAATCAACTTTCTATTGTTTATTATTGATGGTTGGGTCACTGTTAATCATACTACAGTAGAAGGAAAATTGGAGTTTATGTCTTCCAACACTATCATTTTGTAGATGATAAGCTTGAATCCAAGGGAGTTAAGGGGCTTTCCCCAAGTAACACAGAATTGATAAGAACTAGGACTAAAAGTCTTTTGACTTCTGGTCCATTCCATGTTTCGGTCTACTTGTAGGTGATCAGAATGCTTTTTCTAAGAGGATGACATTGGACTTCCCCTTCTAACAGCTTCTTTCTATTGGATTTCTCCCCCATTTCTCTGGCAGGACATGATAGAAAAAAAGAAGAAAGATTTCTTGCTGCAGAATGAATACACATCTGTTAAATATTCCCAGGCAAAGCTTCAGCAACTTACAGAGCCCCTGATGAAAAGCATCTCAACAGGAACTTTCTGTGTTCCTGGAGGACACAGTCTCTACTTAGAAGCAAAGAACAAGGTTGAATGGGACTATAACCTAGTGCCCAGGAAAGGGGTTAAGGTAAGGAATAAAGAGGGAGGGATAGCTGTCAGAACCGTAGAGTCAAAGGGTGTTGCTTTTTCTGAAAATCTAAGGTCGTAGCACCATTTTTATGGAGAAAGCAGAGCAGGGCAATATCTCCACATTTTTAGCTTTTATCCACAGTTAGTTATATGTTGTTGAAGGAACTGGAAATATATTTGCAATATTTCGGGAATTCTGGGTTAAAGAGAACAACTTTTCTTTATCAAACAATGTGGCCATTTCTTTGCTAAGTATAGAGGATACAAAGAGTAAACATAACCTTTGTTCTCAAGATGATGATATTACTTGAAATGAAGACAAAAAATTGGGCAAATATATAATTATCATACTTTGATGAGCAGATAGTAAAATAATGGTAATGATTATTGATGATAACAATCATTATGATATTGGCTGATGGGGCCCCTGTGTGGCTCAGTAGGTGAGTGTCCGATTCTTGATTTCAGCTCAGGTCATGATCTCATGGTCATAAAATTGAGCCCTGAATTGGGCTCCATGCTGGGCATGGAGCCTGCATAAGATTCTCTCTCTCTCCCTGTCCATCTGTCCCTCCCCTGCTCATTTGCATTCTCTCTCTCTCTCTCTCTCAAAAAAAACTAGTAGACATGTTCAGCACCCCCTTACTATGCCATGCATAAATAACCTATAATCAGGTATTTTGGTTGGATTGTCAATTTAATGCTCAGAATATTATTATAACTTAGATACTATAGTTATGCAGTTGAGAAATGCAATACACAAAGAAGTAAAAAAGTTGCCCAGAGTCATACTACCAGCAAGGGGAGAGCTGGTAGGGCCGCTCAGAGTAATTGGCCATCCTCCAAACTGGAAAGGTAGCTTAGCAAAGCACTCTGAAAGAGCAATAGGAGTTACAGAATGAAGTATCCATAAATGTTATCCTAGTTAAGAAAGGGTAGATGAGCATCCTGGCAGAAAATAGATTGAGCAAATGTTTGAGAAAACAGGAGTCCCTGTTTATATACACACTGAAGTCTGCTGGGCGGCACCTGGGGTGGATAGTGGAAAGCTTCACTGGAAAGAAGGATGGAAGGCTGCAAAGGAGGCTGCAGTGGAAGGTTTCAGGTATCACAGAAGAACTCAGAATTTATATTGGAGGCATAGAAGGAAAGTTAGTGAGGGATATCTAAGCAAGTGAAAAATTTACAAGGCCAGATTTGTGACTTTGTAGAACAATAATTTCCCCCAAAAGACACGATGTGTGCTGCATGTCATGTCTCTTCTCCTTGTTTCCTCAGGCAAATGAAGTTCTCCAGCACTTCTTACAGTCCCAAGTGGCAATAGAGAAATCCATCCTGCAGGGAGACAAAGCCCTCACCTGTCAAGAGAAGGCACTCGCAGGTACAGGTGCAGGGCTGAGCTCATAGCAGAGTGGGTGGGTTGCTGTACTACCTCCAGACAGAAATGAGGGCAAAACCTGCATGAAACAAAGAGCTTCCTCTCCTACTGTGGAATGACACTGCTAAATACACATATAACAGTCAGAGTTGTCTTTTTATATCAGGCAGACAAGGAGGGCCATCTCCATCATATTCTGAAATGTGCTCTTGGTGACCCACATAATTTGGGGGCTTCTCAGCTTCCTTTTCAAAGTCAGTTTGGTATCTGTGCTAAGGAGAGTAGAATCAGACCTGACTGTTGCTTTCTTCTCTAAAACATTCGTGGAACAGCTGAGCGGGCTAAGAAGGAGGCAGCTGAGAAGGAGCAGGAGCTGCTAACTCAGAAACACAAGGAGCAGCTGCAAAAAATGGAGGCTCAAGAGAGAGGCTTCAGGGAAAACATAGCCCAACTGAGAGAGAAGTTGGAGAAGGAAAGAGAAAGCCTTCAGAGAGAACAGGAAAATATGCTGATGCACAAGCTGAAGGTAAGCCTTGGCACAGAGCTGGGCAGTGCTCCATGGACAGTGCCCTGGTTCCTGAGGAAGGGGAGAGCCAAACTATTAAAAATCATGATCCCAGGGAGAATCATAAAAGACATACGATTCATTAAAACCTCAGATCTTTCTGGACCCTGCTGGGGCTCTTAAATCCACAAATTCCAAAGGCTTATGTAGTTAGAGAATTTGTAGTATGCAATTAACATCCCTAAGGGTGCTGGGCTGCTGTTTGTGGTGATTGTTAGGATGGTTTCATTGGACCCAAATTAAATAAGGCCCTAGTCTGCTCGTCCTTAGGATTCTTGGTTCAGCCATCAAACAGACCTAAAAGAACTCCAGCTTATCTTAAAAGTATCAGAAAGACTTAAAATACAGGATTCTGAAAGCTCTAAAATTTGCTGCATTTGTTTCCAGATCTGTGTGAGTCGTCCGACAGAGCACAGAGGAAAAGTAATTCTTCAACTCAGTCTGATGCTTGACAGCCAGCGTTCTGGAGGGGATCAGTACTTCCCATTTTTGTTAGACGTGTGTGTTCATGCTACCTTGGTGGAACTGAGAAATAGAATTAATCCTACATCCCCCTGAAGGACATCCTCACTGCTGGAACTAAGAGGATAGTTCTTAGGTCTGATCTAGCCTGACCCCACCCCACTCTTGGTGAGATGGTGCTGAGGGAATTGTGGGAAGGTGTAAACCATGGATACTCCCACTCTCCAGGATCCACTCATCAAAGAGCACTCTCGGGTGATAGTGCAGTAGACATGGTTCTTCCGTGCTGAAAATGTTAGACTCAAAACCCTTGCTTTTGATAATAGAGGATTTTCAGAAGTGAACTCCTTCTTTTTTATAGGTCCAAGAAGAACTTCGTAATGAGGGATTTGAAAAGAAATCTGAGAAGTTGCGTAGAGAGATACAGCTACTAAAAAAAGAGATTGTGGCAAATAAAGATAAATATTTGTTGGATCAGTGGATTATTGATATGACTGATGGAGTATTCAGTAAAGAAACGCCGGATCATAGTGAGTTACCTGGTTTGGGGATGAAGATTCTCAGCTCATAATGACATAGGCTCAGAATTCCTTTTAGGGATTCATAAAATGAGGGTTTTTGTGATGCTGTGACTTATTTTGGAAGCACGTGTCATATTAGTTTCTTTTAACAAAAGTTTAAAGATCAACAGTGATTAATGATTACTAAGGCCTGACATACAAAAGACATACTTCATTTTGATCAAATAAAAGAAATGGTAAACAAGATTGTTAAAAGATAAACGTAGGGGGCCTGGGTGGCTCAGTGGGTTGAGAGTCCGACTTTGGCTCAGGTCATGAACTTGTGGTCCGTGAATTCGAGCCCCGCATCGGGCTCTGTGCTGACAGCTCGGATACTGGAGCCCGCTTTGGATTCTGTGTCTCCCTCTCTCTGCTCCTCCCCCACTCATCCTCCCTCTCTCCCTCCCTCCCTCCCTCTCTCTCTCTCTCTGTTGAAAATAAATATTAAAAAAATAATAATTTTAATAAAAGATAAATGTAAGGAAAAGCTGAATTTGCAATTGCAGCAAAACAGATGAGATACTGCAGAATAAAATCATCAGACCTGACCATTGCTTTCTTCTCTCTCTAAACCATTCGTGGAACAGCTGAGTGGGCTAAGAAGCAGGCAACTGAGAAGGAGCAGGAGCTGCTAACTCAGAAACACAAGGAGCAGCTGCAAAAAATGGAGGCTCAAGAGAGAGGCTTCAGGGAAAACATACCCCAAATGAGAGAGAAGTTGGAGAAGGAAATAGAAAGCCTTCTGAGAGAGCAGGAAAAAGTGCTGATGCACAAGCTGAAGGTAAGCCTTGGCACAGAGCTGGGCAGTGCTCCATGGACAGTGCCCTGGTTCCTGAGGAAAGGGAGAGCCAATACTAATAGAAATCAAGATCCCAGGGAGAATCATAAAAAGTATATAATTCATTAGAACCTCAAATCCTTCTGGATCCTGCTGAGGTCCTTAAATCCACACAACTCCAACATTTCTGTAGTGGTAGTCTTTTTTTTTTTTAATATTTATTTATTTTTAAGAGACAGAACTCCAGTAGGGTGGGGAAGGGAGGGGAGGCAGAGAGAGACACACACACACAGAATCTGAAGCAGGCTCCAGTCTCTGAGCTGTCAGCCCAGAGTGCAACGCGGGGCTCGAACTCATGAACCACAAGATCATGACCTGAGCCAAAGGTGGATGCTTAACCGACTGAGCCACCCAGGTGCCCCTCTAGTGTTTGTCTTTGAAATGAACAAATAACATCCGCAGATTGGTAGGTTGCTGTCTGTAGTGACTACAGCATGTTCTCTTAATGCTTGGATTGGGTAGGACCTCAGTACTATAGTCTTTAGGATATTAGTGTAACCATCAGATACATCTAAAATAGATCTACTGGGTTCTGAAAGTATCAGATTATTCCTGATATGAAATATAGAATTCTGAAAGCCCTATAACTTGCTGTATTTGTTTCCAGATCTGTGTGTTACTCTATAAAGCCCAAGGGAATAGTCTTCCTTATTCCAGTATGCAGCTTGATAGCCTGTTTTCTGCACAGTGTTAGCAATTCTCATTTTTTGTAGATGGTTTTGGCCATCATACCTCAAGCAGAACTGAGAATTAGTTAGAACCAAACCTACATTCTCTCCCAAAGGGCATCGTTAGAACTGGAACACATTTCTGTAATAGTTCTCAGTCTTGACTCAGCATCTCCCCACCCTCAGTGAGATGATCCTGAGAAAATTAGGAAGTTACATGCCATAGATACTCTTACCATCAGTTTCAAATACATGGATATATTGAAAAACCCCATCAAGGAACACTATGAAGATAGAGAAGAAGATATGAAGATGGGTATGCTTAGCTTAGCTGCTAGTGTTAAAAGTGAAACCCAACTTGATAATTGGGGACTTTCAAAAGTGAACTCTCCCTTTTAGAAACCCAAGAAAAACTGCTTTTGAAGGATTTAAAGTTCTGGGATCACAAATGAAATAAGCTCATAATTCCTGTTAGGAAATTATAGAATGAGACTTGTTATGCTGTGACTCATTTTTGAGGTATATGTGTCATGTTAGTTTCATTTAACAAAAGTTTAAAAAGTAATTATCTAAATATATGAAGGTCTTACCCAGAAAAGATAAACTTCATATTGACAAAATTGATTTGGAGAAATGAGAAGCAAATTAAAAGATACAGTGGAAAAAAAGATCAAATTTCCAGTAACATCAAAAGCAATATGATACTACAGAATAAAATCATGAAGTACGTAAAATTTACATGAACAAAATTTTTTAAATGGTATGTAAGACACAATTTATAAAAATGGACAGAAATTAAAATTTCAATATTATTTAAGTTAATATGGACATTTAATGTGATCCAAAAATATATCAAACATAATTTTTCAAGAAGTAGATAAATTAATTCTGAAAGTTTTATGGAAAAGCCACAAACAAAAATATCCAGTGCAATCCTGAAAAAAGACAAATGAAAGGGAACTAGCTTTAGCCACATGTTAAAACATCCCAAGAATTAGCATTGTGGTACTAACATCTGAATATTGAAACAATGACAAAACAGACTTGGAAGTTTAGAAATTGGTGCATGAAGCTCCTGGGTGGTTCAGTTGGTTGAGCATCTGACTCTTGATTTCAGCTCAGGTCATGATCCCATGGTTGTGGGATCAAGCCCCATCTGGGACTCCATCCACATTGAGCATGGAGCCTGCTTGAGATTCTCTTTCATTCTCTTTCTGTCTCTCCCCCTCTACTCGCACTCTCTCTTTCTCTCAAAAATTTAAAAAAGAAAAGAAAAGAAATTTGTGCAAAGTCATGCAGAAATTCAGCAGATGATAATTTGGGCATTTTCTTGTGTGAAAGAATATGGGATATTCAGCCAATGGTGTTTGAACTATAGGCAGCCATCTGAAAAAGAAAAGTTGGGTTCTCCTTTACATGTAAATTTCAAGATGGTCCAAGTAAATTTCGGATGGTTCAAAGATACAAACATGAAAAATTACAGCATAAAATTAAATAATAGGGGGGGAGTTAAAAAAATAATATGGGAGTAGGTAGGACCTTCTTTTTTTAAAAAAAATTTTTAATGTTTATTTTTGAGAGAGAGAGAGAGGCAGACAGACAGACAGACTGTGGGTGGGGGAGGGGCCAAGAGAGAGGAAGACAGAGTCTGAAGCAGGCTCCAGGCTCTGACCTGTCAGCACAGAGTCCAACGCGGGGCTTGAACTCACGAACGGTGAGATCATAACCTGAGCCAAAGTTGGAAGCTTAACCGACTGAGCCACCCAGGTGCCCCAGTAGGACCTTTCTAAGTATGACATAATGGAAATAGATAAAAAAAGATATATTTAAAATTTTTTTGAATGTCGTTGACACACAATATTACATTAGTTTCAGGTGTGCAACATAGTGATTTGACAAGTTTATACATTATGCTATGCTCACCACAAGTTTAGCCAGCATCTGGCACTGTACATTGCTGTTGCAGTATCGTTGACTGTATTCCCTATGCTGTGATTTTTATTCCTGTGACTTATTCATTCCATAACTGGAAGCCTTTCCCACTCCCTTCATCTATTTTGCCCATTCCCCACACCTCCTTCCCCTCTGGAAACCATCAGTTTGTTCTCTGTCTGGTACTACTTTTTTTTTGTTTATTCATTTGTGGTTTTTCTTAGATTCCACTTATGAGTGAAATCAAATCAAAACTACAGTGAGATAGGGGTGCCTGGGTTGCTCAGTCACTTAAGCATCTGACTTCAGATCATGATCTCACAGCTTGTGAGTTTGAGCCCCACGTCAGGCTCTATGCTGACAGCTCAGAGCCTGGAGTCTGCTTCGGATTCTGTGTCTCCCTCTCTCTCTGCCCCTTTCCCACTCATGCTCTGTCTTTTTCTCTCAAAAATAAATAAACGTTGAAAAAAAAGTTAAAAAAAAAAACTACAGTGAGATACCACCTCACACCAGAATGACTAAAATCAAAAAGACAAGAAATAACAAGTGTTGGCAAGGTTGTGGAGAAAAAGGAACCCTCATTCACTGTTGATGGGAATGTAAATTGATATAACCACTATGAAAACAGTATGGAGGTTCCTCAAAAAATTAAGAATAGAAATACCATATGATCCAGTAATTACACTACAGAGTATATGCCCAAAGAAAACAAAAATACTAATTCAAAAAGTGCTCCCCCACATTTCTTCTAGCATTATTTACAGTAGCCAAGATATGAAAGCAATTTAAGTGTCCATCGATAAACAGATAAGATGTGGTGCATATATATATATATATATATATACATATATATATATATGTATATATATATGTACACACACACACACACACACACACACAATGGAGTATTACATGGCCATAAAAAAGGATGAGATTGTGTCATTTGGGACAACCTGGATGGAACT
The DNA here is from genome assembly GCF_046562875.1 of Panthera onca. Classification (NCBI taxonomy): domain Eukaryota; kingdom Metazoa; phylum Chordata; class Mammalia; order Carnivora; family Felidae; genus Panthera; species Panthera onca. The sequence continues at coordinate 146,260,902 of NC_138346.1, forward strand.
AGAGGGTATTATGCTAAGTGAAATAAGTCATACTGAGGTAGATAAAAGAAAATACTGATGAATTCATTTGTCTAAGAAAAAAAAGTTCTTCATAGAAAAACATGAGCAAAGATGGCAAAATGAGGAATTCATTTTAATATGTATCAGAAAAAAAATATATAATTTCTTTAAGCCATAATGATCCCTTTAAAGTGGTGGGAAAAAGAACACCCCTGTCCCCCCAAAATGGGCAAATATATTAGAAGAAATGAAATATATTCAACTTTGCTAATAATATGAGATACGCAAAATAAAGTTTTGAGGCTCCTGTTTCATCCCTAAGGTTAGCAAAGAAAAACACATTTGATGGGATACTAAGTTGCCAAGGATTTGGAGAAATCGGAAATTTCCCATATTTTCGAGAAAGTACAAATTGGAACAATTCTATATCAAGGTATTAAATGCGCATACCTTTGATCCAGCAGGTTCAAATTTAGGATTTGAACCTTATAGATTTAATGTACGTGTGCCAAATGTCATACGTGCTAGGATATATGTTACAGCACATGTGTATGGCACAAAATCAGAAAACAACTGTCAGGTGCTGGTAATAGAAATCATGGGGCATTTGTACAAGAGTATTCTATGGTCACTACAATGAAAGGGAAAACTCTGTACTAATATGAGAAGATCTCTAGATTTAGCATAAAGTAAAAAAACATCCGGAAAGTATGCATAGTTGCTACTAGTAAATTTAAATATAATGAATATGCACATGTATTTTACATGTCTCAGGAAAAATATGAAATAAACTAGTAACTATGGTTGTGACTGAGGATGGACCTGTGTAGTTGATGTGAGGCTTGAGAGGGTAGCTAACTTTATGTCATATATTCTTCTCCATGCCTCTTACATTTTGTATGGTATTACTGTTACATATTCAGAAATAAAGACTTAAAACTGCTAAAATTAAAACTAAAATAAAAACACATGGAAAGGGAACATTTAGTAATAGGGTGGAAGGAGTTATGCTCCTTGAAACAGCATACCTCAAGCATACCTTGAAACAGTAGGAAGAGTCTGCTGATTACAACAGGGAGCTGAAAACCATAAGATATGCATCCTAATCTTGCTTTAATTATGACCTTTCGATGTTCCAGTCTCTAATTTCTTTTTTTACTGAGGTATAATTGGCGTATAACATTATATTAGTTTCGGGTATACAACATACTGATTCAGCATTTATATACACTGGGAAATTGTCACCCCCAGTCTAGTTGCCGCCCATCACCATGCACAGTTGCACTTTTTTTCTTGTGATGAGAACTTTTTAAGATTTACTGTCCTGGCAACTTTCAAATACGTACAACACTATTATTAATGATAATCACCATGCTGTACGTGAAATCTAATTTCTTTTGCTATATAGTCACTTGGGAAGTTTGCTAGAATGCCTCTATGTTCCAGCGCCATGCTTATAAAGGGAGTGAATTAGAAAAATTGTTCTTCAGTATCAACTAGATTTTTCCGGAATTCCTTTTCCGGCTGCCTTGTGCTGTAGAATGTGATATAGCTAGAATGAACTACTTGTGATTCTGCAAGCTGCACATGTTATCTTTGGATTCTGTGTCTTTGTATATTGTATACAGACATCCTGCCACCATACTACATTCTCATTATTTGCTAGCCCCTCTCTGTCCTGACTTCCCCAGGAGGCAGTTGATCTGTTCCTCCTCTGTGTTCCTTATCATCACCCCTGTCAGAGCACTTTTTACTACTTGTGACATTGAAATAGCCTGTTTATAGGCACCTCTCCTCCTCTCTTGATCTCAGGTGCTCAGACTTTTTCATCATTGTGAATCTAACTCCCACCACATAAACCCCAGATCTTCAAAGGTAGTTCTATTTTTAGCTTTTTGAGGAACCTCCAAACTGTTCTCCAGTGTGGCTATACCAGTTGCATTCCCACCAGCAGTGCAGGAGGGTTCCCCTTTCTTTGCATCCTCACCAATACCTGTTGTTGCCTTAGTTGTTAATTTTAGCTATTCTGACAGGTGTGAGGTGGTATCTGATTATGGTTTTAATTTGTATTTCCCTGATGATGAGTGATGTTGAGTATCTTTTTATGTGTCTATTAGCCATCTGGATGTCTTCTTAGGAAAAATGTCATGTCTTCTGCCCATTTCTTAACTGGGTTATTTGGTTTTTGGGTGTTGAGTTAGATAAGTTGTTTATATATTTTGGATACTAACTGTTTATCAGATATGTCGTTTGCAAATATCTTCCCCCATTCCATAGGCTGCATTTTAGTTTTGTTGATTGTTTCCTTCACTGTGCAGAAGCTTTGTGTCTTGAAGTCCCAATAGTTCATGTTTGCTTTTGTTTCCCTTTCCTTCAGTGATGTGTCTAGTAAGAAACGGCTCCAGGGTCAAAGAGGTTGCTGCTTGTGTTCTCCTCTAAGATTTTGATGGTTTCCTGTCTCACATTTAGGTCTTTAATCAATTTTGAATTTATTTGTGTGTGTTTGGTGTAGGAAAGTGGTCCACTTTTATTCTTCTGCATGTTGCTGTCCAGTTTTCCCAGCCCCATTTGTTGAAGAGACTCTTTTTTCATTGGATATTCTTTCCTGCTTTATCAAAGATTAGCTGACCATATAGTTGGGGTTCATTTCTGGGTTTTCTATTCTGTTGCACTGATCAGTGTGTCTGTTTTTATGCCAGCACCGTAGTATCTTGATGACTCAGCTTTGTAATATGGCTCTTAATGGAAAAGCATTCGATGCTCATGGATTAGAAGAACAAACATACTTAAAATGTTTATACTACCAAAGCAGTCTACACATTTTAATGCAATCCCTATCAAAATACCACCAACATTTTTCACAAAGCTAGAACAAACAACCCTAAAATTTGTATGGAACCACAAAATACCCCAGATAGCCAAAGCAGTCGTGAAAAAGAAAAACAAAACTGGAGGTATCATGATTCTGGATTTCATTCTCTCTAAAGCCTTTAGGGCACAGTTCTATTTTCTTAACGGTTGTGAGTCAAAGTTTAGCCACCTTCTACTTTCCCCAACCAAAGCCATTGGAGTGAAAGTCCAGTAGCTGAATCAGTCCCTAGTGACCCATTGATATCACTCAGAGGACTGCATCTCATACTGTCCATATGCATGTTTTGGTAAAGGAAAGAAGCAGGGATAAGCCCTACTTCCCCATGAAATCTCCCTAATGCATATGGCCAACACACATCATATACATTATCTTCTGTCTGAATGAGCTGCCTCTTTTCAGGACATACTTTTTATCAAGTAACACCTTAAGCCTTAGGAAACATACTAGCTGCAGTGAATGATAACCATAGAGGGAAAAAGAATGAGGAACAGTCAACAAAGCAGTGTTTACAAGAAATGATAACTGGAAAAGATTAAGAGTGAAGTAAAGGACAATAGGGCAGACTAAAAGGGATCTTCACCACTTCCATGTTTAGTCATAAACTTCCTTTTGTAATAAATTTTGTAAACACCCAAAGATAAGCCTCCCAGTAAAAGGTGTCTTACATAATAGTGAATAGGAAATAATTGTTGAATCATTGAAGTAATCAAAGAATGATTTCAAACACATCTTGGACAATCTTGTAAGAAGACAAGTTCAAGCCATTTGTGTACGTGGTATTTGGATGAAGTAAGATGTAAGTTGCTTGGCCATTTTTACATTACCATCTCTATTTCCTCAAACTTAGTCTACAGCCTGCCTTATTTATTGCTACCTTCTCACCTCTTAAGCTGGAGTTGAATAGCCCTTGGAAATGTATTTATTAAGAAGACTCTTCAGTGTTGGCTGCTGTATAGAAATTCAAAGAAAAAATAGAGCAGTCCTCTCTCCAGGAATATAGGAAATAAGTTAAGGAAGCTTAGGAAAGCTGATATGACCATGCCAGTGGTCTCCTTTGGCCTACCTAGTATCTGCATGGCCAACAGCAGGGGGGAACATACCAGCACAGGAAAATTATATTACATTTTGCTTGACCCCAATACAAATAATATGTGTGATCAAAACAGAATTCACTATGAAGATAATGCCCACAAAATGGCAGACTAGAAGCTCCAAGCCCTTGTTCCCTCATAGAGACATTAAAATAATAATAATAATAATAATAATATGACTAAAATAATCTTCTAGAACCTCTAGAAAACAAAGTAAACACAACAGTCAAGTGAACCCCAATCAAGAAAAAGCCACATTGCCTGCTCCCCTAGATTAAGGGATGATCATCGACCAATGTAATTCATGACATTAACAAAATGGAGGGGAGAAAAATGATAGTCTCAATTCTAAGGAAGAAACATCTGACAAAATTCAACACCTTTTCATGTTAACAACCCTCGACAAAGTAGAAGTAGAAGGAAACTACCTCCACGAAACAAAGGCCATAAATAAAAACTCACAGCTAATTTCACACTCAATGGTGAAAGGTTGAAAGCTTTTCTGCTAAGATTGGGAACAAGACAAGGATGCACTCCTTCACCAATTCTATTCAGCATTGTACTGGAAGTCCTAGCCAGAGCAATTAGCAAGAAAAAGAAATAGAAGTCATCCAAACTAGAAAGGAAGAAGTAAAATTATCTCTCTTTGCAGATGACATTATCTTTTTTTCTCCAGATTTATTGAAATCTTTTTGACATATAACATATGTAAGTTTAATGTGTGCAATGTGATGACTAGATACATGTATACTTTGTAAAATTATTTCCACAATAAGATTAGTTAACACCTCCATCCTTTTACATAATTGTGATTACTTTTGTGTGTGTGGTGATAACACTTAAGATCTATTCTCTTAACAACTTAAAGTATGTAATACAGCATTTTAATTATAGTCACCATGTTGTGCATTAATTAGATCCCATATCTTACTTATCTTATATCTGAGAATTTGTACTCTTTGACCAACATCTCTCCATTTCCCCTACCCCTTAGTCCCTGGCAACCACCATTATACTCTATTTCTATGACCTTACCTTTTTAAGATTCCATATGTAAGTGGGAACATACACTATTCATCTTTCTCTGTCTGACTTATTTCACTTAACAAAATGCCCTCAGTGTTCATCCATGTGGTTGCAAATGACAGGATTCCCTTCTTTTTCATGACTCAGTAATATTCCATTCCATTGTCTATACAATAGTGTACACACACACACACACACACACACACACGCATCGTCTTTGTCTATTAATCCATTGATAAAAATTAGGTTGTTTCCACATTTGGGCTACTGTGAATCATGCTGCAGTGAACATGGGGTTCATATATCTCTTCGAGATAGTGCTTCCATTTCATTCAGAAGTATACCCACAGTGGGACTGCTGGCTCATATGGTAATTCTATTATTAATTTTTTGATAACTGTTTTGATTACTGTAGTTTCATGATAAAGTTTGAAATCAGGAAATGTGATACCTCTAGTTTTGTTCTGCTTTCTTAGGATGACTTTTTTTATTTGGGATCTTTTGTGATTCCATATAAATTTTAGGATTATTTTTTCTATTTCTGTGAAAAATATCATTGGAATTTTGATGGGGATTGTATTGTTTGCTAATATCTGATTTAGAATTTTTGCCTCCTTATAGTTGTCATAAACTTTTTCTATACAACTGTGGTCATATTTGGTATTAAGGACATTCTTGAATAATGAGTTAGATAGCATACCTTATTTTTTTGTTTATTTATATTATTTTTGAGAGAGAGTGCAGGAAGGGCAGACAGAGAGGGAGACAGAGAATCCCAAGCAGGCTCTGCACTGACAGCCTAGAGCCCACTGTAGAGCTTGAACTCACAAACCATGAGATCATGACTTGACTTGAAACTAAGAGTCACACACCTAACTGATTGAGCCACCCAGGCACCCCAACATGCCTTATTTTTGATGCCCAACAAGAATTTCTTTTTTTTGTTTTTTATTAAAAAAATTTTTTTTATATATGTTTATTCTTGAGACAGAGATAGAGTGTGACCAGGGGAGAGGCAGAAAGAGAGCATGAGCAGGAAAGGGGCAGGGAGAGAGAGGGAGACACAGAATCTGAAGCAGGCTCCAAGCTCTGAGCTGTCAGCACAGAACCCGTCACGAGGCTTGAACCCATGAACTATTAAATCAGGACCGGAGCTGAAGTTGGACGCTTAACCGACTGAGCCACCCAGGCGACCTCTGGCAAGAATTTATATAGAAAATATTGTTAAATGTTTGTTTGTAGAAATCACAGTTAAATCATCTGAGTCTTGAGGTTTATTGTAAAGAATTCACACTGATTTCAATTTCTTTAATAGATACTAGAAGCTTCCGGTTTCCAGCGACAAAAAGCACAGATTCCCTGAGGATATCATTGTGTGTGATGGTGAGTAAGTCCACTCATCCTTCCAGCTTTTGTTCCTAAAACCTATGTTTTAACCTTTTGGGGCACAACACTATATAAAGGCTATAGGTTTAAGGTGTATGTGTACTGACCAAAGCAGAGACACTTAGAAATTCACATATTATGTTAGGTCTTCCTTTCTTCTGTAGGGTAGCTTATATGGATAATTAATGCCCCCAAATATTAAAATCTGTCCTCTTTAATTGTGTGAGCTTTCTGATGCCCCCCAAAAATGGTAAAAAGGAAATATTAAGCCAGAAAAATAATGATTTCCCCTTTATAAATCAGACTTGAAGAGGCTTTGAATGTGTACTCCTTAATAATGAGACCGCACATTTAAGTCACAAATTTAACAATTCCTAGACTTAAAATGGATCATTCCTGACAAGTGTTGGAAATGTGTAAAAGGACTATACTTGAGGTAGGGTGCACTTACGTATGCCTTCAGTATACCACAGCGGAAACCATAGGCTGCAGAGGGGTCACACCAGTTGACTTTTGTTAAGATGTTCTTCTGATTCGGTTTCTGGAAGAAGGGTGGGGGGGTTTTCATATTAGTACATTAGTACATTTAGTTTAACCTTTTATAGGGGAATCAGAGCAATCTGCATCTGTGAAGGGTCCTCCTGAAAAAAGAATGAGCAAAGTGTAAGACTCCACCTATGGTCACCATAGGAGATATGGCACAAGCTGTCTTGCATGTGTAAGGGTGGATGAAAGAAACGGGGCACATGGCCTCAACCTCTTTGGAGAATGGGCACAAAGACACACTTAGAGGGGTGCCTGGGTGACTCCATCGGTTAAACACTGACTTCGGCTCAGGTCATGATCTCATGGTTCGTGGGTTCGAGCCCCACGTTGGGCTCTGTGCTGACAGCTCGGAGCCTGGAGCCTGCTTCAGATTCTGTGTCTCCCTCTCTCTGCTCCTTCCCCACTCGTGCTCTGTCTCTGTCTGTCTCTCAAAAATAAACAAATATTAAAAAATTTTTTTTAAAAAAGACACAGAGAGTAGCTTGAAAGACGCTTTTGTGAACTCATAAATATGTTATACTAGCACTTTACTGTCCAAGTCTTATTAGAGACTCTTTCCTGAATATCCATCCTGCAAATTAAAATCCTCTGTGATTTCAGTTTTCCCTTTAAGACCTATATTTTCGGTGCAATAAGATTGAACTTAAGTTCAGTTAAGTGAACTGATGCATTTTTCAATCCAACATGTAGGCAAGTTGCCATATTTATCACAGCCAAACCACTAGGCAAGTTCCATTGCCTTACATTTTATGTAGTTCTGGATTTCTCTTCGCTTAGTCTGTGTTTTTCAAAATCCAGCAAATGCAAGGTGATTTTGGTTTTGGATTGTTTTTACTCTTACATCACAGTTGCTAAACTCTCCAGTTCTAAAATTCCCTAAGCATGTGAATTATGTCCCTAAAAGGCTATTATTTTTTAAGACATTTAATTTTTTAACTGGTCAGTTGCACTCACCACATTTCTGAACTGAAATTGTCTCATGTCTGTGCTTTTCTGGAAGGGCTGGTACATTTGCAGCTTTGTGGTTTTTCACCAAACTTTGTGTAACAGGATGTTAAACGAGACTCTTCCTGTCTGAGAATTTCCACCATTCTCTAAAGATGAGTGCACGAGGTGCCAATTTTAGAACCACAATTTCTAAAACAACATGCTACCGCATTTGGGAGGAGTTAAATTGATAAAACATGAAAAAAGTCATTTCTATTAAATTAAATCTCATTAGCTTCCATCAGTTTAAGAATATTTTAACAATTCTTCTTTTACCAGGAGTATACTCTTGGTACTTAGACTTGCAAAATATAAAAAGTTATTTCTCCTGGGGTACCTGGGTGGCCCAGTTGGTTAAACATGTAACTCTTGATTTGGGCTTGGGTCATGATCTCATGTTGTGTGAGATCAAGCCCAATGTTGGGCTCCATGCTGACAGCACAGAACCTGCTTGGGATATCCTCTCTCTCTCTCTCTCACTCTCTCTCTTTCTCTCTGCTCCTCCCCTGCTCACACATGCACACTCTCTTTCAAAATAAATAAACCTTTAAAAAAGTTATTTTCCTTGCCAGCAAATTTTCTTCCAAATAATGGAATCTGGAAGAGAGACGCCAAATTTATTTTTTTTCATTGCTAAATAGTAAAAACATCCTGCTATACATCCAAATATAACTAGCCTTAGATTCATCATCTCTAGAATCATATCTTTTTAGCTTCATAAATAAAGTGAAAAATAATAGCAACAAAAAATGAGAGAGACAGAGGGGGATTCCTTGATCCAGTTGGTGAGGAAGGACTCTTTTTATTTGGATGATAGTCATGTGCCCACCCTCTCCTACATCAATATCTGTGTCTCAGAAAGGACAGGACCTCTGTACTTAGTGCAGCTTGGGTCCATCCCTTAAAATGTCCAAGTTTAATTTCAGGACTATTAAAATTATCTGTCTCAGATATTGTTGCGTATCTTTTTACAATAATAAATGTCAGCTCTAATTATTATAAAGTTCTGTTATCAAAATGAGCTCCTGACAACCTTGCTAGATGTTAGATTTTTCTAGCTGCTCTTTTTTTTTTTTTTTTTTTTTTTTTTTTATTTATTTGTGGGACAGAGAGAGACAGAGCATGAACGGGGGAGGGACAGAGAGAGAGGGAGACACAGAATCGGAAACAGGCTCCAGGCTCTGAGCCATCAGCCCAGAGCCTGACGCGGGGCTCGAACTCACGGACCGTGAGATCGTGACCTGGCTGAAGTCGGACGCTTAACCGACTGCGCCACCCAGGCGCCCCTTCTAGCTGCTCTTAAAGCTAGCAGTGGTCAATGTGATTATGTTTGCTCAGGAGATAGAAACAGAAGTATGTGTATGTCACTTGAGAGTCTAGGCCACAGAAATTTGCTCCTGTACTCCACCAGTTCCATCTTTTCCCTCCTACTGGTTCAACTTTGACAGCAGTGGAGCTTTGACCTTGCAGATAAATAGGCTTTCTTAGTGGGTACAGAACAACTAGATGGAAGGAACCTGAATCCCTGCAGAACCCTGTGGAGGAATGCTTCCACACAAGCCTGGAGTGGTAGAAGCAGAGGTGCTGTGACAGCACCCTCTAAAGGGATCTCTATCTCCAGTGTCCTCCCTGTACTCTTTCTCCTCCTGCCATCAGAATGTGGAACTCTATATGCCTTTGGAATAAATCCCATTACTCAGGTCCCACCTGATCTTTCAGCCTCATCCTTAATGAGCCTGTGGCTATGGTGAACTCCAGTGGATTCCTAGCATTTGCTCACTACCATTGTTTATTTGCTCATTTCATTCTTTTGGTCTAAAATACATTTCCTCTCATTTTTCTTTGATGCAATCTGAGTTATCTTTTGAGATCCAGCAGTAATGGCACCTCTTCTTGTAGCCACCTAAAATCCTGAATATAATTAATTGTTGCTTTTTTAGACAACCAAGCACTTTATTTTTAACATTATGTTAGCAGTTATTACTTCTCATTTAATGGTAAAATATTCATGTTCATCAAGATACAGGTTAGCCAAAGAACTTTTCTTTGTTTTTAAATACACAAAAACCGTGGAAATGCTAGTTTTGAAGGCCTGAGAGGTATATAATGATGACAAATAGGCAAAACGTAAAGTAATAGCTTTTATCAGCAGCCTTTAGTTGGGCTGATGACAAAGTCTCAATTTTGAAAATTCCTTAACTTTAAATAAACTATCCTGGCAAGGTTTGATGACATGTCTAAAGATACTTTAAAAGTGGAGATTAAAGGGCGCCTGCATGGCTCGGTCAGTTAAGCATCTGATTCTTGATTTCAGCTCAGGTCATGATCCCAGGATCATGGGATGGAGCTCCGCATCAGACTCCACACCTGCTTGGAATTCTCATTCTCTCTCTCTCTCTCTCTCTCTCTCTCTCTCTCTCTCTCCCTCTCCCTCTCCCTCTCCCTCTCCCTCTCCCTCTCCCTCTCCCTCTCCCTCTCCCTCTCTCTCTCCCTCTCCCTTTTCCTCTCTCTCTCCCTCCCTCTCCCTCTTTCTCTCTCTCTCTCTCTCTCCCCTTCCCTCCCTCCCCCTCCCCCTCTTCCCTGCTTGTGCTCTCTCTTTCTCTCTAAAAAATAAAAATAGAGTGGAGATTAAAAAAATTTACTTGTTCACTATCTTGAACCAGGTATCACAAACAATAAAGGTAGACCAAACTGGCTATCTATTATTTTCATTTCACAGATTGGATCTTTGGGTCAAGGGTGAATATGGTCTTTCCAGTTAGCCTCACTGCAAGACATCGAATCTGTTCCTGGAGTAATAGGGTCAGAGCAAACTGAGGTGTGGCCAAGAAACTAGGATGGGAGATGCCGATAGTACCTATAGTCACCATCAAAGATGTATCATGAAACAAATTATACTAAATTCAGGGTGGAGTGAAGGAAAAGTCACAGTCACCTGAACCTGGGCTGAGGGAAATGAACAGAGGGACACCCTGACCTCTCAGAGAGTGGCATTAGCAAGCCTTTTGTCTTTTCCACATTCGCAAATATTTAATGCTAGCATCTAGAACCCAGGTCACAGAGGAAGCTTCTCCTTCTGATATCCATCAGACAAATATAAAAACCTCCTAAATTTTACATTCTTTTTCCCCACGCTCAAAAATACTAACTGCTGAACTAAGGGCAGCTCTTGTTTCCACTGGCTCAGCCCACACTGTGATTATGAACAAGATGACATATTTATTACAGCTATCTCACTAAGCTGATTCACTGACTCAGATTTGTGCGGTAACAGTTTCTTCTTATTTCTTTTTTTTTATATATATAGATTTCCTCAGTCCCACCAATATCAGAGTATTTGTTTTGTGGTGTTTAGCTTTCTGTCACAGTAGCTAGTGCCTCTTGCTCTCATTCAAGAATATTGCAAGGCTATAGATCTTGACTCTAAAACTATTTATTCTTTTATCCCCAGATTTTTATCAGCTGAAGAATTGCATCAAATAGATTGATGGCCTGAAACTGCTTAAAGTCTGCATTTCCAGGAACTCGATGTGGTTTAGGATATCATCAGTTTGGGGCTCCTTCTTCTTATGCTTCAGGATGCTAAATGGGACTCTTCTGTTAGGGGTCCACTAAGTGTCCTGGACTGAGAACACTAGGTGCCAAATAACTAATTCCCAAGCAAGGTGCCACATCAGCTTTTACAGTTAGGTTAAACTCAAGACAGTAGAAGAAAAATAACATGATTATATCAATTAATGAAGAAAAAGCATTTGACAAAAGTCTAACACTCACTCGTGATGAAACCTTTCACAAATTAGGAATAGTGGGGTATTTCCTCAACTTGATAAAGAATAGCTGAAAAAAACCTACAAGCATACTTAATGGTGAAAAGCTAGATGCTTTCCCGTAAGATTAGGAACAAGGCAATGATGTCTGCTTTCACTTCTATTGAACATCATGGAAGTCCTAATGAAATAAGACAAAGAAAAGGAAAGATATATAGATTTTTTTATGTAGAAAGTCTCAAAACATCATCAACAACAACAAAAAATTCCTGGCACTAATAAGTGATTATAGCAAGGTTGCAGGATACAAGGTTTACATACAAAAATCAATTGCTTGCTTATACATCGGCAATGAACACGTGGAATTTGAAATTAATAACACAGTATCATTTATGTTAGCACTCCTGAGAAAGAAATACTTAGGTTATACATCTGAAAAAAAAAATATGTGTAAGGTCTAATGAAGAAAATAACAACTCTGTTGAAAGAAAACAAAGAAAAATCTAAATAAATGGGAACACTCAGTATTGTCAAGATGTCAGTTCTATAGATTCAATATAATCCCAGTAAAAATGCCAGCAAGTTATTTTGTGGATATTGACAAACTAATTCTGAAGTTCATATGGAGACGCAAAAGACCCAGAATATACAGCAAATACTGACGGAGAAGAAAATGTCAGAAACTGAAACTACCCAGCTTTAAGACTTACTATAAAATTATAGTAATCAAGACTGTGTGGCACTGGAAAAAGAATAGACAAGTAGATCAATGGAACAGAATAGAGGGTCCAGGAATAGACTCACACAACTATAGTTAACTGATCTCTGACAAAGGAAGAAGAGCAAATCAGTGGATAAAGCATAATCTTTTCAATAAATGCTGCTGGAACAACTGCACATTCATATACAAAAAAAAAAGGAAGGAAAAGAAAAAGAATCTAGACACAGATCTTACAATTTTGATAAAAATGAATTCAAGTTGGATCATAGATCTAAATGTAAAACATAAAACTCCTAGAAGATAAGATAGAGGAAAAACCTAGGCGACCTTTGGTTTATTGATAACTTTTTAGATACACTACCAAAAATCACAATCAATGAAAAGAAAATTGGTAAGTTGTACTTCATTGAAATTGAAAACTTTTGATGTTCAAAACACAGTATTCAAAGAGTGAAATGACAACGTACACATTAAGAGAAAATATTTACAGAAAACATGTCTGATAAAGAACTGATGTCCAAAATACACAAACAACTCTTAAGACTCAAGAATAAGAAAACAACCCAATTTAAAAATGGGCAAAAGATCTGAACAGACACCTCACAAAGATTCACAGATGTCAAGCAAGCATCTGAAAGGATGCCCCACATCATATGTCTTTAGAGAACCCTACATTAAAACCACAATAAGAGGGGCACCTGGGTGGCATAGTCAGTTAAGCTTCCGACTTTGGCTCAGATCATGATCTTGGCAGTTCGTGAGTTCAAGACCCGCTTTGGGCTCTGTGGTGACAGCTCAGAGCCTGGAGACTGCTTCGGATTCTATGTCCCCCCATCTCTCTGCCCCTCCCCTGCTCTCTTTCAAAAATAAATAAACATTAAAAAGGAAAAATTCTATCTTTTGGGATGTGCACTGGGTGTTGTATGGAAACCAATATGACAATAAATTTCATATATTAAAAAATAAATAAAAATTAAAAAATAAAAAAATAGATATTTACATATGTCAAAAAAAAGAAAAAATTGTAAAAATAATTTTACAAAAATAAAACCACAAAAGATACCACTAAACACAAACCAAAATGGCTAAAACCTAGAATGCTGATGACACCAAATACTAGTAGAAGATATGAAGTGATAATAACTCCCATTCATTGCTGTGGGACTGCGAAATGGTTTGGCCATTTTGGAAGACATTTTTGTAGTTTCTCCCAGTGCTTAACACTTACCATCCGATCCAGGGATTGTGCTCCAGTATTTACCAAAATGAGTTGAAAACTTAATTTACAAAAAACCTGCATACAGATGTTGAAAGTAGCTTTATATATAATTGCCAAAACTTAGAAGCAACCAACATATGCTTCAGCAGGTGAATAGATAAACAAATTGTGATATATCTGGTCAATGGAATGTTAATTCAATCCTAAAAAGAAATGGGCTCTCAAGGCATGAAAAGACGTAAGCAGACTTCAGTACGATTTGCTAAGTGAAAATTTCAGAAGCCCATCTGAGAGGCTACATATTGTCATCCAACTATATGACATTCTGAAAAGGTAAAACAGTAAAAATACCAGTGGTTGCTAGAGGCTCAAAGGGAGGAAGCGTGGTATGAATAGCTGGAGGTCTTTTGGGAAATGAAACTATTCTGTATGTACATACATATAAAACATACAAAATGTACCACACTAAGTGAACTCTAATATGGAATTTAGTTAATAATCTTTCAACATTGATTCAGCATTCATAACAAATGTACATGCTAATGTAAGATGGAAATAACTGGGGAAAACTGGGGGGTGGAGTGGGCTAAGGGATATATGGAAACTCTTACTTTTTGCTTTATTTATGTAAACCTAAAACTGATCTAAACAAAATAAAGTCTTAATTTAACATAATGCATAGGGCATCAAAGAATGTAATTTCAGGCATCTGGGTGGCTCAATCGGTTAAACATCCAACCCTTGATCTTGGCTCAGGTCATGATCTCACAGTTTGTGAGATCCAGCCCCACGTTGGGTGCTGCACTGACAGCATGGAGCCTGCTTGGGATTCTCTTTCTTCCTCTCTGCTTCTCCCCTGCTCATGCATTCTCTCTCTCTCTCTGTCTCTCTCTCTCTCTGTCTCTCTCTCTCTCTCTCTCTCTCAAAATAAATGCATAATCTTAAAAAACAAACAATGTAGTTTCAATTCAATCAATTTGACACTATATTACATTAGGTAGGAATTTTTTAAGTTTTATTTTAATTCCAGCTAATTAACATACAGTATTGTATTTGTTTCAAGTGTAAAATATAGTAATATAACACTTCCATATATCACCCTGTGCTCATCACAGCAATTGCACTCCTTAATCCCTGTCATCTATTTAACCCATCCCCACACCCACCTCCTCTCTGGTAACCATCAGTTTGTTCTCTATAGTTAAGGGTCTGTTTCTTGGTTTGTCTCTCTCCCTCTCTCTCTCTCTCTCTCTCTCTCTCTCTCTCTCTCTCTCTCTCTTTCTCTTTTAATCCCTTTGCTCATTTGTTTCTTAAATTCCACATATGAGTGAAATCATACACTATATGTCTTTATCTAACTTATTTCACTTAGCATTCACTTAGTTCCATCCATATCATTTTAAATGGCAAGATTTCATTGTATTTTGTTTGTTTTCAGGAGTAGAATTTAGTGATTTATCACTTATATATATCACCTAGTGCTCAACATGACAAGTGCCCTTCTTAATACCCATCACCCATTTAACCCGTCCCCCATTTAACCACTTCCCTCCATCAACCCTCAGTTTGTTCTCTGTTGTAAAGAGTCTCTTATGGTTTCTCTCTCTCTCAATATTTCATTCTTTTTTATGGCTGAGTAATATTCCAGTGTGTGTGTGTGTAGACATACATACATCCCATATCTTCTTTATCCATTCATCAGTTGATGGACACTTGGGCTATTTCCATAGTTTGGCTATTGTAGGTAATGCTGCTATAGAAACTATAAATATTGTATAAATGCTGCTATGTATCTCTTTGAGTTAGTATTTTTATATCCTTTGGGTAAATACCTAGTAGTGCAATTGCTCAGTTGTAGGGTTGTTCTATTTTTAACTTTTCAAAGAAACTCCATACTGTTTTGCACAGTGGCTGTACCAGTTTGCATTCATACCAGCAGTGCAAGAGAATTCCCCTTTCTCCACATCCTTGCCAACACTTGTTTCATGTGTTGTTGATTTTAGCCATTCTGACAGGTGTGAGGTGATATCTCATTTTAGTTTTTATTTGAATTTCCCTGATGAGTGATGTTGAGCATCTTTTCATTTGTCTGTTAGTCATCAGGATGTCTTCTTTGGAAAATGTCTATTCGTATCTTCTGTCCACTTCTTAACTGGATAATTTGTTTTTTAGGTGTTCAGTTTGATAAGTTCTTTATATATTTTGGATAGTTTATCAGATATGTCTTTTGCAAATATCTTCTCCCATTCCATAGGCTACCTTTTAATTTTGTTGACTGTTTCCTTCACTGTGCAGAAGCTTCTTATTTTGATGAAGTCCTAATAGTTTACTTTTGCGTTTGTTTTCCTTGCCTTAGTATACATACCTAGAAAGAAGGTGCTACAACTGATGTCAGAAAGGTTGCCGCTTGTGTTCTCTACTAGGATTTTTAAGGTTTCAAGTCTCACATTTAAGTCTTTAATCTATTTTGAACTTATTTTTCTGATTGGCCTAAGAAAGTGGTCCAGTTTCCTTCTTTTGCATGTAGGTTTCCAGTTTTCCCAGCACCATTTGTTGAAGAGATGGTCTTTTTCCCATTGGATATTCCTTCTGCTTTGTTGAATATTAACTGACAATATAGTTGTAGGTTCATTTTCGGATTTTCTATTCTGTTCTATTGATCTGTGTGTCTGTTTTGTGGCAGTTTTGATTACTACAGGTTTGTAATGTAACTTGAAGTCCAGAATTGTGATGCCTCCAACTTTGCTTTTACTTTTCAAGGTTGCTTTGGTATTCTGAGTCTTTTGTGGTTCCATACAAATTTTAGGATTCTTTGTTCTAGTTCAGCGAAAAATGCTGTTGGTATTTCAGTAGGGATTTTATAAAATGTATAAATTGCTTTGGGTAGCATAGACATTTTAACAATATATGCTCTTCCAATCTGTGAGCATGGAATGTCTTTCCATATTATCATGTCATCTTCAGTTTCTTTCATCAGTGTTTTTTAGTTTTCACAGTATAGGTCTTTCACCTCTTTGGTTAGGTTTATTCCTAGGTATCTTATTGTTTTCAGTGTAGTTGTAAATGGGATAGATTCCTTAATTTCTCTTTTTGCTGCTTCATTATTGGTGTATAGAAATGCAACAGATTTCTGTACATTGATTTTCTATCCTGCTACTTTCCTGAATTTGGGCGTCAGTTTTAGCAGATTTTTGATGGAGTCTTTCAGGTTTTCTATATAAAGTATCATGTCATCTGCAAACATCTTACTTCTTTCTTGCTGATTTTGGGTGCCTTTTATTTCTTTTTATTGTCTAATTGCTGAGGCTAGGACTTCCAGTACTAGGTTAAATAACAGTGGTGAGAGTGGACATCCCTGTCTTGTCCCTGACTGTAGAGGAAAAGCTCTCAGTTTTTGGCCATTGAGGATGATATTCACTGTTTTTCATATATGGCCTTTATTATGTTGAGGTATGATATTAGCTGTTTTTCGTATATAGCCTTTATTACATTGAGGTATGTTCCCTCTAAACCTACTTTGTTAGAGTTTTTATCATGAATGTATGTTGAACTTTGTCAAATGCTTCTTCTGCATCTACTCAAATTATATAGTGGCTCTTATCCCTTCTTTTATTAATATGGTTTATCATGTTGATTGATTTGCAAATATTGAACCACCCTTGCAACCCAGGAATAAACCCCACTTGATTGTGGTGAATGATTGTTTAAATGTATTGTTGGATTCGGTTTGCTAGTATTTTATTGAGAATTTTTGCATCCATGTTAATCAGGAATATTGGCCTGTAGTTTTCTTTTTTAGCAGAGGCTTTGTCTGCTTTTGGAATGAATGAAGGTAATCCTGACCTCATAAAATGAGTTTGGAAGTTTTCCTTTTCAATTTTCTGGAGTAGTTTGAAAAGAATACGTATTAACTCTTCTTTTTTTTTTTTTTTTTTTAACGTTTTATTTATTTTTGAGACAGGGACAGACAGAGCATGAACAGGGGAGGGTCAGAGAGAGGGAGACACAGAATCCGAAACAGGCTTCAGGCTCTGAGCTGTCAGCACAGAGCCCGACGCAGGGCTCGAACCCACAGACCGCGAGATCATGACCTGAGCCAAAGCCGTCCACTTAACCAACTGAGCCACCCAGGCGCCCTTTAACTCTTCTTTAAATGTTTGGTAGAATTCACCTATGAAGCCATTTGGTCCTGGGCTTTTGTTTGTTGGGAGTTTTTTGATTACTGATTCAGTTTCTTTCCTATTATCAGTCTGTTCAAAGTTTCTATTTCTTCCTATTTCAATTTTGGTGGCTTTTATGTTTCTAGGAATTTAATAATTTCTTCCAGGTTGGCATATAGTTTTTCAAAATATTCTCTTGTAATTGTGTATATTTCTGTGGTATACCTTGTTATCTCCCCTCTCACATTTGTGAATTTATTTGGGTTCTCTCTCTCTCCCTGTCTTGGTAAGTCTAACTAGAGAATTATCAATTTTAATAATTTTTTCAAAGATCCAGCTCCTGGTTTCATTGATCTGTTCTATTGGGTTTTTTTTTTTTTTAGTGTCTCTGTCATTTATTTCTGCTCTAATCTTTATTATTTCCTTCCTTCTGCTGACTTTAGGCTTCATTTGTTGTTCTTTTTCTAGCTCCATTAAGCATAAGGTTAGATTGTTTTAGATTTTTCTTGCTTCTTGAAGTCGGCCTGTATTGCTATATACTTCCTTCTTATGACCTCTTTTGCTGCATCCCAAGGGTTTTGGACCATTGTGTTTTCATTTTCATTTGTTTCCATGTGTTTTTTTTATTTCTTCTTTGATTTCCTGGTTGATGCATTCATTCTTTAGTAGCATATTGTTTAACCTCCATGTATTTGTGATCTTTCTGTATTTCCTCTTGTGGTTGACATCTAGTTTCATAGCGTTGTGGTCACAAAAGGTACATGGTATGATTTTAATCTTTTTGTATTGTTGAGGCCTGTTTTTTGACCTAATATGTGATCTATTCTAGAGAATGTTCCATGTGCTCTTAGAAAGAATGTGTATGCTGCTGTTTTAGGATGGAATATTTTGTATATATCTGTTAAATCAGTCTGTTCCAGTATGTCATTCAAAGCCATTGTTTCCTTGTGGATTTTCTGCTTAGATGCTCTGTCCATTGATGTAAGTGGGGTCCCCTGTTATTATTGTGTTATTATCAATTAGTTCATTTATGTTTGTTATTAGTTGCTTTATATATTTGGGTTCTTTCATGTTGGGTGCATAAATATTTACAATTGTTATATCTTCTTGTTGTATTGTCCCCTTTATGATTATATAATGACCTTTGTCTCCGGTTACAGACTTTGTTTTAAAGTCTAGTTTGTTTTATATAAGTATTGCTACTGTGGCTTTCTTTCGACATCCATTTGTGTGATAAATGTTTCTCCACCCCCTCACTTCTGACCTGCAGGTGTCTTTAAGTCTAAAATAAGTCTCTAGTAAGCAACACATAGATGGGTATTGTTTTTTTATCCATTCAAACACCCTATGTCTTTTGATTGGAACATTTAGTCCATTTAATTCAAAGTAATTATTGATAGATATGTATTGTCATTTAAGTAATTGTTTTGTCATTGTTTCTGGAGATTTTCTCTGATCATTTCTTATCTTTGACACTTTTGGTCTCTCCTTTGCATACAAAGAATCCCCTTTAATATTTCTTACAGGGCTGGTTTAATGGTCACAAACTCTTTTAGTTTTTGTTTGTCTGGGAAACTCTTTATCTCCCCTTCTATCTGAATGATAGCCTTACTGGATAGAGTACTCTTGGCTACAGATTTTTCCCAGTTATCACTTTGAATATATCATGCCTCTCCCTTCTGGCTTGCCAAGTTTCTGTTGAGAAATCTCCTGCTAGCCTTATGGGTTTTCCCTTATAAGTTCCCAGGACTTCTTTTGTCTTGCTCCTTTTAAGATTTTTTTTCTTTATCACTATATTTTGCAAATTTAATTTCAATGTGTCTTGCTGTTGGTCTGCTTTTGTTGATTTTTTAAATTTTTTTTAATGTTTATTCATATTTGAGGGACAGAGAGAGACAGAGCACTAGTTGGGGAGGGGCAGAGAGACAGAGACAGAATCTGAAGCAGGCTCCAGGCTCTGAGCTGCAAGCTGTCAGCTGTCAGCACAGAGCCTGATGTGGGGCTTGAACTCATGAGCAGTGAGATCATGACCTGAGCCAAAGTCAGACGCTTAAGCAACTGAGCCACCCAGGCACCCCTGCATTTGTTGATTTTGATGGGAGTTCTCTGTGCCTCCTGGATCTGGATATCTCTTTTCTTCCTCGGATCAGGGAAACTCCCTGCTATAATTTCTTGAAATAAATTTTCTTCCCCCTTTTTTCTCTCTTCTTCTAGGACTCTATAATATGAATGTTATTACTTTTGATGGAGTCACTGAGTTCCCCAAGTCCATTCTTGTATTGAATAATTCTTTTTTCTCTCTTTTGTTCAGCTTCATTATTTTCTATTATTTTGTCTTCTAGGCCACTGATTTGTTCCTCTGCTTTTTTCAGCCTGCCGTTCATTGCATCAAGCCTATTTTCAATCTCCGTTATTGCACTCTTTATCTTTGATTGATTCTTTTAAATTCTTTTTTCTTTGTGGTAAAGGTCTCACGGATGTCTTCTATTCTTTTCTCAAACCCAGTGAGTATCCTTATGATTGTTGCTTTAAAGTCTCCCTCAGGTATGTTACTTGTATCTATTTTTCTTAGATATCTGGCCATAGCATTATCTTGTTCTTTCATTTGGGACAAATCCCTTCATCTTGGGATTTTATCTAAGTCTCTGACTTCTTCTCTATGTTAGAAATGTCAGTTAAGAGATCAAGTAGTGCCCAGGACCTGGGTGTATCTCTGGTGTGTGCTACGTGCACTGTGCTGTTGCGTTTTGGCTGCTGTATTGATTAGGCCAGTCACATGCAGAAGTTCTCCTTGCCTGCTGTGAGCAGTGTTTGGTCCCTTTCTGAATGTTCCAATTTTTAACTAGATGTACTCTGGTCTGCTTGTGAAAATGAGACCTAACACCAACTCCACCAGAACTGATGCCCTGCAGAACTCTCTGGTTGGAAGACATGGTGTGGACAGGGGTTTGTGCTGGCCTTCTGGGGGAGGGGCCTGACCGCATTGGGAACTGAAGCAAGCTTGACTGAGAAGGGCCATCCTACCATAATATATGGGGGTGGGGCTTGGTGTAAGCAAGTTAGGCAGCCAGTGTCAGTGCACTGCTTCTGTGTTTATGCTGAGAGATGGGGGAGGTAAATGTACCAGTCAGTTCCTTTGTTCTAAAGACACATCTCTGCAAACTCTGCCTTTCAGGGACATACTCAGAGAAGAGTGAACAGTCTCACCACTGTGAGCCCAAGGCATTCCCCAAATAGCCACTTCCATACTGTCTGCCCTTGGGTTGTTTGCCTGTCTTTTCTCCAGGAGCAGCACAATGCCCTCTGGGCTCCATCCCAGCCATGCTCTCTGACCTTTAAAACTGTAGACTTTAATCCCCACTGGTTACAAGAACTCACATAATTCAGCCCTTTTCATTTTCCAGGCCAATGGCTTTGGGGAAATTGTGAGTTCCCCTGTGTGCTTCTGTCTCTTTCTTGCACTTCTCCATAATCACAGCTCCTTCCCTTCTGCAGCACCTGCAATCCATTTCTCCCCTAAACCACGTCTCCACACTTCCTACATTCTTCATTGTGGTCTCTTCTCTCCCTTTAGTTGTGGAGTTTGTGCTGTCAGTCTAGGAAGACATTTTGATTGTAACTCTTCTCTTACCAATGGACTCTTCTGTAATAAGACTTATTGAATGTTGTACTTAAAAACATTACATTCCATGCAATGACACATCATGGGAGCTGGAAGAAAGTTTCTTGATTTATTTTTTTTCTTCTTCTGTTTCATTTCAAGATTCACATGCTTGCATCCTCATGATTAAAGAGGACAAAAAAGAAGGCTCTCTGATCAGAGGATGAATTCTGATAACTCTGATTTGGGTCATATGTTTATTTCTCCTCCTGAATCAGTCTCTGTTCTTCTAAGAAAGCTGAGTGATCTATGATTAACCCAACTTGGGTTAAATGCCCTCCCCTTGCATCATCTGTAGATGGATAGATAGATAGACAGATTACCTAGATAGAGCTATCTATCTGTATCATCTATCTATCTATCTATCTATCTATCATCTCCATAAGGGCAATGCCTTGACAGGTTTACAGCAAGAAAATTGCCTCACAGAAGAAATCTGCCTAGAGAGTTAGGTATAGGAATCACTACTCAGCAGAGGAGGAGCACCAGAAAACTGGAGGAGAGGAGAATCAAACAGGAAGTTTCTGTGTGTAGGTGATAGAGATGTCACTTAGCAGGTGTTCAACAGCACTGTGATGAGGTCTCTATGTCAGAGAACTCTGAAGGCCAGCAGTGGTTTGGTGTCTTTATGACCCAGGGTTTATCTATTGCCAGCAAATGTTGGGCAAAATTTCATGGGGTGTATAAAGCAAGCAGGTTTTAGATGGCTAAAAATCTACTTGGGGGAGGAGGCTAAATTAAAACAATTACATGTGTAAAACTTGAGTTTGGTGCCAGTCAGCTTTTGAGCTAACAGATCTCAGCCTGCAGTAAAGAAATAAACAACTTAGGGGCCAATACACAGAAGCTATCTGGGCTCATTTATATAGTATTTTCTTTTTGAATGCATGGTAATCCAGGTAGGGAAGTATTCAGATATGTGTGATGAAAAGCTGATCCACAAACTTGGAAAAATTTGTACTGTACCATGAAATAATCCTCTGAATTTTTAAGCTATAGGACTTTGTCTTCTCTTTTAAAGAGAACTTTGAGGTCTCTTTTTAAAGTAGCATAGGTATGATCCAGGTTAATACCTAAGACAATTAAAAATAATATGTATTTTAAATTTCCTGTAGAAAACTAAAGAAAGGCATAGAGAGAAAAAAGAAACTTTTTACTGAAATATTAAGAGCACAAAGAACTATCCATTTGGGGAGGAATATAAAGGGACCATTTAAGAAAAGGTTATATATTTATTATATCAGATTTCTAGCCACAGTCACTTCTAGCTATAATGCTGTTTGTTACATGCTCAGATGATAGGTACAGCATCAACTCCTGAGGAGCTCTGCCTATGTCAATTCTAGTGATATTTAAAACATGAAGTAAATTCAGCAGTATGTTTCTGACTTTCCCAGGTTAGAAGACCAAATTTAGAGGCAGATTTGCTCAATTTTCACAATCACTACAACCCAGAGAGCAGAGCACTTTCTATCCAATACCCAACTGCACATCCTTCTATCTTATAGTGCCTTCCCTCAAAGAGAATTTAATTAGTAAACCCACATTTATGACCAGAATTTGGTATTGTGTATACTCTGCTTAGAATAATCTCCAGTGTCCACCTTCCACAAACTCAACTCTTTCCATCTGTTCTCAGCTTACAAGTCACCTCCAAAGAGAAACTCTGTCTAACTGCCCTGATTTGAGTGTCCACAATCTGGACCCCAGAAATGCCAAAGGTCATATCAAGATATGAATATGACCTACAAGTCTGGAGACAGACACAGGCACAGGGGCAGAGGAGAGAGAAAGTTGTTGAATGGCGTGAAGTCATTTTGTAGAAATTTCTCCTAATCAACAGACGTGTAAAAATTTTTTTTAATTTTCTTATGTTTATTTGTTAGAGAGAGACAGAGCATGAGTGGGGGAGGGGCAGAGAGAGAGGGAGACACAGAATCCAAAGCAAGCTCCAGGCTCTGAACTGTCAACACAGAGCCTGATGTGGGGCTTGAACTCATGAACCGTGAGATCATGACCTGAACTGATGTTGGACGCTTAAATGACCGAACCACCCAGGTGTCCCAGACATGTAAAATTTTTAAAGGATTTGTTGGTTTTCTTTGTTTACCTGTATTTTCTAATTATTATGTTAAAAAAAATTGATTACTCATCAAAATAAGTACTTTTTTAAAAAGGACAAATGGTGGGTGAGCGCCTGGGTGACTCAGTTGATTAAACATTGGACTCTTGATTTCAGCTCAGCTCATAATCTCACAGTTTGTGGGATTGAGCCCCACTTTGGGCTCTGTGCTGGCAGCACTGCTTGGGAATCTCTCTCTCTCTCTCTCTCTCAAAAGAAAAGGACAAATGGTTGCACAATAATGTGAATATACATAGTATTACTGAACCATATACTTGAAATGGTTAAGGTGGTTAATTTTATGTTTCTTACCACAATTTAAAAAAAAAGAGAAAAAAATTGAAAACTTCTTTCCCACTATGGTGCTACCCAAGAAATACATCCTAAGGGACACACTGTTGAAATAAAGTTCATGACTTATCACATGTGCCAAGGACCCTAAAGTCAACGTTCAGAGTAATTTGAAGAAATTTTCAACCCTTCCAGGGAGCTGGCAATGAAATAAGAAAGGAAATGTCTTTGGATTCCTGAGGAAAAGGTGGACCTTCCAAACTCTTCTCTTACACATGTTCTTCACTTTAGTCCACTGACATAGGTATATTTGTCCTAAGTAGTAAAGAACACCAAAAATTACCTTTACTTTTGATTTTGCTCTCTTCCTCAGGTTCATTGAGTGGATGACTATAATATCATATCATCCCTAGTCATGTTCCAAGAAGAGTATTGTGCCCCTGTTGATTTTGTTGAGCAGAGCCTCAATTCCAATTCTGGATTAATTACTTTCAGACTTTACAGACTTTTATTGTGAGAATTAAAAATGAAAACAAGTAAACACACAAAAAAAGCAACTTCTATCACCTTTATGCAACAATTTACTCAGGTTTTTCTGTTACTAACAAATAAAGCTAACTCTTGTTGTTATTGTTCTTAAGGCACTTTGAAGGCAGAAACCATACCTTTTTCCTCTCTGTATCCCCAGAAAAGAAAAGAAAAAAGTAACGGCAGTCACAATATAACCCCTATGCCAAATCATGGCACAAGGAATGATCAACTAGAACAGCATTATTGTGGGGGCGGCTGGGTGGCTGAGTCAGTTAAGCATCTGACTTCAGCTCAGGTCATGATCTCACGGTTCATGGCTTTGAGCCCCGCATCGGGTTCTCTGCTGACAGCTGGGAGCCTGGAGCCTGCTTTGGATTCTGTGTCTCCCTCTCTCTCTGCCCCTCTCCCACTTGTGCTCTCTCTCTCTCTCTCTCTCTCAAAAATAAAATGTTAAAAAAAAAAAAGAATGGCATTATTGTGTACACAACAGCCATGATTCATTCAAAGACATACTCCTCATACCTAGCAATTAGAACTTTTCTAGACATCTTTTTGGTTGTCATCTACTGACAATTTCTTCTTTGTCAATACACAGCACCAAGTTTACTCCTTGTGCATCCAACCTACCTTATTATGTACATTCCCCATGATGTCCCAGAATTTTGGCAAGGCAAAGAAAGCAGGAATGAGAAATTAGTCACATAGCATGATTACAACAGTGGGGAAGCTGTATCTAGATTGGGGGAATGGCAGGAATCGCAGCTTTTACTGCAAAATATGACATAACATAATGCCAAAAATGTGAACAATTTATAAAAACAAACATTTCTTGGGATGCCTGCATGGCTCGGTTGGTTGAGCATCCCCCTTCAACTCAGATCATGATCTTATACTTTGTGGGTTCAAACCCTGCATCAGGCTTGCTACTATCAGAGCAGAGCCTGCTTTGGATCCTCAGTAACCCCCTCTCTCTCTCTGCCCCTCCCCCACTCATTCTCTCTCTCTCTCTCTCTCTCTCTCTCTCAGAAATAGGCATAAATAAATAAATAAATACATAAATAAATACATAAATAAATAAATAAAATATTTCTTGTTCAGGTAACTCAAATTAGCTGCATAAGTTATCCTCCAGGGTTAGGTTCAACATTATTTCTTGTATCCTTTTTACTTGTGACTTGAAGGGGCAGTTCTTTCTGGGAGCCTGCTGTCCCCATTGTGGAGTGCAAATAGTGCACAACAGGGCTGGTGTGAATCTATAATATCTTTTAAAAACTCTGCCCAGGAGTGACACACTGTCTCTTCTGCCCATGTTTAATTTGCAAAGAAAGTCCCACGGTAAAGCTCATCATAAATAGTGCAGTGGGAAGAGTGAATGCATGTTGAATAATCAAATCTACTACATGGGGACTGGCCTTAGCCAGCACTAGTTACAGTTAATGATATAAGCATGCTATTAATCGTAACCAATCCATATTTTAGCTAATCAGGAAACCTATAAAGTAGCAAGTCTGGATGCAGCCTTGTTTATATCAAATGAATGGTAATGTCTCTGACTAAAGACAAGGATATCATACATGTTTCTTTAACATCATTAAAGATGGACACTAAAATAGAAGACAAGAGCAGGGGGTTGGAGGTCAACCTATGCTGGCTTCAGGTTGTTGGTAAAGATACTTACAAGCTATGAATGAATTGAGAGGATAACGGAATCATTGAAACATGTGCCCCTGGACTGGATATACAAATAACATAGTGATTCTAATGGCATTGAACATTTAGTATATCATGCTAATGATAACTATAACCTACACTGAGAACTGACCCGAGGAAGAACTTGGCCTTTGAAAAATTGCAGTCTCAAAAATCCCATTTTACAGTTGGATCAAAAGTAATTAAATACCTTGGAATAAATTTAACCAAAGAAGTGAAGGACCTATATTCTGAAAACTATAAAACATTGATGAAAGAAATTGAAGACAACACAAACAAATGGAAATGGAAATACATTCCATGCTCATGGATTGGAAGAACATATATTGTTAAAATGTCTATACTACCCAAAGCAGTCTACACATTTAATTCAATCCCTATCAAGATACCAATAACATTTCTCACAGAACTAGAACAAACAATTCCTAATTTGTATGGAACCACGAAAGACCCCAAATAGCCAAAACAATCTTGAAAAAAAAAAAAGAAAAACAAAGCTGGAGTATCACAGTTCCAGATTTCAGGTTATTTCGCAGAGCTGTAGTAATCAAAACAGTATAGTACTGGCACAAAAATAGACATATAGATCAATGGAACAGAATAGAGTCCAGAAATAAACCACCATTATATGGTCAATTCATCTTGGACAAAGGAGGCAAGAATATGCAATAGGAACAAGTCTCTTCAACAAATAGTGTTGGGAAAATTGGAAAGCTACATGCAAAAGAATGAAGCTGGACCACTTTTTTAAATTTACACAAAAATAAATTCAAAATGGATTAAGACCTAAATGTGAGACCTGAAACCATAAAAATCCTAGAAGAGAGCACAGACAGTAATTTCTCTAACACCAGCTGTAACATTTTTCTAGATAATGAGTCCTGAGGCAAGGGAAAAAAATGCAAAAATAAACTATTGGGACTTTATCAAAATAAGAAGCTTCCGCACAGCAAAGAAAACAACCAAGAAAACTATGACAACCTACTGATGGGAGAAGATATTTGCAAAAGACATATCTGATAAAGGGTTAGTATCCAAAATACATAAAGAACTGATACAACTCAACACCCAAAGAAACAAATAATCCAATTAAAAAGTGGGCAGAAGACATAAGCAGACATTTCTCAAAAAAAAAAAAAAAAAGACCTACAGATGGCAAACAGACACATGAAAAGATGCTAAACATCACTCACTATCAGAGAAATGCAAATCACAATCACAATGCAATATCACCTCACAGCTGTCAGAATGGCTAAAGTCAAAAATTCAAGAAACAGCAAGTGCTTGCAAAGATGTGGAGAAAAAGAAACCCTCTTGCACTGTTGGCGGGAATGCAAACTGGTGCAGCCACTGTGGAAGACAGTATGGAGATTCCTCAAAAAATTAAAAATAGAACTACCATATGGTCCAGTAATCACACTGCTAGGTATTTACCCAAAGAATACAAAAACACTAACTCAAAAGGATATATGTACCCCTATGTTTCCTGCAGCCTTATTTACAATAGCCAAACTGAAGGAGCACATGTGTCCATCTAGAGATGAAAGGATAAAGAAGAGGTGGTATAGACATACAATGCAATATTATTCAGCCATAAAAAATAATGGCATCTTGTCATTTGCAACAACATGAATGGAGGTAGAGTATAATGCTAAGCAAAATAAGCCAGTCAGAGAAAGACAAATACCATAGGAACTGAAGAACTGAATTCCTCACTTAAAAAGCTACGTAACTCATGATTGGAAAATGTTTGCAGAGAATGGCTTTGGTGCTTTTCACTACAAATCATGTTTTGTATCCACTACTCACATACACTGGTGCTGGAGCCCTTAAGATGTGATCTCATATGTGGCCTCTGTACTGACACCTTTTCATCATGATGCATAATCAGCAGTAGGAAAATTCCTGCAAGCCGTTATTACTACACTGTGACAGGCAGAAAAGAATTAACTATTTATGAGAGTGATTGTAAACCAAAATATGTACATATCCCACTAGACCTAAACTAAATGTATCTTAACCTCAACTGTCCTTAGCAATAGCCAAAAATTCCATAGCCAATTTAATGTTATATGACACAGGAAAATGGAACCAAGAGGAGCTGAAGTGCAAAGACGTAGCAGTATACATGATTGCAGGCTATATAACCTTTTTTTCTTTTTAGTTTTTTAAAAAGTAATCTCTCCACCCAGAATGGGGCTCAAACTCACAACCCCAAGATCAAGAGTTACATGTTCTACTGACTGAGCCAGCCAGGCAACCCCATAACCTTCTTTTTAAAAATATAACAACTTCATTGGGATATAAATCACATAAACATAATTCACAAACTCACAAGGTACAACTCAATGGTTTTTAGCATATGCATAGAGTTGTTGCAACCATCACTATAATTATAGAAATTTTCATCACTCAAAAAAGAAACCCAGTATGCATTAGCAGTATTTCTGCTCAATCCCCAGACCCTAGGTAACAAATTATTCTGCTTTCAGTCTCTATGGATTTACCTTCTTTGGACATTTCATATTAATAGAATTTAAAAGGTCTTGTGACTGGCTTCATTTCTTAAGGGTATATACTTGGGGGCAGAATTGCTGGGTCATATGGTAACTCTTATGTTTAAACTTTTGAGAAACTACCAAACTGTTTTCCAAAGTGGCTGTACCATTTTACATCCCCACCAGCAGTGTAGGGGGGTTCTGATTTCTCCATCCTTGACAGCACTTTTTATTAGCTGTCATCTTGTTCACACCAATCTTTGTGGGTGTGAAATGGTGTCTCATGGTGATTTTGATTTACATTTCCCCCTTGAGTAATGATTTTGAGCATATTTTTGTGTGCATTAGCATTTATACATCTTCTTTGGAATACTGTCTAGTCTTTATATATTCTAGATGAAAGTATCAAAGGATATTTGGAAGATGCAAATGGAGACAATGCAGTTATTCTCAGCAGTTGTGGCCTCATACACAGTGGTAGTCAGATAGGATGTTTCGGCAGACCTGTCCAGGATCACATTGACACCAGAGGCTCAGCTATTCAGACTTCTCCACAAACTACAGCTCTTTACCCTCATCAATGCTTCAGGCTTGAGTGGTTAGTAATTATAACTTTATCCTCCCCCAATTCTCCTCTTTCCAGACTTTCAGACCCCAGCATCCCTTTGTCCTTAAAGTTAGTCCTCATTCACGTAATTCCTACATAAAACATATTCTCTCTGTAATGCTTGATGGTGGCTCTGTTTTCCTGACTGAATCCAGACTGATCACCCAACATTGTATTAGGATAAAATTCCAATAGGATGATTGCAACATTTAAAGTGTTCACCATCCCGTGCCCCTACACTGATCACGCAGTATGAACATTGGACAAAGCCAGATAAGTCATTTGGTTAGAATATGGTGCCTATAAAGCCATGGGTCTAGTAATATTTATGTAACTCATTTTTATTTCACAGAGAAGTAAAGCTCCACAGTAAGATCATTCTATGTATTTTAATCCTCATTAGACATTTTACAAGAGGGTATGAATTATGAAGAGAGAAATTAAGCAAAGAAGTAATAATAACACATAAATTTATACATTATTATAAATTTTGTATCCTGAAAACTTAACCAGAAGGAGCATATATTTAAATACCAAGTTGAGAAAAATGCCTTTGTTATTTAATTGCTGATTAAAATAACAGCAGAGGAGATGGAGAGAGGGAGACAGAGGATCTGAAGCAGGCTCCACTCTGATAGCCTGATGCAGGGCTTGAACCCACAAACCATGGGGTCATGACCTGAGCTGAAGTCAGATGCTCAACCAACTGAACCACCCAGGGGCCCCAAAAGAGGTACTAATTTTTATTTATTTATTTTTTTAATTTTTCTTAATGTTTTTATTTATTTTTGAGACAGAGAGACACAGAGCATGAGCAGGGGAGGGGCAGAGAGAGAGGGAGACACAGAATCTGAAGCAGGCTCCAGGCTCTGAGCTGTCAACACAGAGCCTGACGCGGGGCTCAAACTCATGGAGTGTGAGATCATGACCTGAACTGAAGTCGGATGCTTAACCGACTGAGCCACCCAGGCGCCCCTCGAGGTACTAATTTTTAAGTGCTAATAATGACCATAATGATGTGAAAAGACTTTTATACAGATTATCTCCTTTAATTTTCACAAATCATTATAAATTGGGTATTTATAAAGCCACTAAGAAGATAGTGAAATACTGCATAGAGAATTTGTGAAGCTGATGAGTAGCTGTATAGGTTTGCATACTCAGTGTGCCAGCAGCTCTCTTGTGCTTTTTTCTCCACATTTCCTAATTTGACAAGAGCTGGAAATGAAGTAGATTAGATGCCCTTCTTCTCATTTTGACTTCCAAATCATTCATTCTCTTTCTTTCTTTTTTTTCAAATTTTAATGTTTATTTATTTTTGAGAGAGACAGAGTGCGAGTGGGGGAAGGGCAGAGAGAGAGGGAGACACAGAATCTGAAGCAGGTTCCAGGCTCTGAGCTGTCAGCACAGAGCCCGAGGCAGGGCTCAAACCCATGAACCGCAAGATCATGACCTCAGTCGAAATCAGTTACTTAACCGACTGAGTCACCCAAGTGCCTCCATTCTCTTTCTTAAGCCCCTTAATCCTCCCCACCCAAAGAACACAAAACAACAAACAGTAAGAACAAAGCTCCTCTCCGCTCCTCTCAAGACTTCCTCTATGTTGCTTCATCAAATGATCAATTTTATGGCTTCTTTTCTATTATATACTCTGTTTTTCTCTATTTCACCAGACTGTCTTATTAAGTTTTCTTTCTGGATTCACTCTACTTCTCAATCGCCAAATAGCGTGGCTCTTCTGTTTGAAACCTTCTTTTTCTTTAATCTGGTCCTCCATATCCATGGCTGGAGTAAATCAATAAAAATAATCCATGAATTTATATTTCCAGCTCTAACTTTACGTATGTGTTTCAAGCGCATAAACTCAATTCCCTATTTGACATCCCCTTATCTTGTCCTGTAATTATTGTAAGCCTAACATATCCAGACTAAAACTTTTGGTTGTTTTCTGTGGTCCTAAATGTAATCCTTCCAGTCTTCTCCAGCTCGGTGAATTATGAATGACTACTTTAATCCATCCTTGATTCCTATTTTTCTGTCAGGCCTCGAATTCAGCCCAGCAGGAACTCCTGTGAACTCTAAATATGACACATATCTAGAGTCAGACAGAATCGCTATTTCTCATCCACTGATACATGTCCATATCACCACTCACCTAGGATACCATACTAAGCTCTGAACTTGCCAACTATGTTCAGTCTTACTCTCCTAGATCTAATCCAGTCCTAGGTTTTTCGTTGTTTAAAAAAATTAATCAAAATTTCACATACATAAGGAATAATAACCAAATTATAATATTATGGATAATTTTCAAAAAGTAGACATATCTTTGTACAATTATGTAAGTCAAGGACTAGGATTTTACAAATACACCCAGAAGCTTAGTCATAGCACTTTCCAAATTTCCATCCCTCCCTTTTCCCACAAAGAAACTATAGAAAGCAATTTCTGACCCTGGCTTTCAATGTTCCTGCCTCATATTATTCACACTCTTGTGCAGTGCCTCTGCCTTGAGTGCGAGCTGAACCTGGTGAATTGCTTCTAATGAACAGATTATCCTAAACATGAGATGTAACTTCCATGACTAAGTAACAAAAGATTGATTTCCATCTTGATAGCACTTTCTCTTGTTACCTCTCGCTTTCTCTCTGCCCCATTCTCTTTTTATTCTCTCTCCCTCCTCCCACCTCTCTCATTTTCTCTTTCTTGGCCTACTCCCATGGATGAAGCAAGTTACCATGGTAGAGAGGCCCAGTGGTAATGAATTAAAGATGGCCTTCAGACAACAATCTTCAAGGAGTTGAGGCCTTTAGTCTAGCAACTCATAATGAAATGAACCCTGCCAAAAACCACATCAATGATCTTGCGAAGTGGATCCTTTTCCAGTTGTGCCTTGAGATGACTCCCATCCCCAGTCAACACTGTAATTACAGACTGTAGGAGACACTGAAGCAGAGGATGCAGCTAAACCATAGCCAGATTACTGTGACCTACAGAAGCTTTGAGATTATAAATATTGTTATTGCAAGCTGCTAAATTTGGGAGAACTTTGTTATGCAATAACAGATTACTAACACAGAAACTTTTATGTAAATTCTAACAACATAACAAACTGAGGGTTGATGGGGGGTGGGAGGGAGGGGAGGGTGGGTGATGGGTATTGAGGAGGGCACCTTTTGGGATGAGCACTGGGTGTTGTATGGAAACCAATTTGACAATAAATTTCATATATTAAAAAAAAAATTCTAACAACATAGATTGCTATTGTCTCATTTTTGTCTTTATATAAATTGAATTATATAGATGATTCACCTCATTTTGGCTTCTTTTGCTCAACAGTATATTTTTTAAATTCATACAAATTGTTAGATTCAGTAACAATATTTCTTCATATAACCAGGAGTGAAATTATTTGGTCATAAAGTATGTGCTCATTTTATGGTAGACAATATCAGTTTTTCAATGTGATTGTCCAAATTTATACAGTCATAAGTAATGTGTAAAATTCCCAGTATTCTGTGTTCTCATCATAGTTAGTAATGCTAGAGTTACAAAATTTTGTCATTCTGGTAAGTAAATAGTTATAATTTCAGGTTTAATTTTTTCTTTAAATCTTTTCTTTATTTCATGGCTATTGCCTTTTGCATATCTTCCTATTCAATATTCTTACCTATATTTTTAATGGGTTGTCTGTCCTTTTTTTTTCGTTCTTGATTTGGAGACTGCTTTATATACCCTATATCCTATAAATTTTTCTGTTAGTATTTTAGTTTGCTTTTTATTTCTCTTAGTGGTGTCTTTGAATGAACATGACTTTTTAATATTAATATAGTTAAATTTATCAATTATTTGTTTGCAAGTTATTGATTTATTAATCCTATTTCCTGAACCAAAGGACATGAAAATAATCTTTAACTTATTCTAAACATTTTATTATTTTGTCTTCCACGTTTATCCTATTTTCTGAACTGATGGACATCAAAATAATGTCTTTGACTTTCTTCTAAACACTTTATGCTTTACATTGGGATTTACAATCCATATAGAATCAACTTTTATAATGTCAGAAGGTAAGAATCAAGTTTTTTTTTCACACGTACGTAACATAGACTTAGCAGCATTTATTGAGAAGACTATCGTTTTGCTATAGTTGTCATGAATCAATTTTCCTTACGTGTATGAAACTAAGAATTGTAGCAAATCTATAGATAAATATGTGAATAAATGACACTCAAAAAATATCTCTCCAATTCATCATTACACGTCCCACAATTTGTTAGTCTTTTAAAATCTTTCGGTAATATTTTATATTTCAGAGCATATACTCTTTGTACATTTTGTTAGATTTATTCCTGAATCTTTTTAAATAACTTTTTGAAGCATAAGTATACATATTAAATATATAAATAGACATATTAAATGTATGTACATGTAATATAAATTATTAAATATAAATATAAATAGTTTAAAAATTAATAAAATTAAACCAAGAAGGCAAAAGACTTATATGCTGAAAGCTATAAAATTTGGCTGAAAGAAATTAAAGAAGACACAAATACATGAAAAGACATCCCATGTTTCCAGATTACAGGACTTAATATTGTTAAAATGTTCATTCTATGCTACACAATCTACAGATTCAATGCAATTCCAATTAAAACCCCAGTAACATTTTTTTGCAGAAACATAAAACGCATCCTAAAATTCATATAGACTTTCAAGGGACTCTGGATAGTCCCATCAGTCTTGAAAAAGAAGAATAAAGTTGGAAGCCTCACACTTCCTGACTTCAAAACATATTACAAAGCTACAGGTAATAAAAACAGTCAGGTACCGGCATAAAGATAGCCAAATAGACAGTTCAGAAATAAACCCTCACATATGTGCTCAAATGATCTTTAACAAGCTTATTGAGACCACACAATGGGGAGAGAGCAGTATCTTCAATAAATGGTGTTAGAAAAACTGAACATCCACATATAAAAGAATGAATTCAGATTCTTAAAACATATAAAAATTAATTCAAAGTATATTAGAGTACTAAACATAAAATATAAGACTTTTACAAGAAAACATAGGGTAAACCTTCATGACGTTGGATTTGGCAATGATTTCTTGGAAATGACACCAAAGCACGGAAACAAAAGTGAAAACAGACAAGCAGAACTACATCAAACTTTAAAACTCTTGTGCATTAAAGAAAACAACCATCAGAGTGAAAAAGCAACCTATAGAATGGGAGAAAATATCTGAAAATCATATATCTGATAGGGAACAAATATCCAGAATATGTAAAGACCTACAATTCACAGCAACAAAAAACAACTCAGTCTAAAAAAATGACCCAAGGAATTGAATAGACATTTCATCAAAGAATATACAAATAACCAAAAAGCATATGAGAAGGTGTTCAATATCACTAATCATTAGAGAAATGCAAATAAAAAATATGAGATATTATCTCACATATATTAGGATGACCACTATCAAAAAAATAGAAAATAGCAAATATTGGTGAGAATATGGAGAAATTGGAATTCCTGTGTAATGTGAGTGGAAATAAAAAATGATGCAGTTGCTATGGAAAACTGTAAGATGGCCCCTCAGAAAAATAAAAAATAGAGTTACCATATGGTCCAGAAATTTTACTACTGAGTATCTATATCTAAAAGCACTGAAAGCAAGATCTTGAAGAGATATTTGCATACCCACATTTATTACATTATTCACAATAATCAAGAGGTAGAAACAACCCATATGTCCTTATAGACAGATGAGTGGATAAAGAAAATGTTGTGTACATATACAATGGGATGTTACTCAGTCTTAAAAATGAAATCTGTCACATGCCACAGCAAGGACTAACTATGAAAGCATTAAGAGAAATAATAAGTTACAAAAGACAAATACTTTATTATTTCATTTATATGAGGTATCTAAGGTAGTCAAACTCATAAGCACAGAAAGTAGAATGGTGGTTGTTAAGGGGTGGAGTGAGAGAAGAATGGGAAGTACATATGCGCTCTCTCTCTCTCTCTCTCTCTCTCTCTCTCCACCCCTACCCCCCTACACACACACACTGCAAGTTGTTTTTCTAACTTGCTGGTCTTACCTCCTATTGTATATGAGACTCAGGGACCCCAACTGAATAAACGAATTCCTGCTCTTGAGTACCCTAAAATGTTCTGCATGGAATTCTCCATGTGAAAAGCAGCTAATATAAAAACATTTCAGACCTGTAATTCTGGATAACAATTGAAACCATTAAGCATATATACATAAATTTTTAATGTAATAATTCTATCGTGCAAATTAATTTGAGGTGTATCTTTTAAAGTATTCTAGAGACCACAACTCCAAGTGCACTGGAAAGCAAGGAAATACAGCTTCTTCATACCCAGTGTTTAAAAGAAGTCCCGGGGCGCCTGGGTGGCTCAGTCGGTTAGACGTCCGACTTCAGCTCGGGTCACGATCTCTCGGTCCGTGAGTTCGAGCCCCGCGTCGGGCTCTGGGCTGATGGCTCAGAGCCTGGAGCCTGTTTCCGATTCTGTGTCTCCCTCTCTCTCTGCCCCTCCCCTGTTCATGCTCTGTCCCTCTCTGTCTCAAAAATAAATAAACGTTAAAAAAATAAATAAAATAAAATAAAATAAAAGAAGAAGTCCCTCGAAAAATTCTCAAGTCTGACATTAAAAAAAAAAAAAATGCACAAAAACGGTACACAACTCATTTTACTACACAGGAAGGAGCTTTTTCTTAACATCTGGCCTGTTTCTGAGAAACTAAGAGCCTGTTCCTGCTTTCATTTTCAACTGACATGTGTTCAGTAAAAATAGATTCAAGTTGTCTTTAACTGAGACAAGAAATTCCTTACTAATAAGAAAAAGTAGAGAAGAACCAGACTTTTAATTTATAAAAGAACTAATCAGACTGTCATATTTAGCGCGGATATGGGAGAGACATACATCACCAGAGTCTTCTAGTCCACTTTTGCAGGTACAGAGCCATGAATGAACTTAATTTGACCTTCCCCTTTTAATACACTGACTTATCATTCAAGGAAATCTCAACTGTCAGTCTTGTGGCCCAGTGAACTGCCATTTAAAAAACATCTTTAAATTCCAGTTAGTTAACATATGGTATAATATTAGTTTCACGTGTACAAATAAAAAATTAAAATAAAGAATTCCAGATATATAAAAACTGAGAATTTTTTTTTACATGTTTATTTATTTTGGAGTGGGGAGGGTCAGAGACAGAGAGGGAGACAGAGGATCTGAAGCAGGCTCTATGCTGATAGTAGAAAGCCCAATACAAGACTCAAACCCACAAAATATGAGATCATGACCTAAGCTGAAGTTGGATGCTTAACTGACTGAGCCACCCAGG
Source organism: Panthera onca (assembly GCF_046562875.1). Lineage (NCBI taxonomy): Eukaryota > Metazoa > Chordata > Mammalia > Carnivora > Felidae > Panthera > Panthera onca. The sequence goes on from NC_138346.1 coordinate 146,297,483, forward strand.
TACCCCAAAACAGAATTTTTTGCTAGCAGACCCATCTCATGAGAAATAGTAAAAGAAATTCTTCAGACGGAAAGTGAACCCAGATAATAAATGCATGCATATAAAAAGGGAAAGAAAACTAGTAAATTATGTAATTATAAGACAGTATAAATACATATTTGTTTCCTTATCTTAACTGATTTTTAAAATAAGTAAATAAATAAATAAATAAAAAATATCTTTAACCTGTATTAACTGGTCTGTAAAATGCAGATAATAATATCTACCTCATAAGCATGTACTGAGGGTAAATTCAATTTAGTTAGTAACACCTGTAAGGAATTAGCACAATGTCTACCATACAGCAGGCACCAGATGCATTTTACTTATTATAATATGAACTTAAGCTTCAATGCCTCAACAAAGCTTATATACTGTGAGATAACAATGTGATAAAAATAATTATATAAATATATGTTCTTTTTCAATAGTAATAAGTTTTTTTTTCACGTTTATTTATTCTGAGAGAGAGAGCATGCAAGAAGGGGAGGGACAGAGAGAGAGGGGGAGACACAGAATCTGACGCAGGCTCCAGGCTCTGAGCTGTCAGCATGGAACCCGACACCGGGCTGGAACTCACAAGCTGTGAGATCATGACTTGAGTCAAAGTCGGATGCTCAATCAACTAAGCCACCCAGGTTCCCCAGTATTAATACAAAATTGTCTATTAAAACAGCACAGTATTTTCTAACTCTCAGTGTAGGTCAGATTTTAAACAGCATGATTCCACCTGTTCAGGGGGATGTGAAAGTACAGGTGCTTTTATATGCACTTGGAGAGTAGGAGAGTGCAAACATTTCCAGAAGCAAATTTTATAGTATGTCTCAAAAGTCTCCAAAAAGAGCATAACCTTTAACCAACATGTTCACTTTCCCAATTTGATCCACTTAATCACGAATACTTACTAAAGGCCTATCATGTGTCATGCACTGTTTTTGAGGGATTCAAAAGTCAAAAAGAAACAGAAATCTCTGCCTTCGTGGAAGTAACATTTTAGTAGGCAATAAAAACATAAACTATCCAGAATATCAGATGACAGTTTCTTTGCAGGAAAGTGAAGCAGGAATAGGGGAGAACAAGTGCTGGCAATTTGAAGAAGAGCAATTTTATATAAGGGATCAGAAACAGCACCGAGGAAGTGACATTTCAGTGAGGATCTAAAACTGTAAGGGAGAAGGTCATTGGATATCTAGGGAAACAGCATAAGTTGCAGGGGAAACAGCAAGTGCAAAGGCCCTAGGGAAGGAGCATGACCAGCGTGTTTCAGAGAGGCCAGGAGAGGGAAGTTATAGGGAAGAAACCCCAATCCTATAGCCCCTGTAATCTCTTGTGAGAACACGGCTTTTACATTACTAAAGCAAGATGCTAACCACCTGAGATGAGTTCAGGCCTTCTCTGAACTGTCCACTACAGCCAGAGCTGGAATTGGAAGTGAGATTGAGAGGATTCAAGTTAGCGCACCAGAAACATCTAAAATGGTCCACCCCTTGCATCATTCTGATCACTGTGCCCTATATTAAATGCAATCCATCATCGTATCTTCAAATTGGTGAGTAGCTACAATTCTATAAAGGACTTAATACACATGACTTGGTATATGCCACAGACTTTAACTCCTACAACTTGTCACAGGTCATAGTTGATGTTCATCATCTCCTTCCTCCACCATCCATTCTAGATTTTCCTTGTCATAAACAAAAGCAGGCATCCCACTTAAAAAAAATTTTTTTTAAAGTTTATTTTTGAGACAGAGAGAGACAGAGCATGAACAGGGGAGGGTCAGAGAGAGGGAGACACAGAATCTGAAACAGGCTCCAGGCTCTGAGCTGTCAGCACAGAGCCTGACGCGGGGCTCGAACTCACAGACCACGAGATCACGACCTGAGCCGAAGTCGGCCGCTTAACCGACTGAGCCACCCAGACGCCCCAAGCATCCCACTTTAGCTTTTCAACCGTGTGCCTAAAATACTCCTACAAAACCAGACTAACCCAAAGAGAAAATATAACTGGAAAGATACTTACAGGTTTGATAACTTCAGGTACTAGAAGGTCAGCATATCATCTGATGAAAAAGGTAATGAGCTCCTATGGGGACAGCACATTCTACTTATTAATGTTTATAAAAAGTGCACGCAGCCCTAAGCGTGCCTGGCTGGCTCAGTTAGCCACGCATGTGACTTTTGGTCTCAGGGTTGTGAGTTTGAGCCCCATACTGGGTGAAAAATTACTTAAAAATAAAATCTTTTTTTAAAAAAGAGTGCATGCAGCCCTTTGTCTTTGTTTTTTGTATGGCTGCATTGGCATATGACAAACTCACAGTAATGTCCACAAATACTGTCTCATGGCAAGTTACAATCACCCAGACCATATTTCACATTGTTGAATAAAGTCACCGATAAGAAGGGGTGCTTGGGTGGCTCAGTCGGTTAAGGGTCCAACTCCAGATGAGGTCATGATCTCATGGTTTGTGAGTTTGAACCCTGCATCGGGCTCTGTGCTGACAGCTCAGAGCCCGGAGCCTGCTTCAGATTCTTTGTCCCTCTCTCTGCTCCTCCCTGCTTGCACTCTGTCTCTTGCTGTCTGTCAAAAAAAAAAAAAACAACAAATTAAAAAAAATTTAAAGGTACAGATAAGTTATTGCAATTGGAAAAAACCCACAACTTTCTCATGGTTTTCTGTAATAACTTAAATACACAATATTGCCAATTGATCAGTATTTGTTGAAATCGTGGAAAACGTATAGTAATGGAGTAACATTTGGACTCTACTTAACACTTGACTTTATGTTTTCCTTATATTTTGACTAATTCATTATAATCTGGGACACAGATATGATATTTTGTTGTTGTTGTTGTTGTTGTTTTTAATTTTAGCATTTTTCCAAGTAGCCATGCAAAAGTGGCTTAAGTCTAGCAAATAGTTTGATGATTCCCATGACATTTTCATTATTGGAAGAACATCATTTTTCATCATGATGTTCAGTAGAGCAAACCTCATTTTAAAATATAATAATCGCAGGGGCACCTGGGTGGTTCAGTCAGGTAAGCATCCGACTTCAGCTCAGGTCATGATCTTGTGGTCCATGAGTTTTAGCCCTGCATCTGGCTCTGGGCTGACAGCTCAGCGCCTGAAGCCCGTTTTGGATCCTGTGTCTCCCTTTCTCTCTGTGCCCCTCCCCCAGTGGTGCTCTCTCTCTGCCTCTCAAAAATGAATAAACATTAAAAAAATTTCTTTAAGCATGTTATAATTGCAGTGTTCCTGGTTGACTCAGTCGATTGAGTGTCTGACTCTTGATTTCAGCTCAGGTCATGATCACAGGGTCATGGGATCAAGCCCCATGTCAGGCTTCATGCTGAACATGGAGGCTGCTTAGGATTCTCTCTCTCCCTCTGCCCCTGTCCCCTGCTGACGCTGTATCTCCCACTCTCTCTCTAAAATAAAAAAAATTGAGTGCCCAGGTGGCTCATTTGGTTAAGCATCCAACTCTTGATTTTGGCTCAGGTCATGATCTCATGGTTTGTGAGTTCAAGCCTTGCATCTGATCTGAGCTCCCAGTGTGGTGCCTGGTTGGAATTCTTTCTCTCTTCTCGCTTTGCCCCTCCCCTGCTCTCTCTCTCTCTCTCTCTCGCTCTCTCTGTTTCTCAAAATAAATAAATAAATAAGTAAACATTTTTTAAAATAAATAAATTAAATTAAATTAAAAATTTTTAATGTAATAATTGCAGCAATCCCTTCAAAATAATGGTCAAGTTTTCTTCAAGACATTAGTAAATACTTTTATATTTTACTTACATTGAATTCAAGTAAATTCAAGGTTTTTTATGCTCTGTGGAGTCTTCAACAAATTTTGAAGATTCTTTTTTTTCACTCACTTTGAAAACTACATGTCATATGTAACATCTGTACTGTTGTAAACATTTCACTAACTGAACAATATATACAAACTTTTAGTTCTGGAATAGACTAGCTAGGATCTCATAATAGTTTGAACAACTCTTACAATTTGAATATTGTTTATTAGGTCAGAGACAAATGCAGGCCTGAGTAGTCCCAACAGAATGACTCCAATCCCTCACCGTAAAAGCTTAAAGAATGGCACCAAAGGATATCACAAGTCTTGATTCAAACTTCCATCATTTCATGATAAAGTGGATAGACATATGGAAAAAAGACATTAACTACTCATTTGGACACCTGAATGGCTCAGTCAGTTAAGCATCCAACTCTTGGTTTCATCTCAGGTCATGATCTCACAGTTCATGGGTTTGAGCCCTGTGGGTTCAGGCTCTGCACTGACAGCTTGGAGCCTGCTTGAGGTTCTCTCTCCCTTCTCTCTCTCTCTGCCCCTACCCCGCTTGCACTCTCTCTCTAAATAAATAAACTTAAAAAATTTTTTTAAGTTTACATATTCAAATTGGCAAAAGTGTGGGGTTTCTTGCATAGTTGGGGTCATTTTATACTTAGTCACATAATATCCATTGAACTTCTACTCTATGCCAAGTCCTATTGTAAGTGCTGTGAATACATTAGTTAACTGCTTTTATGAATTTGAATTTCAGGTATCATAAGGGGGAAAAATCAAGGTGATGTGAAGGAGATTTGCAAAGGATTCACAGGAGACCAACAGAATAAAAAGGGATCTTGCCAAGATCAAGGGTAAGAAAGTTTCAGATCTGTAAAGTTGTGCCTCAAGGATCAAGGCAGGAAGGAACTGGGTGTGTCCCAGCAACAGAAAGTCCAAGCTAACTCATTTTTCAAAGCAAATTTCAAAAAGGAAAAAGAAAAGAGAGTATTCAGTTCTATTTGTTAAGTTTCTCACACTGGCTTCCGGGTATAGAGATCTGGGATCAGCAGAAAACCTAATCAATCTCTCCCTTTCTCCTCATTTCCCTATTCCTTCCTTTCAGAAGCAATGTGAAAGAGGAGAAAAAGCAGAGAATTTAAAGGTAAAATGAGTTTAGGGGCACCAGGGTGGCTCAGTCAGTTGAGCATCCAACTCTTGATTTCAGCTCAGGTCATGATCCCAGATTGTGAGACCAAGCCCCATCTTGGCCTCCATGCTGAGCATACAGCCTGCTTAGGATTCTCTTTTTCTCTTTCTCTCTCCCTCTGCCCCTCTCCCAGCTTGAATTCTCTAAAACAAAACAAAACAAAAGGTAAAAAGAGCTTAAAATTTGATTCCCACCCCTGTGACTTGCTCAATGAATATGGACCGGCATACTTACCCTCCCTCAAGCCTCCTTGTTTTCACTGTAAGATGAAGACATTGTTGCTTATTTTGCATTATTGTAATCAAAAATGAATTAGACTTGAAACACACATAGTTCTTTGCAAACAATCAAGAAATAAACCCATAACTTCTTTTGCTATTCACTCAGAAAGCCTAGAAAGGCAGTGTAGTGAAGTAGCTTCACAAGAGTGTTTGGGATCAAGAATGATTCAGTTCAGATTACTTATATATACTACTGTGATTTGGGTTGAGACATTCAACTTTTCTGTTCCTGTTTCTATAAAAACATGGGGAAATGTTTAGCATATGATATGTTATAAAACCCACATAAAGCAGTCAGCATAGAGCCTCAAACATGTGTGCAATTCTTGGAGCCCCTTCCTGACTGTGCACTGGGTATTAGTGCCAGGTGCTGGGTGTTTGTGACTGTGTGTGTGGCATATTCTTCTCCTCACTTGCTGTATGTATAAAGCCAGGTCCACTGTATGTTCATCACGTGAGGAAATTAGACCTAAAAATTCACATGATGCTTCCTCACTCTAGGTTTCTCAACCTGAACCCCAACTCTGAGCTCCATTTCATTGTATTTGCATATCTGATAGACATTCTTTAAAATCAGCGAGCGTTCTCTGAAATCTCTTTCAAAAAAATGTGAAGGTTCTGGTTGAGAAATTGTGTTAAACCCATATACCCTCCCACTAGCACAGCCTCCAGAAATTCCTTTTATGGTCTTTGAATAATTGTTTTGTGTCCCAATGCTTTCAGTTTCAGATAAAGTCTGTTACAGCGGTTGCTTTGCTTCTAATTTGTCTTTAAAGGAAATCTGGAAAGTCCAATGACATTACACAAGTAAAATAAAAGATCCATGATCCAGTGAGAGAGGGAGAAGTAACAGAAACCGCTCCACCTAACTGAAGAGGAAAAAATAAAAGGTAAGAACTCCACTTCATTATCAAAGCAGCTTTTTCTTCAGCTTTAAAGGAGCTCTGTTCCAGGAAATGGGGCTCATGACAAGGTTGGGGCAGGGATGGGAAAGGATTTTATAAAGGTCAGTTTTCTTAAAAAGTGACCAGCCTAAGGGCACCTGGGTGCCTCAGCTGGTTGAACATCCGACTTCAGCTCGGGTCATGATCTCACAATTCATTAGTTTCAGCCCCACATCGGGCTCTCTGCTGTCAGCACAGAGCCTGCTTTGGATCCTCTGTCCCCCTCTGTCTCTGTCCCTCCCCCTGCACTCTCTCTCAAAAATAAATACACATTTAAAAAAAAAGTGATCAGCATCAAGACGGGCTGCAGTTGAGCCTGCTGTGGGATACTAGGTCGGATAATGAAATACTGGGGTCATCAGATGGTAGCATGTTCCTACCTGTTACTACTGTGCTTGTGTGAAATTAGGCACCAGCAGACATGGGGATAAATGAAGTTTGAAGTGCATTAGGATTGTCTTTCTTTTTGCTGACTTTGTCTGTGTTGACTGGGACACAGTTAAATTCCCATTATCTTTGATAGAACTTGCTCAGTACAGATCCGACTGCAGCTAAGAAACTGAAAGGCTGCAAATATGTTATATTCATGAGAAGGAAAGAATAGTAAATGAGGTGTGGTGTGGTGAACAGCCACGCGACACTAATTTTTTTAATGTTTATTTATTTTGAGAGAGAGAGAGAGAGTGCATGAACAGGGGAGGGGCAGGGAGAAGGAGAGAGAGAATCCCAAGTAGGCTCTGAGATGCCAGTGAAGAGCCCAACACAGTGAGCAAACTCACGAAACCATGAGATCGTGAGCTGAGCCAAGATAGAGTCTTGAGCCACTGAGGTATCCCCACCTGATACTGTTAAAGACAGAGAAAGAAAAATCTGAAACCCAGAGCTAAAGGTGAAGATTTATGAAAACATCATTCTTTTTAATCACACACTTGAACTTTGTCTCAAAGTGTATTTCTTCCTTCAGAAATAGTCCAGGTTCAGTAGATCCAATTACTTAGTGCCAACTTACTCCTTACCCCTTACAAGTAGAATCTGGAGCCCATTTGACTAGAAAGCTTCCTTTTTAAAGAATCTACCGTGATGCATCACTAAGGGCTACATCTTTGTTTGCCTTGACCTCTCTGTGCTCTCAATCAGTTCCAATCTTGCCTTCTGGAAACTCCTGCCCTGAATTCCTTGGCTTGGCACGAGCTTTATTTATCTTGCCTGACAAATCTCTCTCCTTTCCAGTTTCACTTTCCCTTCATCTCTCATCCCTCTTCCCCACCGTCTATTCTCCTCTTCCTGCTTCTCCTTCTCTACAAAATGGAAGAGCAGAACAAAACAGAAAACCTAGAAATGTATGCTGAAAATACAAATATTTTCCTTGAACAACTTGCCCTTTACCTCTCCTGATCTGCCTCCTGATTTTTTTTTTTTTTTTTTTAGTTTCAGGTGTACAGTATAATGATTCAACAATTCTATACATTACTCAGTGCTCATCACAATAAGTACACTCTTAATCCCCTCACCTGTTTCACCCCAAACCCTACCCACCTTGCCTCCAGCAGCTTCCAATTTCTTTTCTATATTTAAGAGTCTGGGTGGGGTTTTTTTGCATTTTTTTCCCCTCTTTTTTGCTTTGTTTGCTTTGTTTCTTAAATTAATTTCATATATGAGTGAAATCATATGGTATTTGTCTTTCTCTAACTGACTTATTTCAGTTAGGATTATACCCTCTATATCCACCCATGTTGTTGAAAATAGCAAGATCTCATTCTTTTTTATGGCTGAGTAGTATTACATTGTGTATATACACCATTTCCTCTTTATCCATTCATCTATAGATGGACGTTTGGATTGCTTCCATAGTTTGGCTATTGTAAATAATGATGCAGTAAACAAAAGGATGCATATATCCTTTCAAATTACTGTTTTTGTTTTATTTGGGTAAATACCCAGTAGTGCAATTACTGGATCACATGGTAGTTCTATTTTTGAGGAACCTCCATACTGTTTTCCAGAGTGACTGTACCAGTTTGTATTCCACCCCCCAGCAGTTCGCCAGAATCCTTTTCTCCACATCCTCGACAACTTTCTTGAGTTTTTTATTTTGGACATTCTGATAGGTATAAGATGATACTCATTGTGATTTTGATTTGCATGTCTCTGATGAGTAGTAATGTCAAGCATCTTTTAATGTGTCTATTGACCATCTGTATGTCTTCTTTGGAAAAATGTCTATTCACGTCTTCTGCCCATTTTTAATTGGATTATTGGTTTTTGGGTGTTGAGTTGTATAAGTTCTTTATAGATTTTGGATATTAACTCCTTATCAAATATATCATTTGCAAATATCTTCTCCAATTCAGTAGATTGTCTTTTTGTTTTGTTGATGGTTTCCTTTTCTGTGCAAAAGCTTCTTATTTTAATGGAGTCTCAATAGTTTATCTTTGCTTATGTTTCACTTGCCTCAGGAGACATATCTAGAAAACTGTTTCTATAGCTGATGTCAAAGAAATTACTGCCTGTGTTTACTCCTAGGAATTTTGTGGTTTCATGTCTCATATTAAAGTCTTTAATCCATTTTGAGTTTATTTTTGTATATGGCTAAGAAAATGGTCCAATTTCATTATTTTGCATAGAGCTGTCCAGTTTTCCAACACCATTTGTTGAAGAGACTGTCTTTTTCCTATTATTGTATATTCTTACTTCCTTTATTGTAGGTCATTTGACCATAAAAGCATGAATTTATTTCTGGACTCTCTATTCTATACTATTGATCTATGTGTCTCTTTTTGTGCCAGTACCATACTGTTTTGATTACTACAGCTTTTTTGTATATCTTGAATTCTGAGATTGTGATACCTCCAGTTTTGTTCTTTTTTTTCAAAATTGCTTTGGCTATTTGTAGTTCCATACAAATTTTAGGATTGTTTGTTCTACTTCTATGAAAAAGGCTATTGGTGTTTTGATAGAAATTGCACTGGGGTGCCTGGAAGTCTCAGTCAGTTGAGCGACTGACCAGCTCAGGTCATGATCTCATGGTCTGTGAGTTCAAACCCCAAGTCGGGCTCTGTGCTGACAGCTCGGTGCCTGGAGCCTGCTTCATATTCTGTGTCTCCCTCTCTCTCTGCACTTCCTCTGCTCTCACTCTATCTCTCTCTCAAAAATAAATATTTAAAAAATAAAAATAAAAAAATTGCATTAACTTTGTAGATTTCTTTAGGTAGTATGGACATTTTAACACTACTCATTCTCCCAATCAGTGAGCACAAAGTATCTTTCCATTTGTTTGTCTCACTGAGATCCTCCACTCTTTTCTCAAGTCCAGTAAATATCTTTATGATCATTACTTTGAATTCTCTGTCAGGCATATTTCTTATCTCCATTTCATTTAGCTCTTGTACTGTGATTTTTGTCTTGTTCTTTCATCTGGAACATATTCCTCTGTTTCTTCATTTTGTATAACATTCTGCACTTGTTTCTGTGTGTTAGTAAAGTTAGCTATGTCTCCTGATCTTGAAAATAGTGGCCTTATGAAGAAGAGGTTTTATAGTGTCCTCTAGTGCAATGTCCCCCCTTCACCAGAACATGGCACTTTCAGGGGTGTCTCGTATGTGTGTTGTGTTAGTTTATTTTTGTGGCTGAGCCATGTTTGCCTTCAGTGAATTGTCTGAAATGGCCCTCTTTCCCTATTATGAGCAGGGTTTGGTCTCTGTGCTCTTACAGGGCCAGTCTGGGGCAGCCTTGGGCTTGTAGCTAGGTCAAACCAGATGCCTGCTCTCAACCCATTTGCCAGAACTGTGGTCACACTGAACTGCATGGTGCTCTTCCTGCATTGTTCCCTTAGATGCTTTCATTGGTGGACAAAGCCTACAGTTAGACCCCAGTCTGATCCCAGTCTGTCTTTCAGGGTTGCAGGTAACCCAAACTACAGGGCTCTTCCTTTGTGCTGCCCCTTGTGAGGTTGGTTGGTAGAGCTAGCAGTCTGATCGGATGTCTGCCCCAGCCCACCATTGAGCCTGCAGTTAAATTGGTGTGTGTGCTTTTCTTCCCCCTCCCAGTCAATGTGGAGTGGTGCTGGCCACTGTTGGTGCTGCTTGAAGGACGAGACCTGGCCAGAGCATTTTGAAGGAACTTCTCTTGAGTGGGGTGTGTTGGATGGAGGGGATCTGCAGGAGAACAGGGCACATGGTGTTAGCAAACTAGATGATGTGTGGTCGTGCTAGTTCCCACAGGTGTCCATGTAGCTAATCTGGGGTTAGGAGAGAGAAATGGCACCTACCAGTTATTTAGTTCTTGGAGAAGTCTCCTAAAGATCCCTGCCCCTACTGCACACATTCTGAGATTAGTAAATAAATCTCCTCATACACCCGAGGTGCCTCTCAAATTACTGCTTCTATGCTGTATCTCAGTGGGATTGTTTGTTCTGCTGGATCTATAGGGGTAGGGACTCAGTTTTCTATTACCCTCCATGCTCTCTAATATTTTTCTTAAGATGTTAAGCCCTACTGATGGTAAAAACCTGAAAGTTTAAGCCCTCTGATTTTCAAAGCCAAATGTAATGGGGACTTTAATTCCCCACTACATGTGCAGGTACCCCATGTCTCAAGTGCCCAGTGTGGGGTCTGCTCCTCTCCCTTCTCTGTACTTAGGGTATCCACAAGCAGTTAGTCTTGCAGATTAGCTTAGTTTCCAACCAGACTTCACCTTTGCTACTGTTTTTGATGTGGCCTCCTCTCTACGATTAACCGTAGACAGTCTGTTCTGCCAGTCTTTGGTTCATTTTCTGGGTTAATTACACTGGTGTGGCTGTTATTTAGGTGGGACAAGGTGAGCTTAGGATCCTCCTACTCTGCCATCTTCCCAGGGTCCTCTGACTCCTGACCTTTTAATCCTTATTTCATAGTCTTTTGTTCCCTTATCACATATATATAAACATGATTTTTAGCCATGGTAAGTATTTCCAGTAGTCCACTTGTACCCCCATGTAGCTGGAGGCTAACTTACTGTGAAGTTAATGAAGTTTAAAGGCCCCTTGCTTATAAAAGCCCATGCCAAGGCTTTCGAAGGGTCCCTGGTCATGTGTTCCAGATGGTCATATGTTTTTATAAAATTTGCAAAAGTAAGTTATATTGGTTTCACTTTTGGAATGGCAATTTGAGAAGTTCTGTGGACCCTCATTCTAGCAAAACAAGCATATCTATCAGGGGAGAAACACATTTAAAATCTATGGGAACTGTTCAAAGGGCATGCATGAAATAATGTACAAAAGTATTCATAGTAAGAATTAATGAATAAATAAATCAACATTGAATTTTTACATATAACCGGAATGTAAAATAAATACCTCTAAATTCTATTCTATTTTCCATTTAACATTTACTCTAAATTTTTTTAAGTTTTTCTATTATATTGAGAGAGAGCATGCACACATGCATATGTGCATGTGAGCAGGGGAGAGGCACAGAGAGAGAGGAAGAGAGAGAATGCCAAGCAGGCTCTGTGCTATAAGCGTGGCCCAATGCAGGGCTCAATCCCACAAACTGTGAGATCATTACCTGAGCCAAAATCAAAGAGGTGGATTCTTAACCAACTAAGCCACACAAGCACCCCTGCTTTACTCTAAATTTTAAATTTTTTAAAACATTTATTCATTTTTGAGAGACAGAGAGAGATGGAATGTGAATCAGGGAGGCGCAGAGAGAGGAGACACAAAATATGAAGCAGGCTCCAGGCTCTGAACTGTCAGCACAGAGCCCGATGCGGGGCTCGAAATCACGGACCACAAGATCATGACCTGAGCTGAAGTCGGACGCTTAGCCGACTGAACCACCCAGGCACCCCTCTAAATTTTTTAATGAGAATACAAAAGGAAAGTTTTCCATGGTGAATTTAATGACCGATTTTGTTCATGAAAGTGGCTGAACATTCATAAGATATGGTCATACCAATATTTTTTCAATGGACTACTTTGATAATACTTCTGTAACTTTCTAAAATGATACAGATCTTACCCTCATCTATCTCAATGTTGACACAAAACTTATGTCCATGTTGTGGAAACTGAGGACTCCAGCTTCTGAATGTAAAATAACCTGGTGAGGTTCTTGATCTAATTGGACTGGAAATTTTATTTCATCCCATCTCTTCCCTTGCAGACCAGGGAACACTCTGAACATGGCCTCAGAGATCCACATGCCGGCCCCAGTGTGCCTCATTGAGAACACTGAAAGGCAACTGGTGGCTAATCAGGAAGCTTTGGAGATCCTGTCAGGCACCAAGAATCCTCTCGTGGTGGTGGCTATTGTGGGCCTCTACCGCACAGGCAAATCCTACCTGATGAACAAGCTGGCTGGGAAGAACAAGGGTGAGTGGCACCAAAAAGCTCCGAGGAGTCCCTTCTGTCCACTGACACTGCCTGCATTGAACTTGGTGATGCAAGGACAGAAAGTTAGAGAACGTGGAGGAATATTGAAAGTTATCTTTTAATCCACGATTATGCTCTTATCTTCACTATAATCTGAAAGAGGCAGTTCATCACTCTTCCCACTTTGCCTTAGTTTCCTCTTTTAAAAGCATAAATTGTTCCTTTCCTAGAAAGACTAGTGCAGTAATAAAAATAATTAATGTACATAATAAGACATTTACTAAAATGTTCATGTAGCAAAAGCAAGTTTCCACTGGTTATTAAGATGCAAAGAATGTTTAAGTCTGTATTGGCTTTTTTTTTCATTGTTGTAAAATATACATAACATAAAACTTACCATTGGAATCATTTTTAAGTGTACGTATAGTTCTATGGCATTAAGTAAATTCACACTGTTATGCAGCCATCACCATCATGCATCTCCCTAATTTTTTCATCTTCTTCAACAGAAACTCTGTACCCATTAAACAATAACTCCCCAGCCCTTGGCAACCACCATTCTACATACTATCTCTATGAATTGGACTGTTCTAGGAATCTCGTTTGAGAGGAATCAGACATTATTTGTCCTTTGTGATTTGCTTAATGTGATTTGGCACAATGTCTTCGGTGTTGTACCCTGTGTCAGAATTCTCTCCCTTTTTAAGGCTGACTAACTAATATGTGCATACTGATTTGTTTATCCCTTCATCTATTGAAGGACTCTTGGGTTGCCTCCACCTTTTGGCTATTATGGATAATGTTGCTAAAAACACAAGGGTACAAATATCTGTTCAAATCCCTACTTTCATTTTGTGAGGGTTATATATCTCCAAATCATAGGGTAATTCTATTTTAATTTTTTTTAAGAAGCCATCATATTGTTTTCCACAGCAAGTGTACCATTTTACATTCTCACCAGAAATACACAAGGTTTCTAATATCCCCACATCCTCCCCAACACTTCCTATTTTCTGGGTTTTTGATAGTGGTCATCCCAATGAGTGTGAAGTAGTATCTCATTGTGGTTTTAATTTGTTTTTTCCCTAATGACTAATGATGATGAGCATCTTTTCATTTGATTATTGGTCGTTTGTATATTTGCTTTGGAGAAATATCTATTCAAGTCCTTTGCTCTTGTTTTAATCAGGTTGTTTTTTTTGTGCGTTGCATTGTAGGATTTCTAGTTCCATCTGCTATTAAAACACCACCTTCTCTTATCCCCACTCTCCCTCACAGGCTTCTCTCTGGGCTCCACGGTGCAGTCTCACACCAAAGGAATCTGGATGTGGTGTGTGCCTCATCCCAAGAAGCCAGACCACACCCTAGTTCTTCTTGACACGGAGGGCCTGGGAGATGTAGAGAAGGTAAGGATTGAGGATTCAGTTTTGAAATAAGACCCTCATCCCTGAATATTCTCTACACAATTTAATTTTTCTTTAAATAAGAACTTACACTTAACCATAATATGTTTTTGTTTTTGTTTTTGTTTTATTTCTGTTTATGTGCCCTCCGACCAAGTTTAGCAACCAGGGATCAGGAAAATGTTTATAAGGCAGAATTCTAGAAGAAGATCATAGTGGTCAGTAGTAATTAGTAATATTCCAATGATTAACAATAGGCTGTGTGTGGGCCACCTGTGTGGCTCAGCCCGTTAGGTGTCCAACTTCGCCTCAGGTCATGATCTCAGGGTTCGTGAGTTCGAGCCCTGCGTTGGGCTCTGTGCTGACAGCTCAGAGCCTGGAGCTTGCTTCAGATTCTGGGTCTCCTTCTTTCTCTGCCCCGCCCCCACTTGTACTCTGTCTTTCTCTTTCTCAAAAATAATAAATAAACATTAAAACTATTTTTTAAAAAAGATTGTATGCTAAACCAGTTAACCCAGAAGCTTAAAGGTAGAACAAATAAAATCAATGTCACGAGTTGAATCCTGCAGAGAATTTTAGTTAAAATTTTAGGTTCTGAAGTTCTATACCCTTGTGTTTAAATGTAAACCCTGTCACTAACTCAGTGGCCTTAGCAAATTATTTGACCTCTTTTAACCTCAGCTTTCTGAATTTGTAAAACAGATGTAGTAGATCTTTATTTGACTCATAGTGTTGTTTTGGATAAGTAATGGAAAATGTTAGGTGCCTAATAATTGCTCAGTAAAATAGCTACAGGTATTATTACTCTCACATAAGTCAATTTTGCTGTAAAAAGGAAGAGAAAATTCTAAATTTATTATTTTTTTAAATGTTTATTTATTTTTGAGAGACAGTGAGACAGAGTGCAAACAGCGGAGGGGGAGAGAGAGAGGGAGACACAGAATCTGAAGCAAGCTGCAGGCTCTGAGCTGTCAGCACAAGCCTGACGCAGGGCTTGAATTCATGAGCCGCGACATCATGACCTGAACTGAAGTCAGATACTCAACTGACTGAGCCACGCAGGTGCCCTGAAAATTCTAAATTTAAATTATATTTAAAGTCTTAGAAAGCCTACCAACCTTTACTATTGGTTTTGTAATTATCTGCCAATGATCATAAGAAGACCTAGTGAGAATCAGTGTAAATTAAAAATACTAATCATAAAATGATCCAAAATCCAAATCCCACTAATATTTTCGTTTGGATTTGGTTTTCTCATATAGGTCATTAATCTTAAAAAAAAAAAAAAAAAAAAAAAAAACCTCTAGTTAAATAAGCATCTTTTTACTGCTGCTGATCTAGAAAGTCAGGATCTAGATATCAGGAGAGTGAAACCTAACAGGCTTGCACATGTTCTGATTCACAGGGTGACAACCAGAACGATTCCTGGATCTTTGCCTTAGCAATACTCCTGAGCAGCACCTTTGTGTACAATAGCATGGGAACCATCAACCAGCAGGCCATGGACCAACTGCAGTATCCTTTTTGTAGTTCAAAATAGCCTCAAAGTAAGAGGGAAGAATTGTATTTAAAAACCAGCTGCTTGGTTGTGAATCCTGGTGAATCAAGCACAAAAAGAGAAAACATGAAAAATAATTCAAGGGCAGGGGAAAGATTCTATGTACCCACTAGAAAATTGATGCTTGGGTTAAAAACAAAGGTGAAGTGAAGGTTTTAATATGTGGAACCAATATGGGATGGGGACGCTATTCTTTGATGCCAGTTTTCCTTAGTTTGCTACTCAGCTATGTGACAGAGCTGTCAGATCGGATCAGGGCGAAATCCTCCCCTAATTCCAATGGGATTGAAGATTCAGCAGACTTTGTGAGCTTCTTTCCAGATTTTGTGTGGACGCTGAGGGATTTCTCCTTAGAACTGGAAGCAGACGGACTACCCATCACAGCTGATGAGTACCTGGAGAATTCACTCAAGCTTAAACAAGGTAAAAGGGACTTAGAAATAAATGGAGATAATAAAACATAAGAAACTATTATTTTGTCCGTGTTCCATTTACAGTTTTCTTACATTTATAGTTTTCTATTTCTTCTTAGCTGGCCATCAGTAAGAATTAATGCTTGTTTAATACATGAATTAATAGATTTGATTTTAAATTATATTCTCCTCTCTTCTAAGAATAGTTTCTTTCTCTTTTATTTTTCCCTGTGCTATTATCAGATTGATTTTATCTCCCTGAATAGGGCTTGTGATTAGCCAAAGAATATGGAGAAGAATAGGCGTTGTCTGGAAGAAAATAGGTAAAAGCATGAATAGTGCTCTAGTTCAGGGGTTGGCAAATTATGGCTCACAGGCAAATGATGGCCAACCCAGACCACCAGCTGTCTTTGTAGATAAGGTTTTATTGGAATAATGCTATGCCCACTCATTTATAGATTGTCTATGGCTGCTTTCTTGCTGCAATAGCAGAATTGAGTACTTGGAGAAGAGACCACCTGGTTTGCAAAACCTAAAATATTTACTGTTTGGTCCTTTACAGAAAAAGTTTGCAAGCCTTTTTTATCTTCCTGCAGGTACCACTCAAAGTGATCAAAATTTTAATCTGCCCCGACTCTGTATCCGGAAGTTCTTTCCGAAGAAGAAATGCTTTATCTTTGATCGACCCACTCATCGGAAGAAGCTAGGCCAGCTTGAGACACTGCATGATAATGACCTGGATCCTGAATTTGTGCAACAAGCTTCAGCCTTCTGTTCCTACATCTTTAAGAATTCCAAAACTAAAACTCTCTCAGGAGACATCAAAGTCAATGGACCTCGTGAGTCCTCTTCCCAGTCTTTTTCTTCCATTGTTAAGACTAAAGGAGAGTAGAATTACATCCACCTAGTTTCAGCTTTAAAAAATGTGAATCTAGGGGCGCCTGGGTGGCTCAGTTGGTTAAGCGGCTGACTTCGGCTCAGGTCATGATCTCGCAGTCTGTGAGTTCAAGCCCCACGTCAGGCTCTGTGCTGACAGCTCAGAGCCTGGAGCCTGTTTCAGATTCTGTGTCTCCCTCTCTCTGACCCTCCCCTGTTCATGCTCTGTCTCTCTCTGTCTCAAAAATAAATAAACATTAAAAAAAATGTGAATCTACTGCTATTTCCATGTTAAATTCTTGATGACATCAACATTTCTAATAGATTTTACTAGTCAAATTTCTTGGGTGAGAAAAGATAGGAAAGGCTAAAGAAATCAAGTTCTATTTCTTAAAATTGCCCTATTTATTAGGACCTGCATTGTCCAATATGGTAGCCACTTACACAAGTGTAGCTATCTCAATTTAAGTGTGAGCTAATTAAAATTACAGAAAATTTAAAATTCTGGGATGCTTGGGTAGCTCAGTGGGTTAAACGTCTGACTTTGGCTCGGGTCATGATCTCACAGTTCATGGGTTCAAGCTCCGGGCTCTGTGCTGACAACTCAGAGCCTGGAGGCTGCTTTGGATTCTGTGTCTCCCTGTCTCTCTGCCCCTCCCCGACTTGTGCTCTGTCTCTCTCTCTCTCCCTCAAAATTAAATAAACATTTAAAAAAAATTTTTTAAGAAAACTTAAAATTCCAATTACACAGATTTATTTATTTATTTGTTTATTTATATCTTAATATGAAATTTATTGTCAAATTGGTTTCCATACAACACCCAGTGCTCATCCCACCAGTGCCCTCCTCAATGCCCACCACCCACTTTCCCCTCCCTCCCACCCCCATCAACCTTCAGTTTATCCTCAGTTTTTAAGAGTCTCTTGTGGTTATATATTTCAAAAGCCTATACCTACATGTGGCTAATAGCTGGATGACATAGAATATTTCCATCATAACAGAAAGTTGTCTTGGACCACACTTTGCTAGAATAAACAAAATTGAGTATCCTTTTGATTTTTTCCACAACAACGATCAAATGCTTGCCACAGACCAGGGCTGATGATAGAGATGTAAATTAGAGAGGTATGGTTCCTGTCCTAATGGTGCTTAAGGGTAAAGTGAATGAAAACACTCAGTAAACATAGGCCTATGCTATCTAGAACAGATTCTCAACCTTTGATGTGTAAACATATCACCTGGACATCTTGCCAGAGAGGAGGGTCTAATTCACTTGATCTGGGTCAGAGGCTGAGAATCGACATTTCTAGCAAGGCTCCAGGTGATGTTGAGGACATTGATGCTTTGAGGCAAATGGGTGGTAGTAGACATGATCAGAATCACACAGAATGGAATGTTTCCTCATCCCATCTACAACAAGCAACATTATTTGTTCTCTGTTTGTAGGTCTAGAGAAACTGGTGCAGACCTATGTCGATGCCATCAGCCGTGGAGATCTGCCCTGCATGGAGAATGCAATCCTGGCCTTGGCCCAGATTGAGAATGCAGCCGCAGTGCAAAAGGCCATTGCCCACTATGACCAGCAGATGGGCCAGATGCTGCAGCTGCCCACAGAAACCCTCCAGGAGCTACTGAACCTGCATAGGGCCTGTGAGAAAGAGGCCATTGAACTTTTCATGAGGAATTCCTTCAAAGACAGAGACCATTTATGTCAAAAGGACTTAGCGGTAATTTTTTCTCAAGTTCTTATGGATTAGGGTCTTGGAAAGCAGAGTACTACCGGAAAATGAAATGGGTATTTATTTTGAAAGAGGCAATTCCTACTAGACTTTAAAATGGTGATAACCACTCTTTGTTTTTATCATAAAAAGAAGAACAAATTTTATTACAATGAACTCAAAGGTTTTTTTTCCTATTGTTTTTAATATATGAAATTTATTGTCAAATTGGTTTCCATACAACACCCAGTGCTCATCCCAAAAGATGCCCTCTTCAATACCCATCACCCACCCCCCCTCCCTCCCACCCCCCATCAACCCTCAGTTTGTTCTCAGTTTTTAAGAGTCTCTTATGCTTTGGCTCTCTCCCACTCTAACCTCTTTTTTTTTTTCTCCTTCCCCTCTCCCATGGGTTTCTGTTAAGTTTCTCAGGATCCACATAAGAGTGAAAACATATGGTATCTGTCTTTCTGTGTATGGCTTATTTCACTTAGCATAACACTCTCCAGTTCCATCCATGTTGCTACAAATGGCCAGATTTCATTCTTTCTCATTGCCACGTAGTACTCCATTGTGTATATAAACCACAATTTCTTTATCCATTCATCAGTTGATGGACATTTAAGCTCTTTCCATAATTTGGCTATTGTTGAGAGTGCTGCTATAAACATTGGGGTACAAGTGCCCCTATGCATCAGTACTCCTGTATCCCTTGGGTAAATTCCTAGCAGTGCTACTGCTGGGTCATAGGGTAGGTCTATTTTTAATTTTTTGAGGAACCTCCACACTGTTTTGCAGAGTGGCTGCACCAGTTTGCATTCCCACCAACAGTGCAAGAGGGTTCCCGTTTCTCCACATCCTCACCAACATCTATAGTCTCCTGATGTGTTCATTTTGGCCACTCTGACTGGCGTGAGGTGATATCTGAGTGTGGTTTTGATTTGTATTTCCCTGATGAGGAGCGACGTTGAGCATCTTTTCATGTGCCTGTTGGCCATCCGGATGTCTTCTTTAGAGAAGTGTCTATTCATGTTTTCTGCCCATTTCTGCACTGGATTACTTGTTTTTGGGTGTGGAGTTTGATGAGTTCTTTATAGATTTTGGATTGAACTCAAAGTTTTAAAACATTTTTTTCATGAATAATATTCTTCCTCTTAATTTACCTAAATTCACATAAGTCACAATCAGAGCTTCTAAATCAAATGCCCACTATTACCTGACTGATTTGATATCCTAATCAATCAGGATATTGCCCTGATTATCCATATGCAGGCTTATGTTGAGCCACATTTATTCCATACGCAATCACTGGCCCAATTTGAAAAGCAGAAGTTTATCTCTAAAGGTATAGCAAGAAAGCTAGCAATCTCTGCTCTGAACTTCACCTCTAAGGAGAAAGGGACTTCAGTAAAAGTCAGGAGCAGGAGGAAGGATATGGTCCTGTTGGGGTGCCTGTGACTTTTTCTAGGGTCATAGGCTTATTTCTGAGAAGCCCTTCCAGATATTCTAAGGTCATGCTAACATCTTTTCCCTGTTATTCTTTTTACCTCCTATTTTTACATCAAAGGCCCAGCTGGAAAAAAAGCGAGATGACTTTTGTAAACAGAATGTGCAGGCATCAACAGATCGTTGCTCAGATTTACTTAAGGATATTTTCAGTCCTCTTGAAGAAGCTGTGAAGCAGGGGGTTTATTCTAAACCAGGAGGGTACCGTCTCCTCATCCAGAAAATACAAGAGCTGAAGACAAAATATCTTCAGCAACCTAATAAAGGGATACAGGTAACCAAGATTTATGTTCTGATTCTGGAAAGCTGCTGACATGCCTCCTTGAAAGACTAAAATAACCACGTGTAATTGCACACCTTGTGAGAACAACAGCATTCATACTTTCATTCAGTAAACATGTATAGGGAGCCAATTACACCAGATACGTCCTATGTGCTCATCCAAGAGTGCACTCAATTAATAATTGAGTTATTAATTGGGTTCTCAGATCAACCACAAAGTTGTTATTGCAATTCACTACTGTGGCTGGATCTTTATGCTGCAAGGAACAGAAACCCATTTTCTTAAACAAAAATGGGAATTCATCAGTTTAGGCTTTAAACTGGCTTTAAGGACAACTGGATCCAAGATTTCAAATAATGTCATCATCTGTCTGTCTGTCTGTTACTCCCCTCAACCCTACACTTCCTTCTTTCCTATTCTCCCTCCACCTTTTCTCTGATCTGCTTTCTCCATAATGACTTCTTTTTTCAACAACTCACTCCTTAGGGGGCCAGAGCACCAACACCTCCAAAATTAGAGCCCTCATTCTAAAAAAACAAAGAATGTCTGTTTCCCAGTGTCTATCTCAGTCTCTTATAAAGGATTCTGCTTAGTAGGCTGCCATGATTGGCCAGCTCAGAGCATGTGTCCATGCCTGTGGCAAGGAGTCTTGACCACCAGGCACACTAAGGCCAAGAGGAGCAATTCCTAGAGGAAAAGATGATAGGAAGACAAACAGAAATGAGTGCTTATATCCATTTCCTATTACCAACTCCATGCTCTCTGGGTCCTAAGGCTGAAGAGGTTCTTCAGGAATACTTGAAGTCCAAGGAGTCTGTGACTGATGCGATTCTACAGACAGACCAGACTCTCACAGAAAAGGAAAAGGAGATTGAAGGTGAGGAGCCAGTCAAGAGATTAGATAGCCTCAAGAGTTCTTAAAGCTTAAATAATTTGGCCGGGTAAGCCTGGGATCCTTAAACTAGGGCAAGGTGAACAACAATGCCCCTTACTTGCTGAAGTCATTTCTGAGTAGGGCATATGTAGTCAACAGCAACAATGACCGGTAAGTGTGCAAGGAAGAAAGGGACAACATGCTTACTCACATACATTTGTCTTTTTCCTCCTCTCAGTGGAACGTGTGAAAGCTGAATCTGCACAGGCTGCAGCAAAAGTACTAGAAGAAATGCAAATAAAGAATCAGCAACTGATGGAACAGAAAGAAAGGAGTCATCAGGAACATGTGAGACAATTAACTGAGAAGATGGAAAGGGATAGAGTCCAGTGGCTGGATGAACAAGAGAGAATTCTAGCTTTCAAACTTCAGGTATTTAATTGTACTACCCTAAGGTTTCTGTTTTCTGTTTTCTCTCCACTCTCCGTCATCATATCTTAGTGTGGCA
This sequence comes from Panthera onca, assembly GCF_046562875.1. Lineage (NCBI taxonomy): Eukaryota > Metazoa > Chordata > Mammalia > Carnivora > Felidae > Panthera > Panthera onca. The sequence goes on from NC_138346.1 coordinate 146,319,230, forward strand.
GTGATAACATGATGCCTACAAGAAGGACCTTGCTTGCCTTGAAGGACCTTTCAATTTCTGTCTGCCTGCCTGACCTGGCCCCTGCCTCTATCTGGTTATTAAAAGATTTATTTGTGGTTAGGTCACATCCAGTCCTCTATCTGTACATCCTTTCATCCATGGTAGCTGTTCTCTGCTAGGCATTCTGAAAAATCTCTTATATGGATCTCTTGCTTAATACTATACGAAGCGAGAACTGCTGTGTCTCTATTACTTACGAAAAGAAACAGAAGTTCAGAAAGGATTAAGTAACTTTTATAGGGTCACACAACTTGGTAAGATATCTGAACTGTCTTCACCACTTAGTGGAAATGTAATCACAGAGCTAAGACACCCAAGAGAACATATAATGAAACTTAAGGGTAGAGAAAATGTCAAGAAGAAATTTAATACTAAAAAAAATGAATGCGGAAACTAGCTATAAATTAGAGATTTACTTCAGTCCTACACTTTATTCAGTCTCCAATTGTCCCTTTTTAGGAACAGGCTCGTCTACTAAAGGAAGGATTCCAAAATGAGAGCAAACGACTTCACACTGAGATACAAAATATCCAGAAGAGCATGGAAAAACCAAGGAAAACATGTTTCTTAAGCTGAAGACCTAAAGAATAGAGCTCCTGATCATTCTTATCCAAGGCATAACTTAAGTAACCTTTGAATTTGGAAAAATATCATTACACTCGAAAGTAACTGGATTTTGCATTTTTATAACACTAGAAATTTGCAAAGATGTGCAGTACTGTAATTAAAAATCATATCCATCTTCCAAAAAAATATTATAAATTGTATGACAAAGGTCAGTTTTACCTCTCTAACACAAAAAGTATATGAGCTGGTACCATTCAGGAAAAATTTATTCCTCTAGGTGACTACTAGTAGACAAAGGGAAACTGAACAAAGTCTTAGGTAAAAGTTTAGGAACATAGTTGGGCTTCAGTCTGGCCAAGTGTACAATGGATTTCAGTGTCAGGAGGACCATCCTAGCTTCTTAGTGAAAGCAAAGTGCGGTTTTCCATTATACCACAGCTGCACCATCTGTGAGCAATGATGTGATCACTAGGCCCTAGGAATAGACAATCCTCCCTGATGGATTCTAAGCAGAAGCAAACCACCTTATATAGAGATCTAGAATCTACAGAATTTTCATAAGAAGGTAGAAGAAACCATTAGCATGAATAGGGATTGGATCACAAACAAATGGGCCAAAAAAGGAAACTCCTTTTTTACTTAATTCACCCAGGTTGTAACTTTAATGGTACATTTTAGAGGTTTAGATAATTGACACTGGACTGAACATAGTAACATGATGACAATTATGCATTATGTGTTTGTAACAATATATAATTCACAAAGATGGACTTTAAATGATGACAGATAACATACTAGAAAACTGAGCTAAGTTAATTAATAGATCATTTAAGATCCTATAAATTAGGCAACCTTTTTCCACTTCTCAACAGTCTATACTTGAAAGTTTGCTGATTTTCCCCAAAGTGATTATAGATTGTTTTTTATATTTTTTGAATAACAAAACAATGCTCTTGGTATTAGTATGCACAGACTTTCTCCTAATTTTCTAAACTCCTAGGTAAATGGTTGATATTTTTCAAAATGATTAAAAATTATTTTTAAGCTGAAAATAAAATATGCTTCACTGGGCTTTTTTTTTTTTTTTTTTTCAGTTTTCACCCAAAAATAAGACTTTACTCTTCACACCAATGGTTGGCTAACTCATCTGCAAAAGACCGGGTAGTGGCTATTCATGACTTTGTAGGCCCTACAGTCTCTGTCTCAACTGCTCAATTCTGCCATGTAGTGTGAGAGCAGTCATAGACAATACATAAATGGTTGGACATGGCTGTGTTCCAATAAAACTTTATTTTAAAAAATAAGTAGCACTCATAAGCCATAGTTTCCAGATTATTGCTCTATAAAAACATTGGTCAAAGTCTATGTATCCGCCTTATGTTGCTTACATTTGTAAGGGAATGTGTATTAAATTGTATGTTAAGATCTTGAAAATATTATACAATGTTTCAAGATATTAGAAGATGAGAGAAATGCAGAGACGTAGCTAATGCCATTAAATCCACATTAATAAGCCTGATTTGCTGATTGCATAGGGACATTTTCTTCCAATGAACCCCCTTACCTCCTATTACATGGTGAATACCTCTTTCCACAGTTAAACACATGCTACTAAGCAGTATTTTTTCATTTGACTGCCTTCACTGGAGATCAGGGAGATCTACGGCATGTATGTAGGTATGCACACAGACCCACAATGCTTATATAAATAGGCTTTGTCTTTTCTTATCCAAGCTGCATTGCAACAAAAGAGTAAATAAAATACATTTTTATTAACTAAAGAAACTTCATGGTAGAAAGAACACATATGCCTTCAAAACCAAGTAGTGGTCTCTTTAATAACCATTTAAAAATACTAACATTAAGGGGCGCTTGGGTGGCTCAGTCAGTTAAGTGTCTGACTCTAGACTTTGGCTCAGATCATGATCTCATGATTTGTGAGTTTGATTCCTGCATCAGGCTCCATGCTGGCAATGTGGAGCCTGCTTGGGATCCTATCTCTATCTCCTTTGCCCCTCCCCAGCTCTTTCTCAAAATAAGTTTTTAAAAAACCTTAAAAATAATAACACTGAAACTAAGCAAAATTACATAACTTCCTTTCTAGCTTGATAGCATGAGTCTATACCAGATTTCAAATCATCTGACGCCTGGTTTAATGCTTTTTCTATACTATCTCTAGGAACAAAATGAAGCTGTCTCCAGGGAGGCATGTTGCTTTCACCAGTAGTCTTCAACCCCACCGTGCATTAAAACCAATTTATTAAATATAAAGATTCTCTGGGCCCTAGCCTTCCCTTGACTTTCTGATATAGTAAATTTGAGATGGGTCATCGGGTGATATCTGCCAAAGCTAGCATATGTTAGGACCTATATTTGCTGACCCTTATGATGTTCTTGTGTCAAAATTCTTTTTAACCTGGGCAGGTATATTTTCTACTGTTTAAGTGACAGTCTGTTACTTTTCCTTCTATGGGTTTAATGAAAGGATATATAAGGTCCATTGATATAGTGGGAGGGGCTGAAAACTATCCTCCACATATTCAGGTCAAGGGTCAATTAGGCCACACAAGCTCAGAGCCTGGAGCCTGCTTCAGATTCTGTGTCTCTCTCTCAGCCCCTCCCCACTTATACTCTGTCTCTCAAAACTAAATAAACATTAGAAAAATTTTTTAAAGATTTAAAAAAAGAATCAATTAGGCCAATTAAGGTATTGACTGAAAAATAAACACAAAGATAAAAATTTAAGAAACCTTTTAAATATTTGATAGACAGATAAACTAAAACTCAATACTGTTACCACTCTGCATGCATAATTTCAACAAATTAGATGAAATGGACTAATTTCTAAAAAAAACCCCACAAACTACTAAAACCCACCTTAGGTGAAATAGATGATCTGAATTGTACTGTAACTTCTAAATTGAATTCTAATTGAATTTGTAGTTTAAAAAGAATCTGAACTGAAATCCATAAGATAATGGAATAGGAAATCCTGGCTCTCATCTACACCAATAAAAGAATGCTATTTCACTTTGCTGGTATCAGTCCCTGCCACAAGTTGAAACAGCTTAGCATCTAGAGAAAAATTTTGCTCAGCCCACGACTTTTCCCTCAGGGGCAAAATATAAGGGAAGCAACCATCTGATATCATCCTCACTTTTCCGGATGCTGCCCAAAAGACCTACTCGAGAGTGATGAGGCAAGCAGCAAAGTTAGAATGCCTGGGGGCGACTTTGAACAAAGAAAAGGGCAGGACCTCTCAGCTGACTGCATAGCTCTGTGGGATTAAGAGAAGTTACATGATTGTGAGAGAGGAAGGGAGACAAGTAGAGCTTGCACCCAGTGCCATTCCAGTACATCCTGGCATTTTAGTTTATTGTCCTAGGGAAAAGAAGCAGGCAGCTCTCAACAGCTGGCATGGCTCTATGGGATAGGAAGAGACACACAATCCAGAATCTTCTCCAGAAGGGAGGGAGAAAAATGGAACTCAACAACTTCTCATTTCAGTACTGTGACCCAGAAAAAATGTGGCAGGAGGTTTGTGGTGGCCGGCATAGCTCTGTGAAATTGGAAGACGGCCCATAACCCTGAGATTTCTCCCCTGGAAGAGAGGGAGAGGACTGGAATATGTTTCTAATACACCACCCTATCAATACACTGCTCTAAGGAAAAAGAAAGCAGGTTTACAGCAGCCAACATGACTCTGTGAAATTGAAAGAAGGTATACCACCCTGAAATCTCTTCCCTAGAAGGAAGGGAGATTGGGAGGTCCACATCCACAGAAAACATTTGACAGGCCCCCAGGATCTCCAGCTGGGCTGACCAATAAATGTCTTTTCCTGCCAAAACCAGTCTGTAAAGACTGGAAGAGGTGAATGCTTCATCCTGTGCACAGAAACCAGTGCAAAGTTATAAGGAACATGAAGAGTCAGGGAAATATGATGCAACCAAATAAACAAAATAAATCTTCAATAACCAACCCTAAAGAAATGGAGAACTGTAAATTGCCTGACAAAGAATTCAAAATAATACTCTTAAAGCTCAATGAACTACAAGAGAACACAGACAACTAAAAAAAATCAAGAAAATACATGAACAAAATGAGAATGTGAAGAAAGGAATAGAAACCATAAAAAATAATCAAGCAGAAAATCTGGAGTTGAAGGATACAACTGACCGGCCCCCCCCCAAAAAAAATCAAAAGCTTCAACAGCAGACTTAATTATTCAGAAATAATCAATGACCTTTTCGTGGAAATGAAAGGTAAAGCATAGGATATATAGTCAATGGCCTTTTAACAGCATTCTACGAGGACAGATGGTACCTACACTTGCAGCGAGCACAGCATAATATATACACAGTTGTGGAATCACTATGTTGTACACCTGAAACTGACGTGACATTGTATGCCAACTATACACAAATACAAAAATAAATACCCTCAGGAGGTTGGTATTCGAAGAAGTTATGAGTGGGGTGCCTGGGTGGGTGGCTCAGTCGGTGAAGCATCCAACCTCAGCTCAGGTCATGATCTTGTGGTTCGTGAGTTTGAGCCCTGTCTAGACCTGGAGCCTGCTTCGGATTCTGTGTCTTCCTCTCTGCCCCTCCCCCATTCACCCTCTGTCTCTCTCTTTCTCAAAAAGAAATAAACATTTTAAAAATTTAAAATAAATAAATAAGTTATGAGTGAAGTTTTATATAAAGTGAAAAACTAATGGCTGAATTTATCTGTGTTAAAATTTTGAATTTCATAGTCTACACTTATTTTTCAATTTGCAACCCTGTATATAGTTGTCCTCAATTTGCTTTGCCAAATTGTAATCTTTTTTCCTCTGTGTTATATGTATAGTATAAATTCCCCAAAGGCAGAATAAAATCCAAAAAATGTTCGTTAAAATATTTGCAAAGTCTGAGGATAGGAAAAGTGTTGAACATGTAAGAGATTTATTGGAATCTCAGCTTGAATTCTAACTGCAAGTACTTATGAAAATGTAAATATTAACATGAAATATCTGGCAGTTCTTATAATAAGTGTAAATTGAATTAGAAAAAAAATCAATGGCCTTGAAAACAGGTCATTTGAAATTAGCCAGTTAGAGGAATAAAAAGAAAAAGAGTAAGGAAAGCATATGGGACCTATCGGATATCATCAAGCAAAGAAATATATGCATTATGGGAGTAAAAGAGGAGAAAACAGATAAGGACAGAAACTTTATTTACAGAAATAATGGCTGAAAATTCCCCAAATCTTGGGAGGGATGTGGACATCCACATTCATGAAACTAAAGGACCCTAAGCAAAATCAACCAAAGAAGATTGTCTCAAGAAACATTATAGTCAAATTCTCAAAATTCAAAGACAAAAGAGCTTTGAATGCAGCAAGGGAAAAGTGATTTGTCACATACAAGGGAATCCCCAGAAGGCTATCAGTGAATTTTTTTTTCTTTTTATTTAAAAAAAATTTTTAGGGATGCCTGGGTGGCTCAGTTGGTTAAGCATCCAACTTTGGCTCAGGTCATGATCTCACAGTTCATGGGTTTAAACCCCACATCAGGCTCTGTGCTGACAGCTCAGAGCCTGGAGCCTGTTTCAGGATTCTGTGTCTCCCTCTGTCTCTGCTCCTTCTTAATTCATGCTGTTTCTCTCTCTCTCTCTCTCAAATGTTTTAATAAACACTAAAAAAAAAAATAAATAAACATAAGAATATTTATGAGGTAATACATTAAGACTCCCCAGTGGTTTTTTTGTTTTGCTTGATTTACCTGCTAGCACTGGTTTGATGATAACAAGTAAGTTTTTGTCTTAATGATTGCAGACCGGTGTAGAAACAAGGGGCCTAGTCCAACTCCATCGTTGGGAGGAGACCATAAGGAGAGGGAGTGGGAACAGGATGAAGGTGTAGGCTGAGCAAGGTGGCCCGAGTGATGCCTCTTAGAGGACTGGGAGGTCCATGTACAGCCTGACTGCAGAGAGGACACAGCTATAATTTACCTCCAGGGCCTTTTTAGGACTGCTGCACCCCCGCCCCTCCTCTCTCACAAGGGGGTCGGAACTGATAGGTTCCATAGCAATCATTTCTTCTGCCCTCTCCTTTCATACCAACAGCTACCCTGGGTAACAGTATTATAACAGGACAGTGACATACAGGTATGCCTTTGTCCTGAGAAGAAGTAAGACATTTAAACTTTATTATAACTGAACAAATAAAACCTGAGTTTTAATATCTTTATTAAATGTCTGAATTACTTGTCTAAATCTTATTACCATAATAGCTTAGATATAAAATAAAATACCAATATTTTTCTCCACTAATAATAGACACATAGGAAAAAGCAAACATCAAGAAGCAAGAGAGGTCCATTTTCTCCTCTCTTTGGGGAAAACATTTTATAATTGTTTTTAAACTTCACCTTTGTTTGGAGGGATACTATGCAGGCCTGTACTTGAAAATGAATTTTTTTATGTTAAAACAACTTGTAGTAAGTATAACAATGTTTGGCGAAACAGTGTTTAATCCTGGTTACAGGTGGTTTTTGCTGAAAAGAGCATAAGTCCAAAAGAAAATAGAAAGTGCTTATAAGAACTATGATAGTTTTTGGCTCCTAGCATGTATATGTTAAATCCACGTATACTTTTTATATACTTTATAATGAATTTCATACTCTACCAGTAAGGTCTTCAGAGGACATTTACTATTACTGCACAAAATGCCCAAGCATTTCTATTAGGTAAAATTGCAAGTAAAACAGCTTACAATAAAAATTTCTTTGGCGTTCTTTCACTAGCAATTTTATCATTACCTGATGAAATAAAAATCTTTCAGTAAAACCAATTGATGTAAGTGATACATATACTAGAATTCATATTTTAAAAAATTTTTATATTTATTTTTGAGAGAGAAAGAGAGAATGCAAGCAGGGGAGGGGCAGAGAGAGAGACACACACAGAATCCGAAGCAGGCTGCAGGCTCCAGGCTTACAAGGTGTCAGCAGAGAACTCGACATGAGGCTTAAACTCATGAACCATGAGATCATGACCTGAACTGAAGTTGGACGCTTAACCGACTAAGCCACTCAAGTGCCCTTCAGGGAATTTCTTAACAGAACCTTTGCAGGGAGATGATATATTCAAAGTGAAAAAAAAAAAAAAAAAAAATGCCAACCAAGAACACTATGCCTGGCAAAGTTGTCCTTCAGAAATGAAGAAGAGATAAAGACATTCTCAAACAAAAGCTGAGGGACTTCACAAATCCTGCCTTACAAGGAATGTTCAAGGGACTTCTACAAGTCAAAACAAAAAGAGTACTAAGTCACAAAATGAAAACGTATGAAAGTGTTAAGCTCACTGATAAAGGTAAATATATGATCAAATTTAGAATATGCTAATATGGTAATGATGGTGCATAAATCACATTTAACTCTAGTATAAAAGTTAAATTACAAAATTATTAAAATAACTAAAACAATAATTTGTTGATGGATACACAATATTAAAAGATGTAAAGTATGGCATAAGTAGTATAAAATGTGGGAGAGAGACAAGATGTAAGAGTGTAGTTTTGGTATGTGATTGAAGTTAAGTTGTTACCAGCTTAAAATAGACTATAATAAATATAATTTTATGTATGCTTTATGGTAATCACAAAGAAAAATTCTCTAGTAGATACATAATACATAGAAAGAAAAGAATCAAAACATGCATTTTTTGTAAAAAATCAACAAATCACAAAGGAAGACAGCATGAGAGGAAAAAAGGAACAAAGAAACTACAAAACAGTCAGAAAACAACAAAATGGCAGGTATAAGTCCTTACCTATCTTAATTATTTTCAAAGTAAACTAATTAAATTCTCTAAGACAGAGTAGCCGAATGGATTTTAAAAAACAGGAATTAAAATCCTTTAAAATTAAAAAGAACAGACTCCAACAGTATGCTGCCTACTAGAGATTCCATTTAGCTTTAAGGACACACACAGACTAAACTTTGTTTATGAGTTCTAAGAATTTTTATGAAGCTTTGGTACATGATTGAAGTTGTTACCAGTTTAAAATAGGCTGTAATAAATGTGTTTTATGTACGCTTCATGTGAAGTTTTATGAAGTTTCTACATACAGGATCTTGTTATCTGCAAACACAGATAATTTTCTTCATGCTTTCTGATTTAGATTTCTTTCTTTTTTTTTTTTTTTTTTTTAAGGAAAACATGATTTAAATGCGTTTGGAAAGTGTTTTTTATTTTATTTTATTATTTATTTTTTTTTTTTTGAAAGAGAGAGAGTGCAAGTCAGGGAAGTATACAGGGAGACAGAGGGAGAGAATCTTAAGCAGACTCCACACTCAGCACAGAGCCCAATGCAGGGCTCGATCTCACAACATGAGCCAAACTCAAGAGATCATGACATGAGCCAAACTCAAGAATTGGGCACTTAACTGACTGAGCCACCCAGGCGCCCCTGATTTGGATTACTTTTATTTATTTCTATTGCCTAATTGTTTTGGCTAGGGCTCCAGTACTATGTTGAATAGAGGTGGTGAGAATGGGTATCCTTGTCTTGTTCCTGATCATCACTGAGTATAATGTTAACTGTGGGCTGTTATATATGGTCTGTACTCTGTTGAGGTACATTCTTGTATACCTAGTTTATGAGTATTATTTTATCATAAAAAGATGTTGAATTTTGTCAAATGTTTTATATGCATATATCGAGATGATCATATGATTTTTATCCTTAATTATATTAACGTGGTGTATCATGTTTATGGATTTCCTTATGCTGAGCCATCCTTGCATCACAGAGAAAAATCAACTAATATTTGACAAGGATGCCAAGAATACACAGTGGGGGAAATTATAGTCTCTTCCACAAATGCTGTTGGGGAAAAATAGATATCATATGCAAAAAAATTAAATTGCACCCTTCCTTTACACCATCCACAAAAATCAACTCAAAATGAATTAAAGACTTCAACACAAGACCTGAAATGGTAAAATTCTTAGAGAAAAACAGAGCAGATCTTTTTGACATTGGTCTTGATGATGTTTTCTTAGATAGGACACCAAAAATACAGGCCACAAAATCAAAAATAGACAGATAAGACTACACCAAGCTTCTGCAAAGCAAAGGAAACAAGAGAATGAAAAGGCAACCTATGGAATGAAAGAAAATATTTGCAAATCATATCTCTGATTTGGGCTATATGCCCTTGATCAACTGAGGTTTATTAATTAATGTAATTCACCATACTAAAAGTCTGAGGAATAAAGACCACTTAATTATATAAATAAATGTAGATAAACCTCAACAAAATAATATAGCCGTTCGTGATAAAACTCTAGGCAAACTCGGAGTAAAAATTAACTTCTTTGAGCTGATAAAAGCATCTACAAAAGCCCTACAGATAACATCATATTTAATGATGAAAAACTGCTTTGCCACTAACTCAGAACAAAGCAAGTAAGTCTAGTCTCACCACTCCTGTTCAACACCACCCATCCAGAAAATCCCAGGGAATCTACCAAAACAACCTCTTTGAACTAATAGGTCATAAGATATAAGATCAACACACAAATCAATCTTCAGGACTCCATCTCCTGTTCTATTGATCTATGTGCTCATTTTTGTGCCAATACTATACTGTTTTGATTAATTACAGTTTGTAATATACCTTGAAATCTGGGATTGTGATACTTCCAGGTTTGTTGTATAATATTGTAATATGTTGTATAGTGCCAGATGGTGGTGACCGCAGTTATGGTAAACATTGGGTAATGTGGAGAATTGTCGAATCAATATTTTTGAAACAGTGCTGACTATACTGACCCCATCATTGACTGTGTGTTCCAGGCCCCTTGGTGATTAGCTTACATACCTTGGAAATGCCCATCAAGGTAGGGATTTGGGGGGAGGGGGGCTTGCTTTGGCCTCCCAGGAATCTGTTAGAGATAACGTATTTCTTTCCTCTTCCTGATGCATAGGTAGTACCACAAGCACTAACTGAAGTAGCCGTCAGTTAGGTGCTCGCAAGCCCTTTGAGGAACACGCAGACCCTTTGAGCTCACTACAGTGCCCCTTTTGTGTGGCCCCTCGCTCTATAAAATCTGTGGACTAAGGTCTGAATTTTGTGGAGCGTAACTATGCAGGTGACATGGATCATCCTCCACCGGATCCTTCCTGTCAGTAAGTTTCCCAGAGTAAAACTGTGCAAACTGTATGGAGTGGCCTGCTTTATTTTCCAGTCTCAAAGTGGCTTCTCAGTTTGGGGGACACTTTCCTGTCTCTTCTCTACCTTCTAACAATGTTATATGATGTGGGAATAATGGGGTTCAGAGCCCATGGCCAAGAAAGAATTCTTGAGACATCTTCAGTGCAAAAAGGTGGTTTTATTAAAGCACAGAGACAGGACCCATGGGCAGAGAGAGCTACACTAGGGTTGTGAGCAGTGGCTGATTATATATTTTCAGATTGGGAGGGGGTTAGGGATAGCGTAAGTCTATAAGGAATTTTGCAAGCAAGGTTTCCAGGACCGAAGGGGGCTAGCTGTTGTTAGGAAAAGGTCATTTATTACTGTCTAGGGAAACCTCAGTCACGAGACCCTCCAGATGTATATCAGTGGGCCATATCCTTGGAGGATGATTGCTAACATCTATCTTGAGGGGAGGGGACAGAGATAAAGGATGTTTCCAAAGGAATTTTTATATGTTAAAGTAGACTTACAGGATCCTGGGGGGTCAGGATGATGTTAAGCTAAGATTGCCTTTTGCCTTTATCAAAGTGTTAGCATCGAGGCAGCTGAGCTCCCAAAGGAAGGTCACTCTGCCTGTTTCAAAGATTTGTCAGTGAGTTGTAGATAGTAGGGAAATTTAACTTGTTCTTATTGCCTTTGTTTCCCACATCATTGTACACATTAACATAACATTGAATGTCAATTTTACTTCAGTAATAATAAAAAATGTATCTTCAACTGCATTTTTATATACAAGTAATGAACAATTGGAAGCCAGAATTTAAAAAAACAATGCCATTTACAACAACACAAGAAATACTTAGGTATAAATCTAACAAAACATTCAACAGAATCTCTATGCTGAAAATTATTCTAAGACCAAGAGATTTTAGGATAGACCATGACCCATGAACCTCCTTAGATTCTCTCCCCTAGCAGTTTTTACAATGTTCCTTCTACTGGCTGTAGAGAAGGTTCAAGACCCTTTTTTATCTAGTATTAGCCCTGACAAAAGTATATGCCTAACATTGGTTAAGTTCCATTGAGCACTAAAAATATGTCCATTGTGTGTGTTAGGATTTCTCCAAGTAGAAAGAGGAAAAAATATGACCCTGAACTCAGAATGACAAAAAATATTTCTACTCGATTTGCACACACACACACACACACACACACACACACACACAACCTTCCCATCCACTGGGAGTTCTTTGACAAAAAGGAATTCATAGAACACAAGAAAAGGAAAACTCACCCAAGTTTTTATTATGGAGATTTTTTTCACCAGCCAAACATCAAAACAGAGTCCCTAGGGAGTTAGATGAGACCACCTGGAAAACAGCAATTGCTTGGGCTAAAGGGATCCTTTCATTCAAAAGGTACTTGTTGAGTACCTATCAGGTACTCTGTCAAGGACTGGGAAGCATTGTTGTACTTCTTATTCAAGAAACTAATAGTCTAGTGGTGAATACAGATATTAAACAAATATCTGTATTCAGATTGGGATTCTTCCTCTCTCTCTCTTTCTCTCTCTGCCCATCCCCTGCTCGTGCTCTCTCTCTTAAAATAAATAAGTAAATATTTTTTAAAAGATACATTCAGATATTAAATAAATAAATAAATAAATAAGGGCAAATACCCAGGAAATTGAGGGGAGAGGATTTCTATGATTTAGGAAGGAGCTGATCTAATTCACCTACCCCAAGATACCTCTTGTTGGCTCTGTAGTACATCTTAACTATATTTCCCCCTTTCTGTAAGCTGGTAGAAAAAGAAAATCTGAATAAGGAGGGAGAGATAAGAAAAGAGAGATAGCCTATCACCTGGCCCCCAAACACAACTTTAACAGCATATCAGGCACTCAGCATCATTCTTTTTGAGAGGATTGGTGAGACATAAAAAAAAGTAATGAGCTCTATCTAGTGGCCAACAGTTTAATTTTCCTTCACAGTATTTTATCACTGACATATTGCCTGTCTCCCCCATTAGAATAGAAGCTCCATGTGGGCAGAACTGTTTTGTCCATAAGGGTGCCTGGCATAGTAAGTAGCTCATACCATGATTATTTTTAAACATGTGAGTATCAGCGCAACTCCATTCTCAATGCTTCTCCCTGAAAGTTTACCTTTTGGTTATTTAACATCATATTGAATATTTCAGGAATTTGATAGCTGTTTATATTCTTATAGTATTTATTTTTAATTTTTTTTATTTTTATGTATTTTTGAGAGAGAGAGAGAGACAGAGTGTGAGCAAGGGAGGAGCAGAGAGAGAGGGCGACACAGAATCTGAAGCAGGCTCCAGGCTCCTAGCTGTTAGCACAGAGCCCAATGAGGGACTCAAACCCATGAACTACAAGATCATGACCTGAGCCAAAGTAGGATGCTCAACCAGGCATCCAGGCCCCCCTATGGTGATGGACTTTTGATCCCTCACTTTGTCATAGTGTCAATGTCTTTTTGGCACTGCTGCCTGTCCAGTCAGTACTACATGCCTTATGCTGGGTGGATTTCCAGAGCAATGGCAGGAAAGTAACACCAGATTCTCTAGGTCTGTAAGTAAGAAATAATAATGAAATCCTATGTGGGAAGGGAGAGGGAGAAGATTCTCCTTTAAACAGTACAAGAATAGGGGTGCCTGGGTGGCTCAATCAGCTCAGCGTCCAACTTCGGCTCAGATCATGATCTCATGGTTCGTGGGTTTGAGCCCTGCATCAGGCTCTGTGCTGAGAGCTTGAAGCCGGGAGCCTGATTCGGAATCTGTGTCTCCATCTCTCTTTGCTCCTCCCCTGCTCACACTCTGTCTCTGTCTCTGTCTCTGTCTCTGAAAAATAAATAAACATTAAAAAAAATTTTTTAATTAAAAGAAAAGTCCATCACCATAGAAACCCTTCAGCAGCTGAGAATCTGCATATAGCCTTAAAGAGAGAGGCCTCTGAAAGATTAAGAGCTCCATTCTGAATGTGAGTCAAGAATTCCAGAGGCAAAGTCAGACTGAGAAAGAATGCATAATACCTCACTAAGCAGAGCAATTTCTACCAGTTTCTAATGTAATGATACTTGTGTGAGGACATTTTCTAACGTTATTTAGCTGGAAACCACACACCTAGCCTGTCATAATGGGCACAGTACTTGCAAAAGCTTTCACAAGGATAATTTTTATTATTATATTTTACATTTGGACCCCATGTTTTGAACTATTTTTCCCTACCAAATTGACTTTTAAAGTCAACATTTATTCTTTTTAAAAACTGTTCAAAGATTATGAAGATTATAGAAGTAACCAATGCTAAAGGCTAAATTGCTATAAATCCAGCCAAATGTATATGCGGAAAGACAGCTGGACAGACAGATAAATAGATACATAGGCAGGCTTTCTATGGGTAAATGTTCAATTTCCATTATGGTTTTTGAAATACTTAAACTGTTTGTACAGCTATTATTTATCTGGCTGGAAAGCATTAATTTACTATAATAATACCTACACACATGCACGCACACACACACACATACACACACGGAGAACATTGGATTTAAAATAGCTCCATGAGGCTGAACACTGAACATAACTTTTTGTGACATATGTATGTATATTATATATACACACATACCTTATAGAATGATTATTAAGATCAATTTAATTACGATGTTCATCATCTCACATAGTTGCCATAGTTAACTGTGTGTGTATGTGTGTGTGTGTGTATGTGTGTTGAGAATGTTGAAGATCTACTCTCATCAGCTTTCAAGAACACAACTCTTTTTTTTTAAGATTTTTTCTTTTTTTGAGAAAGAGAGAGAGGAGCAGAGGACAGGCAGAGAGAGGTAGAGAGAGAATCTTAGCCCAGTGCAGAGCCCAATACAGGGCTCAATCTCATGACCATGAGGTCATGACCTGAGCCAAAATTAAGAGTTGGATACTTAAGCGACTGAGCCACCTAGGTGCCACTTAAAGATTTTCTTTTTAAGTAATCCCTACACCCAACATGGGGTTTGAATTTACAACCCTGAGATCAAGAGTCTCATGCTTTGCTGACTGAAACATCTAGGTGCCCCTCAAGAACATAACTCTTGGGGCGCTTGGTGCTGTCAGCGAGGGGTCTGCTTCGGATCCTCTGTCCCCCTCCCTCTCTACCCCTCCCCTGGTCACGTTCTCTGAAAATTAATTTAAAAAAATTTAAAAATAAAAAAGAATGTAACTTTTAAAAAAATAATTAATCTTAATAGCGGGAATGTCAGGTAGCAAAAAAAGCTTTAGGAATTTACAAACCCAGATTTCACTTTCTCTCCTAGAGCAGGTCCTTTTTAGTATCTCCCTAGGGTCATGAGGTAAAAGAAGAATGCTCTGTTTGCCTGCCTCTTAGCACCTACAGGTGACAGACACCTTTTGAGAAGCATTGCCAGGTAATGAGGCTTAGCTTCCACCTTGTTCTCCTCCCTGTCACTCCTCTATTGTCACCTGGAAAGTAAAGTGGCATGCTTTTGGTAAGTAAATTAGAAGAGTCAGTAAACCATTACAGCCATAGTACAACATGTCAGAAAATCCGTATAAAAAAGTTAAGGGGCACCTGGGTGGCTCAGTCAGTTGAGCATCCGACTTCGGCTCAGGTCATGATCTCGTGGTTTCTGAGTTCAAACCCTGCGTCGGGCTCTGTGCTGACAGCTCAGAGCCTGGAGCCTGCTTCAGATTCTGTGTCCCCTTCTCTTTCCACCCCATGCCTGCTTGTGCTCTGTCTCTCTCTGTCTTTCAAAAATGAATAAACATTAAAAAAATTTTTTTTAAAGAGTTAAAATTGAAGTTGACTTATCTCTTATTTAAATATAGTAGGTCTGGGGCTGGAGTAGTGGCTCCATCATGTCAGGGCCCAGGCTCCTTCTCTCCCATTCTATTGCTCTGCCATCTTCAATGTGCAGATTCCACGTGCTGGTCCAAGCAATCGTGTCTGCACTCAAACTGTCAGGGAAACTGCAAAACAAGGGAGCAATAAGGGCATGCTAGCCCTTTAAGACTTTTCCTGAATGAAGCACACATAGTTTCCCTTATACCCCAGTGGCCAGAATTTAGTCTTATGGCCAACCTAGCTACGACAGAGGCTGGAAATATAATCTCTATCCCAGTAGCCACAAACTCTGCTGAAATTTGAAATTTCTGTCATCAGCTAGACTCCAAGAGCTGACCTTTACTGCTCACCTGCTTGTACCCACTGAGACATTTGTCCCACATTTTTCCTTAAACTTTTTTTCCAGCTTATCTCTTAACTCAGGCAAATGATCCTACAGGCGTAGCACCCCATTATGGAAACTGAAACTGCCCCTCAAGCAATAATGACTGCCCAGAGGAAGAGCTCCTGGGGCCCAGACCACCCAGACCCAGTTTGAGTTATAAACCCCCTACTCACACCTCCCCAGGTGAACAATGGAATGACCTCTGGAATGACGGAGATATACCTTTACCTCATTATAATACTAAAATCTCTGCCCAAGGAGGGCACAAGCCTCCTTTATATAACATACAGGTCATGTACAGGCATGTTTCCTCAAGGCGCAGGTGTGACCTAACGCCTGCCTCTACGAACGGTGCCAAGGCTTCCCTTTCTAAATGTTCATCCTAACCCTAGATAAAAGGAACCCATTCACCCCTACTCAGGGAGTCAGAACTTTGGAAGTTATTCCCTGGGATCTTACTTGCTTATTTGCTGCAAATAAAGTTTCCTTTGTGTGACAATTCACCTGGTGTAGTTTCTATCTGTGAGTCACCGAGAACAAATTCGCATTAGTTCAGTTCTATTACTAGAGTGTGGTAGGGTCCCCTCCCTAAGGAAAGAAGAAAAAAAAAAAAAAAAAAAACTCAAGGCAACTTGGCTATACCCATACGTGACAACATCCCTCACGATCTTGTAACATGAAACACTCAATCAGACTACATGTTTGTGTGTTACCATATATGGGAGACAAAGAAGTGAAAAATATGTTTAAAAAAACCCTTGCCACGTGGCATTCGGGGTTGAGTTCTCTGAGTACGAACCCACCTGCGTGGTGCCGGCAGGACTAAAGTTGCTTCCCGGAAAGAAAAGTCTCAGTGTCATGACTCTGCGAGAATCCTGCTACATGACTTGGGGGCTCTCCTCCGGGATTCGGAGACAGTGCGTTTCCACCCCGTTTGCCACCAGGGGTGAGAACCTCAGGGCAAGAGGCGGCTCACCTGGCGCCAGCAGACCCCTGGATCCGCAGGGGACTAGCCCTTCCCGCGATCTGGGGCGAGGACCGCCTGTGCGCTATCGGAATCCCGTGAGGGCCAGGAACCAGCTCGGGGAGCGCCGTCAGACTGGCAAGAACCCGGTTCGTTTTGGCAGACCTGCCCGTAAGAGGCAGAAGGGGAGCCTGATCACCTCCCAGAGTTGCCCTAGTAGTTGCATAAGGGGCGAGGAACGAAGCTGCAACTCTAAGGTGTTGGGCGCTGGACAATGGGTGGCAGGTTGGAGTCGCCGTGTGACTGTGTATGGGGACTTGTCTGTCCTTCACTTCCTGGGTAAATGACTATGATCATTAGAGCCAACTGTCTTGGTTATTCTACCTCAGAATGGGGACTTTAAGGAATAGTCCCAAGCGGCTGCTGAAACTCCTTTTCTTTCACGGAAATTCCCTGTCTTCTCCGACTGACATGGACTAATTTCACTGGTGGAAAACAAAACAAAAGAAACTTGGAGTCTGCCCCTCTGTCTGAGCTGACAAGATTTAAAACTGGGAATTCTCTTTCTCTGCCTTCTGCTGGCACCTGGTCTCTTCTGCCTTCCCTTCCCCTCCTCCTATTTCTACACCACCTGGGGCGCAGCCGGCAGAACTGGCTCCTCAATGCCTCAGGCACCATCAGCTCCTCCCACCCTAGATGTCAAGGAGCAAAGACCACCACCTATGTCAGATTTCCCCACCAACATTCCAGGTAAAAATTAACCATGCCTTACCTGGACTCATCAAATAGCCTTATGTGGACTCAAGTAAAACGTATTCAGTGTTTAAGCTAATTTAAGTTTGTTGGTTTGAGATAGACAATGTTTATCAACATCAAAAAAATTAAAACAAAAACTTTTATTCTACCTACATTTGCTGAAGATCAAATAAGCTCATGTTATCTCTGTTCCAATTTGTTAACAAAAGGATGACTTTAAAGTGATGGCTAATTTTGTCCGTCTCAAAGCTTTCATGGGTAGGGGCGCCTGGGTGGCTCAGTCGATTAAGTGTCCGACTTCAGCTCAGGTCATGATCTCAGGATCCGGGAGTTCGAGCCACGCATCGGGCTCTGGGCTGATGGCTCAGAGCCTGGAGCCTGCTTCCGATTCTGTGTCTCCCTCTCTCTCTGCCCCTCCCCCGTTCATGCTCTGTCTCTCTCTGTCTCAAAAATAAATAAACGTTAAATAAATAAATAAATAAATAAATAAAAAGCTTTCATGGGTAATTGTTAAGATAGCTTTCAAAGTCCTTGGTAACCTAAAACAATAAAGTTTTGCTTGCATGATAAGTTGAGATTAAATTCAATGGATACCTAACAAGATAAGAGGCTAAAGCACTAATTACTAGATGTGGGTCTGTGCTTTTGACTTGTTGCAAAAAACTAAGGATATTTGGAACTGTTGAAAAATATGCTTTGTGCTTAATGGATTCGTAAGTTTGCCATTTAAAAAATTCTGATGTTGGGAATGCAAACTGGTGCAGCCACTCTGGAAAACATTATGGAGGTTCCTAAAAAAAACAAAAATAGAACTACCCTATGACCCAGCAATTGCACTACTGGTATTTATCCAAGGGATACAGGTGTACACTTTCGAAGGGACACATGCACCTCCATGTTTATAGCAGCACTATCAACAATAGCCAAAGTATGGAGAGAGCCCGAATGTCCATCAGTGGATGAATGGATAAAGAAGATGTAATATATATTTATACAATGGAGTATTACTCGGCAGTCAAAAAGAATGAAATCTTGCCATTTGCAACCATGTGGGTGGAACTGGAGGGTATTATGCTAAGTGAAATTAGTCAGTCAGAGAAAGACAAACATCATATGACTTCACTCATATGAGGACTTTAAGAGACAAAACAGATGAACATAAGGGAAGGGAAACAAAAATAATATACAAACAGGGAGGGGGACAAAACATAAGAGACTCATAAATATGGAGAACAAACTGAGTGTTACTGGAGGAGGTGTGGGAGGGGGGATGGGCTAAATGGGTAAGGGGCATTAAGGAATCTACTCCTGAAATCATTGTTTCACTATATGCTAACAAATTTGGATGTATATTGTAAAAAATTAAATTAAAAATAAATAAATAAATAAATAGTAACCTCTTAAAAATAAATAAAAAAATAAAAAATTCTAATGTAACAGAGTTCACAATTGGTTACTACTTAGTTTTCACAGGAGACTAAGGTTTCTAAGGGTTAAAATTCTGCTAAATATAGATAAAACTGATAAAAATAAGAAAAACAACTCTGTATGTAAAAAAGTAGGAGATATGAAAGAAAGATATAAGAAATGTAAATGTATTTTTGTTGATGGTAAAAGAAAGTAATTTTATCCTAAATGAGACTAGTTATTTGGAGAGAAATGGCTTGGGACAAAATCTAAATGCAAAGAAAAGTTGTAGAAGGTTCGTGAAGGAAAATCTTTAAAAAGAAATTTTATGTGTGGTCAGGACGGACTAAGGTTAAAGATGAATGGATTTTAAAAGTACACAGGGTTAAGATTAAAATTCCTCCTCCTTTGATCCAAAGGCTGGGAAAATGATGGCAATACTGTTGGTGCCAGCCTCCAAACCCTTCACATTTGTGTTGTTCTTGTTTAGCAGAGGAATGGATGCCTCTGCCATATGAAGGATGAATGATATATAAAGGGCTTTTACTAAGATGTATGGGAGCTATTTTACTAAACTTAGCCTACTGTATGCCAAAAATGGATATCCACATGACTGAAACATATTTATGTGGGCATTGTTGAAAAAGGCAGGGGAAAAGACCTTGACTTTGGCTCTTTAACCCTCTCCCTCAATGACCAATGATCAATATGTAAGTTACTATTGAACCAAAATAAAATTAGTACATCCTACGACAACCAGGAAAATCTTGCTAGGTCACAGTCCATACCCCCAAGATGCTACTGGCCAGAAATGGAGGGATAAGAAAAAAAAAAAAATGAAAGACCAGGTCAGCTCTCAGAGGTAGAGTCAAGCCTGGGTAAGAATGACTACTCCCAGCACCTCGAGAGACTGACAGGGCTCTTGGCTGCCAGTTGCATAGCCAGCCAAAACAAAGGGCCAGGAAATGAGGTTTCTCCTGGTTAGCTATAGGAAATTGAGATAAGGGGCAACTTTTTTCCTTTTTCCTATAGATGGGTAATTCCCCAACCAAGGCCATTACTCCTTTGGAATTCTAATTATGATTCATTTGCTTTTGCCCAAAGCCTTGGCCCCAGTACAAATTGGGAAAAGAGGGAACCTGGGTGCCAGAGGAAATTATCAATGAAAATATTGTCCTACAATTGTGAAGGGAAATGGGGAGAATTTCCCTATGCTCATTGTTTTGGGGCCTTAAAAAAAATCGAGATATATGTAAGCAATATAAGGTGGATGGTAATTTAATGGCAGCCCTTTCTAAACTCCAGCAATCAGGAGGGGAAACAATTAAGGGCACCTTACCTGTATCCAAAACAGACCTAGAGAAGGAGGAAGGGAAGTCTTCCACCTCAACCTCCTCCTCTTCAGGTCCTCAACTATATATTAAAAAAAACAAACAAACAAAAAACAAAAAAAAAAACAAAACAAACAAACAACTCAGGAAATCTAAGTTTTAGCCCTTCAATTATGCTAAATTGGCCACTATTTTTTTTTTAATGTTTATTTATTTTTGAGAGAGAGAGAGAGAGACAGAGCGTGAGTGGGGGGAGGAGCAGAGAGAGAGTGGGACACAGAATCCAAAGCAGGCTCCAGGCTCTGGGCTGTCAGCACAGAGCCAGACGCGGGGCTTGAACCCACAAACCATGAGATCGTGACCTGAGCTGAAGTCGGATGCTTAACCGACTGAGCCACCCAGGCGCCCCTAAATTGGCCACTATTTTACAAACACAAAATGGGAGTTCAATAGCCTTCCTAGAGAAGTTGGGGGAGGCTCTCATTAAATATATGGCTATCCCCCATGACACTCCTAAGGCTGAGATAACTTTAAAGGACATATTTGTCACTCAATCAGCCCTAGATATTCAGAGAAAATGCAATAATTGGCTGTTGGCCTTGAAAGGACCCTGGAGGAGCCCTTATGAGCTGCCAGTTGGGCATATTACAAACAAAACAGAAAAGGAAACTTAAAAAAAAAAAAAATCTGAAGCCTTAGTTATGGCCTTACATACTATGTCAGACCAGACTTCCTGAGGTCCTGGCACCAAGTGCCATTTATATGGCCATTCAGAGCTCGAAAATGAAAACGTCCTCAGAGGGGACAACCAAAACGAAAACCGCATAAGCCATGCCTCTTATATGGAGACAATCACTGGAGATCTGAATGCCCTTGGGGACCTCTATCTGTGAGGGCTCAGATAACCAATGTCCCTGGAAGGGACTAACTGGGGCCTGGGGCTCTTCACAGTTGCTCCCCTAAACCAACTGTCTATCAGAAACCCAGAGCCTCAGATAACTCTAAATATGGAAGGAAAACTGGTTGATTTCCTTCCTAACACCAGAGGTACCTTTTCTGTCCTCTTTTCCACTCCAGGCCAACCACCCAAACGCAGCATGACGATTAGAGGCATCTTCGAAAAACTTGTAACTAAATTTTTCTCTCGGCCCCTGGGATGTATATGGGGAATCCTAATTTTTTCTCATTCTTTACTGAGAATGCCAGAGAGCCTTACTCCTTTGCTACAAAGGAACATTATAACTAAATTAGAGACTATGGTGCCACTAACTCCAGGACAGATAAACAATTATGTAAGTTTTTGAAAATTACTGGATGTTGTAGGCTATAGATACCAGGGTTCAGGAGAATAGTTTGCTGCTATATCAATTATTAAAGGAGACTCAATCCCACCTACTCTCCCCCGAAAAATAAACTGGGGTCTCACTTCTAGACACTGTCTCCAGCCCTTGGAATTGTTACAAACACAGCAGGGCAATTACTATCACCAAGCTCACAAAGCTAAAAAATTATTAAAACACAGCATCAGGCTTCTCCTTTAGGGGAGGATAAAACTTATCAAAGGGCCCAAAGGATGTTTACTAAAAAAATTTGTCAAGGACAGTTCTGTAAGTAGTATCAGGCGATGAAGTATATCTTAAAAACAATCCTTTCAACCACAAACTTGCTCTCCCAGACAATCAAGGAACTGGAGACTAAGTAGGAAAGACTAACAATTAGGTCTCACTCAGATGCCAAGGTTAAAAAAAAAAAAATTCCAACATCTGTTTATATGGGTTAACGCTTTTACGTATTGGGTAAATGCCTTCCCCTACAAGACAGAAAAGGCACAAAAAGTAATAAAAATTCTCCTTTATAAAATAATACCCAGGTTTTGCTTGCCTAAAAATTTACCTAAAAGTTTTACACATCAAAATAAAGCAGAATGTCTGCTTATATTCAAGAAAACTCTACATAACACCGCACAAGCATTAGATGCTTTAAAAACTTTTTTTTTAAATTAAGTTAGGGCCAAACTGTTGGAAATACAGCCACCATTGATTATTTACTGCTCTTGCTTCTCCATCACCTGGGTTATGAGAGATTCCCTGGCATATGTTGTTTACAAAGTCAGGGTCTCCTAGATTATTTGACAGGCTTGGAAACTGTAGACATTATCTTAAGATGCCATCTTGTTGGTCAGTATAATCTTTACTTTGTGTTTTTCTCTTTGTTTCTGCTAATGTTTATGCCACCTCCTGCCTGCCAGCCTTCCTGTAAAACCATACTGTGGGCCACTTGACCGACCTCGGGTAGACTCTGACTGCTGTCCCCCTACACCGTCCCTTATCAGCTTGAAGAAGCCAGAGCGGTCATTGTCCCTGTTCCCTAACAGCAGTTACAGGCTCTATTCCAGGGAGAAATAGATAGGGAAAAGGATAACATTAGGCAGGGAGAGATAAGGGGCCTTCGGAGAAAGACTGCAGCTGCCAGTGAGAGGCTAAAGAAGCAAATGGGGTTCTCCCTTATAAAGTCCTTTATAGGCACCCTTCCCCCATTATCAAGGGCATAAGCAGGGAGGGGGGATCTAAATGAGATAAACAATAAGGCAACAGATGTGGGCTCTTGGCTTTACCCTAACCACCTTATACCCCCGGGTCAGGGAGCGATTAGCTGTAAATCTGACCACAGACACCCCTTTAAACCAGGAGATGCAATATAAATAAAGGAATGAAATGTCCAACCCCTAAAACCCCTCTGGAGGGGCCCATTCACTGTCATTTTGTCCACCTCTACTGCAGTAAAGATAGCAAGTGGGTCCCTGGATTCACTACAGCAGAGTGAAGCCAGCATCTCGAAACTGGGAATGCATCCTTGATCCATCAACGCTGTGCAAACTGACCATATGGAAGAAGCAATCTGCAACTCCAGAGGCTCCAGGAGACTGCAGCCCTGCTTTAGTCACTCAGGGAAGCTGACTATTCTATGCATGACAGAAGCTTGAGGAATCCACGGTCAGGTGAAACAAAAGACTGTCCTTATTTTTATAGGTTTCCTTACTTCAGTGATGCACTGTCACGCTTTGTTTCTCACTATAATTGTGATTCTTCCTCTACTCTTTGCCATAGGATTGGCCATGACCACCCTGGCTGGTTGGAAATGTGTTAAGAGGTTTCTGTTAACACTCACCTTCCTTTTGTGGATAGGATACTTCGTCGGTACCAACGTGGGAAAACAATGGCCATAAGAGTCTAGAAAATTAGATCCCCACAAACCTTATAGTAAAACAAAATACCTCAGTCCTACTACTGGGGTTTGGCTCCTCGGAAGTTCAATTATTAGGAAAAAAATGCCTTGCCTGGTGGGGAGAAAGTTCATCGTCGTCTCTGTTAAAAATTTAACATGTCTAGGCCAAAGATTTTATAATTCAACTGCCCAGAAAACTCAATGGTGGGGGACCCCAGATCACTTTGAGCCAGATCCCCCTTGTCTAACTTCTCTCATCTTTGACAGGCCTGAGACAGTGTCAGCGCAGCCATCAAATGGCGGGCCCCAGGTGGACTGTACTAGATATGTGGAAGGACAGCTTATACAGTACTTTCCTTAGTCTGGTCAGGGTCATATGTGCTGGAAGCTATTCGTCTATCTTTCTTCCTGCTCCCACTTGCCAGAGGGAGACATTTGGGAGTCCAAATGTATGGGGACAGGGTAACTCAAAGGAAGCAGCATGCCTCACAAATGAACGATTAAAAAGATAATAAATGGCCTCCATGCATTGAATCCAATATTATGGCCCTGCCACCTGGGTGGAGGATGGGTATTGGGGCTACTACGTACCCATTTACATGCTAAACCGCATAATTAGACTGCAAGCAGTTACAGAAATTATAACCACTGAAACTGCCAGAGCTCTTAACTTACTAGCCAAGCAACAAACCAAAATGTACAATGCCATCTATCAAAATTGCTTGGCTTTGGGTTACATGCTTGCTTCTGAGAGAGGTGTTTGTGAAAAATTTAACCTGAGCAACTGCTGCCTACAGATAGATGATGAGGAAAAAGTCATGGAGGAGATCACAGATCAAATAAAAAATGTTGCTCATGTCCCAGTCCAGACCTGAACGGTTAAAACCCCAGGGAGTTATTTGGAGGATGGTTTTCAACTCTCAGGGGGATACAAAACCCTCATGGAAATTATCCTTCTAATTTTGGGAGGGTGCTTTATCTTACCCTGCTTAGCTCCCCCAGTTGTATGGTCTGCCTTCAGTCTCATTGAGGCCATAATTAAAAAAAAAAGACGGCCATTCATGTAAATATGTTATAAAAATATAAACCTCTAAACCAAGATGATGCTCTTTGACCTAAATAGAGGGGTCTGAGCATCACAGGGGGGAATGTGGTAGGGTCCCCTCCCTAAGGAAAGAAAAAAAAAAATACCTCAAGGCAACCTGGCTATATGCGCATACATACGTGACAACATTCCAGACCTTGTAACATGAGACACTTAATCAGACTACATGTTTGTGTGTTACCATATATGGGAGACAAAGAAGTAAAAAATATATTAAAAAAGACTATGCCACATGGCATTCAGGGCTCAGTTCTTTGGATACGAACCTAACTGAGCGGTGCCTGCAGGAATAAAGTTGCTTCCTGGGAAGAGAGCCTTGGTGTCACGACTCTATGTGAGAATCCTGCTACAATAGAAGAGAATGCTAAATATTAGGGAATAATCAGCAGTCCCCTCCTAAGTTTTCTCTTTCCTTTTTTCTTCAGGAACAATTTTATAGGACTTACTAAGAACCAAGTAATGTTCTAAGTTTTTTTAGGTCTATAAAGTCATCGAATCCTCATAGCAGCACTCTAAGTAAGGTGCTCACGTTTTACAGAGGAGGAAATTGGAAGTCAAGAGAAATAAAGTAACTTGCCCAAGGTTGCACAGCTAGATAATTGCAGAGCTAGGATTTGAACCAGACAGTTTGGCTTAGCCTCTGTGATATACTGCCTTCTCTCCGCTATATTTCAGAATATTTTTAGTCCTCTATGATGAGGGGGCATAAGAGGCAAGCTGACAATCTCACAAACACCCTTTCCCTCCCCACCCCCTCAAGGTGGGATATGTGTGACATTCCTCAGGCATTCCTGGCTGCCCAGGAACAAAGGAAAGGACAGAAAATAAATGGTTAACTAATAGAGATCAGAGTCATGCAGGTCATGAGTCCCCATCAGTTTAGGTATGTCTTAGTAAATTACAAGAAAAAGGCAATCTTTTTTTTTTTTTTAAGTTTATTTATTTATTTTGAGAGAGAGAGAGAGAGAGAGAGGAAGAGAGACAGTGGGGGAGGGCAGAGAGAGGTGGGGAGAGAATCTCAAGCAGGGCCCAAATCCATCAACCGTGAGATCATGACCTGAGCTGAGTCAAGAATCAGACACTTAACTGACTGAGCCACTTAGGTGCCCAAGAAAAAAGCAATCTTATCAATAGCCTAATCCCCGGAAACTATAAACTTAGTTTCCTGGAGCCCCAACATCACCCTCTCTTCCATAGTGATGTGGGGAACAAAGTCAAGAAGGAAATGGTAGATAAATTTCTTTATAAACTGCAGTCCATTGACAGTATAACATTTTTCCAGGAGCTCCCTACTGTCTTAATGTTAATGCCTTACTAGAGGGAAAATCACCTGAGCCTGACAATAGCAAGGCCTCAGGCATCTTAGGAGTACTCTTTAGCACATCAAAGTCCCTCTGGAGGCCTCCATTTTGACTTTACCTCTCCCAACTCCATAGTGTCTAACCAGTCACTCTTCACAATCCCAGTGCTGCTCTTTCTGCCTACGGGTCTCCATGCTTTAATAAAATCACCTTTTTGCACCAAAAATGTCTCAAGAATTCTTTCTTGGCCATCAGCTCCAAACCCCCCCAATCCAAAACCCCCTCACTCTATATGAAGCAATAGAAGGGCTTTAGCTACATATGGAAGATACTGTCTTTATATTCACAAAACAAATAAGCAGAAGCTATAAGGAAAATGAGCTATTAATTCCAGGTAGTCACATATATTTCTCTTTTAAACACCAACATGAGTATAAAGAATAACATGAGGCTTAACATAGGAACAAAGTATTTGAATGCCCAGCATTTGATCATTTAGTCATTTAATGAATATGTATGTAAGCCAATAACAACAGCAAGAGAAGTCAAATCAAAGATACATTTTGTCTCTACTTAAGCCCCACTAAAATAACAGTAAGGAAATTCTTTTAAGCCATAAACCCATGAGAACAAAAACAAGGGGAAAGCGAGTAGCAACAAAAATTATAGAAGTTAGAATGCAAATGGACAGGTAGTAACTGACAGCAGATTCAGATAAGCTGAGTCCTAGATCAGTCATGGAGAAAGCCAAAAAAGCAACTAGAATTACCCCCACAAGACTCAGGACTTGGTTCAGGACTAAATACAGGAGGATCATTCACTTAAAGGTCTTAATGAGAAACAACTAGATCCCCAGATCCCTACCCCCGGTCCACATAGCCCTGCCAATTGGTCTCTCTTCATTTTAGCAAGAGATTAGCAGTTTATACTCTGAAGAGGGTGAGCAAAGAGTGTCTGAATTAGGAGAAACCAGGCACAGCTGAAGTGGAGGGGCAGTGCTGAAATAGAAACAAAAACTGACTATCAGCAGAATGAACATTGGGATCCTTAGCCCTCTTTCCCTCCTCTGCCACGGCCCTAGCCCAACAGCTATCACTCCTTACTTTAGCAACCTCCTAACTGAAGGATCTTCCTGCTTCAAATCTTGCCTGTCCACAACTTTCTTCTCCAAAGCAGCTAGAGTACATTTTAAAAATGTAATTAAGATTACATTATTCCTCAACTAAAGGTTTTCCAATGGCTGCTCCAGAATAAAATCTAAATCCTTTTCTGTGGTCTACAAGGTTCTGCATGATATGTTCCCAATCTTCTCCATCTTAATCTGGAAGCACATTCCCTCTGGATCGCTATGGTTTAACCACCCCGGTCTCTTTTATTCCTTGAACATGCCAAGTTTGTTCCCATATCAGGGCCTTTTTCTTTTCCAGATTCATTTTTTTGCAAGGTTGCTTCTTCATCATTTGCCGGAGTCCAGCTCCAGCAGGCCCAGGGGTTCCCGAAGGATGGAGGGCATCGGTGAAAATAAAACAAAACTAAAATAAAAAACTAAAAAATAAAAAACTAAAACTAAAATAAAAATGGACACAGATAACAGCAATGTGTTGAACTGACCGATTTATTGTAGTAAACGTGGCATTATATTTGCTAGTGATTTCCTTGTAGCATACGTCATCTATGTTTTTGTAACATTACCTAACTTTGAAAATGTTCCTGTGTGTAATCAACCTTTAAGAAATAACATGGCGATTTTCCCCTAGTTTTCCCGCATACCCTTTGATTATTGATTAATTTCTTACATTATTCCATTATGCATCTGCGTTTATCTATAATCTACAAAGCATTTGCTTTGGTGTTCTTGTGAAAGGCCCTCCATTTCTCAACACCGCAAGTGGAACAGTTACAGGGACATGACCTCCTAACCACATGAGGCCAGAAGAACAATGTGCTTGCCTCGGTCCCAGGTGCCAGGAAGGGGCTGAAAAAGCCTTAGAAACCCATGCCTCATACATTCTCAGAGAGACAATGCACCTAGGAACCAATGAACCGACTAGGTTCAGTCATCATCTGGAATGCCTTGGGGGGGGGGGGGGGGCGCGCCAGGTGGGCCTAAGGGTTGAAGTCACCTGTGCCCAGAGATACACTCCTTAGTTGCCGGAGTGAAGCTTTCAAATCCATTTGTCTCTCCTTTACAGGCCCTCTTTGCTGACAAAGGTGTGAGGCTATCCTTCCTGTAAGTAGAAGTCTCCATAGGGGATGACAAGGGCTAAACGTAAGGCCGCTCAGTTTCTTGCGGAACCTTATTTTCTTCCCTAATGGTTCTTTTCCCAGGGGGCCTGCCGAGGGCAATTCCCCAACAGACAATACCCCAGGTAGTTTTAAGGCCAAATTACCTAAAAGTGGGAGTACAAGAAGCTTCACTGTCATTGGGCCGCCCTACAGTCACCAATCCGTCCACAGGCCGGGCCCTGCTACTCAGGCTTGGATAGCTCGGCTTCCAGCAATCATTCAATTCTGGGATCTAATGTTACCTCAAAACAAACAAACAAAAACAAACAAAAAACAAAAAAAAACCCTTCCTGGGGCACCTGGGTGGTTCAGTTGGTTGAGTGTCTAACTCTTGATTTTGGTTCTGGTTGTGATCCCAGGGGTGCTTGAGATTCTATCTGTGTGTCTGTATCTCTCTGGGGAAAAAAAAAAAATCCTTTCCTGACCATCCTATTTAAACCATCTGATGTCTCCACCCATCATTGCTTCTTTTATAGCAATTACCCTCTGAAGTCATTGTATGCATTAACTCCTCTATTGTCTGTTTCTGCCTCTGTAAGGTTCAGGACACTCACTTCCTCTGCTTCAGTTTTTCAAGCAGCCTCAGCACCCAAGTACTCCATTCATAGTTGTGACATGTGAGAAAAAGAAAAGCAGCACCGAACATTGGGAACTGAACCGACACTCTTAAGGCTTTGGCTTCAGTGTTGTTAGGAACCCACTGCAATGTTCCTTCCCCTACAAAACATAACAATCTGACCGAACACTAACATGAGACAAAATCACTCTGTGGTCATGATGAAGTAAGACAACAGACAAGATCACTTAATAATCTTGCCTAAACACAGATTAAAAATAAGGTCATTGTAGGGGCGCCTGGGTGGCTCAGTCGGTGAAGCGTCTGACTTCAGCTCAGGTCACGATCTCGCGGTCCGTGAGTTCGAGCCCCGCGTCGGGCTCTGGGCTGATGGCTCAGAGCTTGGAGCCTGCTTCCGATTCTGTGTCTCCCTCTCTCTCTGACCCTCCCCCGTTCATGCTCTGTCTCTCTCTGTCTCAAAAATAAATAAACGTTAAAAAAAATAATTAAAAAAAAATAAGGTCATTGTACACGTTTCATTAGATTGCCAGAGGGGCCAGAGCACAAAAAACGGTTAGGAGGCCCTGAGTTAGCCCTTTTGTGTTACTACACCCTGAATCCAGTTCTTTGCCTCCATGAACCTCAGTCTGCCCATCTGTCAACCAAGAACATTAATGGCTATGTTACAAGATTATTGTAATGTTTAAATGAAATAAACAATGTCCAGCCCGCTGCTTAACACAACAACAACAAAAAAAAACCACACCAAGATTATTGTGAAAACTACAAAAATACTAAATTTCCTCCTCTCCCATCTAGTCAAATTGTTGCCTCTTTTCCAATTACGGATTTAGCCTTGCAATTATCCTCCCCTCCTTCTATGTAAGAATACAATACCTCATTTTACAATTACCCCTACTTCCTGACAACACCCAAAACAGAATGAACCTCCCTTTCTTTGAACCCTCCTCCAAAATCACCGAATACAAGCCCAGGTTTTATAAGTCATTTCTAACATCCTGTTACTGAATGATCCCTGCTTCCCCAAGGTGTGTGTGTTCTCCCTCATTGCAACGAATAGTATACCTAACTTTCTGACTACAGTTGTGTTTTCTGTGGTCTTTGGGACCACCAATATTCTCCATATTTGCTGGAAAATACTGACAGATGAATGGGCTCACAATAGTTCACAATATAAAGGTAGGTCCTCTGAAGTACCCAGCAATTTCTTCATTCACTTAATCATATTTTTTTTAATTTAAAAAAAATGTTTATTTATTTTTGAGAGAAAGAGATAAAGAGAGAGTGCAAGCAGGGAAGGGGCAGAGAGAGAGGGAGACACAGAATCTGAAGCAGGCTCCAGGCTCTGAGCTGTCAGCACAGAGCCGGACCGGAGGGTTGAACCCACCGGGAACTGTGAGATCATGACCTGAGCCGAAGTCAGACTTAACCGACTGAACCACACAGGCGCCCCTCACCTAATCATCTTATGACCCTCCTTGTACCTAGTTTAAGAGTGTATTCCTTTGGGGCGCCTGGGTGGCTCAGTAGGTTAAGCATCAAGCTCAGGTCATGATCTCACCCATGGTGAGTTCAAGCCCCACATCGGGCTCTTGACAGCTCCGAGCCTGGAGCCTGCTTCAGATTCTCTCTTTCTCTCTCTCTGCCCCTCCCCTACTCACGTTCTGTCTCTCAAAAATAAAATAAGCATTTAAAAAAAAGTATATTCCTTCAACCAAAGATTATCTTTGTTCTTTCCTCTAGGCCTGAGTACGATGCTACTGCCACACTCACTCCATCTACCCTCTCATCTTCTTAAAATAGGAGAGGAAGAAAATCCAATTGTGAAATTCGATTTTTAACAGAAACTGTGCTTTCGCTAGCATCGCCTCCCCCAAAGACACGTGGTGTCCTTTACTCTCCAGCGATTTTTTTGTTCACTTTTAAAATCTCCTGTATTTTCCTTGGTGGCACATTCCCTTCTCAGTTCTTTAATCAAACCCATTTTACTGTTCAGAAATGTAAATTCCTGCTTTTTTTCCTCACCCCTGTCCCAGATGACGAATTACATCTACAAACCCCTTTTCACACTCTGTTTAGTGTCGCCCTCTCTCAAAAAACCTTAGCATACGTGGCAATGAGAAAAAATGAAATATGGCCTTTTGTAGCAACATGGATGGAACTGGAGAGTGTGATGCTAAGTGAAATAAGCCATACAGAGAAAGACAGATACCATATGGTTTCACTCTTATGTGGATCCTGAGAAACATAACAGAAACCCATGGGGGAGGGGAAGGAAAAAAAAAAAAAAAAAAGAGGTTAGAGTGGGAGAGAGCCAAAGCATTAGAGACTGTTAAAAACTGAGAACAAACTGAGGGTTGATGGGGGGTGGGAGGGAGGGCAGGGTGGGAGGGAGGGCAGGGTGGGTGATGGGTATTGAGGAGGGCACCTTTTGGGATGAGCACTGGGTGTTGTATGGAAACCAATTTGACAGTAAATTTCATATATTAAAAAATAAAAAAAATAAAATTAAAAAAAAAACAAAACAAACAAAAAAAAAAAACCTTAGCATTATTCTCACTACAACTTTTCTCTGGCCTAAGCCCAGGGCCCCGCGGTTTACCCTTTCTTCCAAATCAGCCCTCTTCCTCTAACATCCAATTAGGGCCCAGGGCCTAAATTTCATAGCCAATCCGCGGCCACATCCAAGGCCCCTCCTCGACCCCACCCCCCTGCCTAGCCCAGCCTCTGTTCCTCTGACCTAACACCGCCCCCGCACCTCCACTGTCCGGAGCAGTTCGCGATCTTCTCAGGCCCTCCAGCCCCTTTCAGCGCCTTCCGTCCCACCCCGCATCCCTTGGCATCCAGTCCTCGCTCGCGGCCGACGCCTCAGCCAATCCGCGTGCTGCATCCCGACCCCGCGGGCACCCGCGCCCAGACTCCGCCCCCACGCCCGAATCCTGACCCACCCGGCCCTGAAGCGCAGGCGTGACCCGAGACGGGGGGGGGGGGGGGGGGGCGACACTGGCTCTCGCGTAGGAGGTGAGTGGGGTGTCAGGGGGGCGCTCCGGGTCCCGGCGCGCGGAGTCGTGTGGAGCGAGGCCGGGAGGGAGGCGGCCGGAGTCGAGCTCCCGGCGAGCCGGAGAGGCCGACTGGATCTCCTTCAGGACCGGGACTAGCGTTTGGGAGCAGGCAGCGTGACCCGGGGCTGGGTCCCTTGACCCGCACTCTGGCGCTGCGGGGCGCCCGCGCTGGCGTTGTTTCCTCTGGAGAGGTGGCTGGCTTGGCAGGTGGGGCCCCAGCACCCCGGTCACCCCCCCCCCCCCCAAAAAAAGCCTTTTTGCCCCTTTTGCTCTTGATTTTACAACTTTGGCATTTTGAAAACACCGACAACAGTTCATCCAAAACCGGGATTCCTAACTGGAAAGGAAACGAAGGCTGTTCACTTGCCGTGTAAGTGAAGCGTGGAGTCTGAAGTGTGTGGTTAGAAAAGCAGCCCAATCTGCCGCTCCACGAGTGCGACCCCCCGCCCTTGGGCTGCCTCCCGGGCACGGGGGCGCCTGTCCCCCTCTGCGGCCTGAGGCCAGAATTGGGCAGCCCGCCCACTTCCACGGCAGGCGCCAACCGAGCACAAAGTCACTTCGTGTTGTGCTAGAACCTCATTCCTTCTCATGGAAACAAGGCAGCCACACTTCTTCCCCCAATCAGATTTATATTCGCCGAAGATCGGCTTTTTAACAGTTTCAGGATCCTGCCTCCTTAAGTGTGGTGCGGGCTAAATATGGTTCGGGTTTCCCGTTCTTGCTCCAGTGACAGGGCTTTGAGGCCTGTTATTCCCACTGTACTTCCACGTCCAGTACCTGTTCACCTAGATGCCCTCTGTTGCACCAGGGAACTTTGCAAACAAAAGTTTGGAAGAAGTGGGCCGACAGGGAGAGCGTAAGGTAGAAATAATCTTTGTTCAAACTGCTAACGTGGGCTGTGCATTGGCGTCAGCCTTTTTTGGAGTCACCTCACCTTGAGGCTTGCAGTTAATCTGAGCGATCTGAACATCGTCAGATTAAACCTTTTCGTCCCCACTAGCAAAGCAGTTATATGTAAATTGATCATTTGGGTTTAAGGCCAGAGTTTCAAACTGATAAGATTAATTTTGACTGCTTTGCTTACATTGTAGCTCTGGGTTCTGCTCCCCGCCCCCACCAACAATTCTCGACCCTTCTCAGCTTGTGGCACACACACCTTCTGTATCTTGGTTTTAAATACTCTACTCCAATGATGAGAAATAGTTTAATTTTATATTGATCATGATTATTTCAATATGGAGCTGACCTTATGTATAATATGCTATAATCAGGTTTACCAGATCGCCTTGCTATACAATTGCCTGGTTTTCTTCTCAGAGCATTGTTTTTAAGGAGAAGCTAGGAAAATATAGTGAAAATGTTGTTTAGGGTTAAAAGCCATATACCTTTGATTTTTTTCTGACTTTTCAATGACATCCAAATTTGTTCATTTATTTTTATTATTTGTAAATATACATATGGAATGTTAATTGCATTAGAAAGTGCTGGTCAAAATGTGTTTATGTAAACTGCAGAAGAAAAACAGCTTCAGAGGTTCTGAATCTATATCTGTCAGCCTACTTAGATTTCTTTGGAGCCTTTTTTTTTTCTTTCCCCCCACGGATACCCCACAATTTCTCCCACAAACAGATTACCTAGTGAGAGAGTAATGGTTGAGGAGAGAGCCCAGATCTGGGTATTGAGAAATTCTATCATTTAGTGGCAGGTTGGAGGAGAGGTAGGAGGGAAATGAGGGATCCTACTACGTCCAAAGCCAAGAGAACACGGGTGTTTCTGGGAGGAGATAGGACTTACCCAGTAGTATCTGAAGCTGCAGAGAGCTCAAGGGTCAGAACTGACTTGAGCAAGATCTGCCTCTGTGGAGTAATGGGTACAAAAGTCAGATTGCATACAGGAAGAATGAAATCTTGCCATTTGCAACTAACTATGTGGATGGAACTGGAGGGCATTATGCTAAGCGAAATTAGTCAGAAAAAGACAAATATCATATAACTTCACTCATATGAGGAATTTAAGATACAAAACAGATGAATAAAAGGGAAGGGAAGCAAAAATAATATAAAAACAGGGAGGGGGCAAAACATAAGAGACTCTTAAATATGGAGGAAAAACAGGGTTGCTGGAGGGGTTGTGGGAAGGGGATGGGCTAAATGGGTAAGGGGCATTAAGGAATCTACTCCTGAAATCATTGTTGGACCATATGCTAACTTGGGTGTAAAATAAACAATAGATAAATTAAAAAAAAAAAAAAAAAGACTACATCAGGTTGAAGAGTATGTAGATTGAGGGAAAGGAGACAACTAATCTGTCTTTTTAAAAGTTTTGCTCTTAAGAGAAAGTAACAGGAAGGTTTTGATTTGAAGAGGAATTGTACGATAGGGAGGAGAAGTTAGAGTCAAGAGTTTAATTCTTGGTTGGTGTTTTGTATTTGCTGTTTTTTGTAACTGGAAGAGATGTGAGCAAGGAAAGTTGCATTTACAAGAGAAAGGGTAATAATCATTGGAGAAAGATCTCTGTAGTGCTAGGAGTGAATGAGATCTAAGCCATGGGAGGAAGAATTATCCTTTTGTGGGAGGGTGAGTTCCTGTAGTATAGAAAGGAAGGGAAAAAGGATTCTTTGGGCTTGGTGTTTTCTATTTGGGTAAATTGAGATGGTAAATCTGATGGCTTCTATTTTCTCTATGATAGGAAGCAAGGGCATCTATTTAGAACAAAGCTTTTAGGTTAGAGGAGTGTGGGAAAAATTAAAATCTGGACTGTAGGAGAGAAGTGTGGCCTGCCCTCTTAGGGTTTCCAGCTGGGCCTTAGAATTATACTGACATAAGGCAGATAGTAGGAGAAGCGTACAAAGAAGCGGCCAAAACAACTGCTTTTATACTAGGTTGAACGTGGAGAGGCAATTGTGGGAAAGTAACTAAAATATTTAGGTAAGCTAAAGGAAGATAAGGATTATTTTAACAAGGCCTCTTTTTACAAAATTCTCTCAGCTTCAGTTTACCATCTAAGAGTGTTCCTTTTCTCCTGTAAGGGAAGGCACCTTTCACATGGAAATTTTATCTCCTGTTTTCAGGAAGAAAAGGAAGGATCAGATTGCTCTTTTTGGCATTTGCTATTTTTCAAGTGCCTTTAGCTCAAAATAATTCTTATTCCAAAGTGGCGTATTTTGGGGTGGCATATCCTGCCATCCTTCCCCTACAAAATAGAGTATAACGCTGCAGAGTGTTGGGGGTCAATTCGAAGTTAATGGCCATGTATTTATGGTGAAACCACGCATCCTGTATGACCTTCCCCAGCTTGGGAAAACCAAACACTGTAGATGAGTTGATCCAGGGCTAGAGTGTTAGAGACAGGTGAGAGGCTAGACAGGGTGGGGTAGGGCATTGTCTAGAAGATTACTGAAGTGATGAACTGGCATCTATATTGGAAAATAAAGGAAAGTGCAGGCTGATTGGGAAAAGGAAAGGCAGCCTCCTAGAGATCTTGATAATACTGAAGAATAGAATAATTAATTGAAAGGAAAGATAGTTTATGGTCAAAGAGCAGAATGTTTCAATCAGTTATTTTGCAATTAGACCCGACTGAGGTAATGGCAAGGTGCAGTGTATGGTAGCAGGAGAGAGTCTAAGGTGGAATGGAGCAGAAGAGCAGTGGACATGGGGATGTCACCTGTTGGGTAGATCATCTCTGAAGCCATTGAAATTACCTGGGATGGTCACAGTATTGAGTTGAGAATACTGTGCGTACTGACAAAGTCCTTAATAAGGACAGGGAGTTACCAGCAGGACAGAAAATAATGTCAGTGAGGCAGATGAGGGAAGTAATAGTCTGGCAGTGGTAAAATGGATGGCAAGAAAGAGTTAGGTGGGGCATATATGAGCAGAAGCCAACACTGAGGAACATAGAAGTGATATGTTCAGGAAACGGTTAAGATTTGTGTTAAAACAAGGAGAATACTCTGAGAACATAAAGATATATTGGAATTTGCTGATTATGGTCCACCTGTTCTAAAAGACACAATGGAAGGTTTGGAACGTGGAAGAGAAATGGAGAACTGGGTCAGTTGCCTGCAAGTACATTGTATTATGGAGGTAATACGCTGTTGAAGGTAGATAGGGAGGAGGCGAGATTTAGGCTTTGTGATTTCCAGATGAAAACAGGTAGATTGAGTGTCAACTTCCTAAGGAGAATGGGCACTGAGGCCTGGTGGCCAGAGATTTCCCAAGAGCTGGAGTCTAAGCTCCACTCGTGATCAGTCAGTGACTTACCAGCACCTTCTGGATTTACCTTCAAACCAAGGACTGATGTATTCACCTGTTTTGAAAAATGAGGGAACTGATGTTCAGCAAGAGTCAGCAACTTCTCCAAGGATAGAAAACTTTTTAAAATATCAGAATAAGGACTCGAATCCAGGTATCCTGATTCCTAGTACTGTCCCTGCACCCCTGCCCAGTTCTTCTCCAGAAGGTGGAACAGGTCTCTCTCATTTGTCCACTTAGAAGAAAATATTTTGCTTATACTTAGTCTAAATACCTAAGGAATTAGGCTGAACTGAAATAAATGAACATTGATTTGCTGGGGGGGAGAGGGGGGAGCAACTAATTATCCTAAATCAAATAGCTCCATGATACTCAATAAAGATTTTTTTATATTGTTCCCTTTGTTTGGTAATACCTTTTCTTAAAACTATCCACGTTGCCTAAACTAGTTAATAATTTATTCCTGAATAGAACAGTTAATGATGCAAGAATAAGCATTCCTTAATTTAAGAAAACCTGTTCTTCAACTTGAAAGACTTAAAACATAAGGGGTAATTATTTACTTTACAAAAGGAATCAATATTTCATAAAAAGATTCATAAATAGCCACTGATACCATTAATTTGTAATGTGATTTGATGTATTTATTCAGTAATTTAACATTTTATTTATCAAGTGCATACTATTTACCAGAGAATGCAGTAGTAAACTAAATACACCAGGCCCTGCACATGAAGCATCAAATGAGTGAATGAATGACCAACCAAACAACAACAACAAAAGTGCTTTGCAGAAAATTAAAATAGGCTGATGTGATAGAATGGCTGAGAGGCTGTTGTTGTTTTTTAATTTTTTAATGTTTATTATTTATTTTTGAGAGAGACAGAGACAGAGACGGAGTGCAAGCAGGGGAGGGGCAGAGAGAGGAAGACACAGAACCTGAAGCAGGTTCCAGGCTCCAAGCTGTCAGCACAGATCCGGATGCAGGGCTTGAACTCTCAAACTGCGAGATCATGACCTGAGCCAAAGTCAGATGTTTAACCAACTGAGCCACCCAGGCACCCCTAAGAGGCTGTTGTTTTAAGCTGAGATATTGCTGACAAGGTCAGGATTTTATATTTAACTTCTTAAGAAACTTCAATATATTATTTCTCACATTTAAAGCTTTCTGTAGCCTTAACATTTTGGTAACTCAAAGAGAGTCTTAGCTAGCTTTGGTGGATTCCTTTAAATCTGTAGAGTATGTCTCTTCTAAAGTTTAATTAACCACTGGAGATAGAGGAAATGACACCCACTGATACAAGATTCTCAGACTAAAACTTCTTCTAAGTAAGAAGTTTCTGTTTACCTGAATGCTCTTAGAAAGTTGAGTTGTCTTCTAATTCCAGGTGACAGTATAATAATAGAATTTCATATTGCTTTGGTAACAGTTTTCCTTATAAGTAGAGACGTAATTCAGAATGCATGCCTGTTATGTGACTAGAATCTATTGAAATAGCTTGCTACCTTTCTATGGGATTGTTGAGGAAAGTGCCGTCTGAAAATAACCTAAAATTCATTCGTATATTCTTTATGTTTGTCAAGGACCTGCTATAATGCTTTTCAAACAACTTGCTAAATTCTAACCACTTTAATTTACTGTCACAAATTGTGCTTTTTTATATGACTTTATCCGGACGATTCTGAAATTTGAGTAGTTCCTAGGTTGAAATATCCTGGTTTTTATAGCTGCTATAAATGAAACTTCTACTTACTGTAATTTTATGCTCTTGACTAAATTAGAGCTTTTTGTTTTTTGAATTCACAATATGCTTACACACCTCTAGTTTAAAATGACATATCCATAAATTTTTATAAGATAAAGAGGGTTCTAGTGATGAGAGGTTATATGTAGAAAGAGAACTGTGAAAAAGTTTTACTTATATTTTGTGTAAGCTTATGGTCTATTAGCTAGCTGTAAGTGTCTGATAGTGATGTGTCATATATTTTCTTCTTGTTAACATATTTCTTTTATCCTGCAGCATGTTTTTGGCCCAGAGGAGACTTTGTTCCCTTGAAAGTAGAGCAAAATTCCTGAAGACAATTTATTCTTCAAAAATCCTCGGACTCCCTACTTCTGCTGTAGGTATTGCTTAATCACTTATACAGATATGTATTGTACTTATCCTGCCATGTCAAAAAAGGATACAATTTTCTGGGTACTTTAGAAGCATTTTATTGGAATGAGTATTTCTATGATGTGTAAGCTGAAGGTATCGCTGGTCATTGCTGGAACTGACATTCACTGAGCTGCTTGCTGTTTAAGTATCATAGTGCTGGCTGTTGCATACTCATTGTCTCCTTTTATCTTTGCATAACTCTTCAAGTTATGAATTGTTATATTCTTGCGTTACAAGTGAGAAACTGGAGACTTAGACAGGTGTAGTAACTTCCCCAAGGTCACAGCTTTTAAATGGCATAATCAAAATGCCCACTCACCCCTGTCCAGCTCTGGCACTCTCAAGGGCACTCCCTGCCCACTCGAGATAGGAAGTTATAGTGAATGTAAGTGCTGGCCCTGTGACTTCCAGTTTATTAGAAAATATGGCAGATTGAGGAACAGATGATGTGAGAGCATGGAAAAGCAAACAATCCAAAATGTGGGTCATAACAAGATAGATTAAGTGACCCAGTCAGTGGCATGGGAAAAAAGTTGGGGGAGGGATATTTCAGAAGGACTGCTCTAGGATGAAAAGAGGCTTCAGAACTTCATCCAGCAAATACAGCATGTAGACCTTGTTTAGGAACTTGATTGCAATCAACTGAAATGCAAAAAAGGTATTTTTAAAGACAGAAAAATATGGATATGAATTGGGTATTAGATGGTTACAAAAACAAAGTCCAACTGAGAAATTTTGCAGATCTAACTGGCTTTATTAAATGATTCATGAACCGGCACCCTCCCATCCAGTGAGCAGAGAGGAGCCCCAAGGAGTTGTACAAAATGGAAGGCTTTTGTGGAAAGGAGGGTGGGGAAAGGAAGTTATTAGCAAAATGAAAGGATTGCTCCATGCCAGGAGCAATTACTTCATCTTTCTTTGAGGGATAGGGTGACCCATGTAGTAGACTCATTGGCAACTAATTGAAAAATTCCTGGCTGACTGATTAAGACTACATTTCTGAGGGAAGTTGATGGTGCAGTTAGATTAGGTATTAAGCCCCAGTTTGGTAACTTGGTCTAAGTGACATCATTTTGGGCCTGTGGTTTTGTTTTTAACAATTCTCTCGATTCTCCAAGTAACTGAGAGATGTGATCAAAATTTAAGGCATTAGTGCCATTCTCAGTTACCACTCTGAAGTTCACAATTTTGTTCTTTTAGGTGGTACCTATAGGTTACGATATTCCTGCTTAACCTCTTGATATTCACAGGTCATAACTTCCAGTTTACACTCATTATGTTGGTCACTTTCGTCATTCCTTAAACAGCCCAGTCATTTGCTTCGTAATTAGTAGAGGAAGATATGATTACTATAAGGAGGATAATTCCCAGTGTTTGGAGTGTACTCTGAAGCCATTGTCCCAAGACTCAAACCAATCAAAATCCACAAAGTCAAAGAAAGACTCCAAGGAAGGAATCACCTTTTCACCTTTTTCCTTTGGTCTTATGTAATTGAGTTCTTCCCCAGAGATACTAACCCTGCTATAGCAGGTGCTGTTGGCCTCAGCACAGACACCTCCTTGTTCAGGTAAAAGATAATCAAGAGTTATTCTAATATCAAGGACAACTTTTGCCAGAGAGGCTAAAGATCTTTGTAGGACAACTATCCCATTAGCAACCGATTCTTCATTATCTTCAAGAGTTTGGGAGAGGTTTCTGATCACATCCTCCTTTTCATTAACTCCTATCCCGGGAATCATGACCCTGCCAAAGGAAGCAAATCCCGAATCCTGAATGCCTCCTGGTAGGTCTTTTTTAACTCAACGGTATAAATTCAGGGGAGTCGACCAATGAGATGTCTTAGTTTGCTTGTGAAAAGTTAGGGGTACAGTTAGATAACTTAAGAGGCCTTGCCCGGCTTGTGCCAACAAGGCATTCACAGGCCCAAAGAGAATGATAATTGCCATAAAGACACACAAACCATTCCCATTAGGATGGGATTATTGCATTTGCCCTCTCACCTGTCACCCCAGCCTGGGGTCAGTTAGATTTTCAGCACAATGGGAAGAACATTTCTAAACTGAAAGAATGAGTCCTTACAATACCCTGCAAAGATGGGTGTTGCTGGTGAGATGTCTTAGAGAATGGGAGCAGATGTGAGCTAGATGATCAGGAGAACGAGGATGTTCAAATAACAAGATTTATAGAAGTGATTGTATCTAATTGGGTGCTACACTTACAATTGAAGAAAGAAAAAAAAGCACAGTTTGTTCTATCTATAAAAGTTGAAATCAGTGGGAGACTTCAGGGGGTGCAGAGTTAATTGTAGTTTTCAGTGACATTAGGAAAAGAAGAGAAATAAGTCACAGGGAGGACCAGGGCTCTCTAACATCCTGGACAGATTGGAATCTTTGATGACAGATCCAGCAGTCTGAAAGATTACTCCCCTTTCCCTCTTAGCAATGGCCTGGGAGATACAGATGAAGGTCTTGTCTTTCCAGGCTAATGCCAAAGGAAAGAAAGAGGAGAAAAAATTTCATGTTAAAGTATGAAGTCTTGATCTGGTGTCTTGGGAAGAAGCAGTTCACTTCGATGTCAGCTACTTGTCTTGTCAATTTGATTTATATGTCTCCAGCATCTTACAGGAGCAGAGGTCAAGTGAGGCTGTCTTGTCTTTAGCTGTATGATATGTATGCAAGGCTTAATGCCCTCTAGTTTTTCAACAGTGTCAGTGGTCAGGAATACTTGGTAAGGTCCTTTCCAATGTGGCTCTAGAGCTGCTTTTTTTTTTTTCCCCTTCTCAGTGGTGTTTCCAAAATACCCAGTCCCCAGGCTCCAGAGTGACCAACAGGATCCTTGGAACTAGGGTCAGAGAAAGCTTCTTTAACCTGTTGATGGTAGGCCTTAGCATTAGACATTAAAGACTCACAGTAGGGGCGCCTGGGTGGCTTGGTTGAGCAACCAACTTCAGCTTGGGTCACAATCTCACAGGTCGTGAGTTCAAGCCCCGCGTCGGGCTCTGTGCTTACAGCTCAGAGCCTGGACCCTGCTTCAGATTCTGTGTCTCCCTCTCTCTATGCCCCGCCCCCACTCACATTCTGTGTCTCTCTCAAAAATAAATAAACATTAAAAAAAAAAAAAAAAAGACTCAAAGTAGCTAGTCATACTGGCATGAGGTGACAAGCAGAAAGTTGCATGCCAATAGAAGTTGGCCTGCAGGTGACTATCTCATGTAGAGTGAGTTTATGTTTCCCAAGGGGGACATTGTGAATTATCAGCAGAGCCAGTGGCAGAACCTTAGACCAAGGGAGTCCAGCAGTTTCAGTAAGCTCAGAGATTTTAAGTTGGAAAATTGCATTAGTTCTTTCAACCTTGCCCAATGAATTGAGGCAATAGGAAAAGTGATATGTCCGAGATGTTTGTAAGGCCTTTATTAAAGCTTGTATGATTCTCCCAATGAAGTGGATGCCTTGATCACTAGAAATTATGGAAAGTATACCCCAAATGGGAAACATGTTTTCTACCAGTTTCTTTGTCACTTGAGGGAGTAAGCCTTGCAGCCGGGGAAAGCTTCAGCCTATCTGGAAAATATACAAACAATAACAAGAACATATTGATAACCCCAGAATGGTGGCAGTTGAATGAAGTCCAGCTGTAGGTGTTCAAAGGGTCCATAGGAGGCTGGGAACAAAAATAGGTTTTCTAGAACTGTGGTCCTGACAGGTTAGACACTGATGGTAAACTGTGGTTTGTTTGTTTGTTTGTTTGTTTGTTTGTTTTTGGCAGTCTTGTAGAAGTTTCTCCACCAATGTTTGTTTATAATTTGAGTTATGTTAAACCTATGGTGGGTGAAGGAATGTAAAAATCAAAAAATGGGATTTGCCAAGGAGCCGGAAAGAACCAAGCAGCCATCATGGGCTTCCCGTATCCTTGACTGTTCATTGAATTTACAGGCGTTATTTGCACATCCTAATTTTTCTGATTCAGGAGCAAACTGTTACCATGTCGCAAGGACATCAGGATGGCAAAGGTCTGGCAACAAAGGGACGTTTTTTTGTAGAAGCAGAATGGACTTTATCCACATGTGCCACATCCTTTACAGATTCTCTTGCTGCTGCCTCTGCATGAAAGTCAGCTGGGGCATGTCCCTGATGTTCAGGTTTAATCCTTTTAGTATGTGTCTCTACTTGAGGACAGGAACTTCAGAAGATAGAGTAAGGTCGTGTATGCGTCCATTTTTTCTTGGGGTCCCAGTGGACATGAAAAAACCCCTTTGTTTCCATAACATTCCAAACTCATGGATTACCCCAGTGGCATATCCTTCAGCAGTGTAAATATTAACAATGTGCCCTTTTGAAAACTGACCTGCGCTGGTGAGGGTCTGGTGCTCTGCTTGTTGGGCTGATTTAGCTTTTGGCACATTTCCCTTTCCGGGTAGTTCATATTGGGTGGTAACAGCATAATCAGCCTGGAACTTCCATTTTCATTTTTACAGTATGACCCATCAAAAAACAAGATTAGATCAGAATTAGTCAAAGGGGTGTCCTTTAGATCAGGACACAGTGTCCTGAAATGGGACGTTAGTACCTCACAGTAGTGAGGCTCACCTTCATTAGGCAGGGGGGCCCTAATGTGTCAGGTCTAAGAATGTTGCAACATTTAAGATGAAGATTGGTGGTGAAAGCAGAAGGACTTTGAGTTTAGTGGGTCAATTCAGAGTTAGGAAGGCTTTGGACAGCATGTGGGGTTTGTAAGTAGACATCCCTTCCAGAATGTTAGATCAGCTGAGGCTTCTGACTGAAGCTGCATCTTGCCTTAAAGCAGCTGGGATAGACTGAAGCACCTGAATCAAGCTGCATACTATAATGGGCAACAAGCCTTTGTCACCATCTTGTGTGAGCATCTCCAGGACTTGGTTATTTTTCATGTATAAATTAGGCGAACGATTTTTGAATAGTTCAGCTTCCCTGGGGCAGGTGGCTCTTGTAAGGCTTGTTTCGGTTTTAGAAAGGCCTGTTTATGCAGATCATCCCCGGGGAAAGGGGTCCAGGAACCAAAATGGTAATAAGTTCATAAAATGGGGAAGCACATAAAAATTAGCAACCCATAGTCTGTGACATCAGCTAGACCTAGAACTCCATGAAGCTGTCACTTTGTTGTAGGCCTAGGAAATTCCTGGATTAGTCTAATTCTTTTTAGAGATAGCCAGATCCCACCAGTACTTACATCATGATCTAAGTAATAAACAGTGTCTGAGGATGATTGCGATTCTTCAGATACCTTATGTCCTTTTCAACTAACTGTTGTAGCAAATAAATGGGATCTTGTATGGATGCCTTCTTAGTAACAGAGCACAGCAAGAGACTGTCCACATGCTATAAAAGAGTTCATTACCTGGGGAACTGGAGGGTATTTCTGTCTTTGTGGAGCAGCTGGGAGAAATAAGAAGGGGACTCAATGAGCCTTGGCCTCTGTACCCAACTGTTCGGGTGTATTGTTGATCATTCTGAGTAAAGGCAAATAGATCTTGTCTGTCAGGATCTGCAGGGATGCTGAAAGAGGCTGAATGGAGGTCTGCCACAGCGAACAATTTTGAGTCAGGTGGAACTTGGGACAAAAGGCATGTTTGGAAAAAAGGGGAATAACTGTCTTGTTAATAGATCTGAAGTCCTGGACAAATTGCTATTCCCTCCCATTAGGTTTCTGGACTGGCAAGCCCCTTGAGTGTTAGAAGGCCTCCTACAGAATTGATTAACTCCTGGCTGATTAGGTCTTCTCGTATTGGTTGGAGGCCTTGCATGGATGCTGAGGAAATTCGGGAGGAAGTTTAGTCACATCTATACGTATTTTTATACGCACTGCGCTTTTTATCCTTCCATTGTCTATACTGGAAGCAGCTCATCGAATTTCAGGCATCTTGATTAAATTAAGGAACTTCTGTTAGAATTCTTCTATTTCGGGACACCTGGGTGGCTCAGTCAGT
Organism: Panthera onca; assembly: GCF_046562875.1. Taxonomy (NCBI): domain Eukaryota; kingdom Metazoa; phylum Chordata; class Mammalia; order Carnivora; family Felidae; genus Panthera; species Panthera onca. The sequence continues at coordinate 146,363,696 of NC_138346.1, forward strand.
TGGGCATCTGACTTTGGCTCGGGTCATGATCTCACAGCTTGTGGGTTCGAGCCCCGTGTCAGTCTCTGTGCTGACAGCTCAGAACCTGGAGCCTGCTTCAGATTCTGTGTCTCCCTCTCTGTCTCTGCCCCTCCCCCGCGCTCGCTCTCTCTCTCTCTCTCTCTCTCTCTCTCTCAAATAAATAAGCATTAAAAAAAAAATCTTCTATTTCAAGGACAGAATGGAAAGAACATGAAAGATCAGGTTCAGGTTGGTCAGGGAGCTCCAAAGTGAGGTCTTCCTTGGAGGCAACCCATATTAACCCTTTGAGTTTGGACGGGGATGGTTACCTGATAGAATGACTAGGGCTATGTCACACAGCAAAAAGGAATGTTTTTCAGTAAAAGGTTCCAAAGTCATTGGTACTGGTTGAGGTAGAATTTCTCTCTGAATTTTGTTAGCCACCCCCACAGTGGCAACTTCTTTTTCTCTCTGAGGGAACTGTTGCCCTATGAGAGTGAACTTTAAAGTACAAAGTGTGGTGGGGTGGCTGGGTAGCTCACTCAGTTAAAAATCTGATTTTGGCTCAGGTTGTGATCTTGTGGTTGGGCTCTGTGCTGACAGCTCAGAGCCTGGAGCCTGCTTGGGATTGTGTCTCCCTCTTTATCTGCCCCACTGCTTGCACTCTGTCTCTGTCTCTGTCTCTCAAAAATAAATAAACATTAAAAAGAAAAAAAAAGATAGAAAGTGTAGCTGCAACTTCAGGCAGCTTAATTTCAAAAGGTAGTTCTTGAACAGTCTCTTCAGAGTATAAAGGCAGTTCAGACACAGAATTAGTAAAACCTAGCACCCAGGTAAAAAAGGATAGAGTGGAGCAGTAGGGGTCACATCAGTCTTAATGTCTTTTGTTTCAGGTACCTCTGCTGTTTTTACTTTTTCATTAGCCTTTTGTAATGAATCTTTTAATGAAGCTATTTTAGAACCTTGAAGTCTTTTGGAAACTTTTGTATACCAATTAAAATAGGTATCCTATTCTGTTCCTTTAATTTGGGAACCTTTCTTTTCTTTTATTTTAAAGTTTATTTATTTTTAGAGAGGGAAAGCACAAGTCAGGGAGGGGCAGAGAAGGGGGGTGGGGGGAGAGAGAGAAAGAAAAAGAATCCCAAGCAGGCTCTGCACTATCATCACAGAGCCCCAAGCAGGGCTTGAACCCATGAACCGTGAGATCATGCTCTGAGCTGAAGTTGGACAGTTAACCTACTGGCACCTAGGCACCCGTGGGAATCTTTATTTTTAAGTGTACTTTGCAAATAAGTGATCTTGTCTAACTGGAATGTTCCCCTTAATGGCCATTGCAATTCTAGGTGTTCTTAGTAATATTTTGCCATTTCTATAGATATTACAGCTCCCAGCACTATAGTTTTTAGACCTAACATAAGCATGCTTGACTCTAGAATTCAAGGATCCATCCCATTAGCCTTTGAGTCTCTCAGAGCTGAACTAACACCTAAAATGATGTGCCTTGGGGTTGAGAATTGTGTATTTTACAGTGCACCTTGTTGAATGGAAGTTTTCTTGAGGTTGGCGGTTGACCTAGTGTTAATCCAACTTGTCCATGACCAACTTCTCATAGGAATCTTCTTAAGGTGGCAAGCACTCCAACAGCTCTTAAATGCCCCACCCATGGTCACCAATTTTTGCAGCGTTTTGGTCTCCAAGATCCCTGCTAGCAGTAACCTTTATTTACACAAGCAAAACAAGACAAATGTGCACCTTAACATACCAGCAATAACCAAAACGTGAGGCATTTAAAGCATTGCTAGCCAATAGAAGGCCTCATGTGCACTGCTAGCAATTCCCAGTGTGTACTAAACCAGCAGACTCCACAGTCAGGGAGACTGTGGATAGGAAACTGGGAGAGGATTCCGACATGGACTTACAGACTGAGCCAACAGCTAGGGACTGGTGTTTCTTTAGAGCCTTCTCTGTCAGTCTAGACTGACTCCTTAACCCTGGGCTGGAAAGCCAATTAGATGCGTAGCTTGAACACAAAAAGAGCAAAACTGAAACCGAGACAGACTTACCTATGGATCCAAGGAAATAATGTTAATTAGGCATGATAATGACATCAAAGTTCTATAAGAAAATGTTGATAATTTTTAGAGCTATATGCCAAGTATATAGGGGCAGAAGGACTTAAAGTCTAAGATTTGTTTACTCAGCAATAAAAATGATTTTAAAAGAAGTGGAGAGATGAAGCAAATGAGGCAAAATCGTGATATGTGTATGAGTATTTTATATTAGGTTGCATCATATGACACTGTCGTTTTCATAGGTCAAAATGGATGAATAGTGGCACTTTCACGTTCAACCTAATTCTAATCTCTCAACTTTTCTGTAGGTTTGAAATTTCACAAAAACCATCACTAGCTTCTCCCTCTACTTGTGAATACTATGATTTCTACCTCATAAACGTCTTGAATTCTAGCTCTCCTCTTTATTACCACTGTAACTATCAGGAAAATGCCTACAGTTCACTGGAGCCTTTGCAGTGAACATAGTCAACACAGATAAGTAAGCATTCTTCCTGCCTTAGGCAGATGAAAATAAGCAGGCTCATCAGTGTTATCAAGGGTAGCATTGACAAGTTTAAATCAAGAGATAGTGGACCTAGCTAGACTCCTTCCTGTAGACCTGTTTTCTCTAGAAATCCTCATCCACACCATCATTAATATCATTGGAAAGTTACATAAAAGTCATCTCTGAGGAAAGGACTGTAATGGACGTTGGGCTGCACTTTATCTGTATCACTTGCTTTATTTTTTTATTTTTTAATTAAAATTTTTTTTTAACGTTTAGCCCAATGCGGGGCTTGAGCTCACAATCCTGAAATCAAGACCTGAGCTGAGGTCAATAGTCGGACACTTAACCCACTGAGCCACCCAGGTGCCCTTCTTTTCTGCTTTCTAAGTAGACACTAGGTTTTAAGTATGTGGTGTGTACCAAGAACTTTTTCACTATGGATTTAACTTATTTAATTATCACAACAGCGGCACAGGACAGGCATTCATTTTCCTTATAAACAGATGAGGAAATTGAGTTTCAGAGAAGAACCTGCTACTTTGCATAGCCAGTAGGTTTTGTTTTGTTTTAATTTTTTATTTGAGAGAGAGAGAGTGTGTGTGTGTGTGAGTGAGCATGCTTATACGTGAGCTGGGGACAGGGAGAGAAGGAAAGAGGAAAATCTTAACCAAGCTCCATGCTGAGCATGGGGCCTGACTCGGGGCCAATTCTTTTACCTCAGGATCGTGACCTGAGCAGAAATCAAGAGTCAAACAATCAACCGACTGAGCCACCCAGGTGCCCCTACTAGTAGTTTTGATGTTTAATTTCAAAGTAAGATCTACCTGGCTTGAAAGTTCATTGTGTTAAACAAGTTTGGAAATTTTAATTGGTATGTAGGCGTATATTCCAGGACACAGATTGGTGGGACCCCAATCTGCTTCACATATCTTCCTGGTGCTAGTGCCCAGTAGAAACCTGAGACCTGTTGTACAGTCTTAAATCCAAATTCACAAGAGTTGTCCTGATTGGTTTAGCCTGACTCAGTCGATTCCTAATCTAATACACTGTGGGGGAGTGTGGGGGGGGGAGTGAGATTATATAGTCCAGACAGGCAGAGGTTTCACCCCTGTGAATATAGGTGGGGACAATAAACTCACTTATACTCAGTCTTGGCTTGGACCCAATTTTCAAAGAGCATAAATCAGGCTTTTTTTTTTTTTTCCTTGACCTGAGTCCATTTTTTTTGGTATTTCCATTCTGTATTTACCTACTCTGCCAGCTCCCAGGTTTGAAGACTCTTATTTCCAATAAGCTTGTTTTTCTATAGGTATTGTTAAAAGATAATTTTCAGAAAAAAGGCAGAATCATGACTTATACAAATGTAAAGATGCATATGTATTAAAGATTTTTATTTTATTCATATGAGAGAACAAACAAGTTATGACCAGTTCAAAGGAAAGTAAAAAAGCATAAATTTGTATGTGATAAAGGAATTGAATTGCAAATGAAGGTAAAACTCATTTTTCCACTGGATGGAGGGAAGTCAATCAAAACTCTGGAACCATTTTGCCTGTCAGTTACCTTCAGTCTACAAAGGTATAAAATATGTCAAAGACCAATTTTAGCTCTGCTGGACTCAGCCCTGGAAGGGTGTGTTCATGTAGCCACTGCATAGTTCTCCCTTAAAGAACACATTTTTCCTCTTACATATTATCTCTCAGAGGGGATCCAAATTCCTTCCCTTTCACTCACTTATTTAGTCAACAAATATCAAATAGCTACAGCATATTAGACACAAGTAATTATAATTTGAAACAACTGTATATGTTGCTTAAAAATTCCAGTTAAATATATGTGCCTTTGAGTTATAAATTGGATTTTTATGTAATTAGTTTTTCTCCTTGTATATCTTAAGTCATCAATCCCTGCTCTACATTTGCACTTCTGAGTTTTAACTTTGTTCTTCTACCATTACAGGAACAGGAACATTCTATGCCATCTAGTGGCAAAAGAGTATGATTTGTCTGTGTTTTGTTTTGTTTTTGCAGAGGTGGGGGAGTTGGAATATATAAATCATCATACCTTGGAAAACATCTAAAATCTATGAGATAATTCTGTTATTATCTGCTTGCTTGAGAAGTATTTTGTCCAAAGGGAGAAAGAAGACATTTCAGCATACCCTGGAAGCTTTTTTTTTTTTTAATTAAAAAAACTTATTTTCCATTTATTAATAGACTATTTTTTAGAGTATTATATGTTCAGAGCGAAACTGAGCAGAAACTAGAGAATTCCCATCTATCCCCTGCCCTCCCACATGCACAGCCTCCCCTATTATCAGTATCCGCTACCACAGTGGTACATTTATTACAATTGATGAACCCATAGTGATGCATCATTGTTACCCAATGTTCATAGTTTTTATTAGTGTTCATTCATATTGTTGTACATTCTGGGGATTTTGACAAAGGTATGAGGAAATGCACCTTCATAGTATTATGCAGAATAGTTTCACTACCCTAAAAATCCTGTTTTCTACCTATTCATACCTTCTTCTGCCCAAGCCCTGGCATACACTGATCTTTTTACTGTCTTCATGATTTTGCCCTTAAGGTTCCCTCTTGTCATCTTTGCCTGATGCCTCATTTATTTTTAGCACTGAATAACTTCTGTCATCTGGTTCTACCACAGTTTATCCATTTGCCTACTGAATGGTATCTTGGTTGCTTCTAAGTTTTGGCAATTACAAATTGCCAAACATCACACACGGGATTTTTTTATGAACATAATTCTTCAACTGCTTTGTGTGAAATACCAATGAGAGTGATTGCTGGATTGTATAGAATTTTAGTTTTATAAGAAACTACCCTGGCAGCTTTTTAAAATCAGCTTTATCAAAATACAATTAATGGTATCCACTTAGGCTATAAAATTCTATGATGATTTGAAGAAGTATCATAAAACCACTGCTAAAATCAACATATAGAATGTGGTCAAGATTCCTCCTGTTCCTTTGCAGTTCATCCCTCACTGTTGATTGGCTCTGGCTCCATACGTTAGTTTTCTTTGTAAAAAAATATTATTTTGTATTAATTGGATTATAATAGTATGTACTATGTCATCTTTTTTTTTCATATGCATAATGATTTTTAAATTTACTCATGTTGTGATGTATCATTAGTTCATTCCTTTTTTTAAAAACAATTTTTAATGTTTATTTTTAAGAGAGAGGAGGGGTACAGAGAGAGGGAGACACAGAATCCAAAGCAGGCTCCAGGCTCTGAGCTGTCAGCACAGAGCCTGATGCAGGGCTCAGACTCACAAACCACGAGATCGTGACCTGAGCTGAAGTTGGATGCCTAACGGGCTGAGCCACCAAAGTGCCCCAGTAGTTCATTCCTTTTTATTACTGACTAGTATCACATTATATGGATATACCATCATTTATTTATCCATTTACCTGTTAATGGGCTTTTAGATTGTTTCCAGGTTTTGCTATTGTGAGTAAAACTGTTGTGAACATCTGTATACAAGCCATTGTGTAGACATATGCTTTCATTTCTTTTAGGTAAACACCTAACAGTGGAATGGTTGGGTTGTACTATACATTTACATTCAATTTTTAAGTAACTGCTAAGTAGCTTCCAAAGTGGTTGTACCATTTTACATGCCCACCAGGTTCCTGTGAGTTCCAGGCTGCCCCACATCCTTACCAACACTCACTATCAACATTTTTAGCCATTCTCATGGGTATTTAGTAGCACCTCATTATGGTTTTAATTTGCATTTTCCCAATGACTAATGACATTGAGCATCTTTTATGTGCTTCTGGCCATTCATATATTTTCTACAAAGTGGCTGTCAAATCTTGTTTACCTTCTCTTGAGTTGTAAAAGTTCTTTATATATTCCAAATAGTTTTTTGTAAGATATATGTTGTAATTCTTTCCCCCTTCTGTGGCTTACCTGGCAACTATTTAAGATTTGTGAGCCCATTGAATGATATTTAGGGGGAGGGAAAAATAATTCTGTTGTGTACCCTCCTAGGTTTTCTGGCTGAGACCCTGCAAATTAGAGTTACAAAGACAGAGTAACAAGAGTAAAAGAAACATACTTAATTAACATGTAACATGTGCATTGTACATACAAACGGGAGAGCTCAGTAATGAGTAACTCAAAGGGGTGCTTTCGGTTTGAATAGCATCTTAAGAAAGAACAGTAAAGGGACGCCTGGGTGGCTCAGTCACTTAAGCGGCCAACTTCTGCTCAGGTCATGATCTCATGGTTCTTGGGTTCGAGCCCCATGTTGGGCTCTGTGCTGGCAGTTCAGAGCCTGGAGCCTGTTTCAGATTCTCCTTCTCTCTCTGTCCCTCCCCCACTTGCTCATGCTTTCTCTCTCTCTCTCTCTCTCAAAAATAAATAAACATTAAAAAAAAATTTTTAACTAAAAAAAATTAAAGCATGGGAAACAGAAACACCGTGAATGCAATTAGAGAAAGGCAAGTGGTCTTATACTGTTGATTCACTGTATGTGAGGGGATGGCATGGTGGGAGAGAAGACTGGAAATAAATTAAGGGCCTTGAATGCCAGGTTTGAATTTGAACTTTGTTCCATAGTTTGAGGAAAGTCAATAAAGATTTTAGAGCAAAGTGGTAGCATCCCCTAATCTATTTTATAGCTCTGTAGTGATGGGTGATGGGTTAGAGGGAGGATGTCATTGAGGTATTTAAAAATAAGGATAGTTAAAAAGAAGTAGGATTTCATTGTGTTCAGAAAATACTTGTGAATGCAACCTGCCAAAAACCATTTTAGATACCAGAGATACAGCACTGAACAACACAAGTCCTTATTATCTGAAGTTTTCATTTTAGTGAGCAAGATAGAAATTAAGGAGTAATAATTTCAAGTAGTGGTAAATGTCATAAGAAAATAAAATAGAAATAAGCTAAAATTATTGGTGGGGCTAGTGGGAGAGAGGCAATAATATTAGGGCATATAGTTTTGGAAGCCCTCTCTGAGGTTATATTTCAGTATTGTGTACATGTGTGTATTTAACCACACAAATATTTATTTCTATAGTAAGGAAAAAACCTCATTTCATCTTCTCCAAGGTACCATGAGGTCTGACTACACGGGCGCACACACACAGCTTCCTTGCTATGCGCCGTTGCTTATCCAGCATTCACCCCAAGGAAACAAGCAGGGTGAAGAGGGGTGGGGTGCGGAGTCATATTGAATAGAGTGACATAAAGAGGCAGGCACATGAAGATCTAAGAGAAGGGCATTCCAGGCAGAGCACACAGCAATTACAAAGTTTTTTTTTTTAATAAATTTTTTTTTTAACATTTATTTGTTATTGAGAGACAGAGACAGAACGTGAGCAGGGGAGGGGCAGAGAGAGAGGGAGACACAGAATCCGAAGCAGGCTCCAGGCTCCGAGCTGTCAACACAGAAGGGGCTCGAACTCAGAAACCATGAGATCATGACCTGAGCCGAAGTCGGTTGCCCAACCAACTGAGCCACTCAGGCACCCCCAAAGTTTTTTTTTTTTTTTTTTTTTTTTGAGAGAGAGAGAGCAAGTGGGAGAGGGCAGAGAAAGAGGGAGAGAGAAAGAATCCCAATTAGGCTCTGAGCTGTCAGCGTGGGGCCCGAACTCAGAAACTGTGAGATCATGACCTGAGCTGAAACCAAGAGTTGGACACTTAACCAACTGAGCCACCCAGGCGCCCCACAAAGGCTTTTATGTCATCAACTTTGCTACAGTAACAAAACCCACCAAATCTTACCTTCTTAGGTCACTAAACACTGCATTCTCACCCATAAGACATACAGGCTACAAATAAGTACTGGCTTTGCTCCAGTTTGCAACTCCACTCTGTCTTTTTAATCTAGGATTGAGGCTAAAGGAGTAGCCCCTGTCTGAAACATGGTCTTCTCATAGTAAAGGACAGAAGAAATTAAGGCTGAGCCAAAACCACGCAAAAGTACTTACAGCTTCTTGAACATAGTATATGTCACATCCACTTGCACTCCATTGACCAGAGCAAATCACATGGCCAATCTCAAAGTCATTCCTTCCGAAAAGGAGAGGTGAATATATAGGGTAATAATATATGATAGATAGGAGCAAACTGGGTGTGTTTAAGATATGGAAAGATTGAAAGGCTCAATGGGAATAGGGAATCTTGGTTTGTTTTGCTTACTGGTATATCCCAAGCCAAAGAGTGCCTTGTACACAATAGGTATTCAATAAATATTTGTTGTGTGAATGAACGAAAGCCGATGTGGTTAGAATGTAAAGAAGACATGAGCTTGCAGTTAGCAGCAATGGGGGAGATTGGGTAGAAATGTAGATGAAGTGGATGAGGTACAGGTGTCTGGCTTCACTTACCCTTGAGCCTGGGTACACTTCTCTCCTTCTCATGGTGACATGAGCTTTCTTTTTATTTATTTTTATTAATGTTTATTTATTCTTGAGAGAGATAGAAAGATAGAGTGCCAGTGGAGGAGGGGCCAAGAGAGATGGGGACACAGAATCTGAAGCAGGCTCCAGGCTGTCAGCATAGAGCCTGACACTGGGCTTGAACTCATGAACCGTGAGATCTCAGCCCGAGCTGAAGTCAGACACTTAACTGAATGTGCCACCCAGGAGCCCCCCTAATAAATTCCCCTTTTTGCCAAAACTGTTTCAGATGGAGTTTCTGTGCAACAAGAGAGCTGATTAACAGAGCCTGGGAGCTTCAAAGGCATCTATGCACTGGTCTGTTTCTCACTCTTAAAGCTAGGAAAGAGTATATAGCAAAGTTTCTTTTTAGTCAGGTTAGGGAACATTCAAATTTCTAGCAAATTCAAACTGGTAAAATGTCAATAAATTATGCAGTTTATTATACAGTAAATTATGCGGTTATGCACATTTTCTTTTTAAAATAGATCCATATTTTTAAAAAATATGGATCTTCTACTCTTAGGAAGCAAGTGTTAAGGAATGAAGGGAAACGATACTACGTGTCATCATGGTGGTTGTTGGAACATCAAATTTTATACCTTATATTTTCTATAAAAGTAATCAAAAGTTGTGTGGTTAGGTAGTTTAGCTGGAACTAGATGACTATAATATTGATGACATTTCATTTTTTCTTGTGGTAATGAATACTTTACAATGTTACAATAGGGCATTCACCTTCCACATCAGACTTTAAAGGAAACAGAGCAGGAACCCTATAATTAAATGCACAGTGGAAACACACTGGAAATAACAAATGCTCAAACAATGAATGACTAAAATGTATGGATACTTATGTATCCATAAGTAACCTGAAATAATGTCTGCTAATTAAAAGTGAAAGTTTTATGATGACTAAGAAAAACTTAAAAAAAATTTTTTTTTTACGTTTTATTGTATTTTTGAGAGACAGAGTGTGGGTGGGGGATGGACAGAGAGAGAGGGAGACACAGAATGTGAAGCAGGCTTCAGGCTTCAAGTCGTCAGCACAGGGCCCGACGCTGGGCTCAAACTCACGAACCATGAGATCATGACCTGAATCGAAGTCAGACGCTTAACCAACTGAGCTACCCAGGTGCCCCGATGACTAAGAAAATTAGTAAAATGTTTAAGGTACTCTGCTAAAAGACAAGGCAAATGTTTAAAAAATCACATGTGATTGCAACTATACCGAATTCATAGATCTGAAAGATAATAGATGTTTTGGCTGCCCAGCAGCTGGGCACCACATCAAGGGGGTGCCCACTACAAGCTTGTTTACTTCCTTCTCCAGCCTGGTCTTGACGCACAGGGTCTGTCTGCTTCTCATGTCTGATTATTGTCTTCACCTCTCTAACCACTAGCTTTGTTTTTTTCTGTTTCTGACCTTTTCTTGCACTCTTTATCTTTGTTACACTTGACTCAGTCCATGCTTCATAGATGTTAACAGCCTCAGCTTCCCCAGCTTCAACCCACCTTTCGGGGAAACTTTTTCTACACCTATTCTATCCCACCTATATGCAGCATGTCTTACAGACAGAGTCTTCACAATATATGCAGTTGAAACTTTAGTATTCTAGAGTCTTAGGATAATGGGTAATATTTTCTTTTCTTTCCAAAGTTTCCTTGTTCCAACACCATTGCAATAAACATTTTAAAGACAATAGCAATAGGCCTTTTTCTCATTTCTGCCAAGAGTGGCACCTAGTGGTGATTCTTTAGAACTGCACTTTTCAGCCACAAGTTGATTTAAAAAAAAAAAAAAAGAAATCAAAGAAGCAGATGCTACTATTACTACTACTATTACTACTATTCACTAGCAGTTTTGTGTTTATAATATAACAGTATAATATATGTATGCCAGGAATTAATCTACCTGGGAGCAGAAACCACCTCATGGAGTTAGCTGGCTCAGAAATTATACAAGCCTTGCAGATTTCCCAACATACATGTAAGGCAATTCCCCATAGGAATCCAGTTTTCTTCACATTTTAAAAAATTTATTTATTGTTTAATTTACTACATCCAAGTTAGTTAGCATATAGTGCAACAATGATTTCAGGAGTAGATTCCTTAATGCCCCTTACTCATTTATGCCATCCCCCCTCCCATAACCTCTCCAGCAATGCTGTTTGTTCTCTATATTTAAGAGTCTTATGTTTTGGCCCTCTCCTGTTTTATATTATTTTTGCTTCCCTTCCCTTATGTTCATATGTTTTATACCTTAAGTTCCTCATCTAAGTGAAGTCATGATATTTGTCTTTTTCTGAGTAATTTCGCTTAATATAATATCCTCCAGTTCCATCCACAGAGTTGCAAATGGATTGCCTTTTTGATTGCCGAGTAATACTCCATTATATATATATATCACATCTTCTTTATCCATTCATTCATCGATGGACACTTGGGTTCTTTCCATACATTGGCTATTGTCAATAGTGCTGCTATAAACATTGGGGTGCACGTGCCCCTTCAAAACAGCATACCTGTATCCCCTGGATAAATTACTAGTAGTGCAATTGCTGGATTGTAGGGTGGTTCTGTTTTTTATTTGAGGAACCTCTATACTGTTTTCAAGAGTGGCTGCACCAGTTTGATTCCCACCAGTAGTGTAAAAGCGTTCTTCTTTATCTGCATCCTGGCAACATCCATTGTTTCCTGAGTTGTTAATGTTAGCCATTCTGACATGTGTGAGTTGGTATCTCATTGTGGTTTTGATTTGTATTTCCCTGAGGATGAGTGATGTTGAGCATTTTTCATGTGTCGGTTAGCCATCTAGATGTCTTCCTTGGAGAAGTGTCTATTCGTGTCTTTTGCCCATTTGTCCACTGGATTATTTGTTTTTTGGGTGTTGAGTTTGATAAGTTCCTCACAGATTTTAGATACTAACCCTTTATCTGATATGTCATTTGCAAATATCTTCTCCCATTCCATCGGTTGCCTTTTAGTTTTTCCGATTGTTTCTTTCCTTGTGCAGAAGCTTTTTATCTTGATGAGGTCCCAATAGTTTCATTTTTGCTTTTGTTTCCCTTGGCTCTGGAGATCTGTTGAGTAAGAAGTTGTTGCAGCCGAGGTCAAAGAGGTTTTTGCCTGCTTTCTCCTTGAAGATTTTGATGGCTTCCTGTCTTACATTTAGGTCTTTCATACATTCTGAGTTGAATTTTGTGTATGGTGTAAGAAAGTGATCCAGGTTCTTTGTTTTTTTTGTTGTTTTTTTTTTTGCATGTCACTGTCCACTTTTCCCAGCACCATTTGCTAAAGAGACTGTCTTTATTCCATTAGATATTCTTTCCTGCTTTGTCAAAGATTAGTTGGCCGTACACTTGGGGGTCCATTTCTGGGTTCTCTATTCTGTTCCATTGATATGAGTGTCTGTTCTTGTGCCAGTATCATATTGTCTTGATTACAGCTTTGTAGTACATCTTGAAGTCCGGGATTGAGATGCCTCCAGCTTCAGTTTTCTCTTTCAAGATTACTTTGGCTATTCGGCTATTTTATGGTCCCATACAAATTTTAGGATTGTCTGTTCTAGCTCTGTGAAGAATGCTGTTGTTATTTTGATAGGGATTGCATTGAATATGTAGATTGCTTTGGGTAGTATTGACATTTTAACAATGTTTGTTCTTCTGATTCAGAAGCATGGAATATATTTCCATTTTTTTGTGTCTTCTGTTTTTTCATAAGCTTCTGTAGTTTTCAGTGTATAGATTTTTCCCTCTTTGGTTAGGTTTATGCCTAGGTATTTTATTGTTTTTTTTGTGTGTGCAGTTGTAAATGGGATCAATTCCTTGATTTCTCTTTCTGTTGCTTCATTGTGTATAGGAATGCAACTGATTTCTGTGCATTTATTTTATATCCTGTGACTTTGCTGAACTCATGGATCAGTTCTAGCAGTTTTTTGGTGGAATCTTTTGGGTTTTCCATGTAGAGTATCATGTCATCTGCAAAAAGTGAAAGTTTGACTTCCTCCTTGCCGATTTGGATGCCTTTTATTCCTTTGTGTTGTCTGATTGCTAAGGCTAAAACTTCCAATACTATGTTAACAGTGGCAAGAGTGGACATCCCTGTTGTGTTCGTGACCTTAGGGAGAAAGCTCTGTTTCCCCCATTGAGGATGATATTGGCAGTGGGTCTTTCATATATGGCTTTTATGATCTTGAGGTATGATCCTTCTGTCTCTATTTTCTTGAGGGTTTTTATCAAGAAAGGATGCTGTATTTTGTCAAATGCTTTCTCTGCATCTATTGAGAGGATCATGTGGTTCTTGTCCTTTCTTTTATTGATGTGATGTGTCACATTGATTATTTTGCTGATATTGAACCTGCCCTGCATCCCAGGTATAAATCCCACTTGGTCGTGGTGAATAATTTTTTTAATGTATTGTTGGATCTGGTTGGCTAGTATCTTGTTGAGGATTTTTGCATCCATGTTCATCAAAGAAATTGGTCTGTAGTTTTAGTGGGGTCTTTGTCTGGTTTTGGAATCAAGGTGATGCTGGCTTCATAGAAAGAGTTTGGAAGTTTTCCTTCCATTTCTATATTTTGGAATGGTTTCAAGAGAATAGGTGTTAACTCTTCTTTAAATGTTTGGTAGAATTCCCCCTGGAAAGCTCTCTGGCCCTGGACTCTTGTTTTTTTGGGAGATTTTTGATTACTACTTCAATTTCTTTACTGGTTATGGGTCTGTTCAAATTTTCTATTTCTTCCTGTTTCCGTTTTGGTAGTTTATATGTTTCTAGGAATTTGTCCACTTCTTCCAAATTGCCCATTTTATTGGCATATAATTGCTCATAAGATTCTCTTGTTACTGTTTGTATTTCTGCAGTGTTTGGTTGTGATCTCTACTCTTTCATTCTTGATTTTATTTATTTGGGTCCTTTTTCTTTTTGCTCAAACTGGCTAGGGGCTTATCAATTTTGTTAATTCTTTTCTTTTTTTAAAATTTATTTATTTTTGAGAGAGAGACAGAAACAGTGTGAGTGGGGGAGGGGCAGAGAGAGAGAGACACACACACAGAATCTGAAGCAGGCTCCAGGCTCTGAGCTGTCAGCACAGAGCCCGATGCGGGGCTCGAACCCATGAACCGTGAGATCATGACTTGAGCTGAAGTCGAACGCTCAACCAACTGAGCCACCCAGGTGCCCCCCCCCCCCCCCCCCCCCCGCCCCACAGTTTTAGTAATTCTTTCAAGGAACCAGCTTCTGGTTTCATTGATCTGTTCTACTGTTTTTTTGGTTTTGATAGCATTGGTTTCTGCTCTAATCTTTATTATTTCCTGCTTTCAGCTGGTTTTCGGTTTTATTTGCTGTTCTTTTTCCAGGTCTTTGAGCTGTGAGGTTAGGTTGTGTAACAGACCTTTCTTCCTTCTATAGGAAGGTCTGAATTGCTATATACTTCCCTCTTATGACCACCTTTGCTGCATCCCAGAGGTTTTAGGCTGTGGTATTACCATTTCCATGGCTTCCATGTGCTTTCTAATTTCCTCTTTAATGTCTTGGTTAGCCTATTCATTCTTTCAAAAAAAATTTTTTTTAATGTTTATTTATTATTGGAAGACAGACACAGAGTGTAAGCAGGGGAGGGGTAGGCAGAGGGGCAGACACAGAATCTGAAGTAGGCTCCAGGCTCTGAGCTGTCAGCACAGAGCTTGACACGGGGCTCGAGCCCACAAACTGTGAGATCATGACCTGAGCTGAAGTCGGTCGTCCAACCAACTGAGCCACCCAGGCACCCCACCTATACTCCAAGTATTTGTTATCTTTCCAAATTTTTTCTTATGGTTGATTTTGAGTTTCATAACGTTGTGGTCTGAAAATATGCATGGTATGATCTCAATCTTTTTGTACTTGAGGGCTGATTTGTGTTCCAGTTTGTGATCTCTTCTGTGATCTATTCTGGAGTTCCATGTGCACTCAAGAAGAATGCATATACTTCGGCTTTTGGATGAAATGTTCTGAATATATCTGTTAAGTCCATCTGGCCCAGTGTGTCATTCAAAGCCCTTGTTTCCTTGTTGATTTTCTGTTTAGATGATCTCCTTTGCTGTAAGTGGAGTGTTGAAGTCCCCTACTATTATGATGTTATTGTCAATGAGTTTCTTTGACACAATGTTTGTGATTAATTGGTTTATATATTTGGGTGCTTGCACGTTGGGGGCATAAATGTTTACATTTGTTGAGGCTTCTTGATTATGATATAATACAATTCTTCACCTCTTGTTACAATCTTTATCTTAAAATCTAGATTGTCTGATATAAGTATGGTTACCACGGCTTTCTTTTGGCGACTATTAGCATGATAGATGGTTCTCCATCCCCTTATTTTCAATCTGAAGGTGTCTTTAGGCTTAATATGGGTCTCTTGTAAACAGCATATAGATGGATCTTGTTTTCTTATCCGTTCTGTTATATTCTGTCTGTTGATTGGAGCGTTTAGACCATTGACATTTAGAGTGAGTACTGACAGATATGATTTATTGCCTTTCTGTCACCTATAGAGTTGGAGTTTCTGGTAATGTTCTCTGGTGCTTTCTAGTCTTTGTTGCTTTTGGTCTTTTTTTTTTTCCCCCTCATCTTTTCTCTCCTCAGAGAGAAGTTAAAATTTCTTGCACGGCTGGTTCACTAGTCACAAACTCCTTTGATTTTTGTTTGTCTCGGAAACTTTTTATCTCTCCTTCTATTTTGAATGACAGCCTTGCTGCATAGAGAATTCTTGGCTGCATATTCTTCCCATTCAGCACATTGACTATATCCTACCACTCCTTTCTGGCCTGCCAAGTTTCTTTGGATAGGTCTGCTGTGAACCTGATATGTCTTCCCTTGTAGGTTAGGGACTTCTTTTTTTCCCTTGCTGCTTTCATAATTCTTTCCTTGCCTGAGTATTTTGTGAATTTGACTATGGTATGGTCGGTTTTTGTTGAATCTAATGGGAGTCCTCTGTACTTACTGGATTTTGATGACTGTCTTTCCCCTGGTTAGGAAAGTTTTCTGCTATGATGTGCTCACATAAATTTTCTACCCCTTTTTCTCTCTCTTCATCTTCTGGGAACCCTGTGATTCTTATTTCTTTTTAAAGAGTCACTGAGTTCTCCAATTTTTATTTCATACTCTTTTGCCATAGTCTCCTTCTTTTTATCTGTTTCATTATTCTCCCTAAGTTTGTCCTCTGTATCGCTGATTTGCTACTCTGCCTCATCCATCCTTGCCGCCATGGCATCCACTCGAGATTGCAGCTCAGTTGTAGCATTTCTTATTTCATCCTGACTAGTTTTTACTTCTTTTATCTCTGCAGAAAGGGATTCTAATCTATTTTCCACCTCAGCTAGTATTCTTAGTATCATGATTCTAAAGTCTGGTTCAGACATCTTGCTTGTATCTGTGTTGATTAAGTCCCTGGCTCTCATTTCTTCCTGTTCTTTCTTTTGGGGTGAATTCCTTTGTTTCATCATTTTGGAGAAGAAAAGGAATTAATAAAGTAAAAAAATAATAATAAAATTAAAAACAACTCAAAGACATCAAATAAAGTTTGCTAGATCCTAGGTGTGTTTTGGTGTGGTTGTTGAAAGAAGCTTGATAGATTAGAAAAAAAAGGGAAAGATAAGGAGAAAAAAAGGAAAACTTCTGGAAATTTGAAAAAATGAATACAATAAAATAGAATAAAATGAAATGATAAAAGTAAAACAATTTAAAAAATTTACAAAAAAGTAAAAAATGTAGAAAAAATTTAAAGAAAAATTTTTTAATATAAATGGAAAATACAAGTAGATTTTTTTCTCTTTTCTGTATTCAAGAGTAAGAAAAGAAAAAGGAAAAAATTGAGTAAAAGAACCAGTGAACAGAATGCAGTATGATTGAAATTATATCTGTTTTCCCAGAGAAGTCAAGCTATGAAGTACTTTATAGTCTGCAAACTAAGCAGGCAGAGAGACTTGTGTTTGTCAAGAGCACTGTTGGCCCAGTTGGGCAGGGCTTAGTGTAACAGGTCCATTCTCCACTTGATGGCCCTGCTTAGCTTACTGGGCTGGAGTGCTGTGGCGCATGTAGACATGTATGCTTATCCGAAGGAAGGGTGAAAATGGCATCACCCAGCTACCCAATCTCTTGTATTGGAACTCTGTGCTCTCCACAACCGGCACCCTCCTTTGTCTCTGGCTTCCGTCCACTCCCCACTTCTAAACTGCCTGTGATAAAGCCGTCAGGCTGCCAAGCAGCACCTCCCTCCTGAGTTTTATCTCAAATGGGGCTGTGTTTCCCAACCCCTCACTTCTATGGGACTGCAGCTTTGACTCACTCAGATCTTCTGGGGGAGGGTCTTACTGAGCAATGGCCAAGTGCCAGCCATCCCTCAAAACGTTCAGGAGACTGCACTGCTGCCAATGCCCAGAGTCTGTGTCTGGGTGCCAGCCTGCCCTGGAAGAAGTTAACGCGATTGTGTAGCAGCAGTGTTTCAGGGTTTATGGAAAATCACAACACACATCTGGCACCAGGCTTCCCCTGTAACGTCTTTGTTCCAGCACCAGTGAATGTGGTTGTTCTCCAGAGTCCACTGGGACCTTTTCCTGTGGGGTGACTGCACAGTCTCTACCAGATGTCCTACTAGCAGGGGAACCGCCTCTCCCCATGTGGCCTGAGGACCTATCCAACCTTGCTCTCTGCTCCTGGGGATTCTCCCTTTCCACCAGAGCACCTCCAGATATTGAGTTGTGAAGTTTCAGACTCCGCTCCCCCTGTTTATAGAGTCTTAATGGAATTTAAACACTCTTCTTTCTCCTTTCTCCCTTTTGTGTTCAGTCTCTGCGGCTATTTCCACTTTTCCACTTTCTTTCCAGCTGCTTTTTTTTTTGGGGGGGGGGGGTGCTTTTCTTGTACTCTTCCCCCATCTCCATCCTCTCTCTGCAAGGAAAAACAGCTCCCTGCCCTCCACAGCTTCTCTCTCCCCCAGTTCTCCTCTCCATGCTGCGTACCTGCCAAGTTCTGTGGTTTAGATTGTGCAGATTGTTGTGTTAATCCTCAAATCAGTTTTCTAGGTGTGCAGGATGGTTTAGTGTTGATCTGCCTGTATTTCAGGGTTGAGAGACGCAATAAAAAATCAGTTTTATTTTCATTTCCTAAGACTGGATCTCCTCTGAACAGTAATTCTTATATAGTGAGAATTTGCATCTTCTGCTGAATCCTGATGTTTTTGGACACTATAGGGTGTCTTGTAAATGTTCACCACTGTTTTAATTTCCTCAGGCTGCCTTAACCGTACTACAAACTGAGTGGCGTAAGCAACAAAACTGTATCAGCTCACAGTTCTGTAGGCTTAAATTCCAAGAGCAAAGTGTACCAGGGTTGGTTTCTTTTGTATGATGTCAGAAAGAGTCTGTTGATGCTTTTCCCCTAGTTTCTGGTGGTTTGCTGTCAATCTTTGGCATTCCCTGACTCTCTTCTTTCATCTTCATGTGGCATTCTCCCTGTATACCAGACTGTCTCTAAATTTACCCTTTTTATAAGGCCACTGTCATATTGGATTAGCGCCTCCCCTCCCCCCACCAACCCGTGACCTTAATTTAACCAATTACGGCTGCAGTGAACTTATTTCCAAATAAGATCACATTCTGAGGTACTGGGTGGTAGGGCCTCAACATGAATTTGGAGGGGACACAGTCCAACCCACGGCAATCCTTGTACGTTCAGACTTTCATTTCTGCTATGTTGGTATCAGGCTTAGCCATGAAATTGCTTTGGCCAATATAATGTGAGGAGAAGTGGTGTGTGCAGTTTAAGCAGAGACTAAAAATTTGTTTCCCTCTGCTATGAATCTGACAGTATTCCAAATAGAGACTATTTCACCAGCTTATGTCTCAGAGTGACTGTGACATGGAGCAGAGTAGCAGCTGACATTGAGTGGATCTGTTGTATGAAAAAGAAATAAACCTTCATGATTTTAAGCCACGAAGACTTTGAGGTCATTTGTTACTGAAGCATACATTAACTTAAGCTGACTGACACAGTAAATACCTGACTTAAGCTGATACCGTAAATTCACTTCTAATGTGGAGGTTTTCTTCATTCATCAGATATTTGTTGAAAAATTACTATGTGATAGGCCTAGTTTTATGTGTTGGACACTGTGATAGTTAATTTTATATCAATTTGACGAGGTCAAGGAACCCAGGTGTTTGTTCAAACATCAGTCTGGATGTCTCTGAAGGTGTTTATCAAGTGAGATTAACATTTAAATCAGTGGACTTTAAGTAAATTGTCCTCTATATAATGTGAATGGGCCTGATCCAATCAGTTGAAGGCCTTAGGAGAAAAAAAGACTAACACTCCCCTAGGAAAAGGGAATTCTGCCGCCAGACTGCTTTCAGACTCTGAGCTGTAAAATCAACTCTTCTTGGGTCTCCAGTCTCCTGGACTGCTCTGCAGATTTCAAACTTGCTGACCCCCACAAGTCACATGAGCCAATTCTTTAAATAAATCACTGTATATATGCACATCCTATTGGTTCTGTTTCTTTGCAGAAACTTGATTAATACACATATCAGCAAACAAGCTAGAAATAATCCTCAGAGATTATAGTCTAAGGAAGGATATACATAAATAAAGAGGAAAATTACAGTGTTATGTAGTAAATGCTGGAAAATACTCCATGTAATAGGAGTACATAGAAAGAGCATATAACCTTGACTTACGGAGTCAGAAAACAGTCTCTGGAGGAAATGAAGTCTAACATGAGAACTGAAAGTGGCAAGTGGATTAGGAGTTAGCCAAATGCAGAAGCAGGGTGGTGGGGACCAGGGATTGAATTGAGTATAGGACATGCATTCTCAGTGGAGGAATTATTGCCCTTAAGGGGAGAAAACTGGTATTTGGCAGGTGAAATCAACCATAACTATTACAACTTCTTGTGACCTTGTAAAACTGAATCCTTACTGACAAATTCATACTCCTTCATTTATGGGGCAGTGGGGGAGATGAATAGAAGAAACATCTAAAAGGTCTTCTTAAGGGGGCAGTGACGAAAAAGGTTGAGAACATTGGTGTAGAAAGACCATTAAGGTAGAGGAATGATTACATGGAAGCTACAGAAGTAAACTAGTATATAATAACTAGTACATACTAACTAATTTACTAAATAGTATACTTAGGTCTATCCTTAATCTTTGGGGACTTTTAAAAGTAGAATATATTATTATGTAAAGGAACTATTCATGTTTATGTTACCTTCCTGCATTTAACCTCTTCCATAGGGACCTATTTCACCTGTAAACATCTGTTTCTATTTGCAAAGTCTTTCAGGAGCCATGATGACTGATCCTATCTGTGCTTTGCTAGTTATGTCATGTATCAGATCCAAGAGTTACTAATTTCTATAGTATGACTGATTTATATACTATGACTATTTCTATACCATTAGAATGGTTGGGGTATAGGAGTGGGACAAAGCAGAAGCAGGGAGGTGGTGAGAGAAGAGGCTGTTCTGAACACAAATTTTAAAATTAAATCTGGAAATGTGATTTGCCTTCAGTTACCTAAATAAGGAAAATTGGACTTTATGTCTAAATTATCTGCTGCAGACTTTGCTCACTTTTTTAATATATGAATCTGTCCTTTGTGTGTGTAGACACATGCTGAATGAATCATTAAGTTTTAAACATTTTCTTAGAAATGTTGTTTCTAAGGACAGTTGTTAAAATATCTTTTTCTGTCTATCATGCCAGGACTTTTTAGTTTTATAATTGTAGTTTCTAGAATAGCATCATGTTCAGGTGGGTACTTAATCATAAAGCTATTCTGGAAGGTGCATTAGCCTCTGGAGAATTTGCATGTGATTTACATCACTGGAGTTTCAAAGATTAAAAAATAGAAGAGTAAAAAGATATTCTTCTGGGCTCCATTGTTGGAATGCACAATGGTCTATTTAGTAACCATTATCATTATCTTCCTCCCAGATTGAATTAAAATTACTTTAATATTCTATTAGGAAAATCTTTGTAAAAATGCTGCCAATCATTTTTATTTTTCCCCCAGCAGCTTGTTAACAGTGAATTCAAGGCTAATTCAGTGCTTTGGGAATATAGTATAAACTTAATTTTAAAATCTAGAGAACTAAGAAATTGTATGTTATACCATCAGTTTTAACTTTTAATATTTTTCTACCATATCCCTGGCTTGCTTGATGTAAGTAGACTTGATCTAAATTAAAAAAAAAAATTTTTTTAATGTTTATTTTTGGGAGAAAGAGAGAGAGGGAGGGACAGAGAGAGAGAGAGAGAGAGACAAAATCTAAAGCAGGCTCCAGGCCTCATGCTGTCAGCACAGAACCAAACATGGGGCTTGAACCCACGAACCGCAAAATCATGACCTGAGCTGAAGTTGGACTCTTAACCAACTGAGCCACCCAGGCGCCTCCGACTTGATCTAAATTTATAATATACTTTTCTTAGGAGGCAGCATTCTTGTACTATTTTTTGTAAGGTCTTTTTACATAAAAGACAGTATATAGAAATAGGTCTGAGTATGTACTCTGGAGTCAAACTGCCTGGGTTCAAATCCTGAGTTGAATCTGTTTGGGTTTTGGAGCACCTGGGTGACTGAGTGGGTTAAGCCTCCAACTCTTGATTTCAGCTCAGGTCATGATCTCACAGTTTTATGAGTTCAAGCCTCGCATCGGGCTCTGTGCTGACTGTGCAGAGTCTGCTTGGAATTTTCTCCTCTCTCTCTGCCTCTACCCACTTGCACTCTCTCAGTCTCTCTCTGCCTCTACCCACTTGCACTCTCTCAGTCTGTCTCAAAACAAATATGTAAAATAAATTAAAAAAAAAAAAAGAATCTGTGTGGGTTAAAATGTTACACAAGCTTTTATAAACTTGGGCAGATGAGTAAAGTTCCGTAACTTTATCCTCTGTACCTCACTTTACTCCAATGTAAATGATGGCTGATAAGAGAACTACCACATAGAGTTGTTGTGAATTGTAAATGAGTTAATTATGTAAAACACTTAGAACAGTACCTGGTATGTACTCAGTACTCAATAATGTGAACTATTGGGGCACCTGGGTGGCTCAGTCAGTTAGGCGGCCGACTTTGGCTCAGGTCGTGATCTCGCAGTCTGGGAGTTGGAGCCCTGCATCAGGCTCTATGCTGACAGCTCAGAGCCTGGAGCCTGCATCAGATTCTGTGTCTCCTTCTCTCTCTGCCCCTCTCCCATTCATGCTCTGTCTCTCTCACTCTCAAAAATAGATAAACGTAAAAAAATTTAAAAAAAAGTAATGTGACTATCAACAATAGCCAAAGTATGGAAAGAGCCCAAATGTCCATCGATGGATGAATGGATAAAGAAAATGTGGTGTGTGTGTGTGTGTGTGTGTGTACACACACACACACACACACACACACACACACACACACACAATTGAGTATTACTCGCCAATCAAAAAGAATGAAATCTTGCCATTTGCAACTACGTGGATGGAACTGGAGGGTATTATGCTAAGTGAAATTAGTCAGAGAAAGACAAAAATCATATGATTTCACTCATATGAGCACTTTAAGAAACAAAACAGATGAACATAAGGGAAAGGAAACAAAAATAATATAAAAACAGGGAGGGGGACAAAATAGAAGAGACTTACAAATATGGAGAACAAACTGAGGGTTACTGGAGGGGTTGTGTGTGGCGGGGGCGGGTGGTGGGCTAAATGGGTAAGGGGCATTAAGGAATCTACTCCTGAAATCATTGTTTACTATATGCTAACTAATTTGGATGTAAATTTTAAAAAATAAAAGATAAAATTAAAAAAAAAATGATGTGAGCTATTACTATTTGGAGCTCTGTATTGAGTTTTAAAACCATTTGTTGAGTGCTTCTTGTATGCAATACAAGGAACTTACTTGTGGAGCTGTTCATACATCTTACCTAAAATGATCTTCAGAGAATGACTCAAGGTATTTTTTTAAACTGACTTTTTTTTTTTTTAGTATCATTATTGTTCTCTTCAGTACATTTCAGGCCTTCATATTAGTTTATGTTGTTTAGGCTAGGATGATATTTTTGTTTTTATGTGAGAAGATAAACATCTATGGTTCCTTAGAAAAAGCATTCCTTGGGGCAGTTGGTGGGAGAGGACTTCCTCTTCAGAATTTTGTATTGACAAATGCTACACATAGCATTTGTCATTGTGGCACTGCTTTTTCTGTGGTGACAATAGGAAAAAGGTAGTTACCCATGATTTTCTGACTTTTTGAAAACATTTTAAATGTTTTACTTATTTTTGAGAGAGAGAGAGAGAGAGAGCATGCGCAGGTGGGAAAGAGAAAGAGAAGGAGACAGAGGATCCCAAGCGGACTCTGCGATGATAGCAGAGAGCCCATTGTGGAGCTCGAACTCAGGAACCATGAGATCATGACTGGAGCTGAAGTCGGATGCTCAACCGACTGAACCACCCAGGCGCCCCTTGAAGTTTTATTAAAGAAATTTAAAAACTTTCAATATTTATATCTTTCAGAAAATGTCTTTGAAAATCACCAATGCAAAACGAATTGAAGGCCTTGATAGTAATGTGTGGTGAGTACCTCAGAGTAAACAATAATAATTTGGTGAAGTTTTTTTTCCTATACATTTTATATACACACCTATATTGGGAATTTTTAGCCTTATCTACAATCTACAAATAAAAGCACTTATTTTAATTTATTCATTAAGTGGAATTGTAAGGAAGTTAAGGATCCATACACTGATTTATTCATTTAGCACATGTGTTAAGCCTGCAAATAGAGAAAAGGACAAATTTGGATGATGCCCACATGGCACTTAATTTGTAGTCCATTAGCTAGCAGCCGCTGGTGTGGTTGAGGAAAAAAAATAGATGATGGAACTGTCGGTGTCATGGAATTGAGATTTGTAAGAAATTTTTAAGTTAATTAATTCAGCTATCATCTTATTAGGTAAAGTCATTTTGTAGGTGGTAAAATTTGGGGGGGGGAACTCATTTTTTTTTTTTTTTTTTATTTGTAAGACTAAAGTAGGTCTTAGTTTTTCAGTTTTAATGTTAAGATTGTGAGGTATAAGGGATGCCTGGGTGGCTCATTCGGTTAAGCATCCAACACTGGGTTTCAGCTCAGGTCATGATCTCATAGTTTCATGAGTTTGAGCCACGTGTCGGGCTCTGTGCTGACAGTGCTGAGCCTGCTTTGGATTTTCTATCTCCCTCTTTCTTTCCTCCTTCTCCACTCATGCTGTCTCTCTCTCTCAAAGTAAATAAATAACATTTTATAAAAAGTAAAAAGATTATGAGGCATAAAAATCTAACTTTGTAATTATGGTACTTATTAGTATTTTTTAATTTTAGGATTGAATTTACCAAGTTGGCCGCAGACCCCTCTGTTGTGAATCTTGGCCAAGGCCTTCCAGATATATCCCCTCCTATATATGTAAAGGAAGAATTATCAAAGATTGCAGCAATCGATAGCCTGAACCAGTATACACGAGGCTTTGTAAGTATATTAAGACCATGTGTGACATGAACTTGTATTTTATATTGTATTGTGTGTGAAATGTGAAGTGAACTTCTATCACTTCTCTGTAATTGGCTTTCTGGGGCCAACTGTCCCAAACAGATAATCAGAGAAACCCCCATCCTTGCCCTGATCTCCTAGAAGGAGCCATCCCCAACTTCTAACGCCTCCATAGTCCTTTACCATTGTTCCAGCATAGGGTCTAATGGCAACAAGGAAGAGAGAATATTCTCTTTTTTCCTCCAGTTTTTTTTTCTTAATTGCAGTGGAGTTAACATTCAGTGTTATGTTAGTTTCAGGTATACAGAATAATGATTCAGCAATTCTGTACATTACTCAGTGCTCATCATGGTACATGTACTTTTAGTCTCTATAACCTATTCACTCGTCCTCCTACTCATCTCCCCTCTGCTAACAGATTAGTTTGTTCTCTATAGTTAAGAGTCTGGTTTTTGGCTTGTCTCTGTCCCTCTCTCTTTTTTTCCCTTTGTTTTGTTTCTTAAATTCCACATCTTAGTGCAATCATAAGGTATTTGTCTTTCTCTAGCTGTCTTCTTTTGTTTAGCATTATACTCTAGCTCCATCCATGTTGTTGCAATTAACAAGATTTCATTCTTTGTTATGGCTGAGTAATATTCCATTGTATATATTTATACCAACTCTTCTTTTCCATTCATTCTATTGATGGACACTTGGGCTGCTTCCATAGTTTGGCTATTGTAAATAGTGCTGCTATTAATATAGGGGTGCATATATCTTTTCAAATTAGTGTTTTCAAATTTATTGGGTAAGTATCCAGTGGAATTACTGGATCCTATGGTAACTCTGTTTAATTTTCTGAGGAAGCTCTGTACTGTTCCACAGTGGCTGTACCAATTGGCATTCACACCGCTAGTGCTAGAACTTCCTTTCTTCACCTCCTTGCCAACACTTGTTGTTTCTTGAGTTTTTTATTTTTGCCATTCTGACAGCTATAAGGTGATATTTCATTGCGGTTTTGATTTGCATTTACAATTCTATTTTTAATTTTTTGAGGAACCTCTATGCTGTCTTCCACAGTGACTATACCAATTTGCAGAGTATTCTCTCAATGCACATATTTTCTCTGCCGTTAACACATGCAGTTATTAGGCCATCAGCACTGGCCTCTTAATTAATAACCTCTTTTTCCAATTAGTTACTTTCTTCCTCTTTACCTGTCTATCAATCCCTATCCTTCTGTGATGAAATACTTAGGATATCCAAAGTTTCCTAGATTCTACAAAAAAAGTGCCACAACGTAGTAAGTGAATTGAGCAAGGTTTCAGGGTGTAAGGCCAATAGATAAAAATCAATTGTATTTCTGTATACTAAAAATGAGCAGCTGGTTAAGATTTTTTGAAATATCATTTATAATAGCATCCCAAAGCATTAAATATTTGAACTGATGTTTTAAAATATACACAAGATCTGTGTGCTGAAAACTACAAAACATTGCTGAGAGACATTAAAGAAGACCTATATAAATGGAGTCATAATGTGATATCCAACAGACTGGGAGATGGAATATTGTTGTCAGTTCTCTCTAAGCTGATCCATAGTAGAGTTTGGCAGCCTATGGCCTTGATCCATATCTGACTCACTCCTGATTTTGTATAAATAAAGTTTTATTAGATCATAACCATGCCCATTCTTTAAATATTTTTCAGGTTTTATAAATATATGTGAGTATGTATGTATATGTGTTTGTATGTTAGTATAAGCACAGGGAATGGTGTTGCACTGTCACCAGGCCGTGGACGACATTGGTCACCTCAGGGAGATGAGATGGAAGGTTGTTGAGGAGAGAACATAATTTTTTTTTTTTTTACACATCTCTGCCTAGTTTTAAATATTATATGAAGCATACTTTATTTTTATAAGTAAAAATTTCTTTAAGACACAGACCCTTATAATTCTGAGGTAAGATGTGTAGTGTTTATAGTTGCTTTCAGATCACCCTTTGCTAGAGTTTGTTAGACCTGTCATTAAAATGAAATTCAAAGGGAATTTTGGATTTCTGGAAGTAGTGACAATTTCCTGCTCTTTCCACAAATCATGTATATTTTTTTGAGCTTGAATTTAAGTAGTCTTTTCTCTTGCTATTATTTTTTAGTTTAGTGGCTTTGTTCTATCACCTCCCCTATTATTAATTATACTTAATTTCTCTCATATTGTAATATCTCTCATCTCAAAATATGAGAAATGTGCTATAGCTTTGTTTTTATTGGTTTTAACTGTGTGGGGGTCTGTGACATACTAGCTAACATTCTGACAAAGGTGACAAATAAAAGTATCTTTGAAAAAAGAGCCTCCTTTTCACATGAACTGGGATGGATAACTTACTTCATAAACATGGGGTATATCCTGCCAACCTCCATCTTGTCCTGTGTCCTGACCAGTTTATTCAGAGCTTTAGGTGCTTTGCAAACAAGGGCACTTGCCCTGCACTTAGACTCTTATTTGGAACTGACAGAAAATCAAGGTCATTCTCCAAAAGCAAAAACAAGAGGTACATGCTACACAAGAAAAAATAAGTAATATTGACTTTGATACCAGATAGACAAAGAAGGGGGATGGGAAGGGAAATAAAAGAGAAGGAGGGAAGAACAGGGAACATAGAAGGAAAGAATTGAGGAAGCACTAATCAAGGAGTTAAGACTCCCCGCATGTCTCAGACTTTGTGCATTTATAGTCCCTTCGTTCCTCTGGTGAAGGTTGTTCTCTTAGATGACTCCTCCCCTCTTGGCTGTCATGAAGAATGTCCTGCTTCCTCCTAACATTAGCTCTCACGTCAGCACTAATGGGTGTTTCTTTGGGGAATGTGTGTTTGCCCTCACTCTGTCATCCATTGATTGGCATAATAACTTACTCTTCGGTAACCTGGAAGAACAGATTCAGGGTATATACCGTCAATGCAGGCTTTTTAATTTTAATTGCAAAAAAGTCCAACTCTATTCAGTATAATTTAATTACTATCAAAAATAAAGTAGTTCAATAGGATTTCATGGCTGTCCAAAAAGGTACTGTCAAAGGTATATTTGGTACTGATGTCAATTTTTATCAAAGCAAACATGTTGGAATTTTGAATTCCAAATCAATCATTTAATGGGGATTTTTTAGTCATTAGCAAGTTTTCATGACCATTCATGTAGGAACTGTCTGTGAGTAGGGAAAAATGTTTTTTATTTTCATCAAAAAAATAAAAATTTTATTTGGATAATTATAACCAAAAAACCCAAATTTTAAAAATTCTTTCATTTTAAATCCAGATTGCTTCCAAGAAGTAGATCCCATAATCAAATTCAAGGTTTTTTTCTTTTTTATTCAACAGGGTCATCCATCGCTTGTGAAAGCTCTATCCTGCTTATATGAAAAAATTTATCAAAAGCAAATCAATCCAAATAAAGAAATCCTTGTGACAGTAGGAGCATATGGATCTCTTTTTAATACCATTCAAGGATTAATTGATGAGGGAGATGAAGTAAGTATATTAAGATTATCATCTTACCCATAGCAATCATTATTATCATTTGTATTGCCTTTGAATCTGTTACTTATTTTACACTATTTTTAATTATTTTTTTTTTTTTTTTTTTTTAATTTTTTTTTCAACGTTTTTTATTTATTTTTGGGACAGAGAGAGACAGAGCATGAACGGGGAAGGGGCAGAGAGAGAGGGAGACACAGAATCGGAAACAGGCTCCAGGCTCCGAGCCATCAGCCCAGAGCCTGACGCGGGGCTCGAACTCACGGACCGCGAGATCGTGACCTGGCTGAAGTCGGACGCTTAACCGACTGCGCCACCCAGGCGCCCCTAATTATTTTTGAAGTGTAATGCATATGAGTAAAATTCACAGATCTTAAGTGTACAGCTTGATACATTTTTTACCTGTGTGTATATTTACATATATACATATATCCATGTAACCCCAGCCAGATGAAGATATATATTCCCAGCACCCAGAAGGCTCCCTTATGCCTCTTCCTAGTTAATATTCTCCCAGAGGTAACCACTCTTCTGTCTTCTATCACCATAGGCTCATTTTACCTGCTCTTTAATGTAATATAAATGGAATCACACAGTATGTTCTTGAATTGGCTTCTCTCATTTATCATTATGTCTGTGAGATTCATCTGTTTTGCTGCATGTGACTCATTCTTATTTCTATAGCCTATCTAGAGAAGGGTAAGTGGAAGGGGCCAATCATGATGGGGAAAATGAATCTTTAGTTTGCACTACTAAAATTACCCTTATCTGAACTCAGTCAGCCAGTATTTGGTCAGTGTGTTTTTGTGCCCGGCACTGTTAGCAGCAGCATGTGAGGGATGTGTAACAAGAAGGTTGTGTGATTTCTGCTTTAGTACTGGGACTCTTTCCCTATTATTCCAATACCCCTGCTTCAGTATTTCCTGACCTCTTTCATTCATTCATTCAGAAATCACTGAGGATCTCCCATAATAGGCACTGTGGGAGATTTTTAAAAGACAGTTTCTGGGGCGCCTGGGTGGCTCAGTCGGTTAAGCGGCCGACTTCGGCTCAGGTCATGATTTCGCGGTCCGTGAGTTCGAGCGTCGCGTCGGGCTCTGTGCTGACAGCTCAGAGCCTGGAGCCTGTTTCAGATTCTGTGTCTCCCTCTCTGACCCTCCCCCGTTCATGCTCTGTCTCTCTCTGTCTCAAAAATAAATAAACGTTAAAAAAAAAAAATTAAAAGACAGTTTCTGTGTGGAAGGAGTTCCCCATCTAGTAGAGGAGATAGACTCGCAAGCAGGTGAATAGGAATGTGTGTGTATGTTACAGTAGTGACAGAAAGAAGTGATTGACTCTACTAATGTAGGCCTGGGAAACTCCAGAGAGGCACTGCTGAATATTTACCATGATCTATGTTGTTAATTCCTTTCTTTGAACTCTCATGGCACTCTCTGTACCTCTTACATACAAGATACTGCTACTACATTGTATTATGTTCCTCTTTTACATCTCTAATTCTCTCTACTATGCCAGACAATAAGCTACTTAAGGAAACATCTTAAGGAAGTGCAGTTACACTTTCATATACATAATCTCCTTTAATCCTGTAAAATAGTTGAAAGTTTTATCTCATTCTTTGATGTTGTTAATCCTTTGTTGCTTCCTCTTTTTGCATCCCAGAGGCTCAGCCCTTGACCTTCTTTATTCTTTCTTCCCTGATCACTGTATCTGATATTTTGAAATCACACACGTGTCACTTTCTGTCACATTGACCTGTTTTATTTTCTTTATAGTATTTGTTATTATCTGAAATTATCTAATTTACTTCTGTTTTTTTCTTGTTTATGGTCTCTCACAGTAGAAAGTTTATTGCTATATTGCCAGTCCCTAAAATACTGAGTGCTCAATAAATACTCTTCAGAAAGTGAGGGGAATTATTCCCATCATAAAAATAAAGAAATTACAGCAAAGAATATCAAGTATATTCTTTCAATTTTACCTCGCTTCCTCCCAGTTTTCTTTTATATCTCACTTCAAATCAGGTACTAGGTTTCTCACTAGGGTTCAAAGATAGGTCATCTTGGTCCCTGAGAATTTCACAGACTAATTAAGAGCTTACAGTTCCCTTGAGGGAAAGATCCATTCCCAGAGGGAACGAACAAAGTTCATTTCTTTGTCCTTCCCATTACCTAACACCTAACATAGCAGATTTTATAGTAGGTACTCAATGTGAGTTGAATGACTAGTAGAAATGAAGGGGCTTTAGAATGTAACAGCCTTATATGACTTTAGTGAGAAAGGCCTTGAAGAGTTACTTCACATCATATGAAATACACATTAAATGTGCAAATGTAGAACAAGAGTTAGTGGTGTGCCTGGGTGGTTCAGTTGGTTAACCGTCCGACTTCGGCTCAGGTCATTGTCTCACAGTTTGTGGGTTTGAGCCCCACATCAAGCTCTGGGCTGACAGCTCAGAGCCTGGAGCCTGCTTTGAATTCTGTGTCTCCCTCTCTCTTTTCCCCTCCCCCCATTCACACTCTGTCTCTATCTCTGTCTCTTTCTCAAAAATAAATAAACATTAAAAAAAAATTTGGAGCAACAGTTAGATATCACTAATTTAGCCAACAAAAGTTAAGTGAGACAACTTAGTGTTGACTTAGGAAATTATAGTTATCCAATTTCCTAAAGCAATTTAACTGTATGTATGTATAACGTGCCCTAAAAATGTTTATACTCTTTAATCTAGCAAAATAACAATCATGTGAATTTATTCAACTGTTTAAAAATAGAGAAACTACAGGGGCACCTGGGTGGCTCTGTCAATTAAGCATCTGACTTTTGATTTCGGTGCAGGTCGTGGTCTCACGGTTGTGGGATTGAGCCCCACATTGCACTGAGTGTGGAGCCTGCTTGGGGTTCTCTCTCTCCCTCTCTCTGCCTCTCTCTGCACTTTTTCTCTCTCTCTCAAAATAAATAAACATTTTTAAAAATAGAGAAACTACACATACTCACAAATAAATATAGCATTGTTATGTATATAAGCAAATGATTAAAACTTATTTTAGAATTCAGTAGACTCCCAAATAGCCATTAAGATAATAAATATTAAAAAGAAAAAACCAAACAGCGGGGGGTGGGGGTTGGCGCCTGGGTGGCTCAGTCAGTTAAGTGTCCAACTTCGGCTCAGGTCATGATCTCCTGGTCCCTGAGTTCAAGCCCCACATCAGGCTCTGTGCTGACAGCTCAGACCCTGGAGCCTGCTTCAGATTCTGTGTCTCCCTCTCCCTCCGGCCCTGGCCCTTCCTCTCTCACACTGCTTCTATCTCTCTCAAAAATAAATAAACATCAAAAAAAATTCCTTAAAAGATAATAAACATTAAAACTGTAATAATATGAAGTTTTCATGTAATATTGTTAGGTTTAAAAAGATAATAAAAATTGAATATACATGAAAGATATAAATTATGTGTTCAGACTTTCCTTACAGAAAAGTAAAAAATCAGGGATGCTTACTTAGATCCAAGCTGGTGGACTCTGGGTGGAATACCAAAGGGACTGGTTGGATTGGCCCACTGACCTAAAAGCCAGCCCACGGGTGACTGAGAGAGAGCATGTAGGGGCAAAGGAACAAGGAATATATCTCAAGAGATTGGGAAAAAAGACTGAATCTAGCTAGGTATAAGTCACCAGAGGGAAACTGAGGGTATCAGACAATAACAGTAGCATCTTAACTAGTCTCCCTGCGTCCATTGTTTGTTTTGGAGTGCTTTTGACCAAAGAGAAACATCTTTATTCTCAGGATAATACTTATAAGTTAGTTCTCCATAATGGAGAGCATTGCTGTTATCTTTCCTCAGAGTCTTTTGCTTCTGCCCCTCTCTGATTTTTTTGTTTGTTTGTCATCTAAAATTTAAAGAAATTCTTCATGTTTTTGGCTGGAACATTCTTTGGAGGATGTGATGGGAATTATGGCCTCTTTCCCCAGAAAAATCTACCTAGGCACATGTAAAGTTTTGCATATAATTTCAAGAATCCCCACTGTAAGCCCTTCTGTGGATCTCATTAAGAGAGCCAGAACTCCCTGGACACATCTGTCTCTAACGTCTCTTCCATGTCCTCTCCCACGAAGAGGCAGGCATGAAGGCAAGGAAGGCCAGTTCTTTCATTGCTGCATTTCAGCATGTAGGACAGCACCTCACACATAGGAGGTACACAATGTATTTTAAATGAATGAATGATTGATATGTTACATTCTTATTTGGTTTTTATTTTAGGTCATAGTAATAGTACCTTTCTATGACTGCTATGAGCCCATGGTGAGAATGGCTGGAGCAACACCTGTTTTTATTCCCCTAAGACCTGTAAGTTTGCCAATGCGATACATATACTTTAAGATGCTTTGAAAATATACAGAATTGCTTTGTCACTGATGAAGTTTCTACTTTTATTACATTTTGGGATTTACTGTGTATCTCTACAATGGCTGAAGGTAATCAACATCTTTAAGAGGGCAGCTGTTATTGCTTTATCACTGTGTTTGCCATGTGTCTCTGTTGTATCAATATCCACACTATATGTAACATTCTTTTGTGGTTATGTGTCTCCCCCATAAACTATGAACACCACCAGATCAGAGACCAATTCTTTTTTTTTCCTCATTTTTAATGTTTATTTATTTTGAGAGAGAGCATGCAGGAGTAGGGGAGGGGCAGAGAGAGAGAGAGAGAGAGAGAGAGAGACAGACTCCCAAGCAGGCTCCACACTGTCAGCACAGAATCCGATGTGGGGCTCGAACCCATGAACCGTTGAGATCAAGACCTGAGCTGAAATCAAGAGTAAAATAGATGCTCAACCATCTCAGCCACCCAGGCGCCCCTCTTTTTTTTTTTTTTTTTTTTTTTTTTTTTTTAAGATTTTATTTTTAAGTAATATGCACCCAACATGGGGCTCGAACCTGCAACTCTGAGATGAAGAATTGCACACTCCACCCGACTGAGCCAGCCAGGCACCCCAGAGACTATTTCTAACTCACTTTTATAGCCCTGCTCCCTAGTGACTAACAGTGTAGGGTATATGCTGGGTGCTTTATAAATGCTTGTTGAATTATGAATGAATTGTCTAAGGACAAACCACCCTGAATGTGCCCGATCTCGTCTGATCTCGGAATTATGAATGAATTATTTTTTTTAATTTTGCTACTAAGGAATTTAATAAAGTATGCTACTATTGTCTTTTTTAAACATCTTACTATAATAAGTAATACACTAAGGTGAATCACAGAATCTTGTATTAGCCTTACAGTCTCAGACATGTTAACCATAGTTATAGCTGGCTCCTTTGAAGGCATGTACATACTTTAACAGCTGTTTGTGTTGACAGAGTTTATTTTCCCATTTACTAGGTGTGAGCATGAGACTTAAGTCCTCTTGGGCACTTAAGGCAGAATGAAAGCTTAGTTATTTCTATTTTCTTTGTTAGTCATTTATTCAGTTACCTTTGCCATGCCTTTCTCTACTCTGCCCCGCCACCCTGTGCCATTAGGTTATTTATTTGTAAGACAGCAAACATGAATTAATTGGATTAAATCACATCTTGATTCTTCATATGTAGAAACCTGTCGATGGGAAAAAATGGTCTAGTTCTGACTGGACATTGGATCCTCAAGAACTGGCAAGTAAGTTTAACTCCAAAACCAAAGCGATTATACTGAATACTCCACATAACCCCATTGGCAAGGTGAGTCTTTGATCTCTTTATACAGTCTTCTGACCTATCATTGTCTCACATGTTGAATCATAATTGGCTCTGCTCTTTTGTTTTCTTTAATACATATAGGTATATACCAAAGAAGAACTCCAAGTAATTGCTGACCTTTGCATCAAATATGACACACTCTGCTTCAGTGATGAGGTTTATGAATGGCTTGTATATACTGGAAATAAACATGTAAAAATAGGTACTGATTATTACATAGAGTCACAAATCTAAATGTGTTTGGGCACATGTGGAACAACTGATTGGAAGGGATCCCAGAACAGCTTTAAAATAGTCCTTGCAATGGGTATTGGTCTGTGTGAGCACTTAAATGGGATTTGGATAAATGATGCTTGAGTGAACTAATAAACAGACTGAAAGACAAGCAGTACAAACTTTGGGGAAGAGATTTTTGGATCATACTATAAGGCTATGAAACCAGAGAAGTTATACTTTTGCCCATATCCTTGGCTTTTTATCAAGAATTTATCTTTTACGTGGTACATAAGATACAGGGAGCTTACTTGTTCCCAAGTTGGACTGTCTCTGCTGAGCAAGTTGCCAAAATGCCAAGTCGACAGGAGAAAATTGCAGGGCGAGTAAGCTATTGCTGCTTGGCTCTTGCCTGAGGTTTCATCATTACTACCCTGCCATCTCCCAAGACACCCTGCCTCGGTGTCTTCTGGAGTTATCTAAACTGATATCAACCATAAGACTATATGCTGGGTTGCAAACTTTGGGTCTGTACATTTGCCCTTTCTATGCCTGGAAACACTTTCGCCCCAAATATCCACATGGCTCAATCTCCCCCAGGGCTTTATTCAGATACCAGTTTTTATGGCCACATTTAAGATAGTTATAAGTCTTTCTTCCAGAATTTCCTTTGCTTTATTTTTTTTTTGTTCTGTTTTGTTTTTTCTATTATAATAATATATATATAGTTTATTTCTATATAGTTTACTTCTAACCTGCTGGAACATAGGATATTTGTTTGTTTTAGTGACTTCTGAATGTGCAGTTTCTAGGATAGGATCTTGCACGTGTTAGGTAATCAGAAAGTAATTGATGAAGAAATGAATAGGAAATATGAAGGAGATAAGGGAAGAAAAACTGAAATCACTGTGGCAGATATCAATAAATAAATTAATGCACTTGTATGTAAATAGTTGTTTCATATATCATAATTATCCCTGTGGTACGTTTTAAAGTGTAGAAATATGGAGGACAAAGCAGCTGCTTGAGAAGATCAACAGAGGAGTGGGCAAAAGATGGAATTTGTTAAGCAGAGAGGTACAAATAAAATTCCTATCAGGGGGCACCTGGGTGGCTCAGCCAGTTATGCGTCTGACTTCAGCTCATGTCATGATCTCACAGTTTGTGAGTTCAAGCCCCGCATCAGGCTCTGTGCTGACAGCTTAGAGCCTGGAGCCTGCTTCAAATTCTGTGTCTCCCTCTCGCTCTGCTCCTCCCCCCCTCATGCTCTGTCTCTCTCTCCTTCAAAAAATAAAAATTAAAAACATTAAAATTCCTATCAGATAAACTACTGTGGACTGAGGCAAGAAGGCATAACAGATCAAGATATACTTAAGATTAGGGCAAGTGGTTTATAAGGATATGTTATAACAGTTACACATGATAATGGAAAAGTAGAGTAATTCTGACAGTCTTGATTATGAGAACAAAGTTTAAACTTGTTGAGGAGGTAAGTGGTTCTGAAACTCAATGTTAGTATAGAGCACCTTGAAGCCACAATGTTCACATTGTAGAATAGGGATACGTTGCCTTCCATCCTGAAGCTAGAAGCAATTTTCTTAATAGAAACTTAATAATTAGGAGTCAATATAAAAATCCCGGTTGTGTGCATATTTGTACAAAGAGCCATTGATACAGACATATCAGAGTTTTTCTGATTTTGCCTCTCACTAAATGTTCATTTGTTTCACTGTTGGTAGCATACACTATCAGATAATGGTAGTACTTTAGGTGCTTGAGAAAATTTCATGGAGGAAAACTTAAAATTGATTAAAAAAAAATTCTACACATTAATTTGATCACCAAAGTTCCAGTGAAGCATAATTTGAGAACTACTGCAGGAGGTGTGCCAAGACAAGGGAATGGGTTCCTTGATTGGATTTGTTTTATAAGGTAAGAACCGGTTACAGGCGAGGACCTGAAGTGAGTTAGATGCCCTAGCAGTGGAGTTGACACAAGTGGGCTATTTAGAAGTCAACAATAGGGGAGAGTATAGCATCTGAAGGTGGGAAGGGAACCAGCCAGTGGGATTCTGAAATCTCTGGCCCAGCCCCTTCAGCAGTGGTGAGGCCTGTAAGCAGAGGTGGACGTGTACAGAGGAGGGGCAGCTCTGTGGGGAGTAAGGAATATTCCTGCCTCTCATGCTTTCTTTAGTCTTGCTAAGTTTCAGTCTCTATGAGGCCTAGAAGAGAAGATGTCTGGAGACAAGTAGAATTATAGGCCTGACAGTTAGGATCAAATTATGAGGGGAAAGGGTTTTGGCAGTCGTCAAAATTTTGTTGGTGGTGGAACCCATGGAAGAGAATTTTCTCAGGGAGAATTGATAAACAGAGAAGGCAGCCAGAGATGTGCAAGGCATGGTGCCTCAACACAGCAAACTGCTGTTTCATGTCAAAATTGCATCAGAGTTCACCTTCGTTCACCCTTCTTGTTGATGACCTCTGTTTCAGATCATTGAACCATTCCCAGTCGAAAATCAGGTCAACATAGACAAATAATTATTTTTTGTAATTAAAAATGTTTAAGTTCATTTATTCTGAGAGAGATTGGGGGAGAGGCGGAGAGAGAGAGTGAAAAAGAGAGAATCCCAAGCAGGCTCCGTGTTGTCAGTGCAGAGCCTGATGCAGGGCTTGAACTCACAAACCATGAGATCATCACTTGAGCTGAAGTCGGACACTTAACCAACTGAACTACCCAGGCACCCCTTTTTTGTAATTTTTAACAATTAAACAGAGGAATAGGCATCTAGCTAATTAATAAATATAATTTTGTACTCAACACATATGTTCATTTCTAAGTGATAATGTCTCAAATCCTTAGAGTTTTAGTTAACTAAGTTCAGCAATATTTTTCCAATAGATAACTTAAATGATCTTGAGTTATTGTTTAAACCTTTATTATATTGTTTAAACCTCATATAAGCCCTTCATAGTAAAAGTGTAACACATATTACTTGCTAAAGATATCAAGACCTATATATTTAAAAAAATATATATGTTTAATCTTTATTTTTGAGAGAGAGAGAGAGAGAGATACAGAGTGTGAGTGGGAGAGGAACAGAGAAGGAGACACAGAATCTGAAGTTGGACGCTTAACTGACTGAGCCACCCAGGTGCCCCAAGACCTATATTTTTAACTCAGATATTTTAGTTGTTATAACAGCCCATAAAGTTAAAACAAGAAAAAAAATGAATTCACTATTTCATTATTTAGGGAGTGGTTTGGTTCCATGAAAACTTAGGTATTCTATCAAATATGAATACACGAAAGATGCAAAGTGACTATTCCGTTAATCTGCAGAGTGTGATAGTAGTTCTTTAATATAACACAATAAAGCTTTCCAGCCATACATCGTGAATTAGCATCACCCTCATGCTTTCACTGAGGCCATTTTCCCTGGGGTAGCACTCTTCCTTCTGTCTATAATCTTTATCTGACTTCTGTTGAAGCCTAAGCCACCTGTAAATAACTGTTATTGCTGCTGCAGCTGATTTAAAGACCACGAGTCATAAATGAGAAGTGCAATGACCACTTGCCTTTCAGATACAAATGCAACCTAAGCTTAATACTTGATATCAGTTTTCCTTTTTACTTTTATTTATGCCTGTAAGTAATCTCTACGACCACCATGGGGCTTGAACTCAACCCCAAGACCAAGACTCACATGCCAGCCAGCCAGCCAGCCAGGTGCCCCTAGGTTGTGTTTTGTAAGTAATCACTATGTCCAGCGTGGAGCTTGAACTCACAACCCTGAGATCAAGAGTGGCATGCTCTACCAACTGAACCAGCCAGGCACTCCTAGGTACCATTTTTTAAAAATGATCAGACATGCAAAGATTTTTTTTTTCTTCTAGATTCACACACAGTGTTGTGGTCTTCTGTTCTATCTGTTTGCTTTAATTTCTGTGGCTCCCCAAGTCTCGGAGAGGATATGAACATCCAGATGTTTTAAAAAAATTCCTTAGGGCCCTTTTTAATGAAGTAGTAGAATTTGTTCTTGGATCAGATTCTTGATTCAAATGATGTCTCTGCATTTCTGTAAAATGACATGTCAGTCAACAGAGAAACCTCTCTTCTATAAAAAAGATATTAATACATTTATATTGATATACTAATCTTTTGGCATTTAGACAAATAATATAAAATTCCTTGTAAGTTATTCAGTTGATTAGCTTACTGCTTGAAAAAAGACATCCATTTTTTAAAATGGCTAAAATAGCCATCAAAATTGCTTAGCTCTTTTCAAAAAAATATTATACCAAAACTATTACATTGATGTTTTGTGAATGAAACCTACATTTGACATGTGGGTAGTTTTGATTTCCTTTGGATATAACTTAAGAAAACATGTTAGGATTGTATTCGTTTCTCTGGGTAATTCTTAATTTCAAAGAATTTATTTCTGATTTTAATGTTTGTTTATTTGTGAGAGAGAGACAGAGCACAAGCAGGGGAGGAGCAGAGAAAGAGAGGGAAACACAGAATCTGAAATAGGCTCCAGGCTCTGAGCTTTCAGCACAGAGCCTGACGCAGGGCTGGAACTCGGGAATGGCGAGATCATGATCTGAGCAGAAGATGGATGCTTAACCGACAGAGCCACTCAGGTGCCCCTTAAAGAACTTATTTCTAAATATTGTGTTTACTAATAGACTTTCCGGGTTTTGGATACATATTATTACTTTAAAGGAGGTGATACTCTGCATTATACATAGTTTAGATTTTCTCTGGTCAAATAGGAAAGTGGGACATGTGTCATGGTATTCTTTTGGAATACTAGAACTGTTTCAAAACTTGAAATGATAGGATATTTATATCAAATGTTAGAATATTCTTTCTTTGAATTGATTCTCTAAATATTTTCTTTATTTATTATTTTTGGGTTTTGTTTTACTCCACAGAGAATACAATTATAACATCCTGATTTATGTAGTTTTCCTACCTTTACAGATATTGGCAAGTATTTCACAATGGACTGATTACGTATGAATCCATTTTGGAAATTTCTTTAGCTACCTTACATTTTAGTAGCCACATGACTTGTATATGAGAAGATTAAGAAAACAGTAGCTTAGATCACACAGAAATGGCTATTTGTTTTCTCTTTATGTATACCAACACTCTTAGAACAATACAAGAGTATCTACTGTACCTCTGAAAAACAAGTGAAAAACTCATGGGATTGCATGTGAAGAACTTAACATCTAAACTACTCGAGCAATCCAAAGAGCAGCATAGGGGGACGCCTGGGTGGCTCAGTTGGTCAAGCGCCGACTTTGGCTCAGGTCATGATCTCATGGTTCATGAGTTCGAGCCCCACGTCAGGCTCTGTGCTGACAGCTCAGATCCTGGAGCCTGCTTCCGATTCTGTGTCTCCCTCTCTCCCCCTTCTCCGCTCGTGCACTCTTTCTAAAAATAAATAAACATTAAAAAAAGGGAACAAAGAGCAGCATAGGTAGCACTCTCCGAAGATTAACAAGGGAATAATTGACCAATTTTGGGCAGAATTCACAAGCTCCTGCATTTTATACCTGTATGATTTTACCTGCATTCTCTTTGCCCCAAATACCTTTCCTCCCCTTCTCTGACTGGCAGAATTCCACATGGTCTTCCAGGTCTCAGCTTAAGCTTTACTGGCTGCAGAAAGCTACCCCTAACACCTTCTGTCCTTGCATGATACTCCATGCTGCTTACTATTACAGCACTTACCACACTGTATATGACTGTTGTTTTACTTTTCTCCTATCCCCACTAGACCATAAGCTCTTCAAAGATAGGATGTGCTTTTTTCTCATCTTTGTTTCTTTTAGACATGGCTTAGTCCCTGGGACCTGGTCATTGGTAATAAATGTTTGCTAAGCAAATGAGTATGTGAATGAATGATTTTATTAAAGATGTCAATCACTTGAAAACGTTTACACTGTCATTTCTCATTATTTGTGGAATCCATATTTGTGAATCACCTACTCGCAGAAATCTATTTGTAACTTCAAAGTCGATACTCACAGCGCTTCATTCACAGACGTGCCAAGAGGGGCAAAAAATTTGAGTCACCTCATATGTGTATTCTCAGTTGAGGTCAACAAGGCAACACTCTGCCTTCTTATTTCAGCTTATACTATAAACAAGTGCCCTTTTCATGGTGATTTTGTTGTTTAAAATAGACCCCATAGCATAGTGCTGAAGTGCTGGCTGATGTTTTGAAGTATAAGAAGACTGTGGTGTGCATTATGGAGAGAATAAGTATGCCAAATAAACTCCATTCAGACAAGTTCTAGGGCTATTGGCCACGGAGATATTAAGGGGTGATACCTAAAAGGTATGGGCTTTTGGGGTGAAAAATTGTTCTAAAACTGGTTGCCCAGCTCTGCAGATATGCTAAAAACCATTGAATTAGACAATTTAAATAAGTAAATTTTATGGTGTGGGATATATATCTTAAAATTGTTAGCAAAACACACATGCACACATGCATCGCGGGGCCCTACCCCCAGAGTTTCTGATTGAGGAGATCTGAGGTATGGTCCGATAGTTTGCCTTCCTTACAAGTTCCCCATTGATATTGCTAGTACTGGTGTGAGAACCACATTTTAAGAAACATTGTCTTAGGAATCCTGTAGAGGTAGACTCGGAAAATGGGCAGAGTAGAGGCGAGTCAACAATGGCCAGGACCACAATCAAAATGGTGCCACAGGAAGAGTGCAGTATTAGTGAATGCACAGCTACCACTGACACTGAGCGCCAGGTGCCACGCCACGGCTGTGCTACCACTGCCTGGAACGCTGCCTACTGACACCTTTGCCACTTCTGACCCTTGAAGTGATTTTGCTACTTAACATTATTTAATCTATCACATATTATACAGTATTTTTAAGCACTGTGACATTTTCAACTATGTTTGGCTTAAAGTTACATTATATTTTAAAAACCTGCTGAAATAGGGGTGTCTAGGTGGCTCAGTTGGTTAAGCGTCCAACTTTGGCTCAGGTCATGGTCTCACAGTTCATGAGTTCGAGCCCCACATTGGGCTCTGTGCTGACAGCTCGGAGCCTGGAGCCTACTTCAGATTCTGTGTCTCCCTCTCTCTCTGGCCCTTTCCCTCTCGAGCTCTGTCTCTCTCTCTCTCAAAAATAAATAAACATACATTAAATAAATAAACATACATAAATAAATAAACATTAAAAAATTAAAAAAAAAACCTACTGAAATATACCGACTGCATTATACTACATTTATGTTTTTAAGTTATACTGAATGTAGATTGATTGGAAAGCAATTATTTAACTTTTTTTTTTCTTTTTCCGGTTTAGCTACTTTTCCAGGTATGTGGGAGAGAACAATAACGATAGGAAGTGCCGGAAAGACTTTCAGTGTAACTGGCTGGAAGGTAAGATGCAAAAGAATAATTGCTTAAAAACAGACACGTATTTTATTTCTTGGAGAGAGAGAGAGAGAGAGAGAGAGTGTGTTAAATGCATATATATTCAGTTTACCCAGGTTTTTGTACTTACTGACCTTTTGTTTACTCATTCAGCTTTCCTGTTGACCTTTCTCCTTTTTGAGACCTAATCATTTCTTTCTTTTTTTTTAAAGTTTTTTTAAACTTTATTTAAAGTCTAGTTAGTTAATATACAGTGTAATATTAGTTTCAGGTATAGAATTTAGTGATTCATCACTTCATTACCATACCCAGTGCTCATCACAGGTGCCCTCTTAAATCCCCATCACCTATTTAACCCATCCCCCCACACCTCCACTCCCGTCCACTAACACTCGGTTTGTTCTCTCTAGCTACACATCCATTTCTTGGGTGTGTGTGTGTGTGTGTGTGTGTGTGTGTCTCTCTCTCGTTTTTTCCTTTGCTCGTTTGTTTTGTTTCTTAAATTCCACATATGAGTGAGATCACATGGTATTTGCCTTTCTCTGACTTATTTCACTTAGCATAATACTCTGTAGCTCCATCCATGTCATTGCAAATGGCAGAAAAATAGTCATTTTTCATTTTATAAGTAACCAACCAATGGCACTCTTCTTTGCAAAGAATGTTCAGATTATTGCATATTAATAAAAAAGGAGGAAAAATATAATACATAATAATAGCTAATATTTTGGCACTTACTATGTGCCAGGTTCTAAGTGCTTTACACATACTCATTCTCATAATGGCATTATGAAGTGAGTATAATTTATTATCCCCATTTTATAGATAATAAAACTAGTAAGAGAAGTTAAGTAAGTTGCCTGAGGTTATACTGCTAATAAACTCAAGCCAGCCAGGCAATCCAGCTTCAGAATTTATGTACTTAAGCACTGCACTATGTAATACATTAACAATTTACCCAATCGAAGCTTGATTATCTTCCAACCAGCCCTATCCTGAACATGGCCAAGAAGCAAGGAGTATCAAAAATGGGGCCTGCAGAACCAAATTATGGAAGAGTCCCTTAGGCCCTCATTCAGAGTTACTTTTATCTAATTCAAATAAGCTTTGTTATGAGTTTTTAGACGTTCAGAAGTAGCGAATTAGAAAAGAAAAGGGTTATAATGATTGTGGGCACTATTTACCTTCTGAAGACAGAGTTTAGTGACTCCGGTGGGACACTTTCCCAGAGAACAGTGTTGAAATGATGAGCAAATACTAATAACTACACTACTTTCATAGAGTGAACATTTTAGAATTACATATGTTTAATAATTACATTAAGCTGAGCTACTCTATCAGATTTAATACATACAGTTAGATTCACTTTCTGAAATCTGCTTTTCTTTTTTTCCTTTTTCAGCTTGGCTGGTCCATTGGTCCTAATCATTTGATAAAACATTTACAGACAGTTCAACAAAACACTGTTTATACTTGTGCTACACCTTTACAGGTAGGTGTTAGAGTAACTTGGGGTTGAAGCATGGTCTTTTGGTGAAGGTGTTACTAGAATGGTTTTTTGGTTTGTTTGTTTAAAGTCATTGAGTTTTAGCTTTGAACACTGGCGGGATTGCAAAGTAGAACAGACTCTGTGAAGGACAGTGACAACACCAAGCAAAATTATAGATGTGCATGTGCTCCAAAGCAGGAATCCATCTTCTGGGAGTTTACTCTGTTGCTATTATCTGTATACCTGAGAAGCAAGAAGCTCTGTATGTGCGTGGCCATTCTTTGCAAAAGATAGGGGATGCACATTATCCATCCACTGGCAATTAAATAAACCATGGTCTAGCCAAACATTTAAATATTATCTGAGTTTTGCATTAGTTTCCCATTTCTCTGTGACAAATTACCACAAACTTAGTGGCTTAAAACAAAAAATTTTAATCTTACAGTTCTGGAGGTCAACAGTCTGAAATGGGTCTTACAGGGCTAAAAACAAGGTGTCTCCATACTGGTGTTCCTTCTGCAGGTTGTAAGGGAGTGTTCGTTGCTTGTCTTTTCCATCTTCTAGGGGCTGCTCACATTCCTTGGCTTGAGGTCACATAACTCTAACATGATTCTGACTCTCCTGCTACCTTCTTTCCCATACGAGGATCCTTATGATTGTATTAGGCCCATGAATAATCCAAGATAATCTCTTCGTTTTGAGATCCTTAATTTAAACCTCATTTGCAAAGTTTATTTTACTATGTAGAGTAACATATTTATAGGTTCTGGGTTTTAAGACCTAGACACCTTTGGGGTCCATTATTCTGTCTGTCACCATGACTATTTAAAAATGAAAAGAAAGGAAAGAGAGAGGGAAAGGAGGGAGCTCTATAATTATCGATATGGAAAGATTTCTAGAATATACTATAAGGTTAAAAGAGCAACATACAGAGTAGTGTGTATTTGTGCTATATCCTGTATAAGAAAGGGAGAAACCATACACTTTTATTTTCTTAAAGGATATCTGGAAGGATCTGTAAGAGGCTACTAAAAGTGGCTATTTGGGTATGAGGAATAGGCGATATGAATAGATAGGGATAGGGGTGGGTACAAGACTTTTTAATGTATATCTTTTTTATATTGTTTCTGTGTGTTTTTTTTAAATAAATTTATAAAACAGGGATATGTGTACCATCATTCTGTGAATAATCAGATCACTGAAAAAAATATCTTTTTCTGGAAGGCTGTTAGAAGGCTGAAAGATTGAAATGTGTTGGCTATAGTAAGTTTACTTTTTTTGCTTCCTGCCAAAAATATCTACTGAATGAGACAAAATTTTGTTTTA
This sequence comes from Panthera onca, assembly GCF_046562875.1. Lineage (NCBI taxonomy): Eukaryota > Metazoa > Chordata > Mammalia > Carnivora > Felidae > Panthera > Panthera onca. Next base: position 146,407,908 of record NC_138346.1, read on the forward strand.
AAATTCTCTTTCCTGTGACTCTCTAAAGCAGTGTCATAATAAAGGTTAGTTTTGACTTCTGGTTTTATATATATTAAACTCATTTCATCCACTCAAGATCAATCCATTCACTTATTCAACAAATATTTGCTAGTAGAAGAAATACAGCATAAAGAAATTCTTCCCTTATTGAGCTTACAGCCTATTGGGAGTATGCAGATAATAAAGAAGAAAATATTTTATTAAAAAAATTTTTAGATATAATTTATTGTCAAATTGGTTTCCATACAACACCCAGTGCTCATCCCAACAGGTGCCCTCCTCAATGCCCATCATCCACTTTCCCCTCTCCCCCACCCCCCATCAACCCTCGGTTTGTTCTCAGTATTTAAGAGTCCCTTACAGTTTGCCTCCTTCCCTCTCTGTAACTTTTTTTCGCCCTTCCCCTCCCCTCTGGTCTTCTATTAAGTTTCTCAGGATCCACATATAAGTGAAAACATATGATATCTGTCTTTCTCTGCCTGAATTATTTCACTTAGCATAACACTCTCCAGTTCCATCCATGTTGCTACAAATGGCCAGATTTCATTCTTTCTCAATGCCAAGTAGTATTCCATTGTATATATAAACCACATCTTCTTTATCCATTCGTCAGCTGATGGACATTTAGGCTCTTTCCATAATTTGGCTATTGTTGAAGGTGCTGCTATAAACATTGGGGTACAAGTGCCCCTATGCATCAGTACTCCTATATCCCTTGGGTAAATTCCTAGCAGTGCTACTGCTGGGTCATAGGGTAGATCTATTTTTAATTTTTTGAGGAACCTCCACACTGTTCCAGAGTGGCTGCACAAATTTGCATTCCCACCAACAGCGCAAGAGGGTTCCTGTTTCTCCACATCCTCTCCAGCATCTGTAGTCTCCTGATTTGTTCATTTTAGCCACTCTGACCGGTGTGAGGTAGTATCTCAGTGTGATTTTGATTTGTATTTCCCTGATGATGAGTGATGTTGAGCATCTTTTCATGTGCCTGTTGGCCATCTGGATGTCTTCTTTAGAAAAATGTCTGTCCTGTCTTCTGCCCATTTCTTCACTGGATTATTTGTTTTTTGGGTGTGGAGTTTGGTGAATTCTTTATAGGTTTTGGATACTAGCCCTTTATCTGATACGTCACTTGCAAATATCTTTTCCCATTCCATCGGTTGCCTTTTAGTTTTGCTGATTGTTTCCTTTGCAGTACAGAAGCTTTTTATCTTGATGAGGTGCCAATAGTTCATTTTTGCTTTTAATTCCCTTGCCCTTGGAGATGTGTCAAGTAAGAAATTGCAGCAGCTGAGGTCAGAGGGGGTTTTTCCTGCTTTCTCCTCTAGGGTTTTGATGGTTTCCTGTCTCACATTCAGGTTCTTCATCCATTTTGAGTTTATTTTTGTGAATGGTGTAAGAAATTGGTCTAGTTTCTTTCTTCTGCATGTTGCCTACTCGGAGTATGCAGATGATAAAGAAGAAAAAATTTTATTAAAAAAAATTTTTTTAATGTTTATTTACTTTTGAGAGAGAGACAGACAGACAGACAGAGGTGGGAGCACGGTAGGGGCAGAGAGAGAGAGAGAGGAAGTTGCAGAATCTCAAGTAGGCTCTAGGCTCTGAGCTGTCAGCACAGAGCCCGATGCGAGGCTCAGACTCAGGGACTGCGAGATCATGGCCTGGGCCAAAGTCGGACACTTAACCAACTGAGCCACCCAGGTGCCCCAAGAAGTAAATATTTTAATAATATGTCAGATGTTGATAGATACGACAGAGAAAATTAAAGCAAGTAAGAGGAAGGATATAAAGTGCTAAGGGGAAAATATACAGTGTTAAATGGAGTAACCTTTGAAAGTCTCACTGAGAAGGGGTCATTTGAGCTACAAACTGAAGGTTAAGTAGCCAAATAATTACCTAGAGAAGAACCTTCCAGACTGTGAGAACAAGTGCAAAGGCCCTGGGGTAGGTATTCTGGCTGTCATATTTATATCAGTGAAAAACATGAGACTGGGTTGAGATGATCAAAGGACAAGAGTAGGAGGAACAAAAGGAGCCAGATCAAGTAAGGCCATGTTTATCACTGTCAAGGCTGAGTGAGATAGGAAGCCACTGGAGAGTTTGAGCACAAGGATTACATCATCTAACTTGTGTCATCAAAGGGACTCTGGCTGCTTTATTGAATCAGAGGACTGTTGAAGTGAACCAAGAGAGAGACAGTAGTTGACTGAACCAATATAGGGATGGTGAAGTGGTGGAAGGTGATTGGGTGCTGAATATATTTTGAAGGTAGAGCTGACTGTATTTGCCATTGGGTCACATGGTGGGGTAAGAGACAGAAAGAGTCCAGTATAATACTATAGTTAGGATCGATGTTTATGTCTCTTGAGCTTTGAATTTTCTAGGGCAATATCTCCTACTATACGGAGTGAATAAGTTGCTGAGGAAAAAGCAAGATTCAGCTAAGGATCTGGAACTTCTTTTTCTGAACCATCTGACCCTCCCTGTAAGCTAAGTGCCTGGTTTTTTTCCGTGTAGTCAGATAGCCATGTTTGGAAACTGGCCCATGCTTCCAGGGGACCACAGATTCCTAGGCTGAAGCAGCTGATCCTCATTTATCCAAGATTTTTTTAGTACTGTGAATTATCAATTCTTTTTTCCTGGTGGATTCTTTTGGCATGCAGTCTTCTCTGTCTCTCCATGTCATCTCCTGCCATGCTGCCTCTCTTGGTACTCTGCAGTCACACCAGATTCCGTTCTTCCAACAGAACAAATTATAGCCTGCCTTTTTCATGTATTGGTTTCCTCATCCCTTCTACATGCCCCCTCCAATAGATACTAACTAGAGTCTCCATAAAGGCAAGGACCATATTTATCTTGTTTATCATTATATCCCCAGTGTTTTATCACAATGCCAATATTTAACATTGGTATTCAGTATATGATTACTGAGTGAATGAATTTATCCTTTAATTCTTTGAAAAAAAAAATTTTAATGTTTATTTATTTTGAGAGAGAGAGTGAGTGCATGCATGAGGGGAAGAGTGGCAGAGACAGGGAGAGAGAGAATCCCAAGCAGGCTTCTCACTGGCAGTGCAGAGATCAATTTGGGGCTCCATCCCATGAACCAGGAGATCATAACCTCAGCTGAACTCAAGAGGTGAACGCTTAACTGACTGAGCCACCCAGGCACGCCATCCTTTAATTCTTAATACCTCTCAGTTCTGATTAATTTTTTTTTTAATTTAGCGACTTTGCTCTGCCCCTCTATCTCTTAATTATTCCCAGAGTCTTGATTATTTGCTTAGATGTCCTTGTTTGCTCTGAGAACTGATATTTCTTTTCTTTGTTCTTTTTTAAAGTTTATTTATTTTGAGAGAGAGAGAGAACATGTGAGCAAGTAGGGAAGGGAAGAGAGGGGGAAAGAGAGAATCCAAAGCAGGCTCCATGTAGGGGGCTCAGTCTTGCAAACTGTGAGATCATGACCTGAGACGAAATCAAGTTGGACTCTTAACCGACTGAGCCACCCAGGCAGCCCTGAGAACTGGTATTTCTAAGGGGTTTCAGTTCACACTCACCTACCAAGCTTCTGTCCTCCTGCTTGTACAGATCCTTGTTCTTTATGTGTGTCCAGATTCAGATTTGTTTACCTTTTCCTGACTTGTTGCCTTCTCAGACACCTACCTGGTCGTCTTTAACAACATTGTTTTTTTCCTCTTGGACCAATTTCTCTTCTGTCACTTCTGAGTTTGCTGGGGAATGGTACAGAAGTGACTCCACATGCCCCAGAAATTCTTTTCTAATCCCTGTGACACTTAGACACTTCTGGGATATGGATGATTAGAACAGGGATTACAATTTAGATGAGAATGATTGCATACCTATGGGGAGTGATAGTGGGTCAGCTTTCATTTCCACTGCATCCTCCAAGGTAATGGGAAAAGGCTGTCTAGTCCATCATCTTTCACACTTAGATCTAGCAAGTCATTCTATAGCTGACCTCAGTGGAAAATAACTTAATGTCTTTTCATTTCCAAGTAAGCCATCTTTATACAGTACCTCTTTTTAATTTGGATCGTCATGCCTAATTCTCAGTTCTTCACGTTAGATTTGATCATTTGCATGTAACCGATTCCTCCATTAATGCAGTCTGACATAGGTTCACAGGAATTTAACTGTAATTCCCTGAATGACTTTTTTTCCCCCCAATAATGTCACTTAGGGCAGTCTCAATTACACCAGTAAACTCAGCAGTAAATAACATTACTGTATTTCCTTTCCACATGTTTCAATCTTAACATGCAGGAAGCCTTGGCTCAAGCTTTTTGGATTGACATCAAGCGCATGGATGACCCAGAGTGTTACTTTAATTCTTTGCCAAAAGAGTTAGAAGTAAAAAGAGATCGGATGATACATTTACTTGAAAGTCTTGGCCTAAAACCCATAGTTCCTGATGGGGGATACTTCATCATTGCTGATGTGTCTTTGCTAGGTTTGTAAGGGTTTTTATTATTTCAAATATATGGAAACTTATGTGTGAAATTACATCAGAATTAGGGAGTAAAGATTGCTGTCAAAGCCATATCAGCATTTTGTCTATGGAAAAATGGCTTTTCATTATGTCCGTGTTTTTGTTTTGTTTTGTTTTATATAATCATTTTGACTTTAGGTCCCTGACCTTAAATGCAACTGTTATTAACATGGTTACAGGTATTCCATTAAACATCAAATTTGCTATCATCTTGTTCTAGTGTGTAGTTTGAAATACAGGTACGTGAAATAATATACATACCCTGTGTTCCTTTGAGTAAAATTTTCGTTTCCTTTTTACTGAAGAAAAAGGTGGTTTCTAAAAGGTTGATGCTATTGGGGAATATTAAAATGCTATTTTAGAATTTACTGAAATGAAGTAAAGAAGAAAAATAATATTTATTGAGAGGCTACTACATGCCTAGCACTTCCACACACCCTTTTGAAGAAAGTGTTGTTAGCTCCATTTTTAAAGATGTGAACACTTAGAAAGCTTTAAGTAACTTGCTGAAGTCACATAGCTACATTCCACATAGTTTTGACTCCAAAAAGCAATGGTTTTTATATTACCTGCAGCTGTTGTATGTAGTTCTGACATGCCATACAAATCTGAAATTAGAAGCATGGTAACATTTTGTATATAACTTATTTTCTTAAAAAAAAATTATGATGTTAATGATGGTACATTTAAAAGTTTAATTTATTCTGACAGAAATTATAGCCAAATTGTTTGTTTCAAGGTTATATTACAATGAAGTGATATTCTACTGAACTTGAAAAGCCTTTTATAGATACCAAATTTTATAAGGCTGGAAACTTGATTTTATAATGAAACGGTGATTATTATTTCTTCATTTGTTGTGAGAGAAGGAGAGACCATGGTGCCCAGAGGTTTTTGCTGTCCTTTTGCCTGAGAGCTGGATATGTTTGGCTCCCAAGCTCTGTTCTTATTTAAAACCCCTTAAGATGTCTTATACTCTGAGGTTTGGAAATCACTTTTCCTGTGTTATGTCCAAATGTACAGCTCATTTTGTGAAATGATAAAAAGAAATGGCACAGTTTTCATCACGTACAGTTTTGCTATTGAGTTGGAACTCCGTAAGATTTTCAACATGAATTATTTTTAAAGTAATTGATTAAGTACTTGATCTACTTCTAAAGAGCATTTAAGCTAACTCATATTAAAAAGTTTTCCATGTATAATATATAAGTAGAAATTTATGTAACGGAGAATCAGTGTCACACAAGACGAGGAGGAAGCAAATGTTTTAGTTGCCTAGGTTCAATATAGTGTTGTAATTAACATTAACTTGGGACTGAACTTTGTGGCTGCATGAGCAAATAGAAAATGAAATTAGTTGCCAGTTTCTTGGATAAAAGGACACTTAAATTTTTATATAAGGATAATTCTCCCCTGGAACCAAATTGTTCGAGATGGTAAATTCTGAAAGGAATTTATTGCATTGTAACATGAAACATCAAAAAGACAGTAATGCAACCTTTGTGTGGAACGTTGCCCTAAGCTCTTAAATAGTTTCCCATATTATCTTCAGTCAATCCACCTTGCTTGCAATACCAGTTTAGGTCTCAGATCTTGAGCTAGTGTGGTTGTAATGGAACAGAAAGGATTTTGGTTAGAAAACCATTTATGATGATGTGGGGAGAAAAAGATGTCACTTCCTTATAGTCCTTTTTCACCTGTGGGGGAAAATATTAATGTCTATAAGACCTTCCTACATATGAGGACAAGTTCATTCTCTTGTACCCTTTTATCTACTCAGATTAATTTAAATGTGGACATTCTTCCAGGTATTAGATTTTGGTCCCACCATTTGCTAAAGACAAAAGCAAAATCCAACATTTTCATTTGATGGTAGCTTGAAAATAAAAATAGACCATAAGATTGATGCACATAGTAATTAACAACCTTTACAACTCATAACAATGGCTAACTGGTTAATATGATTTGAGTATTTATGATATAGTAGGTATTATGTTAAGAGCTTTACAAATATTCCAATCTCACAAAAGTCCAATGAGATTGGTACTATTATATCTCCATTAAAAGATGAGAGAGGAGAGAGAGAGAGGGAATTAAGAAATTTACTGAATCTAATTAACTACTTAGTAGCAGAGTTGGGTTCTTAACCCAGAGATCCATTTCCTAACCAATGAATTTATCTTTTTTCTGCTGTATTAAGCAACTTTTCAGGTCAGTGAGCTTCACCCTAGAACTAAAGAGGGGACCATTTGATAAGAAGACAAGATGACAAATAGGGAGATGATTGCAGTTGTTCTAGTGAGATAATAAGGTCCACAACTGTGGAGAAGTGGGTTGCAATACCAATAACCAATTTTGATTTTAGTAGATTACTTAAATATGTTAATGTTATTATACTATGGTTCAAACTGCTATCTAAAGAAATATTTTGTTTAGTTATTTTGAGCATCTCTGACTTGAGTTTTCAAAAGCAGTAGATTCCAACATTCTTCTAACTATAAAATCTTTAGAATTGTATTTGTTCCCTTCTTTCCTTTTGAGCACCATGGCAATAAATTCAACTTTTCTAAGCTTCACAAGAATAAATGAGTACTACAACCGGTGTCGGTTACAGTTAGTTAATATCCTGCTTTTCTTCTTTCTTCTGCTGTAGGTAATCACTTCTTTCTCTGGGTTACCTTTGAATACTTGTTACATGGAATTTTGACAAAACTTATAATTAAAGTCTAACTTTAAGTTGTTATTGTTAGAGCCAAACCTGAAGTAAACACACACACACACACATACACACACACGTACATATAACTTGAAATAGTAATTTAACTTCCTCATCTGTAAAGTGAAGATAGCTACCTCTCAAATAAATGACTCTTTTTTCATGCTTAACAAATAGTAAGTGCTCAATAAATGGTAATATATTGTTAGCATTATATGGAAATTTTACATTCTTAAAGCACAGAAGAAAATGGAAATAAAATCATTAAGTAAAAACATATTAAGACTTAAAAAAATAAAGATGAAGCTTTTTTCAATGTCAAGGTTTTTACACTGTTAATTTGAAGAGACCTAGTATTTAATGAATAAAATATAAGTAACTGCCTCAATTTGCTTTGAGTAATAAATTATAAAATATTATTGATTACAGTAACTGTCAATGTTATTTGCTTTGGGGCATTCAAAAAGATCTAAGAGTACAGATTAATAAAACAGACAATATTGCTGATACTGAATACCAGAAAATATCTTGCCCAGACCTTAAAGCAAGATTGGAGCAAGAGGTAAGAATGGAACACATATTTGAAGTTTTTCCAAAAAAAATGTTTTTAATGTTTAAAAAGCATAATATAGAAGAAAGAAGTAAACAGTCTATCTTGGAAGATCTACACAGATATTCTCCCTTTATAAATGATGAATAGCATTAAAGTATGCACTCAACAGATGCACTGTTCATTACTTATATGCTAGACACTGAGCTAGGAGTTGGAAATAATGATAGGTTGCAATACAGACACTTTATCCTTGTGGAGCTTACAATCTAATAATGAATGACTATTTGGAGATATAATTATTACTGATGAATACTCTATAAGTTTAGATGTTATTTCTTTAATAATGATCATAGAAGTTTGCATTATTTCTGTATGGAAAGACAGCACTCCTCTTTTCTCCCGTCTTCCTATCCCTCCCCAGTTCTAAGATCAATATGCACAAGCATGATTATCCATATATATCCATAAAGTTCTACCTTAGAGTATCACTAAAACTTATCTGTGAATTCCTCACTTCCCACCCCACCATGCAGTATGAGAGTCCAGTAAGTTCTCTGAAAATCTTCTGAGAACATTTTGAATCTTGATAGATATAGATGAAATACATGTTGGCCTCAGATATAATACATAGGCCGTCTAATCTTCATTGTTGTTTTAGATGCAGACCTCTCTGATATGAAGGACAGCAATGAACCTTATGACTATAAATTTGTGAAATGGATGACTAAAAATAAGGTAATGTTTATTTGCCTTTGAGATATTGTGATGTATTTTATGGTTAATTTATGAAGGAAACTTGCTGACATGTTTTGAACAATGTTAACTATAGTTTTGTTATATCATATTCCACTTATAGTTGTGTAGAGGATTTTTAAAACATTTTTCTTTTTGGAAGTTGTTGTGAATATTTAGAAGTATCTATTTGTTTTTAATGTTAATGTTTATCAGCCTAAAATTCATATTTGACATAGAAGTAGTTTTCCTATTTTATTTTTCTGTTTACTTTTCAGAAACTGTCAGCCATTCCAGTTTCCGCATTCTGTAACGCAGAGACCAAATTACAGTTTGAGAAGTTTGTGCGATTTTGCTTCATTAAAGTAAGTTCCCTGTTTTATTAAAAAACACATTTATGATGTTCTTCCTTCTGATTTATAAAGCACCTTTTTTTTCTATTGCTAGGAATGATGTGTTCATATGTAGTTTTTTAATTTTGGCTTGCTGCCATGAAATTAACTGCCTACAAGGACAAAACTCAACACTTGAGCATTGAGTTTACTGTCTTACATGATCAGACTCCTTACTGTGTGACAATGCAATGTCCAGCATGCAATAAAAAATTACTAGACATGTGAAGTCATAAGGAAATGTGACTCTTAATAAAAAATATTAAAAAAAATAGCAGTCAGTAGAAACAGATTGCAAGGTGACCCAGATATAGGAATTAGCAGACAAGGATTTTAAAGCAGATGTTATAAGTATGCTCAAGAAATTAAAAGAGGGCACCTGGGTGTCAGTCGGTTAAGTATCTGACTCTTGATTTCAGCTCAGGTCATGATCTCCTCCCCTGTGAATGCGTGTGCTCTCTCTCAAAAATAATTAATTAATTAGTTAGCTAATTAATAATTTAATTAAAAAAAAAGAAAATATGGTCATAATGAGTGAACAAATTAAGACTATAAAAAATCAAGTGGAAATTTAACAACTTTAAATTGTAATTTCTGATATGAAAAATATATGGGGTTAACACAGAGAGGATTGAGGATGTCAGGAAAAAAATAACACACTTGAATTACAGATTCACAGAAACCATCCAGTCTGAAAAACAGAAGGAGCAATTATTTTTGAGAATCAGTGGAGCCTTAGGTCTATGAGACAGTATCAAGTGATAATATACATGTAATTGGAGTACCAAAAAGAATGTGGCGGAAAGAATATTTTTAGAAGTAATTTCCTTGTATTTGGTGAAAAGCAACTTAGAGATCTAAAAGCTCAGTGAATCACAAGGAGGATATAAAGAAAACCACACCTAGACACTTAAACTGCTAAAAACCAAGGGTAAGGTAAGATCTTGAAAAAAGCCAAAGAAAAACTATACCTCACATGCATATGAATTTAACAACTTCTCATCAGAAACAATGGAGACCAGAATACAATGAAATGAAATCCTGGGGCGCCTGGGTGGCGCAGTCGGTTGAGCGTCCGACTTCAGCCAGGTCACGATCTCGCGGTCCGTGAGTTCGAGCCCCGCGTCGGGCCCTGGGCTGATGGCTCGGAGCCTGGAGCCTGTTTCCGATTCTGTGTCTCCCTCTCTCACTGCCCCTCCCCCGTTCATGCTCTGTCTCTCTCTGTCCCAAAAATAAATAAAAAACGTTGAAAAAAAAATTTTTTAAAAAAAAGAAATGAAATCCTGAAACTGCTGAAATAAAAAATGTATTAGCCCAGAACTCTTTTATCCAGGAAAATAGCCTTTAAAACTAAAAATGAAGTGTACATTCCTAACCAGTAAAAGCCGATTGAATTCCTTACCATCAGACCTGTACTAAAAAAATACCTGAATATATGTATTATTGCTATTTTTAAGGTGTTATTGCCACTGAAGACAGGCTTAATACATTCAAGAAACTCTTTTTACAAACACATTCGTCTATAAATCTAGTCAGAATGATGTAATCATTGTTTTCAATTTTAGAGACAATCTCTAGACAAACTATGGAAGACTTACTCAGAAGAGAATAAATTTTTTTTTTTCAACGTTTATTTATTTTTGGGACAGAGAGAGACAGAGCATGAACGGGGGAGGGGCAGAGAGAGAGGGAGACACAGAATCGGAAACAAGCTCCAGGCTCTGAGCCATCAGCCCAGAGCCTGACGCGGGGCTCGAACTCACGGACCGTGAGATCGTGACCTGGCTGAAGTTGGACGCCCAACCGACTGCGCCACCCAGGCGCCCCAGAAAGCACAGGCAGGTGAGGGGCAGAGAGAAAGGGACAGAAGATCCAAAGTGGGCGCTATGCTGACAGCAGAGGAGCCCCACCCACATAGGGCTAGAACTCATGAACCACGAGATATGACCTGAGCCAAAGTCAGGTGCTTAACCAACTGAGCCACACAGGAGCCCCTTACTCAGAAGAGAATAAAAATGTTAACAACCTAATGTCAACATTTAATTGACTGAAGTGTAGAAGAAGGGTAAGGCCATTAATATTCTCATCTTACAGTGGATCTAGAAATAGAGGCATATTATTTGAAGTTATAAATAGAACTAAGAAAAGAGTAACAGAAGACTTCCTGTTTTAAAATCGTAAACACAGCCCTTCCCCATTCTCTGCTTGAAAGTTATTCAAAACAACTAGGAAAATGGAAAACAGATTCACAAATTCCCCAGTAAGTGAAGAAGAGTTGCCAAATCCAGTGATTTGGTAGAGGGAAGACACCTAGAAAGTCTCTTGTGTCTACATCTTCAAATTATAGACAGCCAGCAAGCAACCTGCTCATCAGAAGAATAGGACAATAAGTGCACTGGCAGAGGGAGCTTCTCCAGACTCATGAAAGGCAGAACAGAAACATACAGCTGTATCATCTAGAACCTATGTGGGGCAGGGCGGAAAGGAGATTCTAGTTGGGTTATAGATTTTCTCATTCACTGCTGTCATTTTTGCTAAAAGCCTTATTGGGGAAATGTAGAGGAAGATATATTAAATTCCAGGTAGCGACTTAAATTAGCTGGGAGGAAAAAAAAGTATCCTCCTCCCTCTCCACTGAAGTCCACATCAGTCATATTAAACTTCACTGTGAGCCAGGGAGAATTTCTCCTGTCTTCTAGTGTGGCTCTGGTTCCTCACTTACACTGAGCTGCAGATACATCTTCAAATCACAGAGTCAGTAGGTAGCATATTCATTACCCAGAACAATAGGAACCGTAGGTGTGCTAGCAGTGGGAGCTCACAAAGGTAATTCAATCAAAAATGAGTAATGAAAAGGAGTCCACTATGAATCTATAAGAAAATACTATAAGGAAAAAAGGGGAAAGGTACAAGGAAAAACAAGCATCGGAAAGAGAATATTCAACCAGAAGAATGTTGCTGTAGAACAAATAAAAATCAGTAGCTCAAATCCAAAACCTTTAAATAGATAATATAAGAAGATGAAATGGCAGTTTGTCAGAGCTCAGGTACAAAATTGAAGGAGAAAAGGTAATTGTAGTGGCATAGGAAACAGCACAGAGAACACTCAATACTTCTGTAAGATTATTAAGGATTGGGGAAAGTGAACAAGTAAGAGTGGAAAGGATCAAAGATTTTTAAAATATTGGAAAAATTATGGATGTGGAAGACAAATGAAATGTGTTGAATCCCGTGGGAGGTGGAAATAAATGAAACCTGAAAAGCATTTTATGGCTTTATTTCGAGAATGCTTTCTATTTAAAAACAAAACAAAACAAAACAAAACAAAAACAGACAAATCTAATACTTGAAAGGGAATGCCTTGTCTCAGGCAAAATTGTCCCAGAACAATTAACACTGAGATACATTGGACTTAAAAGATAAAGAAACAATCCTTTGGCATCTAAACAAAAAGACCCACGCCTTCTTGGGGGCAGGTAAGAGGATCATTGTGGACACACCTCCTTTACATCAACACTCAATATTGGAAGAGAGGGGAGCACCACCAAGAAGTCTCTAGGGAAAGTTAATGTAACTAACCCAACCTCTTGGAAAGGCTAAAAATAAAAGGATGGCAAAACATGCCAAGAAAATGGAAATTGAAAGAAAGCAGGTTAAATTTAAGGCAAAATAAGCCGAAAAGCAGCACTTCCCAATGGTTATGGGTAAAATTCTCAGCAGCTATCACATATATGAAGGGATGTCCCACTTTACTCATATTACAAGAAATGAAAATTAAAACTGTGACAAAATTTTACTTTATTTATTAGATTGGAAACAAGCAAACAACTAAAAAGTTCCATGAGACAATTGTATAGATTGAGAGTGGGGGTATAATTTGTAAAATCTCTTAACAGTCAGTTTGAATATTTCCATCCAAATGTAAATCCACATACTTCTTAACCCAGAAATTCTACTTCTAGGATTTTTTTTTCCTGTGGATTTACCTGCACATTTTGAATGACTTGTGCTTGAGGATTTTCCATATTTGTAACTCCCTTCTTTGAAAAAAACTTGGCTCTCATCACATAATCACTTCTTTACTCAGTCCCTCTGTATGAGCCACCTGCCTTTCCAGCCACCACTGCTGACAAGCACCCTTTACCCTACTCAGGCTTTGACCTGAGGCTTTGTACCAGGCTGCCACTGTCACCTACTGCAGGGTCTCCTTCACCCCTCATGGGCTCTGACACCCCATGCCCATCTACCTTGGCAGATGCCTGCCTCATCCTGTCCAGGTTCCAGCACCCTGCACAGAGCCACCCCTGTGATCCAGATGCTGGTTTACCCCGCTTGGACTCTGACGCCCTGTTCCAGTCAACACTGCTGCTGCCATCATCACCACCTCATGCCACCCACATTGGAAACCCTCCTCACTCCACTCTGGCTGCAACATCCTGCACCAGGCCGCCTCCATATATGAACACCTGCTTCACTCAGCCCCACCTAATGGCTTTTGCACTAAATCATTCTGTAGAGAGGGAAGAAGAAATAAAAGAAGTAGTGAAAGCAGAAGAGAAAAACAGGAGACTTGATTTTCACTATTTTCAATTTAATTTTATACCAAATTCTGGTATTACCTATTCAAAAGGCAAATGAATTTTATTAGTAATTATAACTATGAAACATTGATGGGAGTGGGCAGAGTAGTGTGGAAGAATGAATTTTTCCCCAGAGCAGAGAATGATGAATTTTGCCTGAAGTTGATAAATAAGGAAATAGAACCAAATGCATAATTCAGATCTTGGAGGTAACCGCTGGAACTAAAATGAGAAATTGCCATAAAAGGTTGTCTTGGAAGATGGTGGGTATAGTAGGAAGGAGTAGGGAGAGGAGGAGCAGATGAGTCTTACTCTGTGGAAGCTCTTCTGTACTCTCTGATTTGTTTCTGCAACTATATATTAATTTGATTGCTTTCCTTTTGTAGGTCTGCCTTTGCATTTTGAGTTTGAAAAATTCTCTTCACTTAGATCAGATATTCACTTAAATCTTCATTTAGTGCTATGATGTTTCATACTTTTTCTACTTTATCAAATCTGTCTTTATCTTAAAGTGAACAAATCATTAGAGTACTATCCAAAACTTAATGAATGGTGGCTGTAATTTGCTTAACTGGCCTATTTTCAATTCGACAAATGCCAGCTAGTGGTAGTACCGTTCGCCGTGTGTCAGAAAGAAACATCTTCATGTTTGTAAATGTCATTATAGCAGAAGACAGACTTTGCAGATTTTAGTGCTTTTAGTTAACTAGTCTTTTCAGTAAACTTTTCTGAGCAGCAAGGAAAAATAATTTTTTTCGGGAATCTTAGTGTTGGATAAATAGATATCAATAAATACACAGATTTCTCAAATGAAGAGGATTTCTCCCATATGAATTCCTTTCCTAAAGACATTCCAATACCTCAACTGGAGATTGACTATCAGTCCTATAATCTCCCATGCTTATAAATGGACATCGTGAGGGGTGTCATGTCATGTTCAGAAGGGCGTGAGGTGAGAAGCAAGGAAGCAAACATAATAAATATCAATCCCATCAGCACATCCTTGAGTCTTGCTGCTGGCGTCAGTGTCATTTATGAGTCTGGGTCTCTGGCACTGCCAGTTGCTTGTGCTACGAAAATGGTTATAAATCGTGAGAGGGTCCACACTGGTAGACATGGTTTGGGCTGGGATCAGGTTAAACCGTTTTCAATCTGATTTGCATTTATACAGTTTGGTGATGCTTTTTGGCCCCATGGCACTTAATTCTGTACATTTTTCAGTGTCAGGATAGTAGCAATGAACTGGCAGCCACTATCACAAAGCAGTATGACGTAGTGACTGGTGTCACACTTCTCCAGCTCCTCTAATATTGAATTCTTAGGAGGTTCGTACACTTTTCCAGCCAGGCAGTAATGGGATATAACATTATAAATAATTGGCTTGTTTGATTTGCTGGTGGGCTGTTTAAAGAACTTGGAATCTGTGTACCACACAGTCAAGCAAGGGAAGATGCTACAAATGCCATTTCCCAGTTTCTGTCTGTGCTCCTCCCAGAGTTAAGGCTTAATACAGGAAAGGCTTCCAATGACTCATCTCCTGGGAAGACATGATCCCAGAATGAATGCTCTGGGGTTTGGCGCCGCAGAGGCCAAGGACAGCCTGGAGCCCAACTAGGCCTGGCTCAAGTTGTCCGGGATTGAGGAGCACTTGGTTTCCAAATCACTACATGACTCTTCTGATCCATTAACTTTGGCATATTTTTTATATTTAAATATTTAATTCATCTTGAATTTATTTGATATGTAATGATGATTATTTCATTAATTTACAGAAAGACAGTACACTGGATGCTGCTGAAGAAATCATTAAGGGATGGAATAGACAGAAGTCTTGATACGTGCAGACTGTTTCTACTAGATGACCGAATATGTAATTATTATTTAGTGCTGCCATCTGCTGGATATTGAAAAACAAATATTTCAGTACAAATGAAATTTGAAGAAAATTTTCCAAATGTTAACCCTACTGGGTTGTTTTGTTTGTTTTGTTTTTCAGTTGAAATGTATGGAAACACCTTCCATAACCATTTTATGAGAAGGAGTATAGCATTTGGCTTAAGAATTGTGAGAAGCTGGTTGGTGTTTAACCTCTCATTGCTTCAGTTTCCTCATCATAAAAGGGGAATAAAGTATAGCACCTACTTTAGGATGCCTGGCTGGCTCGGTTGGTAGAGCATGCAACTCTTGATCTGGGGTCATGAGTTTGAGCCCCACGTTGGGCATGGAGCCTGTGCCAAAAAAACCCCAAAACAACAGCACTTATTTTAGATGAAGTTTGTGAGGATAAAATAGATTGATATATGTAAAGCCTCAATAAACACTCAACTAATGTTAGCCGGTTTCATGACTCCACCTTGTATAAAAACTCTTAGCCAGTTATACCCCCTCAACTCCATGTCCTTGCTTTATCTACCCACACGTAGTTCTCTCCCTTTCATTTACCAGTGGCTTTGAACTTTGCTCCCAATTTTGCTTCTCTGTCACAAATACTGCCATCATCTGGAGTAGCTTCAAGGTTCACAGGGATTGCCTAGGCCTTCAGCACTTTGACCTACTCACCTTTAGTGATGTTCACCTTCACTCCACACCCCAGCCACTTACCCTCTTGGGCACACCCTGAACCTTTCATCATTTAAAGCTGTGCCACCTTTGAGATAATAAGTTAGTCATCTCACACTGTAACCACCTATCCTAATAGTATTCTCTCTGTGTGTCTCATCTGCTCTTAAAATACCACTTTTTAAAACTCACTATAATTTTAAATCCACTATTTCTCAAAAAGAAAAAAAGGGTTTATGGCACTCTTATAGCAGAATCACAATCAATCTACGAGAATAGATTTCTCATCTTCACTCTAGACCTGCTGAAAATAATTTCAGGATCTGGCCTTTCCAAGCTGATTTTTATACCCGCTGGATTTTGATAATCATTGCTGTAGTCCACGGAGCCTTTTATTCCTATTGGTTGGTCCCCTTATATCTTCCTCACCCAGCTTAGATTTCATCATCTGTCACTTCAGCCAAGATACTTTTGCTGCCTTAAATAACTTGCCCATTGTTCTATCTCACCTATCCGGTCAAAAAACAAAAACAAAACCACCCTAAAACTCCACCTTGGGATTGAAGTTCCATGCTTACACCTGGGTTGCTGAGCACTGCTGTAGCAAAATGAACAATTATGCACACAGCAACAACCATGAATGCACATCATTGACCTTAACTAGATTTTATCCTTCCATGATACCTTAATGAGCTTTTTCTACCTTTTACCACAGTAGCAATTCCTAATACTCTCCCATTCTCCACAATAAAAATATCCAACCTCCTTTCTCTTCACACCTCAAAGCCGAACACTACCAGCACACTGAAATCACAGCTAATAACCTCATCTCCCACTTCTGTGAAAAACAAAACAAAACAACATGTAAAAGCAGAAACTAACAGACGAGCACTCCTAACTGGGATCCTACCAAAAGGTCCATGACCTATCTGCATCAGCATTCATCCTTAATTCATTTCATCCAGGAGAGGTGAGGCAGATTGGGGAGGGTTGGTAGGAAGGCAAAACCAGGTCCAGTCATGCAGAAGGAAACCTAGGGCCTCAGGAGCCAACTACTGCATAGCAATATGAATCCCATGTGTAATTTTTAGCCTGTCCACTCTTGTAGGCTTGATACAGTTTCACTAGGGTTTAAATCTGCTCTTTGCAGACCTGGGCTTGTCCAGTGCTGATCCTACCATCTGTGCTCTGCATCCCATTTCTTCTCGCATTCTCACTTGGTTCTGTCCATTCTCTTGTATATTCAGCCTCTACTGGCTCCCTTCCTCAGCAGTGAGACATGTCCAAATTTCTCTCCTATTAGAAAACTCCTTGGGGCGCCTGGGTGGCTCAGTCAGTTGGGCGTCGACTTTGGCTCAGGTCATGAAATCACGGTGTGTGGGTTCGAGCCCCGTGTCAGGCTCTGTGCTGACAGCTCAGAACCTGGAGCCTGCTTCAGATTCTGTGTCTCCCTCTCTCTCTGCCCCTCCCCCGTTCATGCTCTGTCTCTGTCTCAAAAATAAATAAGTAAACATTAAAAAAATTTTTTTTTTTAAAAAGAAAACTCCCTGATGCTATCTACTACCCTATTACCTCTTCCACTTCAGGGCAAAATTTCTTCCTTCCATCTTTCCTTCCTCCCTCTTCCCTTCCTTCCTTTTTTGTTCCTTTAACAAATACTCATTGAAAAAAACCCACCAAATCAAATATAAGAGTTCATTGAACTCATGCTATGTACCAGACACTATTATAGGCACTTACACTGAACACATAAACAAAAATCCCTGCCTTCCAGGGCTTTCCTTCTGGCGAGGGGTGTGAGAATAATTCATAAACATAATGAAATATATTGAATGTTAAACTTTTTTATGTTATTAAGTTTTTTGTTTTAATTTCAGTATAGTTAACACACAAGCTATATTAGTTTCAGGTATACAAAATACTGATTCAACAATTTTATACATTACTCAGTGCTCATGATGATAAGTGTACTCTTTAATCCCTATTTCACCCATCCCCCCACTGACCTCCCCTCTGGTAACCATCAGTTTGTTCTCTATAGTTAAGAGTCTCTTAATTGGTTTGTCTCCTTTTTTCTTTCCTTTTGTTCATTTGTTCTGTTTCTTAAATTTCATATATGATGAAATCATATGGTATTTGTTTTTGACTTATTTCGCTTAGCATTATATTCTCTAGCTCCATCCATGTTGCAAATGGCAAGATTTCATTCTTTTTTATGGCTGAATAACACTCCATTGTATGTATATACCACATCTTTATCCACTCATCAATTGATGGATACTTGGGCTGCTTTCATAATTTGGCTATTGTAAATAATGCTGCAATAATTATATATCTGTTTGAATTAGTGTTTTTGTATTCTTTGGGTAAACACCCAGTAGTGTGATTTCTGGATTGTGGGGTAGTTCTGTTTTTAATTTTTTTGAGGAATCTCCATACTGTTTTCCACAGTGGCTGCACCAGTTTGCATTCCCACCAACAATGCACAGTTTCCTTTTGTTCCACATCCTCACCAACACTTGTTTCTTGTGTTTTACTTTAGCCATTCTAACAGATGTGAGGTGATATCTCAAATGTGGTTTTGATTTGCATTTCTCTGATAATGAGTGATGTTGAGCATCTTTTCATGTCTGTTGGCTATCTGTATGTCTTCTTTAGAAAAATGGCTGTATGTTTTCTGCCCATTTTTTAACTGGATTATCTGATTTTTGGATATTGAGTTTTATTTTAGACGAGTGCATGAGCGGGGGAAGGGCAGAGGCAGAGGAAGAGAGAGAGAATCTTAAGCAGGCTCCACACACAGCGTGGAGCCCAATGCCAGGCTTGATCACACAACCCTGTGATCATGACCTGAGCCAAAACCAAGAGTTGGACGCTTAACCAACCGAGTGACCCAGGCACCCCTGGGTGTTCAGTTTTATAAGTTCTTGATATATCTTAGATTCTAACTCTTACTAGATATGTCATTTGCAAACATCTCCCATTCAGGAGGTTCTTTTAGTTAGGTTGATCGTTTCCTTTGCTGTGCAGAACCTATTTTGATGTAATCTCAGTAGTTTATTTTTGCTTTTATCTCCCTTGTCTCAGGAGACCTATCTAGAAAAATGTTGCTATGGTCACTGTCAGACAAATTACTCTCCGTGCTCTCTTCTAGGATTTTTTATGGTTTCAAGTCTCACATTTAGGTTATTTAATCCATCGTGAGTTTATTTTTGTGTATGGTATAAGTAAGTGGTCCAGTTTCATTCTTTTGCATATAGCTGTCCAGTTTTCCCAGCACCATTTGTTGAAGAAACTGTCTTTTTCCCATAGCATATTCTTGCCTTTTTTGTTGAAGATTAATTGGCCATATAATCATAGGTTTGTTTCTTGGCTTTCTATCCTGTTCCATTGATGCGTGTGTCTATTTTTGTGCCAGTACCATACTGTTTTGATTACTATAGTTCTGTAGTATAACTTGAAATCTGAAATTGCAATACCTCCAGCTTTGTTTTCCTATTTCAAGATTGTTTTGGCTTTTGAGGGTCTCTTGTGGTTCCATACAAATTTTAGGATTATTTGTTCCAGTACTGTGAAAAATGCTGTTGGTATTTTGATAGGGATTGCATTAAATCTGTAGATTGCCTTAGGTAGTATGGACATTTTAATGATATTTGTTCTTTCAATCCATGAGCATGGTATACCTTTCCGTTTGTTTGTGTCATCTTCGGTTTTTTTCATCAGTGTTTTGTAGTTTTCAGAGTAGAGGTCTTTTTCCTCCTTGTTTAAGTTTATTGCTAGATTTTTTTATCCTTTTTGGTGCAATTGCAAATGGGGTTGCTTTCTTAATTTCTCTTTCTGTTGTTTTATTATTAGTATAGAAATGCAGTGGATTTCTGTACATTGATTTTGTATCTTGTGATCTTACCGAATGTTAAACTTATATATGGAAATTGTTTGAAAAAAAGAGAAGCGGAGCAAGATAGAGGAGAATGAGAGTGTTATGAAGCAAATTGAGGTGTTAAACATTTAGCCAGGTAGGTCTCATGGAGGGAACATGGAGACAGACTTAGAGGAGGGGAGGGAGGGAACCTTGTGGAGATCTTGGGAAAGAATACTCTAGCCAGAAGGAATAGCCAGTACAAAGGCACTTTGACAGGAAGGTGTACTCAGCATGTTTGATGAGTACCAAGAGTCTGGTATGGCTGGATGTAATAAGCGAGGGACAAAGTAGCAAGTGTGAGGTCAGCGAAGTAACATAGTGTAAGGATAATGGTTTAATCCAGAGAATCAGGGTTCTATCTATACTTAATTTTTAACATGATAAAATAATGTGTACTGCAGCACTGTGAGACATAAGTGAAATTAGAAAACCTTATTTGTCTAATCCTAACCTGTGTAAATACCTATGTTTTCTTTGGAAACTTCTGAAGCATCTTTTTCAATGTTGTCTTTCTGAGCCACTTTTACTTTACTTTCCATCTGGGATTTAGGTGTTCTGCATCTTCAGAGCTACTTCCCTTCCTCTTCCCTTTTCTGACTGAAGGTAAACTGGATATTTCAGCTTTTTCCCATTTTTTTTCTTTTCCTTTGAGAGTGGCTTTTAGGGTTTAGTAATCTGTACTTCAGAGCCCTCAGATGTGGTCCTGGATCTTCTCATTTTACAGATGCTCCCCTTGCTTGTGCCCATTGGCTCTTTTTGATCTGGATATTGTCTTCCTTCTTCATTCTGCCTTTCTGCTTTTTCTTTTTTCTGTAACTTCTGTTCTTCTGTAACAATGCTATGATTAGTTTTTATTTCACTTCAACGACATCTACATGCATTTTAATGTTAAATAATGTGCCAACCACTATAAGGGCATGAATGAGCTTATTTTTTTATCGTCTCAGGAAATAAACCAGGTTTTCTTGGTGCTTCCTCTGGTAGGTTGTTCAGAAACTGAAATAACATCAGTAAAAAAAAAAAAAAAAGTCGGTTACTATATAAAACACTTCAAATTTTCCTTGCTTTTCTTTATAAGTTCTGGATCTACCTCAATATTTTGCTGCTTGTTCTTTTGTTTCAAATTCCACAAAGGCAGATCCCTTTGGATTTCCAGTAGACTTATAATGTGGTAGACTTCTATAAAAAGACATGGCCACATTTTCCAGATACTCTTTCAATCCAGCTGTGATTTTGGGAAGTAACTCCTATATGTTTAACTTCTAAGTAAGAATTGCTTACATATTTACTTGGAATGTTAAAAAAAAAAAAAAAAAAAAAAAGAGTCCTCTTTCTTCCCTGAGCAACTGGAAGGATTGAGGTCAAGAAGGTTCCGGAGGAACAGATTTGGGGGAAGGTCAGGAGGTCAGTTGTGAACACATTGACTTTGAGATGCTTATTCCACTTTCAGATGGAGATGTTGGGTAAGCAGCTGGAGAGTCTGCTTGGAGTTTAGGGAAGAGGCTGGACATACACACATCTGAGAGGCTGTGGCATATTGATGGCATTTAGACTTGAGAGTGGAGAGGATCACCAAGTATGTCAGTATTAGCAACAAGAAGAAGACTGATAACTTAGCTCACGAGTTTTACAAAATTTTACTGCAGAGTGGAATAACTTCTGAAAGTTTTTTTCATTTGATGACTCCACTGTGACACACCCACACCACCTACCTTCAGCCCTCTGCAGTCTGGATTCCATACCCAATACTCTGGTAAGTTCTCTAAAGATCTCCATTCATGTTCTAGATTTGAAGGAAACATCTTAGTCCCATCTGGCTTTAGCTCTTAGTATTTACCACTGCAGACCACTCTGGCCTTCTTAACTCCTATCCTTTCTTGCTCCTGCAACATTGCACATCCATGAATAGCCTCCCACCTCCCTAGCTGCTCCTTCTCAGTCTTCTTTACCTGTTCCTTAAATACTGATATTTGACTTTCTCACTAACTTCATTTACTCTTTATGTGCTGGTGATGCCCAAATTGGTATCTCCAACCTAGTCCTTTCTGTTGAATTTCAGACCCATATACCCAACACCCCATTTGTCATCTTGTATGGATTTTTCACAGGCAAACCGTATACCCAGTCTGGTCTCCTCACCAATCCAGTTGCTCAAGTCAGCAAAAAAAGAAATCATTCTTAACTTTTCTCTTCACATCCCACTTCCTCTATGTATTATCCTAAATATCTCTTAAATCCATCACCTCTCTGCCCCCAACTGCCACCCCTCTAGTACAGGCCAATGTTATCTCAAGTAGATTACCAGTCAATTTCCTAACAGTTCTCCCTGACTTGCCCTTGGCAATCCATTATCCTTGTAGACCAAATGAGCTCTCTAAAATGCAAATGTGATCATGTCACATATATTAGGTAAGCATATGCATGTTACAAGTTACAGAAATTCTAGCCCGTATGGGTTTAAATCAAATAAAAAGGAATTTTCTGTCTTAGCTGAACATCTTAGGAGTAGTCTAGTTTCAGTTACAGCTTGATCCAGGACACAGATTATAATCTGTTACCAAGCTCTATCTTGCAATTCTGTCCTCTCTGAGTCAGCTTTATATTCAGGTTGCCACGTCCTGTGATAGCAAGTTGACTGTAGCAGTTTCTAAGTATCATATGGTCACATTAGCCAATCCAGCAAAAAAAAAAAGGGGGGGGGGTACTTTTTCTGAAACTCCAGCATTGGTCATACTGTGTCATATTTGTCCACCCCTGAGCTACATGCTGTGCCAAGAGGATTGGACGTCCTAAATACTCAGGCCAATCCAAGGTCAATTCAACACAAACTACATTGGTTGACACAAGGGACAGAATGAAGAAGAGGGGAAATGAATGAGCAACCATCTTAAGTGACTAAGAACTCTTTAATCACTCTGCACTTTTTAAAAAAATTTTTAAATGTTTATTTTTTGAAAGAGAGAAAGGGAGAGGGAGACACAGAATCCGAAGCAGGCTCCAGGCTCTGAGCTGTCAGCACAGGCCTGATGGCAGGGCTCAAACTCACAGACCACGAGATCATGACCTGAGCCAAAGTCGGACACTTAACCGAATGAGCCACCCAGGTGCCCCCACCCTTCATCACTCTTAACATAAGGGCTACTGTCCTCATCAGGGCCCTGCAATGCCCTGCATGATAATGGTCTCTTTCACCTCCCTAGCCTCATCTTTCCTGGTCATTTTTTCCAACTCACAGGTCTGGTAATGCTGAACTCCTTTCAATTTCTCCTTCTTCTCTTTTCTCCTTATCCTCCATGTCTTCCTCCTCCTTTTTCTTCTCCTCCACCTCCTCCTCCTGCTGCTGCTTCTGCTGCTGCTTCTGCTTCTGCTTCTTTTACCTTAGAGAGCGAGTGAGTGGGGGAGAGAAGCAGAGGGGGAGAGGGAGAAACTTAAGCAGGCTCCAGACTCAGTGCAGAGCCTGAAGCAGGGCTTGATCCCATGGTCCAGGGATCATGACCTGAGCTGAAATCAAGTCAGATGTTCAATCAACTGAGCCACCCAGGCGCCCCTCATTTTGATTTCTAAATGAGTTTTTTTTCTCTCTGATCATGAGAGGTTTTTTTTTTTTTTTTAATGAGTTTTTTAAGCATACGTCATTTCCTGATGTTCATACTTAATTTAGGTGGTATAATGCTTAATTTTATGTGCCAACTTGGCTGGGCCATGGTTCCCAGATAGGTGATCAAACATTATTCTGGATGTTTCTATAAGGGTGGTTTTAAATGAGATTAACATTTAAATCAGTGGACCTTGAGTAAAGCAAATTGCCCTCCATGATATGGGTGGACTTTATCCAATCAGTTGTAGGCCTGAGAACAAAAGACTGACCTCCCCTGAGCAAGAGGGAATTCTGCCAGCAGACAGACTTCAGACCTGAACTGCAACATCATCTGTGTGGGTCTCCAGCCTGCAGACCCACCCTGCAGATTTTGGATTTGCCAGCATCCATAATCATGTGTGCCAATTAAAAAATAATAATAAATCTCTGTGTATATACACATGTCCATTGGTTCTGTTTCTCTGGAGAATTCTGACTAACCCAGGTGGATTAGCAAAAATAAGAAAAGTTGTCTATGAATTCCCAAAGTTAGGTGAGAAGTCATTCAGTGATATCATACCATAGGATAGTAAGAGATGTGGACTTTGCACAGTGAGCAATGATGAATTTCAGCAGATTTTTATGGAAGAGAGGGAGGGAATATGGAAAACATTATGGTTTGGCTAACCAAAAGCCAATTATATTCTTATCCTTTGACCACTTCTATATAGAGACTAAAAAGCCAAAATTTCCCATTTCTCAGCTTCTCTTACAACTAATCAAAACTACCTGAGAAGAGCTTCCCTTTGTGGAAAAAGATAAAGGCAAAGTCATCCTTAGACTTTTTGTCTTTTCTGTGCTCTTCACCCTTCCACCTTCTTCCTGCCTTGAATGTAGAAGTAAGGTCTGGAGGCAACACCGCCATATTGCATTCATGCAGCAACTGGCATGAAAGTGAAGGTCTATGTGATCAGAAGGCTCCTGCTCCTGCAGGAAAAGATGATGAAGGCCTGAAGGATTAAGTATGAGAGAAAGGCAAATAATCACAAATCTTTGTCAAATTTGTGAATTTTTCCCCTCATTCTTATGATGAAAACAATTATATAACTACATAATTACCAAATATTTAAACCAAAAATTATTCCCAAATAAAGCAAGGCGTCTCCTCAGTCTCAGTTGGATAAACCCACGGGTGAAACAAAACAAAACAAAAACCTCAACCATGTTCTTGAGCCATGAGAATTTCATTTTATTGCTGCTCTGAGAATACATCTAATTACTCAATCATGCCAATTAAATAGGAAGTTCACCTGCTGACAAACAGCTATCTTGGGATATAGCAGAATAAATTCTAGAAATAATTGGATTTCCTAATCAATATTAACTTCATCATATTACACAGCTGCTACTTTCTTTTACATTTAGGTACAGCATTTTTTTCTTACAATATGTAAAACTTTTCATTTGTAGCAAAATCTCATGGTTAAAAAAGATGAATAATAATTTTGTCCTTTTGTCACTGAGTGTGGTTGCCCTGTCTGAAGCATTATTTTCACAAACTCTTATCCCTCTCATTAGTTAGCCTATAAAAGTATAAACATCCTGTTTTAGCTGAAACCTTACAACTGTATCTTCTAACACAACTCCATTACTCTACAACTGTGTAAATTTCTGAGGTGACTTATTATGACATCACTTTTGTAATTATTCTTGAAGCATCCTGCTGGCCAATACATGCATGAAAGTACAAAACTCATGAAAATAGTTCACCAGTTTTCTAAAATGTCTTCTCTCTGGAATGCCCTTCTCCTGGTAAGACCCTAGCCTGGGAAGTAACCATTTAAAATTTTTTTAATTTTTTAATTTTGTTTATTTATTTTGAGAGAGACCGAGAGAGAGCAAGAGAGAAAATCCCAAGCAGGCTCCATGCAGTCAGAGCCAAGCCCGACGCGGGGCTCAAACCCATGAACCGTGAGATCATGACCTGAGCCAAAATCGAGAGTCAGATGTTAAACTGAGCCACCCAGGTGCCCAGGAAGTAGCAGACCATTTTAAAAGAAAGTCAGCTCATGAAATTTCTCTGGTGAAAACCCCTCAAGGCCATTTCATCTCACCTCAGAGTAAAAACCAAAATCATTATTCTGACCTTCCAGCTCCTGCATGACCTGATCCTGCTCTTCTGTAATCTCATCTCCTACAAGTCTCCCCTTCCCTCGAGGCACTCCTTGAGAATCCCTGATCACAGGTGTAGCTCCAGATTAGATCTTTTTTTTTTTTTTTTTTTAATTTGGTATTTAAGTAATCTCTCCACCCAACATGGGCTCGAACTCATAATCTTGAGATCAAGAGTCGCATGCTCTGGGCCAGCCAGGTGCCCCCAGATCAGGTCCTTTGCACCTGAGGTTCCCTCTTCCTGGAATACTTACCCCCAGTGTTCACCTGGCTACCTCAGATCTTTATTTAAATGTCACTTCAGGGGAATTTATCTGACCCACCTTCAAAATTGTAAACCCTGCCTCCCTCCATCCCCTTTTCCTGACTTATTTTTCTCCTTGGCACTTAGCACCATGGAAGTTACAACATGTCTCTCTTATTTAATGTACCATCCATGTCCTCTCCTAATACCTATTCCATGAGACCAGGGATTTTAATGGTCTGTTCACTGCTGTATCTCCAGCACCTAAAGCAGAGTCTGGCATGTTGTAGGCACTCAACAAAAATTTGAATTTCTGCAGATGGAATTTGGCACTCAGAACAACATTGGTTCTTTGTTGTTGTTTTGTCTTTAACCACTGGCTCTCTCTTTAGCCCTTGTTCTTCTCTTATGAATGATTTTTGAAGTGCCAAAGATTGTTCCTAAAACTGCTGATATGATTAGCATGTCTCAGAGTCTTCTTCCTGACTCCCGAGTCATCTGTGCTGAGGGATCCAGCTAATCACTAATGGGATTCTGTCTGGTCTCTGGAAGCCCAATCCCAAGATATAAGACTCAAAGTTGTGCTTGGCTACTAGCTCCAAGATAATTATATTCAATTAGTGGTCTGCAAGCATTTTTAAGCCAGTAGTGCATATATACACATGCAAACGCACACACATGCACAAATGCATACATAAAAGCTTAAAATTACATCCATCTCCCTTTTGCCTGGCAATAAATATTTCTAATCAGGCTCTGCTTTTCTAAAATCATATTGAAAGGATACCTCAGCCTCTGCTCTCCAAACATGGAGAAATAAGCACTTAAATCAGTGCAACATTTCTGGAAGGCAATTTCACAATATCTATCAAAATGTTTTGAGCATGACCCTTGATGCCCTGATTCTATCGCTAGGTATTTATGTTCTTTTTAAAAATTTTTTTTAAATATTTATTTTTTGAGAAAGACAGAGTGTGAGCCAGGGAGGGACAGAGAGAGAGGGAGACAGAATCCGAAGCAGGCTCCAGGCTCTGAGCTGTCAGCACAAAGCTCAGTGTGGGGCTCAAACCCATGAACTGGGAGATCATGACCTGAGCTGAAGTCAGATGCTTAACCCACTGAGCGACCCGGGTGCCCTGGTACCTATGCTCTTTTAACATGTAAACATTTGTCTATACATATGAACAAGAGTGTTCATGACAGCATTGTTTATAATACCAAAAAACTGGAAATAACCAATTCCTCCATTACTGATGGTGTAGTTAAATAAATTATGTATATAGTCAAAAAATGAAGTTCATTTCTGTTACTTGAAAAAAAAAATGAATAGACTAGTGAATATTATATGTTTGTGCAAATAAAACAAAAGTACATCAATGAATTAATATGCCAGGGTACAGTATGGGTTCATTTGCATGAGTTTGACTTGTGCAAATTAGATATTGGAACATATAAAATTTTTAACAGTTTTTCTTGTGCTCAGAATTTTAAATAATTTTAACTTCCCAAATTAGAAATTCATTTAAAATATTACATGATTTCAAACCTGGCAGGCCCAGTGCTTACACAGTTGCAACATAGTAGTGTCACCTGAGCTGTAAACATTGTCATCTTTTGGCCAAAGTGCTAAGGCAGGAGGGAGTTTGGGCGGTCTGAAGGACTGAACGACCGTCAGTGTGGTATGGCGCCCCCTGGTGCTGTTTTCAGGCAGAGACTTTTATTCAGGAAATGGGAGTAGCTGTCTGCAGTGCTGACAACTGATCTTAAGAAGTCACATAATCTTTCTTTTTTTAATCTCACCATCAGCATTTACAATTGTGTGGAAAAGTAAATTTCCATTAATAGATCCAAATACTTTTGAGTTCCAAATAAAAGTCCTTGAAGGTATGAGCCATCATAGTGTAGTTTAGTAGTTTGAAGGCAAGTCATAACTAAATTCTTACTAACTTAACTTTAATTCTCATTAAAGTGTAGCTAATATGTTACTCTGGAACAATTTTATGAGAATCTGAAAGAATCAAACAAATCTAGTTATTTTATATGTAGAGATTTGTGACCATTTAGTTTGGTGGGAAATTCTCAGAATTTCTTTTTTTTTTTTTTTTTTTTTAAGTTTATTTATTTTTGAGACAGACAGAGACAGAGCATGAACGGGGAAGGGTCAGAGAGAGAGGGAGACACAGAATCCGAAACAGGCTCCAGGCTCTGAGCGGGTCAGCACAGAGCCCGACACGGGGCCGAACCCACGGACTGTGAGATCATGACCTGAGCCGAAGTCGGCTGCCCAACCGACTGAGCCACCCAGGCGCCCCTCAGGATTTCTATTGTAAAATCAAACTAATGACCTTGGGCTTCTGAGGAATCTTTTTTTTTTTTTTTAAACACTAGCTTTCATACATAACAGAAAAGAAAGCAGAAAGGTATAACCAATACCTCATTTGCAAAAT
Organism: Panthera onca; assembly: GCF_046562875.1. Lineage (NCBI taxonomy): Eukaryota > Metazoa > Chordata > Mammalia > Carnivora > Felidae > Panthera > Panthera onca. The sequence goes on from NC_138346.1 coordinate 146,436,333, forward strand.
AAACAATAATAGAAGACTACAGCAAGAGTGTAACTTAACCGAAAGGGTAAAGATGATAATCCACAGACCTGCTAGAAACGAGCATTTGATGAGAGGCTACAAAGTTAGCCTGAGTGGTCAGAATAGAGGAATGCAAAAAGTGGCACGGGTTTGTGATGGCAGGTTTTATACTGCATCTTGATGCAAAAGCCATAGAATAAGGTCGTTAGAACAGTGGAAGATGGCTAACCAATTAGGGCTTTGTCCTTTTAATTAAAAAGCTGCGTCCAAATTTACTTTGGTTTTTCTTTAACTTGAAAAAATCCACTTGCAGTAAAAGTATTCTATATAAGTGATGGTGTACCGAATACCAGCTCTATTAAGCTCTATTTGAGAATTACTTATCTTGGGGCGCCTGGGTGGCTCAGTCGGTTAAGCGTCCGACTTCGGCTCAGGTCATGATCTCGCGGTCAGTGGGTTCGAGCCCCGCGTCGGGCTCTGTGCTGACAGCTCAGAGCCTGAGGCTTGTTTCAGATTCTGTGTCTCCCTCTTTCTCTGACCCTCCCCTGTTCGTGCTTCCCTCTTTCTCTGACCCTCCCCTGTTCCTGCTCTCTCTCTCTGTCTCAAAAATAAATAAATGTTTAGAAAAAAAAAAAAAAAGCAGAGAATTACTTATCTTACTGTCACACTCATTACATGACTTGGTTTAGCAGTGGGTGCACTGCTAATACTCAGATAATAGTAATACCAGTAATGAGAGCAGAGACTCTTGATGTCAGAACATGAGTCCGTGAGCAGACTACCCATTTTGACTAAGATCAGTGGTAGAACAGTGTGTGGCAAATACCTTACTTCACAAGTGTGGGGGGGCGCCTGGGTGGCGCAGTCGGTTAAGCGTCCGACTTCAGCCAGGTCACGATCTCACGGTCCGTGAGTTCGAGCCCCGCGTCAGGCTCTGAGCCCCGCGTCAGGCGCTGGGCTGATGGCTCGGAGCCTGGAGCCTGTTTCCGATTCTGTGTCTCCCTCTCTCTCTCTGCCCCTCCCCCGTTCATGCTCTGTCTCTCTCTGTCCCAAAAATAAATAAAAAATAAAAAAAAAATAAAAAAAATAAAAAAACAAGTGTGGGGCAGGGTCCGTTCATCTCGTTAATGTGAAAGAGTAAGAATACTAGGTACGAAAGGTCAGAAAATAGCAAGAGTGAACAGGTATAATGGACAATTTTGTAGAAGAGAGAAAGCATGAAGGATGCAGAAAAAGGGAAAGCTATAATTCAGAAAGCTCTTTTGGTGAGCCTGACTAATTTCGTCTAATTATTGTGAAGAACAGTCAGAATAATGATATTTTAAATATATTATTTCTTTTATTCAACCAACAACCCATACAAACCAACATTTATTGGGTGTCTTCTGTGTGCAAAGGATTAGTCACAAAGGTCCAAGGAAAATTATGCTTCAGCCCTCAGTGAGCTCACTGCACTTTCCTTTCAAGCACCTGAAATAGCAGAATCAGCAGTGGTAAAGCATTGCTTAAAACAGATCCCTGGTACATGCACTGGTTTTACCACTTACATTGCACTAAGACTTAAGGACCTTCTGTACATCATTCCCCTATTTCAAAGGCAGAGGTTGCTTCCTATTTTAGACCATTATTACCAAAGCTCCAATTTTCCTATTTTTAGCATTTATCTTGCTTCCAGTGTTATATTATTATAAATAATGCTGCAATGGACATCTTTACAAACATAGTATCCCATATTTTAGATTATTTCCTTACTTTGGTTCTCAGAAGAGGGATTGCTGGCACAAGAGGTTTTAATATTCTTGCTTTCTAAAAGCAAATTGCTTTCTAAAAGGTTGTATTGATTTATACTAGTGAGCAACACATGCTAATAATGAGACAAGCAATTTTATATTCGTATTACATGGTCATCCTTTATAATTAACACTTTCAGAGTTTTCATTTAATATTCAAATCATATGAGATTATTTGGAAATAGGTACTTATTTTATACAGTAAGGTTTTTAGCACATGATTTTCATGGAAACAATATCTAATATTAAAACTTAGTCTTGGGGTGCCTGGGTGGCTCAGTCTGTTGAACGTCCAACTTCGGCTCAGGTCATGATCTCACAGCTCGTAAGTTCGAGCCCTGCGTCAGGCTCTGTGCTGACAGCTCGGAGCCTGGAGCCCACTTTGGATTCTGTGTCTCCCTCTCTCTGCCCCTAACCCACTTGCATTCTGTCTCTCTCTCTCCAAAATAAACATAAAAAAATTAAAAAAAAAAACTTAGTTTTTAAGAAAGTGTCAAGTAACAGGTCACATGAATATGAACATGTCCATGTTCTTATTTTCCCCCAATAGTTCATCAAGGCACTTGAAAACCATTAACAGAATTTTAAAGCTAAATGATTTAAAAAAAATTTTTTAACGTTTATTTATTTTTAAGAGAGAGAGAGAGAGAGAGAGAGAAAACGAGTGGAGGAGGGGCAGAGAGAGGGAGACACAGAATCTGAGGCGGGCTCCAGGCTCTGAGCTGTTAGCACAGAGCCTGTTGCGGGGCTTGAACTCGTGAACCATGGGATCATGACTTGAGCCGAAGTCAGACGCTTAACCAACTGAGCCATCCAGGTGTCCCTAAAGGTAAATCTTATGTACACTAAAATAAATATGCTTAAAAACATTTTTAGGAAATTATAATCACGTAGATCGTTTAATGTCCTCATATTTTTTATTAGAAAATGAGGAAGTTGGTATTTTGGGAAAAATATTAGTTTTAAGACAAAGAATAAAACAGCATTAAACAGTGCAGCATAACTTTTGATGTCACATACTTAATGCCAAATTATATCTTTTTGGAAAAATATTAATTTTAATAGTGACAAGGTATTAATCGAACTTTCTATTTTTTTTAAATGTTTATTTATTTTTGACAGAGAGAGAGAGACAGAGCATGAGCGGGGGAGGGGCAGAGAGAGAGGGAGACACAATCTGAAGCAGGCTCTGGGCTCCAAGCTGTCAGCACAGAGCCCGACGTGGGGCTTGAATTCACAGACCGTGAGATCATGACCTGAGTTGAAGTTGGACGCTCAACCGACTGAGCCACCCAGGCACCCCTAATTGAACCTTTTAGAGTTATTTTGTTTTGTTTTCCTTTTATCAGAGTATTTTAGAAGTTTAAGAGAAAAGTACCCACTGAATATTGAATTAAAGAGTGAACTAATTTCTAACAATCTTTGTTCCTGATTGTGTAAGGAGATAACTGACAGTTAATATCATCCGCTTACAGATTATTAATGTGTTAAGCCTAAATTCTACTTTCTAGCATGTGGAGTAGCTGCTGGCTTTTCTCAGTGAAAAGCTAGATTTATTCTCAAATGGAGGACAAGCTGCCAATACTGGGGCCTAAAAGATGTCACATAAATCAACAAACAAATGGAAAAGTTAAATTCAGGATCACGTACACAAGTACATTTAGCAGTGGGACATGAGCCAGGCACATTTCAGTGCAGGCAGCACACGGTCTGACAAACACAAGTAATCTTATGCAGACAGCTGATCAGAATATTTTAGAGCACAGCTGCCCCATACAATCAAGCCCACACGGTTGCTGCAGGTACACTGCTTGTTGAATCTATTCCCTGATCTCCAAGTCTGTAAATTGAATTTCTGTACATTGGGTTTCTATTAGGAGGCATACTGTGTGGACTCTGATGCAAATTGCCAGGGTTCCAATCCCAGCTCTGCCATTTACTAGCCTTGTGTTTTCAGGCCATTCTTAACCATCCTGTGCCTCAAATTTCCCTATCTATAAAATGGGGACAGGAACACTATCCAACTTATAGCTTTGTTCCTGTGAATATTAAGTGAATTAATATACACAAATCCTTAAAATAGTACCTGGCACATAATAAGCACTCTGTGAGTGTAGGTTACTTTTTTTAAATAATAAACCAAGTAAGCCTTGGTTCTACCTTTATTTTTTTTCAAAAGAAATTTTTTTTAACGTTTATTCATTTTTGAGAGACAGAGCATGAGCAGGGAAGGGGCAGGGAGAGGGAGGGAGACACAGAATCCAAAGCAGGCTCCAGGTTCCCAGCTGTCAGCACAGAGCTTGATGCGGGGCTGGAACTCATGAACTGCGATATGACCTGAGCTGAAGTCAGAGGCTTAACCGACTGAGCCACCCAGGCTCCCCTACCTTTATCCTTTTTAATACATTTTTTTAAATGTTTATTCTTTTTTTGAGAGAAAGAGACAGAGCATGAGTGGAGGAGGGGCAGAGAGAGAGGGAGACAGAATCTGAAACAGGCTCTAGTCTCTGAGCTGTCAGCATAGAGTCTGACACGGGGCTCGAATTCACAAACTGTGAGATCATGACCTGAGCCAAAGTCGGACGCTCAATCAGCTGAGCCACTCAGGCACCCTTAACTTTATTTTTTTTTTAATGTTTATTTATTTATTTTTGAGAGAGAAAGAGAGAGAGGGAGAGAGAATCCCAAGCAGCCTCCACGCTATCATCACGGAGCCTGACACGGGGCTCCATCCCACAAATTGTGAGACCTGAACCGAAATCAAGAGTCAGACGCTCATTAGACTGAGCTACCCAGGTGCTCCTGTATGTGACTATCATTAATATCATGATTATTAACTTTTATTACCACTTCTACCTGAATTTAAAGAAAAATTTTATGTCTTTATTAAAGAATCAGAAGGATAGGGATGACTGGGTGGCTCAGTTGGTTGAGCGACCGACTCTTGGTTTTATTTATTTATTTATTTTTTATTTATTTTTTATTTTTTTTATTTTTTAATATATGAAATTTACTGTCAAATTGGTTTCCATACAACACCCAGTGCTCATCCCAAAAGGTGCCCTCCTCAATACCCATCACCCACCCTGCCCTCCCTCCCACCCCCCATCAACCCTCAGTTTGTTCTCAGTTTTAACAGTCTCTAATGCTTTGGCTCTCTCCCACTCTAACCTCTTTTTTTTTTTTTTTTTTTTTTTTTTTTTTTTTTTCCTTCCCCTCCCCCATGGGTTTCTGTTATGTTTCTCAGGATCCACATAAGAGTGAAACCATATGGTATCTGTCTTTCTCTGTATGGCTTATTTCACTTAGCATCACACTCTCCAGTTCCATCCATGTTGCTACAAAAGGCCATATTTCATTTTTCCTCATTGCCACGTAGTATTCCATTGTGTATATAAACCACAATTTCTTTATCCATTCATCAGTTGATGGACATTTAGGCTCTTTCCATAATTTGGCTATTGTTGAGAGTGCCGCTATAAACATTGGGGTACAGGTGCCCCTATGCATCAGTACTCCTGTATCCCTTGGATAAATTCCTAGCAGTGCTATTGCTGGGTCATAGGGTAGGTCTATTTTTAATTTTCTGAGGAACCTCCACACTGCTTTCCAGAGCGGCTGCACCAATTTGCATTCCCACCAACAGTGCAAGAGGGTTCCTGTTTCTCCACATCCTCTCCAGCATCTATAGTCTCCTGATTTCTTCATTTTGGCCACTCTGACTGGCGTGAGGTGGTATCTGAGTGTGGTTTTGATTTGTATTTCCCTGATAAGGAGCGACGTTGAACATCTTTTCATGTGCCTGTTGGCCATCCGGATGTCTTCTTTAGAGAAGTGTCTATTCATGTTTTCTGCCCATTTCTTCACTGGGTTATTTGTTTTTCGGGTGTGGAGTTCGACTCTTGGTTTTAGCTCAGGTCATGATCTCACGGTTCGGTCTGCAGGTTTGAGCCCCGCATTGGGCTCGGTGCTAACAGTACGGAGCCTGCTCAGGATTCTTTCTCCCTCTCTGCCCCTCCCCAACTGGAGCATGTGCTTGCTCTCTCTCTCTCAAAATAAATAAATAAACTTAAAAAAAAAATCAAAAGGATAGTGAATGCTTCTACAAATAGCATCTGTATTTCCCAGGGGACAGTAATTTGGGCCCCAAAATATAGTCCTGCAGTATCAGTTACATAGTGGACATGCATAGAAGGGGACAAATTTTAGAGTCAGGTTTTCCTGGTTTGAATTCTACCTCCACCACTAACTTCTTGTGTGACCCTGGGCACTTTACCCACTCAAACTCTCTAAGCCTTTAGAAGGAGAATAACATCTTGCCTGATATGACAACCCAGATAGATAACCTAACGAATGTGAGGTACCTGACAGATGGCCTGACGCATAAGGACCTTAGTTCTGGCACTTCCCATGTGGGGCCCTCCTTTTCCCTCTCTGGCTCCCTGCCACCTTCAGCAGGATTTTACTTTTCTGCCTGGTGAAATCAAACCACCACAAAGCAGGCCCAGGACAATCACCAACTGAAAACTTCGTGTGTAAGGTAATTGGTAATATAGTAAGTATTATAGTGCTATTTTTAAGACACGTACGCTAAAATATGCGTGCGTCAAGGTGGTGTGTGGGATTTGTTCCTAAAATGCTTTAGCAAGGGGAGACAGAAAGGAAGAAACAGATACATGAAACAAATGCAGCAAAATCTTGATACTCGTTTAATCAAGAAGAGAGACACCTGAGGATTCATTATGTTATGCTCTAATTTTTCGTGTTTGAATGTCTTCATACATGATAAAAATTTGAACAATTAAAAAACCCCCGCACATTTCTGGAAGTAATAATATTACATTAGTTATCAGGCGCATGAGGCTTCATCCCATTTCTAAGAGTCCAAGTCAGGTCTGGTCATATATTTCACTGAATCCTCTGTTCTTCCTAGTCCAGCAGAATATGTCATTTAATTTCCAAGTGAATATTTTTCAAGCCTTGCTTACATTAGGAAAATGTTATTTTCTCTAATGTCACCATAACAGACACTTAAATATCAATGTTTCCAAAAGTGAGGTCACAAGATAAATTCAATGAACCTCTACAACATTATGCCAAGTAAAAGAAGCCAGACAACATATTATATGATTCCATTGACATGAAAAGTCCAGAAAAGGCAAATCTGTAAGACAGAGAGTAGATTAGTGATTCCTGGGGCAGGAAGTGGAATTTGCATTAACTGTACATGGTCATGAGTGCTTTTATTTGGATGATGGGAATGTGCTAAAACTGGATTGTAGGGATGTATGCACAACTTGGTAAAGATACTAAAGGGGTGCTTAGCTGGCTCAGTCAGTAAAGCATGTGACTCTTGATCTCAGGGCTGTGGGTTTGAGCCCCACATTGGGTGTAAAGATTACTTAGAAATAAAATCTTAAAATAAAAATTTTAAATTACTAAAAATCACTAATTTCTAAAGAGGTGAATTCTGTAGTATGTGATTATACATCAATAAAGTTTTTAAAAATATTTCTAGGTGGGTCACGCACTTTTAAAAAATCATTTATTAGGCACGTAAAAGCATTTTACACTTCAGAAGAACCATAGCACATCAAGTGATGTGAACGTTTAAAATAAATGCTTAAGTTAAAAAAGATGAGTTTGGGGCATCTGGATGGCTCAGTCAGTTAAGTGTCTAACTTCAGCTCAGGTCATGATCTCACGGTCTATGGGTTTGAGCCCCATGTCAGGCTCTATGCTGACAGCTCGGAGCCTGGGGCCTGCTTCGGATTCTGTGTCTCCCTCTTTCTCTGCCTCTCCCCAGCTTGTGCTCTCTCTCTCTCTCTCTCAATAATAAATAAATAAAGTTAAAAAAAAGTTTAAATTAAAAAAAAGATGAGTTGATTTAAATAATTGATTTGAGTGAATTATCTTACTTAATTCAGTCACATATTTAAGTTAAATAAAAATGACGATATTAACAAACCAGAAGTTTTGTTAAATTCTAGTCTGGGTCGTTAATTCCTATGTGATAAAACCCTAACTGTGAGTGTGTGTGTGTGTGTGTGTGTGTGTGTGTGTGTGTGTGTGTTGTGTTTTTTAATCTCAGGATCAGATGTAAAGATAAAATGGGATAACTGTTGATGCAAATGCTGTATAAATTGCCAATGCTGTACTAACAACAAAAAAGGAACGGCTTACCTAAATGGTTTCTATTTTAATATAAAAGAAATCCTGGGGCGCCTGGGTGGCGCAGTCGGTTAAGCGTCCGACAGCCAGGTCACGATCTCGCGGTCCGTGAGTTCGAGCCCCGCGTCAGGCTCTGGGCTGATGGCTCGGAGCCTGGAGCCTGTTTCCGATTCTGTGTCTCCCTCTCTCTCTGCCCCTCCCCCGTTCATGCTCTGTCTCTCTCTGTCCCAAAAATAAAAAAAAAAAAAAAAGTTGAAAAAAAAATTTAAAAAAATATAAAAGAAATCCTAACTAGGTTATGACAGATGAGAGACTCTCCAGGTGAGGCAGGAGTAATTTAACAGGTTGCCCAGCTTTCTTGCTCCAGGGTTTCAACCCCTCGGATTTCTTCCTTTTGGAAACATTACTGAATTCCTACCATAAACCATTAGGTGGTAGGTCCTTCTTCCTTTTTTTTTCTAAAATTTTTTATTAACATTTATTTATTTTTGAGAGACAGAGAGAGACAGAGTGTGAGCCGGGGAGGGGCAGAGACAGAGGGAGACACAGAATCCGAAGCAGGCTCTGGGCTCTGATCTGTCAGCACAGAGGCCGATGCAGGGTTCAAACTCATGAACGGTGAGATCGTGACCTGAGCCGAAGTCGGACGCTCAACCACTGAGCCACCCAGGTACCTGCGTAGGTCCTTATTCTCGATCTTCCAGAGGTGCCTAGTTGTCCTCTTCTTCCTCCTCTCCCTCTTCCTCTCCCAAGTCAAGGTTCTCTACCTATGAAAACTTCCTGCCCCTTTGGGGTGGAGCACCCCCAAGCCCTTTTCTGGTTGCACTTGGCACAGCTGAAATGCACGGACATTTTTGAAACTTTTCCAGATATTAAGGGGGAACCCCCACCTCCACCCACCCCACCCCCGCCCCGCCACCAGCCAAAGTACAGTCATGTTTTTAAAAACAGAATTACACATAGGAAGACTGAAGGAAATGAGACAAAACAAAACTATCCTGTCTCCAGCCAGATTTCATTTCCTAAACTTCTGCTTCTTACACCCCTTGTTCTTTCCAAGAAAGCGAGTCTTGCCCATCTTTCAAGAAACAATGAGGGCTCAGTGGCATTTAAGTCCCATGTCCAAATGAACAAAGCAGCCACTATATTCCAAGTCCTCATCCCCATAGAAACCTGGAGCACCCTTTTCTTCTGATTCCTACAGGGACAAGGGTGGTTTATTTTCAGCAGATTGGTGGTAGTGTTGTTATTATTATTACTATTCTGAGGTTAGTTTGGCTAATTAATAAATCTAAGGAACTTTTGAGGTATCAAACGTTCTACTAAGTTCTCTGTACTTCAGCTAACAGCCAAATTTGCAAAGACCGTGAAAATAAATTAGGATAGGGCTCACATCTCCCTGTCTCAGCGGTGCGGAGTGTTCTTACAAGGTTTTGTTTCATCTCCTGCCAATTCTAAGGGGGTATGTAAAGCAGATACTATTACCTCTTGTACCGAAAGGAGAAGGAACGTGCCTAAGAAGTCACAGCTTGCCTGAATTGACACCTGTTCTGGCTGACCTAAGTGAATTTCTCTCTTTATTTCAAATTCCTTAGTGGAATCACCCGTCTGGGCCAGTAAGAAATGCGCTCAAACTGGAGTAACTGATTCCCCACTGGGAGGGGGATGGTTAGCCCTCGGTAATGCGGGCTTTGCCCCCACCACGCAGGCCGGGTTGTCTTTGTGTTTTATATCAGCAGGCTGAGGGTATCTCTGGTGTACCCCGTTTGCTGAGTTCCCTTGAGAATTTTCCTGGGTAGTTTCGTCGATTGGCTCAGCACCATAGCATATCACAGAAACGGAATACGAAACTGAAAAAACGCAAAGCACGTGGCGTACAGGATCTCACTTTTCTTGGCCTTTCTCCCGACCCGTAGCCGCGCCCTGTTACGACTGCGTGGGTGACTCGCCTATAAAAGGCCGTCTCCGAGCGTCTTGTCGCCACAATCTCTTCCTGTTCTTGGTGCGTTTGTTGTGGCTTCTAGCTGGGACCGCAGTGGCCGTGAAGATGGCGTCTACCAGCCGGTTAGTATGTCCGGCCGAGTCGGGCGAGGTGAGGGGCGGGCGGGAAGTGCCAGGGTTGCTAGGCTGCTGCCGGGGCTGCCGCGTCGGGCGGAGAGCACCGGAGGTGCGGGGAGAGGCGGCGGACTGGCTGGCCGACCCGGACAAAGGCACTTCCAGACGGCAGTGCTGTCAGGGGTGTCGCAGGGAGTACCGAGCCGTCTGCGTTACCACTCCACAGTCCTGACTTGTTTTCTCACCCAGACACCAACCCTGTGGGGGCCCCTGTGTTCCCAGCCCTGGCTTCGCATCTTTTGGGGGGGTATTTTAACCCGTCTTTTTTCTTGTTAATTTTTCCTACGCTTGCTTTTCCAGCTGTGGCTCAACCAGCCCGCGATCCTTTCCAAAGGGCGAGAAGGGGTTAGTCCCAGGCCCCTATCGATCTGACAGCTAGAAAGTTAGGGACGTCAGCATTGGTAAGCCTGGTGGAAACTGGTTACCATCCCAGAGGCCTTCTGAAATGGAAGCTAGGGCATTTACCAAGAGTTGATAGGTTTCCTTCTAAGAGGTTTATTTTTCTACAAATGTCTTCTGCTTACTCCTGAAGAAAATCTTGCTTGCAGAAAATTATTTGCATATGTTGGGAAGTCACTGTCTAATATATTTTTAAAATGTGATGTATTCCTATCTTCAGGAAATGCTTGCACTGCCCTTAGAGACAGCCTTTAATCCTGTGATCAGAAAAATGCTTGTAGACCCTAATTATATCTCTCATGATCACTATGAGGTAGATATTAGTATTTTTGCATAAATGTAAACTGAGTCATGCCAAGGTTGACTTTTCCAAGGTTAGTGTTCGAACAAAGTGTAGAATCTCTTATCTGTTTTCTGTTATCACACAGTTGGTCCCTAGTTAACTCATAATGTATTAAAAGTATCAAATTAAGTACAAATTCGAATTAAGTACAGTATCAAATTCTGTAGCTTCTGAGAGGCAACTGTGGCATAATTTTCTGAACTTGTTATCTTCTGTGGAATTGAGTTCCTGATGAAAGCCATTATCACAAAGTAGTAAGCTGAAGTCCATGCCGTTTTGTGTAACTGCTAAGACTTACTACTTCATGTTACTGTAGTTTTAGAAAAGGTGTTGGGGAGGCAGTGTTAGCTAAAACAACCTGGAAACAACTCTTAAAGCCACTGACACTCTTGTTTACTGATTGTAATTTTATGATTGAATGCTCAATCATTCTGTCTGGGTGTGGCTCTGTTGGGAAACGCTTCCTTGTAGGTAAGTGGAAAACTTCAGTTTCCCAAAGACATCTAAATACGACTTATATTCTCTCGTGGCGATAGATCTGAAAGGTAAATGTGATACTTGGGCACAGCTTTTCCATACGATAGGACAGGAAATTGTAAGAAACGTTGCAACATTAAATATAGTAAATTCACGTGATAGATTCTTTACCAAAATAATTTTGCTTTGTGTGAGTTTTTTCTTCTTCCTTTGTTAAAAAATAATCTTTGAAATGAATTTTTTTCTGGAGATGTCTAGGTTTTAAATATGTGTGTCATTGCAGTTGTCTGTCTCTGAAGTTTTTCTACCAGTGAGAACAAAGGTTAAGTGTTAGTATTTCTGCCTTTAGCTTTGTTCCCCCCCCCTGAGGAAGATGTACAGTTACTAGGTTATGAAACCGCCTGATGTTTTCACAGAGAAGAGCACGAATGTGAGTTCAGGTCTAAACTGCACTACTTAGTCTGTGATTTCAGGCTAATCGTTCTCTGATCGTAATCTTTGGAAGGGAAATATGCTTACTTTGCAGGGTTGCTGTGAAGAGTACTGATATATTTATGGCATTAGACACACAGGGGACTCCCAATAAGTGATAGCTATAAAGTGAGATTTGGATTTATGTGGTTTCTTAGGTCCTTTAAATGATTTTAATGTCATTAGTGTTTGGTTGTTTACACCATTCCTTTCCTTTCGTTTCTCTCTCTTACTTCCCCCCACCACCCCACTCTTGTGGTTCCTCTTTTACATCACTCTTGTGGGTATTCTGATCGAAAGTTGACCAGTTTGTCATGATTCATTTTATTTTGGATCGGTAACACAAATAGTACAAAAACAAAACGAAAAGTGAAAAGCAGTTTCTTTTCTTCCCTCTCAGCCATCTCATTCTCCCTCAGAGCAGCCACTGTGACCAGTTTCTTGGTGTTTTCCTAATGATTCTGAGGTTTAACAAACATATGCATGTAGTGCTAACCTCTCTTCTTCCCCCAAAGGATGTTGTAAATACTGTTCACTACCTTGCTTTTTACCTTTTTTCATGAAGTTAGTACACACATTTTAAGTGCACGGTTTAGTTGGAAAATGAGCACACACACATAGCTACCACCCAGGTCAAGAAATTAAATACGACTCGCACCCTGGAAGCCTCCTTGTGCCCTCAGTCATTACCCTTTCCCAAAGATAACCACATCCCAACTTCTAACTCCATAGATTTGTTTTGTCCACTTTAAGGTTTATATAAATGGCTTATATTTTCTTCTCTGTCTAGTTTCTTTTGAACAACATTTTGAGAGTCATCTTTGTGATTGCAAAAACTGTAATTCATACTTTGTCCAGTTTTGTATAAAATCCCTACCTTACTCTTTTCACTTAGCATATCTGGTTTTTTGGGGGTTTTTTGGCCTATTTTTGAGGTGTTTACATATCATTTATATACTTACAGACAAGAAGATAATTCTACTTTTTAATAGCAAAAACTATATTAGTCCTTATAGTTGTATGATATGTGCCATATGGCTGCCCATTTGCAATTACTGTTATTCTAACATTTTCCTTTATTTCAACATAGTTTTTCATAATTTATACTAAGTTCTTAATTTATTTGTTATAATGTATTAGAATATTTTCCCCTAATAGGAATTTATGGAATGAGTGTGACTATAAAGCAAATCTCCAGTTCTCTATTTCCCCATTTTCCCACTGAAAAGATCCAAGACATGTTCTGGTTAACTTAAATATATACATTTTGGGAACGTGGATTATTTTATCACTTTTTCAGTGAGAATCACCTGTGTTGAGAGTTAACTTTCCGATTTGTGTTTGCTGACATTAGAAATTTATCCAAAACCACAAATACCTACTTACTACTGTAAGAATGGTCGATGATGTCTTCTGAGTGTATATTTGTGATGGCTATAACATAACCTTGTATTGTAGTATTTCAAGTGAACGTTTAAAGAGGGCTTATTTTGCATAATACCAAATATTTATTTATTTAAGTAATCTCTATACCCAACATGGGGCTTGAACTCACAAACCTGATATCAAGAGTTGCACATTCTTCCAACTGAGCCAAACAGGTGCCCCTACAGAGTTCATGTTCTTTTTTTTTTTCTTTTTGAGAGAGAGTGCGCGAGCGTGCACACATGAGCCGGGTAGAGGAGCTGAGGGGGAGAGGGAGAATCTTAAGCAGGCCCCAAACTCAGCACAGAGCTCAACCCGGGGTTTGATCCCATGACTCTGAGATCATGACCTGAGCCGAAATCAAGACAGTCATTCAACCAACGGAGCCACCCAGGTGCCCCGATACCAAACATTCATAATTGTGTATAATTAATAAATCCATGTTAAATATTTTTGTTGCTTTTTATATTATTTTATATCTTGTTAAAAAATGTTTATTGATTTATTCTGAGAGAAAGCACGCTCTACCTGGGGAGGGGCAGAGGGAGAGAGAGACTCCTAAGTAGGCTCCATGCTGTCAGCACAGAGCCCTACACTGGGCCGTATCCCATGAACCTGAGCCAAAATCAAGAATCGGATGCCTCAGGGTGCCTGGGTGACTCAGTCGGTTACGCGTCTGACTTCAAGTCAGGTCATGATTTTGCAGTTCATGGGTTCAAGCCCTGCATTGGGCTCTGTGCCGACAGCTCGGAGCCTGGAACCTGTTTCGGATTCTGTGTCTCCCTCTCTCTGCCTCTCCCCAACTTGTGCTCTGTCTCTCTCTCTCTCTCTCAAAAATAAAATAAAACATTAAAAAAAAAAAAAAAAAAGAGGTGCCTAACCAGCTGAACCAGCAAGGTGCCCCATTTTATTACTACTTTTTGAAGTGAGCTCTACACCCAACGTGGGGCTTGAACTCACAACCCTGAGATCCAGAATCACGTGCTCTACTGACTGAGCCAGCCTGGTGCCCCCTTTGTTGCTTTCTAAAACTGATTTTATTTTGTCTTTTAAGATTAGTGTGTCTTCTGCAAACTGCTTTATTTTCAAAATAAAATGATCAAGCACATTAGTACTATGACAAATAGAATAAAAAGTAGTTTTTGAAACCATTTCTTGAGTGATCTAGCAAACTCAGTTTCTGGACTAAATGAAATCATTGATCTTAAGTTCAGCAGAGGTATATCTACCACCCTCCTTTATCATACCCATTAGGTTCAGTGTGTACTATTCTAAATCTATTACTAAAATATCCAGCAAGTAGTAAAAAACAAGACTTGAAATGTATTCTCTGACCAGAGAAGTGATAAGTCACACAATCCAGATGATTATATGTAAATGTCACAGGTTATAAATGGTAGCTAGTCATTTCTATGCTAATCAGGATTTTTTAAAATCTCAGTAGCCTGTACGAAGAGAAAAAAACACTTTCCATTTAGGTTTTTAAAGCTTCCATGTCTGCAAATAAGTTACTGTTCTTAGAAAAAACAATTCCAGTGGAATCTATCTGTTAATGACTAGCTGGAATTAAAAATTACCTAACTGGGATATTTATTTTGAAGATTTCGCTTGAGTGTATTATACATGGATAGTATTGGAAAAGTATTCAGAACCCTCATTTTTTTCCCCTAGAACACTACTTTGTTACATGTTGGTTGGGAGGATATAAAAACAATTTTTTTTTTTTTTTTTTTTTTATTTAGTTTGGATGCTCTTCCAAGAGTCACATGTCCAAACCATCCAGATGCGATTTTAGTGGAGGACTACAGAGCGGGTGATATGATCTGTCCAGAATGTGGCCTGGTTGTAGGTGAGCAATTATTATGGTTTTAACTGAAATCACTATTTTAGGTACTTTGCTTTTGTGTATTTCCCAAAGTGTCTTTTAATGAATACATTTTGATTTTTTCCCTACAGGTTATTCATATTTATTATAAAACAAAAAGAATTAGAAAAGAGTAAAATCAGAGACACCATATTTTATTGTTTATACGAATGCATATATTTCATAATGTGGGGTATGAAGGAACATTTAAAATTGAGACAGCCCGTCCAGAAGAAAAAGCCCTCAGTCCATAGTCTCCTGAGTCCTTAGTCTTAACTATTTGATGGGGTTTGGGGATGGTAGTAGTGACGCTTGTGTGTATGAAATAATAAATTTAATCCAACTTTTGTGGCTTTTAGATATTTAAACATGATTCGTTTCAGGGTAGTAAAGGTATAGCTGTTCTGAGTCTCATTCCAGGCCTTTTAGTTAATAGATCCCATTAAATAGAATGACTTAAGAATTTCTAGTATAAAATTGTTATTGTCAAAAATACTGCTCATAGGAAATTCTTAAAAAATGAGAACAAACTGAGGGCTGATGGGGGGGTGGGAGGGAGGGGAAGGGTGGGTGATGGGTATTGAAGAGGGGGCATCTTTTGGGATGAGCACTGGGTGTTGTATGGAAACCAATTTGGCAATAAATTTCATATATTTAAAAAAAAAATACTGCTTACAGTTTTTCATTTTGTTCCTGCTTTCTTACTTACCCAGATATGTAGCAGAACTTTAGAATATTCTTATGGTGGAGTTGTATTTAGCAACTGAAACAAAGGAGTAATACTTAGCAGTTCGAAATGCTTAAAAATGAAAGTGCTAGTAGGATTATGGGATGTATAACAGAAACATTGGTGGTGATATACTGTGGAATAGTGTTGGAGGATATCGGTAACATTCATCCACGTAGCCTGCTTGCCTCAGACCTCCAGTGGGAGGCTTAAATCATACAGAGTTGTTAACAGGAACTGAAATCCACTTATAGTTGAATTCTTCTCAATAAGCAATATTAACAACTTATATATGCTGGGCACTTTTTAAAATGATTTCTGTATTCATTAAGTTTATCCTCAGAGAAACCTTTGAGGTGAGCGCCAATATTACCTTCATTGTAGAGATGAGAAACTCAAGTTTAGTGTGGCAGTGTAGCTCTACTGTCCGCACGGAGCCAATTTTCTATCCTGTATTGGCTTTTGTAACAAAATGAGTTCAGTCTGATTGGCAAACTGTGACCCACTGCCCGTTTTATATATGACCTGCCTGGTGAGAATGGCTTTTACATTTTTAAGTGGTTGAAAACAGTCAAAAGAATACTAACATTTGGGGACATACGAAAATAGTATCAAATTCAAATTTCAGTATCCATACATAAAGTTTTATTGGAACACAGCCACACTTGCTTGTTACATATTATCTATGACTGCTTTCACATGATGACAGTAGGACTCTGTAGTTACAAAAGAAACCATATGTGGTGCTCTCATCACTTCATACTGCCGCCCAGTGCACCATAAATCCCAGGAATGCACTTAAAACTCCTCAGCATCTTGAGTACAAAGTTTATCTCCATGCTGCAGCATTTTATTTTGTTACCATTGCATACCCATCGTGTCAAAAAACAGAAAGAAAAAAAGTGAACTTTGAAAGCCATGCCCTTAAGGTACAGTGGAGTGTAGGTTATTTTGTTATTGATCAAGATGGCAAAGCTCTGTGTTTATTATTCAGTGGTACGATAACTCTGCTAATAGATACAAGAAACAATTAAATCAATTAAAGTCCAGGCAAATATCAAGGGTTTCTCCTAGACTCCTGATGACTAGGTAGATGTTACTGATACTGCTGAGTTGTTTATTCAAGGAGTCAGTGCAGAGTTTCTAGAGTTTGAATTGTCTGCATGGAAAAACTGCAGGAGAAACTAGTTTTAAGGAAATTACAAGAATGCTAATTCAGTACAACCTGAAGTGGAAACTGCTAAGATATATTATAACTGATAGATGGTAAAAATACGTGTGGAAGAAGTCTTAGGTGGACAGATTTACAAAGATTGTGAAAATGTAAGGTTTTTAAAGCTTCTAGTTATTCATTGTATTCATCAACAGGTACTTGGTAGAAAAGGTTTGAATCTATCATGTTACTGATCAGTAGGGTCAGTAGTGACCTTCATTCACTCTCGTGGACTTAACTGTCATCACTTCATTGAATCTTTGTCAGAAATAGAAGCTGACTATCTTGACTTGCCCACCACACAGTAATTTGGTAGCTTAGCTGCAGCAAAGTTTTCTTGTAATTGTTTTTGAGCTCAGGGCCAAGGTTGAAATCTTTCTGAACCAGTACTGCCTTCAGCCACTGCTGTTTAACACTGAATGGCTTTAGAAATTAGCTTTTGCTGCAGACTTACTAATATTTCATAATGAATTCAACCTAGAATCGGAAGGCAGAACAGTGCGGATACGTTAAAATCACACTGAGGTAAGGTCAGTTTGACAACAGCTAACATTATTTGAATCCCAAATGGCGTCAAATTGCTTTAATGTATTTTATATACTTTCATTGCTGTCCAAAGTTAAAACGGGAAGTAGGGTCTTCATTCCCACACAAATCTGCAGCAGGTATATATTTAAAACTCAGACTGTATTTTAATCGGTATTTTCCAGACCTGAATGTAAGTGCAGAGGAAATTTTCATATTTCCAAATCCACTTAACTCTGCAATTAAGGAGCTTCCACCTAACTTTCAATTGGGAGTGATTAATCTACAATGTAATGACATGTTAAAAGGCAAAATATCAGAAGAATGTAATAAAATTCTATAAATGCCTTTCAGGCAGTGAATATGCTCAATTAAAATCATATGCTTGCAGATTAATATCAGTATTTGGCAGTACTTATCTGTGTGTGAAAAAGACTTAAAAAAGTGAAATACGTAAAATCCTATTAACAGCATTGACAGATAACATTTGTAATTGATTTTGATGATAGAGAACACGAACTGGATTCCAGTTAAGTGAAATATTCTCACCCCAAAAGAGAATGCTGTTCTTTCTCAGTAGTAGATTTGTATTACAATAAATTATCCTCAATTTTTATATTTTTAATTTCATCGGTAAAAAACCAGTGGAGTCTTTCCTCTTTATGGAAGTACCTATGTAGTATCCTCAGTTTAGCCTCTTGACCCACAAACCCTAAAATATTTACTATATGGCCCTTTACAGAAAAGGTTTGCCAACCTGTAAGTTAAATGAGAGCATTCTAATTCCAAAGTATTAAGATCAAACTGATAGTATGTAAGAGTGAGACAGAAGATTGAAGGTAATTTCAGCTTCTTGGGTCTCGTAAACAGAGCCATTTAAAAAGTAGTGCAGAAATACTGCATTATATCTCCAGCCCTTCCATCTGCTTCACTTCTGCTTCAGACTAGCAAGATATAGTTGGGTGAGATTAACCAACTGGAGAAGGAAGATCTCATTCACAAGGCTTTACATGCTTTTTTATGCTTGAAATCACGAACTTTTACTTGCATTTTTCTGCTTATATCTAAGCCAAAGGAAGTTAATTTTCTTTTAGTTTTGTTTAATTATCAGTCTTGAACACCAGCATTGGAACTACGATATTTTATCCTAACTAAAGCAACTAGGCTAAATTGTAAAGCCTGAAAATTAAAAAAAAAAAAAAAAATACAATCTGATTAAACTTCCTTTATATACACAGAAGTATCTTCTTGTAACAATTGGTTTTTCTGACCTAAACTGTAACAAACACCTGTTTTAAAATATACGGTACTAGCCTCATTCGCATATTTGTAGCATGTGTAATATAACCTGCAGTGTGTCCTGCAAGTGAAGAAACTATTCCATGAAGGTGGGCAGGCAAGACTCTGCTAACAAAGTTCTGTTTTGCTGAAGAGATGATCAAATTATGTTGAAAAGAGCTTAATTGAACATGACAGACCATGAGTCAAATTTTAAAAAACATGTGCATGCGAACAGATACACACAAACACATATATTACTATCATAGATCCATAATAAATTTAGATTCTATGTATATTTAATTAGACTTGCATCAGCTTGCTTGTTCATTTATTTTAAATTTTTATGATTTTTTTTTTTTTTTTTTTTTTTTTTTTTTAGAGAGAGTGCATAAGCAGGGGAGAGGGGCAAAGGGAGAGAGAGACAGTCTCAAGCAGGCCCTCACCCAGCATGGAACCTGATGTGAGGCTCGATCCCAGGACCCTGGGATTATGACCTGAGCCAAAATCAAGAGTTGGATGCTCAACCTACTGAGCCACCTAAGCACCCCCAACTTGCTGGCTTAAAGGCATATGCTCTTTGTTGCCAGCTCAGTTCTGCCTTTATCTCTTATGCTATGGAGATAGGGAAGAAATTAGGTGAGGCAAATATTCCACAATCCACTAAGGGCATAAGACTAGTGGCTCTTTTCATACTTGTGTTCATAGAGATTTAAATCCAGCTGTCATCATGTGTCTCCTAATAAATTGTCTTGGTTTACATGGTTTGCGTGTGCTTACTGTAACATTTTACCTGGTCTGAAACTTTTTAGATTATACCATATTTATTGAATAAACGTTTACAGTAGGGTTAGGTTTAAATATCACCAGACAACTTTAGAAACTGGAACTCTTAGAATTGTTTTTGGACAACTCTGTACTTAACTAATATTTAATTTGGCTCAAAACTTAGGGCAGCCCATTGTCACTAACTCCTCTATTTATTTATTTGAAAGCATGCAAGTGGGTTAGAGGGGCAGAGAGAGAGAGAGAGAGAGAGAGAGAGAGAAAGAGAAAGAGAAAGAGAATATCCCAGGCAGGCTCTAAGCTCAGCATGGAGCACGATGCAGGGCTTGATTCCATGGCTCTGTGATCATGACCTAAGCCAAAACCAAGAGTCAGATGCTCAACCAACTGAGCCACCCAGGTTCCCCCAGCTACTCTTAATTTCCAACTCAAGACTAGATACTGCTCAACTGTCCTCTTTGGAGGCATATATTACCCCTTGCAACTGTCACCTTTTTTAGTGAAATAATTTGCAATAAAAAATATATTAATTTCACAGGATAAAAACTGCTTTTTCTCCAGTGTCTAACAACACTTTTTTTTTTTTTTTTTTTTACTGTCCTTTAAACCTTCATTCAGTCTCCTTGAGGCCCACCACTGAGTCCCAAAACCAATGCCAAAGTGTTTTTGATTTTTCTTAAAGAAACATCGTACTTACAGGAGCCAGTTTCTGTTTTGATTACATAACAAACTATTGGAGAACTTAGTAGCTTATAGTAACCATTTTCTTTTGCTTATAGTTTTATGGGTCAGTAGTTTGGGAAGGACTTACCTGGGCCATTGTTTCTTTCCACATGGCACTGATTGGACCTGGAGTATTCACTTCCATGATGGCTTTTTCACTTATATTTCTGGCTCCTCTCTGTTCTTTGGCCTCCCCACACAGGCCATGCTCTAGGATTTCTCCACAGTTATCTCAGACTAGTCATATCTCATACATGGTGGTTGATTTCCAAGAGAAATATCCTAAGAGCATGTGTTTCAAGAGTGTGGAAGCTGGACTCAGGTAGTTAAGGGCTATGCCTGGCATAGGATCACTTCTGTATTGGTCAGAATAGTCATAGGGCCCACCTAGATTGGAAGGAATAGAGAGACGCCAACCACCAATCAGTGTCATAGACAGGGTCATGTTTCAGAAGAACATGTTGATGACACATATTATTGCTGCCATCTTTGGAAAAATACAGTTGGTCAGACATTCATTGTCTTTAATTTTTTTCCTCAGTACTTAAGTCGTATTTAGTTTCACCTGTAGCTGGTTCCCAATCTTTTGTGGCTATTTTAAATACTGTTTAGCATGTAATAATTGTCTAATTGACTTTCCTCTTTTTATTTGAATTATAGGATTTTTTTAATTTTTTTTTTTTTTTTTTTGAGAGAGAGAGAGAGCACGAGTGGGGGAGAGGCAGAGAGAGAGAGGGACAGAGGACCTGAAGTAGGTTCTGCGCTGACAGCAATGAGCCCAGTGTGGGGCTTGAACTCACAAACCGTGAGGTCATGACTTGGGCTGAAGTTGGACACTCTATCGACTGTGCCACCCAGGTGCCACTTGAATTATAGGATTTTTTTTTAAATTTTATTTTCAATTTTTAAAATTTATATCCAAATTAGTTAGCATATAGTGCAACAATGATTTCAGGAGTAGATTCTTTAGTGCCCCTTACCCATTTAGCCCATCTCCCCTCTCACAACCCCCCCAGTAACCCTCTGTTTGTTCTCCATATTTAAGAGTCTTTTATGTTTTGTTCCCCTCCCTGTTTTTATATTATTTTTGTTTCCCTTCCCTTATCTTCATCTGTTTTGTCTCCTAAAGTCCTCATATGAGTGAAGTCATATGATGTTTGTCTTTCTCTGACTGACTAATTTCACTTAGCATAATACCCACCAGTTCCATCCACTGAGATTATGTGAGATCAGTTGCAAATGGCAAGATTTCATTCTTTTTGATTGCCGAGTAATACTCCATTGTGTATGTATGTATGTGTGTATATATATATATATCTGTGTGTATATATATATATATATATATATATATATATATATATCACATCTTCTTATCCATTCATCCATTGATGGACATTTGGGCTCTTTCCATACTTTGGCTACTGTTGATATTGCTGCTATAAACATGGGGGTGCATGTGTCCCTTCGAAACAGCACACCTGTATCCCGTGGATAAATGCCTGGTAGTGCAATTGTTGGGTCATAGGGTAGTTCTATTTTTAGTTTTTTGAGGAACCTCCATACTGTGTTCCAGAATGGCTGCACCAGCTTGCATTCCCAGAATTATAGGATTTTTATTTTAAACATAGGAAGTGTTTTGATTTGTCATTGGCTGTTTAATCTTACCAGTGATCTGTAGGATATTGTTACTGATCTCTAAAATAAGGCCAACTTTTAAAGCAAAGCTTTGTCAATTCTACCATGAAACTATAGGCTTTAACAGCACTGTTTTGTGGCATCACTCCCCCCCCCCCCCACAAATCCTAACAGTGTGATTGTGTCACTTTAAAATTGAGCACTAGGTGGCAGTATAATATTTAGGTTATCAATTTGTTCATAAATTTGACCTTGTACATTGTTTATAGTCCGCAAAGTATTAGGTTAGTAAGCTGCTGTAATAGCTGCTAAAACATGAAATTGGTTATGACTTTTATAAATTAGGATTTCAAATAGGTAGTGTTTAGATCTACTGGTATCATTTCTAGTAAAAGCCACTTTTTATGTACCATTTAAAACTGAATTCTTTCATTGTTCTTAGAAGGAATGTAAGGAAACAACCAGAAAATAGTATAGGTAGATTTGAATGAGAAAAATGAGTCAATTTGACCTGTCTTTCCTAAAGTTATTCTGGATATTGTTTATACAGTGATTCTGAAGGATGAATGTATGAATGTGCATTAAGAATCAGCTGTTCAGGGGCACCTGGGTGGCTCAGGTCATGATCTCACGGTTCATGAGTTTGAGCCCCACATCAGGCTCTCTGCTGTCAGCGCAGAGCCTGCTTCAGATCCTCTGTCCCCCTCTCTCTGCCCCTCCCCTGCTCTCTCTCCTTCTCTGTCTCAAAAACAAATAAATATTTAAAAAAAAAAAAAAAAAAAAAAGAATCAACTCTAAAGATTCCAGACCCCATTTCTAGAAATTCTAGCATATTAAGAAACACAAATCTGTACTATTAACTTTACGGTTTACCATATTTTTTTATACATCTTCTGTACTTTTAGAGTTTTCATATTTCATGTCTCCAGACCTAGACTGCATAGCCTGTAGAGCAGATATCTTACGTATGTCCATAGCTCCTAGTGTAACTAGGGGCCCTCGATTCTAGGCTCGGCTCAACTAGTTAATGAGCTATGTAAGTAACTAACCAAGTTATATAATTTCTCTAAGCCTGACTTTCTTCACGTGTAAAAATAAGTCATCTCCCTGCCCCAAAACAGGGAGCAGGTACCATACATCTTAGAATTGTTAGGAATTATTAAGAATCAAATGAAATAATGTATAAAATATATAGTATGATTTCAGTATGAGATTTCAGTGATACATTTTTTGTGGGTGCAAGTAAGTAGGTGATTCTAAGTCTGAGATGCCATTCTTCATAACAGGTCATTTGCAAAATGTATTTGAGTGGGTCTAGCATAGTGAATGCTCTTCAGCCATATCATTTTAAAGATTACTGGATTACCATCTTTAAATTTGCATTAGTGATGGGGCCCCTGAGTGGCTCACTCGGTTGAGTGTCCGGCTTTGGCTCAGGTCATGATCTCATGACTCAGCTCATGAGTTGGAGCCTGGAGCCTGCTTCATATTCTGTGTCTCCCTCTTCCCTGCTCATGCTCGTGCTCTCTCTCTCTCTCTCAAAAATAAATTTTAAAAAGAATTTTTTTTAAAATAAAAAAAATAAATTTGCATTAGTGTTTCCTAAAGGAAATATTCAGGTTTAATTTAATATGTTTAAGCTATATTTTAAAATTAAGGAATATTCACTTTCAAATTCTTGCTTTAGCATCTCTTATAAGCCATCAGAGACTACCTTCTTACCTTATTTAGAATTTTTAATTAATTCAATTATTATTATTATTTTTTTAGAGACCGTGTGAGCAGGGGAGAAGGGCAGAGGGGGAGAGAGAATCTCAAGCAGGCTCCATGCTCAGCATGGAGCCCAGCATGGGGCTTGATCCCACAACCCTGGGATCCTGACCTGAGCTAAAATCAAGAGGCAAGACGCTCAACTGACTGAGCTACCCAGGCATCCCTAGAATTTTTAATGTAGATGTTACTTTAAGCATCAGAGAATTACTAACTTTACTCAGTTTACACAGCTACCCTTTGAGTGACACTGATGCTTTGAGTACTTAGGTAATTAGCTGAAGATTCCACATTTAGTAAGTGACAGAGTGGTTCAAATCCAGGTCTGTAGGACTTAGCAGGCCTGTTTCTGTTAAAGCAGTGTGCTGGGCAGGGAGAGTGAAAGAAGTATCAGATGCTGTAAGCAAGCTCTGGAGCAACTCTGGCTAGCGCGTGAAAGGGAGGAGGGTGCCTTAATACAACATAGCATGGTAAAAGCTCTATTACAGTTCTTCCAAGTTTGGTAAGAACACAAAGGAAGGAAGCAGTGATTTCCTGGGGAAATTGCTGTTGAATTTACATTGAAATATGACCATTAAGCATGAGTAAAGGTTTATGGAGGGAAGGTCATTCCAAGTGGAGGGAAAAAGAAACATGTGTCTTAGGATAGAGGCCTGAAAGTACTGGTATGTGAATGACTCAAATTATTGTGACTAAGGTTAGGATGCATCTTCCATGAGAGCTGCGGGTCTCTAGCTTAGATGCTGCTGCAAACCTGCCTGTATTTGAGGAAAAGCAAGATGTATTGACATACTCCGGGATGGAATTTACAATGCATTTTGCATTTTCCTTTACAAATGATTTTCCAAATGGTAATTATACTCTCGACTTGTACAGTTTTGTGTTTGTTTTTTAAGGGCCTAAACGTCATGAGTAAAGTACGCTTTTATGGGCTGGTCTGGGAAATTAACCATGATGTGGGTTGTTTCTAAGGGATAATTCATTTTGAGTTCTTACTCAGTTTACATTTGGGGAAGATAAAACTGTGATTTAGAGACTGGCTATAGTATTAATGGTATTTCTTTTTAAAGTATCTGTTGATCAGACTTCTCTTGAAAATTATCTTTAATCCAGGCTTTCTGATAAGAATGTTTAGTAACACTAAACCAAAAATCAGGATTCTTTGAAATATCATAAGAAGGAATGGTTAGAAAGGGGTAAATGACTGAAGAAGGTGTGAAAGCTAAAGATGCATTTCAGTTTCAGCATTAGATTTAACAAATGTAATGTGTTGACTTAAACAATTTTCCACAGTACCTTAGTATTTTTTTAATTTAAAAACTCCCAATTTGGGGGGCGCCTGGGTGGCTCAGTCAGTTAAGCGTCCGCCTTCAGCTCAGGTCATGATCTCACAGTTTGTGAGTTCAAGCCCCTCGTCGGGCTCTGTGCTGACAGCTCAGAGCCTGGAGCCTGCTTCAGATTCTGTCTCCTTCTCTCTCTGCCCCTCCCCAACTTGTTCGTGTTCTCTCTCTCTCTCTCTCTCTCTCTCTCTCTCTCTCTCAAAAATAAATAAATGTAAAACTTTCTGAGGGTTGAAAAAAAATTTTTTTCCCAATTTGGGGTGCGTGGGTGGCTCCCTTGGTTAAGTGTCTGGTTTTGGCTCAGCTCATGATCTCACAGTTTGTGGGTTTGAGCCCCGTGTCGGGCTCAGTGCTGACAGCTCAGAGCCTGGAGCCTGCTTCAGCCTGGAGAGATTCTGTGTTTCCCTCTCTCTCTGCCCCTCCCCTACTCACACTCTGTCTCTCTCTCTCTGTCTCTCTCTCCCTCTCTCCAAAATAAATAAATATGAAAAAAAAATAATTAAAAAAAAACTCCATGCTTAGGGTTTGTCCACCTTGAGTACTGCATTTTGATTATTGAACTTTTAGAGTTGGCATGTTTTGAAAAATTTTGTAGTTCAGACAAAATGGTTTTAGATAAATCTAGCCTGTGTCCACAAGTAACTTGCAGACTGTTGTTCTAAGACTCCTACTTCTGAATTTTCTACTGGTTGTATACCAAAATGCTTAAGTAAGATCATTTTCCAGAAAGATGGCAGAAAGAATTGAAATTTGGGGTGATTCTAATACTCTTTTTTAAAATACCTTTATTAATTTAAGTTTACAATAAGAAACAAAAACGTTTTGAATCTAGGTCAGGCCTAGAAAATCACTCTCCAATATTGGCTTCCTGGCTGTTTTTAGTATGTTGCAGTATTCCCCTGCAGTGTTTAGATTGCTACTATGAGCCATTCTAGGTTTTTCTCTTGTTTTGCTTTTTGTTTTGTTTTGTTTTGTTTTAAATTTTAGAGTGCGTGAGTGGGGGATAGAGGGAGAAGGAGCCCTAAGCAGACTCCATGGTCAGTGCAGAGCCTGATTAGGGGCTCGATCCCACAACCCTGGGATCATGGCCTGAGCTGAAATCAACCAACTGAGCACCTAGGTGTGCCCCAAGCCATTCTGGTTTTAATGTTGTACTACAAAATACCTCTGGTTGGATTTGTAGTTTATAACTTGCTTGGTTAGGAGCTTACATATCTGTCTTTGTGTACTGTTTCCTTTAGAGTATAAGGCAAAGTATACTGGTTCTACTGGACATTCTTTCTCCTCTCCTTTCTCTCATAGCTAACCCATTATTCCTTGTAGTAGTAGAGGCCACTGATCGTCCCACTCTTTCTTTAGTAATAGAATCCCTATGTTTTAACTGGGCATGTTGCTGCCCAACTGGACTGTATTTCCCAGCTTCCCTTGTAGCCAGGTATGACCATGTGATCTAACCAGTGGATTGTACATAAAACGGGTATGTACAACTCTAGATCCTGCCATAAGGAAGTGCCTCCTCTTTCTTCTTTCCACTGGCTAGAATGCAGACATGATAAAGGGAACCACCAACAGCCATATTAGGCTGGAAAATCTCATCATGATGAAGCTGGCTTATTAAAAAGATAGGAGGAGCCTGGGTCACACTAGTCTATGACTATTAACTATGGACTGTTAATGTGAGAAAGTTATAGCCTGTTTTAAGTCACTATTATTTTTGCTTTAATTACAAACCTGCCTGTATCCTTCCTAATAAATTTGTAGAGTCATACTGGGAATTTATTTTATTTGGGTCATATCTTAACTGCTAGGGACTGTGGGTACGCAGAGAGACAGAATTACTGGTAGTGGTGGATTGGGAGGTTTTCCAACATGACCACCACCACTGGACATGGATTGATAGTTCTTTAGTACAGGAGTACAGGATGAATAGGCACAAAAGTCCACATGGAGCTTCTAAAGACAGATTATTACAATGAAGAGGAGCAGTGATCCAGCGGACTGAACAAAATTCTCCTGATGTAGCTCGCTAGAAGGACGTTATGGAAAATAAATGATTTTTGTGATCAGTGAAATAGTTTCCATAATATTTCTATTAAATGTTGTCAGGGGGGTGCCTGGATGGCTCAGTCGGTTGAGCACCTGACTCTGAATTTCAGCTCAGGTCATGATCTCATGGTTTGTGGGATTGAGCCCCCGTGTTGGGCTCCGCGCTGACAGGGCGGAGCCTGCTTGGGATTCTCTCTCCCTCTCTCTCTGCCCCTCCCTTGCACGTGCGTGCTTGCTCGCTCTCATAAATAAGTTTTTTAAAATGTCAGAAAGAAATAAGATAGCACAAGGAAACAAACACAATAAAACTGTTTGAGATAGTGATTAGCTGACAACATTCTAGGAAATTGGATCAGTAAAGCAGAGAAGAAACCTGAGACTATAAAGAGTGAATGAGAAAGTGGTAAAGACAAGATAGCCATTATGGTTCTACTTGAAGATCCAGGTGAATATTGTAAAGTATTAAAGGTACAATAGAAGAAAACGTTACATTGTACCAGAAGACCCTTAGGGTTGCAAGTCAATCCACACACCAGTGGGGAATGTATCTTTTAAACATTTAAAAAATGTTATTAGTCAAGACTTGCAAATAATCAGCCAGTAAAATTAACTCTGATTCCTTGGTTTGTTGTGTGGCAGAAAAAGGAAGTCCTAGAGCAATCTTTTTTTTTTTTTTTAATGAATTTATACATAAATCCCACAAAATACAGTGCTTGATTCTGTTTGCTAATTGTCATGTGGAAGAACATTGATGATTATTTGCTAATAATTCTGGTTCTTCTCTTCTGAGCTACATGGCACATTTATGTTTCCATCCCCTCCAGAGTTAAGCATCATTCCTTGACTGGCTTTGGTCAAGGACATGTGAGTGGAAATGTTACTATTGGAAAGTATATATAAGTCAGTGCATAACTTAATACATTCCCTTCCCCCTAGCATGTCTCAAGTGGCAGGAATTCTATCATCTTGAATAAGGATGGCATAGAAAGCTGTCCTACCCCTATATAGACATGTGGTATGAATAAGAAAGAAATCTTCATTTTAAGCCGCTAACCTTCTGAAATTACTTATTACTCCAGAGTAACTTAATTTATCGTAACACATAAGTACTAGAAGAATAATAACCCACAAACAACTATGGCTCGCTTTTATAATGTAAAAAGATAGTAGGTAAGAAATGCTATGGTTTGCTAAGATGACAGACATTTAATGAACTCAACACATTCTTAATAATGTAAGACACTCTGCATTGGAGTAGAATGATGTTTTAATAGATGACTATTTCAGTTCACCTGTTACTTTTCTGCATAATGTTGAAATATTGGAGACATTTCTGTTTTAAATCAAAGGCATTGTTTTGAAAGTTCTGACAAGCGCTTTAGATATAATATAGAAATGGGAGTTAAACATTGGAAGGGGAACAAGTTCTTTGCCACTGATGAGATTCTATATCTAGAATATTCAGATCAAATTTTAAAAATTAATAGTCTATTAAAAGTGGCTGAATATAAGCATATAAAATATTACAGCAATTACTAGTTAGAAAATGAGATTTTTAACAGAAAAAAATTAGATCTAGTCATAAATGTGACATACATATAATCTAAAAGATGAGTTTGAGAAAGAGTATATATATTCCCTTGTCCAAGAAGATTGTTATTCACAAAATCATGGATAGGTTTGGTGTGACTTAATTCAAAATCAACAATATTATGGTGGGAGCGAATTTTTATTTTTAATTTATTGAGGTCTAATTGCATGCAGTAAAATGCACAGATCCCAGATACACAGTTTGCATTTTGACATCTGGACACTGCATATACTGGTATAATCACACTAATCAAGGTGTTTAGACCATTTCCTTCCATTCCCAGAAGTTCCCATATGTTTCTTTCTAATCTGTTACCTCTGCCCCCCACCCCCAGCCCAGTAGCAACCACTGTACTGATTTCTATTTTCAGAGATTATTTTGCCTGTTTTTGGACTTCCTATAAAAATTTTTATTTATTTATTTGTTTTGAAAGAGACAGAGACAGCATGTGAGCAGGGGAGGGGCAAAAAGGCAAAGAGAAAAAATCCCAAGCAGGCTCCCCCTACATGGGGCTCAAACTCATGAAACTGCAAGATCAAAACTCGAGCAGAAACTAAGAGTCAGACGCTTAACCAGCTTAGCCACCCCGGCGCCCCTGAACCTCCTATAACTAGAATTATATAGTAGTTTTTTTATTTTTTATTTTTTATTATTTTTTTTAGTAATTGACTTTTTTCGGGCTCAGCATATAGTTTTTGAATGCATTTACATCACTGCATGTATCAGTAGTTTATTTGTGGAGGGATATCCCATTGTATACATTTTCCTGTTAACACACATTTGGGTTGTTTCCAGTTTTTAGCTAATATGAGTAATGCTGCTGTGAAGATTCTTGTATGAGACTTTCTGTCTCGTGTTCATTTTACAAAAATTAGTGTTTGGTTGAGAACATAACTGGTAAACATTTCTATGTTTTTCCTGTTTGTGGAACATTAAAGGATATGGGAGGGAGGGTGTGTGTGTGTGTGTGTGTGTGTGTGTGTGTGTGTGTGTATTGGCAGGCTTCTTTGCTGAAGGTTGATTATACACTTACCCTTGAAAAGACTGTATTGCAGTTTCCTTCCAGAGCATCTTTTAAAATGCTGCCTCATTTAGGTTTCTTCAAATGAAAATCCTTTATGCACTCTGATTTTTCTGAATGGTCTGCCCTATTTTGTTACTCGTGCACTTAATCTGGTGCTCTAGTTATAGTTTCATGATGTGCTATTTGAGTTATTTTGGAAATTTTATTTCTTATAAATGCTATGTTTTGAGCAGTAAAATATAAAAAGAGGGAATGTCTCTTAGCACAAATCACAGATTGTTGAATGAGTCATGTAGATTGTTCCCACGTATGTGGAAAAATTACATCACTACCCGGTTCTGGCTTTTCTATTTATACTGTCCTAGGCCAACTCCCGCCACCCCCCTTTTTTCCCTAATCCATCTTGTCTTTCTAAAGGCAGTGCAAAGCAACCAATAAAAGAGACTCTTGGTAGGTTTTTGGGGGGCCAAAAGGAAAATGGTATGAAATAAAGTATTAGCCAAGATGTTTCATCTTTAGATTTCTAGAGAGACTTAAAAAGATGTGAGCATACCTACCTGCCTTTTCATATACCGTGTTCTCTTAATTCATTCATTAAACAAATTAATGATGACATTTGAGTTTTTATTTGAACTTAGATTTTTGCAAGTAACTCCAGATATGAAGGCCACAGTTTTTTGTTATGTGCATGTTTGTGTATTTTTGTTTTTTGACTAGGAAAGTTAGATATAGTGTGTGGAGACATCATAGTATCCCTTTAATTGTCAGATGCTATTAAAGGGGCTGACCTGTTTAAAAAATCTTGTTTTGGTGTTTATGATGTGGATTTGGTGAACAGAGCTTTTCATGGAACAGGCACAATATGATCTAATTTTAATTTAAGGAAAAAACATACACATGAATTAAAAAGGCAGAAAGTATATATACCAAAATATTTACAGTGGCTTTCCCTAGTGTTGAGAATACAGGTAGTTTTGTTTTGCATACACACACACACACACACACACACACACACACACACACACACACATTTGTAAGCAGGCATTATTATAATTCTGTTATGAAAAGGAAGAAAAATCAGTCTTTTTAAATTGGTCTCTGAGATACAGGCCTTGTTTAGTTAGTATTACAGTGAGACTTCAGTCCATAATTACAGGTTTTGTTACTTTCAGGTAAGTTTTTAAAATCTTAATTTATATAATTAGAATTGCTTCCCAAGTTTAGTGATGTTTATTTTTTTGAGAGGGAAGCAGAAAAATCCATCATGACAGTCCCATCCATTTAACCTTCTTTTGCTCTTATTTGGGGCCACCTGCTCAATCTCTCATCTCCTGAAGTTGCCTTATAAACTGATCTGCCTGCTTCTGCTTTCCTTGGCCATTCTTACTACATACGGGTAGGGCAGATGGGGACCCTGCCTCTCATCTCAGTTCCCTTGTAACAGGAAATAGTCCAAGTGATATCTGGTTACTCCCAAGTGTTTTGAGTGTTCAAAGAAATATAAATTATTCCAGAACCATCAGGAATGATTCTGTTGCACATTTACCTCCGTCCTTAAATAAAGCAGTAAAATTAGATTAAGATTACTATACTTGGTTCATAAGCATTTTAATTAATGTACTACATAGACAGTATCTCAGAGGATTTAGCAGAGTTTACGTTGAGTTCCTTCCTTCTTTTCTCTTTGCTGTCCTTCTGGTCATATACCTGTAGCGGAGCACTCTGCTACTGTTAAAGTCTCAAAAGGAGGGAGATGTCAGAAGATGTGTCAAACTATTTTCATTTTCCTAGTAGTAGATAGCTAATATCAGGCACTCACCTTGAACTTTTTAATCACTTTACATGCAGGTGCTGTACCTGTTTTGGCTTATTTAATCTTTATGATCTTTAGACTGTGAGGTTATTAGGGAGATTTAAAGCTGAGAAATGCCATGATTTGTCCAAGGCTAAGTGGCAAATGGTACAGTCCGTGCTCGTAACCATTATATTAATTGACTGTCACCAGAAGCTCTTTTAATTGCTGAGTTAACTAATTTCTGCCATTTCTTTCTCCTTTCTCTTTAGGCAACAATGAAAATGGTCTGGTTCCTGCTCTCAGTTTTGTCACACTTTGGTGGAAAAGCTCATGTTTTACAAATCCAGTATAGAACAGTCTTTGGGATCAGTTGCACATTTCCATTCTAGTTGTGTCATCTTACACAAATTTTATTTCTAAAGTGGCAGTAAAAGTGGTACCTACCTTTATCAGACTGGGAGGATTAACAGAGAACATTTACACAGTGACTAGCGTGGGCAGCTGTTCAGTGGTAATAACTCTTGTCGCTGTGGAGATGTTACGAGCTACTGAGCATTCCCCCCAAAGCAGTGATCAACCAAATCTGTTCCTATTTAGTTTCCTAGCGTGACCTATTTTACCACTGGCCCTTTGCTTAAAAAGAAAATACCTACCTGGTTTTCTTCTCACTAATTCTAGGCTTAACATTTTACTCTGTATAAATTATTTAGCCAGAAATATTTTTTTCATTTAGTAGTTACTAAAACATAAGTTTCAGCTTAGTTCTTTGCAAAACATTTCCCATGAAAGCTTAATTTTTTTTTTATATGAAACTGTGCATTAATACCATTGTGAAAAGTGCTTTCTGGTTTTTTCTATGTCCCTTGCAAATTTTGGTTTTGAATCACATTTATCTTTGTATAACATATGAATAGCTTTATTTTGCTGTGTGTGTTTATTTTGACTAATACTTTTTTCTTCCAAAAGTTAGAATATGACTAATCAAAGCATAATGTCTAAAAAGGGTTATTGGCCTGGCATCATAGTTAAAGGAACGCTTTAGGACAGATGTCTGAGACCTGATACTTAAGCTGGAGCCTAGATGTCCATGTTGAGATTTCCTAGGAATAAAAGCGCCTGAGTTGGGCATTAAAGAGTGTTCAGTAGATCCTATTTAGACTTGTGCTTGTATTTTTAGGTGACCGAGTTATTGACGTGGGGTCTGAATGGAGAACTTTCAGCAATGATAAAGCAACAAAAGATCCATCTCGAGTTGGAGACTCTCAGAATCCTCTACTGAGTGACGGAGATTTGTCAACCATGATTGGCAAGGTAATAAATCCGCTCAACAGGAAGTAGCAAGTATGGACTAACCAAAGACCTGGGGGTTTTGGAAACTTTGCAAAAGTATCAGTCACTGCCCCGTGAGGAATCTTGACCTGAGAATGAGATTTACCAGTCATACTGTTGTGGAATGATTATTCCCTTACACATATCTTCCACACAGATCAAAATTACAGTCTTTATATCTTAGGCCCTTGTTTTCATGAAGCACATTTTGCCCAAAAATTGAATGTAGAATGATCTTTATGAGGTCTTATTGATATGTTCCTTGAATATTATAAATGTCTTTTCTTTCCCCCCCACATTACCTAAGATAATTGTAGGTCAGCATAGCCTGTTTTCTAATATTGGTGAATTTATGACCTACCTAAATGACGTATAAAGCTTCACACTCCTCATCAGTGAAGTGAGAATAAGAGTACTTCATAGAAACATTGAGGGTTACATGGGAACGTATTGTAAAGTGTTTATAACAACATGTAGTGTGTATTCAGTAAATGGTAGTGGCTGCTATTAGATAAGGCAGTAGTGTAATCTGTCTGGCAACCTAGCTCTTTTTTGCTCTTTTATCTGAATTGGAAGTAGTGGGGGCAATATTCAAGAAAACTAATCAAGTGATGCTGTTTCAGAACTTCATCTATACCACTGCATAGTCTATTTTTAAGAAAGTGTTCTGAAAAGGCAAGTTATTAATTATTTTTTCATGCTCTATAAAGTACATATAAAATTTGAAAAGTGGTATAGGCTTTGAAAAAAGCTGATAGTATCTTAAGTAGGTGATTTCTGCATTTGCTTTAGCCTTACAGGCTGAGTAAAAAGCATACTGAGGACATCTTAAAATCTAAGATCACAGCTAATGGACACTGTAACTTCTTTTAGTGTTTGTTTTTTAATAGGAAATACATGACTCATACACAAATGTAAAAAGAACACAATAAATTTTCTCTTGACCCCCAAACTCAGTTCCCACCACAACCCTCTTTCCCTGTCAAAAACAGGATAACCACTATCACTTGTTTTCTCCTGTATCCTTTGACCGTTGTTTATGCCTACCCTGCAGAAATTCTTAAGATGCTACATTTGTCATACACTGAATTTCTGTATGTATTTGGGAATATTTCTGGACATTCTGTCCTTTCTCTGTCCTGGCCTAGTCAGTCACATGTCACACCACACTGTGTTAATATCTAGTAGTATTAGTTTTTCCTCGTTGCTCTTCTTTCTTAGCATTTTCTTCACTAGTCTTTTCCATTTAAAGGTTAGGATCACTTTGTTAAAAAAAAAAAAGTTGGTATTTTCAGTGAGGTTTTGGTTAGACTTATTTGCAAGTTGACTTAGGGAAAGTAGACTTCTTCCTGTCCAGAAACATAGTATGCTTTTCCACTTCCTTAAGTCATGTGTGTCCTTCAGAGGATGTTTTCTTCATAAGGGTCTTGAATGTTTAAGTTGATTCCTAGATACGTATCTTTTTTGTTGTTTTGTATTGGCGCTTTTGTTTTTCATTGTCTTCTGTTTGGTTATACATATGAAGGCTATTGATTTCTATTCATTTTGACCTTGCCTCTAATGAATTCTATTATTTTTAGCAGTTTTACAGTGATTTTGAGTGTTCTAAGTATATAAAAAGACTACCTGCAAATCGTTTACCACTTCCTTCTCAAATTAGTACTTCTAATTTTTCTCTTGCCTAATTTTAAAATAATTACACCAGTATAGTTAATATAATTTTTGTCTAATTACATTATGTAATTATAATTACATTATATTGGCTAGTTTTCCTAGTACAGGGATACCTTAGAGATGCTGCGGGTTTGGTTCCAGACCACCACAGTAACACAAATATTCCAATAAAGAGAGTCAAATGCCTTTTTTGTAGCTTCCCAGTACATATAAAAGTCATACTTATGCTGTACCGTAGTCTATTAAGTATGCAGTAGCATTATGTAAAAAAAAAAAAAATGCATATACCTTAATTTAAAAATACTGTATTGCTAATAACCATAATGTGAGCTTTCAGCAAGTTACAACCTTATTGCTGGTACAGGGTCTTGCCTCGATGTTGATGGTTTCTGAAGGGTAGGTGACTGTGGCAAATTTTTTTTAAAGTTTATTTATTGATTTTGAGAGAACACGCATGTGCATGTGTGAGCAGGGGAGGGGTAGAGAGGGGGAGAGTGAGAATCTCAAGTAGGCCCTGTGCTGTCAGCGCAGAACCCAACGTGAGGCTTGATCCCATGACCGTGAGTGAGATCATGACCTGAGCAGAAATAAAAGAGTCAGACATTTAACGGAGCCACCCAGATGTCCTGGCAATTTCTTAAAATGAGACAGTAATGAAGTTTGCTCTGTCAATTGACTATTCCTTTTCACAAGTGATTTCTCTGTAGCTTGTGATGCTGTTTGATAGTGTTTTACCCACAGTAGAACTTCTCTGAAAATTGGGAGTCAGTCCTCTCAAACCCTGCAGCTGCTTTATCAACTAAGTTTATGGAAGTCCTAGATGGCATCTTCTTCCAGTAGAAGGCTGTAAATCTGTTTGGTGTAGCCGCCTTCATGAATTCTCTTAGCTGGATCTTCTGGATAACTTGCTGCAGCTTCTACATCTCCTGCTGCTTCACTTTGCACTTTCTGTACTATAGACAGCTTCTTTTCCTTAAACCTCACGAACCAACCTCTGCTAGCTTCCAAATTTCTCCTGCAGCATCCTCACCTCTCTCCACCTTTATAGAAAGGAATAGAGTTAGGGCCTTGCTCTGGGATTAGGCTTTGGGGATTGTTGTGGCTGGTTTGACTTTCTGTGCAGACTTCTAAAACTTTTTCCACATTAGCAATACGGCTGTTGCGTTTTCTTATCATTGGTGTGTTCACTGGAGTAGCACTTTTAATTTTCTTCAAGAACTTTCCCTTTGCATTCACAACTTGGCTGTTTGGCACAAGAGCCCTGTCGTTTGGCCTGTCTCAGCTTTTGACATGCCTTCCTCACTACGCTTAACATTTCTAGCTTTTGATTTAAAACGAGAAACATAGGACTATTCCTTTGACTTGAACATGGAGAGGCCATTATGGGGTTATTAATTAGCCTGATTTCAGTATTGTGTCTCAGGGAATAGGGAGGCCTGAGGAGAGGGAGAAAGGTGGGGGGACCAGCTGCTCAGTGGCGCAGTGAGAACATGCAGATTTATTAAGTTTCCCGTCTTAGAAGTGTGCAGTTTGTGGAGTCCCAAAACAATTACGAGAGTAACATCAAAGATCACTGATCACAGATCACCATAATGAATAAGTTTGAAATATTGCAAGAATGTGACATAGAGATCTGGAGTCAGCAAATGCTGTTGGAAAAATGGTGCCAAGAGACTTGATCAATGTAGGGTTGCTACAAACCTTCAATTTGTTAACAACAACCACCACCACCACCACCCCAATAACAAAATACAGTCTCTGCTAAATGCGGTAAAGTGAAGCACAGTAAAACAGAGCATGCCTTTTTTCTCCATTAATCGTTGTTCTGGCCTAAGCCTGGAGGAGTGATTTTCTAATAAGCACCACCCACTCATTTGTAGTATTTTGCGAGTTCTTCTCGAAAAATGGCTTTTGAATTTTGTTTGCCTGCCTTTATAGCACCTTTGGAGAAGATCCTTCAATTTTTCTCCCTAGGTCTGTTAATGTGACAGTTTGTGTTATTGGCTTCTCTCACAGATACTCATTTAAACCATCTTAACCTGGTATTTGTTCTACTAAGGAATAGGGAGGAGCCACAGGGTAGATTTCTTGGGCATATGGAGTCAGATCATGTAAGTTATGTTTTCTTAGAAATGTCGGTTCATTCTTTGAAAACTTTTTTTGCATAAAGTTATAAAACTTTGTTTTACAGGGTACAGGAGCTGCAAGTTTTGATGAATTTGGCAATTCTAAGTACCAAAATCGGAGAACAATGAGTAGTTCTGATCGGGCAATGATGAATGCTTTCAAAGAAATCACTACTATGGCAGACAGAATCAACCTCCCTCGAAATATAGTTGTAAGTTCTTGTCTGTCTTCTTTAAGCCATTCTGGCATTGACTTAGCATAATTTAATGAACATATGAAATTTTGATATTGCAACTAATTAAATGGCCTAGAGTTAATTAAACTTCGCTTCTTTGCTTTAAAGGATCGAACAAATAATTTATTCAAGCAAGTGTATGAACAGAAGAGCCTGAAGGGAAGAGCTAATGATGCCATAGCTTCCGCTTGTCTCTATATTGCCTGTAGACAAGAAGGGGTTCCTAGGACATTTAAAGGTAAGTTTTTAGTTGCGAAGATAAAAATGTTTTCTATGTTAAAGTAACAGACTGAAGTCAAGGAGCTTTGACACTACGTAGCTGAGTCATGTCTTCCTGGTTACCTCCAGTAATCCATCTTTGTATCATTTCCAGATGCCTCCTTATTTTGTTCCTTGACAGAAGATCTTAGCCATGTTCTTTTCCAGCTGTTTTAGTCATTCTAGTCCACGTAAGCTCCGTGTTCTTTGCTCGTGAGATCTTCTGACTGACTTCATCTTGTGGGCTTTGAGGCCTGGCTTCGTAGGCCAGAGTAAGCCTTTGTTACCAAGCGTGTACCCTTGATGCATGGAAAACCATTTCCACTCCTAGCACAGGTCTCTACAGGTGAGGGAATCAGGCCTTAGAAAACATTCTCGAGGTTTACAATTTGCACTTTTACACTTAAGCTGAAGGCTTTGGGAGAACTCGTATTTTTGTCCAGTTTGCAGTCACGAATACATGACAGCCTATTGGCTGTGACGCTCACACTGACTTGCCCTCCAGAGTTCGTTTTAGCTTAAGATTTTCATTACCTTTCATTCATCAGTGAGTACTTTACGATGCGGCAGTGGCTTTTATCATCATCATCGTTTTTATTATTACAACTAAAACGAAGGCTTTTGGTCTGAAAGTGTTTGGTAGTTTAGTATTTAGAATAACAGGGTCGAATATTTGATCTCATGTTATTATGCCTATAATCCCAGGGGTTGCATGTACATGTGACATTGGGTAGCTTGAGAAGTACGCTTTAGCTTTGAGGTTTTTTGTTTTTTTTTTCCCGTGATAGACATACTTCTTATAACAGATTAATACATAAATATCAACAAAGTTTGGATTAGAAGAAACTTAACTTGTTTGAATTGAAATTTCAGAGAAGTTAATATTTTGAGATATTAAGAACCTACATTTAACTTGTTTGAAAGACTTCTTTACAGCTAAAGTAAAAATGGTATGTTGTATACCATGCATGTATATATATACACACCATGTATACTATATATGAGTTTTGGGTGGACAGTATTATATATTTGACCCTTGAACAACACGAATTTGAACTGTGTGCATCCACTTATACACTGATTTTTTTTTATATAGTACTGTAGTTGCTCTTATAATATCCTTAATATTTTCTTTAGCTTACTTTATTATAAAAACAGTCTATAATACGTATACAAAATCAGTGTTGACTGTTATCGATAAGGCTTCCTGTCGATAATACACTATTGGTAGTTAAGTTTTGGGGGAATAAAGAGTTCTCTGTGGAGCTGTGACTGTGCTGGGGGTTGGCACCCCCTAACCCGAGTTGTTCAGGGGTCAGCTGTAATTTGACGTCTGTAATCACTATGAAGTAATCACTAAAAGTCTAGTTACCATCCATCATCAGACAGTTGCCTCCCTTCACTTGTTTTGTCTACTCCCCAAGTCCTTTCTCCTCTGGTAATCGCCAGTGTGCTGTCTGTATCCATGAGTTTTTGTTTCATTTGTCTGTTTTGGTTTTTTTGGATTCCACTTACAAGGGAAATCATTTGTCTTTCTCGGGCTCATTTCACTTAGCATAATACCCTCTAGGCCCATCCATGTTGTTGCAAATGACAAGATTTCATTCTTTTTTTATGGCTGGGTAGTATCCATCGTGTTTATATAGCACCTCTTCATCCATCTCTCCACTGATGGACATTTGGATAGTTTCCATTTCTTGCCTTTTGTAAATAATGTTGCATTGAACGTAGGGGTGCATATATCTTTTTGAATCAGTGTGTTAGTATTCTTTGTATGAATACCCAGAAGTGGAATAGCTGGATCATACGGTTTTTCTGTTCTTAGTGTTTTGAGGGGCTCCATAGTGGCACCAATTTACATTCCCACCAACAGTGCATGAGGGTTTCCTTTCCCCCACATCTTCTCCCCTAAGACTCGCTATTTCTTGTC
Organism: Panthera onca; assembly: GCF_046562875.1. Taxonomy (NCBI): domain Eukaryota; kingdom Metazoa; phylum Chordata; class Mammalia; order Carnivora; family Felidae; genus Panthera; species Panthera onca. The sequence goes on from NC_138346.1 coordinate 146,475,394, forward strand.
TTTTTGAAAATAGCCATTCTGACCAGCATGTGCTGATATCTCGTTGTGGTTTTGATTTGCATTTTCCTATGATTAGTGATGTCGAGCATCTTTTCACATGCCTGTTGGCCATCTGCATGTTGTCTTTGGAAAAGTATCCATTCAGATCCCCTGCCCATTTTTTAATCAGGCCATTTAAAGCATAATTGCATTTTTGCAAATAGAATATATTTTACAATCAGAAATGATTTTTTAGTGAACCATATGACTTATGTGGATTTAAATTTTTTTTTTTTTTTTTTTTCAGAAATATGTGCCGTGTCACGAATTTCTAAGAAAGAAATCGGTCGATGCTTTAAACTTATTTTGAAAGCTCTAGAAACCAGTGTGGATTTGATTACAACCGGGGACTTCATGTCCAGGTTTTGTTCCAACCTTTGTCTTCCTAAACAAGTACAGATGGCAGCTACACACATAGCCCGTAAAGCTGTGGAATTGGACTTGGTTCCTGGAAGGAGCCCGATATCTGTGGCGGCGGCAGCCATTTACATGGCCTCACAGGCCTCTGCTGAGAAGAGGACCCAAAAAGGTAGGATTCTTTCTCAGGAAGGGCAGTGATGAAACTGAAGTTTTAGTGTGTCATTGTATTTCCATTTTAGGTACAAAGCAGGTAAATGTCCCAAACCCACATTTAAGAGGTAGTTTCTTAGAGTCAAAACTGACAAGCAAAATACTACATTTTCTTAAGTGGCTCATAAACAAAAATATTTGTGGAGTTGTAACTCTGTGTATGACATGCTTTGTTCCCATTCACTTTAAGAATTGAGTTTGTCCATTTTTCATTTCTAGAAGTTGTTTTTGTCCCACCTAAACATTATTTTGAATAGTTCTTTTTTCCCCTCAAAACTTAACCAAAATTTTTTATATCTTGAGAGGTGGGGGCCATGCCTGTTTCCTGCTGTCCGGCGTGGCCCGCACAGCTCGGCACATGGGAAATTTGTGCTGATCGGCAGCTGTAACATTCCTCGAAGCCTCTTCTCTTTCTCCTTTCATATGTTACTTTCTTTTTTTTTTTTTTTTTTTTTTTTTTTTTAATTTTTTTTTTCAACGTTTTTTATTTATTTTTGGGACAGAGAGAGACAGAGCATGAACGGGGGAGGGGCAGAGAGAGAGGGAGACACAGAATCGGAAACAGGCTCCAGGCTCCGAGCCATCAGCCCAGAGCCCGATGCGGGGCTCGAACTCACGGACCGCGAGATCGTGACCTGGCTGAAGTCGGACGCTTAACCGACTGCGCCACCCAGGCGCCCCTCATATGTTACTTTCTTAATGAAGATCCTGATAGAAGTAGTTCAGCCTTCTAGTATATGTGCTGCCAAAGTGAGCACAGTAGTTCAGCCTTCTAAAGCCAGTTTTGAGTTTACTGTCATAGGGGAACTTTCAAACAGAAGTCCTAAGTGAATTTCTTTACAAGCATGTATTCATCAATTACTTCTCTGATCCTTAAAAAGATGCATAAAGAAAAAGGAGCAGTCAGTTCAAAATTGAAAAGGTAGCGAAATTCCTTGCTGCGATGACTGTACTACCCTACTCAGAACAGCCTTTTGCCTCAGCTTAGGCCGTATGTTTCTATATTAATAAAAGTAATACATCACATAGAAGAATGATTAGAAGGAAGCCAGCCATTGGTTATCTGTTCCCTTTGGCCTCCAGTCATATTTTTTAAGGAAATTTTGAGTCTTCTGGTAAAATTGAGAAGTTGAAGCAAAGCAGATTGTCCTTACCTTTATTCCTACTTGTAAAGTTTGTTCTAATCAACACAGAAATATTGATCTTGGCACTTTGTTACATGAAGTTCTTTGTTTTTAAGGCCCCTTTCTTCCCTTCCCAGCGGCCGGTTGGCGTTCACTGGTATCTGTGTCTAGAGGATAAGAAACTTACAATTAGCTCGTTGCACAGTGATGGCAGGCATCCACACTGAAAACTCGTAAAACCTTATGATTTGAACTGTGGAAAGGTTATGGTAAAATGAGTTTGTTTTAAAGCCTGTCTTTTAAAACTCCATTTCGTTTAAGTATTTATAACCCAATACTTGTCAAGTGGCAGTCCTTTGGGACTTTTTAATAAAAAGGAAGAAAGGTGACAATGACTTTGAAGGGTAAACGTGGATCTACTGTACACTAGAAATACTCATGAGCTCCCTGTGCTCAGTGTTCTGTGTTTGCAAGAGTGGAAGCTTCCCATTGTGCTAGAACGTACAGCTGTATCAAGTAGCTGTGTGTAGTATCTGAGGTACGAAGTAGACAGAAGAGGTTGTGGAACTATTTCTAGTACGATTCCCTTTTAGCTTGAACCTTTTAACCAGAGAACCTCTTAACAGAATTAACTAGAAGTTAATTAGAAGAGGAACTTTTAAAAATAGCAATGATGATGTGAGTTTCTTCATAAGAATGTATTCATGGGTTACTCCCGGGATCCTCAGAAAGACTTCCTGTCTTTCTAGATACTAGATCCTATGGCTAGTATAATTGTTACCACTCATGGTGCTGTGCCCTGGGCATTGTTCCAATGTTTTACATCTAGTGAATCTTTTCCTACTACTGTGACAGCCCTTTGACGTAATAAGGGCTCCTACCTCATTATTGTTACTAACTGTAGCCCTCCATTCTGCCTCTTCGTATGGACTTCCATCGTCAGGTTTTAAAAATCAACATTTCTCGTTTTCTCACTGTGGCTTTTATATTACCGTATCTCACAAACTGGAATGCAGGTAGTGGAAGGGAGATAGGATGGAAGTTATCCTTAATATGTTGATTTCTGTCTTTTAGAAATTGGAGATATTGCTGGTGTCGCTGATGTTACAATCAGACAGTCCTACAGGCTGATCTATCCTCGAGCTCCAGATCTGTTTCCTACAGACTTCAAATTTGACACCCCTGTGGACAAACTACCACAGCTGTAAATCGAGGCAGCTGATGTCAAACTCCTGTGAACACTGAACTCGGCCTGTTGTACATAGCCTATACCAAGTGCTGGATTGAGCCTTTCTTTAATAAGGAAAAACAAAAGACATGGTACGCATTCCAGGGCTAAATATTAATTGCTTGGCATTCTGTATGTATATACTAGTGAAACATATTTAATGATTTAAATTTCTTATTGAATTTGCTTTCTTTTGTAGCAACCTAGGAAACTGTATTTTGGAAGATATTTGAAATTATGTAATTCTTGAATAAAACGTTTTTCAAAACTAAAGTTTTTGTTATAATTACATGTTACATGTAATTTATAATTACAAATAATGCATATCATTGCAGCTAATAAAGCTGATAGAGGTTCTCGTTTTGTTTTTTTCCATTTATAGATTTAGGTGTTTTTTTGTATAACAAAGTCAGAGGTTTGGGGAACCACTTTTGACATCAAGAACATCGGGGGGCCTGTGTGAATTCTTAACTGTACATATAGAACAGTAAGAAGTGAACTGGACCTTGAAAGGCACTGGCTTGAGAGATATAAAAACATTCCTGTGTTTTTCCTCAGTGAGCTTATGGAGCAGAGAAGATGAAATCTGTTGGCCTACCAACATCAATTTTTGGATGTTACCATTTCGTAACTATTTTTACTTACTGATATAAAGAATATTTAAAATGGAGGTTATTGGGCCTCGGAATGTCTGGTAATTTTTCTAGTAAGTACGCCCCCTGTAGGTGATTGGGATGTGAAGGTGTTCATTGTAAGCAAAGACCAATAAAATGTTGCCCTTTTACCAACTAGCTTACAAGGGGACTCGAATCCATGCTAGACACACACCACTGTAGACGGCACTGCCTCAGAGCAGGTGTACGGTTCTGACACGTAACGAGCTTAGCACCGGGTTAGAAGTACGTCTCCTGTTGCAGCCTAGTAGGGGGATTCAGACTCTAGTCCAAAAAGGGGCTTGCGCCTCTAGAGGATCAGACCTTCTCTCGTTTCTGTTGGCCACGGAATGGGGATGACTGCTGGGCCAGGAAGACAAATGCTGTTTCTCCCTTGTACAAAATCTGCGACACGCAAACGGCACTACTCAAAGCCGGGGGAGAACACCAGAGAAGTAAATGCAAGCACACTATCACCAAATACGGGATCGCAAGGCTCATGAGGACTCCAGGCAGAACTCATCCCACCCAGCATGAAACTCAGGACAAGAAATCTTAGGTCAGTCAGTGTCTCCCTCAGCACCCCCATCTTTGGTCCCCAGCACTGCACCTCTGCATTTTTCCAAGTACAGACTGAGAGCAGGGGTCCTCCCCTCTGTTCTCCCCAGTTTATAGCGACTGACCACAAAACTTCCCATCCACTGAAGACTTTTCACTGCAAGCTGCAACCAGTTAACTAGATCTTAAAATAGTCATTTTTGCTATTATCATAAGTACATGCACATTATAGAACATTTGGAAAATGCATAACGATAGCACCCAGAAGCCACTTAGGAGTGAGCACCGGTATTTTGGTATTTTTTTCTTTCCTGCTGTTGTGCTGTGTTTTATTTTTAAAACATAGTTGGCAGTTCAGGTATACTAATATGATTAGTATTTTCATTTTACTGGCTAGAAAAATGGAGATAAGCATAAAGGGGATTAAAAAACCTAGCCCCTACCAGTCTGCTGTGTCAACATTTTGCTCTATTTTTTGTGTTCTATCCATTGAAAGAGCTTAGATCAGTAGAACTGATTTTAAAGATTAATCTGGGGGCAGAAGGTATATTTGGGGGATGTAATTTATATTCTGGTAGATAACCTCTGAAAATAAAATTCTAGTTTTAAAAACTCTACGCCACCCAGATGGTTTGATCAGTTTAACTCAATTGCAGATATTGAAAGAAGTACCTCATCAAGAGCTAAAGTAGCAGGGTCACTTGTTCTTTCCTCGTACCCCAGGCCTCAGAGCATGTGTGTCCTTGATAGGGACAGCTGTGTTTGGAAGTGATGCATTGTTAATGACCCTGTTGAGGAGTCATTTCATCTGACCACTAGAACATTTTCACTTAGGGAAGGGGGGCAATCCACAGCAATGCAACATTTTGGCCTCTGGCCCCTCTAGCGTTCTCTCTAGCTCAATGGGACTTACTCCTTATTTGTCCATCTGCTTCAAGGCTGTTATAGAGGTTTAAAATCCACTCGTGATGTGGGGTGTTCAGTTGTAACTACTTGATTGCTTAGTACAGCAAAATTAGTAATACTTAGAAATTCAAAAAAATCATGGCCAGGTCTTTCTAACCAGCAAAAGGAATCTGACCCATATTCTAAACCAGGGATTGTGCATGGTTTTGACTTCCCTCATGAGGTGTGAAAAACTCCCCATAGCACAAAACCCACCTTGTTGAGAGCTGATCACACCAAGAAGTTGAAGCCAGCTTCTGTGTGGGCTACATTTTGGCCAGTTACGGATATTCCCCATGCAAGGCAATTTCTGTGAAGATAAAGTGGGTCCATCTTAATGCTGTCATCTTTAAACAGTTGAAACCTTGGTTAAGGTGGTCCATTCCATTCCCAGTATTTAAAACAAGGACTCACTACAGTCCACTTTGACAGTCTCTACTATGACTACAAGTTCGAGGGTTTGATAAGTTTCATGGAATCTGGGGCGCCTGGGTGGCTCAGTCGGTTAAGCGTCAGACTGTTGATTTTGGCTCAGGTCATGATTTCATGCTTCATGGGATCGGGCCTTGTTTCTGGCTCTGCACTGACAGTGCAGAGCCTTGCTTGGGATTCTCTCTCTCTCTCTCTCTGCCCTTCCCCATGCTTTCTTTTTCTCTCTCAAATGAACATTAAAAAAAAAAAAAAGTTTCATGGAATCTGAGTTTGAGCACTCTGGTCCAATCTCATTTTGTAGATTAGAGAAGACTGGAGAAATCAAAAGATGTGTCCAAGTTTACTATTAGGAAAGAGGACAGACTCAGGTCCCTTGATCACTCAATCTAGTGCTGGTTTCTATTAAACTATACTATTAGGTTTTATTTCACAGGAGGATGCCTTAGGACTGACTTTAGTTGTAACTTTCAAATACAATTCGGTTCAGTTATGAAATTAACAAAATTATTCAATGCAATACTCGTATCTGGCTTTTTGGGGAAAGCTCTTCAGAGTGAGTTTCTGAATTATTTTTGAATCAGCTCAGGTGGCAAGGAGTTAATAGCTAGAGATCACTCTAGCTCTTTCTCCAAACTAAATGCTTCTTAAACTAGATGCCTCTTGATAGTAAGCCTTTGTGTTCAAACCAACAAACGTACTTTACCCATGGTTGTCTTTGGTTTCTGAGCTAATTTAATATCACAGGTGCAAGATTTACTTTAATTATCAAGATGAACAGCTGAGGGGGTCAGCCTATTACCCATCTGGTCCTAATCCAGCCAGGAGGCCTCTCTATGCCCCATGCCAATATTTCCAATTGTCAGTGGCCCTGACTTTTCCTGTTGCTGGAGTTTTAATCTCATCTGCCAATTGTGGAACTACTGACAGATTCCCCAGTCCCCTAAACACCTCCCTCCCTCTCCCCCTCCTGGATATTTCCACATACACACTCATTTCATCAGGATCTCAAGACTTCAAGGTGTCACTACAAAAGTACCATTCAGCTGATCTCTAGGCCACAGAGGCCCAGCGTCTGGCACAAGCATAAACCTCCATTCATAACCTTCACTGGCATTTCTCTAGTCAAGGGGACTTTTAATCGCCATCCCGGGAGACTGCAACTCTTGCTTAAGAAAAGAGGAAGGGAGGCGGGCTCACCTGGGTGACTCAGTAGGTTGAGCATCCGACTTCGGCTCAGGTCACGATCTCACAGTTTGTGGGTTCAAGCCCCACGTCGGGCTCGGTGCTGAGAGCTCAGAGCCTGGAGCCTGCTTCGCATTCTGTGTCCTGCTCGCTCTCTGCCCTTCCCCCATTTGTGCTCTGTTTCTCTCTCTCAAAAATAAACATTAAAAAAGAGGAAGAAGGAAAAAGTGACCACAGAGCTTTTCTTTTCCTTTGCACATTATCAGAACAATTCTCAAGCACTGTCTGTGATCTGCAACAGCCTGTGGCTGGCACAGCCACTATTGGAAATGATCAATGTTTTCAGACATCTGAGAAAGAAGGAAGATGACTGGAAGGCAAGGTACTTAGGAAGAAAACAGAGAGAAGTGGCATTTTGTTGAATTGAAGATTCTGCCAAGAGGTAATTTGTTTCAAACTGACACAGGTGACGAAACCACAAGAGAACTGGGCCCAGTGCCTTTAGAGATATTGGAAAGCCTAGCTTGTTCTACATTGTTCCAAAAGGCAGGTCTAGGAGGGAGAACTCACCTGAAGCTCTCAGATGAAGGCATGTCAGTCATGTTGAATACTTCACTGCAGGTATTTAAGCAGAGATCCGGTTGCTCTGTCAGAGATTTCTCTGGCATGTTCTTACTCCCTCTGTTGGTTCCTTCTAGCTCTATGGCTATGAGACACCAGAAAACCAAATGATGGGCCCAGAACTTCAACCCCTCCCACACTGTGGTGGCAAAGAAATCTCACCTGCTATGCCATCAGCTTCTCTCACTGTCCTAATTTGTTAACATGAGGGTGATCTTTACACCCTGGAGCTGCTTCTGAGGTCCTCCAGAGAAGCCCCAGGCCTGCATGGTTTGATGTCCCTGCACTGACAGCGCAGAGCCTATTTAAGATTCTCTATCTTTCTGCCCCTCCCCTGTTCGCTCTCTCTCAAATAATAAAGTTACTAAATAATAAAAGTAAAAACAAAATAAAATACAATAAAATAAGTTACTGAATACCCACCATGTCTAATATGCAGATAGAAGACAGTAATGCCAAACTTAAGGTCACAGCTAAACTGTGGTGTCTGGGCTAGGGTCCAGGCCCCTGTTGTGCATGAACTAGGCCCCCACTCCGCTTCTGCTCTGGTCATCTTATGTATTAAAGTCATACTGAAGACTATGTTTGAAATGGAAGGTTACAAATGAATGAGTAACTATAAGTCCTCCATTTAACAGATGAGGACACTGGGGTGAAATGTTCACATGTCACTAGCGAGGTGAAACAACGTGTCCAAGGCCACACTACTAGCAGACGGCAAAATGATGGCTCGTCCCGGTCCTCTTGCCTCCACCATGGGCTGATTTTGAAAACACTCCCTAGTCTCAAAGGACAGCATGAGTGTGGAAGTTCTCTAGATTAGGAGGGAATAAACTTAGAGAAGAGATGATGCTTGTGGGGTGCCAGAGGGACACCTGTGTTATGTTGGAGCCCAAGTTCCTTTGGACAAAGTAGCGGTTACTTTTTTTATTCTTTTGATAGCATAAAACTTGACTTTGAGGAGAGTTCTTTGAATCTCAAGTCTCCCTTTGAAATCAGCTGTTCACGGAAATAGAACAAACACTCCTAAAATTTGTATGGAACCACAAAAGACTCTGAATACCTTAAGCAATCTTAAGACAGAAGAACAGGGGTGCCTACGTGGCTCTGTTGGTTAAGCATCCGACTTCGGCTCAGGTCATGATCTCACGGTTTGTGGGTACGAGCCCGGCATCAGGCTCTGTGCTGACAGTGCAGAGCCTGGAGCCTGCTTCGGATTCTGTGTCTCCCTCTCTCTCTGCCCCTCCCCTGTTTGTGCTGTCTCTCTCTCAAAAATAAAAATAAAAACATTTTAAAAAGATAATAAATAAATAAATAAATGGACAGAGGAACTGAATAGACATTTTTCTAAAGAAGATAAACAGATGGCCACCAGACACATGAAAAGATGCTCAGTATCACTCATCAGCAGGGAAATGCAAATTGAAACCACAATGAGCGACCTCATACCTGTCAGAATGGTGACTGTGGAAAAGGACAAGAAATAACCAGCATTGGTGAGGATGTGGAGAAAAGAGAACCTTCATGCAGAGTCGGTGCAGCCACTATTGAAAACAGAAGAGAGTTTCCTCAAAAAATTAAAAATAGGACTACCGTATAATCCAGCAATTCCATTTCTGAATATTTATCTAAATAAAACAAAAACACTAACTTGAAAAGATACCTGCACCCGATGTTCCTTTCAGCACTATTTACTATAGCCAATCTATGGAAACAACTGAAGTGTCCATCGATGGATGAATGGATAAAGAAAAAAATACATACAATCACACACACACACACACACACACACACACACAGAGGAATATTATTCAGCCATAAAAAGAAGGAAATCTTGCCATTTGTGATAACATGGATGGACCTTGAGAGCATTATGCTAAGTGAAATAAGTCAGAGAAAGACAAATCTCAATTTTATGAGAAATTTGGGAAAAAAAACAAAACACTAAGCTCATAGATAGGACAGCTGGGGGTTGCAGTGGTGTGGGTGAAATAGGTGAAGGTGGTCAAAAGGTACAGACTTGCAGTTATAAAATAAGTAAGTCATGGGGATATAATGTACAGCATGGTGACTATAGTCAATCCTACTGAATTGCATATATTTTTAAAAATTTTTAAAATATTTATTCATTTTTTTTGAGAGAGAGGGAGACAGCATCAGCAGGGGAGGGGCAGACAGAGAGGGAGACAAAGAATCTAAGCAGGCTACAGGCTCTGAGCTGTCAGCACAGAGTGAGATGCGGGGCTTGAACTCACGAACCATGAGATCATGACCTGAGCCAAAGTTGGACACTCAACCAACTGAGCTACCCAGGCACCCCCTGAATTGCATATTTGAAAGTTGCTAAGACAGGTATGTCTTAAAAGTTCTTATCACAAGAAAAAAACTTTTTGTAACTAAGTATGGTGACAGATGTTAATCAGACTTACTGTGGCAATCATTTCACAATATATACAATGTTGAATCATTATATTGTACACCTGAAACCAATATAATATTATATGTCAATTATACCTCAATAAAAAAAAGAAAAAAATTGGCTGAATGTAACAAAAAGAGCTGATTTGTTTTGGGGGGATTATAAATCATGACTAAAATTTTATTTATTTTTAGATCAAATGGTAAAACACCAAACTGTTTAGATTTCTTTTCCCATTCAATGTAAGCTTCTCGAATAGAGGAAGTAGACTTTAGTTAAAAAGAGAAACTTCAGGGAAGCCTGGCTGACTCAGTCAGAAGAGCATGTGACTCTTGATCTGAGTGTCATGAGTTAGAGCCCCATGTTGGGTGTAGAGAATATATAAACAAACAAACAAACAAACAAACAAACGAAAAGAGAGAGAAACTTCAAACTCTTACTATAAATATGGTTCTGAAAATATTTCAGAAGGAAAAATGAGCTGGTTTGGTAAAAGCCCACCTTGTATTTTGTCTGAGTGATCTGAAATAAAGGTGGATTCGATTCTTTTCTTTTGATTGCCTTTAGCTTAAGGCTGAAGAAACAGTTTAGAATTCTGAAAACAAAACAAAACAACAAAACTTGCGGCAGGGGACCAGGGGGAAATAAAGGCAACTTTTAGAATGACTTAAGCAAGTCTAAATCAATCTGTGGAATATAGTATAATTATTAAAATATATAAATTTAGAGGCACGTGATTGACTCAGTCAGTCGAGTGTCTGATTCTTGGTTTCAGCTGAGGTCATGATCTCATGGTTTGTGGGTTCAAGCCCCGCGTTGGGCTCTGTGCTGACGGTGTGGAGTCTGCTTAGGATTCTATCTTCTTCTCTCTCTCTCTCAAAAACAAATAAAATAAACATTAAAAAAACATGTAAATTTAATCACTGAGAAAATATTTCAGGTAACATCCTGAAGAGAAATAGAATGAAAATTTATAGACCAGATGAAGGGTTTGTAGGTCAATGGAGAAGCAGCATGTTAGAGGAATAGACATCAAACCAGGGGAAGAACCTCACTAAATCTCTTGGAGCCAAATTTCTCATCTGTAAGATGGAGCTGAACAAGATAGTAGTAATCACTAGTACTTTATGGCAACTAGTGTGGGTGGGCTTGTCCAACATTCAACCTCCTTCTAGAATGCTTTCTTGGACGGAAGGCTAGAAGTAAAAAAATTAAAAAATCCCCCAATCCCAGATTTATTTGAAGCTAAGATTTTAGGTATAAATTAAGTTCTGACCAATCAGATGCACCCACATGATACTTGAATTCCAAAAGGAGTCAAGTGGGGGAAGACATGTGGCATCCATTTTGTTAGTATATATTGTGTAGCAAAAGCAGCTGCCAGATTCTCCAACAACTGCTAGATTGTGGCATGAGCAGCAACTCGTTCTTGGCCTTGCACCGGGGCTGTGGCTGTTAGTCCTAGTTCAGTCTGGCATCGACTTCCTTGGTCCTCCCAATGATTCTCTTAGCCATTTAATAGCTGGAGCTAAATCCTTTCTGGAAGGGAGTTCTGTTTTCTGCGAGTGGTAGAAGTAGTGGGGGCAAGGCTGTTCAAGAATGTTATGGTCATGGAAGTTCCAGAGAAGCTTACTGAACAGGGACTATCACTAATTCCATTTTACAGATGAGAAACACTGAGGTACAGAGAGTAACCTGCCCAGGACATACACTGTGATTCATTACTCTATATGGTTCCCCAACTAGATGATTCCAATGAGTTATTTCAAATCCAAAGTTCTAACTCTAAATTTTCTGGATCTTGGGATTGAACAGTGATATAAAATCATAAACCAATGACCGGAGGAAATTTGAGGTCCTAACATTCCCAGAAACAATTTCAGATTATGTCAGACATGAGATGGCTTCAATGTGATACCAGCATATGGTGGTCTTGGGGACGTAAGCTTTTCTTTTCATAGGTTGTGTGGCAGTTAGGCCCAGCACATAGAGCAGGCTCTCGGTGTCTCTTTATGTCTAGAGTAGGAGTGGACAAATGGGTTTGTGCGGTCACTGCAGGCAATCATTTTAAAGCAAAAGCCATTTTCTTTTTCCGTGAAGAATTGGTCTTTTTAAAGTACCAATAAGTTCTTGGACCAGTGTGTTCACAGATGAACAAAGAGAAGATGATTGTTAATCCTTTTTGTTTTGTACAAAGGGAGAATAAGTGAGCTCCAGTGTTTGACAGACTGGAAGTTTACGCTTACTTTCAGCTTTATAATTGTTCCCTTTTTTTTCCCCAAAAAGTATTTATTGAACAATCAGTTTCTCTAAGTATGGGTTATGTTTGCAATGGGTGTAGAGTTTCATTTGTGGGAATTTTTTCCTTTTGAATTTCTTTCTCCCCATCCATTCATGCATTTGTTCACTTACTCATTGAGTATGGTGGGAATAAGAGCATGAATCTTGCTAGCAGATGAGGTCTGAGTCCTTGCTTTCCCAACCTACTGCGTGCTTTGCACACGTTATTTAACTCTCTTAAGCCTCTGGTTCCTTATTTCAAATATGAGAATACTGATAGTGCTTTTTCACAGGGTTGCTATGAAGATCCAGTATGATCACACAGATGCTTCATTTTAAAAATGAAGGTTATTCAGACTTCAAGATGTATTGCAAAGCTGCAGTCATCAAGACAGTACGGTACTGGCACAAAACCAGACACTCAAATCAATGGAACATAATAGAGAACCCAGAAATGGACCCACAAACGTATGGCCAACTAATCTTTGACAAAGCAGGAAAGAATATCCAGTGGAAAAAAGTCTCTTCAGACAATGGTGCTGGGAAAACTGGACAGCAACATGCAGAAAATTGAACCTGGACCACTTTCTTACACCATGCACAAAAATAAACTCAAAACGGATGAAAGACCTAAATGTAAGAGAGGAAGCCATCAAAATCCTCAAGGAGAAAGCAGGCAAAAAACCTCTTTGACCTCAGTCGTGGCAACTTCTTACTCAGCACGTTTCCAAAGGCAAGGGAAACAAAAGCAAATATGAACTACTGGGGCCTCATCAAAATAAAAAGCTCCTGAAGACCAAAGGAAACAATCAGCAAAACTAAAAGGCAACCAACGGAATGGAAGAAGAAATTTGCAAATGACATTCAGATAAAGGGTTAGTATCCAAAATCTATAAAGAACTTATCAAACTCAACACCCAAAAAACACAATCCAGTGAAGAAATGCATGAATAGACACTTCTTCAAAGAAGACATCCAGATGGGCAACTGACACATGAAAAAAATGCTCAATATCACTCATCATCAGGGAAATACAAATTAAAACCACAATGAGATAGCACCTCACACCTGTCAGAATGGCTAACATGAACAACTCAGGCAACAACAGATGTTGGTGAGGATGTGGAGAAAGAGGCTCTCTTTTGCACTGCTGGTGGGAATGCAAACTGGTATGGCCACTCTGGAAAACAGCATGGAGGTTCCTCAAAAAATTAAAAATAGACTTACCCTACAATCCAGCAATTGCACTACTAGGTATTTACCCAAGGGATACAGGTGTGCTGCATGAAGGGACACATGCACCCCAATGTTTATAGCAGTGCTATCAACAATAGCCAAAGTATGGAAAGAGCCCAAATGTCCATCAATGGTTGAATGGATAAAGAAGATGTGGTGTATGTGTATATGTGTGTGTGTGTGTGTGTGTGTGTGTGTGTGTGTAAAGTGGAGTATTAGTTGGCAATCAAAAAATGAAATCTTGCCATTTGCAACTATGTGGATGGAACTAGAAGGTATTATGCTAAGCAAAATTAGTCAGAGAAAGACAAATATCATGTGACTTCACTCATATGAGGAATTTAAGATACAAAACAGATGAACATAAGGGAAGGGAAGCAAAAATAATATAAAAAAACAGGGACGGGGACAAAACATAAGAGATTTAAATATAGAGAAAAAGCTGAGGGTTGCTGGGGCGTTGTAGGTGTGAGGATGGGCTAAATGGGTAAGGGGCATTAAGGAAGACAATTGATGGGATGAGCACTGAGTGTTGTACATAGGGGATGAATCACTGGAATTTACTCCTGAAATCATTGTTGCACTGTATGCTAACTTACTTGGATATAAATTTAAAAAAATAATAAAAAATTATTAAAAAAATAAAAATGAAGGTTATTACTTAATGAAGGATATATTAGTATTTATTGAACACCTACTGTGTCAGCCACAGTGCTGTGCACTTGGCATCTACTCTGAATAAAAGTTGCATATGGAGAAAAGAGATATATACCCAGATAAATGCAATAAAGTATGAAGAATCTTTGCAGATTATGGTGGGGGCACAAATGAGGATCTGATTAGTTCGATTTGGGGGGAGATGATTAGAAAAAGATTAATGTTTTCCTTTAGTAGAATCGGAAGATGATTAGCATTTTAGGTCATTAGGTATAGTCCCATCTCTGAGAGAGAAGATGAGCATCATGAACGCTGGAGGCCCCAAACTGCACGGATCCTGTGCGAATTATAAGCATTTTGGCAATCCTCATCACTGGCTCCTTACTAGCCACATGTAAACACATTCCAATCACTTCTGTGTCCTGATCTCCTCAATCCCTGGCATTTCTTGCCCTTTATAGTCAAACTTCTTAAAAGATTCCCTCCCATCCTCCTCGTAAAACACTGCAAGCTAATTTCAACCCTGGGCAAACCAGTAGAACAATTCTCATCATGGTCCCAATAATATCTGTTTGCTAAAGCAGGTGGAAACATCTTAGACCTCACCTTAACTGATTAATATTTGATATTATTGTCCACTTTCTCCTCTTTCAAACACTCCTTCCCTAGGCTTCCACGAGAGCCCTTTAATCTTTTCATTGTCTTCCTACTTCTGGCAACTAACCACTTTCAAGTCTGTGTGGAGTGTTCCTATTCTACTCATGCCTTTTGTCCTACTCAACCTTGGATGATACCATCTACTCCTGTGATTTCAGCTACCATCCAGTGACTCTCACATCTCCAACCCTGTTCTCTTTCTGTACTCTGGACTTGGACATCTCAGCATAGGTCATTATGAAACTGATTACAGAATACATATGAATTGTTTTTTTTTTTATCGGAGGCATTATTAGGTAACTAAGCTAGACATAATTTCCAGTTTAAAAGTCATGCCCACTCTGATTCAGACTGCTGTTTCTTTTACCGGCCTCACTTCAAAGGTCTTCAAGATGGAGAGTCATCCTCAGAGGACAACTTTTATTTGAGAGAGCAGAGAGAGCAAGAAGTAGCGCAGGGGTGGAAGAGAGGCAGAGGGGGCGAGGGAGAGAATTTTAAGCAGGTTCTGCAGAGTCAGTGCAGAGCTGGATACAGGGCTCGATCCCACAAAGAGGAGATCATGACCTGAGCCAAAATCAAGAGTTGGACACTCAACTGACTGAGCCACCCAGGTGCCCCAACAAATGACAACTTTTAAAAGGCTATGACTGAATATTCTTATTTTAGGTATAATAACATAATAGCATTTTTTCACCTTAAATAACCAAAGCAACATTAAATAATTCCAAAATATACACTTGATGATAGCACCAAACTCAAATGCCTTCACCAAACTAAGAAATGCTTGACAACTATCCCTCAATCCCCCCCTTTAACTTACCGGATTTTTCCCAGTTGACTTAAATCTATTTTTTTCTTTTCTTTTCTTTTTGTAATATGATATTGCAGATATTCAACAGCCTTTCTTTTTAATTTTTTTTAATGTTTATTCATTTTTGAGAGAGACAGAACATGAGTGGGGGAGGGGCAGGGAGAGAGGGAGACACAGAATCTGAAGCAGGCTCCAGGCTCTGCACTGCAGCACAGAGCCCGATGTGGGGCTCGAACCCAAGATCCGGGGCTCGAACCCAAGACCCATGAGATCATTACCTGAGCTGAAGTCAGACACTTAACTGATGGCCAGATGCCCCAAACCTATTTTGTTTTCATTACCATGATTTAATAGCAAGCAGTATATGACAACTAAATGCTGTGTAAAAGGATTGTATTTTAGTTGATCTAAAATTACCTTTTTCAGTTCCACATTTAACTCATTCATTCCACAAACAGTATACACCAACCAGTAGTATCTGGAAGTATTTTGCATGCTGGGCATATAGTGTTGAACATGGCAAGGCCTGTGCTCTCATTCTAGATGGAGAAATAAATAAATAGATAAATAAATAAATAAATAAATAAGAAAAAAATTGGATCACTCTAAGGACAAAGCAAAGAACTAAAATATGATAGTGACCGAATATATAGTTACTTTTAAATAGTTGATAGGAAAAGGACCCTTTGAGATGTTTTTAAAAACCTTTTATTATGAAAACTTTCAAACATATTCAAAACAGAATTTGTAAATTCTTTCTTCTGCTTCCCATGTACCCATTACCTAGCTTTGCCAATTAGTAACATTACTCAATACTTGTTTTATCTACTCTGCCTCTTTTTTTCTTTTTTTGCTAAAGTGTTTTTAAAGCAAATGACAGATATCTTATCATTCCATCCATAAAGAGTTCAGTATCTATTGATAGGGAATTTCAGAAAAGCACATAACCTTGTGGTGCCTGGCTGGCTCAGTTGGTGGAGCATGAAATTCTTGATCTTGGGGTCATGAGTTCAAGCCCCACATTGGGGTAGACTTTACTTAAACAAATGCACCCCAAAACCCATACATAACCACAAAATTATCATACCCAATTATCATGATATGCAGTCCATACTCATGGCTCCTCATTTGGTCTCAAAATTATCATTTTCCTTCCCAAATTAGGATCAAAGTTCATACATTGTTGCTAAGATCCATTATTTCAATAGGAGCTGCAAAAAGCCAATATTCTAATTCCAAATTTGTTTCATTTATTAGCTATGACTCTTCTATATTAAAAAAAAAAAACTCTCCCCCTATCAACTATTTGTTTACCCTGAAATATAGAATGGTATAGAAAAGACAGAATGGATGCTTGATTCTTTTATTTATGCATTTTCAGAGTAATAAATTAGAGTGCTTATCAAATCTGAAGAGGTGACATTTAAGCTGAAGCCTGAATGTGAAAATATAGCTATGCAAGAATTAGGAGAAATAGCATTTCAGGAACAGAGAACAGTTAGTGAAAAGGCCTTAACGTAGAAAAGATCTTAGTATGTTTACAGGCTAGAAAGGAATTCGTTTTGGCATGAGGGGAGTGATATGGCCAAAATTAAATGAGGTAAGATTGAGAGTTAGTTTGGACCACATTGTGCCTTGTGAGCCAGGGTAAAGGGTGGACATTTTATAATGAAAGAATTGAGACACCAATTTGGAGGATCTGGAGGGTTTGCATGTTTAAAAGAGAGCTCTGTCTGCTATAAGGGGCAACAGACTTTAGGTAGACAAAGGTGAAAGCTGGGAGACAAGATGTTAAAAAGAAGCCAATGGGCAGGATGTTAACAGCTTGAACTGGAGTGATAATAGAGCAAAGGTAGGAAGGGGAAGTCAACACTGTGTTAACCATCTTAAATTTGATCTGTCGCTAGGCCATCCATGTGTAAATGTGGAAAGGTCACACAGGCAATTGGCTATGTCCTCAAGTTTCCTGGAAGAGTTGGGACTGGAAATATGATTTCAGAGTTAGTGACATATGAATTGTACTTCGAATCCTGGGGTAGAGGATTGTATCAACAAAAAAGGGGAGGATCTTAGAACAGAGCCTGGGGGGTTACATGAGCATCTAGAAACCAGAAGAATGTACAGTAGTTATGCAGAGAAGACACAGATACTGCACCTAGTATATCTTCCCCTCCTTAGAAACAGAACACATACATATGTGCACCAGTTAAAATGTATGTGTCAGTCATTCTTGCAGCTAATTTTAGGTAAATGGAACAAGAGTGCAAGTGATGTAAACAACTTGAGTCATCCCAGTAAGGAAAAGGGTGTGCTCCCCTTCCTTTTCCCCTCCTTCTAATGACTATAATGCAAATGTGCTGTGAACCGTCTTGGACCACGAAGACTAGGGCACCTAGAAATGGCAGAGCAATAAGCTAAAAGGAGTCCAAGTCACAAGGATAACCTTGTGATAAATGCAGCCACACCAGCCTCTCCTTTATTCAAGTCATTGCTCTTTTGCATCTCTGTTACACGCAGCAACAGAGTATTCTAACTCTATTCTAACTCAGAGTCCAATCATTCTGTGAGCTGATAAATATCTCTGAACCTGCAAAGCTGAGGACCACACTATGAATCTCTGGTAACTTCATAATATGCCAATACTCACAATACTGAATGGCTTAATTTGCTACCTATCCTAATTAGACTATGACAAACTCAAGGGAGTAGTTAGGTAAAGAAAGAGCGGGTACCAAGGAGGCATCAAGGGTCCCTTAGAACTTGGATTGCAATTTATTTACTTTAACCTAAAGAGCCCTGGACTTGATGAGTTCAGTATTCCAGATGAGCAATAAAGCCACAACTCTCTCTTACAGTATTTAGATTGCTAGAAATCTCTAGAAGTCTACAAGTGGTTTACAAGCAGTTTGGTGGTCAGAGAATAATTAATGTGATTATTTTTTTAAATATAATTTCAAATTTATAAAAGGTAAAAGTGGTTATTTCCATAGAAATCCAATTCTTTTGTTCCAATTCTTTTGTTAATTCTTAAATATGCACACTAGCACAGATTGCCTTAGATAAAGCAATAAGGTATTTTCATGTCATTTGCATATTAGTTTTGGTTCATTTGCATTTTTTCATTATTTTTACTGTGTTGCATTATGTCCACATTCCACAAGAAATAAACCAAAGACTCAAAAGTGCTCATCAAAATGTAAAAGTACAAGGAGACAAATACTACAAGTCAACATAATGCTGTAAATGTCAAAACATTGAACTGGATTCCACTGAGAATCTAAAATGTGAATCTGTACATTAGGACAAGTAAATTTGCATGTGTGATGATTTTGCATAAACAACTAAAAAGAAAACAGAAATTAGCAACTATGTTGACAATCACCTGAAGACTGGATTTTTTTTAAGATCACTGATCTATCCACCTTGTTCTCATTGGCATGAGACATTTAAATTTTCATATATTTTCAAATAAAATATAGTGATCCCTTTGTTGACAGTTTAAAAACTGCCCTATTAGGCCTGGAACCAAGGTGGTGATCTTGATATTTTGGACTTCTGGTTTTCTGCTTATGCGTGTTCATGATCAGGAAATACACAATGCTATTTGAAGGGAGAAGGGCTATTTTTATAAATTACTCTACATTATTAATATTACTATAAAATACCAAGCAGGTATTTAATTTATACAAATGTAACTATACCTACTTGGCATGCATACACACAACAAGAAAGATAACTTAAATTTTAAAACTAATTTTGCCTCTAAGTATGTCCTCCCTCCCTCCCTCTCTTCCTCCCTTATCTCACCTCTTCATGATTCTATCTTTCAGAGAGAGCATAAGAAGCCATTTTTATGGTCTTTTGGCTGGTCTCAATTTTGCATGCTTTTCATAATAAGTACATCTCACTGTGCTACGTGATTCTAGTACTTAAAGATTTGAGATATATCTATATCTATCTATATCTATATATCAATAATTACATGCACACACACATTTTTTTGGTGGGCCAGTGTACAAGAAAGTTCCTAAATGCAACCCCATCACTTAAACCTACACATGAAACACAGCAATGTGCTCCAAAGATGGAGGACACTTGACTCCTTTGACATAGACAGTATGTGTCTCTAGTGTATAAAGAAATAGGGCTACAACAACATCAACAAGCATCAAAATTAGAACAAGAAAACATCAGGCAAGAAATAAAAAAGGCATCCAAGTTGGAAAGATACAAGCAAAACTGTTATTTGCAGATAATGTGATCTTATATAAAGAAAATGCTAAAGAGTCAACCAAAAAACTGTCAGAACTAATCAATGAACTCAGTAATGTTGCAAGATATAAAATCAACATACAGAAATCAGCTGTATTTCTATTCACTAACAATGAGAGATCTGAAATAAAAAACCATCCCATTCACAACAGCATCAAAAAACAATAAAATATTTAGGCATAAATTTAACAAAGGAGGTAAAAGATATTTGCAATGAAAACTACAAGATTTTCATGAAAGAAATTGAGGAAGACACATACAAAAGGAAAGATATCCTATGTTCATGGATTGAAAGAATTACTCTTGTTAAAATGTCCACATTACCTAAAGCCATCTATAGATTCAATGCAATCCCTATCAATTTCCAATGGAATATTTCACAGAAATAGAAATACCAATCCTAAAATTTATATGGAACCACAAGACTCCAAAAAGCCAAAGTCTTCTTGAGAAAGAACAAAACCAGAGGTGTCACACTTCCTCATCTCAAACTATAGTTGACCCTTGAACTCAAGCAGGGTTAAGGGTGCTGACCCCTGCGCTCCACACATAACTTTTGGCTTACCCAAAAGTTATTAATTGCTAATAACCTGTTGACTGGAAGCCTTACTGATAGCATAAACAGTTGATTAACACCTACTTTGAATGGTGTGTTATGTACTGAATTCTTACAATAAAATAAGCTAAACAAAATGTTAAGAAAATAATAAGAGAAAATACATGTATAGTACTATTCTGTGTTTATTAAAAAAAACTCCGCATATTAAGTGGACCCACATAGTTCAAATAGGCATTGTTCAAGGGTCAACTGTATACACCTTCAAAGCTTTAGTGATTAAAATAGTATGGTACTACCATTAAACAAACAAACAAACAAGCAAAAAAACAACACAAAGACCAATGGAACAGAATGGAGAGCCCAGAAGTAAACCTCTGCGCTTGCAGTCAACCAATATTTGACAAAAAAGCCAAGAACACTCAACAGGGACAGGCTCTTCAATAAATGGCACTAGGAAAACTGGACAATCACATGCAGAAAAGTGAACCTAGACCCTTATCCTGTATCTCTCACAAACATTAACCTGAAATGGATTAAAGACTTAAGATCTGATACTGTAAAACTTCTAGAAGAAAATGTAAGGAAAAGCTCCTTGACATTGGTCTCTGGGGAATTATTTTTTTAGATGTGACACCAAAGCACAAGCAATAAAAGCCAAAATCAACAATCAAACTAAAAATTCCAGCACAGCAAAATAAATAGGTAGCTTACAGAACGGTAGAAAATATTTGCAAACCATATTATTAGTTATATTTGTATATAAACCATATATTCGATTAAAAAATGGGCAGAGTAGGGCGTCTGGGTGGCTCAGTTGGTTAAGCGTCCAACTCTTGTTTTCAGCTCAGGTCACGGTCTCATGGTTGGTGAGATTGAGCTCTGCATCAGGCTCTGCACTGGGGATTGAGCTCTGCATCAGGATCTGCACAGCCAATTTGGAGCCTGCTGGGGATTCTCTTTTTCTGCCCTTCCCTTGCTTGTGCTCTTTCTCTCAAAATACATAAACTTAAAAAAATTGGCAGAGTAACCAAATAGACATGTATATCAAAACAATGAGATATCACAATCCCTATCAAAATAACACCAGCATTCTTCACAGAGCTAGAACAAACAATCCTAAAATTTCTATGGAACCACAAAAGACCCCAAAGAGCCAAGCAATCTTGAAAAAGAAAACCAAAGCTGGAGGCATCACAATCCTGGACTTCAAGATGTATTACAAAGCTGTAATCATCAAGACAGTACGGTACTGGCACAAAACCAGACACTCAAATCAATGGAACAGAATAGAGAACCCAGAAATGGACCCACAAACGTATGGCCAACTATTCTTTGACAAAGCAGGAAAGAATATCCAATGGAAAAAAGACAGTCTCTTCAGCCAATGGTGCTGGGAAAACTGGACAGCAACATGCAGAAAATTGAACCTGGACCACTTTCTTACACCATGCACAAAAATAAACTCAAAATGGATGAAAGACCTAAATGTAGGACATGAAGCCATCAAAATCCTCGAGGAGAAAGCAGGTAAAAACCTCTTTGATCTTGGCTGCAGCAACTTCTTACTCAACACGTCTCTGGAGGCAAGGGAAACAAAAGCAAAAATGAACTACTGGGATCTCATCAAAATAAAAAGCTTCTGCCCAGCAAAGGAAACAATCAGCAAAACTACAAGGAAACTGACGGAATGGAAGAAGAAATTTGCAAATGACATATCAGATAAAGGGTTAGTATCCAAAATCTATAAAGAACTTATCAAACTCAACACCCAAAAAACACATAATCCAGTGAAGAAATACATGAATAGACACTTCTTCAAAGAAGACATCCAGATGGGCAACCGACACATGAAAAAAATGCTCAACATCACTCATCATCAGGGAAATACAAATGAAAACCACAGTGAGATACCACCTCACACCTGTCAGAATGGCTAACATTGATTGACAACTCAGGCAACAACAGATGCTGGTGAGGATATGGAGAAAGAGGATCTCTTTTGCACTACTGGTGGGAATGCAAACTGGTGTAGCCACTCTGGAAGACAGCATGGAGTTTCCTCAAAAAATTAAAAATAGACCTACCCTACAACCCAGCAATTGCACTACTAGGTATTTACCCAAGGGATACAGGTGTGCGGCATGAAGGGACACATGCACCCCAATGTTTATAGCAGTGCTATCAACAATAGCCAAAGTATGGAAAGAGCCCAAATGTCCATCGATGGATGAGTGGATAAAGAAGATGTGGCATATATATATATATATATATATATATATATATATATATATATCCATCCATCCAGTGGAGTATTCGTTGGCAATCAAAAAGAACAAAATCTTGCCATTTGCAACTACATGGATGGAACTAGAGGGTATTATGCTAAGCAAAATTAATCAGAGAAAGACAAACATCATATAACTTCACTCATATGAGGACTTTTTTTTTTTTTTTTTTTTTATTTATTTTTGGGACAGAGAGAGACAGAGCATGAACAGGGGAGGGGCAGAGAGAGAGGGAGACACAGAATCGGAAATAGGCTCCAGGCTCCGAGCCATCAGCCCAGAGCCTGACGCGGGGCTCGAACTCACAGACCGCGAGATCGTGACCTGGCTGAAGTCGGACGCTTAACCGACTGCGCCACCCAGGCGCCCCCATATGAGGACTTTGAGAGATAAAATAGATGAACATAAGGGAAGGGAAGCAAAAATAATATAAAAACAGGGAGGAGAACAAAACATAAGAGACAAATACAGAGAACAAACAGGGTTGCTGGAGGGGTTGTGTGTGGTCTAAATGGGTAAGGGGAATCTACTCCTGAAATCATTGTTGCACTGTATGCTAACTTACTCGGATGTGAATTAAAAAAATAAATAAATTATGAAACAAAAACAAAAACACCAATGAAATATCACCTCACACTTATTATAATGAATGGCTCTTACCAAGACAAGAGATAACAAGTGTTGGCAAGGATGTGGAGAAAAGGGAGCCCTTATGCACTGTTGGTGGAGATGTAAATTTGTTCAGCCATTATGGGACAGTGTGGAAGTTCCTCAAAAAATTAAAACTAGAACTACCATAAAATCCAACAATTCCATTCCTGGGTACTGTTAAAAAGAAGAACACAGGCACCAAATGGAGATTCTTATGCTATGCTGTATCACCAAACTGGAGCTTAGTACCCATACTAATTTCAGTTTCAACCTTTCTCAGAAATGTAGTCTTAATCAATCAGTCGGGAATTTTCTGGTCAGCACCAATAAGTTGATATGTCACTGGGGCCCTCTCCATCTCTCGAAGGACGATGAGGTAATCCACCTAATCAAGACCCAACTATCCTCAAAGGGAGATGACCACACCCATCTTTTCTCTTTATGACTTTCTTATCCTGCCTTTGAAAGCCTCTCCTTTTCTGCAGCCCATCGTTGCTCACCTGTACTTTGTAGAGAAAATGCTGCTTGAATCATGAATAAAGCCAGTTAGCTCTTTAAAATTTCTTTGGATTTTCATCACTTAAGTTTATATCCAATGGAAATGAAAATAGGATATCAAAGAGATATATATGCACTCCCTTGTTTATTGCAGCATTACTCACAATGGTCAAGATATGACAACAATTAAAAAAATTTTTTACATGTTTACTTATTTTTGAGAGAAAGAGAGAAAGAGAGAGAGCTAGAGAGAGAGAGAGAGAGAGAGAATGAGCAGGGGAGGGGCAGAGAGAGAGGGAGACACAGAATCTGAAGCAGGCTCCAGGCTCTGAGCCCAACATGGGGCTTGAACTCATGAACCGTGAGATTGTGACCTGAGCCGAAGTCGGGCGCTCAACCGACTTGAGCCACCCAGACACCCCAAAATGAAAACAATCTTAAGTGTTCATCAATGGATGAATAAAGATGTGGTATGTGTGTATGTTTATGTGTATGTATACACATATATATAGACATACACATACATACACATGTACCCATACATACACATATATATGGACATATTATTCAGCCATAAGAAGGAAATCCTGACATTTGGAACAACATGGATGGCCCTTAAAGGTATTTGTTAAGTGAGAGGTATATGCTAGTGGTACAGTGGTAATTATATTACAATATGTAAATGTATCAAATCAACATATTGTACACTTTAAATTTACATAATGTTACATGTCAATTATGTCTCAATAAAAATAAATTAAAAAAAAAGGGAAAATGTCAAGCCATGCTAACAAACAATCCAGTATCTCATAATGTGATGAGCTGTTTGTTATAAGACTTTAATGAAGGTAAAACATATATTAAACTTGTGGTTAGAAGACACAAATGGCAAATGTGTGCCTACAGTTGGTTACACATTGTGAGAAAATGAACTTTTCAAACTTCCTACATTCAGTCACAATTGGCTGTACTATTATAAGTTAAATAATTTTCAAGGAAAATTGATTACATGTAATTCTTTACTTAATTTTTAAGTGTTTATTGCATAAGATTACACTATTTGTGAACTACTTCCAATGCTGAATTAAAGAAGTGTTACTGTATATTTCCTTTGGCTTCTTTTGACACCGACTGCTTCACAAAAGTAGTAGTGTGTTTTTAGAGTTTACAATTACAGGGGTGCCTGGGTGGCTCAGTTGGTTAGGCATCCAGCTTTGGCTCAAGTCATGATCTCACAGATCTAGGGTTCGAGCCCCGCGTCGGACTCTGTGCTGAAAGCTCAGGGCCTGGAGTCTGCTTCAGATTTGGTGTCTCCCTCTCTCTGCCCCTTCCTGCTTACACTCTGTTTCTCTCAAGAATAAGTAAACATTAAAAAAAACAAAACAAACAAACCAAAAACCTCTAGAGTTTATAATTACATAAAAACATGGGTACATTAGTCTGATTATATTCCCTTTAAGATTTTAACTCTCTTACT
Organism: Panthera onca; assembly: GCF_046562875.1. NCBI lineage: Eukaryota > Metazoa > Chordata > Mammalia > Carnivora > Felidae > Panthera > Panthera onca. The sequence continues at coordinate 146,500,548 of NC_138346.1, forward strand.
GACTTTAGTAGGAATAACATGTGACTATTTTCCAAGCAGATCACATATAATGGATAGGTAATAAGGAAAGTTTTGTTTATTTCCTGGACTTTCCCTTAGTATGTAAATAGCTTTGCCTCCTATTATCCATTACCCAATCTGAAATCCACATTCTTGTCATTTTTATTACTTTTGCAACAGAGCTGCTACAAGGAAACAATATGTAATTGATAACATAAATGTTATAATTATGAAATTGTTTGGATTGTAGATACTGACATCAAAGTGATTTAAAAATTTCTTTATCTTTTAAAATTCATGACACTTGTTTTATAGCTAGACCAGAAGCATCAGTAGTACCTGGAAACTTACTTGAAATGTAAATTCTCAGCACCACGCCCCCTACTCCATACCTACCGAAGCAGAAAATAGGCGATGAGACCCATGTACAAGTCCTTCAAGTGATTCTGATACATTGTGAAGTTTGAGAACCACCAGACTAAGGAAATTCAGTACTGGTTCACTTCATGGTAGCGAGAGGAGTTAGCATGGTTGTTTGCACTCCAGAGATGGATTGAACAGAGGTTCGGTGGGGGTTTTAACAGGTTTGTACAAAGAAGCAAGAGAGAAACAGGATGCTGAGGATATATGTGATTATGATGGATATGGGAATTTAAGCTGGAAAAGAAGAAAAGGGAGGACTTATAGGGGAAAGAGGTATATTACCTGTTATTAACATATTGAAGACTGACCAAGCTGAAGACCTAAAATACCAACAATTTCTACCTATCAACATATTGCACCAATACCATATTCTTTTGCCTCCCCATCAGATAATCACTATTTTAATTTTTGTTTAACATTCCCTTGCTTAAAAATGAAAAAAAAAATTATCACCTTTGTGTTTGGTTTGGCTTAAGCTTTTAAAAATGAGATCATGCTGCATATAGTCTTCTTTGATTAGCTTCTTTCATATATTTTGTTCTTTTGTACTGTTCTCCACAGCTGCAGTTAATTTTCATGGCTGTATAATATTTCGTGGTGTAAGTATACATTGCTTATTATAAAATATAAAATATTTTATTAAACCATTCTCTTCCATTGATGAACATTTGGGTTGTTTCCAGTTTTTGGTATTACAAACAGTGCTATGAACATTCTTGTTCATGGACCCTTGGTACATATGAATAAAGAATTTCTTCAGGATACACTACTTAGGTGGAATTGCTAGGTACCAACGTATGCAGATGCCCAACTTTACAAGATAATACCAAATTATTTTTCACAAGTGGTTGTATTTGTCTATACTCCTCACAGTAATTTATTGGAATCTCATTGTCCCACTCCATCTCCACCACTCAATAAGGTCAGAATTTAAAATTTTTATCAATTGAATGTGTTCAAATTATATCTCAAAGTCTTGATTTGTAGTTTCTGATTACTGTTTAGAGTGGGCATGTTCATTGTCCATGTGAAATGTCTGTTCACATATTTTGAACTTTTGACTGTTTCCTTCCTGAGCTCTAGGAATTTTTAATGTGGTGGCTATTATTCTTTCTCTGTTCCATGTGATGTAAATAGGCTTCCACTTTGTGCCCGGTCTTTTCACTTTGATGTCTTTTGATAAAAAGTTCCTAACTTTCTGATTGTTAAACTTGTCAATTTTTCTTACATTTTTGTGTTTTCCTATACACATATTTTCAGTGTTTTAAAGTTTTACTTTTGACATTTATGTTTTACTTCATTTGAAATATTTGTGTCCACTATGAGAAAGAAATTGAGTTTCTTTTTTCATTTCCACATGGGCACACAATTTTCCTACTTCTACTGAGAAAACATGTTTTCTTTCTCCACTGAATTATGTGGTTCCTTCTGTAAATTAAAATTTCAGATATATTTAAGTCTGTTTCTTGGCTCTTTTATTGTTCCATTTGTAATATGTACCAATACCTCAGTAAATGCTACACCTTTATAATTCTTGTTATCTTGTAGGGCAAATTCCCTCTCCTCTTTGTTCTTCAGGAATTTCTCTATCCTTTACTTTTTGCTCTTCTACATAAATTTTAGAATGAGCTTATGAAGTTCCACAAAAAAATTGTTGGGATTCTAACCAGAGTTGCATTGAATCTGCAGAGGATTTTTGAGAACTGACATCACTTCAAAAGATATGTCTGTCTATATTTACTTAGGTCTTCTTTAATGTCTCTGAGTTTTTTTTTTTTTTTTTAGTCTATGTTTTTTTTATTGAGGTATACTTTATATACAGCAAATGAAACAGATCTTAAGTACACTACATTTAACATAATTACAGATTTACTTGGGTTTAAATTCACCATCTTTCTTTGAAAAACTTTTTTTTACAGGTCTTGCACATCTTTTGTTAGGCTTATTTCTAGATAACTTGGTTTTGTTGCTATCATAAAAGTTGTGCTTTAAAAATATTATGTATTCCAGTTGTTTGATGATGGTGCATACGTCACTGACTTCTGTATTTTCATCTTACAACAAGCATCTTGGGTAAACTATGATTGCTACTAAATTGTAGTCTTTTGAGTTCTTCAGATAGACAATCATCATCTGCAAGTAAGCATTTTGTTTCCTTCTTTAATCCCTATCCATGTAGAAAAGTAGCGATGACAGGCATCTTAGTCCTAGTCCTCAATTCTTAAGGGGATACTTTCAATGTTTCCTCATATGAGATGATGGCATTGAGTCTATTTTTGTTGTCTTTTTAAAGTTTATTTTATTTATTTTGAGAGTCAGCGAGTGCAAGAGGGGCAGAGAGAGAGGGAGACAGAGAGAATCCCAAGCAGGCTCTGCACTGTCAGTACAGAGCCTGATGTGGGGCTTGATCTCATGAACTGTGAGATCATGACCTAAGCCAAAATCAAGAGTTGGATGCTTAACTGACTGAGCCACCCAGGTGCCCCAGTTGTTGTTTTAATATAGATTATCTTTGTCAATTTAAGGATCCCCTGACCCCTTCAAATCAGAAAAGTGACCAGCTTTTTCTAAATATATTACTTTTTCCCCTTTAATATGGTAAATGATAATCAGAGATTTTCTAATATTAAGCCATCCTTTCATTACTAGCATAAGCCCAATTTATCGTGCCCTTTTTATATATTTGGTAATATTTTGTTTAGTATCCTTTATCAGTATTCATGAGTGAAATTTGCCAGTAACATACTCTCTTTGTATATTTTGTTTTCTAAATTATATTGACCTCACAGAATGAGTTAGGAACTATAACTTTTTCACATTATTTAAAAAAACTTTCTATGTGGTCAAAATAATCTCCTCCTTGAAAGTTTGGGAGAATTCACTTGTAAAACACTTTGGACCTATTTTTTTTGTGTGTGTGGACTTTTAATTTCTGCTTTTAAGTGATTAATGTTAGAGCGACATTATTCACACTAGCTTAAGCTAATATTTTTAGAGTTTTCAGATTATTTTCACTATTTTTTTCATATTTATTTGCATATGTTAATAGCATCTTTTAAAAAATCTTTGCTTGTATTTGTATTTTTCATTTATAAATAGCATTTATATCTACTTTCATTTTTCATAGCTATATCTATTAGCATTTTCAAGGAATAAGCTTTTGGCTTATTTCTATTTTACTGTTTTTTCTATTGTTTACTTTCAGTTATTCTGTTGTCCTTTTTCTGATTTCTGAAGCTGAGCAATTTGATCAGTTTTTTAAAACGTTCCTTTAAAAAAATTTTTTTTTAATGTTTATTTTTTGAGAAAGAGAGAGTGAGTGGGGGAGGTGCAGAGAGGCCGACAGAATTTGAAGCAGGCCCCATCCAGGCTCTGAGCTGTCAGCACAGTCCATTGCGGGGCTCGAACACAAGAACCACATGATGATGACCTGAGCCAAAGTCAGATGCTTAACCAACTTAGCCACCCAGGCGCCCCTAACCTTCCTTTTTTAAATAGGCACTTAGTTTGCAAATTTCCCCGGAAGAATCACTTTTGCTGCATTTAATTATGATTCTTTCTGTGAGCCAGTAAAGGGTATTTAATATTGGTTTTCAAATCTATTTATCTATTAAAAATCTATGTGTTCCAACCAATTAGAAAATATAATTGGTGTAACTATACTTTGTACCAATTAGAAAATATAATTGGTGTAACTATATTTTGTTATTTTCTACAATTTTTTTTTTATGGCTCAATTTTTATAAATGTTCCATGTAATCTGGAAAAGAATGTGGAATCTCTTAATTGCTGGATGCAGAATTCTATATACATTCAGTGGGGATCAAGCTTATTCTATTCATTCTATCTCTCTTGATTGTAAAAAGTCTATTTTCCAATAATGAAAGTTGTAATCTTCCAACCTGATGGGTATAAGTATTTTGTAGTAGCTCTAACAATTTTTGCTTTATGTAGAGATTACTTTATTAAATACACACACATGATTAGTATATCTTTTTGATGAATTGAATCTTTTATCATTATGTAGAAACACTCTATTCTTGGTGATACTTATTTTTTCATGATGGGTCTAAAATCTGTTTTGATATTAAGTAGAGCTACCATAGCTTTACTTTTGTTTTTGCATTGAATATTTTTACTCATACTCTTACTTTCAACTTCCCTTATATTTTAGACGTATCTTTTTGCTAATAGTATAAAGCCAGGCTTTAAGAATCGATTACTTTGGGGGGGGACCTGGGTAGCTTAGTTGGTTAAGTGTCTAACTCTTGGTTTTAGCTCAGGTCATGATCTCACAGTTGGCGAGTTTTTGAGTTCTGTGTCAGGCTGTGTGCTGACAGCAAGGGGCCTGCTTGGGATCCTCTTTCTCCCCCTATCTCTCTGCCCCTCCCCCACATGTGCACACACACACAAACACACACACACACACACACACACACACACACACACTCAAAATAAATAAAACTTAAAATGAAATTTGTTTTTTTTTTTTAATTTTTTTTTTAAGGTTTTATTTATTTTTGAGACAGAGAGAGACAGAGCATGAACGCGGGAGGGGCAGAGAGAGAGGGAGACACAGAATGGGAAGCAGGATCCAGGCTCTGAGCCATCAGCCCAGAGCCCGACGTGGGGCTCGAACTCACGGAGAGCGAGATCGTGACCTGAGCTGAAGTCAGACGCTTAACCGACTGAGCCACCCAGGCACCCCTGAAATTTGTTTTTAAATAGTAAGTATGTTCCATTTATTGTGATTATTGGTATATTTGAAATTATTTTTACAATCCTCTCTCTTGGTTTGAATGTTATATGCACTATATTCTTTTCATGAATATCCCTGGCATTTTATAATGTATATTTAACTAAAGTTAATTAATACCCTAACACCCCAATGATACAACAGAATATTTCAGCTCTGATCTTCCCTATCTCAGCTGTTTTACTACTACTGTCTAGAATTTCTGTTGACTTAAAACAAAGAAACAAATCATCTGTTCTACTGAGTTGCATTTATTGTGATTTACCTAAGTGTTTACCATTTTATTTTTTCCTAAGCGTTTTTGTGTTTTAGATCACCATTCTGGGATCACTTTCATCTCTTCTTGAAGCACTTCCTTTAGAGTAGGACTCCTTTAAGAGTAAACCCTTTAAAAAATACTTTCATTTGGGGGTACCTGGATGGCTCAGTTGGTTAAGCGTCTGACTTCGGCTCAGGTCATGATCTTGCAGTTCATGGTTTCGAGCCCCGCATCAGGCTCTGTGCTGACAGCTCGGAGCCTGGAGTCTGCTTCAGATTCTGTGTCCCTCTCTCTCCTCCCCTCCCCCGCTTGCACTCTATTCCTCAGAAATAAATAAACGTTAAAAAAAAGAAAAACTAAAACACTTTCACTTGCTTTCATTCTTAAACTAATTTCACTTTCTACACAATTCCAGGCTGACATTTGGTTTTTCAATGCTCTGAAGACAATATTCCACTATTTTCACCGTTAATATTGAAAAGTCAGCTGTTAGTCTTTCTTTTATAGACAATTAGTCCTTTCTCTTTGGGTAGTTTCAAGATGTTGTCTTTGGTGGTCTATAGTTTCACTACAATGGTTCTATGTATACTTTTATTTATATTTATCCTTTATGGAGAATATCCTACCTCCTGGATGATTTTTAATCTCTGGGGGAATTTGCAGCCATTATCTCTGCAAGTACTTCCTCCCTTCCATTCTTTACTCTTGGGTCTCTACTCCATCTTCCATATCTCTTAACCTTCTTTTCATATTTTCCATCTCATCTTTTTATCTATTTGAGATTGATTTTTCAGATATATCATTCAGTTCTCCAGTTGCCTCTTCAGCTGTCTAATGTGTTAACACTTCACTGAGTTTCAAATTTGGTCAGTCATGTATTTCATTTTTGGATTTTAAAAATGTTTGTTAATTTCTTTAAAATTTCATTGTACTTGCTTATCCTGGTAATTTTAGGTATATAAATATTTTGTACATAACTGTTTTATATTTTGTATCTGAGAATTTGAATATTTGCAATATTTTGGAGGGGATATCGAAATTTACTATTTTTGTTGGCTCTCATTCAAGGTAGTTTCCCATTTCTCATGTGTTGCGTGACCTTTAACAGTATATTACTTGATCTTAATTTGTGGAAGTCCTATGTTCCCATTCTGGAGAAACTTTCATTCATAAAGTATTTGATTCTACTGGTAGAAAAACAACGACCTGCAAATCAGAACTTGAGCTCCTCTAGAGGATTTAAACATAGAACAAAAGTCTTACTGCTATTGCAGGGTTTGTTATCTTCATAATGGCGTTGCTATAGGAATCCATCCATGGCAATCTCGCCTCTTCTGAGTGTTTGCATTTCCAAAGCTAGATCCTTGCCATTCTGGCTTTTACGCTTTCCACCTTCCTACTTCTCTGGCCTACTTTGTGGACTCAAGTTCCAATCCCAAACTCTGAGTACTCTCACTCTTGTGCTTGGGCACTCCTCCTTAATTCTTAGGTACTAAAGCTATAGCTTGTCCAGATCCATGCTCAAGTGTGTCTGTTTGTTTTGGGGTGGGAGGTTGCCAGACACCACTCTTACCTTTCATGAAACCAGCAGTGCCTCAAATTATGTGTCTTACTGGCAGTCTTGGGAGCTTCTATTTAGTCACGATACTAGAAGTGGAAATCATGCAAGATTTTTGACACTTTGAAGTTATTTAAGAACTTATCTCTATTTATATATGTATATATTTATATACATATGTTTATAAATACATATATTTATATACATATAAGGCCAATAGTTGGAGATACAGCAGATCTCAAAAGATAGCTAGAAAGTAAATAAGAATTTTCATTAAGATCCATGATTTGGCATTTGATCCTCTGAGTCTCTCATACTCACCCTCAGTTGCTTTGGAAAGATCAGTAACACCTGTAAAATTTTTGTTAGATTTGAATCTCTAATGCAGCTTTCACCTAGTTAACATATAATGGCAATTTCCACTGTGACCTCAGTTTGTGCTACAGGGATAGCACAGACCTATCTTAAAATATTCCTAATAATTCCTAATATTCCTTAAATATTCCATTTGTAATAGTTGAATAAGAGGACTATATAATGACTAGCATTCTGTTTTCATTTACCTATTTTCTGAAAGGTCAGGTCCTAAAAATAAAGTAAGTTACCTCAAACAAAAGGATACTACTGGTATCCTGATTTACTGGTGCTTGAATTTTAATGTATACTATTCCTCATTTATTAAGATTTTGATTTTTCTTCAACTTTCTATCCACATTGTCTAGCACACAGAAGGCATCCCATATATATATATATATATATATATATATATATATATATATATATATATATATCTCCACTGAATAAAAGATGCTATTGATCTTACAGAGGTAGAATGCAAACTTTCCCCATTACTACCAGTGAAGTGGACAGTTCGCGCTCAGATTTTGCCCTTCCCCAGGACCAAAAACACTTGCAAGAAGGCTAATAAGCAAAGTTAGTCTTTGAGATCTTGAATATAGTAGAGCTAATACACATTTTGACGAACAGAAAGCTTACAAAAGGAAATAATACTTAAAACCAAAGTTACAAATTATAATCTATTTATACTTTAATTTGTGCATTTGTGGTAATTTATGACTGCAAAACACTTTTTTCTTAGAATGACATAAAGGCACATTTCATTTCAATGCATAGTGTACCATTCTAAAATATACTAATAATTTCCTTACAAAGTGCTTGAGCAGTCACTTACACATACAGTAATAGCAAAATATATTTACACTCTATAGAGTTTAAAAATTTAAAATCTGACTAAAATATATATATTTTTTAAAAACTACAGAAAATATTAGTGCTTTCTTCAGCTTAATTGTGTGAATATACCCTGCCCTCTAATTTTTTCTTAGTGATTGACTTCAATTAAAAAAAAAAAAAAAACTTCTGTACACTGTGTAGTTACATAATGCTATGTCAGGTTTTAATGCTAAAAGCCTATTTTAGACATTGCTTTCTATGCATATTTGAGAACCAGGAAAGGTGAGCAGACTGTACCTCAAAAGTATTTAGTGTTTTTTTTTTTAATGTGTTAACACTCTGTAAATTAAAGCCAGACAATTAAGCTAAGATCCTTTCCTGTTTAACAAGGAACTTAACTGGCATTTTAAAATAACTTTAAACAACTTATTGCTCCCTCTTTCTATAAGATTTTCCCCCAAAGAATCTTGGGTAATAATAGAATTGGAAGGAAATAAGAACTCTTGGAAAAATTGTAACTGTTCTCAGAGTATACAAAAACATGCCAGCACACCCTAGCAAGGCTGAAGTATTGATAAACTTTCTATAAATCGATGTGCTTTTATGTTTCTCATAGAATTTAAATTTGAACAATTTTTAAGACATGAGATCACTGTGATTAAATGGCTAATTCAGTATGGTTAGTTCACAACTTGTTATTCCTGAGATATGATGACCCTAACATGCTAAGCACAGAATTAAAGATGTTATTATTGAACTAAAGAAAAATAATGCAGTCATACATGAGAGGAAAAGGATGCAAAAACTAACAACAACAAAAAAACCAAAAAACTCCAGGCAAGTGGAAAAGTCATGGCTTGCCAAAAGACTTTCCTCTAAGAGCATTAAAAAAAGCCACAAATGGATCCTCTGAAGAGTTGTAAAAAGTATTTGATCAAATGGTTTTTGAGACTTTTGAGGTACAGCTTTAGTGTTATAATAATTTTATAAAATATAAACTGTTTTATCAAAAATATTTATACATTCTGTTACAATATATTGCTTTTGCCCTCAGTAACTGCCAATATAAAATCTGGATCCAGTGGCCTAAAATGTACAAATGCACTTAACGTAAATGCTGGAGTTTGAGGTGTCTGCTTGGCCACTGTACAAAAGTGATGAAGTGGTGAAATTAAATAATAAACCTACAACACAGAATACATTACAACTTGCACATATACATGTTCACAGCATGTATACAACGATAATCCCTATGTTTTAACAGATATAGTTCCCTTCTACAGTAGATACAAGAATAAGATAAACTGGGCTGAAAAATGTACAACGAATATCAAAAAAGGAGTAATTAGTCCACTGATTTTGGAAGAAGGTATGATTGAATATATCGAGTGTCTAGACTTTGGGAATGCATACAGGTAATACAGTATCTTGGTTCAGGCTAATCAGAAGTCCTCATTCTTAAAATTTTAAGTAAATGCTGATGTTTAGTTGTTCCTGTTTGCTTCAGCATGGTTTAATAAACAAAAAATTGTTTGGCAAGTAGCTCTGTTGGAAAGCTATGAGGCTCTGTTACATGGTTGGTAAAGATAAGGCGATAAAAATTTTCTCCTAATAAATATAGAAAATTTATAAAACAAGACATCAATTCATTTTTTTAAAAAAACAAGCCAAAAAATGTGCACAAACTACCACTACATTTTTTTTGATATTATAGTAATTTCATTAAAAAAATAAGAGCATTTGCCTTATTCGAACAGATTTACTATGTGTGAACAGTAATAGCATCCCAAACCCTTTTTGTTCTTTTTGTAAAATATAGCTAACTGAAGTGAAATGATTAATCTTCCTTCCACTTAAGGCAGGCATAAGGCATAGCGAGGGACTGTGGAAGAGTGGTGTTTTTTTCTTTTCTTTTTTTTTAAATAGACTATTGATCCAAAAGTATTCATTTGTGATAGGTTTTCATGGCCGATGTTCATTCCGCTTAAACTCCATGAAACTGTTTCCAGTGCTCAGATTTACGTTGAAAATACATTAAAAGAAGCCACTTTCAAGAAGATTTTACAATAGTACTTTTAAAGAAATCTTCATGTGTTTAAACAAAAAACTCAGAAGCTACTGGTGGCACAGAGAGCAAATGAAGGGTTGCTATTGTTAAGAGGTCTTCTTGTGAGTTAGTTTGCTTGGTTTCACAGTGTCTAGGAACTTAACACCAATCAGCAATGTAGTCAAAATCTCTGAACATTTCTTGCTCCTCTTCTGAAAGTATCCTTGGTTCTCGAGGCGGAGTCAAAATAGGTGCTTCTGAGGTAAATTCATCATCAAAATTACTAACATCTTCTCGTCCTCTAATGGTAGGTACAAATGGCGGCTTTACTTTTTTGTCCATCAGAGCACTCCAATCAATTAGCTGGATTACAAAATATAAAATGACCAGTTTAGTTTCCTACACTTAATGTCTATTTTCACAAAAAATTTTAAACTGTCACACTTACCCGGAAAAATGGGTGCTTTTTTACATCCTCTGCATCTTTCTCACCAGCTCCAAGTCGCCGCTCAGGATTTCTTCGTAATAGCTAACACAATATAAAATATAAAAGTTAAAATAAAACCAGTGACTTCGTTGATAAAGATTCTCATAACTTGCAAAGATTTAGATGTTTTTTTTGGTATGTGTTTGTCTAAACCATGCAACATCTATGAACTAAAAAACAACTTCTAAAGTTCTAATTGGGTTCTCCCGGGAGGGTGAAGAGTTAAGTCTGGGGAGCCACCCCTGGAGCCAGAGATGTCGTGTCCCCCTCCTCTTTAATTTCCCGTTGCAAACAATAAAGGCCTTTTCTGCTGTAAAAAAATAAATAAATAAATAAATAAATAAAAGATAAAGTTCCAACTGGGAAATGTCCTTCAATAAAAGAAATTTAAGCAGTTTATAAACCATTAGCTCTTACCCTTCTCATTATTGATATGGCTTCTGTAGATAAGAACCTTGGATACCTTACTTCATCATTTACAATACTGTCAAAAACTTCCTCTTCATCATCACCAGGAAAGGGAGACTAGAAAAAAAAATCTCTAAGTCAAAATGAATTTCAATACTGTAAAATCTTATCACCTATCCAAAGTACAGACAAGAACCAAGTAGTGAGAAAAACAAAGAACTTACCAAAACACCAAACAAGAAAAGACTGTGAGAAGCCACAAAAGATACACAACAGATCTATTATACAGAGGATATACCATATACTCTTATTGAAATCTTCATCTTTATTTCACAGACTTTAATAACAAACTTGGTTATATTATACAATATCATTTTTTCACTTAATTTAATTCCATTCTATTTTATTTAATTCACTTTTTCATTTATCTGGCCAGTCAATATTTTGAGTGCATACTAGACAGTAAAAATTATTTAGATAATCAACATTTCTCAAGAAGCTCAATCTTGTGGAAAGACAGAAAAAAATGGGTAAAGTAAATATGGTAATAAGTGTCACCATAGAGAGAAGCTCAGAGTTTGTGAGAATACATCTGATATGGATGTACTTTGAATTTCACAGTCAATCGCAAATTAATTAGCAAAACACAATCAGAGATCTGCAGGCATAATGACGGCACTAAGTAGCAGCTGCCAACAAAATTCAAGTCTTAGGGGCATTTCAGTTAGCAGAGTATTATTAAAATGTTGCTCATATTGACAGGAATGACCCTAAGTCATAAAAACATATTTAAATTACATTCAGTATAACAATTTGATGCACAAAATGATAACTCTCAAATATATTGAAATGTTATTATGAAATATGACTTACTATTTCAGAATTTGAAATGACTTAGATTTGGTTGCTTGTTTCCTGTAAAGTATTAATGAATAAGAGCCAAGCAGAAAGCAGTATCAATGGAAAGGGAAGAATCTTTGACTTGAGGAATCTATGAAAATGAATTTAGAACCCAACCTCCTAAAGCTGAGCTGCCCATCTTATTGCTCATATGTAAGGAAATTTCACACTTTTCATTTACTGAAACCTTAGCTCATTTACGCACTCAAAATGAATAAATCAAATAGATAAATGAAGTAACTACTATGTGAGATAATATCATTTCTTTCTGGGATTGAGATAGCAGCAAATTAGAGAAAAATTCCTTTTCACAAGAATTCTCAATCAGAATTTCAAGTGGTAATACAAAACACTTTTGTCTATTTGATCAATTTTGTATTTAAAAAATGTCACTTTATAAATCCCTGAAGAGTGAAGATATACCCACATATTCATTAAGATGTTAAAGTTCTTTGTTTCTGCAAATAGATTATAAATTAACAGGATGAACAATGGAATGCTAACAAGTATGTTTTAAACAGATATAAAAAGAATTCAATAGTCTGTTCAGATGTCAAGAGTGCAACTCCAATATCTAAGTTTACTTAAAATTTCTCTGATGCTTCAATTCTCATTTGGCACCAGGAAGGGGGATCTGGTCCTTCCAGTCCTCAAAACCCATACAAACACAAATACACGTTTGAAAATGCATGATATATCCAGTGAATTTTCAAATCTTTGTAATAATAGAGTAATTAGACATAAACTTCAGCCAAACCTGACTTTTATCACAGTTAAAAGTTATTGCTAAAATTTTACCAATGTTAAACTGGTAAATTTAAAACTATCAAGTACTGATGAGTTTTAAGTTTAGTTCTTTTCCCAACTACCCTCTTACAAAGGTGCTAAAGAGAAAGGAAACTGCAATAAGCAATTGTGAAGGAATAGCTGGATCCACTGTCTTTTATATCCTAGTAATTAACAGGTTAATCAATTAGAAGCTCTTTTTAAAAATACAGAACAGGAGCTTCTTCATTTGCTCATTGCCAAGTTTTCCCGTCACTGTAGCAGAGGAAGCAGAATCAACTGGATCTTAATTGTAGTATTCTGCAATAAATTCACATTTTTTGCCTGTCAGAGCTAATATGGAGAGTCAATTTTAAGCAAGCATGTAATTTTTGGTAACCTAATTAAATCTCATACATAAATGAATACATTAAAAAAACCCAAAGCAACAAAACTATTACTTTGAAAAAAGGTATGGGGTGGGGGGAAGTTCAAGTAGGTCAGAGCTTACAGAAACAACTATTATGAGTACTTCTTCTTCTTCTTTTTTTTTTATTATGAGTACTTCTGGCATTCTTAGAAAGCAAAGACCACTGTGGATTGGGGATAAAATACATCTTTCCATCTTAAAACACTGTATAGCAGCTTTTCTAGATAGAGGTAGAAATTTTACTAAATCACTGGTCTTAAGACTAGAAATAAGGTTAGGTGGATTCTACACCCTGAGGTAACAAAGCATAATGGTTTAGGGATAGGAAACCAGAGAGCCAGAGTTAAAAATCGCAGCTCCACCACATGAGAACTCTGTGACTTTAAGCAAGTTATTAACTTCTTTGTGTTTCCACTTATACACCTGAAAATGGGCCCAAGACTAGTACTGAGCTCATTAAAGGCTGCTGAAAAATTAAATGAGCTAATATTTATAAAGCAAATAGGATAGTGCCCGGCACATGGTAAACATTTTAATTAGCTACTTCTTTTCCTCCTTTCCTAAATATCCACTCCAATATAACATACCAAAGTGGCTGTCATTTGGATGGACTAAAATACTTTATTTATATGAAATAAGTGCCATTATATGACAATACAGGGTAAAACTTCAGAAATTTCTGACATTCAATAATTTGGTCAATCATTTATTCAGCTACTAATTTATTCATGCCTAGAATGTACAAGGAAGGTTTTTGGTACTGGGAAAACTGCAAAACAGTGAACCAAACTCATTTTTTTTTCATCCCAAGATCATCCCAAGATCAAACTGTAAGCAGTTTTCAGTTACTTGTCTAAATATTTACCCTTTCCCAAGTCCAATTTATTTTGACCAATGCATTTATTTTGACCAATGTATAACTGACTTTTTGTTACAGGTATAGAGTACATTCTTTTCATTAGTCTTTCTGTTATTCCCTATGAAATGATCAATTATATATGATCATGTCTTAAATTCATAAAACACAAATAACTACAGCATACTGAAATACAAGGTATGATTTTCAAAGTTCTATAGATAATATAAAAACCTAAAAAACACAGTGAAGGTAATATAGAATTTCAGGCAATTACTAGTATATTATAAATGTGTATACACATTAAGTATGTGTAACTTAAGCTCCACTTATGCAGGAAACATATGAAGTCATTTCTCAATGACATATTTTGTTCTTTCCTAATTTCTCTCTCATCTATTTTATATTGCTTACCTCACCAACGAGCATCTCATATATAAGAACACCAAGGCCCCACCAGTCTACAGCCCTTGTATAGGATGTTTCTGTTAACACTTCTGGGGCAAGAAATTCAGGAGTGCCACAAAATGTGCTTGTTCTATCTCCATATCCCATTCCTGAAAAGGTAAAATTTAAGCATTTGTTAGCAAAGAAAAAAGTCTAGACCAACAGATAAAAAATTAGACGATATCCTTAGGAAGCAAAATTAAAGTTCCATTTGTGCACGGTGACCAAACTTAAGATATACCAGACTTCTACAGAAAATGTTAAGGACTGGTACAGAGAAAACTGTGCAACAGTAACTCTATTATTTAATTAATGGGTAAAAATAAAGAAGTGCAATTTTCACACTTTATTTTATTTATTTTCTCTGTCATTACAAATGATGCTAAGAAGTTACAAGAAAAAAATTGATTCTGAGCTTCAATTTTTATCATCTTTTCAATTCAATCTTTAAAATATTTTATCTGGTTCATTATAAAAAATAACATTTAGTTTGGAGAATACCAAAATGCAAACCCTTGGATAAGCAAGAGTTAACCACCAAAACAACCCTGAAGAAGAAAAAACAAAACTGGAGGTATCACAATCCCAGATTTTAAGTTATACTACAAAGCTATAGTAATCAAAGCAGTATGGTACTGGCACAAAAACAGACACATATATCAATGAACAGGATAGAAAGCCCAGAAACAAACCCACAATTATACGGTCAATTATTCTTTAACAAAAGAGGCAAGAATATGCAACGGGAAAAAGTCTCTTCAACAAATGGTGTTGAGAAAATCAGACAGCTACATGCAAAAGAATGCAACTAGACCACTTTCTTATACCATACATGAAAATAAACTCAAAATGGATTAAGGACCTACATGTGAGACCTAAAATCATAAAGATCCTAGAAGACACCAATTTCTCTGGAATTGGTAGTGGCAACATCTTTCTAGATATTTCTCCTGAGACAAGGGAAATAAAGCAAAAGTAAACTATTGGGACTACGTTGAAATAAAAACTTGTGCAGAGCAAAGTAAACAATAAACCCAACTAAAAGCCTACTGAATGGGAGAAGATATTTGCAAATGACATATCCGATAAAGGGTTAGCATCCAAAATATATAAAGAACTGATACAACTTGATACCAAAAAACCCCACAAATAATCCAGTTAAAAAAATAGGCAGAAGATATGAACAGACATTTCTCCAAAGAAGACATCCAGATGGCCAAAAGACACACTCAATATCATTCATCATCAGGGAAATGCAAACCAAAACTATAATAACATATCACCTCACACCTGTCAGAATGGCTAAAATCAAAGCCACAAGAAACAAGTATTAATGAGGATGTGGAGAAAAAGGAACCCTCTTGTGCACGATTGGTGGGAATGCAAACTGGTGCAGTCACTATGGAAAACAGTATGGAGGTTCCTCAAAAAATGAAAAATAGAACTACCTTATGATCCAGTAATCACACTACTGAGTATTTACCCAAAGAATACAAAAACACGACTTTGAAACCATATATGCACCCCTCTGTTTACAGGAGCATTATTTACAATAGCCATAATATGGAAGCAGCCCAAGCACCCGTCAGTAGATGAATGAAGACTATGTGGCATGCATATGCACATGCACGCGCGCACACACACACACACACACACACACACACACACACACACACAATGCAATATTACTCAGCCATTAAAAAGAATGAGAAATGTTTCCATTTGCAACAACATGGAGGGAACTAGAGAGTATAATGCTAAGTGAAATGAGTTAGAGAAAGACAAAGACAAATACATATGATTTCATGCACAAGTAGAATTTAAGAAACAAATGAACATAGGGGGAAAGAAAGAGAGATAAACCAAGAAAGAGACTCTTAACTATAGAGAACAAATTGATGGTTACCAGAGTTGTGTGGAGAGGGTGGAGGGGATGGGTGAAATAGGTGATGGGATTAAAGAGTACACTTATCGTAATGAGCACTGGATAATGTAAAGAATTGTTGAATCACTATATTGTACACCTGAAACTAACGTGACGCTATATGTTAACTATGCCAGAATTAAAATTAAAAAGTTAATAAAATAAAAAAGGAGTTAACCAATGGTGCCATATACACATACAGTATTAATCTTTAACTAGTTCACAAATTTATATTTCTTATAATTTAGTTTAGTAAATTTTGTTTAGTTCATAATTTTAATTTTATTTATCATAATTTAGTAATATATTAATCAAATACACATTCTACATATTGAATATGTCTCAATATATTCTAAAGTGTTAAAAGCTCCTTATAATCATCATCTTAGGAAAGAATTTGAAAGAAAAGCTCTCAATTCTAAATTTTAAAAGGTATGCATTTATAATGACTGAAAATCTCAAATGAACTTGGGAGTCTATGGACCAAGATTTGAAAAGCGTAATTAAATACCTTAGCACAGAAGGGTGGAAAAATTTGTTTTTGCAAAATTTCTTTAACATTGTCACACTTTTTTTTCTTCAATAAAATATTATTTTTAAAAAGAGCTGATACAGTATCTACATAGGTTCTACACGAACCTTTTACGTGACTTGGCCAAGATTAAAAAAATGTTAATTAAGACCAAAATAGAACTAATATTTCTTGATTTTTATTTTATGCTTTGATAAAAACCAGAGGAGATTACAAACTCCCTATTTTCAGGATAAAACTACTCTTAATTTTTTGTTTCGTTTATAGTTGTAGTAGTAGTAGTATGAAATCTGTCACATTTTAGTGTAGTATATATGTCAACTGCAGTAGTTATCATATTTCATTCATTCTGGTAAATTTTCTTATCCTGATATTTTTATTGTCATTTATTTATTCTTTTTTTTTTTTTTTTTTTTTTGAGAGAGAGAAAGAGAGAGAGAACACATGAGAAGTAGGAGGAGAAAGAATCTTAAGCAGGCTCCACAAGCACAGAGTCTTATGTGGGCCTTAATCTCATGACCGTGAGATCATGACTTGAGCTGAAAGTGAGTTGGTTGCTCAAAGCGAATGAGTCACGCAGCACCCTTGTCCTCGTATTTTTTTTTTTTTTTAATTTTTTAAACATTTATTCATTTTTGAGAGTGAGAGAGACAGAGTGTGAGCGGGGAAAGGGCAGAGAGAGAGGGAGACACAGAATCCGAAGCAGGCTCCAGGCTCTGAGCTGTCAGCACAGGGCCCAATGCGGGGCTTGAACTCACGGACTGCGAGATAATGACCCGAGCCAAAGTCAGATGCCCAACCGAGCCACCCAGGCGCCCCTGTCCTGGTATTTTTAAAAAAAGGTGAAAGTAGGCCCAGTTGGCTAGGACTTCAAATTGGTTAAACTCCAAGGAAGGAGTTAACCACAGGCTCTTATGAGTCAGAAAAATCTGGGTTTAAATTCCTGCTTTGCCACTAGTTAGAAAGCTTAGAAAAGCTATCTAACCTCAAAGGCTAGTTTCCTCATCTATATGCTGGGGGTTAACGCTACTACCTACCATCACAAGACTATTAGAAATTAAAGGAGATCATGCATATGAAGAATTTGGTAAATTTCTTGGCAATTATTAAGTGCTCAAAAAATGTTATTAGCACCTACATGGCAGGTTGATTTGCTGGACAAAAAATCTAGAGACAGGAAAGTTGAAGAAGCTATTAGTTTTTCAAAACAAGAGGACAGCTGGCAGTAGTAGAGGGGAAACGAAAAATTTAAGAAATATTACGGAGGTAAATGTCAGCACATTTTGGTCATTAACTTGATGTGGAAAGAGAACAGAGTCCAGGATGATAGTACATTTTCAAATAGGGAGACTGTGAGAAGATTGTGGCACCATCAACTATGAACTGGACTACCTGAAGAAAAGAACCTATTTTTGGTTGTATAATGTTGGAGGTACCTATGCATTATTCAACCAAAGCTGTCTAGTAGACAGTCGAATATTTATGTTAGGAAAGGAATAATAGATTTTGGAATCATTAACCTATTATTTATAGTTAAAAACTAGCAATGATGAACAACAGGCTAAGGACAAACTGAGGAACAAAGGCATTTAAATCAACGGTGTTTAATACAGGAAAGTCCAATAAGAGGAAAAAAAGTATTACTGAATTCAAATTAAGATGCTGGTGGGTAACTGATGGTGATATATTTACAAAGTTCACTCATTTATTCATCCAGCTGCTTATTAATTGAATATTCACTGAATACTTAAGATGTGCCAAGCACTATACTGTGCTATGAAAACAAAGCCGAGGAACAAGAAGCTTGTGCAAAAGGGGGAACACAATGTTCATTACAATGCAATGTAATGAATTAAATGTCAAGATAACAATAACTATTTACTATATGTTAGACACTGTGTCACATATATCCAATTCTTGAAATACTCTTAAACAAGAAGCACTATATTGATTTTATATTTGAGGAAACAGACTCAATGAGATTCAAAGTAACTCATCCAAAGACACAGCACGTAAGTGGCAAAGCCAGGGTTCAAACCTAGGACTGTATGGAGCCTAAACCTACAGTCTTTATACTTAAGCCAGCTCTGATTCATATTTCCCCAGTTTACTTATTTACTTTTGAATATACAGACAAGATTCTGAGATATATGCATATTTTCTTCCTATTTAAAAATGTTAGCAGTTTTAAGAAGCTGGACAGAAGTCATCAGGCCTATGTAATTTACTTTGTACAGTCCCAGCAAAGTAAAAAAAAAATTGGTGGCCTAACCAATGCTTTCTCAGAGTAGTGACAGAATTTATTTTTTTAGAAAGAGAAAGAGGGGGAGAGAGAGAGAGAGAGAGAGAGAGAGAGAGAGAGCAAGCATGCGCACGTGTGTGGGGGAGAGTCAAGAGGGAGAGGGAGAGAGAATCTCAAGCAGGCACCATGCATAGCGTGGAGCATGGGAGATCATGACGTGAGCCGAAATTAAGAGTCGGACACTTAACTGACTGAGCCACTCAGGCGCCCCCATACAAAGAGGATCTTAGGTTTTACATTATGATTTCTGAAAACCTACCTTATTCATAACCACAGAATTCTTAATAATGTGATAATCAGATTACATGAACAGTGCATAATGTCTTAACAAAGAATAAAGTTAAAAATACATTTTGCTTTCCATAGACAAAGTTGAAAAATACCAAAGTACAAAGGAATAGTAATCCATTAGAAAAGGAACTTTAAAATATCCAATTACCTTCTTTGCAAAGACCAAAATCAGCAATTTTCACAAAGCCCTCTGTATCTAGCAATAAGTTATCCAATTTCAAATCTCTGTTCAGGATAAAAAAAAAAATGCAAAATGAAAAAAAATCAATAAAATCAGTAGATAATGTAGGATAAAAATAATTTCAACAGGAGCTGTACTTTTTTTTTTTTTTTTTTTTACTAAAAATGAGTTTTTCATGTTATGATCTGAGATTTAAATATATTACAAATGTTCACTTTTCTTCCTTTTTATTACTCTACATAATATAATGTCTGAATAATTTTCTCCACTATACAGAAAAGAATGTTTATTAAAAGGAATGTTTTATCTATTTAAATATGTATTTTAAAGCGTGGAAGGAGTTCAAGTATTTTTAACTTTGGTTTTATTAATTTGTTATTTGTGATAGTCTGACTTGGACTAAGTTTGAAGTTCTTCTACACACCATCTGTAAGAAAAGACTGTCAAGGTATCAAGAGGGCAGTTTTAACCAGCCTTATTCTAAGAGAATAATGCGAAATAAAGAGAAAGCTATCACTGACCAAAACTGATTAAATTAAAAATTGATTAAAAATTAAGTTAAAAATATTTTATCCTTTGAGAGTAAAACAGGGCCATGAGGAAACACTCACCTTGGATATATTGTTAGAAGTTTGAATACACTGATGTTTATGGTCTCCTTACTAGCCTTCCTGAATTTGTCTAGTCTAGAGCAATGCTATTCAAAGTGTGGTCCATTGCTTGGCTGCTGGGCTATTATTTGTTGCTAGTCTGCAACTTGATAAGGAGCTTATATTAGTACATAAGGCAACTGTGTCACCAAGTACAGTGTTTAGTTGACAGCAAGACTTAAGGAAGCAGGGTGATGTTTTATACTCTGGTACACGCTACTTATTTTATCATGGACAAATTCTGAGTAGTATTGGTCTATCAAAGTTTTCTGCAGTGGCTCAGTTGGATGTAAAATATTCACCAGAATGAATATTGTTAGTGAATTTTGTTATCAGAGCTCAATTTATAATCTGACTATTTTAATTAGGTAATGGGAAGAAGAATAGGAACAAAGAGGTTCATCACATAATTATTGTGTAACTATTTCTTTCAAAATTGGAGTTTAAAATTTTTAGAGGTCACTTATCATTTGAAAGAGAAAATTAAAAAGCTGGTTAAACACAAAATATCCTTAATTATTTTTAATTCAAATTCACACCAAAATAAGCCATTAGAAAGCATCAAAACTTTACTCACCTATAAACAATTTTGTGTTCATGTAAATACTGCAACCCAAGAACTACACATGCAGCATAAAATCTGTTTGAAGAAATAAAAAGATGTTCAATAAATTCCACTGCTGTTGAATCCCAGTTTATAATTTTATGCTCCAAAGCAGAATTCTGTAGTAAACTAACTTCACAAGTATTTATTTAGTCCCTAGTATATGCCAGACACAGTAAGACATGTCCTAACAATCAGGGATAAAATTAAAAACTAAGAAAAATACAATGTCTACAATGGGAGCCATTAACTTTGCCTGTCACTAAAGTCCTCAGAGTAGACATTTGATCTGGAAAAATACAATTTACCACAAGGGCAGAAGGACAGTGTAAAAGGCAGAACTCTCAGGGGGGAAATACAGGGCATTCCCTAGGATGGAAAGCAACAGAGGTGTAAAAGGCACCTGTGGTAACCGATAACAAGTTTTTTGTGGCTCAAGTAAAGAATGGGGAAGAAGTGGGAGACAAGGCTGTAAGGACAGCCTGGAGTCAAGTTGTGAAGGACCCTAAGTGCCATATTATGGATACTGAAATTTCTATTTTCAGCGGTAGAGAATCACACCATTTAGGTCAGAGCAGAACGATCACATTTATGTTAGATTTTTCTGAGGGTAGTATGAAGGCTGGAGTAGAAGTAGGTAGATACCCAGAGGAAAAACAAACAGATGAGGCTATTGTGGTAGCACAGATGGGAGACCATGAGAACCTCCAAGGTAGTGGCAACAAAGAGAATAAAGAGATGGGTTCAAAAGAAACTTTAAAAGTAGCACAAGACTGGTGTCTCCCTAGCAGCAGAGGATGAGGGAGAGAGAAAAACTTAAGATGACTCTTAAGATTTCCTTAGTGTAAAGAGTAATAGGTAAAGAGACAGAGAAATAGCCAAAGTTTTGTGGGGAAAATGAGGTTGACTTAGGTTGACTTTGAATGGTCTTGGAGCTGGTGAAGAAATTGGGTAAATGGGTTTGGATCTTAGGCAAACTTGAGTCCAGCTAGAATATTAACTCTTGAGGAATAGGACCATGAGGGTCTTTTGCAGTATTTATCCTAAATGTTTAGAATAATGCCTGAAACATGGCAGGCTTACTAAATGAGAAGGGAGGTAATAAATACATGAATTTAAAAATGCAGATGTGTTTTCAGTGCAGAATAGTCTATAAGGAAACACTTAGGAGAATCAGTTTTTAATTATGCAAGTAATACATAGGTATTTTCTCTATCAAGTACACATAATACCTCTGGCCCCAAAGCACAATACTTCATTCATCCATCTATCCATCTCACCCCAGTGTCACTACCATCTATAGAGATAACTAACTACTCTTATTGGTTTGGTGAATGTTCTTCGAACTCTTAGAATGCACACGTAGATAATTTAGCTATGTCATGTGTTCCCTTATTTAACAAAAAATGGGATGATAATTTGGAAAAATTTTAAAGTGCAAGTATTTAGAAATATTTAATTATACATTAGATCTTACATAATTATTTGTTGAAAGTTTAAAGAATTTAGCTCAAGTCCCATTCAAACAGATATGATTCTAAAATTGCTTATTTTTATACATAAGATTTTGGTTAACTTATTTTGGTAACAAAACAATATTATAACAATTATAAAAATACCTTGATTTCTCTTTTATTTCATTTTTTGTAAACAAATCACCCTAATGACACCCAACAAATAATGGGTATATTGTTTAAAATATATATTTCACTAAATGCTTACTATGCTATGTGTCAGGTATATGTTACATATTTTCACTTATTAGCTTATTTAATCTTCAAATCAAAGCTTTAAATCTCTTACAGAAACATAATGAAGCTTTCAGAGAGAGTAACTACTCTGTGTAAAGGTACAAAGCTAGGAAACAAACTATTTTTGATACCACAGTCTCAGTCAATAAAAATTCACTGATCACCTAATATGTGCAACCACACTTCCAGGTGTTCCATTAATATACAGAACAGACATCCTCCTCCCTTTTAATGAGGGGAGATAGACAATAAAAAGATGAAAAATAAATAGATGATTTCAGGTAGAAATAAAGTGCTATGGAGATAACAGAAAACAGCGTTAAGACTGATCTGATTTGGACATTAGTGATGTAGTGGTATTTTAGATAGGGTACTCAGGAAAGGATTTCAAAAAAATAACATTTGAGGTGAGATCTGATCTAATCCAATGGGATCTAATCAGAGTGAGGTACTTCAAATTTGAAATACAGCAATGTAGCATTTTATTCTTTATATACATATTTTAAAAATTTTTTTTTTAACGTTTTATTTATTTTTGAGACAGAGAGAGACAGAGCATGAACGGGGGAGGGGCAGAGAGAGAGGGAGACACAGAATCGGAAGCAGGCTCCAGGCTCTGAGCCATCAGCCCAGAGCCCGACGCGGGGCTTGAACTCACGGACCGCGAGATTGTGACCTGAGCTGAAGTCAGACGCTTAACCGACTGAGCCACCCAGGCGCCCCTATTCTTTATATTTTAATGTTTGAGAGAGAGACACACACACACAAAATGAGTGGGGAGGAGCAGAGAGAGAGGGAGACAGAGAATCTGAAGCAGACTCCAGGCTCTAAGCTGTTAGCACAGAGCCCTACGTGGGGCTTGAACTCACATACTGCGAGATCATGACCTTAGCTGAAGTTGAATGCCCAACCAAACCACGCAGGTGCCTCTATTTTTTTTTTTTTTAAGTTTATTTACTTTGGGGGGGGGGGAGAGAGAGCGAGCGAGCATGCACTATCAGTGTGCAGCCAGACACAAGGCTCAATCTCAGAAACCACGAGATCATGAACTGAGCTGAAACCAAGAGTCAAACACTCAACCGACTGAGACACCCAGGTGCTCTGGAATTTTATTCTTGTATTTCATTGGGCTTAACTGTTTCATCTGTACATGATTTGTATTCTCAGCAAAAACAAAAGTTCCTTAAAGGAGAACTGTATTTTAAATTTCTTTTAAAAGGGGGGTGGGGGTACATATCAAAACAAAAACAAATTCCCATGTGCAGGCGGGACAGGCTAGGCATAGTCCAGATGCTCTGGTTTTAATTTTTAAATATTCAGGAAATGCCTTTTACTTTCTGGCTTCTGTCTCCATTTTGAAAGTTTCACTAACCATCAGAAATAATCTATTTCTTCCTTTTTTTTTTTTTTTTTTTTTTAATGTTTATTACTTATTTTTGAGAGACAGAACGAGCATGCGCAAGCAGGGGAGGGGCAGAGAGAAAGGGAGACACAGAATCTGAAGCAGGCTCCAGGCTCTGAGCTGTCAGCAAGAAGCTTGATGCAGGGCTTGAACCCACAAGCCAGGAGATCATAACCTGAGCCGAAGTTGGACGCTTAACTGAGCCACCCAGGCACCCCAAGAAATAGATTTCTTAACTGTAGGGAACTGATGGTTACCAGAGGGGGAGGTGAATGGGAGGATGGACTAAATAGGTGATGGGGATTAAAGAGTGCACTTATGATGAGTACCACGCATGAAATTGGTGAAATCACTATATTGTGCACCTGAAACTAATATAACACTGTATGTTAACTAACTGGAATTCAATAAAATAAAACCTCTTAAAAAAAATTACTTCCTATCTTTTGGCTTGAACAACTGGTACTGCCTTTTATTAAGGAGAAGATTAGAAGAGTAGCAGGTTTGGGACAAGTGGGTAAGGTTGGGGGAAATAGGAAAAATCAGAAATTCAGTCTGCAAAGAGAAATACTTGTTAGCCATATGAAGGGAAAAGTCAAGTTGGTGCTGAATGTTATTAGAGTTGGAAGTTTAGGGAAGAGGTCAGGGCTGGAGATACAAAGTTGGTAAACATCAGCATACAGAGTGTGGCTATTCAGAGCACTTTCCTAAGATCAAATCCTAGCTTCACCATTTAAGAGTGATAAAACTGGGATAACAGTAAGGGGAAAATATATACACATCTATATTTAATCTCAAACATTTCCAATTACTTATTTTTATGCATTTGAAGAAGCACAACCTTCATATAATAGCAAATTAAAAAACTACAAAAATACAGTGAAAAGTCTGCATATTTCTATACCTTTCATTGGAAGCTATATGCATATGAATTTCTTTTATATTCTTTCAGAGATATCTTAAGCACGTGCAAGCAAAGACTTAATACACATTAATTATTACCCTTTAAAATGCAAAAACAAATATTTCATACAAATACTTGATAAAGACTCTTTTATGTTTTTTCACTTAACAATGTACTTTGAGTATAGTTAAGTATTTAAAGCCATAGTTCTAAAAAAAAGTAAAATGAATAAATAAATAAATAAAGCAAGCCATGGTTCTAGATGGCATTTCCCAGGAAGAAAATATAGAAAAAGAAGGTATTTTACTAAAATGAACCTAAACTGTTCGTCTAAATTATCAAGTGTGATTTAGGGTAATCCATAAAATTTTCAACATGAACAAAGTAAAATAGATACATTTATATGTAGCAAAGAGGTAAATAAGTAGAGTTCTAATATTCTTTGCAGAAATCTATTTTCCATTTGGAAAGAAAAAAGAAACTGAGAGACCTTTTCTCCTTCATAGCAAAAAATCTGTCATGAAAAAACTCAGAGAAATGTCCAAAGCATACTCACACAGCTCTTGGTTCAGAAAAGACATCAGTATGAATGTGCATCATTAGGTCCCCACCGGCAGCATATTCCATTACAAAGCAAACATGCTCTTTGGTTTGGAAACATGCAAAAAGGTTCACCAAAAAGGGATGTCTTACACTATTCACAGTTTCAAAAATTCTTTTTTCACACATCAGGCTGTAAGAGAAAACATTTAAAAATCAATAGGTTTTTCAAAAAAAGTTCTGGTTGGAGGTAACATTCTTTAAAAAAATTACTGAACTCTAAAATAAGCAAAGTTCTTACCTATTAGAACTTTAAAACCATAAAATATGCCTTAGTTTTGCTATAAATGCTTTGAAAAATTTGGTCTACTTGATATATAAAACTTCAACTGAAATATATTAATGAAAACTCAGGGTGCCTTGGGGGCTCAGTTGGTTAAGCGTCAGACTCTTGATTTTCGGCTCAGGTGATGATCTCATGGTTTGTGAGTTCAAGCCCCAAATAGGCTTCTGCAGACAGTGCAGAGCCTTCTTGGGATTCTCTCTCCCTCTGCCCTCCCCTGCTCATGCTCTTTCTCTCAAAATAAAAAAAGGAAAAAAGAAATATATTAATGGAAACTAAAATATATGATTAGAATGACATAAAAATTAGAGTTGACAACGATAGCATCAGAGTAGCACATACAGGGCTATTGGTTATAGTTAATTAAAAAAAGGCTTACTTGGGGGTGATTTTATTGGGAATTGGTGAGAGAATAGACTGACCTAAAGAATAATTTAAAAAATATAAAATTTGTGGTGAAGGTAATTTCAAGGACAGTATTTATAATTCATAAGCTATAGTATTCAAATATTTTTTCAAATAATATATGAAGTTAAAAGGTAAAGATATGATGCATAAAATTTTAATTTACAAGGCTGACTAGAAAATAAAGACGTACATTGAGAATTCTATTAATTAACATGCTTGAAGGAAGCTCCTTGAGAATGATCTAATTTGTAAAATCTATAGCAATCACAGGTTTTGCCTTTGTAGCAGCTTGTGACTCTTACAAGCTTCTACAAAGAACAATGATCAAACTTACAGACTCTGGAACATTAATTTTGCCTACATAGCAAAAAATACCTTTCTCCCTTTCTTTGAAAATATTTAGTAAATCCACCTGACTTTAGAACTCAAAGTAGAAGAAAACCAGGTCAAATATTATTCAAATACAAGTTAGAATTAACTTATTAATATACATTTTATTAACAATTAGATTATGTGTTTTTTTTTTTTTAATGTTTGTTTATTTTTGAGAGAGAGACAGAATGTAGAGGGGAGGTGCAGAGAGAGAAAGAGAATGGTAGAGGATCCGAAGCAGGCTCCGTGCTGACAGCAGAGAGCCCAACGTGGGACTCAAACTCAGGAACTGCGAGATCATGATCTGAGCCGAAGTCGGATGCTTAGCTGGCTGAGCCAGCCAGGAGACCCTATATTTATGTTTCTAATTAAAATAGACACTTTTCTGACCTTAGTGTTTTAAAAAAGTATTAATAATGCTTTTATTTTTAAATTAAAACATTTCTTAGATTTTTGTTATTATTGCTAATTTCAAAACACCAAACTTTAGCTAATGTTAAGAGGGAGGTAGATCCATTCTTCTTTCTTTTGGGTCTTTTAAGAAGGAGTTATTTAAAATTTTTTTTTTTTAACGTTTATTTTTGAGACAGAGAGACAAAGCATGAACGGGGGAGGGTCAGAGAGAGGGAGACACAGAATCTGAAACAGGCTCCAGGCTCTGAGCTGTCAGCACAGAGCCTGACGTGGGGCTCGAACTCACGGACCGCGAGATCACACCCTGAGCCGAAGTCGGACGCTTAAGCGACTGAGCCACCCAGGCGCCCCAAGAAGGAGTTATTTTAAAAAGGTAATTTTAAAGATAAGTATTTATTTGTGTATCCCGACTACCCAGGCGCCCCTGTGTTTGTTTATTTTTGAGACAGAGAGAGAGACAGTATGAGCAGGGGAGGGGTAGAGAGAGAGGGAGACAGAGAATCTGAAGCAGGCTCCAGGCTCTGAGCTGTCAGCACAGAGCCCAACATGGGGCTCGAACTCACAAGCTATGAGATCGTGACCTGAGCTGAAGTGGGACACTCAACTGACTGAGCCACCTGGGTGCCCCGAAGGAGCATGGAATTTTTAATGCTATGTTAATATAGTTGTCTTCTGGATTATGAACTGAAACATCTGTTCAGTTTTAAATACTGGCAGTAAATCCAGCTATTATGAAATAGTGTTTAAACTCCATTTAATAAGGTCACATTCTAACTCTTACCTTCTGATTTCACACAATCTGTTTATAGTTTTATACATACTCAGAAACAGGAAACACCACTACAATTGTTTTAAAGCTTTAGGCTTATGTCTACATATATTTGGCAAGGTTTCTAAATGTTATTACAAATTAAGTCATTATTAGAAATAAATTCATAAAGGGCTTTTAAAAAGTTAATAGCTTTGATTTTCATCACCACCAAAATTTAACGGAAAGTAATGTCCAACTGGGATCTAAGACTGATAAGATGGCTTCCAAAATAACAGATTCACAAAATCAACCTAAATTTTGGGCACTGTAGATAAAATATTCAGACAAAATAAAAACAAAATGACAAGATGTTTGGGCTCAAGTAGATGGCAAACACTGTCTCTTCATTGTCTATATGGTTTATATTTATGGGTGAATCACTAATTCTTATGTGTATTAGGTATTAGGTTAGACCTGTGCTGAACATGTAAATGATATAAAAGATTGAGAATTGTTGATCAGAATGCCTCCTAAATGGCTTTAATGCCATTCACAGGAATGCTTTGATGAGGACCAGCAATACTGATGAAGACTGGATACATGTCTCAGACTCTTAGTTAAAGGAGGCAGGCTTTTTATAGACCACAATTGTCACAATAATTTAAAGCATTTTACAGCACACCAAAAAGTTACGCTGTTAAGAGTTAACTTTTCCTAGCCTTATCTAAATTGTATACTTCCTTTAAAAGTTCATGAAACAACTCAACCTTACTCAAAACTTCAAACTTTATTCCTTCTATCCAGAACATTTCCCTCTAAATTGTCATTTAACTTTTCTCCATATTCCCCAGTATCTTCCATCAGCCAAGGAAGAACACAAATCCAACTCTTTTATAAGGTCTGACCTAAATCCATCAGCACCCCATGATGCTCCCCTTTGAGCTGTTCCTGTCTGTACTGTTTATTTTAAACCAAGCATATCTAGCCTCTTTTATTTACATAACTAATCCACTTATGTCTTATTTCCCTAAGTGATTAGTTTCATCCTAACATTTTTTGTGTACTTCCTTATGTACACAAAGTACACTACCTTATGAAATGTTCTAGAAACTTAAAAACTTGTATAAATAGTTATTTTGGTCACTGGAAAACAACATTGTTAATAAAGCTAAGATCTTAGGATTGAATCATATTTATATATAAATTTTTAAATATAAAGGTACATATATATGTTTAGCTGTGCTTTTGTTCTATGACTGCAAAATGGTATTTCCAGCTCTATTCTGTTGTCTTGAAATATGAACTGGTAAGAAAAGGAAGCTGAGTGAGGAGGCACTACAGGGACACAAATTTATCATTCTTACTCAGGACTGGGCATAAATGAGACTCACAGAGAATGTTCTGTGAATGGTAGGTGGAGAATGTAATCTTTGTACATGAATTACATTACTTTGGAGTTAGCCTATAATTTTCATTTTAAAAAGAGGTTGATTTGGAATTTTCTATGATCTGTTTTTAAAAAAAGAAGGCAGTTTTTGAAGTAAAATAATGAAATCCAGACTAGAGAAAGAAAACATCAAAAGAAAAACTGTCATTAAGTAGCATCAAATATTTTGGAAACATCGATTTAAAAAAAAAGTCAGTAAGATGTAATAAGATTGAATTCTATGGATCTATTAAAAGGATGAATTAGGAAGTGAATATAAAGGATTCTGTTTATTAGTTTAATTTGAGTTGTTTACTATTCAGAATTACAAGTTATAAATATGTATTACTTTTCAAAATATGTTGATTTTTTAATTTTCTAAGGTATTTCTTCTTGCCTTCTTTTTTTTTTTTTTTTTTTTTTTTTTTTTTTTTTTGGAGAGAGAGAGAGAGAGAGAAAGAGCGTGGGAGCAGGGGAGAGGGACAGAGTGAGAGGGAGAGAGAAAATCTTAAGCAGGTATCACTCCAGCGTGGAGGCCAAAGCAGGGCTCGGTGAGATCTGATGTGAGCCGAAACCAAGAGTCAAATGCTCAACTGACTGAGCCAGCTAGGTGTCCTAATTGCTACTTTTTGATGCCTTCCTCAAATTTCTATCGAAATTGTCCATTTCTCTGTTTGTATACCTACTGGAGGTTATTTTACTTCCATGTTGCAGAATATATGGATTTATAACTGAAGTTGGGTAAGGATCACTCCTCAACTTTTCAACAAGGCTGGATTAATTTTCAGTAGGGGTAACAGCCTAGATTCTGGCTAAAGCTCCATCCTCAAATCTGGACATTCTTCATTAATAGTAATATTAATGTTATTCTGTTAGATTTAATTAGAAAGTGTTCTTCTGTAAAGACTTGGCTCAAAGTAGTAACAATGTAGCAGAAAGCTATACAAATCATCAGGACTAACAGAGGTAGTACCAGTATATTATTATTTTTGGAAAACAATGAATTTACCATTCATAGATCTGGAATAAAGGAAACATTCTTCCAGAAAAGAAAAATATTTGGCTCATCTATTATTATAGTTATCAACAGACTGACAGTGTGATTAAAGGTTTGCTTTAACCAATTATTTCTGTAAAATAAAAATATAGTTCTAAACATACCACATGGTACACAGTATATTGCATAAATATTCAGCAAAATTGTCTCTGAATAGTTTTACATATCAAGAGTTTATTTTGATGTAATTGAGGGATATGAAAAACAGGTAAAAAATAAATAGGCAAATCCAAAGGGAAAAATTTCTTTTTTACATAGGGAAAACTTCATTTTCATGATCTATCCTAATTCTAAGAACTTCCCATATGATGGAAAAAATACTAAAAATAGCAATTTAGTATGTGTGTGTATGTGCACACACACACACACACACACACACATACACACACACACACTGGCATGTAATATAATTAAGGCAAGCATTACCAAAAAAATATGTTTTAAAAATATGCAGGTTAATTGAAGTTTAAAGATGTTCAGTGAATTGCTCTGGGGTCAAGTCCTTAATTAAGAAGGAACAACCAGAAGTAGATAAGTCAGTCTTCTCATTCTTAGTACCAGGCTCTTTTCATGTCCAGGGCTGTCTTCTATTAATATCAACTGATGCTCCCAAGTGGCTTAAAAAAAAATCCTGCTTGTAAATATCAAATGGAAGTCTATTTCTGTAATAAATATGCCATTTGTGGGGTGTCTGGGTGGCTCAGTTCGTTGAGCATCTGACTTCGGCTCAGGTCATGATCTCATGTTCTTGGGTTTGAGCCCCACATCGGGCTCTGTGCTTACAGCTCAGAGCCTGGAGCCTGCTTGGAATTCTGTGTCTCCCTCTCTCTCTGCCCCTCCCCTGCTCATGCTCTCTCAAAAAATAAAAAGATAAAAAAATTTTTAAAAACAGCATGTAAATATGCCACTTGTTATACAATTTTGTATTTAGTCACTTTGTTAACATAAGTCTTTCTAAAGCATATTCTCTAACCTAATTACAATATTGTCTCCAAAGTCCTTGCATTTTAAAAATTGTACATAAAGATGTATCAATATCAACTTACATTTATTAAACCCAGAAAGGTAAGATGCTCTGGTCAAAAAATACCGTTTTAAGAAAAATGAAAGAAAAAGTAGATATATGTGCATTTTATAAAGCAGAATACATTAACCATTCAATGAAGTTCAGGTTACTTGTAAACGACATTGTATTACTTCGGTAATATGAAATGGGAAATAGTTTCACCCGACCACAGATGAGTAACAATTCCTATTGCATCTAAACACTTTACCATCTCCAAGTATGAAAAACTTAACAGAAGTGGTTTAAACATTTCATCATCTTTCTTTGGTACACACTAACCTGTAAACTGTCATAAGGAGACGTTGACTAGAGAGAAAAATGTAATTAATGCCTACCTTACATCAAGTACAAATACATTAAGTTAGATTCTTCATGTATTATAGAAATGGAAAGTTTTGCTGTTATAAAATATACATCAATTTTCATGATCTTATGTTAAAACTTTAGAAAAATAAACAATTTCGTGAAAAAAAAACTAACCTGTCTACTTCATCTCGAGCCACAATATCTCCTTTCTTTAAGGCTTTTATAGCAAACATCTCGTTTGTGTGTTTATATTCAGCCAAAAGCACCTGAAATGAGATTAAAATAGGTACTTTCTATTTGAGTTATTACTTTTAAAGTCATTCCAAGAAAACTTAAAAAGATTACCTTTCCAAAATGTCCTCTACCCAAGACAGCACAACATCTGAAGTCTTGGAGATTAAACTGAAACATCTGTTGAGATCTGAAAACAGTATGTCAATTAAAAATAAGGAAAAAGTATGGGACCAAACATGAAGTAGCAAAGCTGTATACATATTCTTTACCTTCTATCCTCAAGTTCTCGAACACCACTGTATCCTAGGCCTGGTTGAGGAATATCAGGCTCATATTCAGATTGAGATTTTGGAAGTATACTATTTCTGTCATTCTCAATAGCAAAAACAGCTTCTGAATCCTATAAAATATTAAATACTCATTAAATCATAGAAACATTAAGAAAACAACTTATTTGGTAAAGTTTAAAAATGTCAAAAGTCAATAAAAATATTAGTGAGAAAAGTAAAATCCAGATAATGGATATTCATTCTTAAGAGTTGTTAATTCTACATTACACTTGCCTAAAAAATTTGAAAAATGAACACATTAATCGTCACCTTCAATGAATATTCTGAAATTATGTTAACCAAGTTAGAAGATGAAGAGTGAGGCAATATACCATCTTATACCAACCATGTTCCTATGCTTTTAGCTTCAGCAATCTATTCAATCCCTACTGGCCCATGAGCATCCAGAGGTTTCATGTTTCACTCACAAGAAACATAAAAACATAGTTCACACACGCAACTTTTAACTGAAATGTACACCTCATTCACTATGATGCTTTTATTGGTAATTCATTTGGCAAAAAGGAATTATACGAGGTTTAAAACGCCTTGCCTGTCTCGGTGTATCCGAATCTCTTAATTCAGCAGATTCATCTACTTCTCCAAGGGAAGAGTCACGTGGTGGGGCCGGAGGAGGTTCAGGTTCAAGATCAAAGTCCAATTTGGTTACTGTAGAATCACTTATAGAAGATAAAGCAATTCACCAAAAACGGAAATCAAAAGTATATATTTTAAGTAGCTTTAAAATTAGAGCAAACTTTTTTTTTCTTTTTTTACTTTTTGAAAGTAAGCAGAACACTAATTTCAAAATACTCTTTAGAAAAAATCAGATTTTTACTAGACCCACTGTAAGCAGTATGCATGAATGTTACAGTAACTATTTTATAAAAGCGATGCTTAAAAATCTTAAGACACATACCCAGCTGGAGGTGCTAGTTCAGGGATGCGTACATCAGCCACTGGCACTGTAGCAGGCACGGAGGCTTGAGGGCTAAAGGTGCCAGAATGATTTACTGTTGGAATAGCTCTTCTCACTAGTCTTCCCCAAGTGGCAATATTAATATTCATTTGAGGAGCTCTGAGAAATGTTTTGCCTATGGATATTGTGAATAAAGAAAATAGAATAAGTAATTTTTTTATATATTACCAAAAGCCATAATTTAAAAATTCATATTCATTGGTTTATAATTTATGAAGAACAAACAAAATTTGTCACTTAAAAATAGTTCTTAACTATTTGTTATTAAAGGCTGGTGAAAAGTAGTGAAAATAGTTTTAAAAATAAATAGGAAGGAACTGCTTTTTGGTTTTTTTGTTTTTTTTAAGTCTAGGAATGATATGTGGCTAAGGTTTAAAAAACAATTCTCTAAAAATAAAAGAATTATCTTTTAGAGATACTAACTGTATTTGTGGATGAATCAATAGGAGGTCTAGGTTTGCTTCTTATAATCTGAGAAAGTAGTATGTGGACGGGCTATAGTGAAACAAAACTGGCCATGAGTTGAATGCTGTTGAAGATGAGTGATGGTACATTGTATTAGTCTGTTAGGATATGTTTGAAATATTCCTTAATAAAAAGTTAGAAATGAATAAAAGGAAAACAAAAAACAAAGTTGGGTATTACTTTTAATGTTGGTTTTCTATATTTAAGAATACACCAAAATAAACTGTATTTGATTCCTTAGTAACTACCTTGTTGTTTTGAAAAAATTTTCTTTTGTCTTTGGAGTTTGGGTCTTCTTTCAATAACTGGATTAAAAAAGGTAACCTGCAGTGAAGAAAATTCAAGTTGACATGAATATAGCTTTGGATTTATGCTTCATGAAATTCACTAAACTCCTAAGTATTGAAAACTTGAGAATCTTAGATATAATTTAAGCCCAACTTCTCATTTTCTAGGTGAAAAACCAGACCTAGAGAGGATGATGATTTGTCTTAAGGTAATATACTTGTGCAGTAGTAGAGTTGAGCCAAGGATTCAAGTTGTCTAATGTTCAGCCTAATTCTCTGTCTACTTCTATGTCATGCTGCCTACATATATAATTCCAATTATAGTGATGTACGTTTAATAAAATATATTTATTACCTCTGCAAATAAAGTACCCTGTGGTTCCAAATAGAGACACATGCCATGCCGTTGGTTGTCTAAAAAATCTTCTAACCTCAGAAATTTTACAGCACACAGAGATCGCCAATCACGCCAATAAACTGAAATTTCCAGTTCACGTGACTAGGATAATTAAAAAAAAATAAAGATAACAGAGAAGACATGATTGGACACACACTTGAATAAAATATCACAAAAAATATAAAATACAAATACATAAACAAAGATAACACACACAAAAGGTACACTATTTTAAAGAGTGCTTTGTAATGTTTCTCTATTATATATTATTTTAACAAACTTATATATTTTAACTCCAAGGAACAAATTTATATTTCCACAATCTCTAGCTAAGATATTCCTATTATAAAGAATACACATCTGGGACCAATACAGATGAATGACCACAGAGACTCTTTGCTATGCAATAGCTTCAGTCTTTCAGATTTTCCTTCTCCACTTGGTATCACTTGCTGAGCTGTTGCTGGAAGACCTCAGCGCTCTCCTCAAAGAACCCATTTCAAACTGTCTTATTTCCTTGTCCCCATGTTGAATTAGGGAAAGGTCTACGAATGGCATTTATCCTGCACTTACAGTGCGCCCCACACACTGTGCTAAGCACTTTAAAAGTATTATGTCATTTAATTTTCAGAAGAATACCACCGGGTAATAGGACTAGTGACAGCAGGGGCCTGTGCAGGTAGGGGGCAAAAGGGAAATTCAGAATAGTTTATACAAAAAGATATTCATTTATTACAACAGCTCCCCCCACCCCCTGGTTCTCCCTGCAAAAGGCAGCAAATTAGCAACAAACCGAATGTCCAAAAACGAAGGGACAAGTATATTATACCATATCCATATGAGGGAATTCTCTATAATCATTAAAAATAATGCTTATGTGGAAAAACATACTTAAGACTTTAATGATTATTTTTATTATTTTTAATTTGAGAGAGAGAGCGCGCGCGCATGTGAGCAGGAGAGGGGGCAGAGGCAAAGGGAGAGAAATCTCAAGCAGGTTCCAGGTTCAGTGTGGAGGCTAATGCAGGGTTCGATCCCATGGCTGGGGGATTATGACCTCAGTCGAAATTGGGAGTCAGATGTTCAACCGACTGAGACAGCCAGGCGCACCCCTTTTTTTTATTTTAGAGTGCACAAGTGGGAGAGAGGGAGGGAGAGAATCTTAAGCAAGCTCCATGCTCAGTGCAGAGCCTGATGTGGGGCTCTATCCCACAACCTTGGAATTATGACCTAAGCCGAAATAAAGAGTCAGACACTCAACCAACTGAGCCACCCAGGCACCCCCATATTTAAGGCTTTAACAATCAATTAAAACATAATTACAACAGTGTAGAACACAGCTTATAAGTTGGGGGCCAAGCCAAACTCTGCATATATGTTATAATCGACATACATTCTAATTAGAAAGCACCAGACTTTTCTATGATTTTGCAAACCATCTGCAAGAACAGATAAACATTTTTCTCCCCTTAGGCTCAACAAAGTAATAAACTACTTCTTTCATATACTAACTTTCAACTCAGGAACTTATGCCTATTACATAAGCTCCTAGTACTTAACAGATCCTTTGACTTTAAATAATGAGTTGATGCAAATGAATATAAAAAACACTTAACAAAAAACAGAACATGAAAAAAAAATGAGTCAAGACACAACGTGCCAGGTCTCATCAGAAAAAGGTATCTATGGCAGTATGTGAACCAAGGGCCTCTTCATTTCTTCTGATACATAGTTACTGTGAGAGAGAATACTCGTCATTAAAGGGGAAGTATGAGTAGAGTAGAATTTTTTAAGATCAGCAAATGACATTTATTTAAGCTAAAAGTTTAAGTATTTTGGTAAATACATTGAATGGATAACTGAACCAGGGATTGGTAATTTACACTACACTGTTTCAGACTAGAGGAGAAGAGGTCTACTTCCTCCTATATTATTTTGCCACATCAAGGGGGAAGACCTGTGATGGATCAGATAGACAGATGCAAGGGGCATAGATGCTGGGAAGTTCTTACTTATAAGAAGTTGTAAGAAGTTCTTGCAAGAAGATCTTATACTTTCACGTTGCTAACATCTGACACATGGTTAAGTTTATATCTTTCTCTGGATGAGAAGAGGTCCAATCACCTTATTTATATTTATTCTAGCCACTCTGGTAAAACATACCGGCTCATTTCGTTCTGCTTTCTCTTCATTCCATGCCTTAATCTCAAGTGTGTTAGAAAGATCTCAGAGTTGAGATGGATGGTCATCTCAAGGCCTTAAGCTAGCTTTCCTAGAGTTCTACTTTGAGATTTTAGGTATAAATTTATTCACTTTTTGTTACTTTGCATTGTTCCTTGGGAAATAGAACTGTACAATTTAAGGGGGAGGGTGACTGTGATCTAGAGCAGATTATGTTATTTTATGTCAATACTCCAAACACTGTTTCATGGAACCCCAAACCTACTTCAGTCTCTAACATCTGGTGTGATTTGGGTAGGTAAAGTAGGGATACAGCACCTAAAAAGGAAAATACTTTTTATATAAAGACATGTCTCTAATATTTATAGAATTTAAACTGTAAGTGTGACTGCTCATCTGCTGGCAATTTTCCAGATGAAGCAGGCCAGTTCTATAGAGCTAGAACATGCTTTAAGTGATGTCAAACTGTAAGAGCAACAAAATTCTAGATAGTGTAAAACCACCACTACAATAGCTGAGCAGTATAATCTGAGCTACTGATGGGCAGCACTAGTAAACTGTCCCAATTTGTTCTTTATTTGGTCTTATGAATTTGAACCTAGGGTCAAAGAAAAAAACACAGAAGATCTAAGGCACCTGTAAGATTTGTCTCAAGTCTCCTTAAGGCCTTGAAAGTAAACAGAAAAAGGTAAAAAAGACATTGAATCAGCCCTACATGTAGGAGAAGAAGGAGAACAACTTAAAAAAAAAATGTGCTTCAATTTAAAAAACTTGGCACAAATCTAGCATAAAAAGACCTGAAGCACAAGGAAGGCTGAAGTTTCCAAACTGTTCGTGAGGAACTCTGGGACAATGGAGGCTATTTTAACTTTACAAAGGAAACACAGTGACATCTGTGGGACACTGTTAAATACTAGCTCATGATA
Source organism: Panthera onca (assembly GCF_046562875.1). Taxonomy (NCBI): domain Eukaryota; kingdom Metazoa; phylum Chordata; class Mammalia; order Carnivora; family Felidae; genus Panthera; species Panthera onca. Next base: position 146,538,100 of record NC_138346.1, read on the forward strand.
AGCTCAGTTTCAACAACCGAATGTACCATATTCCTTTTGATGACATCTTCCTATCTTTGCTAAATTGGGTTTTCAACAACTGATTTTTTCCACATGAAAAATCAATGTGTAAGCATGCTGTGTTCACGCTTTGAGAAGTTATGTAGTATACAACAAGCAGACATACTCCATTAGTAACTGGTTATGCAAAAATGAAGTAAAAATACTGTATTTTCTTTCAATTTTTTTTTCACTCAAAAAGTACTAATTAGTTAGAATATAAGTACTAAATAAATATTTTTTAAATACTTTTTAAGTTAGGTATAAATTATGAGAACAATTTGACAATAAATTATATTAAATAAACAAGTTAGGTATAATGACAAATAAAATTGTGACATAAAATATATATGATATTTTGACATATGTATATACTATGCAGATTCCTCCCATTTAATTAACACATTCATCACCTCAGTAAATTGCATTTATATAGTGTTATTAACTACAGTCACCATGTTATACACTGGATGCACAGACTTTATTCATTTTATATCTAAAGTTTTTACTTTTTTTTTTTTTAACCAAACTCTCCATGTTTTCCCCACCCCCTATCTCTCGGCAACCACTTTTTTTTTTTTTACATTTATTTATTTTTGAGAAACAGTGAGACAAAGCGTTGAGTGGGGGAGGGGCAGAGAGAGAAGGAGACAGAATCTGAGGCAGGCTCCAGGCTCTGAGCAAGCGGTCAGCACACAGCCTGATGCGGGGCTCGAACCCACAAACCATGAGATCATGACCTGAGCTGAAGTTGGACGCTCAACTGACTGAGCCACCCAGGCGCCCCTTGGCAATCACTTTTCTACTCTCATTTCTAGGTGTTTGACTTTGTTTTTTTGCCTTTTTTTTTTTTTTTTTTAAGATTTCACATATAAATGATACCATGTAGTATCTGTCTTTATCTGGCTTATTTCACACAGCATAATGTCCGCCAAGGTCCATCCATATTGTTGCAAACAGCAGGATTTCTTCCTCTTTCTCATGGTTGACTAATGTTCCATATATATCTCACATCTTCTTTATCCATTCACCCCTTGACAGGTTATTTCCATAACTTGGCCATTGTGAATAATGCTGCAATGAACATGGAAGTGCAGATACCTCTTCGATATTGTTTTCATTTCTTTTGAATATATAACCAGGAGTGGGATTGATGAATCATAGGGTGGTTCCATTTTTAATTTTTTGAGAAACCTCCATACTATTTTTCATAGTGGCTGCACCATTCCCAACAACACTGCACAAGGGCTCCCTTTCCTCCACATCCTTGTCTGCATTTGTTATCTCTTATCTTCTTGGGAACAGCCACTCTAACAGGTGTGATAACTGTGATAACTCACTGTGGTTTTGACTTGCATTTCCTTGATAATTAGTGATGTTGAGTACCTTTTCATGCACCTTTTGACTATTTCTAAAGAATGTCTTCTTTAGAAAAATGTCTACTCATTTTCTATACATTTTTAATCAGATTTTTTTGCTACTGAGTTATATGATTTTTTAATATATTTTGAATATTAACCCCTTATCAGATACATGATTTGCAAATACTTTCTTCCATTCTGTAGGATGCCTTTTCATTTTGCTGATGTTTCCTTTGCTGCACAGAAAATTTTTAGTGAGTACTTTTTTTCTTTTTTTGAGAGAGAGAGAGTGAGAGACAGAAAGAGTATACACACGTGCTCAAGTAGGGGAGGAGGAGAGGAAGAGGGAGAGAGAGAATCTCAAGCAGGCTCCACGCCCAGTATGGAGTCTGACACTAGGCTCAATCTAACAACCATGAGATCATCACCTGAGCTGAAATCAAGAGTCAGACACTTAATGGACTGAGCCACCAGGTACCTCAATAAGTAGTTCTTAATAAATGAAATTGTTGGATATTTCCTTTGGCCTGGACACACTGTAAAACAACAACAACAACAACAACAACAACAACAAAAACAAAAAACCAGGACACTGAGGATGCTGTGAACCAAGAAAGTTTGGGAACCTCTAATAGAAGAACATGAAAGCTAGTCTCCACTGCTGAAAAGAAAAAAAAAAAAAAGGAGGCAAGACGAAGCAGAGCATGGAATATTCAAGAGCCAAGAAAAGGTAAGACTTCGTAAAGGTACAACATGGTAGATATCATATCAATTGGTCTTCTATTTCTTCTTTAATTGGCCTTCTATGGGCTTCTGAAGACAACACAACCTTGAGAAATATCAGTTAAGGTCATAGAAGCAAAGAAGCTGCATACTCAAACAGTCTGAATTTTAATAACTGGCTATTTATGGAGGTGTGATTAAGGTTAAAGAGCCAACAAGGATGAAGCAACTGACATCTAGCAACAGTAGAAATCCATTACCACCCCTTGCCTCAATGTGTACGAGGTAATAGTTGTCAGAATCCAATGAGAACTGGACCTTGGAAAAAGGGACTGTCCAACAGGAGCTGTAGCCATAGTTGAACGAATGCTGTGAAAATAGGGAAGGGAAGAGGGAAACAAACACCTTGACTTCTCTCTCCTCCTATCCTTACACCTCCTAACAATGTCTCCCACTGTAAGTCAGAGCCTAGTTGTTCAAGTCCACAGCTATCAGCTTCCAGAGTCAAAGCACCGGCCAGGGAAGGGAGACCACTGGAATCTACTAGGCGCAAACCGAAAACAACCATATCAGGAAACAGCAGTATCTCTTTTCAGTTGAGGAGTCCAATAAGGGTGATTTTCCAGCTGGACCAAATATGACAAAAAGAGGAAAATCCTAGGATCTTTGGGGAGGATGGGAAATACAGAGAGGAGAGTTTGAGACTGAGACAATAGAAAACATAATGTTATGATCTTTGTTTGAAAAGTCTGCCTCCTCTATATGTGGGTGATTCTGCTCTTTTCGTAAGAGAGAAGTAAACAATTATGATACAAACTAGTGCTTTAATAGTTATATATAAAACTGCTTCCTAAAAAAATAAAAAAATAAATAAAACTGCTTCCTTTATCAATTCATATTGTATAAAAAGTTCCAAAGACTCCCTATTATTCCAAACCTATTATAAACTTCTCTGTCTTTACATACACAATTCCTATGTCTAATCTTATATCTTATTCCCCTGCTGAAACGTATATTTTCATATGAGATTTCACGTTTTTCCCCCTGTACCAGGTTCAATTTTCTCTTTTCATCAAGACTGAATTAAACATCTGTGTTCCTCACAAAGGCATTCTTGACTAAACCCAGCCCAGAGGTCTTTCCCTTGAGTTCAGATGTGTATAACTTTTTATATTTATCCTTCTAGGGACTTGTGTTCTCAAATCTGAGGATTCAATGTTTGTCATTAGTTCTGGAAAATTCTAGGTCATTATTGCTTCAGATCTGACCACTGCTCATTGTCTCCATTCGCTCATTCTGGAATTCCTCTTAGTGTGGTAGTCATTTTCATCCCATTCTTCCTGTCTCGTAGCCTCTCTTTCACATTTTTCATCTGTCTCCTTGTGTTGCATTAGGGCAACTTCTTTAGCTCTATCTTCCACCCACTAACTCTTTTGTTATTTAACTCATCCACTTAGTTTTCAACTAAAAATGTTCTATTTCTGATTTTTGTTAAGTGTTATTTTACTCTCCTTCCAACACAGCTTCAACAATTGGGGACTAATGGTCCCCCAATTATTTTGAAGATAATCTCAGATGTCTACTATTTGTTTTTTTAAAAAACTCTGCTTAGTCTTTGTATCACTCATTCTTTGCTCATGTTTTCAAATTCCTCTATTATTTAAATATTTGAAATATTTATTTTATATTCTATAACAAATAATCCCATTATCCATTGCTGCTTACTCATGGTGTTTGTATCTTCATGTATTTTTAAATTCTTGATGCATGCTCATGTTAGAAGAATTCTTCCCTAAGCTTCTGAAACACAATTCAACAGTTTTTTATTTTGTCTCCAACTGTTTTTTTTTTAAGCCTACCAGACTATAGAGTCCTTTATGGAAAGAATGCTTCTCGCTGTTTTGTTATTTCTCACTGTGCTAAATGTAGGCCTTTGCACATTAAAGGTTGGAAAGGTAGAAGAAAGCTAAAATGCCTATGCTGTGCTACAGAACAGTAACAGGTAAGCCATAAGGAAATAAGTCAGACTCAGTTGTGTGTGGAAGGGTAGGAGCAGGTAAGAAAGAAGACATTTTTAAATTATATATATGATCCCCCTCCCCTCAGATTCTAATGTGTGTCATTTTGGGAATCTATTTGGGAATCACTGTACCAAGCAGAGTGTGTTACCTGCATAAGTAGGAAAAAAAAAAAAAAAAAAAAAAAAGGAAATTATATAAAAAAACTTTTAGTTTTAAAAATATTTTTGCATTAAGTTATTTTCAGTCATTCTGTTGTATATTTAATGAATACCTATACTAAATACTGTGATGGAAATACAAAGAGACATAACGTATGGTCCTGTTCTCATATGGTTCATAGTTTTGTTGGGGAGATGGAAATGTAAATAAATACTGGCAAAAGAGAGGCATATACAATTGGTATAATGACACAAAAGGGAGAACTGACCAATTTTTCCTAAGGGGAAGGTAGTAGGAAGATCAGAAAAGATAAGAATTGCTCAAATTGTGTTCTTAGATACAAATTATAAGAATAAGGGAGAGAACATAGGAGTCAAAGGGGAAAGAATGTACAAAGTTAAGCATGCACAAAGTATACTGTAGGGATAGGAAATAGCTTCATCTAGTTAACACCTAGAACAGAAGCAGGAACGCTTTGGGAAATAAAGATTAGAAGATGGGCAGAGACAAGTCATGAAGGGCTCTGTATGACTTGCAAAAGCATTTGGTCTTTAACTTGTAAATTATAAGCTCCTAGTAAAGGATTTAAAATATAGAGGAGTAGAGGTCAGGTCAGGCAATACAGTAATTAAAAACAAGGCCCCTAAAATCAAGATGGCCTAGTGCTGCATTCTTAATAAATTTCTGTAGAAAAAAATAGGTTAAAATCTTAGCTCTATACCACTTACCAGTTTTGTGACCTTGGGCAAGTTATTTACTTAGCCTTTTTGAGCCTCATTTTGCTCATCTGCAAAATATGTATAATAATAGTATCAACCTCCTAGGGTTGTGTGAAAATTAAAAGAGTTAATACAAGCTCAGCACATAGTCAGTGTTCAGTAAATGTCAGCTTTTATTATTAATATTGTGGTATGTAATTAAGAAAATCTATATTGGAAACAAAGAGACAAGTTAGTCCGCTATTTAAAAGAACATATTGGTTTCAGGTAAGACCTGGCTTTGATATAAGATTCTTGTGATGATTCCCAGAACCACTGCTTTCCAGCCGTGTGGCAAAGTTATTTACCTTTTGGAACCTCAGTAATCCCCAAAACAGTGATAATAATTATACATGTAAGATTACCGTGAGGATTAAATGATACTACATGTAATGTGCGTGGTTCAGAACCTCGTACAGAAGTTTTAGTGTAATGTGTAATGAACGATAGGATGAGGAAGAACAGATTGTGAGCACAAACTACTACTTCAAGAATCTCGTCTATGAGAGAGAGTCCTGTCAATAGAGCTATGAAGAAGCAAAACAATTTTTTTTTTTTTTTTTTTTTTTTAATGGAAGGAAATGTGAACATATGCAGTAAGGATCAGAGGTGAGAAGCAAGGAGGTAAAAAAAATACTGGTGACAGAGTAACTGATGGAACAGGTTTAGGAGATGAGAAAGAATGGAAATTGGAGGACAAATTGGATGCTTATAGGCTCTTACAGGGTGGAAAGAGACCTCTTTCTCTAAAACCAATGAGGAAGATACAGAAATATTTGCAGGTGATAGGAGGAATCTGAGGAAGCTGCACCCTAATGATCTTAATCTTATGTATAAAATGGAAACAAAGAGGTCTGAGGTGGGATAGAAGACTGGAAGAGATAGGTGAAAGAAAAGCTCCTGATAAGGGGATAAAGATCTGAAATGCAGGACAACATTTACAAGCCCAGCTGAAGTCAGAAACTAAAATTTATAGTAATAGGTATGATTAATATTTCAGCAGCATTCAGTAGATTAAAGCAGAAAAGACAGATGGTAGGACTGATTTGCTGTTGGGGGTTTCCAAGACAGGTCTGATATAAAGATAAGATTAAAGGCTGCTTGATGTGGGAGCATCAGTAAGGGAATGGTTCAGGGTAACATTGGTTTTAGGGTACAGAGAAAAGAACATGAAATTTGTAAGGGGCTGATGGCCCCTTCTTCAGCCTCTTCCTGAAGAATTAAGGATATGAAAAGATTTGATCAAATATCTAGTTCTGTGGTAATACAGAAGAGACCAGAGGAGTAACAATAATTTAAGCTATCATTTACTGCATAATCATTATCTGCATAGTCATTAATCTAGGTTCTTTATCTCATTTAGGGAAATAAAAGATTTGGTGAAAGTGTGACATCAAATTTAAGATTTCATTGCTCAATTCATTGCTAAAATGACAAGCAGTAAAGGTACACAGTGGCTGAGGTATTCAAAGAAGTTCGAAATAATACTGTTAAATGGGTTGTACACGTATGTAGTTTTTTTGTTTTTGTTTTTGTTTTTAATGCCCCATAATGATGCTGAACTGAAGAACCAAAGCTCTTAAGGAATACTGGAGCGTGTCTGGTGATTAAGAGACGTCAGAGATGGAAAAAAAGAAAAAAAAGAAAAAAATGTAGACTGTATACATAATTCACTGTCTCAGAGGATTCAAAGCCTCAGAGGAGAGTATGATGTGTCATTTAATAGAATTTGGAAGAGGTAAAAAGGGTCAGTATTTTTGTAGTTTCAACTTTTTTTTAATTAAGTAGGTTCTATGCCCCAAATGGGTTTTGAACTTACAACACTGAGATCAAGTCAACTGAGCCAGTCAGGGTCCTTGTCCATTTTAAGTTAAAAAAACAGCATCTCAGCTTAAACAATATGCTCAAAACAGCCAGCTCTTACACAGAAGAAATTAAAATGTCTTTGTATTCCTATTGTATGGCTTGTTCCCCCAGGAGGACCGAAGGAATTCAGAGGAAATGAGAAATTACATGGTTATTGCATTTACAATAAACATTAATAAGGATCAAATTTTATAAGAAAATATAAAAAGGGTAATCTGATAAGAATGGAAAGAACACAGAACTATCAGTCAGGAGACTTCATTATAAATCCTAGATTATTGGGGCACCTGGTTGGCTCAGTCGGTGGAGCATGTGAATCTTGATCTCAGTGTTGTAAAATGGATTACGTAATAAAAAAAAATAATAATCCTGGATTATTATGAAAAGCAAAAACTGACCCATAAAAACAGAGAAAAAACTGGTGGTTGCCACAGGGACGGGGAGTGGGAGATACAGGCTTCTAGTTATGGAATGAGTAAGTCACAGGGATAAGGGATAAAAAAGCATAGGGAATATAATCAGTGGTATTATAATAGTGTTGTATGGTGACAAAGTAGCTGGACTTGTGGTAAGCAGAACAATTACTTGCAGATTTGTTGAGTCACTATGTTGTACACCTGAAAATAATGTAACACTGTGTCAACCATACTTCAGTAAAAATTAAAAAAAAAAAAAAAAAAAAGAATCCTGGATTATACCTCAGGCTAGTTATTTTATCCTTAGGCCATAATTTCCTTAGTAATTTGTAAAATGAGGGGGCTGAAGGGGCTGAATTATATCAGCAATTTTCAAAGCTTATTTTTCTTAAGTGGCAAATTCCAAATGATATCTTACCCAGAACAAAACAAAAAAGTCTCCGTGTTGCCTCCTAAGACAATTCTACAGAGCCCTGACCTCCCAGGAACATAATTTGGGCTTTTTTAGATTATTGTAGGTCTAGTTCATTTCCAGAGTATCTTACAACTCCAAAAAGATCTACAAATCTTTGTGTCTTGAAAAGGACAGAAATAGTATAACTTAGTTCCAGAATCCCATAGAAAAGAAACTTGACATTTGAGGCAAAATGCTAGGCATGGACACGTCAGACAGTTTAAAATAACATTTTCTATAAATATTTCAATAAACATTTTCCACAAATAAATATTCTATAAATATAAGGGATAAAGTAAAAGGGTAAAAAGCACATGAAAAAGTAAAACACAAGTAGTTATCATGATAACGAATGTAGTCTCTGCCAAAGAGAAGTTTATAATCAAATTAGGGAAAAGTAACATGCCTATCAGGAGCCTAGAAGCTCTAGTTAGCCTCAGGGATGAATAGCTTTTCTTAGTCACGCATTGTCTTCAAACTTTCAAGGGGAGTACTGCTCCCAAGTCGGAAGAATGTTTGAAGTAATGAAAAAAAAACCCCCAAAACAACAACAACAAAAAACAACTTTAGGTGAAGATCACAACTTCACATAAAAAACAACCAATCAAAAGTTATCAGTCTTTGTAGTTTTCTAAGCTTGTAGTCTGGGTAATTTTTAATTATTTTCTTTCTTTCAGGTTTTCATCATCTTCTGTCATTTCCTCCTCTGTGTGACTGTTACCTATCTCATTCAAATTGCCATAGAGGAAAGAGCATCCATTTTGAAGGGTACTAAGGTCTAGTAGCAGCTCTGAAATTTATTAATATTTAACTACTCTGGTGCTCAGTTTCCTTAACTATAACATGATGATAACTTTTGAGTTCTATTTTATTTTATATTTGTGTAAGTATGTATATACTTACTACTTTTAAGTTCTATTTTAAATATTAAACTCTGTAATGCAAAAACATGGTGACAAGAGAAATCTTCTAACCAGCTGTTTTCTAACAATAATTCTCTTTGAGTTTCATTTTGATCATATCACTCATAAAAAATCCTATAATTACTTTAAATAGGCTCTGAAATGAAAGAGACACTGCACCAATTAATTCCCCATTACCTACCATGCTCTTCTGTTATACTTAAATTCATAGCCACCCACACATCAAAGCCTATGGCTAAGGAAAAAACTAATGCCATCGAGTGGCTAAAATGAGACAAGCAACACAAGGGATTTTATATACACTACCTCAGTTTTTCTTCCTAACTGTCCTGTAAAGATTACAGTTGACCCTTGAACAACACAATGGTAAAGGCACCAACCCCTGCACAGTGAAAAATTTTAGTACAACTTTTGGTTCCCCCAAACTTTACTACTTTGGTACTGTTGACTGAAAACCTTACTGATAACATAAACAGTCAACTAATATGTATTTTATATGTTATATGTATAATATACTGTATTCTCACAGTAAAGTAGGCTAGAGAAAACAATGTTATCAAGAACATACAAGGAGGAGAAAATACATTCATAGTAATTTACTATAAAATATCTATGTATTAAGTGGACCTGCACAGTTCAAACCTGTGTTGTTCAAAGGTCAACTGTATATTTTATCCCCATTTTAGGGATGGTGAAACAAATGCCCAGTAGTAAGGTTATGTACTTTGTCTACTATCAAAAGCTAGTAAGTAGCAGATGGACAATGAACCTATTTTGCCTGGCTTCATTATAGCAAATCTATTCACATTAAAAATGAAAGTGAAAGAAACATTTTATGGCCATAAAGATTTATATGTATTCACACGGTTTACAAAAAGATACAAATATAATAAGACATAGAAACAGCATCTATTTATACTAACAACCTCAACTTTTATTCCCTCTTAGTGGGCTTGACTGAATTATATTGGTCTATTTAAACAGCTAATTTATAGCATGTAACAATGCTGGTTCTTCTACCCTGAAAGAGAAAATATCAGAGTTGAAAGACCCATCTAGTAGACCTTAACAGTGAGCTCTAGGAAAGTCACTATTGATTAGAATAAACATATACAAACTGAAATCTCATTGCTATCCTTACCCTAATTTTTTTCCCACATGTTCCTCCCTTTAACTTCAAAGACAGTTATCAAATCTTTGTTAAAATTCTTCTTTGACTTTTAAAAATCCCATTTTTCTTCAATTGTTCCACATGTAACAGGATTTTCATCATCTCACCATTCCTGCAATTATTCACTGGATAAGTTTTAATAATGCTTCTCTAAGGTATGATCTGGCTCAACTCAAACTTTATTGTTTTTGTTCTCCTCCCCCCCCCCCCCCCCCCCCCCGCCAACTCAAAGTTTTTTATTTCTTTTTGGGCAAACCTTCTTTCTCCTCCTACCTTTGGGATACGGCTTAAGATTTGATTGTGAGATTTTTTGTTTTCTGTGTTTATAAAGTTTTTCCCACTTTGTGTTAATAACTCTTCTATTAGCTTCTATGGTACATGGTACTTACTTCTATCAGATCATTTACCATATAGGTAAATCAAATGATGCCAACTCCCCTATTAAAAGCCCTTCAACAGTCTCCCAATTCTTAGTCTACGAAGACCCTAGAGATCTGGCATCTACCTACATCATCTACTTTACACTGATCTTCTGTCTCACAATTTTTTTTTTTAATTTTTTTTCTTTTAACGTTTATTTATTTTTGAGACAGAGAGAGACAGAGCATGAGGGGGGGAGGGTCAGAGAGAGAGGGAGACACAGAATCGGAAGCAGGCTCCAGGCTCTGAGCTGTCAGCACAGAGCCCGATGTGGGGCTCGAACTCACGGACCGTGAGATCATGACCTGAGCCGAAGTCGGACGCTTAACCGACCAAGCCACCCAGGCGCCCCACAATTTTTATTCTTACAACATATCAGGTTCTCTCCTACCTCAAGGGGTTGTATACTTTGTCTCCTCTGCTGGAAACACTCTACCTGGATCTTTAAAAGTCTGGCAAATTTTCACACATCAGGTCTCTCAGGTCAAATGTAGCATCCTCAAAGAGATCCCCTAACTATCTACAGTGGCTGCTACCCCCTCATTATACCACCCTACTTCCTTCTTTCCCTATCCTTGTAGTTTTTAAAAGTTGTTTCCTATTTATCTTCCCTCATTAGAATATAAGGTCCTTAAGTATACGGACTTTGGACTTTTGATCAATCATTACCAGCATCTAGAATGGTGCTTGGCACAGAATAGAGATCAGTGATTATCAAGCTTAAGAGTTCTGTTACAGCAATACGTACATCTCCGTAAATCTAGAACCTAGTAAAAACCCTGGTACATATGAAATGTTAAATAAATATTTGTGAAATGAAAAGACTGATCTTACCCACTTGGATGACATTCACTATGACGTCTAATTAGATGATCTCCAAATCCACCTATCCAGCCCTGACCTCTACCTTCCACATCTTTATTTAATTGCTAAGAGACTAGGTATAGAACCCATCCCCCTCCAATATAGATTTTTTCTAATGATTGTGGCATAATTTGCTTTGCAAACTATAGACAAATCCCTTCCTTTGTACTCCAATCCAATTAGTTACTGACTCATATTATTTTTTCCTGCATGTATTTTTTTCTATTCCTACTGCCAAGTTTTACTTCAAGTTCTCCTGATCTTACAGTTGTAGCACTGGAGTAGCCTCCTGCCAAATTGCTTGCCTTTAGTTCCTCCTCCCTCAAATTCATTCTTCATACAAATTCCAAGATCAACTTTTCCATTACGTGTCTCCCATCCCGTCTCCGACACCAACAAGTATAAACACCTCAAGCCCAGCATTCTAAGACCTTAATATCATTTTAAATGAAATCATCAAAATAAAGGTACATTTGGGAAATGAGGTGGTAGACTCTTACACACTTTCAGATATGATGCTAAAAAGTCAGGTATGTACTGAAAGCCAATGAAGTAGAAGTTCCTTGAGGAAACCTGCAAGACCTTGTTTATGTCGTTCATTGCTAATCTACCCGAAATGCCAGGAATACAGTAGATATCCATGAATTATATTTGTTGATTAAGTAAATACTTTCATAATAATTTTAAAATAAATGAAGGATCATAAATGAGAGAAGGAATGCCAAGATGAAGGTAGTATTCTTTGAAAATCAGTTTGGTATTTAGACACATGGAGCTTAGTAAATTACTTTTTATTCTTTTTATTTAATGTTTTGTAAGAACATTAATCAAGTTCTTACCACTTTCAATGATTTTTACATGGATTTAATCTTCACACATCTCAGTGAGGTAGGTCGTATTAAAGCTAAGAAATCTGGTATACATAAAGTTTAAGCACATAAAACATTTTTTGAAGCAGGAAAAGCAGTGATGAGGATGTGATTAGGATGCTGGCCATGAGGAAAGAAAAAAAATAAATTGGAAAAAAAATTTTTTAAGTAGAGGCTAGAGTAGTAAAACCACCACCTCACATCATCAAGCACTGTAAATCTGCTTTCACTAATAAATGTAATTTTTAAAATGACATATGTATCATCAGTCTAAATACTAAATGATAAAAAGTTTGCTATCTTTCTTATTCTTTAGATAAGATTAAGTTGTATTATTTTCTTCCCACACCCCAGTGGATGGATTAGAATCTGAGTAATAAAGTCACCACCATGGATCTGAATCCAGTGTGGACCAGCTTTACCTCTGGATTCTACAGCTACGTATCATATTCCAGCCATTCATGTCATTCATGAAAGCCACTGAGACACATGGAAGCCTGGGTAACTGAGCACATTAGCTCATTTCAAATCCAGCTTTAGTAGTATAACCTACAAATGGTGAATCAGAAGACTCACCTTCATTTTTAGAGTACATCACTAAAGTAAATATATTTCAATACTAGCTCTCACTTGGTTGTCTTTTATGTTAATACAAAATGTACATTCAAATCACTGCAGAAGCGAAAGCTACTGCAGCACTCTGATGTTCACCTCTGTCTTAATGCAGGCTTTTATACAACTCACCAGATGAGAAACATCAAAAAAAAAACCCCTAGGTTCTTCTTTTATTGTGTTAAAAATAAAACTTTCCAGGGGTGCCTGGGTAGCTAGTCAGTTAAGCGTCTGACTCTTGATTGTTGGCTCAGGTCATGAGCTCACAGTTAGTAAGTCTGAGTCCCCACACTGGGCTCTGCACTGACAGCTGCGGAGCTTGCCTGGGATTCTCCGTCTCCCTGTCTCTCTGCCCCTCCCCACTCGCTCACACCCTCTCTCTAAAATAAATGAATAAGCATTAAAAAAATAAAACTTTTCAAAGTCTTCAAAGACATAAAATTTACATTCAAAATGAATTATAAATATAATGAAAATTTAAGTAAAATGTTTTTCCTCTTACCCTGTCCAGTTCCAGTGTAAACTTCTGGTCCCATGACTGATTGGAAATGGGTTTCCAGCTTGTCTGACCAACCACAGTATTATCTAGCTTCAAAACCGCACAGACATCATCTGTAATTACAATTTATAAACTTGCTTAAATATTTTAAAACTTTAAAATAGAAGCATCACTGTTTAATAGGAACAAAAGTCTCATGAGCCTTTAAAAGTAAGATTTTTCTTAATACTGAAGCTTTTGAATCTTAAATGGCTACTTTTACATGTACACATACTTCTACCAGATGCTCCCAAATTATCCTCTGTGTTTGACAAAAACACAGAGATCAAATGCTGTCTATTTTGTATGTTTGTATATCAACAGTAATCATTCAGTTTTCTCCCTCTACACTTCTATTTGTAGAGTTTGTCACCTTAGACAATTTTTGTTTCCACACTTTCCCTAAAATCCCTTTCTAGATGAAGGAAGACACTGACATATGCACCTCTGTACTCTGTAGTAGGTTTAACTGTCACAGGCCTTCCCCACCCCCAGTGCTACCTTTATATCATAGTTTATAATTACATTTTAGAACATCTGCAAAGTGCTTCATAAACCTATTGCATATTGCTCTTACCACTTCCACCTATTCCCCCATTTGTTTGCTAACTGAGCCACTACTAGTAAACACGTTTGGTCCTGTGGTTAGTTATCAAGATTGAGAAGTGTCACGATGTCATTAAAAGATAAAGATGTGACAAGACTCAGAGCCTCCGAACACTTTCAGTTTGGCATAGATTGATCCTGAGCATTTCATTCTTCCAAAAGAATTAATGTTACGTGTCATTCAGTTTTCTAACATAATTTCAATAAATTTGGTTGCCTTTGTTTCCTGTCAGTATAGCTTTCGATATTTTAAAGTTAAATTATAGAAGTCAGAACATAAAGCTTTTTGTTCAACTTTGGCTCTTTCCCATTGCTAGCTGCATTGTTAAGTTCTTTGTATAGGCCCTTTAATTTGTTATACGATTTTTTAAAAAATTTGGTTACTGAACTGGACAAGTCGTCGGTTTTTAGGAGATTTCGACTACTTCCACTTTTACTTTTACTTGTTCTGCTCATGAAAGATGATCTGGTTTCACTTGGACTCCAACCAGGTAGTGCAACCGATGTTGCTTTTGACCGTCCAGGGACATTCTCTAGAATATCTTGACAGCCCATAAGACGAACTTCCAAAGTACCTATCAGCATGAACAAATATCAAATAAGAACATCAATTTTTAATATATAGAACTATGTCTTTGTTACCTATTCAGAAAGGATGGGGAGAGATCTGCTAAAATAACAAAATCTCTTCTCCCAGAGGATCTGTGAGGTAACTAATCATCCTTCCTGTTTTAATTAGAGAAACCTATTGAAAATTCTTAATAAAACTATAAGAAATTTTATGGAAAGAACAGCACCTTCCAATAGCTGTCCAAAAACTTGTTCTAAAAGAGGTTACATAAACTTCTTCTATGTCTGAATACTCATTTATATAATTACATGGAAGAATTACAAAATTATGTGGATAGACCATGTGGGAGGGAAAACAAAGCCAAATATCAACATAAACATACAGAAATTAGAAACAAGGAAATCTGACTACATGAAAAGCAGCTAGCCATGTTTAGTAGTTACATAGTTAATACAGAAAAAGACTTTACAGGGTTTTTTTGTATAAATAAATGGGTTTCCTGTTCTATTTGAGATGTAAAATAATATTAACTTTCTAATAGTGTAATGAGTCAAATAATTGACTATAATTATCTAAGCATAATTCTGATTTCCTTAGGCAAATAAATACTAAAGGTGTTCAAATGAAAATGAGTAACTCTAAGGCTATCTAAAGATACGGTTTGTCATCATTTGGGCTAGATTTAGTATACCAGAAGTTAGAAATGGTGCTATAGTATTAAAATTTTAGATAATGCACAGAGAATAACATTTTAGGAGTTATTTAAGTACTCCTATATATAACATTTAGGGATATTTCCTGGTCCCAATGAACTTAAATAATTAAAGCTGAACTCGAAAGTAAAAAGGCCTGGATTTATACCCAACTCTAAAAAAAAAAAAAAAAATCAAACAAAATACGTGAAAAAAGTGTTAAAGACATTGGAGGTCAGGAAATGAAGAACACTGATCCCCAAGAGATGGCAAACAAATGAGATGAACCCTAAGACTGCTTGAGTTTACTGCCTGGAATATACCTAGGACATAGTGCAGGGAGGGGAAACTCAGGTGCAACCAAGTGGACTACCTGTGTGAAGGAAACGGACCGGAGAGTATGACACAGAACTGATCAAGGTGGCTAGAATTCACAGGCAGAGTAAAAGATAGACAACAGCTGTCCAGAGACAGAACTAAGATGTGCAGAGGGTTCCCCTAATCAAGTATTCAGTCTTGCCCCAGTAGTAGAGAATAATTACTCCTACGTTAAATGATGTTCTGGTCTGTATAACAAATCTTAAAAGCAATACCCGGTATTGTTTAAAATCAATACAGGTATTGCTTCAAAGCAATACAGGTAACTTAACTGTGACCTAGAACAAAGCTCAAGAATATTTATAGGAATACAAAAATATCCAGCACCCAAAAGCTAAAACTCACAATGTCTAGCAATCTAATCAGAGACTACCAGGCATATTTGTTTTCTGTTGCTGGATTACCAATTACCACAAATTTAGTGGCCTAGAACAACACCCATTTATTATCTCACAGTTCTGTAGGTCAGAGTCTGGGTGAGTTGTCTGTACTCTGTTAGAAATCTCACAAGGCTGAAATCCTCATATCTGCCAGGCTGGGCTCTTATCTGGAAGATTTGAAGAATCTGCTTCCAAGATCATTCAGGTTGTTGGCAGCCTCCAGTTTCTAGCAGACATAGGATTGGGGTCCCTATTTCCTTGCTAGCTGATGGCCAAGGGTTGTTTTCAAGTTCTAAAGGCCGCGTGAATTCCTCACTACATGCTGGCCCCCTCTATCTTCAAGCCAGCAATGGCACATACAATCTTTTTCATGATTCAGATTATTCTTCCCCTTCTGCCACTGGCCAGAGAAAATTCTCTGCTTTTAGGGGGTTCATGTGATCATATTACACCAGCCCAGATAACTGCCCTTTATATTAACTCAAAGCCAACTGATTAATAACCTTAGTCACACAGGCAAAATCCCCTTTTCCATATAACATAGTATTATCACAGGAATGATGTCTCATCGTATTCACAGGACAGGGGTTCCAAGGGTCATTCTTGAAATTCTGACTATTATACCAGGAAAACAGATAAACAGAAAAGTAAGAAACATAGTAAGAAAAAAAGAAACCAAATGAAAATCAATCCAAAACTGACATGAACACATTCACACAGTGATCATAATTATAGTCCATCTGTTCAAAAACTTGAATAGAGACATGCAAGAAATCAAAAAGACCCCAAACAAAATCCCAGACATAAAACTACCATGTTAGAGACTTTAGGAAAAATATACTGGGATGAGATTAGTGGCAGATTATACATTGCAAAAGAAAAGCTAGTGAACTTGAAGCTAAAGCAGTAGAAATGGTAAAAAAAAAAAAAAAAAAAAAGAGAAAGGAAAGACTTGAGGGGTAAAAAACACAACAACAACAACACAAAAAACCAGTGCATATATAAACTAAGTTTAACTTCAAGTGGCCCAATATGTGTACAACTAAGTCCCTGATGAAGAGCAGAGACAATTGGGACAGAAATATATTTGAAAAAATAATGGCTGAAAAATTTCCAAATTTGATGAAAACTATAAACCCAGTAAGTATCCAAGAATTTCAAAAACACCAAGCAAAAGAGCAATAAGTAAATCACATGAAAGCACACGATAATAAAATTTCTCAAAACAAGTAATACAGAGAAAATATTAAAAACAGCCAGAGGAAAAAAGATACGTTACATACAAAGATTAGGATCACAGTGGATTTCTCATAAGAAACAATGAAAAGCAAGACGCATAAGCAACAATTTTAATGTACTGAGAAAATGAACAAGCAAATAAACTGTGAACTTAGAATTCTAGACCCACTGAAAATATCTTTCAAAAATGAAGACTTTTCAGATTTAAAAATGGGTAAAGAATCCATTTTCAGCAGACTACCATGATCCAGCCATATCATTCCTAAGTATTTACCCAAATGAAATCTACATTTACACAAAAACTGCATAAGGATGTTATTAGTAGCTATATTTGGAAAAAATACAAAGTGGAAACAACTCAAATATCAGTTGCAGGTGAATGGATAAACAAATTATGGACTATCCATACAACTGAATGCTATTAGTAACAGAAAGGAACTACTGATAGACACAACATAGATGAATATTAAAATAGTTATTCAGAGTGAAAAAGGTCAGAAATCCTTCTCTTCCCAAAGAAAACAGTATATACTGAATGATTCCACCTATAGAAAATTCTACAAAATGTAAACTAATAGCAAGTGACAGAAATAGGTCAGTGATTGCCTGGAGTCAGATGTGGGTAAGGAGAGCATGAGAAGAGCAGGAAAGAGGGATTACACAGAGGCACACAAGGACACTTTTGGGATAATGGATATATTAATTATCTTGATTGTTGTGATGGTTTCACAACAAAATTTATGACAAAAATCTTCAAGTTATACACTTCAAATAAAACTGGATGTTGATGATGGTGGCACAACTATATACATTGCCTAAAAATCCTAAAACTAGGGGCGCCTGGGTCATTCAGTTGTCTCTGCCCCTCCCCCACTCGTACTCTGTTTCTATGCCCCTCTCAAAAATAAACATTAAAACATTCTTTTAAAGTTCTAAAACTATATTCTTAACAAAAAAAAAATTTTTTTTAACTTTTATTTATTTTTGAGAGACAGAGAGCATGAATGGGGGAGGAGCAGAGAGAGAAGGAGACACAGAATCAGAAGCAGGCTCCAGGCTCTGAGCTGTCAGGACAGAGCCCGACGAGGGGCTCGAACCCACGAACTGTGAGATCATGACCTGGGCTGAAGTCGGATGCTTAACCGACTGAGCCACCCAGGTGCCCTAAAACTGTATTCTTCAAGTGTGTGAATTCTATGGTATATAAATTATGTCTCAATAAAGTTACTAAAGTTGGAGGGGAAGCTTCAATTTTTATGTTTGGTTAGGCTATGGAAATATTCTGTAACTATAAAGTGCTAAAACAGATTAAATAGATATTATTTTAATTTTAATTCAAAAGAAACAACTTGTTGTGTTTGTGTGTTTTATTTCCTTTTTTGTTGTTAAACTGGCAAACTTAGCTCATTTCCATTGTAAATGTTTAGCTGTAAAAGTCATCCTGGGGAAACTGAAAACATCTGGTCACTACTTCAAACCCTGGTAGCTTATTAAATATTTTAGTAATTTCAATATATTAGGAGATGACAATGCTCAGCACCTGCTTTCATTTAGGAAAAAGAAACCTGGAGGGATTTAAGAACTTTAGTAAGCATCTAGAAGTTTCTTTCCTTTATGAGGTGACACAGTTGCAATTGTGTGTAACCATATTAGAAATACTTTAAAATATTTTACTTTTATAACCCACAATATGAAATTTTTAAAACAAGCAATCCAAGAAGTAAATGTCTGTATTCATAAGCAGTAGCTATGAATTCCATTAGAACAAGTAAATGTGTTTTTTTTTTAATGTTCTGAAAAAACTATTTTATATCCATTTTACTAATTCAGTATTTCATCTTGGTACAACTGAGTAATGAAGGTATCTTCTTTCATAAAAACAAGTAAAAGTCTCAAAATGTGGACCAAAAATTCAATTATACCTTAGTTCAAAGTAGCACCAAATTTGCAAATTTCAATTTTTATTCATACAACCACAAAAGAAATCAGAATATAAAGGAGACAAACCACAAATAGCATGTAGTGAAAAACTCAGTAGGGTAAATGTTCCTACTACTTATCCAATATAATTCTTCATTGTGTCTAATCCTTTATTAAGACCAATAGTATTTCTCTTTCTAGTTACTCTGTCTTTAGCTTAAGGTTCAACATGAATTCATTAAAAGGTTCAGTAGGAATTTAAAATAATATTTTTAAAAACCAAAATGTCTTGGGGTGTCTGGGTGGCTCAGTCAGTTAAGTGTCTGACTTCGGCTCAGGTCATGATCTCACGGTTCGTGAGTTCGAGTCCCGCGTCAGGCTCTGTGCTGACATCTCAGAGCCTGGGGAGCCTGCTTTGGATTCTGTGTCTCCCTCTCTCTCTGCCCCTGGCCTGCTTGCACTCTGTCTCTCTCTCTCAAAAATAAACATAAAAAAAAATTAAAAAAAAAACCCAAAATGTCTTAAGAACTGTAAGATACTTCCCTTTATGCTGACAATTTACATCACTTTGAATAAAGTTCAGTAAGGCAATGAAGAACAGGAAAAGAGAATGGAAGAGGTTAGAGTTGGGGAGAGAAGTCAACAAGAATAGAAAGGGAAAAATAATTCCAGCTGTATCAGATGTTTTCTAAAACATGGCTTTATTACTTTTCTAGAAATATTGTTGATTTCCAAATATTTGACAACCATATTTTAATCAATGAATCATTCAAAAATTCTAAAATATTATTAATGCATTCAGCACTGAGTCATACAATGGCAAAACTTAAGTGCAGTGCCTTCCTTATTGTCAAATAATCTTTACCAAGTTTCTCCTGAAACTATAAATATCCTGTGCTAGGGGCTAGAATTACATGTAGGCAGACAACAAAGTCTTTGTTCTTCACAGGTCTATATTCCAGTTTTGATTTTAAGAAATACAGTAAGAAGATGGATAACAAGGCAGATATTAAACAGGGACTGTGCACAAACCAGTTTAACTGTGATAGAAAATTCATAATAGGAGTTACAGAAGATGTGACTAGAATGATAAACACTTTAATAAATATTTAAAACATTTAAAATAAAATGGAGCATTCTGACCAAAGATTCCCAAGCTTTCTTGTTTCATGGTACCCTAATGTACCAATTTTTTCACTGTGCTCCTAGTCTGAAAGATACCTAACAGTTCTGTTTCATAGAATATTGTAATCAATTAATAACTATAAAAACAATACACATAACTTGAAAGAAAAGGTAATCTTATTTCACTCGTAAATAACCATAGTTATTTCCTAATGGGATGTTTACATTGAGCACTGTACAACTTCTCAAACTCTGGAATTACACTGGAAACCACCACCTTCTTTTCTACTCCATGTTGATTTTCACATGGTATTTATTATATCACAGCAATGCAGGAAAACCCTGTTTCATCAACATTTATGACTTCACTCGAAGCACCATCTCCTGCTAAAACTATAACTACTTTGAGCTAGTAGTTTAAATGGTGACTGTAGGACGTGAAGTAACACTTTACTTTGAGGGCTTCCCTCAAAAAAGTTAAAATATCCTGTTGTATTCTGTTTATTCATTCTGGCATCCCAGGATACCTCAGATTTAGAAACTCAATTTGGTAACTGCAGGTTTAGACTGATCCTATTAGTGGCAACAGCACAGTTTAACTATAAATTTGTCCTTCAAGTTTTAATATAGAAGTCTGACATAAAACTGATTAATGATACCCAAAGCTACCAGAATGTGATAGCATGCTATGCAATTCTGAAGAACACTTTCACATCTTCAAAATACTCAATGACATTATTAAAGTAAAGCCCTTGTTGACATTCACATTCATATGGTAATTTAAGAATTTCCAGGGGTGAGAAGTCAATGTAACAAAAATGTCATAATCACATGGACCATAAAAACCTTTGTAGCTGATAGAGAAAACGGTGGGGCAACAAGGTCCTAAAGCAATTTCTCCACAGAAACACAGGAAACAAACAAAACAACCAAAAATTAGCAAAAACTGTTAGAATCAAGTGTATGAGAAATGTGGAAGATAGTCAAAGGTTTACTGCAACCAAGCAAATGCTTACTTAACAAAAACACAGTAAGTACTCAATAGGAGACTCTGTAGCACTTTAACTTACCCTTGCCTCATCTTCCTTCTACCCACATGGTTTGTTGATAATTTTCAAGACAGCAGTTGGAAAAGAAGACCTCATTCTCAAGGAAGTGTGATTGCCTGCTTTGAATGAACTGAGGGCTCTCTGATGAACTAACACAAAAGCGTGCCTTAAAAAAAATTGTTTTTTGCCTTACTAGGAAATCTCTCAGGGCAGAGAAATAGCTAAGTGGAAGGCATTTAAAGGCAAATAAACCAGTCATTGCAACCTGAGGCAAAAGATATCAATTGGGACAAACAAGATATCCCAAAGACTCTTGGAGGAGAACATAAGGAGTGGGATGTTTTGGGGAATAAGGGCTTTGCAGTATTTCCACTGAGAAACTAGAAGGCTAGAGAGAAAAGGAGGCATCGTCAGAAAAGGCCTGAGAAAGTCCTAAGTTCTCACATCTGGCTGATCTTCAAGTTTTGTGCCAGCAAAGGCAGAGTTGTAAGATGCCTGGGTGACTGTTGGGGGTATGCCCCCAACACACAAACACGAGCCCAGCTACAAAGACAGGCAATTTTTTTTCTTTCTGCCTGCATGCATGAAAAGAAATGTCTGCTAAATTACTAGCTGACCATTAGTCTTAATAAAGACTTCAGTGACCATACATGACAACAACTACAGTGTTTACAAAATCATTTATAAAAGCCCCTAAAAAACTATATCCCACACAAACAACAAGAAATTCTAGAGAAAGGGAGTGTCTTCCAGAGTTACACATTATAATATTCACAATATCCAGTTTTCAATCAAAAATTAAGATGCAACCTGGAAAATAAGGAGTATGGCTGGGGTGCCTGGGTAGCTCAGTCGGTTAAGCGTCCGACTTTGGCTCAGGTCATGATCTCGCGGTCCGTGAGTTCGAGCCCCACGTCGGGCTCTGTGCTGACAGCTCAGAGCCTGGAGCCTGTTTTGGATTCTGTGTCTCCCCTTCACTCTCTCTACCCTCCCCTGCTTGCATTCTGTCTCTGTCTCTCTCAAAAATAAATTAAAAAAAAAAAAAAAAGAGTATGGCTAATTGACAAGAAAGGCAGAAATTAATGGAAACTGATGAAACCAAGACACTGGATCTATTAGACAAGGACTTCATATCAACTGTCTTACATATTGTCAAGGACCTACAAAACAAAACAAGAACAAAACCAAAACCAAAACTAAACGAAAGAAAGGAGAATGGTGTTTTAACAAATAGAGAATATTAATGAAGACATAGAATTTATCAATAAGAACCAAATGAAAGCACAATACTAAAATTTTTAAAATTTACTAGAAAATTGCAATAGAGTTGAGCAGGCAGAAGAACTGGCAAACTTAAAGACAGGTAAATTAAAAGCACCCAGTCATAGGAGCAGAGAGGAAAAAAAAAAAAAGAAAAGTGAATATAATTCCATGTTATTTGAAGCCAATGGTAATAAAGAACATTGCATGAAGAGATATATTGATAAAAAAAAAATACAGCTTTTTATAATAGGAAAATAGAAACAAGAAGATGAAATCACATTTTTAAAGAGCTGGAAAAAAGTGAAAGGGCAGAAAAAGATATTCAGTGCAAATAGTAATAAGGAAAAGACAGTTGAGGGAGCTACACGAATATCAGACAAAATAGACCTTCAATTCAAGATTCTTACAGGAGATAAAACAGGACATTATATTTTGATAGAAGAGTCAATCCATCAAGAAGATATAAAAATTATAAACATAAGTGCACTTCACAGCAGAGCCCAAAAATACATGAAGCAAACATTTACATAATGAAAAGGAGAAATAGGCACAAAAAATAACTGAGACATCACTAACTGACTTTCAGTAATGGACCTACTAGAATGGCAATAATCAAAAAAAAAAAAAACAAAAGAAAAGGAAAATATCAAGTGTTGGGTAAGGATGTGTGCTCTTAAGAACATAAAATGATGCTGCAGCCACTGTGGCAAATAGGTGACCATGCCTCAAAAATATAAACATAAAATTACCACATGACCTGGTACTTACATTCCTAGGTATACACCCAAAATAAATGAAAACAGATGTTCAGACAAAAACCTGAACAAAAATGTTCATAAGAACACTATTCACAATAGTCATAAGGTGGAAACAACCCAAATGTCCATCAATTAATAAATGGATAAACAAAACTTAGTATATACCCACATACAATTGAGAACTATTTACCATAAAAAGAAATGAAGTACTGATATATTCTACAAGGACAAACCTTGAGAACAGTACACTAAGTGAAAGAAGTCAAACACAGAGGCCAAAAATTATATACTTCCATTTATAGGAAATATCTAGAATAGACAAATCTACAGAGACAGAAAACCAACAGTGGCTGCCAGAAGCTGTGGGAATGGGGAGTAACTACTTAATGGGTACGGGGTTTCCTTTTGGGATGATGAAAATGTTCTGGAACTACATGATGGTGATAGTTTTGCAACACCATAAATATAGTAAATACTTCTGAATTGTATATTTTTAAATGGCTAAAATAATATATTTTATGTTATGTGTATCTTATCACAGTATTTTAAACATCTGTGCATACTTCTTAAAAGTACTCATACTTTTTATTCATTTATTAAACCAGGACCCGACGTACACACAAAAAAAGTGTACCCAAAACAATTAGGAGATGTATGCAACCTACCTGTTAGTGCTGCCGGTTTGGACAGTGTACTATATTGGTTCTGTGTAGATATCATACTTTGACGTGGACTTAGTGTTGGTGATGCAACAAGTGAAAGCTCCTCAATGATAATACTGCTTTTGGGGTGATTCTTGGGGAGTTCATTTAATCTTTGCTCTAAGGAATACTTTAAAAGGTCCAACTTCTGACTTGATTCATTAAATCTTGCTTGGGCCTTGAACAGGGAAAAGACAATTGTTGTCATTTAAATAATTACATTCTTTGAAAAATGTATTTATTAAGTTAAAATATTTATTTAAAATTACTTCTGAAAGTGCTTTTCTGTCTGTTACTTTTCCTGAGCCAAGTAATTTCATTACATTCTTTGCACCTTCTGCTACTGCAAATTCTATCCTAAAATGATGCCTTAATTCTTCCATCCGAAGTTCAAGAGGACTTATGACAGGTTTTGCTAGAGGGGGGAGAAAAAAAATGCAATTGAACCATTTATTTGGTATTTTCATATACAGTGATTAAAACTCATGAAAAAGAAATGAATTCTTACAATGTAAGAGAAAAATTAGTTAAGTAAATAAACACTGAAGTAATAATAGATACAATGTTGAAATAAAGAGCCTTCCATTTTAGCCATCAAAACTCAAAGACATAAGGCCTCCTCCTCCTTAATTCTGAACCACTGCTTCTTTACTACATGATATTTATTAAGCACTATAAGCCCATAATAATAAGCATGACAATTTATCTCTATTCCATCACCATTATCAAAAGCCAATTCATTGGTCTGGACTGCCTGAAGAATCTGCATTCGTATCACTTCTATTTTTGTCTTGCTGTCCTGGAGCAGCTGCTGAGCTGTGCCATGGAGTTTCCGATCCTATTAAAATAAGTTTGAAAAGGTAAGCATATGAAAAGACAAACAGAACATTTTCACAGCTTCTAAATAAGATAAAACGATTATCAGCAAGTGAAAAACAGAGTTAAAAGCACACTGTAAGCGCTATAATAGATACACTTGTAGATACATTTATTTTAAAAAGCCATCAAACGAAACAGCTATAAATGAGAAAAACAACTTCATTTAGTTAAGACAATTTGTGAGAAAGCAAGTAAATCTTATTACTGTTTTAAAGAATTCCAAATTCACATTTGTAATTTTCTCTGCTTTTACACAAAATATAAAGGATTTTTTCACACTATGTTCAATAATTCTCAGAAGCATTGCATGTGACAGACGCCTCAGTGACTAAACCTAAATATTTTAGAAAATCTCTTCCTCTCTCATAACATTACAGTTAAATTCTTATGAACCTTCATATATGTAGGGAAATTTTTAAAGTAACTAATCATAGATGGTATTTGTGTTCCCTTAAATCTGATAAAGGAAACAGGAAATAGCATTTGTCAACACTGGTGAGATAGCAAGAAAGGTCCCTTGACACTCTTTAATGTCAAAAAAACCCAAGACATTCTCAATAAAGCAAAGGAGGAAATTATAGTGAATAAACTTCTGTTATCTCTTAAAACTTCAAGAAAGGTCCAGAATTAAGTGAAATAATGTTACTGTCATACCAGTTTAATTCTAACAACAATGACTGTTACTGACAGAGAGTAACAAAAAACTTACCATTTTAGGAATTGTGGTCTGCTAAATAATGATCCACCCAAAGATGTCCATGTCCTAATCCCAGAACCTTACGAATGTTACATAGCAAAGGGAAACTAAAATAGCAGATGGAATTAAGGTTGTTAATCACTCAACCTTAAAATGTAGAGATTATTTCCAGTTGGGCCCAAAGTAATTATAAGTCTCCTTAAATGTGGAAGAGAAAGGCAGAAGAGGAGGGCAGAGTAATATGAGAAGAAATGGACCCACTGTTTTTGGCTTCAAAGACAGAGAAGAAGGCCATAAGCCAAGGAATGTGGGCAGCCTCTAGATGCTAGAAAGAACAAAGAAACAAATTCTCTTCTCCATCCTTCAGAAGGGAATGCAGCTCTGCCAATGCCTTGATTTTAGCTCAGTGACATCCGTTTGAGACTTTTCAATTACAAAATTGTAAAATAATAAATTTGTATTAAGCTACTAAATTTATGATAATTTGTTGCAGCAACCATAGAAAACTAATACAGCATTTTTCCCCAAAAGTTTCATATGCAACAAGTAACAGAAATTAAAACCATCTGCTGCTTAGATTGTTATATTAATTGTCAAAGTCTAGTAGGCTTCAATCCACAAAAAAATGATAAAACTATGCATCAAGTTAGAAAGTACTTATTCAAAAGAAAAGCCAATTGTTGCTTCCTATTTAAGCATCTCTAGTTTTATCACTATGGCAGTCAATACTGATTTGCAAATAAAATAGGATACAATCAACCTATATTCTCTAGAAGAGTTCAAGACTAGAAGCTAAGAGACAAGCATCAGATGTGCAGCATCATTTCAATAGAAACACACACACAGAGTCTATTATGACACTGAATAAAAGAGGAGGAAGGAGATGTGGGGTGGGAAAGATAGTATTGCTATTATATAAGGGAAAAAAAATAAAGTGAACATATTTTATGTTAAACACCAAACAAGGTTAATATACAGTGGGAGAAAAAGAATTTGCAAATTTATGAATTCTTCTTCCATTTCTTTCCTGCTCCTAAGGCCAGTCAATTTAAGAAAGATCTCTAGTCAGATTTCATTCTTTATTAAATATTTAGATTTCACACCAAGGAGTTGAGCCAAATAATCTACTAAGTCTCTTAAATATCATTTTACACCATGAAGTGTGTACACACACACACACACACACACACACACACACTGAATTTGTTAATTATGCTTTACCATTAAAAATACTTGCTTGAGTTTGCTGCTTGGCTATGAGTAATTATATGCTTTTATGAATATACCTATTCACCCTTCAAATTTAAAATGAAAATACTTTTATTTTAATTCCTCCTCCTTTCCACTATTAAGTACATCAGAAAAACTGAAGATTTGAAACAGCTTTTCTATTCCTTTGAGAACTTATTGGAGTAAGAAAAAAACTTAGTATTCCAAAGCTCCTAATTTAGTGGGGTAAATATGTTTTACAATCAGATAGACTGGTTCCCAAATCTTACTGTACTTTTAAACCTGGGCTTGTTAACCTATCTTCTGCAAGATTTAGGTTTCTTGCATAAATTACACAAATTGGGATACCATTCTTTAAAATATGAAGCTTTTGTAAGCACTAGATAAAACTAAAATCCTATTGCCTAGCACATGATTGGCATTAAAAATGTCCCCTTTTAGAGCAATAAAAATGATTATCTTATTTCAATGAAATCCTAATATAAATGAATAACTATTAACAAACTATTTAATGCTATGCTTTTCAACTGAGCTACTCCTTTTATTATTTAATCAGTATATGAGAAGACAGAAGTCATTTACTTCTTTGGAAATACTTTAACTATTTCAATTCAACATGTAAAGAAGAGCATTTTTAGTTCATTTTAAAAGTAATTGAATTTTCCCAGACTTTTGGAAGATCTGCACAGATGTCAAAGTATGATGAAGGCTTTTAAAACTGACACTGGATATTACCTGTCACAGGCGATTTATAGTTACTACACGTCAGTCTTATGCTTTCCAGCATTCAATAAATTTTTAATGTCAGTTTTATGCTTCTAGGCATTCAATGGATTTTTACTGAGCACCTAATATATATTCAAGGCAAGAGACAAGGTAGGTCCAAAGTATAAGAATTGGTTTAGGCATTAGAGAAATACTGGCTTTTATGTTAATTAAGGCTTTGGAAAAATTTTTATGTTTGTTAGGTTGAATCATATGAAAATGCCAATTTACCTGACTAATTCTGAACTAAAAAGAACAATTTTATATGGTTTATATTAGTAATTAGCACTCTATAATGTCTGATAGTTATATTTTAAATGTATATTTTAATCATAAGTTAAAAAATTTGTAATATTTTCAAATTATATAATTTATTTTATAAAACAAATATTGTTTTGCATGTCATAGTGGGACATTATAACAAATACACTCCATCACACAGATTTCAGAAATAAGTAAACCGGGGCGCCTGGGTGGCTTAGTTGATTAAGCGGCCGACTTCAGCTCAGGTCACGATCTCACGGTCTGTGAGTCCGTGAGTTCGAGCCCCGTGTCGGGCTCTGGGCTGATGGCTCAGAGCCTGGAGCCTGCTTCTGATTCTGTGTCTCCCTCTCTCTCTGCTCCTCCCCCGTTCGTGCTCTGTCTCGGTCTCAAAAATAAATAAACGTTAAAAAAAAAAAAAAAAAAAGAAATAAGTAAACCAATAATTATCCTTTTTCCATCACATATTGATGGCTTATTTTGCATGTACTAAATGTTACATCCAGTGAAAATACAAAGATTAATCAGGATGGTACCCTATAAAACCTATAGTTTAATTGAACAGATACAGATAATTATTGTATGTATCAGAATGTTTAAAGTAGTCAAAGTAAATTCAAAGGAAGATGGGATCAATTTTCACTGAGGGAATCCAGAAAGGTTTTACAGGCTGTTAATACAGATGAGTCTGGACTATATCAAGACTGGACACTTAGGGGAGTGAGGCCTGGATATATGGTCAGGTATTTTCAAATGAGAAAAAAGTCTGAAAAGACCTGGATACATTTTAAAAGGTTAAAAAGAACCCCATATTTTAATAAATAGTTCATTTGCCGTCTGCAAACATCAGTGGAAAACATCTCTTCAACATGTCTTATCAAAGCCCTCATATTATTCTGAAAACCAATGGAGTTACTTAGAGTCATGACATTTACATTTTAATGTTGATAAAGATTATAAAGATGTAAACTATGGTAGTAGTAAAGCAGTGAAAGAGATAGGAGAGATGGAGGCTGCCATATATACATATATATGCATATATATATATATATATATATATATTTTTTTTTTTTTTTTTTTTTTTTTTTAGAGACAGAGACAGAGAGAGAGAGAGAGAGAGAGAGGCAGAAGGAAGAGAGAGAATCTTAGGCTCCACGCACAGTGCAGAGTCTGATGTTTGGCTTGATCTCACAACTGTGAGATCATGACCTGAGCCGAAATCAAGTCTGACCTTAACCAACTGAGCCACCCAGGTGCCCCAAAAGGACTGCTATTTTACATAGGATAGTAGTAAAGAGCTCACTGAAGTGTTAGCATCTACCAGAAACTGTAATGGAGTGAGAGATGAAAGCATTTGGGAGAAGAGAAATCTAGGTAGAGACACAGTAAATGCAAGGCCTCTGAGGTAAGAGTGTGCTTGGTATGTTCAAGAGATAGCAAAGAAGCCAATATAGCTTGTAATGAGAGAGAATGAAAGTGTTTTAGAGAAGATCAGAAGGTATCTAGGGTAAATCATGTATGAACTCGCAGAGCCACAATAAGGACTCTGGATTTTGTTCTAAGCATGCTAGAAAGCCAATGGAAGGTTTTGAACCAAGAGTGTGAAAATACATGACTTGGCTTTTAAAGGACAACTCTGGCTACAATGTGTACTAGGATGGCAATTTTGTCATACAGAATTCAATAACCAGAGTCTTCAAGATGATTTTTACCACCAAAATAAATTCATTATCCCTGTCCCTAAATTTGCTCCCCATTGTGAATTACCTATACTTATGAAGGGCACCACCATCCACCAATGTGCCCACATAACCAATCTAAAAATCATCTTTGACTCTGCTTTCTTCCTTATAGCCAGACACCACATATTTATTCTACCCAAACAGCTTCATTCTGTCTTCTTTGCTTTTACTGCTGTTACAAGAGGAATGAAGCATGTTTAACCTGGACCCCTACAGAAGCCTACTTAAACTTGCTGTCTATATACTGGACCCTTCTCTAATTAATTCTTCAAGCCTGAGAAAGATGAATGTGAACTTTCTTAACTTTAAATCTGATCATGTATTTACTGTCTAGAAGTCTTTCAGCAGCTCCATATATCTTATAAGATAGAATCTCAACTGCTTAATTTTGTCCAAAGTACTTTATAATCTAGTTTGTCTTTCAATTATGCTATACCTCTCACTACACCTCACTCACTTAAAGCTCTACCAGTGAAAGGAAAAAAAGTCTTGTTGGAATCACTTGAAAGACTTTTCCCCAGAATAAATGTGCTTTTCTGGAGATTGAGATTTGTTTTTCCAAGAGGGCATGGCCTTCCACTGAAAATGACTGATAGAGCTAATATTCTATCTACCTCAGATATGTTGGGAAAGAAATAGGTTAAGAGTTTCTGCTACAGCCATACAAAAGCACTTCTATTTCTTAGAATAAGCCATGCTATTCAACAGTTCCTTACTCTATCTGCTGGGTTTACCCATCATCTTCCCTAGAAAATAATTCCCTTTTAAACTCCAAATCATCCTTAAAATCTCATGCTAAGACTTTAATGATTTCTTCTGGTAGTTAAGTGATCCTTACCCACTGTTTCTAAAGTAACTTGGACAAATCACTATTATATAATTATTTACAGGTGATATCTCCTTTTTGGACAGTAGGGCTTTTGAAAGTGGAAATATTACCTGTTAAGTACCTATTATAAGGCATAATTTTATTACATTCATACTCCAGAGCCCAGCTGTTAAGACCTTAAAATAAATTAAATATTCCACATAACTTCAATTTACAATTTTCCCTAATCTCGTAGAGATATACTTTGACCTTTTGAGAGGTTTAAAGATGAGAAAGGAAAACAGCTAAGACCAAATCTAGACAGAAATAACTGGCAGGTCTACGTCAGAGACTACAGAAGCTGTTATATGCTCTGGACCTCCACCTGACCCCTTCCCTAATTAACAAATCTCCTAATTAAAAATAAAAGGCTATTGGAAAATAATCTTTTGTTTTAGCAGGATGCTCATAGTTCTGTTCATTTTGGACCTGTATTTATCGTAAGTTATCTATTTGTTTTACTTTTAATATGTCCATAAACCTGTTCAATTTGGGGGTGGAATGGGCAATTACAGACCACTTCAAGAATAGTGAAACCTATGGCCTTCTCATTCAGCCATTCATTCAAACACACTCCATTTTCCTTTAACTTCAAAGGGTTCATAAACATCTCAATCTAATCCATCAACTGTATATTTAAAAATCTTATTCTAGAGGGTGGTAGCTGGATAAATTTAAATATACCCATGCACTCACAACTCCAAGAACACTACTGCCTTAAAACAAAAAAGTCCAAATTGATAAAAATGAAAAATGCTCAAAACTAAAGGTCAATACTAAAAATAAAAACACAGAAAAAACAACATGCTATCATGTATTATATATCAAATAGAAAAAATTGTATTTCTCTAAAGATAAAAATTTATTTGAAATATGGCATATAATCTAATTTTAATTACTAGGCTTAAAAAATCTTACTTATTAACATATGCACATTTCTCTCTTTTCAGCATCTTCCCAGATTTCTTTGGGTGGGTAGGTAGGGTGCATAACTCCAAGTAAAAAATTCCACCCCTGCTCCTCCCCAATTTTAAATTCTTAAACGAAAACACACACACAAAAACCTCCCCAAACAAAAATAACTTTAATTCTGAAATTACTTTAGAAATACCTATAAATATTAAAGAAACATTAATTTTCAGAGGCAAGATCTTTAAAATAATTTAGTTAAGACTACCAATGTAGATTTTATAATAAGTCCACCTTTCTAAGACTTTTTGGAAATTATAAAATTATAGAACCCTAGATTGGAAAGAACCTTTACAATAATCTGGTTCAGTGGTTCCCAACATTTTCTCTTCTACATTATACCTCAGAACAAGGACACATTCTCATTAGTAACAACTGTTCCCCATAAAAATGATTCTCAGTGAGGAGTTACATGCCCACACCAGATTCCCCAAGAACTCACAGGTCTAGTCCAATCAGTACTGCTAGAATGTCCTGTCTTTTCATTTGTCCTTTCCTAAAAACCCATGATAGAGTGATAGAAAACTCATTAGAGCCCAAATTTTTAAAAGTAAACTTTTTGTCTTAGAACAATTTCAGATTCACAGAAAAGTTGCAAATATGGATGGTCCTTTACTCACATAACTAAATTTTTTCTTGATTGATTTTGGTAGGAGTAAGCAATTTTAAAAACATTATTTTAAAAACTATTTGTTTCCAACTTATTTTATTGTCAATACTTTCAAATTTGGAGGCTAAATTGGTCTTAGAAATCAAAAAACAGTGTTTAAACAGCAAAAGCACAGTAAGCACAAAAATGCAAAAACTGTGGCACTACACAGACCGTGAAAAGGATACTTGTTTACAGTGTAAGAGCTTACAGAAGAAGGCAGAGCACCTTGTTTGACCTCAGCTGTGAGCATGCACATCAGACGATCACATTTTTCATCCCTCTGTGCATGTTCACGAATGACTGTGAAGGTGCCGCAAGTACTGATGCTGGGGTCACAAATAAATTTTATCAGGTGGGTGAATTCACACATATGGAATCTACAAATCATGAGGACTGACTGTATAGGTTTACATTTATAATTTATAGTACTTACCTTTGAAGAGCCATTTGAATACATCTGTATCATGTTCTCTGCACCTTGTTTTACTTTAAGTTCTATATCCAATTGTTTTTGTAAAGCCATCAATCTATTATTGCTAGTGGAACAACGAGGGTCACTGCTAGGGGTATCTGGAGTCCTTGGGCAATCTGTAAATTAAATAGTTATATCAAAATTACTAGGACAAATTGCTGTTTAAAAATGAATGTTAATATTCTCAAAGAATAAAGAATTACAGGGTTTGAGATGAGCTTAATGTCACCTAAATGGAATCTCTTTATACTTACAGATAATGTAAGACTACAAGCCAAGAAAATGTTCAAGTAGAGTTGCAGGATCATCTGCCAGGGATATACTGAGTCTGAAACTGAATTAGAGCATCGCCCCAAGTTTTCTCAACACTATTATGTTTAAATTAAATTAATTTGACTAATCTATTCAAAATATCCAACAATTAAACTAAATCTCTATTCATTACCTGACTAGAGAGCAAAGCACATTTAAACATTATACAAATTCCTCTAAAGTAATTCTTTTTAAGTAGAACTAAGGATACTTCAAATATAATGCCAGCATTCTTTATAGTAATAATCTAAGCACATATATAAAGGACTTCACATTTTGTTTTCTATTAGGAGGATGTTCAGTCACAATGGAAAATGTTTCAAAGATACTGACTGATACCACACTGCTGGTATGGGGATATCCAAAAATTCAAGTCCATGGCTTCTCATAAAGCATACGTGGTGCTTCTATTTTAAAACAAAAACAAAAACTTCAGCTAGAACCTTCTCATTATTTTGAATAATCCATTATCATTGAAATACTAATAATACATCATGAATACTAAAATTCATCATGTTGAAGTTCATTATTTTGTGTTTTATCTGCCCTAGGTCTCTCGTCATAAAAAAAATAAGCTAGAAGATGAGAGTACTAGACCTGATTTAGTTATAAGTATTGGCAATCACTGGAAAACTGTCTAAACTGCAAGTTACTTAACTTTGTGCTTCAGGGTTCCCTTCTCTCCTCTGCAATAAAAGATGGTGTGACCAACTGATTTTAATGAGTATGTTTTATATTTGGCTTTACATTCCTTCAAAAAATTCATTAGTTTAAAAACATTTCAACATAATTTGTTAACTGACTTGCAAAAATACAGGTGCTATGCTAAATAATGACATAAAATACCATTTTATCATTTATATACTATGTTACAAAGTGTACGTCCTGATGTAAGTGCTCTATAAACTCATCCATCCTCATAAATAGCCCTGTAATGAGCACTGCACCCATATTTCAGAAACAAACAAACAAACAACAAAAAAAACTAGGGTACAGAGTAGTTAAGAAACTGGCCCAAGATCATATACCTAGTAAGTTACTTCCATACCAAAGTCTACCTTAATTCCTGCGCTAAGCTGCTTTTTTGCCATTTAAAAACATTGTAAACAACTATGCTAGCTTCTGCGTGTGTGCATACTTACATATATGACAGTATAATTACACACACACAAATACATAAATATATGCATATTAATCTTAAATTTAAAATAACTTGAGACAGATATTATCCACATTTTACACATCAGGAAATAGGCAAAGTTGCACAATTATTGAACTGAGATTCAAATTCAAGAAAGGTTTCTACTGTAACTGAATTTCTTGCATTATAAATGAGCTGCTCCAAAAGGTGATTTTGTAGAGGACATATTCTTATAAAAAACTGATATTAAGTATAGACAACTTTTCAGATTAGGCTCACAAAAGAACTACTTAACATATTGCTATGGACAGAATATTTATGTGTCCCCAAAAACGCATGTGTTGAAGCCCTAGTGTGATGGTATTGGGGGTGAGCCCTCTGGGAGGTAATTAGATCATTAGGATGCTCTTTCTCTGTCATGTAAGGATGCAGAGAAAAGATGTTGCCTACAAACCAGGCAGAGGGCCATTACTAGAACTTTGCCCCTGCTGGCACTTTGATCTCAGTGTTCCCAGCCTCGAGAACTGTGAAAAACAAATATCTGTTATTTAAGTCTCCCCATCTATGGTATTTTGTTGAAGCAGCCTAAACTAAGACATACACACACATATATATATATAATAGTAGTTAAGAGTACCCAGGTTTGAATCTTAGTTTTGGAACTGAGATTCAGTACAAACCAGGTCATAGAAGGTAAGTTACTTAACAGCTCTGTGCCTCACTATCCTTACTGTTAAAAAAGTAAAAACAGCATCAAGCTCACAGGATTATTATGACTGAATAAGTTACATGTACAGAGCTTAGAAAAGGGCATGGTGCATGATATTCAATAAACATTAGCTAGTCATACTCATTGTATGAAGTATAAGCATATCTCCTGTTGAGGCCACAAATGAAATTCACATTAGTAATGACTGAACAGTTAGGTGTATTCAGATCATGAATAATTAGGTTTTCTTTGTTTTTTTAAACTTTTCTTAACATAAATGATAAACGACTCTTGAAAGAAATCATAACCACATAAAATATGGCATACAAAGTTAATTTATAGTAAGCACATTTTAAAAAAGAACTGGGATGCATTCACAGAAGGCTCTCAGTTGAGAAAAGTGTGGAAATGTGTTATCTATAAAATAGTTGATGGTGTTTAGTTTAGGATGAGAAAGAGAAAGGATTCTTGTTAAATATCTGTCTATGAAAGAAACTGTCCACTTACAGAGAATTAGGGCAAGAGAATTAGAACAAATGGGTAAAGGTAGTGAGGGCAAAAATTTTATCACAGAATATAAAGAAATTCTTTACATTTTGAATTATTTAACAATGAAAT
This sequence comes from Panthera onca, assembly GCF_046562875.1. Taxonomy (NCBI): domain Eukaryota; kingdom Metazoa; phylum Chordata; class Mammalia; order Carnivora; family Felidae; genus Panthera; species Panthera onca. The sequence continues at coordinate 146,573,291 of NC_138346.1, forward strand.
AGTTCCATTAAAATGCAATAAAATCCTTGTCTCTGGAGGCATTTATACAGAAGCTAGATTATAATCTGTAAAGGATGCTGTATGAGAAATTACTGCACATTAAAATAGGTTGTACTAAGGCAGTGAATGATCCATTGATTCTAACAGTCTATGAATTTGTAACAGTATTATAACATCTAACACTATTTTTATAGAAAAGTACTGTCAGTTTTAATAAGGATTAGAAGAACATAAGAAATAATATAATGATTAGGAGTCTGGGCTCTGGAGGTCCGAATGCCTGGGTTAAAATCCTGTGGCTACTGCTTACTGGTGTGGTCTGGGTCATACATTTACATCTCTGTGTTGCAGTTTCCTCAGCCACAAATTGGGGGTTATTGTGAAGATAAAGCCTGTGCAGTGCTTAGGCCAATGTTTAGGGCTCAATAAAATTACATGTCAGGGCACAGTTAAGTAGCTGGTATTTCTGCTTATTTAATCTTCGAAAGAATTCACAAAGTTTTGTAATATAACCTCACTTTACAAATAAAAACAAGCAAAACTTAATTCAAGTAATTTGCAAAAGTCAAAAAGTGTATGCCAAGGCAGAAATTTAACCTTAGGTCTTGTTTTATAAAGCCCATTTTTTACTCCTTTAGAAGTTAGAGAAACACTTTTCTGTCCTCCTCAGATTTCACCTATTTTTCCTTTTTTCTTAAAAAAAATTTTTTTTAACATTTATTTATTTTTGAGAGACAGAGAGATAGACCATGAGCAGGGGAGGAGCAGAGAGAGAGGGAGACACAGAATCCGAAGCAGGCTCCAGGCTCTGAGCTGTCAGCACAGAGCCTGATGTGGGGCTCGAACTCACAAACTGCGAGTTCATGACCTGAGCCGAAGTTGGACGCTTAACCGAATGAGCCACCCAGGTGCCCCTTTTTAAAAAAATTTTTTTTTAACATTTATTTATTTTTGAGAGACAGAGAGAGACAGAACATGAGCAGGGGAGGGGAGGAGAGAGAGGGAAACAGAATCCAAAGCAGGCTCCATGCTCTGAGCTGTCAGCACAGAGCCTGGTTTTTCCTTTTGTTTGTTTGTTTTTTTTTTAAAGTTTTTATTTATTTTGAGGGAGAGTGAGTGAGCATGAGCGGGGGAGAGTGAAGGGGACAGAGAGAATTCTAAGTAGGCTCCAGACTGTCAGCACAAACCCCGAGATCAAGACCTGCGCTGAAACCAAGAATCCAAGAGCTGGATGCTCAACCAACTGAACCACCCAGGCGCCCCAATCTATTTTTCCTTTTAATGAACTACTTTTCTTCTCTCCAGTTTCCTTTGTTACAGGTTATGGTAAATTACAGCATTATAAAACATATGGTTGCCGGTATATTTGCTAAACACTTTTCTTCACATAAAACACATTTCAAAACAGGGGCGCCTGGGTGGTTCAGTTGGTTGAGCATCCGACTTCGGCTCAGGTCACAATCTTGCGGTTTATAAGTTGTGAGTTCAGGCCCCACGTAAGGCTCTGTGCTGACAGCTCAGAGCCTGGAGCCTGCTTCGGATTCTGTGTCTCCTTCTCTCTCTGCCCTTCCCCCACTTGTGCTCTGTCTCTGCCTATCAAAAATAAATAAATGTAAAAAAAAAATTAAAAAAAAAACCACATTTCAAAACAGCGCTTACTAGAATTCCCCATTAATGTTCTCTTCTTTCAAAAAAGGCAATTTTTAAAAATTTTGTAAGATGAAATTATTTTTCCACTCTAAGAACAGCAAATGTTGAATTTCTTTTTTTTTTTTTTAATAAAATGTTTATTTTTGAGAGAGGGGGTTGGGGAGGGGCAGAGAGAGACAGATACATAGAATCCAAAGCAGGTTCCAGGCTCTGAGCTGTCAGCACAGAGCCCAATGCGGGGCTCAAACTCACAAGCTGTGAGATCATGATGACCTGAGCCGAAGTCTGATGCTTCACCAACTGAGCCACCCAGGTGCCCTTGAATCTATTCTTAAGTAGATAGCTCAGAGCCTGGAACCTGCTTTGGATTCTGTGTCTCCCTCTCCCTCTGCCCCTCCCCTGCTTGCGCTCTGTTGGGCTCTCTCTCAAAAATAAATAAAAGCATTAAAAAATTAAAAAAAAAACCCAACTATATGTTATACATATTCACTAAGAAGGCTTTAATATAATGTTTACATAGTAGAATCAGAGAGGTCCCAAATAAAGTCCCACCTTCAGAGCTAGGCATTAAAGGCTGTATGCTGACTAGGTCTAAGTTAACTTTCCATTACTGTTTTTCATGAAACTCTATGTTCACTTAAAAAAAAAAAAAATCTCTATCATCCCAGAATGCAATGCACTTGGCTTCCTCCATACTACTGTTAACTCAGCTTAGGCATTACTTTTTTCTTTGCTAACCATCCCCCAATCTGATCCCCTTTTTAATATGTTTTCAAAGCATACCTTCTTCCCATATATATATATATATATATGTGTGTGTGTGTCTATATATATATGTGTATACATATATATATATAATATAGTGTTACAATAATCTATTTTCATGTCTGTTTTCCCTCTAAGACTACAAGCATCTTCAGTGCTGGGACTTATACTTAGCTATTTTAATGGATGAGTTTAACACCAAATTAGATATAGAAAAATAGCAGATTACTCATGAAAAATAAGGAAGTTTAAAAATGAGGTGGGGGGAATACAAAATGAAAGATTAAAAGACACAGAGGGCAAAAAAAAAATCTAAATCTGTGTTTCAGAAGCAAAAAAGAAAAATGATTCAAAGACATTATGTGAACAGATAATGACAAATTTTTCAGAACTTATAAAAATATCAATCCATAAATTCAAGCTATTCAATCAACTTCAGACAGAAATATACAGAGGAAAAGAGTCCACACATGGACACATCATGGTAAAACTTCAAAAAATCAAAGACAAAGAGAAAATCTTAAGAGCAGCCAAGGAAAGGGTACTTTTAAGGAGATACTGTAGATTAACAACAGACTTTTCAAAAATAGTAATGAAAGCTAGAAGAAGACAGAATGACAGTTTCCTTACAAGATACAATTATCAAGCTTATATTGCAAACTCAGTGAAAATACCTTTTAAGAATAAAGAAAAAATTAAAGACTACCAAGATGGAAAGAATGTCACAACTATAAACTCTTAAAAAGAAAACTCTAAAAGTGATTAGAAATAGGTATATCAAAAGAAAAATAAGGAATGAAGAGCACAGAAAATGGTTTACTGCGAGAAACCTTAAATGACCACTATATATCAATCAATAATAAAGTAATGTAAAGGTTTCAAGAAGCTAGAATAAAAAACTAGGCATTCTAAGGCCTTTGAATTCTATGGAGATGGGAAAGAACAGTGATTAACACTACAGTCTCTGATAAGAATGCATTTTGTACTGTTTAAATTAACTAAAATTTCCAAAATAATTGACTCATGTTTCAAAATACTATAAAAATGGCAAGAAAGAAGAAACACTGAAAGCACAAAATATAAACCCAAATATATCAGTAATTATTTAAATCTAATGGACCAAATGATCTAGGTAAAAGACAAAGACTTTAGACTGATTAAAAGATTTGTCTAGGTAAAAATGAGTAAAATTAAACTCAACTATATGTATTATTTACAAGAGACATATCTAAAACATAGTAATACAGAAAAGTTGAAAGTAAAAGACTAGAAAAAAATATTCAATCAATAATCCCAACCCCCAAACTATATTTACAACAGACAAAAGATACTTTTCAGGCACAAAAATAATTGGAGATAAGAAAGTCATTTCACAATGATAAAAGGTTCAATTCATCATAAAGACCAATCAATCCTAATTAGTGGGTGCCCAATAACATGGACACAAAAGAAAGTAAAATTGACAGAATTCAAAAGAAAACAGCAATTTCACATTCCATTAAATATTAACAGTGTTTTTAGTAATTAATAGAATAAGCAGACACAAATCCAGTAAGGATGCAGATTTTAACACTACAACTAAATGCTTAACCTATAAACATACTAAGGATAACACGCAACAACTGGAGAATGTGCATTATTTTTTTGGCACACACAGAACATAAAACAGGTATCAACACAAGGCACTACAGTAAAATTTAAAAAAAAAATCAATAAATAAAGGATAACTGGGAAGTCCTCATGTTTAATAAGAAACAACACTTTAAAAAATTATTTATTTACTTTTGAGAGAGACCACATGCAAGCAGGAGAGGGGCAGAGAGAAAAGGGGAAAGAGAATCCCAAGGAGGCTCCACCTAGAGCCTGGTGTGGTGCTAGATCTCCCAAACCCAGAAATCATGACCTGAGCTAAAGTCAAGAGTCGGATGCTTAACTGCCTGAGCCACCCAGGCACCCCTCACATTTTTTTTAAGAGAGTGTGTGTGCAGCCAGGTACCCCAAGAAATTCACTTTTAACCAGTTCATGAGACCACAAAGACATAATGAAAATGAGAAAATATTTCAGGGGTGTCTGGATGGTGCAGTTGGTTAAGTATCCAACTCTTGATTTTGGCTCAGTTCATTACCTCATGGTCGTGGGATCAAGTCCCATGTGGGGCTCCACGCTGAGCATGAAGCCTGCTTGAGATTCTCTCTCTCCCTTTCCCTCTGCCTCTGCCCCTCCCCTACTTGTAGGTGCAGTCTCTTTCTCAAGAAAAAAAAAGAAAGAAAAAGAAAAAATATTTCAAACTCATTAAAAACTTTAGGTGATATCGGCATCATGGTGTCACAGATGTTCCTCCTTTTTGTCTTTCTTTTTTAACAATAAATTACATATCCATCTATGTGTAATTTGTGGTATCTAGCATCATAGGCCAAAGGACCTGGGAGCCATCTTATCCACATTAGCATCCAGTAATAGGCAGACAAATCTTGGTAACCCAAAGAGAATCAAAGACTTAAACATAAGACCTGATACCATAAAACTCTTAGAAGAAAATGTAGGAAAGAGCCCTCAACAATAGCCATGACAATAGTTTTTTGGATATAACACCAAAAGCACAAGCAACAAAAGCAAAAATAACTTCAATCCACATCAAACTAAAAAGTTTCTGCACAGCAAAAAACAACAAAATGAAAAGCAACATACAGAATGGGAGAAAATGTTTGCAAATTATCTAATAAAGGGTTAATATCCAAAATACATAAAGAACCCACACAATGCAATAGTAAAAAGGAGAAAAATCTGATTAAAAAGTGGGTAGAGGAACTAAATATTTTTTTTTCCCCCCGGAAGAAAGCATTCAATCATCAAGAAGACAAGAGGTAATGAGTGTCCTCAAGGCTATGGAGATACAGGAACCCTTGTACACTGGTGGTGGGAATGTAAATTGGTACAGACATTATGAAAAAGTATGAAGGTTCCACAAAAAATTAAAAATAGAACTACCATATGATTCAGTAATCCCACTCCTGGGTATATATTTAAAGGAAATTATACTCACAATAGCCAAGATATGGGGAAAAAACAAAACAAAACAAAACCCTAAGGATCCATCAATAGTAGTATGGATAAAGAAGACACAGGGTGTGTGTGTTTGTATTTATACGCACACACAATGGAATATGTATTATTCAGCTAGTTATGACAACATGGATGGACCTTGAGGACATAATGCTGAATGGGGTAAGACAGATAATATGTATGTTATCCCTTCTATATGGAATCTAAAGAAGCCAAGATGTGACAAAACAGAAAGTAGAATGGTGGTTACAAGATGCTGAAGGGTATGAAAATTGAGGACATGTCTTTAAGGGTACAAACGTGGAACTGGTAAATAGGTCCTGGAGATCTAATGCACAGCAGAGACTAGATTTTAATTGTTCCCACCACATAAAAGATGATAATGATGTGACTTGATAAAGGTGTCAGCTAATGCTAGGGTGATAATAATATTACAATATATAATGTATCAAACCAACATGCTGTATCCCTTAAACTTATAAAATGTTACATGTAAATTATATATCAATGAAAATAAATTTAAAAATTTACATATGGAAACTTCTATGATGCAACTAAGCAATACTGAGAGGATTATTCATAAGCCCTGAACACATATATTAGAAAAGAGAATAAATTTAAGATGCAAAGCATCTGTCGAGTTGTTTTGTTTTTTGTTTTTTGTTTTTTTTTTCAGTTTATTTATTTTGAGAGAGAGAGAGCAAACAGGGTAGGGGCAGAGAGAGAGGGGGAGAGAGATCCCTGTGTAGCGTCAGCACAGAGCCTGAAGTGGGGCTCGAACTCATCACGAACCATGAGATCATGACCTGAGCCAAAATCAAGAGTCAGAGGCTTAACCAACTGAGCCACCCAGGCACCCCTCAAGTTAGTTAAAAAAAAAAAAAAAAAAAAAAATCCATGTAATTCCAAAGAGAACAGGAGAAAGGAAGTATTAAGGTCAGAGCAGAGATTAACAAAATAAAATACACAAAAGAAAGGATCAGTAAAGTGTGTGTGTGTGTGCGCGTGTGTGTGTGCGCGCGTGTGTGTGCGTGCGCGTGCGTGAGAGGGGGGAGGAGTGAAGGGGGCATAATGATAATATGGGAAATCTCAGAAAAGTGATCAAAGAAGAAAAATGGAGAACATACCAATATTATCAATGAATGAGGGAATGTTACTATAGATAAATGTGGACTTTAAATGAATAACAGATGTTATAAATTTTGTCAATAAATTTGAAAATTAAATGGACATCTTAAGAAACTAATGTCACCAAAATTAAGTTAAAAAAGGATAACAATTACCTATAAAATTCAAAGTGCTATGAGACACCTTAAACTAAAACGTTAGAAAATATTTGCAATCTGTAAGTACCTGACGCTATAGATTGACTAACTTCATACTCCATCTTCAATCTCCTCTCTTGCTTAAAATAAGAGGCAAGGGGGAAAATAAAACAAAATTTCTCAGTCTCACTTGCAGTTGGGGGTTAGGAAGAAGGCAGTGCATGTTGCATGTGACCCAATCCTACTGCAGATACAAGTATGACATCTGTAGGTTTATTTTTCTGAGAATGGTTTTGCTTTTCTGATAAAAAGAGACTTGCTAAGCTTTCATCATCCTGGTGGAATAAAACTTGGATTTTAATAAGAGCTCAAGAAAAGGCTGTGAGGTAATCCTACAAAGTGGGCAATCAGATCAGAAGAAACCTAAAAACAGAAAGCTCAAAAAGTGCCATCCATAATGGCTGAATTATTTGTTGACTTGTCTTTGGCTTGGGATGACTGTGGGGAAGGAGAATGGATATTCTTTAAAAATTCCTACTGCTCTCAGGGCGCTTGTGTGGCTCAGTCGGTTAAGCATCTGACTTCGGCTCAGGTCATGATCTCGCAGCTCATGAGTTCAAGCCTTGTGTCTGTGCTGACAGCTTGGAGCCTGGAGCCTGCTTTAGACTGTGTCCCTCTCTCGCTCTGCCCTTTCCCTGCTCATGCTCTCTCTCAAGAATAAATAAACATTAAAAAAAAAAATTCCTACTGCTCTCACATAGGCCTGATGCAGGAAATCATATCATCTATGTGGCCACCAAAAAGTTAGTTTAAATTTATTTTAATTGGCCTCAGGTTGATAATGCTTCTAGGCATCTTACTAAAAATATGCAAATCTTCTTTTAAAAAAATGCATTTTAAATCCAGACTTAAAAGAATTCCCACAGATAAAGTTCCAGTGAAAATGTGCACACAATTAGAAATCACAAAGCTCAGGTAGAAAAAAATTCACCACTAGTGAGAACACTACACTGTAATGTGGCAAAAATTTCACTTATTATCATTATTTTCTACCACATGTGAAAAAGTGTACCTAATAGGTAAAACTAAATACAAAGGATATCAAAAGAATGACGAGGACAAGAGACTGTAAAATATTAACAAAACAGAACTTCTAGTATTAAAAATTATATAACAGAAATTAGAAATACAATATATGTGAAAAAGAGCAAGCTGGTCACAGGTAAAAAGAATATTGGAGAAATGGAGAGGATTTGAAGAAACTGTCAATGCATCTAATTGGAGTTCTAAAATGAAAGAGTTGAGAGTATATAGGAGATGCAATATTCAAATAAAAAACAAGGGCTAAGAATTTCCCATAATTGATGAAATATATAATCTCAGATTCAGGAAACCTAATAAATCCTAAGCAAATCAAATGAAAGGAAATCTACACCATTTTATTAAAAAAGCAGAACACTGCAGACAAATATTATCTTAAGAAAAGCTAGGGAAGTATCTTTTTAGAGTGTATACCTTCAGGACGAAAAAGAAACAAAATAATTCTAGAAGGAAGGTCTAAAAAGCATGAGGAAATGGTGGACAAAGAAAATGATAAACATATGGGTAATTATAAACCAACAATGACTATATGAAACAATAATTAGACCTAATTTGTGGAACTGAAGATAAAATGATAGAACTAGAATACGGACAACAATGGCATATAAGTTAAGTGTAGTTAAGTAGACTGGATTTAAAGTATTCTAAGTTTGTTGTGTGGTATGAAAAGAAGGTATCCCATTCACAGTCCAGCTGACAAACAGAAACCACACTAGATATTTTGAACAAAGGGAATTTAATACAGGGAACTGGTTACATCATAAATATCTAGATATTATGCCAAGGAGGAGGGACAAAACAGTGATAAAATTAAAGAGTTTAGTCAGGTGTACTGCTTTGGAAGTCACCAGAAAATATGATGTAGTTAAAATGTCCCCAGGGAGGAGATTTTCCAGAGCCAGAATGAGGAGTAAAAACAATTTGTTAGTAATTTCACCAACAACATTTAGAGCAAAAGATACGCTGTTTTTGGAGCTTTTAGTATTTTCTCCAAAACCACAACTGAGCAGTTGGCTTCCAAGATGAATTAGAGTTCTAGAACATAGGAACAATCCATATCCTTAGAAGGCTCCTGATTACTTAAGGTCCAGCCTTAAACTGGCTCCTTCATTTGGAGGTATATAGTAACACAGCTGACCCTGAGTCTTCCCAACCCCAAGAAAGCTTCCTCAGACTTTATCTACATCCAACAAGAGGTTTCATGTTCAGAATTAGAAGAGCGTAGGTGCTCATAACTGACCTTTCGTCAAGCTATTAAAATGTCTTATTCACAAAACACCCTAGAAAGGGCATATACAGTCTATCCTCCAGGTTTTACAAATGAGAAAAACAAGGCTTAGAGGGGATGCAAGTGGTGTACAACCATACAACTATATAATGGTCCAACTTGGATGAGATCTCAGATCATATAACCTTTGATCTTTATTTTATACACAGCTGGTGCCCAGTGATCAATATTCATTAACTGGTACTTATACAGCCAGGATGGCTGATTATGGAATAAGTCTATTTACTTATTGCATTAAAAAAGATAGCACGAGGAAATACTGTTGAAACAAACCTAGCCAAATCTAAATTAATAAAAGTAGTAGTATGATGAAGCACTCTATCTCCCTCACAAACTTCAATCTCAAGTCTTAGCTACTGTTCACTCACCATCATTCTGGTATTTACCTGGTATTTATAAACAGATATTTTAAGAATAAACTGCTCCAGAATCTTGCCATGTGTTACAGTTATATTAAATGTTTGTATTCCCCCCCAAAGCCAGCTTTTTTATTTAAACAAAATGGCTCACCTTATATAGCCATCTCAACATGCTCAGACTATAGGAATACTCATGTATTATTAATGGATGCTTATTTTTTTGTGTACTCAGGATGGCCTCTGTCATATGTCATCAATTAAAGTAATGTCACTGAGAACTTTTTTCTTTTTTTTTTTTTGAAGTTTCCTTTCTTTTCTTTTTTTTTTTTTTTAAGTTTATTTTATTTTGAGAGAGGGAGTGGAGGGGCAGAGAGAGAAGGAGTGAGAATCCTAAGCAGGTTCCATGCTGTCAGCCCAGAGCCTGACATGGGGCTTGAACTCACAAATGTGAGATCACGACCTAAGCCGACATCAAGAGTCAGATGCTTTTAAATTTTTTTTTTTTTTTCAACGTTTTTTATTTTATTTTTGGGACAGAGAGAGACAGAGCATGAACGGGGGAGGGGCAGAGAGAGAGGGAGACACAGAATCGGAAACAGGCTCCAGGCTCCGAGCCATCAGCCCAGAGCCTGACGCGGGGCTCGAACTCACGGACCGTGAGATCGTGACCTGGCTGAAGTCGGACGCTTAACCGACTGCGCCACCCAGGCGCCCCGAGAGTCAGATGCTTTTAACCAACTGACTCAGGCACCCTGCTGAGAAATTCTGTAACTAGTACAAACTGTGGTTTAGCTTTCTTAATATTTTATAAAAATAGCATGGATAAGATTGTGGGCTGTAACATTTTTTTGTTTAAGCTGAAATAAACAACGTAGGCATGAAAAATTTCAGAACTGCTTGTACCTGTTATATTACATCTTAATGTCTGAAAACTGTCCTTGTATTGCCTGGTAGAGAAGACTTCTTCATTCTGTACATAACTCTGTACCTAGGGCATGCACAGTTCTTTCATAAATTCTCCTTAAGATAATGCTACCTTATTTTTCTTCTTTCCTACCTCTGACAACAATAATGTGTGCCATCAACCACTATACATCTGTTGGACTGGTTAAAAAATACATTAACAATACCAAGAGCCAGAGAGGATGTGGAACAACCAGAGCTCTCATATATTCCTGATGAGAATGAAAAATGGTATAGCCACTCTGGAAAAGATTTTGGCAGTTTCTTATAATGTTAAACATACTCTAACCCATGATGTAGCAATCACACTCTTCAGTATTTACTAAAGTGAATAACATGTTCACACAAAAATCTATTAACAGGTAGATACAGCAGCCTTACTGATAATTAACAAAAACTGGAAAACTACCCTAATGTTCTTGGTTAATGGATAAACAAATTGTGGTATATCTATACAATGGACTTACTACTCAGCAATAAAAAAGAATGAATTATTGATAAATGCAAGAACCTGGATGAATCTCAAAATGCAATATGCTGAGTGAAAGAAGTCAGTGGCAAAAGATTATACACTTTACGACTCCATTGGTAGGACATTCTTGAAAAGCAAACTATATGGAGGAGGGGAAGGAAAAAAACAAAAAAAAGAGGTCAGAGTGGGAGAGAGCCAAAGCATAAGAGACCCTTAAAAACTGAGAACAAACTGAGGGCTGATGGGGGGTGGGAGGGAGGGGAGGGTGGGTGATGGGTATTGAGGAGGGCACCTTTTGGGATGAGCACTGGGTGTTGTATGGAAACCAATTTGGCAATAAATTTCAATAAATAAATAAATAAATGAATGAATGAATGAATGAATGAATGAAAAGCAAACTATAGTGATAGAGAACAGACCAGTGGTTGCCAAGGAATATGGAATGAGGAGAGGGTGTGACTCCAAAGAAACAGCACTGTTCCTTTTTCTGATTATGGTGGTTAGATAAACCTAGTGTATATTAAAATTTATGAAATGGTATACCAAAAAAGAATCAATGTTACTGTGTATTAGTTTTTTTTAAGTGTATCATTAAAGAATTCAAAGGTTAGGAATCTATGAGTCATGTAATCTCATGATTTTAAAGATGAGGAAAGAAATCCAGGGGTGTTATAAGTGACTTGCTAACTACTCAATGGCAACCCTTTCCTTAAGAATCCAAAATTTAATACAAAGTATGTTTATCTCAAAATGAGAAATTCAGTGAGAAATAAAAAATATGTAGAATCACATAACAAATCAGGCTACATATTTCACACTTATATTTAATACATATAAAAGTCAATTACAATTTCTATGCCATACTTAGGTAGACAGGTCAAGAATTAAAAAAAAATTTTACTTCTATTCAAGAAACACTTCATAAACTTCACTTGGAAAGAAAACTCCTTTAATATAGTTATTATCTCCAGAATTTAGAGGAATTTCTGAAGTTAACTCTAAAAAAACTCCAACATTATTGGTTCTATACCAAATCAGTATTTCCCTTCTGGATCTTCTAGATATTAAAGAAAATATCCATTACTTTAATAGGTAAAAATCAGTCTAAGTTTGGTGAAGTATGAGAAGATGGAAATGGGAAGAGGTATAAGAAAAGGAAATAAGATGAAAACGGGCTTATACTATACAAATTACCAGCTATACTTCACAAAATATGAAATACATTCTTATCATCTTCTTTAGGGATAATACACAAAAGTGAAATATTCAAGATACTGGTTCTTTCCCAAATATTTCCTTTTGGAGTCTCAGGTGCCAACTAAGACTTAAATTACCACTCCACTTGACAGAGATCCAATAATCTTTTTCTTAAGGTACATTCAACCTCATCTAATAGTATCTTTATAACTTCTATGTGGGCTAGTTCCAATGAGACTATCTTAAAGTATACAAAAGGTAAACAGTTATGGGCTTGAAGAAAACATCAAAAAAATTAATTTCTTGCTACTCTTAAGAATAAATGAACACTCAATATATTTTACCAATAACAGTCCCAAATGATCAGATCTTGATATTATAATATGCAATATTTCAGAGAGTTTTATAGTTAAGTCTTGAAGTTCATCTGATAAAACTCGTTATTTTACAAATAAAAAGCTAAAGATTAAGAGTTAATTATTTCAGAAGTAAAGTGAGAGCGGGCCTAACTAGGTACATAGTAATTATTCATATAATGCAGACTTAAATTATGTCCCTTTTCTTTAAGCATTAGGCTTGCATACCTCTAAGATGAGACTTATTAATATTAATAAACACTTGTTATTAATCCACATACTTTACAGGACTGAAAGCAAAGAACTACGTTCTTGAATCTTCCTGTCAGACCTAATTAAAGTAAATGATTTTGTTTACCTTAATATGCAATTTAAAACACAGAAAATTTTATGGCAATCTGACCTAAATTTAATTTTGAACTACTTTTAATCCTGTCCTTTTTATTGTTTTTTACTGCTATTAAATAAGTGATGATGGAAAAAGAAAAAAAAAAAAACTTATTACCAAATTGTATGAATATGCCATTTGCAAAGAGAACAATTTTTTTTAATAAACTCAAAGTCAGGGAAGGTTTCACAGCGATAACCAAATTGGCTTCTGAGAAAGGAAAAGAATTTGACAGTAGGACCTAAAGCTCATTTCTTTATATGAAACTCTAAGAAAGACAAACCTAAAGTTACAGACGATAGAATAGTGGCTGCTTAAAGCCAGGGATGCAGACTAGAGATTGAGAATTAATGTATACAAGACAACCAATGAAGTGATGGAAAGCTTCAGGATCCACTGGTTGCAGTGACAGTTACCTAGGTACATACATCTGTTAAAACTCATCAAATCATATACTTAAACTATGCATTTTATCATATGTAGTTTATATTTCAGTAGAGTTAGTTTTTTAAGAGGGACTGGGAAAACAAAATAGGCTATTCTTCATGTGGCAAAAACTCTTCAATATTCCAATTACAAGGTAGTTATCAGTACTGTGTGAGGAAAAAATGTTTTCTCTAAATAAACAGAGTTTAAAGCGCCAGGGCTGTTTCTTATTTTAGACCTCTCCTAAAGCAGTCTAATGGGCAAAAAATACAGAGCTCGGCAGAGTTCCAACAGAACAAGCTATTTCTAAGTTTATATGATATTGCTAAGAAAAGTATTTTCATAATATAAATTTCCATTTATATACAATTATTGAATGTGTGGGTAAGAGAATAATACTAGATGAGGGGTTGAAGAGTTCTTAGCTAACTTTGTTATTCTGGGGAAATTAATTCACATCATTGGTATGACTTCAATTCTAAAATAAGAAGACTGGTTTCTCTATGATTTCTGTTATTTTTAAGATTCAACTATTCTTACAAGGTTGAAATCTCTACATAGAGAGTCTCCAATGAAATTCCTAAAGTCCTAGATGTTGAAACTTATACATTAAAATAAGTTTTATCAAGTACACTGAATATCTGAAGTATTTTATGCAACTTTTTAGATTGGTAATTTGAGGTTCTTAGTCAAATTCATGTACTAGTCAAATTCAATTTTGCTTATATCTGTTATTTCTTATTAACTAATCTCAGAGATTCTAAATTCTAAATTCTATGAATTTAGATTATAAATTCTAAATTCTATGAATTTAGATTATAAATTCTAAATTCTCAGAGTATTATAAATTCTAAAATTTCTATGCAGTTGGATACATTACTGTAGATATACCACTCCTTTTCTCTGCCAATGAATACATTGAAGGTTACAGAGATTACAAACCTTGCTCAAAATACAATCTCTGCAAAGACAAACTATTGACAAATGTGTCTTATGTATAAAGCTTTAGGAAGAATGTATATATTGATAAATATTGATACAAATATAGAAATTTTTTTCAGGAAGGATATACAACAAAAAGTAATGCTACTTTTAGGGAAAGAGCTTAGGGTAGAGAGAGCTAGTTTTCTGTTTTTACTTTCTGTACCATTGAAAAATTTCCAACATGAACATTTGTTAATTCCACTGTTTAAAAATCTTAGGTTGAACTCACAGGTTAGATTTTCCTTTTATTTTCTATATTTAAGGAAAAAAAAGTAATGTTTGGTTTTTAAAATTTTCCTCTTCCTTTTCAAATGATATGCCTGTTGGCTTAGTTGTTAATTCAGTTGCTTCGAGCACAAAGAACAAAGGTCATAGGTTTGATTAATTACGTTTGCAAAGAATAAAAATAACCCTCGGTCACAGAATACATTTTTAACTTTAAAAGTCATCTGGCAAACTCGTGTTGCTGATCACAAGGATGAATCAGGTAAGAGCATGTGGTTGACTCAGTACAAAACATTAATCTTGGAAAAATAACTCTAAGTGATGTCTTACTGACAGAGGGTAAGAGAGTAGACAGCAAAGTTACTCATCTCTAAGTAAACGTTTCAATTTTCATATCCATCAAGCCACTGTACTTCTGAACAGAATATAAACAAGACTTTAACTATCAGAGAAAATACAGTCCCTGTACTTCCAGAAAAACTAAAAACTATAGCTTCACAAAGCTTACTAATTTCAAAGATGATATACTTATTAATGTACTATAAAAACATCAAATAAAATACATATATACCTGTAACATCTTCTGGATCTGATACAACAATATGTGCATTTAGTTCCTGTAGCTTGTGATGCAGTTCTTCTAATTTTTTATTTGATTTTTTCAAAATGTTGTCCACATAAGCCAAACTTTTTTTATCTGTTGTGACTTTCCTCAGATTTTCAGCTCCTTCTTTGATTTTCAGTTCTTTCCTTATTTCTCTCTTGATTCGATCCTTGATGTCATCCAATTTCTGTTGCACCATTGTATCTGAAAAGTCTAATTTTTGAACAGCACTCACATTCTCAGAAAATGGAAGACTCCGGGAATCTCCCTACAGGAAAAAAAAACGAAACATACAAATGTGATAGTTTAGGAAAGTTAGCTGCTCAGTAAAATGTGAAGCATAAGAACAAAACTGTGTATTCAGTGATTCTTTATTAAATACATTATACCTAATTACATTTAATTCTTTTCTTAGTAAGCAAGAGACTAGTTACCTTTATTATTGCCATATAAGAGCCTAAGTTAAAAAACTCTGCCCACTCACTAAATAGCATTACCTGACAAATTTATATTAAAATAAACACATCTACACACAAAGGCATCTTAGGGTTGTATAAAGACAGTGGATTTCTGATATCCTATGAACCCAAATTAGACCCTAACACCTACGCTATGAACCTTGAGCAAGCTACTTTTTTTAAACCTTTATTTATTTATTTTTTATTTTTTCTAATGTTCATTTTGAGAGAGAGAGAGAGAGAGACAGACAGACAGACTGACTGAGCAAGCAGGGAAGAGGCAGAGAGAGAGAGAGGGAGACAGAGAATCCCAAGCAGGTTGCACGCTGTCAGGGCGAAGCCTGATCTCATGAACTGCAAGATCATGACCTGAGCAGAAATCAAGAGATGGACCGTTAATCGACTGAGCCACCCAGGCACCCCTTGAGCAAGTTATTTAGCCTTTCAAATAAATATTCAGTTTAATCATCTGTAAAATCTACATAATACTGCCACCTTTCAGAGTTATTGTGATAATACAAAATATTTTATGTGTAGCTTCAAGCACAATTCTTGGCCCATTGTACAGTCACTCAATAAGTAAAAATTATTAAATTCCAAAGGTAAGATATAATTTTATTTGATCTTCTATTTAAAAAAAAAAAAAAAAAAAACTTAAAAAAAGTAATAGTGGGGGCACCAGAGTAGCTTAGCCGGTTAAGCCTCCAACTCTTGATTTCAGCTCACGTGATGATTTCAGTTGTGAGATTAAGCCCCACATAGGGCTCTCACAGAGGGGTTGGTGGTGGGGGGTGGGAGGGGGGAGTCTGCTTGAGATTCTCTCTCTCCTTTTCTCTCTGCCTCTCCCCTGCTGGTACGTGCACGCACATGTGCTCTAACACACACACACACACACACACACACACACACCCCAAACAAATATTGGCAAAAATAAAGTTATACCCTTATGATCACTTTTTGGATAATGAATTAAATGCAACAGGATTCAGATAGACTATATACAGAACTCTATATATTTCATGGCTATTTATCCCAATTGATAATGTGATTGACTACAAAAACATCATTACCAGAAAATATGTCTCAATTATGTCTTACTGATAGAAGCTAAGACAATACACAGTACCAGTTATTCATCTTAACGTAAAAATCAGGTTGGGTAAGTACATCTAATCTACAAACCAAAGTTATGCCCTAGCTATTTGTATATCATTTGCTATTTTAAATTCCATTACTCTAATACAACTGGTTTTTAAATTTTCAACTTCTGAAACATAAAACTTAGGGATAATGTTTACTTTGGGGAAGAGGTATTGAGTTTGTGGTTATAAAAGGTTATAAAAATGAGAAACATTTCACTATGCACCCTTATGTAGCTTTTGAACAGATGCAATTAATTAAAAAATTTTCCTTAATTTCTTTGAGAATTCATCATAACCATATAAATAAGTTCTATTTAAGTTCCTAGGTACAAATACTTTTTACATCTAATTCTTAACCTCTAAAAAACCAGGTTATCTTGCAGAATAATGAGTTAATATATGAGAAGATATGGGATCTTGGCTTTGGACCAAATTACCCTGTGCCAAAGGGCATACTATGCAAAGAATGTAGTTGATAAATCTGTTCTTAAGCTTTTTAGGTCCAAGAACCGCTTTGGAACTCTGACAAAAAACAGTAGGACAAAGAAAATTTCATGTTTGTATATATAATTTCCAGGTTCCATTGATCTGAGATTAAGAATTCCTACGGGGCGCCTGGGTGGCGCAGTCGGTTAAGCGTCCGACTTCAGCCAGGTCACGATCTCGCGGTCCGTGAGTTTGAGCCCCGCGTCAGGCTCTGGGCTGATGGCTCGGAGCCTGGAGCCTGTTTCCGATTCTGTGTCTCCCTCTCTCTCTGCCCCTCCCCCGTTCATGCTCTGTCTCTCTCTGTCCCAAAAATAAATAAAAAACGTTGAAAAAAAAAATTAAAAAAAAAAAGAATTCCTAGGATAAGGGGCTCCTGGGTGGATCAGCTGGTTAAGTGTCCGACTCTTTCTTGGTTTCAGCTCAGGTCATGATCTTACTCACAGTTGTTGAGTTTGAGCCCTGCATCCGTCTCTGCATTGATGGCGTGGAGCCTGCTTGGGATTCTGTCTCCCTCTCTCTCTCTCCCTCCCCTGCTAGCTCTTTATCTTTCTCTCAAAATCAATAAATAAACTTAAAAAAAAAAAAAAAGAATTCCTAGGATAAGTGATCTATACCTGATTGGCCTTAAATTTCTGATCCTCAACTATGTGGATACAGAATGATCTTGTATCTGGGTCGAAAAAAATGTCTACATTTTTCACTACTTATAATGGAATGTAAGTCCTATTATCCATTTATTCAGTTTCCAAAGCTGTGAATCTACCTTTGGCTGGTTATCAAAAACAATAGCATATTACTACTGTTAAAAAATAAAATGCCAAATTTCTGCTGTCTAGATTCAGGTAAAGTGGATTGAGGCAAACAATGCTCAGATGAAAAAGTTTAAGCTAACTTCATTTCTGTAGATCTTTTTATTTCTATCCTCACAGACTTAGAAAATATGAACTGCTTTCACAAATTTGTGCTTTAATATTATGTACTAAGCTAGAGACTCCCTAAGTTTCTTGGCTCATGGTGACTTTAGTGCATCAGTAATTTTTACCATATGCCCCACAGGCCAAGAGAAATATGTAACAATTCTGTTTACTAAATACTAAGATCCTAATTACTTAATAGTTAAATTATGATAACTTAGTAGCTGATTGAAATAACACAAGTTGAAAGAAAACGTTACTTTTTTTTTTTCATTCTTTAATAACCACAGTTACGTATTAATGGACTGTGTCTGATGACTGGGTACCTTCACAATTTCTCAAACCTTGAATTCATATTGGACACTACCAGCCTCATTTCCTGTTCCTCCATAAAGGGAATGTAGATAAATCTAATATTGAAACCTGAGTCCAGTTAGTTCACATGATACTCAACAAATGGTGTCACTGTGTTTCCCCGGAAATTTTAAAATACACTGCAACATCCTGAGAGTCTGCTGAGGCACCCCAGAGAGCCTTGTTGCACAGTTTGGGAACTGTGGTAGTAAAATATAAAGGCTGTTAAAAAATACTGTTACACGAAAATGGCATTAATATTTGATGTGAATCCTTGAAGGCCTTTTGCCTACTTCAACTCATTTCTTTTCAATTTTCTCCCTAAATTCCAATTCTATCAAACTACAGAATTTACTGCTGGACACAAACTATCTTGGCTCAGCTACTAATGCATGCTGTACCTTTGGAATGTATCACCTTTCCTGCAGAAATCAACCATTTCTTCCTAGTCCTTTCTCTGCTAACTTTTACTTTCTATCAAAGTAGATCACAATTCTTCATGGAAAAGAATTTCCTGCCTATACCCTCTTAGAATTTAGATTAAATGCCTCTCCTCACCACCCCAAAGACTATGATCAATTTGAAGGCAGGCTTACACCTGGCAGAGTAGTTCTGTTTTCTTAATGATTTGTCCATTATTTAATATTTTTCTTATAGAAGTCAGGAAAATCTGTCACTGCTGAGGAACTCAGGCTTTCCTCTTTCTGATAAGGAGAACTACTTATATTCCAGGAAACTCAAAGGCAAAATTGATATTCAACCACAGCAACTACATTAGCTAAAATTCGATATAGACCATATGTGGTTAGCATGTTTGTTTCCTCTTCCTTTTTGCATAGGACTAAATTTTTAGTAACCATATTTCACTCCCATCTTTTGTTGTGACATGGCTTAAATATTTTTTGAAAAGGAGTGTAAGAGATGTCTACAATATAATCAATAATTTAAAATAACCAAAAGTCCTCTGACAGTAGATAAGAAAGGTTATAGTACTTTCTATTACTACTTTCCTAAAAATTTTAGTTGCAATACACTGTGAAATTTCCTGAAAAATAGAATTTTCTTGCATTTGGAACATGTGGGATATTTTATCTATTAAATTATGTCCCTATCCTAAAAAAAATAATAAAATAATTATATCATAAATGTCAGAATCAGTACTAGGCGATGAAATAATATTCCTGACACAAGTAAAATAAATTAGCCTCAGAAAATAAATATTTAACCAGTAAAAATCTTCAGTGATAATCTTTGTCTCAGTAGGTTGTTCTATAGGCAGCAATAACTGTCTCCACTATCTACATTATATTAATTTACGTTTACAAGCTTACCACTTTCATCCTCCATTCACAACTGTTTTCTACTCTGTAAAATTTCATGCTTACCGCAAAATTAAACAGTAGATATCTTTTTTCATCTTTTCAAAACACAGTTAGATGCAACCTCTAATCACAAACTCTCTTAAAAATTCATTAATATACTCAGAAAGTATGCAGATAAAAGATTTTTAAAAGGAAAAAAATGAACTAATCTTAAGCATAAAATTAAACTCGTAAAAGTACTCTTGATGCTCCACCAATCTATACATGAAAGAAACCTCATAATTCTCATATCTTTTATCACTGAAATCATAAGCTAGCCACTCCATGCTAGTCAAATTAATCTAACACTTTGCTGTTTATATTATTTTGCCTTTGTCTTTCTTTTTCATGCCCTATTTATCTTACTATCAATCTAAATTCACCATCACAAAATACTTGTTAAAAAAATATTTCATGTGTTTCATGGTTAATTCTACCTACTTTATATTTTATATCATCCATATCCTTAATGCAGTCATTCAAACAGATGAATCAAATCCAAACACGAGGAAACTATCAGTGAAATTAATACCCTCAGGATTTATAGAACAATCGAAATTATTTTTAGGTAAGCTGGTTTCAAGTGGCTACATAAAAGAAATAATAGAGACCTCATTGAGTAGGAAACGAAAAGTAAAAATTACATGGATTTCAAAGGAATCAAAATAAATTAAAATCTCAGTAGATACATAAATAGCGGATTGAACCAAGATAATGAGTTAGTATACTGGCAGACAGAAAACTTAGAAAATTTCTGATTCATCGCACACAGATATGAGAAATTAAAAAAGCATGGAAGATAAAAATGATAAGATCCAAGATCCATCTAGTAAGAGCTCCAAAATGAGAATATGGAAAATGAGGAAGTACTGCATGAAGATAAATGAATGAAAAGTAAACAGAGAAAAGGCGTTTCATCAACAAATGAATGACAATTAGGGCAACAGACGTCTTTTCCTTAGTGACAACAAAAGCCCCCCCCAACCCATCAAACTTCTATAAGATTTTGAGCTTTTATCTTTTTTTTTAACGTTTATTTATTATTGAGAGACAGAGAGAGACAAATACCACCAGTATTGTATAGTCTACAGTATATTTGCTATTTAACTAGGTTATTTTGAGTCAGTAAAATTCTACTGTAAAGGGTAAGACTACACATTCCACTCTAGACCATACCATGTGTAAATCAAGTATTTCAAATACACAGATGTGTTAATATGTATTTAATAAATACAACTATTTTTACTTCATAAAATAAAATTTTGATCTGTAGACTAAAACATGAATTGGTATTTTCCTTTCTTTTCTAATGTTTATTTATTTTTGAGAAAGAGAGTGTGCATGTGCATGCGGGAGAGGTACAAAGAGACAATTTCTGCACTGACAGTGCAGAGACCAATGTGGGGCTCGAACTCAAAACAGAGATCATGACCTAAGCCAAAATCAAGAGTCACTCAACCTACTGAGCTGCCCGGGCACCCTGTTATTTTCAATTTACTACATTTTAACAAACTTCCAGTAAGGTTAAGAAAACTTAAAATAGAACCAGATCAGATTCAAAGAACAAAATGGAAAAGTCTGTCACTTATGATCAAATACTTCATTTAGGGAGAGATAGGAAAGGATGTTTACTCCTCACTGGCCAAGTTCCCAGAGAAGAAGTGAAAAAGCTGTTACTTTCCCTACACTATAGAAATATAAAACAGTCTGACCTGATAGATGCCAAGAAATGCTAGAGCACCCATAAAAAGTCACTGGGTACAACGGCTCATACAATGTTTTAGCTAGAAGGAACTTCAAAGATCAAGTAGCCTAATTTCCTTTTAGTTTTGAGGAAAGCAGGTTCAAAGCAGCTAAGCAATTTGCCTAAGGTCACAAAGAAAAGTCAGTGACCTGGCTGGGTTTACAATGCCAGTCTTGTGATTCCTAATTCGGTGCTCTTTTACTCCATACTGCCTTCTTAGAGATCTTAGGAGTATCCATTTCCTTACATTTGAACTACACCTTGATCTAATTTGCATTAATTAATGGATATTAGGTGCCTTAAATCAGGAATAGTGGCAGGCCATACTTCTCATCTCTAATTTCATCCTAATCCAATCTGTGTCTCAGGGGAGAATACTCTCAACTGGAAGCAAGAAACCAGTTCTAACACCAGCTCTCTGTCACTAGCTATATGCAACCCCAAGCAGGTTATCCCATCTCGCTGTTCCTGTTTGCTCATCTGCAAAATGATGTTTGACTTTCCTATCTTCCAGTTTTTAAAAAAACTACATTTATTCAAAACGTTCACTGAATGCTAGGCAATGGAAAATAGCACAGTCTACTTTTCTTCCAGATATTCAATTTATTAAGGTAGACAGACATGAAAAACATACTCTGAAGAAGCAACATAGCTTTACACAAATGTAATAGGCCATAGGGGTTGTGTGTGTGTGTGTGTGTGTGTGTGTGTGTGTGCGTGCGCGCGCGTGCATGTGTTTAACAGAAAGCTCAGCTGGAATATAGTATGATGGCAAGAACTAAGCATTTGGAGTCAATCTGGTGATGTACAAATTCTGATACTGCAACCATGTTAAAGCTTCAATTTCCTCACATGAAAATGCAATTATTGCAACTACCTTGACTGTATCATTTCTAAGTCTCATAATAGATATGCCTAAGACTAAGAAGTATGCTTTCATAGTAACAGTGCAGTTCCTGGCACACAGCACTGAAGCAGATAGTACTAGATGCCTACATAATATCCATCCTCCCTTTATCCTTACTGAGAAAATTCCCACTCTGCTATATGCAACAAAGTACACAGATAAAATTGTCACTTCATTAGACTTTCTAGCTGCTAGAAGTAGCTATATGACAATTTTTGTCAATGAGAAGCCAGCCCAGGATTTGGGTGAACCTCTCTCTCATTTTGCTTAGACTGCAGACCCAAAGCCTGAAGGTGCAGGAGCCATCTTCATGTGACAATACGGGACAAATAGGACAAAACCCAACAAACTAAAGATGGCAAAGCAGAGAGAGGTCCTGGGACCCTGCCAGCTTTACTAAACTGCTACACAAGTCCTACCATGCCTACTTTGGATTTCTTGTTTTAGATATAATATAAATCCCTATCTGACCAAGGATCATTAGGGTCCTGTAAGCAATACAAAGACTTTGGCTTCTGGCTTAGGCAAATAAGTGATATGCTATGACCTCCTGCGTTAAGAGTAGATTTGAGGATTGGGAGAAGCAGGGAAAAGCAGGGAAGCTATATGCTCTATGAAGCTCTGGTAGACCACCGCAAAATGGTCTCAAATGAATCCTGCCTTCCTGCATTTACACTGTCTTGTAGTCCCCCTTTCAAAGTGATTCAACACTAGTCTTTTGACTTATTCTGACAGTGTGATGGAAGTGACATTCTGATGATGAGGAAGGGGACACAAGAGGTCTCATAACTTGTGTTTTCACTCTTGAAACCCCAAATACTATTTACAGAAGTCCAGACTACTCTGCTAGAGAGAGAGACAGGCCCTGGAAGATGAAAGTGATCATGTGGACAGACGCCATGTGGACGAGAACCAAAGCACTCCAGCTGTTCCAACCATTCCAGCTGAGACACCAGACATGTGACTGAGGCATTCCAGTCCAGGTTAGCCACCAGCTGAATACAGCTGCATAACTGAGCACAGGCAAGACCAGAAAAAAACACCTAGTATACCCAGAGAATCTTGAAAGTTTGTGACACTATAATAAATATGTAATTGAAGCTACTGTAGTAATGAAGGCAAGAAATAATGATCGCTTTAAGAAGTCTCTTCAATAACAATAATTATTAATTACTCGTTGTGACTTCCAAGAGATAAAAAGTATAACAATCTAATGGGGATGATGGGGATGTCAATAACATTGTCATTATGTTAAAAATTGTTTTTCCTTTTCTTTCCCACCTTACGCCCCCTGCTCCCCACCTCCACACTTTGAGAAGGAAGTAGATAGAGACAACAATCCTCTTCTTTCAAAAAAACAAAATCATCACCTTTCAAAACAGATTTGCTTAAAAAAATCCACCTTACTTCCTCACCATTCCTGTGATTAAACTAACCATAAACTGCATGTAGGTCAGAGTACCCAATCCTTAGATTCAGTGATTGATTTAGGATTAGTCATGGATTGAAGTAGTCCTATTCAGAGGTCCTTTTCAGGGATTAATAAGAAAGTCCTTCTCCAGAGAACACCAGTTGCAAAGACAATAAAAAAAGCTATTAAAGCTATTGACAAAGAGAAGTGCATTTTTTTTTACTGTAAATCATGCAACATTGTTTTTTATTATAATGCATGGGTTTTAAAAATTATTTCCTCAATCTCTCCACACACAGGCAAAAATAAGTATACCATTTAACATATCGGAACTTGCAAACATTGATCATTGCCTAGAGAAGGGAAAATTATCCCTAAAACATGCTTAACCAGGAGGCCAATTCATCATGATAGACAGGCTGTCTGTCCCCCATCTGAACCTTCATTTGCCACCATTCAGTAATCTTTCTTCAGGCCCAGATCAGCAGCACATTTCTTCCCAACAATCACTAAATGTCTGAGAAGACTTTCATCATCATCTGCTACAGAAATCTGGGATATAAGTTTCTTGGGTATCACCAGAAGATGTGTTGATGCTTCATGGGAAATGTCACGGAAAGCAAGACACTGATCATCCTCAAATATGACCAGTGTCATATTGGCTGGGATTTTGGCTGGGATTTCCTTGTGAACGATCTCAAAGAGCATCTTGCTACCAGGCCAGACGGCCTGAGCCTTGGTGATTTCATCAGCCATCTCCCAAAAAAGTTTTTCTTATCATAGCCAGCAGAAAACAAAGCTAACCCAGAAAAAAGTAAAGATGAAAATTAAAGAGAAAAAAACCATGGAGGACACAGGCTGAGCATCTAAATCCAATCACGTTTACTTTTTTTTTTTTTTTTTTTCAACGTTTTTTATTTATTTTTGGGACAGAGAGAGACAGAGCATGAACGGGGGAGGGGCAGAGAGAGAGGGAGACACAGAATCGGAAACAGGCTCCAGGCTCCGAGCCATCAGCCCAGAGCCTGACGCGGGGCTCGAACTCACAGACCGCGAGATCGTGACCTGGCTGAAGTCGGACGCTTAACCGACTGCGCCACCCAGGCGCCCCCAATCACGTTTAAACATACTCCCATACCCCTAAACTTAGTGCTAACCAATTCCTCTTTTGCTTGAATTTGGTTTGACTTATGATTTCTCTTATCACAAATCAGAGTCATAAATAATACATCTGGCTTCCTGCTTTGAAACATGAAGTTTAATCTAATTTAGTAATGACAACTGCAAATCCATGTCTATATATGTTTTCAATATCAAGATCAATATTCCTTATTAAGTATTTGTGTACACTACTACTTTAAAATAACCTCATTTTATACCATGAAACTGAACGTAATGGGTCAGATTTCTGCCTCTGTTCCAAAGGATGCTGTTAGTCATTTTTATTTTTGGTCTTATTTTGCATACTCTTCTTCCTTGAGCTTTTGGGAAATGTTTCTTATCTCACTCAAACCATGTGACTCTAGAGAAGGTGTCAATGTTTTTAATGTGATTCCATAATCCCTGGCCATGGCTGAATGACCTAAGGATGGACATCTGACTGAGCTAAACCATAGTGTTCCATATCCTGGCCAAACATGACTAATTCATTCATCTCACAAATATTTACTGAATACCTATTATGTATGCTAGATGCTGTGCTGCATACTGAATACACAGTGGGGGGACAAAAAAAGGATATCTATATTGTATTAGAACTACATAATGACCCCTCCAACTCTATTCCATAATCTATATGCCTCATTCTAGTCTCCTTCCCTTGTTCATCTGTAAATTCTCTTCCACTAAGAAATCTGGCTCCTACTACTGGCCATCCACTTTAATTATTCAATTCCAGCATACATTTACAGCAGGATCAGAATTATCCACCCATATCCCTATGGAAACAACTTTATCAACTACAGTACAGTGCTTACATGTACTTCCTTTGGCTTTTAGTATTGCAGATTCTTTCCATTTTCAAGGTTACCTAGGTTAACACCTTTCCCCACCACTCCTTTCAGTGAGGTTGTTTCATATGTATGTGTAATATACTTTGATTCTCTTGTAACAGCCTGCGTTCCTTTCTCAGATCTCTGATCTCCTAAATGATACTTTATAATCATGACCTTACTCCTTAATGATACACCTAGTGCCCAGATCCTGGTTCCTAATACTAGTTTCCAAGAAAAGAAACAGGACTTCTTGGAGAAACGGCTGATTCTAGGAGTAGGAGAGATTCAAAATGAGCCTGGAGCATCTTGTAGTGCAAGAAAGTAAAGAAGTACTCAAAACAAAAATCATAGCCATTGATGGAACTATGTCAAAGGGACACAAGAGCCAGCTTGAAGAACCCCCACTGGCCAAAACTAGAACAATTTTAGCAACAAAATAAGGTAGTACTGGATTATAATCCAAAGTATAAAATAAATATCTATGAGTCCATACTGGTATAAATAAATAACCAAATAAATTAATGGTAAAGGAGAGAAACCTCCTGTATATAGGAGAGAAACCTCCTGTATGTAAGAATTCAACATAATTTTTACACACACACACACACACACACACACACACACACTGCCATCAAAGAAGAGGAGCCTAACCCCCTTACTCCTTATGTCAGCTGTGCATAGTGACTTCCTTCCAAAGAGGAGAGTATGAAAAGAAGGAGGGAAAAAAAAATAACTTTAGAGTCAGGAGAAACCTGACCAAACACTACCTCAGCTGGGTGATCAAGGTCAACATCAACAGTGATAAGTCATGCTGGTATTATGTAAAATGGTACTTTAACACTGTAATTTACCTTTCAAAAACCCACAACTCTAGTCTAATAATGAAAAACACCAAATTCTAATAGAGGAGCATCTATAAAATACCTGACTGGCACTCCTCAAAACTGTTGAGATCATTTTAAAAGGAAGAAAAAGAAAAAAAGCAAAGTCTAAGAAACTAAAACAGCCAAGGAGAGCCTAAAGAGAAGTGGCAACCAAATGTAATGTGGCATCCAGATGGGATGCTGGAACAGAAAAAAAATGAGAACTAAAGAAATCTGAGTAAAGTATGGATTTTAATTCCTAATAAGATTCATTAACTGTAACAAATGTACCATATTTACACACAATGTTAAAAACGGGGAAGTGAGTCTGGGGTATGTAGAACTTCCTATTGTCTTCTCAGTTTTTCTATAAATTTAAAACTGTTCTAAAAAATGGTAAGTATTTTTTCTTTTCATTTTTTGTTTATTTTAACATTATTTAACATTTTGAGAGAGAGAGGGAGACAGAACGAGAGCAGGGGAGGGGGAGAGAGACACACACACACACACACACACACACAGAATGCAAGCAGGCTCCAGGCTATGAGCTGTCAGCACAGAGCCTGACGTAGGGCTAGAACCTATGGACTGCAAGATCATGACCTGACCTGAAGTCAGATGCTTAACCGACTGAGCCACCCAGGTGCCCCAATAAGCATTTTTTCTAAAAGAAAAGACAGGATCCTTACAATCAAAAAGCTTACATCTAGAGAAAAGACACACATTCAACAAGTAAACCGCAATTAAAAACTGTGATAACTGCAATGAAAAAACAAGATAGAACAATGAAAAACCCACCTATAATTTGATTAAAACATTGAGGAAAGCCTCTCTAAGACTCTCTGAGGAAGTAAATTTTATTCTGAGACCCAAGAGATGATTAAGAGTTACCCAAATAAGGTGAAAGAAAGAAGCACCCCTGCTTGAGAAACTAAAACAAAAATCAGACTTGTCAAATTTCTGGTTCTGGACAAGATCGAACAGGCTCATTTCTTTCTACTCCTGCCTGATAACTAACTACAACTAAACACTCTGGAAATAAAACAGCAGACAATTCTAAGACTCTGAGAGGTGAAAAAAAGGCAAACCAGTTAGAAACTTCAGGTCTTGGGGAACACAAGGTGGTAAATTCTCTGGGTTTTATTTTTATCACAGAATTATCCACCTGGGTATCAGACAAGAACCTCCAAAGCCAAAGTTAAAAAAAAAAAAAAAAAAGGTGTGGGGTGGGGAGGTGGGGACATCTGGATGGCTCAGTTGGTTAACCATTCAACTCTTGATTTCAGCTCAGGTCATGACCTCATGGTTCATGGGATCAAGCCCCGCACTGGGCACTATGCTGACCAGTGCAAAGCCTGCTTGGGATTCTCTCTACCTCTCTCTCTCTCTGCCCCTCCCCTGCTCATGCTGTCTCTCTCAAAATAAATTAATTAATTTAAAAAAAAAAAAAAAAGAAGACTCTCAAGAAGAGTCTGCTTTCTCTCTAGAAGAATGGTGAGAAGGAACAGCTCAGCAGGACAGAAACCTTTTTTAAAAAAAAAATTTAAAACATTTATTTTTGAGAGACAGACAGACAGTGTGCGAGTTGGGGGGAGGGGCAGAGAGAGAGAGGGACACACAGAATCCAAAGGAAACTCCAGGCTCTGAGCTTTCAGCACAGAGCCTGATGTGTGGTCGAACTCACAAACCATGAGATCATGACCTAAGATGAAGTTAGACCCTCAACCGACTGAGCCACCCAGGCACCCCAGGACAGAAACCTTTTTGACAACACCCACCCTATTCGACCAAGCACCGTCTGGAGGAGCCTGGACTTAACTGGTAGCAGCAGATAGTCCAGAGTAGAATGGCAGACACCAAGCACTCTGAGGCAGTGCTCTCCTTCTCAGCCAGTAAAGCTGAAGTGAGTATACTGAACTTCTGCTCTTTGACAGCACCAGGGCCCAGAATGGGGCTCCTCTTACTCATCAAGGGGGAGGCATCAACAGAGACCAAGTAGGGAGTGTCGTCTCCTTCCCCAGAGCCTGAGGTAGCCTGGTATGTAGCTTTCCTTCCCTGACAAGGCAGCCCAAGTAGAGACTAAGCACAGAATACATACTTTAGCTCAACAAGAGTAGGCAAATCAGGATGATGCTCCCTTCCTTCAGCAGAGACCTGCTCCCACGTCCAGTGGTAGAAGATAAAACAAGGTGAAACTCCCATCTCCCACTTGTATGGTGTCATCATACAAGGAAAGAGATTCTGGGCTTTGCCCCTCATTGAGCAGTAGCAGGTAGTCTGAGACAGCAACTGTCTCCTCCAATAGTGTGCCGTCAATGAAGACCAAGTGGGGACCACGTCAATTCCACTCGTATCTAGCAGGAACAGACAGTCCTCCTCACTACCCCAAGAAGAGAATGGAGTAAAAGACAGATGACCTTGGAGGAGAGAGCTGGAGAAAAGAACTCATTAAACCTGCCTAAGAAGTCCTGCACAGAACCAGAACTTGGCAGAACCAATTCACACATCAAGCTGACCAGAATTCATATGCAAAAAGGTTTGAGAACCAAAGTATACCATAAAACCCAACTTTTTGGAATAGCTTTCAAGTGGTACACAAAGCACACAAGAATAATACTGTGAGGGCTTTGGAAAGTAAATTATCATTGGAACCAAAGCCCACAAAAGTAGGCCAGAATCTGTGTGCTAAACCTAAACAGTAAGTGCTTGCTAAAATAGAAGATTTAGATACAGGGACTCAATATAATAGTCAAAATGTCCAGGATAACAATTAAAAAAAAAAAAAAAAATCACTCACCCAAGAACCAGGAAAATGATAAACTGAATGGCAAAAGATAATCAATATACACCCCAAACTAAGATAACTCACATGTTGAAATGAAATTACAGGATTTTAAAGAAATCATCATTAAGAATGCTTTAACCAAAAATTTTTTTTGAAAAATTGAAAACAATGAATAGAAAACCTCAGCAAATAATAGAAGATAGGAAAAAGAATAAAGAAAATTATAAAATTAAAAAACAATTAAAATAAAGAGCTCACTTGGGGCGTCTAGGTGGCTCAGTCAGTTAAGCGTCCAACTTCAGCTCAGGTCATGATATCACAGTTCCTGAGTTTGAGCCTGGTGTTGGGCTCTGTGCTGACAGCTCAGGGCCTGGAGCCTGCTTCAGATTAGGTGTGTCTGTCTGTCTGTCTGTCTGTCTCTCTCTCTCTCTCTCTGCCTCTCCCCCACTCACACTCTGTTGCTCTCTCAAAAATGAATGTTAAAAAAAAATCAAAATAAAATAAAATAAAAAGCTCACTGGATGGGCTCAATTCTGGATTGAAGATAACAGAGTAAAGACTCATTAAACTTGAAGACAGATGAGTAGAACTTAACCAATATGAACAGAACAACAGAAAGGAAATAGATTGAAAAAATAAATAAACCACAAAAATCTAACGTTTGTGTTACAGGAGTCCCAAAAGGAGAAAAGAAAGAGTATGTGTCCGAAAAAAATTGGAGGAGGGGCACCTGGGTGGTTCAGTCGGTTGAGCGTCTGACTTTGGCTCAAGTCATGAGCTCATGGCTCGTGAGTTTAAGCCCCACGTCGGGCTCTCTGTTGACAGCTCAGAGCCTGGAGTCTACTTTGGATTCTGTGTCCCTCTCTCTCTCTCTGCCCCTCCCCTCGCTCATGCTCTGTCTCTCTCTCTCTCAAGAATAAAACATTTAAAAAGTTTTTAAATTTAAATTGGGGGCAAGATGGCTAACTTCCAAAATTTGCCAAAAGGCATAAATCCACAGATTCAAGAAACTGAGCAAGTCCCAGAAAGGATAACCTTATGGTCATCTAAAAAAAGCCAAAATATATCAAATCAGACTTATGAAAACTACAAAAAACCAACCAGCTTGAGTTCTGAAAGCAGCTAGAGAGAAATGATGCATTTCTTAACAGAAACCATAGATGCCAGAAGAAAGCAGTATAATATTTCAAATGCTGAAAGAACTGTCAACCTCAAATTCTATACCCAGTGAAAATATCCATCAGGAATTAAAGGGAAACAAAGACATTCTCAGACAAAGACAACTAAGAAAAATTGTCAGCAGCAGTCTTAATCATAAAGAATGGCTAAAGAAGTTCTCAAACTAGAAGAAAATGATAACTGCAAGAGGTTTATAACTTTAAAAAGACAAAATGAATAAAAATAGGGCTAAGTGTAATAGAATATCATTTTCCTTATGAATTTTTATGATCATCTGATGTGCTCAATGTAAAGTAAACAAGATAATTTTAACTTTAAAATGGGGAAAGGGACCTAAGTAGAAGTATGATTTCCACATTTCACTCAAAGTGGTAGAATGCCAATACCAACAGTATCCAAAAAAAGTTACACATGCACATCATAACACCCAAGGGACCACTTTAACGAATAACTGGTGATATGCTCAAAAACCTTATAAATAAAAATGGATTCTAAAAAATGTTCAGGTAGCCCACATATAGGCAACAAAAGGGAAACAGAGGAGGAACAAACAGAAGGAACAAACAGAAAACTAATAGTGATCTAGCAGACTTATGCTCTTACATATGTCAGTAATTAATTTTAAGTGTAAAGGGCCTAAATACAAAATTTCAAAACAGAGATTGGCATAATGGATTAACAAGTACGACCTGGCTAGAGGCTATTTATAAGACCCTAACTTTGAATATCAAGGCATAAGTAGACTGAATGAAAAGGATGCCATGCTCTTATCAAAAATAAGAGCAACAGTGGCTATATTAATACCAGGAGAAGCAGACTTGAAGGTGAAGAAAATTATCAGGGAATTTTAGAAGAGAGTCATTACAAAACAATAAAATGATCTATCCACCAATAAGGCATAGTAATGTTAAATGTGGAAACAACAGAGCTTTAAAATAAAAGAAACAAAAGCTGATAGAATCCAGAGGAAAAACAGAAAAAATATACAATTATAACTGAGGATTTCAACTCTCCCCTCTCAGCAAAACAGAACTACAAGATTGAAAACCAGCAAGAAGACAGAAGAACCAAACACCACCATCAAAAAGAAGATTTAATTATTAACATTTACAGACTACTCCATCTAACAAGAACAAAATACATTCTTTTCAAGTGCTCATAGAATATTCACCAGAATAGAACAGAACCAGCGTCATAACACAAACCTAAACAGGGGCACCTGGGTGGCTCAGTCAGTTGAGCATCCAGCTCTTGATTTTGGCTCAGGTCATAATCTCATGGTTCATGAGTTTGAGTGTTCCATCGGGCTCTGTACTGACAGCACAGAGTCTGCTTGGGATTCTCTCTTTTCTCTCTCTCTTCCCCTCCCCTGTTCACTCTCTCTCTCTCTCTCAAAATAAACATTTTAAAAAAGTTAAAAAAAAAACCTTAAATAAATTTAAAGGAATTTAAACATAAAAAGCACGTTCACATAAAAGAATCAAGCTAGTCAACAGAAAGAAAAATTTTAAGCACTCAGAAACTAAAAACACACTTCTAAGTAATCTATAGTTCAAAAGAGAAGTCTTCAAAGAAATTTTTAAAATACACAAAGCTGAATAAAAATGAAAATATAATGTAACAAAATGTGTGGGATGTAGCCAAACTTGCACCTCAAGGAATAAAAAAGAACAAAATATACCAAAAGCAGGTTAAAGAAGGAAATGGTAAAAAATAAGAGCAGAAGCCAATGATATTAAAAATGACAGAGGGAAAAAAAAAATGAATGAAACAAAAGTTAATTGAAAAGATCAATAAGACAATAAGATCAATAAGATAAACCTCCAGCAAGACTAACAAAGTTCAAAAAGACACAATGTACGATATCTGGAATAAAATAGCAAGTGTGACTATAAATATTAAGCCATTAAAAAAACAGTAAGAAAACACTAAAATCAAATCTACAATCTGAATCAACAACTTAGATGAAATCAACCAACTCCTTGAAAAGGATAAACCACCAAAACTCACGTAATATAACTAATGTAACTATTAGACAATCTTTTCAGAAAATTCTCCCATAAATTTAGATGTAAAAAATTCATAAAAAAAAAAAAAAGCCAAACTGAATCCAGCAATGAAGAAAATTATACATTATAACCCAGTAGGGTTTATTCTTGTATGGAAGACTGGTTCAATGTTCAAAAATCCATCAATATAATCCCCATGTCAAAAGAATAAAGATGAAAAATCACATAATCCTACCAGCTGATGCAGAAAAGGCATTTGACAAAATTCAACAGGCATTTATAATTAAAAATATGGAATAGAGAACTTCCTGAACTTGATAGAGAGATTCTACAAATACTTACAACTAGCATATATAACTGTGAATGACTAAATGCTTTCACCTAAGATCAGGATCAGGATAAGGACATATGCTTTCAGCAATGTTATTTAACACAGTATTGGGCATTCTAACCACTTCAATAAGACAATAAAGGGCATGCAGATTGGAAAGGATGAACCAAAATGTTCCTATTAACAGATAAAATGGTCATCTACATTAAAAAAAAAAATCCCATGAAATTTACCAGAAACTTCCACAATAAAATAGTTCAGCAATATTACAGGTTACAAGAACACTCAAAAATCAGTCATATTTCATGGCCTTTTGTAGCAACATGGATGGAACTGGAGAGTGTTATGCTAAGTGAAATAAGTCATACAGAGAAAGACAGACACCATATGTTTTCACTCTTATGTGGATCCTGAGAAACTTAACAGAAACTCATGGGGGAGGGGAAGGAAAAAAAAAAAAAAAAAAAAAAAAGAGGTTAGAGTGGGAGAGAGGGAGAGGGAGGGAGCCAAACCATAAGAGACTCTTAAAAACTGAGAATAAACTGAGGGTTGATGGAGGGGTGGGAGGGAGGGGAAAGTGGGTGATGGACATTGAGGAGGGCACCTGTTGGGATGAGCACTGGGTGTTGTATGGAAACCAATTTGACAATAAACTTCATATTTAAAAAAAATCAGTCATATTTCAAAAAAAATCAATCATAGTTCTGTGGATTCACAATGACCAGGTAGACACCAAAGTTAAAAACACACCATTTACAATCATTGCCAAGTGCTCCTGTGAGGTGATCCACAGTACCCACACCTGTTTCCTATCACATCCTTACTTATCGTACCTTACTTTGTCTTCCCTGCTTCACAATAAGTTAAACTCTCTAAAAGCAGATGAAGTATCTGTTCACAGCTGTGTCCCTAGCACCATGTCTGCCACATCCTAGCTAATCAATAAATATTTTTAAGGATTAAAAAAAAATGTGCTTCAAGTTCCATAGCTAGATTAACAATCCCCCATATCCAAACCCAAAATTCTACCCCTTTCCTAATAAAAAAAAAAAATGCTAGTTATATAAAAAGTTTCAGGAAAAAAGAAAAAAAAGTACTGGGAATACAAACAGTTCCAGTCAGAAATCAAAGTAATCCTCACATTTTATAATATGGAAAGAGCTTTAAGTCACAATTGTTCTTTTCTATTAAGTCACAAGCATATTCAAACACAAAAGAAAATTATACAGTGAGCAAAATATGAATTTTGTTAGTAACTGTCTTAATGACTACTTGATTTTCCTGTTATTTTATCTTCACATTCCAAATTCTTAGACCCTTATATGATTAAAATAGAAATAACTTTATCTTGTCTGCATTCTAAACCAGAGCAGAGGGCTTGTATCAAGTGACAGGTACTAGAGCTACCGGTATTTCTAGGAGCATATAATCACCATTTTAGTGTTCAATTTTGTCAATTTTCCCCTAGAAGTGATTCTTAAACTTTTTGTGTATGTGGAGTTGGGGTAAGGGGTGGGGGGCACAGATTACAAATCTCTGGGATCCTGATGAAAGCAACAGACTCTCAGAATACTTCATATGTGCAACACAACACATACACAAACACAGAATGGGAGGAAGTTTCAGGGGGTTCACTGATCCCTAAGTTCATCCAAGTTCATCCCAAAGTTCAGAACCCACGAATGTCAAGCCTTTTGTCAACCAATAGCTGTTAGCTATTTCTTAAGAGCCTAACATAGACTTTTTAGGAAATATACCATATTCACAAAAAGGCACACAATAAGACCCTGATTAACTTCCTGGAATAAAAATTAACCATGTTAAAAATATAAGTAACTTCAGAAATTATAACAGGCAGGGCTCTGGAAGACCAGAGAAACAGATCTTCCTCACTGCCTAGATTCTGTTTGTTTGCACACCTCTGAAGATAAAGCAGGGGATCTTCTTCATTCTGATTCTCTTCCATTCCTAAACTTCCCAGGAGATAATACATACAAGTTCTGTTTTGTGTTCATGGTCCTAACAATATAAGAAATAAGAAGAATAATCTCATACACCTATTAGTGACCATTATACTTTAACTGACACTCTTAAAAACAGAGTAAAAAAAAAAAAAAATTAAGGGTTACTTATACATTAGAGTTTTCTTTCATCTCTAAACATGAACTAAGTCATTTCCCCTAGCCAGTACTTCTCAATAGGGGCTTATCACCACACAGGGCATTTCTGAAAAATGTGGAAATTCTGGTTGTGAAGATGACAATAAGACCGAGGCACACAGGTGGGGAAGTGACTCAGGCAGAGGCAGAGAACTGTGACAGAAAGCAAAGACTCTAATGACAGAAAGCAAAGAAAGAAAACTATAAGAATATCAGAACAACTAAGAACAAAGGTTTTTGTCTCAAAGGACTTAAGTGATTAAATCAGTAAAACATCAAAATCTTCACCGTTTCTGGCATTTATCATCTATTCAATTACCAGGAAGGCCAACATTATTACCATTATCACTAAATAGAGCCAAAAAAATGGGAAGGGATAGTACAATATCAAAATGGAGAAAAGACAGAACCAAAGTTAATTTTTTATGTGTCATGCTTAATTGAGAACATCTGATATATCACAAACCTACAATGTACTAGAGTGTTAAATATTTTTAAAATAATAAAACATAAAATAGATAACATAGTAGCATATCTATTCCAAGCATAGTAAGAATTGGGGGTTTAAATAAAGAGATACTACGAGAAACAATTACAAAGGAAAAGTCCAGAGATGCTTTTGTTGTTTGAAAATATACAAAGAAGGCAACCAAACTAAGATTACAAACAGACAAATGAATAGATGGACAGACAGGGAGAAAGAAAGGAAGAAGAGAAGAGGAAGGAAGGAGGAAATCAAACTTGGGACTCTCATTTAGTGTTTTATTTACGGATTAGGTTGAAGAAATAGGAAGCAAATTGTCAGTTACTCAGAGTTGGGAGGTAGGGAAGGCAACAATCAACTACAGGCCATACAACAGAACATCCCTGTGGAAGTAAAACCAGTTAAGTGCAAGAAAAGTTAACAGCTATTTACAAATAGAAACAATAAAAGAGCCAAGTGACTTGGTTGAAACAAGTTAAAACTTAGTGCGTGATAAAGTGTTACATGGGCAATTTGATAGAAATATGGTATGTGAAACTGAGTGCAACCTTGCCACTGTCCTTCATGTCCACTGATGACACAAGGAAAAATATTTATAATTACCATGAGAGTGAATCTCAGAGCTAGAGATTTCATCAAGAAATAATTTCTGGTGTAGAAGTGATAAATACTAGATATAGTAGTTGGGGGTGGAGGGGTGGGGAGGGGAAGAAATGCTAGAGACGTATCCTCTTTCAACTGCATTGGTAATCTTTATTTCTTTAGCTGAGTGAATATAACAGTGTTTTATTAACCTCTATACATCTTTTGTTATGCTTATATTATTTTTTTTAACAAAACAAGAAAGGAATAACACACACAGAAAGAAAGAAAGAAAGAAAGAAAGAAAGAAAGAAAAGAAAGAAAGAAAGAAAGAAAGAAAGAAAGAAAGAAAGAAAGAACGGACGAACTATCTAATAGTAAAGATACTGGATTCATTATTGCGGAAGTAGTTACAGAAATCTGTAGAAGTCCCAGAAAGCCATCTAACATAGGGTAGTCCTCTGTCTGGAATTTCAACTCTACAGGTACAAATAAATGGCCTCTCAACCTCTTAAAACTGTTCTACTCTGAGAGCGCATTTTCTTGAAAACATGTTAAGAATGTTCAGTAAATTGGTGCAACCACTGTGGAAAATAATATGGAGGCTCCTCAAAAAATTAAAATAGAAATACCATAAGACCCAGTAATTCCACTACTGGGCATTTACCTCAAGAAAACAAAACACTCATCAAAAACATACATACATCCCTATGTTTATTACAGCGTTATTTACAAATAGCCAAGATATGGAAACAAACCAAGTGTTCATCAATAGATAAATGGATAAAGATGTGTTTTATACACACACATACACACGAATACTACTCACCATAAAAAAGAATGAGATCTTGCCATCTGTGACAACATAGATGGACCTAGATAGTATTATGCTAAATGAAATGTCACGCAGAGAAAGGCAAATGCCATATGATTTCACTGATATGTGAAATCTAAAAAGCAACTGAACAAATAAAAAACAAACAGACCCTTAAAAACAGAGAGCAAAATGGTTGCTCTCTGGTTGCCAGAGAGAAAGTGGGTGGGGGGATGGGTGAAATAAAGGGAGTTAAGAGATAAAAAATTCCACTTACAAAATAAATAAATCATAGAGATGAAAACTACAGCATAGGAAATAGTACTACTGTAATGAAATTGTGACAGATGGTAACTACACTTAAATGTGGTGAACACTGAGTAATGTACAGAATTGAACCAATGTCATACACCTGAAACATAACACTGCATGTCAGTTATATTTCAATAATAATTAAAAAAAAAAAAGAATTTTCAAGTTGAAATGCCATGTTACTGGGTATATTTCAACTTGTAATAAGTATTAAGTATATTTAAATTTATGCCCAAAATTATATACAAGCTTCTTCTAGAATTCCTAAAAATAAAGTCTCCTAGCTATTATTTAATTAAATTCTTAGTAATATCACATTAATTTTTTCCTCTTATTGTAGAGCTGGTGTCCACAAATATTAATATATCACAATAAAACAATTAAGATGGCACAAATATATTAAGGGTCAAGTGAAATCTGCCCATGTTGGTGTCTTAAGCGGATCCTGACTTAGCCTTAATTTAAAATACTTTACATTAGGGGGCACCTGGGTGGCTCAGTCAGTTAAGTCTCTGACTTCAGCTCAGGTCATGGTCTCACGGTTCATGGGTTCGAGCCCCACATTGGGCTTTGTGCTGACAGCTCAGAGCTTGGAGCCTGCTTCGGATTCTGTGTCTCCCTCTCTCTCTGCCCCTTCCCTGCTTGCATTCTGTCTCTCTCTCTCTCAAAATAAAAAAAAATTTTTTTAATTAAAAAAATAAAATACATTTCATGCTATATTAATATGGTGTTTTTAAAAATTTATAACAAACTCTGATTATTACCCATCTGAAGGAATCCTACACATTACATTCTTAACAATTCAGAATATGGTGTATTTAATTCTCTTCACAAATTTTATAGTAGTATAATTATATCACCATAAAATAATTATATCACCAATATAATAATCATAATTGCAAGCACATTCCTCCTACAAAGGTCATATTCTATGAGGTACTACAAAACCATATATGGGAATGGGTGGGAGTAACCTACAGTAGCCTGATCAGATACCAATGATAATCCAGCTTTTGACATATAGATACTCTGATCTATCTTCTGTCCTATACCTTAGCATACGGGTTTGCTTTTAAAAATTATTTCATTCAGCAACAATTTATTAAATATTACTATGTGTGAAGTCCTATTCTAGACATTGATAATACAAAGATGATTAAGCCACACTTCTGATAAATTGGTGGCTGAGATCGAAGTTCACAGTGTATCTACTTTAGTAACTTATTTAAAAACTATAGTCCTATTACCTTGAAAAATGTGATTTTTAAGCTCACAAAATATCACTAAAATATATGTGTAAAACAGAAATAGTTTTTATTTTTTTTAAGTTTACTCATTTATGGGGGGGGGGGGGGGCACAAGTGAGCGAAGTACAGAGAAAGAAGAAGAGAGAATCCCATGAGGGCCAGAAAAAGAAAAAAAGAGAGAGAAGTGGAACTCTCTCTGAGCTCAAACTCATGAACCGTGAGATCACAACCTGAACTGAAGTCAGATGCTTAACCAACTGAGCCACCCATGCGCCTCTAAGTTTATTAATTTATTATTTTTAAAAATTTATTTCAATGTTTATTTTTGAGGGAGAAAGACAGAACGTGAGCAGGGGAGGGGCAGAGAGAGAGGGAAACACAGAATCAAAAGTAGGCTCCAGGCTATGAGCTGTCAGCTCACCAAAGCTTGAACTCACCAGCCATGAGATCATGACCTGACAGATGCTTAATCGACTTGAGCCACCCAGGCGCGCCAAAGTTTATCTATTTTTGAGAGAGAGCACACATGCACATGAGGGAGAGACAGAGAGAAAAGAGCCCCAAACAGGCTCTGTATGCCAGATCACACCTGCAGTTGGATGCTTAACCGACTGAGCCACCCAGGTGCCCCTAAAACAGAAATAATTTTTAAACCAGTAATGTGTCACAAAAATTTACTCTTTTTTTGTTTGTTTGTTTGTTTTAAATAGGCTTCATGCCCAGCGTGGAGCCCAACACAGGGCTTAACTCATGACCCTGAGGATCAAGAGTCAGACATTTAACCAACTGAGCCACCCAGGTGCCCCAAAAGTTACTTGTCTCAATAAAACTAAGAAGGCCTTACGAAATAGGTTAAAAATGATTTCACCACATTATTTCCATTTCTCTTACCAAGCCTACACATATATAAGTATACCAAGTACAATAATTTTATAAGTCAATGAACTCATACATGTTTGTATTAGAAGTGTAGAGGGCAATGACAGAAAATTACATAAAACACAGTTCTTCCTCCTCTAATTTTGATTAACAAAATTCAAACCTCAAATCTTATTTTACTCCTATAGATTTGAAACTTGTGGAAATTTCATCTACTTACTAAACAATTACAAATTATCACATTTCTATCTGTAGTTATAAACTGTTCTGAAAGTATTTGAAAAGTATTCCAAGGGTGCCTAGGTGGCTCAGTCAGTTAAACATCCAGCTTCAGCTCAGGTCGTCATCTCACAGCTCATGAGTTTGAGCCCTGCATCGGGCTCTCTGCTGTCAGTACAGAGCCTGCTTTTGGATCCTTTGTTCCTCTCTCTCTCTCTGCCCCTCCCCGGCTCATTCATTCTCCCTCCCTCTCTCTCTCTGAAAATAAGCTTTAAAAAATATATATAAAAGCATTCCAAATACATATATTTTTTACTAAAATGCATTGTATATCCAGAGCAATAATTTAAATACCTATGGTTTAATTACTTCATTAATATGGGTATCATTTTTTCACCCCAATCATAACTCATATTTAGTATTACTATTGGTAAAAATGATATCTCAATCAAAATTGAGGGGGACCCTGGTGGCTCAGTCAGTTAAGCATCCGACTATTGATTTCAGCTCAAGTCATGATCTCATGGTTTGTGAGATCAAGCCCCATGTCAGGTTCTACGGTGATAGTGAGAAGCCTGCTTGGGATTCTCTCTCTCCCTCTCTCTGCCCCTCCCCTGCTGTGCTTGCTTTGCTCTCTTTAAAAATAAATAAACATTAAAAAAAAAAAAACTAGAATTGAAAATCATCTCTATTTTAATAGACAGCATGTGCAAATCTCAGGCTCTCACATGCCTCCAACACAGAAACGTGTTTCATAACCAAAAATACCTAGAATGATCAAGCAAAGGTGGGATGTTAAAGGCAACAGAGAAAAGAGAGAAATAAAGATTATGAATAGGATGGGGTGCCTGGGTGGCTCAGTTGGTTAAGCGTCTGACTTTGGCTCAGGTTATGATCTCATGGTTCATGAGTTCGAGCCCCTCTGACAGCTCAGAGTCTGGAGCCTACTTCGGTTTCTGTGTCTCGATCTTTCTCTGCCCCTACCCTGCTCGTGCTCTCTCTCTCTCTCTCTCAAAAATAAACAAACATTAAAAAAATTGTAAAAAAAGATTATGAATAGGAAATCTTAAATTCATGGTCTGTCACTGTTTTGCTAAGACCCATAGCAAATTCTTAAGCTGTGCTTCCACTGTTTCGTTTCCAAAATAGTAATTGGTTCTAATTTTAACTCAAAGTTTACATTATATTCATTTTTGAATCCTATAAACAACTTTTGCTTTAATCATGATTTGGGATTGTAGGCTTCCTTTTTTTCCTTTATTATCCTGGTTCAGCAGTTCTCAGTATCCAGGAACCTTGAGGTGTCCCAATATCTTGGTGTAATTTTTTTTTTAATGTTTATTTATTTTTGAGAGACACACACAGAGTATGAGCAGGGCAGGGGCAGAGAGAGAGAGGAGACACAGAATCCGAAGCAGGCTCCAGGCTCTGAGCTGTCAGCAGAGAGCCCGATGTGGGTACGAACTCACAAACTGCGAGATCATGACCTGAGCAGAAGTCGGACGTTTAACTGACTGAGACACCCAGGCGCCCCAATATCTTTGTATAATTAATGTCTATCTTCCTCTCCATATTTTAAGTTCCATAAGAGAGGGAAGTACATTTGATCACTATTAAATATTTTGATCATTATTATATTACCAAGCCTCAGAATAATGCTTTGAATATATAAGATAGTAAATACTTGTTGAATGAATGGAAAAATGGCTGCTCAAAGTTGACATACTAAACAAGAATACTGGATCAAAAAAGAAGAAAAATAAACATTCTAACCACTAAGGCCATTTGGTACAGGAATAAGTACTATATACCTCAAAAAAAAAGTCCAATTTTCTATGTAAATCAGGGAACAAAATGTGACAATGTACCACATAAATGTAATTTCCAAAAACAATGTTAAAAAAAATCAATGCTCTAGATTTAAAGGATTAAGATTAATTAATTTGGAAAATATATTTCATCCCCCATTGATGAAGCATTATAATATGATTCAATATTTAATAAAACTACATGTTAATCACAATTCAGAATTGGTAATTTTGAAGTATGACTTATTACTGTATCACAATACATCAAGTCACATAATCCAAAATGAAGTACCAACTTTTCCACTGGTATAAGCAGCAAAGGAAGATAAATAGCCACATAAGAATTTGAGCCATCTTACTCTTTATTACCAAGTGGAACAAAGTTTATAAAATGACTTATTCCATTAGGGGTGAGGTTAGGTAACAAAAATCAGTTAATACCCATAACTAGTTTCTTTATTTCTATTCACATTAACAAAAGAACTACTACAGGTTAGACAGATTGAACCACAAAAACCATAGTTAGAGGATAACAAGCAGGCTGCCATTGCAGATCGATGGGATGTCACTAAGGCATTATGTATCAAAGAAACACTTAATAATTTGGGTCCTCCCGCCCCCCAGGATGGTAATCAGCATTAGTGCTAGTCACGGACTGCATGAAACCAAATGGCAATCAATTTTGTTCCTAGATACTACTTAATACTGTCTAATAAACTGGCCTTCCTTCAAATACACAAAATTAAGTAAAAATGCATCAAAATTAAAATACAGGAAAAATTATAGACCCATGTACCCTATTATTTCAAATATGAATTATACATGGATTACTTATGCCATTGTCTTGAGCATTCTGGGATAAAGAAATGTGAAATATTAGAGTTGCTTTCCCTCAATATTTTGGTTAAAAGAACAGGCCCAGGTTATTAATACAGAAAAATTCAGAATGGACAATAAGGATTATCTTAGCAACTGAATTTAGTTTCTAGAGCTCCACTGTCAGTTCAATAATCACTAACCACATGTGGCTATATTTAAATTTAAATTAAATTAAATTCAAATGTCAATTCCTCAGCTGTACTAGCCACAATGTACATATGGCTAGTACCTACCAAATTAAACAGTTACCAAAAGGATATATAACCTTTCTTTTTTACAAACTGAAGTGTGGTTGATATACAATATTATATTAGTAGGTGTATAACACAGTGTTTCAACATTTATAGACATTAAGAAATGATCACCACCATAAGTCTAGAAGGACATATGTATATACATACACACACACACATATATAATTTCTATCATCCTAGAAAGTATTATTGAATAGTGTGTTCTAAAGGGTAGAGGCCAGGTCCAATGTTGCTGTGTATATACTATACACACATACCTGCCTACCTGTATGCAGAGTCACTGCCAATCCCACTATGTGTATGTCCCTTACACTCACCTGTTCCACTAATTTATGTTACTTGTCTAGACCCTGAAGTCATGTTAGTTGTGACCGCTGCTCTATAGTTTATGGACATTTAAAAATTATTTTTTCTAAGTAACATAAAAATTAATTTTGATCAGTTTTCTGAAGCTGTAGGTAGTGTTACTTAAAATTATATGGCTCCATTTTGATATATAATCCTTTCAACAATGCAAGCCCTTAACTACTCTTTTTATGCAAATGAAAGGTTGTAAATAAGAAATTTTCATGTAGTGTCTAGTGGGCAATCATAAGATTGCCCAGATTATAAGAACTAATCACCATTTAGAATGACTTTCTCAAAGACAAGTCTTAATAGTGTAACTTTCGAAACAGAATAAAAAAGTTTCTCTGGGAACTACTGAAATGAAAAAAAATGTGTTTGTTTTAACTTCACAATACTATCACAATTCATTTACTCTTATTTGATTACAACAGCAGGAACACAACAGGCATTCCAATTGACTGAATTAATAAATTATATCCTTGCCTAGATATTTAAAAAACTTGCTGCAAGTATCATCAGGTAAAAACAAAATGTTAGTATTCAAATAGTGAAATGTGAAATTCTGGTTTGGTAACTTTTCCTGAACTCTTTGCTATTTGTTTCTGATATTTGTATAGAAGAAAATCTACAGTGAGAGGACAATTTTCCTTTCATTTAAATCTGCATTACTCTCTTGGTTATTGAAGGTTTTTTATGGTATCTACTAAACTATTTTTAAAAACTTACTTACTTTCCTCAGCTTCAGTCACTTACTATTATACCAGCTCATTAATTGTAATTGTAGTAAGCCAAGTTACTAACAGAAAAACAAAAGTTTCTATTTTCCAAAGAGCTGGAATACGAACTGGTATTCTTTCTTAACTCCAGTAATTAAGCCCCAAAAGATATCTCTTTCAGAGTTCTTAACAATATCACTCCTTTCTTTTTCCATAAAATCAGAACAAACAACAGTCTAATTTTTTATTCTTTAATATCAGTTCTAGCTGAAAATTGTTTTTAAATTAATGCAAGTGTCAAAAGTTTTAGCATAGAAAAATTCATTAGATTTTCAAAAATGAGATTAGATCAATTTCCTATTTACTTTTGATAAGAAGTGCATAAACCATTATTCTTAGAAATAAAAGATCTTATATTCTTTTGGCTTCAAGTCTTTCAAATAACATACTCAAGGATTTAATAGTCTTAAGTTTCCTAAAAAACCCTAGATTTAAATGCCTTCTCAAACTCAAGCAATTTTTATCAGGTTAAAATAATTCGAAACATAGCATGTTCAAAAACTGTTTCAAACATTTAAAAATATCTTGTAATAGATCAACAAATTGGTATTAATAAAAACATACAATCCAGAGCGATATAGGAAATGCTACACACATACACACACAACATGCCCCTCCAGTTTTTGAGATGGCATCTGAGGTTATCAGAAAAAAAAAAAAGCTTCATCTAATCTCAGTGATAGTAAAAGTGAGTAAGAATACAGAATTTCCAGTTAC
This sequence comes from Panthera onca, assembly GCF_046562875.1. NCBI lineage: Eukaryota > Metazoa > Chordata > Mammalia > Carnivora > Felidae > Panthera > Panthera onca. The sequence goes on from NC_138346.1 coordinate 146,617,814, forward strand.
CAGTACTGTATATATTTGAAATATCTGAATCTTAAAAGTTCTCATCACAGGAAAAACAGATTTGTAACTATGTGTTGATGATGTTTAACTAAACTTACTGTGGTAATCATTTCACAATACGTGCACATATCAAATCATTATGTTTTACACCTAAAACTAATACAATTTATATGTCAGTTATATGTCAACAACAACAAAAAAGTAAAAATCAAAAAAAATAAAACAGAATTTCTAGGGTAAGTTGTTTTAAGATCTCAACAGGAAGAAACCAGACAAATTATTACAAATCATTTGCTATCTTCTACACCTGAGATCAATTAAACTTCAAGTTCTATAGCACAAATGTCCCTAAGAGATAATGGACACGAAATAGGACTTAAAACTTAAACTACTTTTCTGTAAATCTTTGATATATACAGACACGTATGACAGTTTATATATTTTTAATATATTAAACTTCTAAGACATCACTTAACTTCACTTGAAAAACTGGCTTATTTAAAATTCATCCAGGGCAAAATATTTTTAACATGTTCCAGTTAGTGTGAACAAAATCCTGTGAAGTCACCGTAAAAATGTCTTTAAACAGACATTAATAATTTTCTAAACAGAATAAATTTCCTTATTCAAATATAAATATATTTCTATAATCCACAAGAGACTTTCCATCTTCTCTAAAATCAAGGTATTAAAATAGACCTGTGCATTCATTATCCAGTGCTGTTTAATAAACTGTCGTGATGATCAAAACGATCTATGTATCAATGCTGCCCAATATGGCAGCCACTAGCCACATGTGGCTGAGCACTTAAAATGTGGTTAGTGTGACTGAACAATTAAATTTTAAATTCTATTTATATTTAATTAATTTAAATTTTAATAGCTACATGTGGCTAGTGGCTACAGAACCGAACAACACAGACTATCAAATGTTCATGACTAGGTACAATAACCTCCAACAGTGCTATACTTATTAAAAGAAAAGCACCACAAGGAAGCAACTCAAGTATCCACTGATGGACTGGTGGATAAACAAAATGTGGTATATACATATATGGAATATTATTCAGGCTTTAAAAGGAAGGAATCATAGCTAACAATCTTGAAGACATTATGCTAAGTGAAATGGGTCAGTCACAAAAGGACATACACTGTTTAATTCCACTTACATGTCAAATTCATGGAAACAAAAAGCAGAATACTGTGTGCCAGGACCTGGGGGGTGGGGTAATGGAACATTAGTGTTTAGTGGGACCAGATTTTCAGCTGAGATAAAAAGAATTCTGGAGACAGTGATGATAGTTGCACAACATGATGAATGTACATAATGCTACAGAACTGCACACTTAAAAATGGTTAAGACGGTAAATGTGCGTATTTTACCATAATTCAAAAACAATTCTTAAGCATCACAATGTGACCAAATAAATACCTCTGATAGAACAGCTAACTGGAAATAGAAAGTCAACAATAAAGGAAATAAAGTGCTTCTCAGAGAAGGAAACATTATATTTGCTGAGAAAAAGTTACAGGAACCCTGCCATGAATCAAGCTGTACTGCATTACCACACCATAACCAAGATCTGAGGATTTTACTTCTACAGGATCAAGCTGGACAGAGTATATTGGAGCTCTTTTAAAAAGTCACAAGGCTAGACAAAGTAAAGTCAAAAAGCTGAATTGCAGAGTGTTTGTTGTTTTGTTGTCTGGTTTGATTTGGTTTTAGGCACTGTCAACAGAGCTGGCCTCGAACAAGTCACACACTGAGCAAGAAGAAAAACAAAACCTAGAAATATATTCAGTTATTTGTTAACCGTGTCCAGTTATTTTTAACTTCTTTAGAAGACTATTTTAGTGAAAGGGCATAATAAAAGTACAACTCTCAGGTTGTCAAGAACATAGCAAGGAAAAACTAGGGTAGGGATAAGAATACCACCATAAATAAAAAAATAACACACACAAGAAAGAAGGATAAAATTAATGTGGAACACAAAAACAAAAGCGATCATCCTTTTCCTCAAAAATTTATCTGAATGTATTTAGGCCCAAATGCCATGATCAGTAAGAGTGTTAACATATTACAGCAAAGTATTTTAGGAAAGCTGCTAGATGCTCAAGTGGAAAAGGCTTATAAAACAAAGTTTATTTTTAGGCTTTTTAAACACCTTTTTAATTTGTAACACCTTACCCCCATAAACAGACATAAATGAGAAATAAATGCAGACTAAACTTTAACATCAGAGAGAAATATATTATTCCTTTAAAAGATATAAAACATGAGTATTTTTCCAGTTCACTGAAATATCTCATGCATATAAAATACTCACTTTGCAAGTGTATATTGTGAGTAACATGACTGACCTCTTTTAATTTATAGAAGTAATTGCTTCTTTAAGCAATTTTTAAATTTTACGTACACTTTAAACCACAATAAACTCTCCAGAAGTTACACACTACTTCTGCTGGAATCACCACACCTATACAGCATTTTTATATTATAAAAATACTACAGAGGTGCCTGGTTGGCTCAGTCAGTTGAGCACGTGACTCTCGATTTTGGCTCAGGTCATGATTCCAGGGTCATGGGCTCAAGCCTCAGGCTCTGTGTTGAAAATCTCTCTCTTTCTCTCCCTCTCCCCCACTTCCCTCCTCCCACTCGCTCTCTTAAAAAAAAAAAAAATAAGTAAAAAAAAAAATACTACAAAGAAATTTGTACCATGAATACTTACAACTAGATGGCAAATTATATATTCCCTTTTATACTCATTCTCAGTTCCCTTGAAAAAAAGATATTTGTCACATTCAGTTTTAACAGTTTTGAAAATGTTTAACTATTTTTTAGGTATACTAAAGAAAGAAAAAACCACCACCATGAAGTTAATAAAACTAGAATTGTATGGAGCACTAAAATAAGGAATAGGAGTCAGAAGGGCTCCAGTTAAAGCAGACATTGGCTGAGTAACATGAACACCTGAAAACTGGGTATAACAATCCCTCCCCATTCCTAACTCAAAGGGTCATTTTAAGAATCAAAGAAATAATACATGTCAAGGTGGTTTATAATTCAAAAATGCTTCATATAGAGTGATATTACTAAAACTACTCATAGTTTTTCAACATGACTCTATTTTATATGAGGTACCTTTATAACTGGTTCCTTCTCTATAATTACCATTATATTACACTAAAAGAATTATCCACCATTTTGTCAACCTCAAAGAGGTTGCTCAAAGAGAGCAAAAGGAAAGTTACCCCATTCCCTCTTACCCCACTCCCTTTTTATAGACTCAGTACAGTGTTTTTAGGGATTTGATAAAGCAAGAATTTTGCTTTAGATCTGATATTTAAAGTTCCTGTTGGCTACTCAACCATCCTTAAAAAGACACACCAAAACTAACTGTAGGATTTTGTATAGAGTTTTACGAGGTGTTTTTGTTTTTTAACGTTTTATTTATTTTTGAGACAGGGAGAGACAGAGCATGAACAGGGGAGGGTCAGACACAGAATCTGAAACAGGCTCCAGGCTCTGAGCTGTCAGCACAGAGCCCGACGCGGGGCTCGAACTCACGGACCGCGAGATCATGACCTGAGCCGAAGTCGGCCGCTTAACCGACTGAGCCACCCAGGCGCCCCAGGAGGTTTTAATACAATGAAAACATGTACCAGAACAACAATTTATAGTAAAATGAACACCCTCCTGATACCGGAGTTCAAAGATAAGATTTCTATAGCAACAAAATAGAAAGTCAGTTATGCTAACCAATAAGCAATAAACAATTGGACATTTACTATAATATACACAAAGTTCAAGCATATTCAACTACAGAGTTGGTATTATTTATTAATATTCAGAAGTATATTACCATAAATCTGTTTCTCTAGTGCTGAAATGTGCAGGACCATTCTGGACTTTGCAGATGCATAACCTTAGTTCAAATTTATAAAAAGTCCAAAAGCTTCTGAGAAAGAACAAAATAAGGATCTGAACTTAAACAGTTTCATGAAATAACTGGTCTATAGCTCCATATTTGCAACACATATTTTTTGCAAGACAAATAACACACCACAGATTTTCTTTTTACTTTTAAGTAGGCTCCATGCCCAATGTGGGGCTTGAACTTATGATCCTGAGATTAAGATTTACATACTCTACTGACTGAGCCAGCCAGGCAGCCCCAAACCACAGATTCTTAAATGAAAACTCAATCGTAGAAGTTCATCATATATCAACCTATGATTTCTTTAATTATTCTTACCCACCTAATCTCAGCATACTGTTATTTTAAACGAAGACAACCACGGAAATACACACACTTTCAGATAGCTATCCTCATTATACCCTCTATGATGCAAAAGAAGAAAGAAGGGAAAACAATTAGCCTATGAAGCATGACCAGCTCTCTAGGTCCCTAACACCCAACTTCAACTAGGCTATCAGCCACACAACTTAAGTATTAAAAAAAAAAAAAACATTGTAAATCTGACAGAGAGAAGAGTTACTATTTACTATATCCCAGGCACTTTATGTATAATGTACATCATTATTAAAAAAAAAAAAAAATACTGGGGTGCCTGGGTGGCTCAGTCAGTTAAGTGTCCAACTTCAGCTCAGGTCATGATTTCATGGTTCATGGGTTCGAGCCCTGCATCGGGCTCTGTGCTGACAGCTTGGAGCCTGGAGCCTGCTTCAGATTCTGTCTCCCTTCCTATCTGCCCCTCTCTCACTCACGTGTATGCTCTCTCTCTCTCAAAAATAAACATTAACAAAAATTAAAAACAAATACAATAACCTTCTGAGCCAGAAATTATCCCCATCTTTATAAGAAAACTTGTCTCATGTTGCTAAATAACACTTACCAAGCCAGACAGCTAACATGTGTTAAATATGAGATTTAAACCTAGGTTTATGGGGCACCTGGGTGGCTCAGTCGGTTAAGCATCTGACTTCAGCTCAGGTCATGATCTCATGGTTTGTGGCTTCAAGCCTTGCCTTGGGTTCTGGGCTGACGGCTCGGAGCCTGGTGCCTACTTCAGATTCTATGTCTCCCTCTCTCTCTGCCCCTCCAACACTCATACTGTCTCTCTCAAAATAAACATTAGACATACTGTCTCTCTCAAAAATAAACATTAGAAAAGAAAAATTAAACCTAGGTTTATAGGATTCTAAAACTTGAATTACCTATTAGACCAGTGATTTTAACTAGGCTTTGAAATTACTGATTAGTAAATTCCAAGAAGAAATTTGGCAGATATATATATATATATATATATATATATATATATATGTATACGTATATATATATATGTGTATATATATATTTATATATATATGGTTACTGATTTATTATATTGCCAGTTAAGACATTACAATTATCTTCATCATATTTTAAAGTTTATTTATTTATTTTGAGAGGGTGGGGAAGGAGAAAGGGAAGGGCAGAAAGAGAAGGAGAGAATCGCAAGTAGGCTTTGCGATATGAGCCCAGAGCCCAGCATGGGGCTAGATCTCACCAACAGTGAGATCGTGACCTGAACCAAAATCAAGAGTTGGGAGGCTTAACCAACTGAGCCACCCAGGCATCCCATCTTCATTACCTCTTAAGAAATAGTACTTTTTGACATCAAGAAAGGAAGTAAAGAGAAGTAGAATGGTAAAATCTCAGAATGGAGGACAGTCCACCCCTTTAGTTAAAAATTCACAATTTTATATCAACATATACAGCAGAATACATACTCATACATTGTCCTTAGTGTGAAAATATCATGAACAGCACTGGTCCCTGACCCAGTGGTTATTAACATGCTGTGATTACTGGAGTAGAGATGCATTTGGGATAAAAAGAAGCACAGAAAAATGCCAAAAGAAAGAGGAACTACAGTATGTGGGCTGAGAAGAATTTGTGCTCTCAAGGCAGTGAGACCTGGATTTCATCTTGGTTTAGGCTAATTATGTGACTATGGAGAAGTTATTTAACTTCTCTAAACTTTAGCTCTCTTACCTATGAAGTGGAGATAACAGCTCTACTTCAGTAGAATTGTCTTAAGTGATAAAACACCAATATGAAGTTGTAATTTGTTTTTAATAATGAAGCTTATTAGTTTTAATACTTTTGCTTCAGTTATATCAAGACGCTGTCACTCTGCCAATAGAAAATTCTCAGTCTGAGATGGAGAACTCAATTATTGTGACTGAAGAAAATAAACTTATGTACCTGTCAAGTAGCTTTATCTAGAGAAAAATGATGCGATGCAGCTATGCTTCTTCATAAATAGTAAAACAAAAGCAGAGAAAAGTTTAAAGTAATAAATGTAAAACCTGAGGATTTTCAGACATGTGACTTATTTATTCAACAATAAGTAGCTGCTATGAACAAGTTGCCCTGCTTAGGACTAAAGAGATAAGATATCCTCAATAATTTATAATAATAAGTTTATAAATAATAATTTATAAGATATCCTCAATAATTTTTTTAATTTTTTTTTCAACGTTTTTAATTTATTTTGGGGACAGAGAGAGACAGAGCATGAACGGGGGAGGGGCAGAGAGAGAGGGAGACACAGAATCTGAAACAGGCTCCAGGCTCCGAGCCATCAGCCCAGAGCCTGACGCGGGGCTCGAACTCACGGACCGCGAGATCGTGACCTGGCTGAAGTCGGACGCTTAACCGACTGCGCCACCCAGGCGCCCCGATATCCTCAATAATTTTAAGCACTCAGCTAAGGAGAGAGAAATCAGGTAGGATACAAACAACTATAGTGCAATGCAATATATGATAAATATGAGATAGAAAATTTCCTGCTTAAGTTTTGAGGACAGGTTACACGTGACAAGGGGTAAGGGGAAAAAAGGAGAATCTGAATTGGGTCTTTCAAAAAAAGTATTCCAGTAGATAGAATATAGCAAGAATATATATAGGTAAAAAAACATTACTACTCATGGAGTGCCTGAAAAATAAGCTACTTGAATGAAAAGAATCAAGGATTAAAAGGTAATTTGTAACTACAATAATGACAGCCTTCAGTGCTAAGCTAAGGAATCAGGGCTATATCTCTCAGGCAGTAAGGAGTCACTGAGTGCTGGAGACAACTATTGAATCTGGCAGTGGTACATAATCTAAATAAAACAGAATGAGACTGAAGAGGTAGAGTTGGAATATGAAGATATTGTATTGTCCAAATGATAATGTGGGCCCAAACTTGGACAGTAGCAAAGTAATAAATGAATTCAAGTTGCATAATTAGAAAAATCAACTGAAGAGGCTGAGACAGGAGTCAAATAAAAGTGACCAGCAGATTTCTAGCATAGGCAACCAGAAGAATGGTAAACTTTAAAAAATATAGAGGGGCACCTGGGTGGCTCAGTCGGTTGAGGGTCCGACTCTTGAGCTCAGGTCATGATTTCAGGGTCATGAGTTCAAGCCCCACATTGGGCTCTGTGCTGGGCATGGAACCTACTTAAAAGAAAAAAAAATATGTAAAAATATAGAGAAGTCAGATGTAATAAATCAGTTATGAATCAGTCACAGAAATCAGTCACTTATTTATTCAAGCATAAGCTATAGGCCAGGTGCTAAGTACATAAAGATGAGTAAGACCTAATTCTTATACTGAAAGGGAGAGACAAGGGTGCTGGGTGGCTCAGTAGGTTAAGTGTCTGACTCTTGATTTTGGCTCAGGTCATGATCTCACAGTTCATGAGATCAAGCCCTACCTCGGGCTCTGTGTTTATGGTCTGGAGCCTGTTTGAGATTTTTCTCTCTTCCCCTCTCTCTCTCTCCCCTTCCCCCCCTCAAAATAAAATTTAAAAAAAGTGAGGGGCACACATAGAATTTAACAATTAACTCCTATATTGGGTGATATACTCAGTAACAGGAGCTGCAAAATGTGAAGGAGGCAAATTTACCAATGGATCAAAATGCTACATGACCAATCACTAAATTTAATTATCAAAAATGTATCTTAAAGAAAATTTCTCTTAATTATATGATATGAATATATTCATACATTCAGTGAATGTAGAATTTTCTTGGTAGAATTTTAAACAGTGTCCAATTTGTCAAAAGTTTTCAGGCAGATGATCAATACTGCCTTTTTTTTTTTTTTTTTTTTTTTTTTTTAGAGATAGAGCTGGGGAGAGGGCAGTGGGAAAGAGAGAATCTCAGGCTCCATGTACAGGGCAGAGCACGATGCAGGGCTTGAAACCATTATCCAGGGATCATGACCTGAACCAAACTCAAGAGTTGGATGCTCAACTGACTGAGCCATCCAGGTGCCTCAATACTACTATTCTTAAAGTCAGAAACAGTAAATACAAACAGTCAGAGGTATACAGCAGTGTCATTCCAAGAACTGCAAATAGTTTAATACGACAGAATAACATATGGGGAGAAAACTCTGAAAAGACTGAGAATAGCTGGATGATGGAAGGTCTGTTATATTTTATTATATAATTAATGGGAAGTGACTAAAAGGGCTTAAACAGAGAAGTGCTTTCTAACCTACAGTCCCTTCTTAGAGAACAGCCCCTATTTCTAACTCACAGAAGAGTCCCTGCAGTCATATTGCACTTATCAGTGCTGAGAACTCCATCCCTCCATTGCCATAGTTGACCAGATCAGGTGTACATGTTCTATATGGGGTCAATTAAATTTCCTCATTAAGAATTTAGAATTGTGGCACAGAATAAATGAGTCAAGTAACTGTAGATATTAGACTTACAGAGTTCATGGAAATTCAGAAGTTGGGAGTGCCTTTTGGGGGCCACATGAAAGAAAACCAGTATACAGGAAATATAAAGCAATGCACATACTTAAGAAGAGATATGAGAACATGTAGCCCTAGAAAAGGAAGCCTTTAGTTTCATGTTCAGTACTCATGGGACATGGCTATATATCCCACCTTTGGGTAAAGTGCGATGTCCCTGTAGCCTTCCAATGAATCCAATTATTGTTTAAGCTAATTTAAATGGCTTTCTATTCCCTGCAACCTTGACAAAACAAGGTGATTAATTCTGGTGGTTAATCTAAAGAGTACAGTAGAGGAAAAACAGGCTAGAAACAAGCAGAACATTTAAACTAGGGAGGGAGTTATTAAAAGAAAAGCAATAGTAACAAATATAGGCAGATTATGATGAAAGAAAGTAGCCAATATTGTACAGGGTCCACAAAGTTTAGTTTAAACAAGAGAGTTTCAGGATGCTAAAGCAGTATCAATTGCCCCAAAAGACTAGAGGAAGTAGAAGGTCACGGATGCTTTTAAGAGAAGAATTTCAACAGAAAAATTGGGACAGATGTAATATTTTTAAAAGTTAAGAAATAAGTGGCATAAAATAAACACAGCTAAGAAATTTCCTTTAAGGAATGTGAAGATTAAAAGAAGCTTGAGGGGACAACAGTATTTTAAAAAAGCATTTTCTTAAACAAAGGAGAGATGTGAACTTATTTCTAGGAAAAGAGGGGAGAATGAAAGCCCCATCCTGCAAAGAATGGAATGATATTCCAAAAGAAGCAGAAGTCTAGGAAATCATAGCCTTAGAGAGGTCAATTTTTCCTTAGAACTGAGTAAGAAATCTTAGACGAGAAGAAAAGTTGGGAAAACTCAGATTATTAAATACTATGTATCACTTAGTAGAGGCAGTGACTAGGTGAGTCATTTGCTGAGAACAAAGCAGCAGGAATAGATCAGACTTAAGAAAATATAGAAGGTTTAAGCCACAACTGGGGAATGTGATGCAGAATTAAGAGGTAAATCAAGGATCTTACTGACCAAAGGCTTCAGAGGATATAACAAGAAACAGAAAAACCATAAGCTGGTACTTATCTAATGATTTAGATAAGGATAACTTCAAGTATAATTCATCACATGACCTAGTATGTATGTACCCTTAACTTACAGCTTGCAAAAATTAAATAAAGCTATTCAGAAATGTTTCTGCTGTAAAAACTGAAAAATGTTCTATTGTAAATTTACATTACAAGAAATATTGATATATATTTCATATTTTAAAAATTAAAAAATAACTCAGACCTTTATTTTACTCTGTATTCAAAAATCAACTCCAGATGTATGGACTTAAATATAAAAAACAAAACTCCACAACTCTTAGTAGAAAAATAGGTGACTGTTAGATCCAAAGTAAGGAATAGTTTCTTACACAAAAAGCAATTATAATAAAAGATTGACAAATTTGACTAAAATTAAAACTAAGCCTTTTTTTTTTTTTTTTCCATCAAAAGATACCACAGCAGTGACAAGAAGTGCATTTAAGATTCTAGGCCTGGGGGCTCCTGGGTGGCTCAGTCAGTTGAGGTTCAGACTCTGGCTCAGGTCAGGAACTCATGGTTCATGAGTTTGAGCCCCATACTGGGCTCCTCCCTGACAGTGTGGAGTACCTGCTTGGGACTTGCTCTCTCTCCCTCTGCCCCTCCCTGCCTCAAAATAAATAAATAAACTTAAAAAAAAAAAACAAACAAACCCAGGTTTGTAGAGGTCCCTGAGTGGCTCAGTCAATTGAGCGTCTGACTCTTGATTTTGGTTCAGGTCATGATCTCACAGTCATGAGATCAAGCCCAGTGTCTAGCTCTGCACTGAGCGTGGAGCCTGCTTGAGATTCTCTCTCTCCTTCTCCCTCTGCCCCTCCCCTACTTGCTCCTGCATGCTCACTCGCTCTCTCTCTCTCAAAAAAAAAAAAAAAAAAAAAAAGATTCCAGGTTTGTAAATACCAGTAAATTCTGCAATAATTTTTTTATATCCAGCATTAAATCAACTCTGGCATTAGATCAACTCCAGCAGTTTATTAACAAGCTATGCACATAACTGTCCAGCTTATTCTTTAAAGAAAAAATATTAATAATTAATAATAGTTTGTACAGAAGAGATATGTATGGAATGGGAAAAACCAGTAGCTGATAAACTATTTACATATATAATTTTCCCTACTTTTTTTGGTCATGAATTTATTCTTTAATTGACTCAACTAACTTTTGAGTCCCTAGTATGTGATACAACATTTTATACAACTTTCTATGGTTGTTCATTTGGACAGTTTGTGAACCACAGGTCAAAACTGTATAACTTTACCCTTCCTATACCAAATCCAGAATAAGATATTAAGTACAGCCTTGCTGATCACAATGATATAAATTATTCTAAATATTTGCCAAAAAGGTAAAACATTTAAAATTGTCCCTCCCACAAACTCCCTGAAAGAGAGTGAAAAGACAAGTTACAAACTGAGAGAAGACATTCACAATATACACAAAGGATTAATGTGAAGAAAATAAAGAGTTTCTATAAATCAGTAAGAAAAACAGAAAAACAGGCAAGAGACATGAATAGGAATTTCACTGAAAAGGAAACATAAAGGGCCAGTAAACATAAAAAGAAATGTTCTACATTAGTGATGATCTGGAAAATGCAATCAAGATGACAATGAAACAGCATTTTACACTCTTCTGACTTGTAAAAATTAAAAGACAATATCAAATGTCAGAGAAGATGGATAATCAAAGGTCCTTTCATCTCATATATTGCTGATATGAACATAAATTGGTACAATCATACTGGAAGTTGGGCATTCACTTACCCTGTGAGATGGCAATTCTACCTTCATGTATATAATGAATAGAAACTCTTATATGTATACAATAGGAAAAATGCACAGAATATCCGAAGTAACACTGGTCACCGCTACAAAAACTGGAAAGTAACTAACTGCTCAACAAGGGAGAGTAAGTATTCAAATATTCAACAACGGAAAAGTTGATGAGTATTTTACTCAGTGAAATATTACACAGCAATTAAAACGACTGACTACAGCAACATACAATATGAATAAATCAGCAGTCACAGGTGAAAAATCAAGTTAAGAAAGATTACATTCAACACAATTATACAAACACAATTAAAACTAAAGACATCTTTTCAAATTATATATCTAGCAAAACTAAATATAAAGGAAGAGAATGAACACAGGACTCAAGATGATCTTTACCTTAGTTAACAAGAAGGTGAAGATAGGGGGTGGAATGGAGAAAAACCACATGTAGGTTAAGTTCCTAGCTTCTAGGGGAGGTGGGGAGTGAGTGGTGGTCCCTGGGTGCATATTATAATGATAAACAGATGGATAATTAATCCAATGCAGTGTACCTAAGGTTTAATAAAAGGGAAAAAAAACCCCAAATTTAATGAAATTTGTTCAATGAAAATTCTTAAACAGGCAAAACAAGCACCTCCTTAGAGAGTCACTAAGGGAGCAACTACAGGAAAGGGAAAATAATATGATTAGTGTGTAAAACATAATATTTAACAAATGTATGTATGATATTTAGACATGTAAGTATGTCTTGGATAATCTAAAATAAATTCCAAATTCTATCACAATTTTCCAACAAGTTAAGGTGTTTTTGAGTCAGGGAAGCAAAGCTTTAATTAGAAAAAGCAAACCACCTCCAAGTTTCTAAAATAGATCCTAATAACATATGTTACGTAATTTTTTTTTTTAAGTTTAGAGAAAGAGAGAATGTACAAGTGGGGAAGAGGGGCAGAGGGGGAGAGAGAATCTCAAGGAAGTTCCATGCTCAGCATGGAGCCTGATGCAGGGCTTGGTCCCATGACCCTGGGACTACGACCTGAGCAGAAATTGAGTCAGGCCCTCAATTAACTGAGCCACCTAGGCACCCCATGTTATGTAATTCTTATGTATCAGTTCATCTTTATAATGTGACGCTAACATTTACCTTCAAATCTAAGGTATTTATCATCAAATATACTCCTCCCATGCTTTTCTATTCTTCATTTAAATTTTTTTAAATGTTTATTCATTTTTTAAAGAGAGAGAGAGAGAGAGAGAGAGAGAATGAGTGGGGGAGGAGCAGAAAGAGAGGGAGACACAGAATCTGAAGCAGGCTCCAGGCTCTGAGCTGTCAGCACAGAACCCGATGCAGGGCTCGAACCCACAGACTGTGAGATCATGACCTGAGCTGAAGTAGGCGGCTTAACCGACTGAGCCACCCAGGTGCCCCTCTGTTCTTCATTTTAAACATATAATATATATGTAATATTACACAGTTTACTTTGTGAGATTGCAAAAACCATATATGACATACAGCTAATTTCAAATAAGGTTTTATTAGATAAAATTAAGAGAAACTTATTTTATATATCAAGATATATATGTCAAGAGACATATATCAAGATAAATGTTTTCTATTTCTGCTTCTCTAAGATATTAGAAGCTACTTTTTCATTAGTATGTTTTCCCATTAGAAATTTTAAATATCTTTTTAACGCTTTTAACTACTTTCTAACTTTGCTGCCAACTTTGAACTCTGATGTATATCAAAGTTAATCATATTATATCTGATGTATATCAAAGTTAATCATTAAGTGTTATATGACTTTTCTTATAGAGTAAAATAGGTTTTTGAAATATAGTAGACATTTGATAATTGTTCGACACAGTACATCTTACAAGGAAATGATGCAGAATTAACCATTCTATTTAAACATCATGCATACATCTGGAAGTAACATTGTTTTAAGTGATACTTATCTTTACAAACTACTACTCCACTCTTTTTTTGTTTAAAAGGGGGCACACAGGAATAACCTGATAAAAGGCATAAAAATCTACTGTTGCCAAATGTGAAAAGCAAAAAGAGAAGAGCCCAAGGTAGAAGATGCAAAGCCCTGAGGTAAACAGACAACGTCCAGAAGGTGCCCCTCTACCTCTCCATTTTAACAGGGATCATATGTGAAGATAAGTTGTACAAGACTAGAAATAATCTGCATTATACTAGAGATGACAGAAAAACATAATCCATTTGGAACCCATCATTTTGTAACACTAGTTTCAGCACACAGACTTTACCTAAGTAGTAAATATGTGGTAAGTTATTTAAAGACATGCCTTATTCAATAAGGTATGCTGCATTTTATTCAAAGAGGCAATAATAAAATCTAAGCTGGGAAACCACATTGTATCAATTTATTATTCAAAGAATTGATGCTATGTATCACTATTGCCTATTACTATGTCCATACTGTATTTCTTCACTTACTTTTTACCTCAACTGTATCTCACAGTACTGACTCAAAATCAAAATACTTTGATGTAAAATAGTCAATAAAGCTAGTAAGATCCACGTATCTAGAACTAGTGGCAGGAAATTTTAACATATGGCTACTTCTATCTTAAAATCCTTCGAACCTCTTCTCTTTAATGTTTATTTATTTTGAGAGAGAGAGAGAGAGTGAGTACAGGGAAGGGCAAAGAGAGACGAAGAGAGAGAGAATTCCAAGCAAGCTCTGTGCTGTCAGCATGGAGCCCAATGTGGGGCTCAAACTCAGGAACCACAAGATCATGACCTGCATGGACAGTGCAGAGCCTGCTTGGGATTCTCTCTCCTTCTTTGCACTTTCCCTGCTTGTGCACACGTGCATGTATGTGCTCGCTTACTCTCTCAAAATAAATAAATAAACTTAAAAAAATAAGATTCTAATAAGTGGGATAAAGGGAGGAAAAATATTAAATCAATACACTGTATGCCTTAAAGTTACAAAATATTGTATATCAAATTTACCTCAGTTAAAAAGGAGGGGTGGAAACATGAAATTGATCAAAATGCCATGGGATTTATAAATTGGAACAATTTGTCAGTTATCTCTGAATAACAGAACCATGAGCACCTTTTATTTTCTTTGTGCTTTTCTGTACTTCCAGATTTTCTACAATGAACATGTATTATGTTTATAACTTAAAAGAATTATAAATCTCATCTTACCTATTCTGCTTACTTTCTCATACTGCATTCCTCCAACCCACCCTAAAATCTTTATTCTTCCAACAGAGAGGCTTTCTACTTTCCAACATAACTGCAAACTTAGATGTCACCCAATTTCCCACCAAATGGGTAAAATTTGTACAAAGGTATAACTAGTGCAAAAATCTCTTCTGAACTTTTCAAGGCAATATTGTTGGGATAAGGGATTAGAAATGAACATTTTAAAAAATTAAGTAATTTCTTAGGGCAATAGTCAATTTCTCTTAGAAAAGTCAAAAGACATTTCATTGTAGGTGACAAATGAAGGGTGTCTTCTCATTAATGTATTGTGTGCCTACTAAGTGCCAAATACATAGCTTGGTTACACATGAGCTTAAAATTTTAAAGCAAAGTTCATTTTATGGATAGACTACAGAGAAATGCAAAATCTTTGGGAAGGATTTCTGCAAACATTCAACAACTTGCACCAGAAACAGTAATCATTAAATGATGAAAACCTGCAAAAAGGTTATTTTGTACTGTTAGTTTTTGTAGACTATTACACCTTATTCCCAACAACAAAGCACTGCTGAATTACAGACTACCAATAGAACACAGAAATCATTTTTCCTTGTAGCCAATATTTTCATTTTGAGTTCTTTATATAGTTTTCATTAATCCAGTTTCCTTAAAAATAAACTTTAATTTCTTTGGCCCCACCAAAAATATCTAAGTTACTACCTCAAATAAAAAATAAAGAGAACAGGATAAAACAAGTTAGTTATACAAGATAAAAATTAGAAACTGCCAATTAAGTTTATATTTTTTAATAGCCTTTTTATTTTTATGATAGTAAATATTCTTCTTTATACAGTGAAGCCTCTAGCCATCAAAGTTTATGTGTACTTCATTAATGATTCCTTGTTAAATAAGCCTCCTAAATTACTAGCAAGAGTTAGAAACATTACTCCATAGAAATATTACAATAATTAATAAGGAAAAACACTATGGTTTCAGGTTTTGTTTTTCCACAACTAAGGGTTATTAATAAGCCAATTCCAACTCAAGTAGTAAAGTATTTCAAATTCTGCAATATAATTTGAAAAATAACTTTAAAATGTTGGATATACAATGTTTCTAAAAATAAGTATCAATTTCATTAAAAGTAGACTGTAACATGTAACTTTCAGAGACAAGTATTCCCCTGGACAAGATATAGCAAAGTAACAGTTTTTAACTACTAAACAGCAGTTTAAAATTTGCTACATAATTAAACACTTAAAATCAGTATGTCAGAGAAGCATTAAGAACTCCATATTAATTTCTCAATTTAAATAAATTCAAACAACTTAGATGCTTTTTAAAAACTAGTTCTCCAAACATGCTTGATAAATATTTGGCTACTATCTACTAATTCCATGACCCAATGAAATAGTAAAACATCTGAACAGATGGATATACAGTACTTGGTGAAGCAAATTTTGCCAACATTTATTTTACATGCTGATATAAATAATGTTCTCAATTTAACACACATAATAAAGTTCATATGCAGTAACTTTTATTAAAACTGGGAGTCAAGGGGCACCTGTTGCTGAAGTATCTGAGTCTTGATTTCAGCTCAGGTCATGATTTCAGCTCAGGTCATGATTTCACAGTTCATGGGTTTGAGCCCCACATGGGGCTCTGCACTGACTGTGCGGGGCTTGCTTGGGACTCTCTCTCTCCCTATCTCTGTTCCTCCCCTGCTTGTGCTCATGCTTGCACTCTCTCTCTCAAAATAAAAAAAACTTTAAAAAATTATAAACAAAAAACTGGGAGTCAAATACATCAATAAAAATGCTTTAGATATACTTGTCAACTCATAAGGTAACAATATAAAACCCATTCTTTTTCTGGAAGAGACTTTTTTTTTTTTTTTAAGTCTAACTTTAGCTGTTCCCCTACTTTGATCCCATTTTTTAGTCGTATTTAAAATTTCTCATCTTTTTGACTTGCTTCCTTCTTGTCAAAACTGATCTTATTAAAAATCCCTGCCATATTTTAATACACATGAAAATATATTTTCAGGTCAAGTGCCAAAATGAGTGTATTCTATGACAACTTTCTATAAAATACAAATAAGGATGCCAAATACTTTATAATTCTGAAGAAACTCCATTCAAAGAAAAATGCTCCTGTCCATTTTCATGGATTTTTCCCAGTCAGGACCAAAGTATGCTTTTCATATTTCAAGACTAGACAGTGGAAAGCATTTCCAACATGCCTCAAACAAACTTCATTTAGAAACCTTATGTGAAGTAATAAAACAATAAATTCCATTCATTTAGCAAATATGGTATGCTGTAACACCTTATAAAAGGCTAAGAGTAACTGGAATACTACATAGCAACATGTCCAAAGACAGGAAATTCAAAGCTGATTCAAAGGATTCCAAATTTGCAACCCTGCACTGGTACACCTTGTTGAAATCTCTACTTTCGTTCAGGAAATATCGAATATTACAACAATGCCTTCAAACTTATATTTAGCTTAACAACAAACAAACTTATAAAGGGATCTATTGAAAAATATATTTAAACAGCAAAAAATTTAGAAGCAGTTGCAATACTCAATTTTGGTATCATCAAAAATCAACCCTTCAGGATCTAGATTCAATCTTTTTAAAAGAATTAAATGCTCTATGCACAAAAAGAAATGTAAGTATATTTTTCTTCTAAGTCCTATCTCCAATAATCGAATAGCTAATAGCTAGAAGAGGTCTATAGCTAAACAAATCAAAATAATTCTTAGATCAAAAACAAGCACATAATTTTAAGCCAAATGTGAACGTCTCTCGAAAACTCCAAAGTAATAAAAATAAACTCAACACAGTAGTGTAGGTACCCCTGTACATCACAGACTTAAGGACAAAAATCGTGCCTACATCATTAAATATCTAGCCGTAAATGGAAAACAATGATACTGCTACTCGACATAGACTTAAGTAACGAAGGGATCTATTTTGTCCTCGTCTCCTGCAGACATGTGGTGCCCAACATTTTCCCTTAGCCCACTGCTTGCTCATTTGTAAACAACTTCTGTAGCTCTTTCTCTGGTGTCCAAACGGGAGGGAAAATGAAAGTCTGAAAAGCATCAGCATCTAAGTTTCCAGATCTGAGTAGGGAGCAGTAGACAAGAGGACCATACAGCTATCATCTGGTTAATAAAAAAAGAAAGAAAGAAAAGAGGGAGGGAAAAAGGGCAGCCTTCATATTAAAGAAATTCGGCGGTCACCTGAAGAGGGCTAGTGAAGTTAGGCAAGCATTTAGTGAGGTACGGTTTTTTGTTTTGTTTTGTTTTTTTAAAACTTGTCCGGGGGCTGGAAGTTATGGGGGCGCTCTTTGTGCGGAGTCTGAGGGGAAGGGGAGGGACGAGAAAACAGCTTGGGAGTCATTCAAAGGAGTTTAAGGAGCGGTGTACGAGGGAAAGGCGGGGCGGGGCCTGGCCGGGCGGAGGGAGGGGGCTGCAGGGGCGTCCGCGGGCGGCTCTGACACCAGGGAGGGGGCGGTGAGCTGGCCGCTCCGGGGACCGGGTGGGAGCAGACTCCGGCTGCAGACAGCCGACACAGATGGGGTCCCACTGGCAGGCAGAGTCAAATTAAAGGGGTGGCAGGCCAGAGCTCTGGCGGGGGAAGAGAGTCCGGCTCCCGAAGGAAGCGGTTCCCGAGTGACATCCCCGAGTTTCCGCACTTAGCGGGCTAGGGGCGCGGCGGCCGCACGGCGTCCCTGGGCCCCCGACCCCTCGCCAGACTTTCTCCCTCTCTCCGCCAGCGCCTCCCGCCCGGGCCGCGGCCCTTACCTGCAACTCTGTGAGCAGAATCTCCCCCCGTTCGGGGTTGGACGCCATTGCGCTCCGCTCTGGACTCCGCACCTGGCCGCGGCCGCCGCTGGCGAAGGGAGAAGGCGGGACGGGACGCGGGGTGGGGGGTGAGGAGCGGGGAGCGAAAGAAAAAAAAGCTAGGGATTCATGGAGGCGCAGCCCCTTCTGGAGGCGCGGCTTATTTCGCCCGGTTCATGGAGCGCGGCGGGGAGCGAAGGCACTCGGAGCGGGCTCCCCCTCGCCGCCCGCCCGCCGCCGCCGCCGCCGCCCGCCCGCGCCGGATTCTGTTCGTTCAGTCGCTCCCTCTGGGTGACGCCAGGAGCCGCCTCAAGCTTCTCCTTGCGGGGCGCTGCGGCCGCAGCTGCAGCTCCTCCTGTCGCACCATTTGGCTGTCACTGCGTCGCAAAAGCGGCCTCACTTGGCGGCTGCCAGAACACGTGACGGCCGCGGCCGCTACCTCCAGTGGCGAGGGGGAGGTGGGGCGGAGAGGACCCCGGGGGCGGGAGCATCGCGGGGGGCGGGGCGCTTTCCGACCCGGCTCCGCGGCGGCGGCAGCCATTGGACCCCGCCGGGGTGAAAACGAGGGGAAAGGACTGGGCTCTCGTCTCTTGGGAGGCGGGAAGAGGAAGAAAAAACACGCCCGCTTTTCTGCTGCGTTTAACGGCCCCACGGTGAACAGTATAACTCGGGAGCTTTCCCCCCCAGCGCCACTTCTTTTTTCTTGTTGAAGTTTAGGCCTAACGTTAAACGAGCGCCTTTCTAACCTCTATACTTAAAAGAGTTTCGGGGCTCAAATTTTATTATTCTCCTGCCCCTTATCGACCCAAGCTGCTAATCTTGCCTTTTTCTCTCTCCCACCCCCAGTGCGCCAATCTGACCAGTTAGGTGCACAGCTAGCTAAACTGGGGTGTGGTTTGTACTTTTCAAGAAATGTAAGCGCTCGGTATCTCTGGCAGTCCTTAACCTACAGCCTTTAAGATGCCCTTTTCCCAAGGGCTGAACTACTATGGTTTGGGCTGTGGAACTCCACTAAGTGCAGAATCTGATTAATTCTTGAATATAAACTGAAGAAAGTGGGGCAGATCATCCCCGCGAATTGGAAAAAAGGCCAACTTTGGATGCAGTAAACATCCAAGCTAACCTATTAGTAACATAGCTAAGTAGTGTACGTTTTCGTTTAAGAAAATGACAGTGTAGTATTTGGGAATGTCAATAAAGTCTCCAACAGGTAGCTTTTGTTTTGTCTCAGCAAAATATTCAGCCTGGATATTCTAGGCAGCTGCCTAACTTTAGATTGAGACTGGAATACAGTGGCTTTGTTAAAAGCTACTTGGGGAATGTTAGGGGTTATTTAGTGAGATAGCTACTTGAAACGCATAATAGGCATACTTCTTAGGAAGTAGAATATTATGTATTTATCTTACACTCCATGTGAGCTCTGCTGGGCTAATGCTAGGACTTGTGTTTATCTTTTTGTCTTCTCAAGTCTCCTGCATTAATTTGACAAACATTTGTTGAAGATAGAGTTTAATGACCACTATGAGTTTCTGAACTCCAACTCATAATATGTGATAAGAAATTTTTTTCTAGTGTGTATTTTAAAATTTTACAACATCTTATGTGTTTAATGCATTTCTTTGATTGAAATGATAATTAAAATATATGCAATAGCAACACTTGGAAAAGCCAAGAGATAATTGCCCTTCCTTGTAACTAAGAGCCAGTGTTACAGGCCCTGGAGTTACAGCTAAGATTAAGACAGTCCTTGTTCCTGGAGTGATTATATTCTTTGGAGAAAGACGTGTGTCCAAATAAATATGAGGCAGTTTTAAATGGTAGGCACAACATGTTAGGGGAGCACTGTATTCAGATATGTATACCCATATATAATGTTAGCGTGTTAAAATATACATAACATAAAATTTACCATTTGAACAGTGTTAAATGTACGACTCAGTGGCATTAAATGCATGCAGATATATTTTGCTTATTTTTGCGTTGTCTTACTCTTGAATGGATTTGACATGGCCGACATGCACATAGTTGGTGCTTAATGGTGGAATTAAAAATTACCTATGTAAGAGAGTGCCTGGCTGGCTTAGTGGTAGAGCATGCAACTCTCAGGATTGTAAGTTTGAACCCCAGGTTGGGTGTAGAGATTACTTAAAAATAAAATCTTAAAAAAAAAATTTACCTATTGGGCACCTGGGTTGCTCATTCGGTTAAGCAGCAGACTGTTGATCTCAGGGTTGTGAGTTCAAGTCCGGTATTGGGCTCTGCCCTGGGCGTGAAACCTACTAAATGAATGAATGAATGAATGAATAAATAAATAAATAAACCTGTGTAAGGACTTAGAAACACAGTCAATGAACATTCTTTTAAAAATAAATTTAAATATGAGAGAGAATGTTCAATTTAGCACTCTGGAATTTTAGAATTAGAAGAGACTTAAAATGTCTAGCCTAACTCTTGGGGCGCCTGGGTGATCATTCGGTTAAGCACCCGACTTCGGCTCAGGTCATGGTCTCACAGTTTGTTAGTTCAAGCCCCACATCAGGCTCTGTGCTGACAGCTCAGAGCCTAGAGGCTGCTTTGGATTCTGTGTCTCCCTTTCTCTCTGCCCCTCTTCCGCTCGCAGTCTGTCTCTCTGTCTCTCAAAAATAAATAAACATTAAAAAAAATTTTAAATAAAAAAAATTAAAATGTCTAGCCTGACTCTTAATATATGTGAATGAAAATAAGCCATAATTGACTTAACTAATAGGGAGCATGGCAACATTATTTTACTTAGTGGCAGAGATGAAGACCAGAACCTAAATATAATTGCCAGTCCTAGACTTCTTTTAACCTACACCATGCTACTATAAGTACTTTAAAATAGAATCCTCAGTTATACTGAACACAAAGCATTATAGTCCCTCATTTTTTTTGCCACAGAAAAAGACTTCAAACTGTACATATTTCTAGGGGTAGAGTATTGATAATAATTTTATATATCACATGTAAATATAAGTAACAAATACAAAAAGTTTTTAAACTTATAGGAATTCTGATTAGGTATGCTGAGGAAAATAGTGCATACAAAAGGGAGGCCAATACAATATCAAAACTGCTTGAAAATCTGGAAAATATGATGGTTTAAACAATAAATTAGTTTAAGCTAAAAACTACTACCCAGCTCACGGTCTCTGTTTAGGGGAAAAAAAAATGTAATAGGGCATGGGACATACTTATCAGAATGAAGCACTCTTGAAAAAGTTTTAATGGAAACTCATATCATGTTGATTTAGATATGTTGTATTTAGTCTCTATTTGCAAATGGTTTTCAGGAATCCTACATATGTTAGCTCCAGTTATGTTCTAATTTATATTAACAATAAAGAGGAAAGCTTTGTTGTTGTTTTTAACAAATGTCCATGTGAGAAGTTAAAGACCAAAAAATATCTGGATTGTATCACTGGCTATGTGGGTGCTTTTGAAAGTTTTTCATAGATATCGAAAGGTCTTTAAGAGGTTAAAGTGTCCAAGGTGCCTGGGTGGCTCAGCTGGTAGACCACATGCCTCTTGATCTCAGGGTTGTGGATCCAAGCCGCATGTTGGGGGTAGAAATTACTTAAAAAATCTTATTTAAAAAAAAAAAAGTGGAAATGACTGAACATAAAAAAAGTGGAAATGACTGAACATATAGAAAGTTTCAATTAATAATAATTAGAAAATGCTATTTTATATTTTACTTTTTAAGTGAGAAAAAATGTTACAGAAAACATCCTAGTAGAGCTGAACTTTATTTTGTTGTTATTTTTGTTCTCTTGGTGAAAAACAGACATTCAGATATTCAGATGATAAGGCTCCTCTTTTCCCTTAGATCCCAAATGAAATGAGATAAGAACTGTATATCCAGGGAAAGAGTTAGAAACCTTTACTTTGTGAGTGTTTTTATTGTCTTGTGTTTTTCATTTCTCTTTGGCTCTTCCTTAACTTTTATTAAAATGTTTTTGAAAATTCTAGCTTATCCCGAGAACATTATGGAGAATCAAGGAAAGGGTTTTTGTTTTTGTTTTTGTTTTGTTATTGTTTTTCAATGTTAGTGTTGATAGAAAAGAGAGTAACCCCCTACCTCCAAGGGATCAAAGTGAAGTAGCAGTGGTAATCAAAGTACCAGACTCCCAAAGGAGAGACAAAAGTCAGGGAGACAGAGTCAGAACTACTTGGTCACCAAGCTTTTCTTAAGGAGCCCCCTATAGGGATGTTCCTTGTATGGATGATGATAATTTTGAGAACAAGATGGTTAAAGTCAAGGCCACAACAGAGTCAGCTGTAGTGACTGTAGCAGATACTTTTGGAGCATCTGTTTAGCTTCTTTCCTGGAAATTTCCCTATCCCCTGAGAAGAAGTCTCTGTAGCCATGTTGATTGGGCTTGACCTGGATCTTTCAGTAAACTATGGATGGACCTCAATAGAACGTGTCTAACTTTAGCCAGCAAGATTCTCACTCCATGAATTTGGAAATAAAAAATATTGGAATACTGATCAACTGGTGGCCCTGGAGTGGGAGGTGTGGTGGTTCAAGAACTAGAGTGACCTTTTTTTTTTTTTTTTTCTTTTCTTAGTGAGAGATTGCATGAGCAGGGGAGAGGGGCAGAGGAACAGAATCTTAAGCAGGCTCCATGCTCAGTGCAAAGCCTGACACAGTGCTTGATCCCACAACCCTTGGATCATGACCTGAGCCCAAATCAAGAGTCAGGCCCTCAACAGACTAAGCCATCCAGGCACCCTAGAAGGGCCATTTTCTGTCATATGTTCAAAGATGCAGAAAAATCTGCTCTTTGGAAAGAGAAAAGAAGTTCTTTCTTCCTGTCACTGGAAATATAATGGTTACTAAGGCATATCTGGTCTTTGTCTTACAATTTAGTTATAGAAAATTTAGCTAAACTTATAATTAACTTATTATAAGTTAAACTTATTATACAAGTTATATTATTAATATATATAATATACATGATATATAAACGTAATATATGTTATATTATTATATAAGTTAAACTTATAATTTAAAGAAACATAATGAGAAAGAAGGTGAATTCAGGGTACTTTGAACATAGATCAGGCAGTCCTTTCCTGAGTATTTCACATTTAAGCTGAGATCTCACTGGTGAGTAAATGTTAACTGGGCAAAAAAGGGTATAAAGAACTTTCCAAGGAGACAGAAGAACATAGATAAAGTTCTAAGGCAGGAGAGAGCAACTTGTGTAAGCACTGAAAGGCTAACCTACCATGTAGGTTATGCTGAGTAATGAATGATTCCGAAAATCTCAGTCTCAAAAATCCGCAATATGGTTTATTTATCTCTCATGCTATATGCCACTATGGCTGTGCTCCATGTCATCTTCTCTCTGAACTCAGGCTGAGAGTGGTCTCTATGTGGAACATTGTCATGGCCTTGGCAGAAGGAAAAGAAAAGTGATAAATCCCCCACGAGTTCTTAAAGTGTGTGCTCACATTTCACTTTCCCTGTTCATCAGCAAAACCGTTGCCATTCCTGAGAGTAAAAAGGGGCAGCGTTATATAATCCTCTGACAGTGAGGGACATAATAACCAGAGGTACCGAATGTGGGCGAAGAGTAATCCAATTCCATACCATGCTGAAGATTTTGATGTTTGTCCTAGGAGCAATAGAAAACCATTGAATACATTTTCCATTAAAAAAAAAAAAATCTCTCTGGCTGTAATGAGAACAACAGATTAGAAATGGGCGAGAGTGGTTTTGGAGAGAAAAATTGGGAGGTCATTTCAGTTTTCCAGGCAAAAAAGGATAGTACTTTATAATAGGATCATGGCACTGAAAATGGGGAGAACCCAATAAATGTATAAGATAGGAGGATCTAATGATGTGCAAAGAGAAGCAGCGGTGAGAGACTATGTAATCCTAGGATGGTGGAAGAAATGTAGCTGAATTGGTTTCTGAGGTCTTACCATTTTCTGGCTCCTGTCTTCTGGGAAGTCCAGCTACTCATCTCTGTTTGTTCTCGTGTTTTCTGGACTCTCCTAATGAGTCTCCCATCTTTGTTTAAACGTGTGTGTGTGTGTGTGTGTGTGTGTGTGTGTGTGTGTGTGTGTGTGTGTGAATGTGTTCAAGCCAACAGCCCTAAATAGGCCATTGAGCCAAGGTGAGAACCATCAGTGAAAAGTGGTAAAGTGATATACCCTGGCTATACTGTAGAAGGAAGTAGGAACAGTTTAACTTGTGTTGTCTCCTCTTCCAACGATTCCTTCTCTACCCAGTGTACTTATCATTCCCCCAAAGACCCTGACACCAGCAAATGTATAAATTATAAACATCAAGTATACATTAAACCTGATACGAACCTTCCCACAACACTTTCCTGATACATCTATTTGGGCACCTATATTTCGTTGTGAAGTCTTGTATACAACCTTGTTCTCCTGCTAGACTTAAAGCTACTAGAAAACATCCATATTTCTTATATGGCCTATAATAGTATCTCTTGTGAGTGGATAGTGTGTGCGTTTCTGTATGTTTTCCAGAAATGTTTTAGTATAACCATCAGCTAGGGACTCCCCTGTCCCTCAGAAAATTAGGTAACCTTGTTTTATAGCCTCTAAAGTTGAGCCTCATTTCCCCAATTCAATTTTTGGAACTGTGACTGGTTATTTACACATGCTTGCCTGCTTCTCTCTCCCTATAACATACTCCCACAACACTCCCCCCACTGCTTATGTCCCTTGGTTATGCCTATATTGATATGGACCTGATGCTCAACCCATTACCAGTTACCCAATACCAACTGTCATCAACCATCTGTGAATTCATTAACTTGCACCAAAAATTTAAGAGCAGTCACACTATGGGATGTGATGCCTTTCACTTTGAATCTGAGCCTACCTCTCTTTTTCCACCCTCAACAGGTTAACAAGAAAATTCTGTTCCTTTTCTAGGCTGTTATGGTTTAACTATACTCAGGTTCTTCTGATTCTTAACTGTTATTACAAATAAGATTGTTTGGGGTACCTGGATGGCTCAGTTGGTTAAGTGTCTGATGTCGGCTCAGGTCAAGACCTCAAGGTTGGTGGTTTCGAGCCCCGTGTCGGGCTCTCTTTTGTCAGCACACAGCCTGCTTTGGATCCTCTGTCTCCCTCTCTCTTTGCCCTTCCCCTGCTTATGTGTGCACATGTGTGTGCTTTCTCTCTCAATAAATAAGTAAATAAATACAACGTTAGAAAAAAAATTGGAAAGTTCTCCCCAAAATATGCATGTTCTCCTCAAAGAGATATCAGAAAATACCATTTTCTTAGCGTGGTACCTAATCACCAAATGAATGGTAACATTTTAGGTTTTATGTATTTGAAGAAAGAAAAAGAAAATAAGCTTTTAACAGTCATTGAGAAGTTAAACTTTTTGTGTTAACCATCAGGATCCATTTATACTCTTAAAAATCATCAGACTCCAGGGGTGCCTGGGTGGCTCTATCAGTTAAGTGTCTGACTTCGGCTCAGGTCATGATCTCACAGTTTGTGGGTTTGAGTCCCATGTCAGGTTCTGTGCTGACAGCTCAGAGCCTGGAGCCTGCTTCAGATTCTGTGTCTCCTTCTCTCTCTGCCCCTACCCTGCTCGTGCTCTCTCTCAAAAATAATGCTAAAAAAACTATCAGACTCCAAAGAGGTTTTGTTTTTATGGGTTATGTCTCCTGATGTTTACTGTACTAGAAGTTAAGAGTGAAGGATTTCTTTTTAATGTGTATTTTTGAGAGAGTGCAAGAAGGGGAGGGAGAGAGAAAGAGAGAGAGAGAGAGAGAGAGAGAGAGAGCGCGAGCTGAAGCAGGTTCCAAGCTCCAAGCTGTTAGCAGAGAGCCCAGCACAGGGCTCAAACTCACAAACTGTGAGATCATGACCTGAGCTGAAGTCAGAGCTTAACTAACTGAGCCACCCAGGCACCCCAAAAGTGAAGAATTTTTAAAACACAGAATATACAAGCTCATATTTCATTGTGAGAACCTCATCCCACATCATACAACTTCTGAAAAACTCTTCCTTGTACCTTGGGATAATAAGAGTGAAAAGGCAAGTAACATCTTAGTATGGTGAAAATAAATTTGACTTTGCAGATCCCCTGAACCACACTTGGAGATCTGCTGTTCTAATTTCGAAGGCTGCCTGTGATGATTCTGGATTAGTAAAGCTTCGCTACATGTGAATATAAGAATGTGATGCCTGTGCTTCCAGAGTTTAAGATCTACTATCATGCCAAAATAATCACAAGCTTTTGGACTTTCATTTGAAACATTGGTGTGGCACATGAGACATTTCAGTTGTCCTTATGAAAATGGAAAAAAAAAAAAACAGGCGTGAAAAAATTTATGTAAAACCTTACTGTTTACTAGTAGTGCTTCCTTTATTTTTTTTTATTTTTTAAATTTTTTTTTAGTAGTGCTTCCTTTAAAGGAAAATTATTTTACAACAGTGAATAGTGATAAAAATTAATAGGTACAAAGAAGTTGTACATCAGTCATACCATACATTTTATTTTTTATTTTTTTTTTTTTAATTTTTTTTTTAACGTTTTTATTTTTATTTTTGAGACAGAGAGAGACAGAGCATGAACGGGGGAGGGGCAGAGAGAGAGGGAGACACAGAATCGGAAGCAGGCTCCAGGCTCTGAGCCATCAGCCCAGAGCCCGACGCGGGGCTCGAACCCACAGACCGCGAGATCGTGACCTGAGCTGAAGTTGGCGCTTAACCGACTGAGCCACCCAGGCGCCCCCATACCATACATTTTAAAGGGTTTGTCCCTGGTGGATGACAGGGAGGTGTCTTTTCCTACAGTCATTTCTTAAGCACCCAGCTGTTAATAATGTGTATCTAATATCTGAATTAGGGTAAAGCTCAACTTTTGTAGCGAAGAGCCTCCAAACACATGGTACAGAGAACACTGAGATTTATTATTCTATCACACATGAGGATTACACAAGGTAAGCAATCCAAGTCATCAGACTGGCTCTGCTCAATGAGGCCATCCAAGGATCCAGGTTCCTTCTATCTTACTGTTGTACTATCTGCTTTGGCATTATTCTCAACTGCCTGGTTGAAGATGGGTCAAGGAACTCCATGGTCTACCTTTATGAAAGAAAAGAGAGCACAGGGGATCTAATGTCCTATGTCTTCAAGCCCAGGCTCAAAATTAGTACACATCATTTCTGCTCCCATTCTGTTGTGAAAATGTCCTCATTTGACCACACCTAGCTTTAAGCGAGGCTGAGAAATGTGCTTTCTAACTAGTCATGGACCCCAAAACAACTCATTTACTGAACAAGAAGCAAGGTGGACATTGATGGACAATTCACAGTATCCATCACATAGACTTTTTAGCCAATGAGTTTTGCAATCAGCAAAGTGTTCTACTTCTCAAATTTGAATATGAAAGCTCCAATTCTACATCAGATTCTCTGGGTCTTAGAGTAAATAATATTCATTGTATCTGTTAAAAAAAAAAAAAAAAAAGGGACCATGGGTTGTTTTTTTTTTTTTTAACACTCATAGCAAGCGTTCCTATGTTTAATTGATTGCTGTCTTAGACTATTCCCTGTAAAGTTTCTTAGAACACAACCGCCACTCCCTGAGAAGCCAAAGCATCATAGCGAGGGCATATGTCGGTGTTCTGCTCAAGAGTCCCAGCTGAGCCTACGTTTCAAATCATCCCAGCCCAGGCACCAGACAGGTGAGTGAAGAAGTTATCTTGGTAACAGACCTTCCCTTCTCAGACATTCTAGACCCCATTTGTTCAAGTCACCAGATGTTGGAATCATCCTACTTGAGGCCACAGACATCATGGAGGGAAACAAACAATTCCTGCTATGCCCTGTCTAAATTCTCAAACCAAATTTGTGGGCATAATAAAATGGTTTGTTTGCTTTAGAGACAGGGGTAACAATAGATATACACGGCAACATAAATTGGAACACACATTCCAAGCTGGATATTTAGATAAGCCCCTTTCCAAAACTTGTCACTAATAGATTTTTTTGAAATATTTAATTGAAATTCTCCAAACAAATCAATTAAAAGAAAGTTTAGCTTTTCTAATTTATTCACTCATTTGGCAATATTTATGGAGTACCTGTAGTTTACTGGGGTTATATCTATAAGCCTTAGGACCCAGTTATAATCACTCTTATGTTTCCCAAGTAGATTTTAAGCTTCTTGAGTGATAAAAATAATATGTCAGACTTCTATAATTTCCACAGCATTTAGTAAATGTAAAACTCATTATAGGTAGAAAGTACTTGGTGAGAATTTGTTTGATTGATAATTTTTTTTAAATTTATAGTAAGCATATAAATATATGTTCCCATTCTTCGTGTTCACATTTTATTCAGGTATTCAGTTTATTTAGGCTTGCCTGAAAACACGTGTATTTTCTAATTAAAAATAAGAACTGCTAGTTATAAGTACTTATAAAATATAAAGATGGCTTTAAAATATGTCACTTTATAATGATTCTTATGAAGGGTTGCCTATTAAAGATGCTATTTTGGAAAAGAGTATTACAGTCATTTGCATATTTATTTTTATATGCTGGTAGTTCACATGATCTGTGTATTACTTTTACAGTTTAACTGTAAGCCTCTCACCAAATGAAATTTTATTTTTAAAGTATCTTATCACCACACACATATACGCAAGCAGTTTGAATGGTGTAAAATATAAGATCCACATTTCAATTGCTTTAGTATGCTGCCTATCACGACGAGAGCTTCCAAAAGTTCTTCTTTATTAGAGCAAAATGTGGATGATTCAAATACCATGCTTCAGCTGCCTTCATCATTTGAATGAGATAAACTCTCAGCAAGATGTATTCAAGAAACTATGGTTCACACTGTGTTATCCTGCTATAAAGCAATCTGCTAAACATTTCTGAAGCAATTTAAACAGCTGTGACTTAGTTGCAAACAATGTGGACACTTAATCTATTGACTTGAAATCGGGGCTGCGAGAAGATATTCAAGAGTTTTCTCATGAGTTCATTTTCTACATGGAGAAATGCTTCCTATTTTTTACATGCTAAGAATGGAAAGCTCAAAACTATAATAAAACAAAGAATGAAAATGATTGACCTTACAAATTAATTTTTATTAAAGGCCATATAAGATTGTAGGTATAATGATATTATTCCACCTATTATAAGTATCAACAGATTTTAAGGACTTTTGCTCAAAAGAATATGATGTGCTTTTAAATTTGTTCTGGGTTATATTTATCTTAGTATAAATTCTTCATGGATTTTGGTCAGTGGCTTCCTATATTATCAGCATCCTTTTTTTTTTCACTGTTTTCTTATGTTGATAAAGTCTGTATTTGGAGTAAATAATTATTCACCTACGAAATGCATGCCTTCCTGATTTGAAATATTAAATTAAATATTAAAAATAATTCTTTGACTGAGATAGTTAATAAAATATGTTACATTAATGAACTATACTATAAACTTTGATATTGAGCAAACCATATTAAAATTTGAAATTCACTGTGTATAATATATTCATCAATATGTAAATAAAGACAAAGCAGTACAGACACAGACAGTTATCAAATAAGGGAAAATTAAATGCTCATTTAAGATGTTTTTGGTCAGTTTTTAAAAATTTTTTAAAAATATTTATTTTTGAGAGAGAAAGAGAGACAGAGCATGAGTGGGGGATGGGCAGAGAGAGGGATACACAGAATCTGAAGCAGGCTCCAGGCTTTAAGGTGTCGGCACAGAGCCCGATGCAGGGTTCAAACTCACAAACTGGGAGGTCATGACCTGAGCCGAAGTTGGATGCTTAACTAACTGAGCCTCCCAGGTGCCCCTTTAGGTCAGTTATTTTAAAATATTTTTAAAGATCATTTATACTGTGATTATGTCAAAGCTCACTGTGTAGATTATTCAGGTATAAGTATATAATGTTAAAATTCAGTTATATGTGCTTACAATAACAAGTAGATAAGCTAAATTTTCTCATTTTCAACTTCTTGGTTTTGCATTATGTGAATAGAGTTAACAGAATAATAAAGCAAATAATTTCTTACAGTCTGTTGATCACTTAACAGCTTTCACATTATCTCAAATTTTTACTTTTGAACTGTCTTTCTAAAACCATTACCCTAACATAGTTTTCTCCTCTCAACAGTTCCTAATATAGACTAGCTATTCTAGTTAATGGCAACTCTGAATGAGTCATTTTTCATTAGCACCTGTTTACTTGCCCCAGATACCAAGTGAAAGGTGATTTCAATTTGGACCTTCTATCACTTAAATGTTCCGAGAATTTAAATTCCTTAGCTATAATAATACACTCAACTAACTTGTTTTTCCTTGAAAGGTAAATGAGTCCAGAAGCTAAAACGACTTATATGAAAAGCAAAGCTGATTCAGGGTGTTAAAGTTTTGGTTTGTAATCTGTATGCAGGACAGCCTTTGCCTAAGGCAGTATTAATGGATTAAAGGTAGGACATTCCTGGGAAAGATATGATATGTGATAGTCAGGATTGTCTACATATTCATTCCCTCTGCACTTGCTGTGATATTGATGTGGTCTCTTTGATGGACATAGCGTGTAGACAAATAGAAGTTAAATCTTGAAGTGGCAGAACATGTTTTTCAATATACCATCATTTTTTCCCCTGACTTAGGCCCCCTGCCCTCCCCTACTCACCTCCTTCTTTATTTACCCCATATGGTTAGAAATAACTTGAAATGGATTGGTTAAGTAAGACATGTAGAATATGGGTAATATCCCACAGCTACAGCTTCTATTCATTTGAGGGTTTGGATTTATTTTCTCAAATATATATATATATTTGTTTTTAAAAAAAGCCTATAACTGAGGTGATTTGTACCTAACCCATCCCAAGAAAACAGTCCTCACCTTAAAATTTTCAAAAGAAAAAATATCCATATTTTCCCTCTAAAATTAGTCTTAAAAATCTTCCTTGTCTCAAATCTATACATTTTTTTCAGTCAAATTTGTCAGTTTTCCAACTCAACTTTAAAAATAGAATATGTGCGCCTGGGCGGCTCAGTTGGTTGGGCATCCGGCTCTTGGTTTCAGCTCAGGTCATGATCTCACAGTTCATAAGTCTCAGCTCACATCGGGCTCTGCACTGACAGTGCAGAGCCTGCTTGGAATTCCCTTTCTCTCCCTCTCTCTGATCCTCCCCTTCTCTCTCTCTCAAAACAAATAAATAAACTTTAAAAAATAAACAAAAATAGAATAGCCATCTGATTTTTACATTTAATAATTGAAATTAAGAGAAATAATTTTCATATATGTATATATTAGAATTAGATTAATTGGATGATTTATTCAGCTCTGTTCAGCAATTGTCAATGTTTACATTGTGATCCAAATTTAATTTTCTTAAATATCAAGGGAATGCTTTAGGACCCCATTTGCCTCTTCATCTGAGTTATCTTATGGATCTGATCAATATGATGAGCCAAGGTACAGAAAAAAAAGTTCATTTCCACTTCCAACAGGCAGAGTTGAAGACTTGAGCTCTAGCTTTAGTTCAAATTGCCCTACAATTTTACTGTTGTTGCATTTACCTGACTGTGTTGCACTATTTTGTACTTCTCAGTCTGACCATATTGGCATGTGTTTAACTGAGCCACAAATAGTAAAATAGTAAAGACCAAAGAAGCAAAAAGGATGAAACAACAGTAGAACATAGGAGTTAAATAGAACACATACTCAGTTTTACCTCCCTCTAGGGAACCTATAGTAGCTCTAACTTTTACTCCCTAAGACTGAAGTGAAGATTCTCTTTCTGCCTACCTGTTTCCCTTGACCAGAATACTTACTGGACCCAACCATCTCATTTGAAAAAACATAACTTGTATGTGTGTGTATTTGCATGGGTCAAATACATTTTTATGTCAATAATAATGATAATATTATTGTTACAACAGTAAACATTTATGCCAAGTACTATTCTAAATGCTTTATATTTTATCCCCCCAATAACCCTATAAAGTACTACTAGTGCTTACATTTTATAGGCGAGGAAACAAACTCAGAGGAGTTAAATGAAATACCCAAGGCTTCAATGTTGTAAGAGACAGAACTAGGATTCACAGCTGCCTGGCTCCAGAGTCTATGCTCTCTCAACCCTAGCATGGACTGATGCAGCTATGAACACAAAAATCCGGGTTGAGGCAGAAGACATGTACAGAAACCAAACAAGAAGAGTGAGGCAATTCCTAGGAAAATAGGATTTGGGACATCATTATATTAATTCTAGGTTTTCTGTCATGTCCTCAACTGAAGTGGACACCACATTGAATACTTCCTCAGGTTATTCTTTTTCTCTGTTACACCCACTCATAGTAGTCATTCAAAATATTTATGCTGATTCATCGTCTAGGAAGGCCTGGCACCTTTCAGAGCTAGAAGACAACAAATAAGGAGTAAGTCAAGAACCTACTTTTTGACCTCGGACCCAGTGGTCCGGTCTCAGAGCTAGGTTTCAGACAAACGAGGCCATACTTTGAAGACTCACCTAATATTTATTGACTACATATTCCTTTATAGTAATAAAATCTTCCTCTTTGATAACATGCAGCAAAACTCCTTTTTATAGACGATTTTGGGGGATAAGATTACAACCTGTTTTACATGGGATAAAGCTTCCTCTGGAGATATATTTTATTCTATTCCTAGTCTATTCAAATCTGTGTACTAGATAGAATGTAGTATTTTACAGTAAAATTACTCAAAGGAGTTAGGGGATCATTGTGATCCTTTTATCCCTACCTTTTCATTTCAAACCACTTTCAGAGGTAGGAACACCATCTGTACATTCTACTAGCACGTGAAGGACATATGAAGGGCTTATTTTCATATCCCCAATGTACTACTTTTGAAATATACTCTCTATTACTGTGATATTTTTCCTAATTACTCATTTCTAATTATATTCACAAGTCATTATTAATAACGACATCTTACTTCCTTATTCAGTTAAACATTTGCATAATGTTTTTTATACAATCAAACATTAACACAGGTATTTTGGATTATACACTACAGGAAACTCTTTAAACTTTATACTTGAAAGGGCATATTTTACTTGTCTCACTTAAAACTATAAAATTAAGAAAATTCAGCAATAATCTTGAAAGGTCTTCTTTAAAAATATATTGAAAATAGATTTAGGGAAAAATGTTATGTGAAGACCACCTATTCATTCAGTATTGGCTGGAGATCTTGAATTTTAATGTAGCTGACACTAGATTTAGTTTATAAGACTAGTTAGGATCATCTTTCTAGTATTCAAATATTCTTACTCTGTATATTTAAATTTCTTTACTGAATTAATATAATTTTGAAATTCAAATTCAAACCAAGGCTCCCTGGTGTTTTGTGTCTCATACTATAGGCAATAAATGATCACCAGTTCGAGGCAATAATTTATCTTCATTCTACCTATTTATGGTTAGCACAGTATCTTTGACCCTTAGCAGCTACCTCAGTGATTTTATCTACTTTTCCAGCTTCTAGTAACATCATGGAGAGATAACTCCC
Source organism: Panthera onca (assembly GCF_046562875.1). NCBI lineage: Eukaryota > Metazoa > Chordata > Mammalia > Carnivora > Felidae > Panthera > Panthera onca. The sequence goes on from NC_138346.1 coordinate 146,652,018, forward strand.
AATATAGAATTCTAGACTGACCCCTCTCATTAACTTCAGCCTCAAACTTCCTATATCTTACTGAATATTCTGAGTATATCTCTTGAATATTTCACGTTCACCTCAAACTCAAATTATCTAGAGCTGAGAACATCACCTTTCCCCTTAAATTAGTCTCCCTTTCAGGTTTTCTTTTCTTCTATGAAGATTGTCTTCATTCTTCTGGTTATCCAAGCCTAAAATACTTAAGTGACGATTGACTCCTATCTCTCCACTCCCTTCCCACCTCACTCATTGTCCATTACCAAGTTTTGTCTGTTATTTACTTCATTAGTGTTTCTTACATCCATCGCTTATTTTTCTATTGCTGCTTTCTTTGTCAAGATCCCCAGTATATCTCATAGACTCATAATATCTCATATTAACTATCCTCCTAAATCACAGGATATTTAGATCAGCTATTTCTACAAAATCAGCTGCAATTTTCTTCTTCTGGGGTCTGCTTACTATTGACAACATGAGCATTAAATTCTCTGGGATTTCCCCAGCACTTTTTTTCTTGGTTGGTTTTCTTTTTTTCCATTGTTAGGACTAGCTGCTATACCTGAATGCCCAGAGTCTTTCTGTTTTTCTATTCATTAAATCTTGTAACAGAGTCCACATCTCTGGCAATACCATCTCTCATTTGGGATTCTCATCTAGCCTTAGATCCCTTGTGTTTACAGTTTTCTCCTTTCAAATTACTGGAGGAGTGAGCCATGATGTCAAAGGTAGATTACTCTCTCTCTCTTCACCTGTAAGCCCCTTGTCTCCAAACCCAAGTTCAATCTTCTCTTCCTAATCAAAAAGTGGGACTTACTTTCCCAAGAGACTACTGACATATACTAAAGTTCACAGGGGCCCAGTTGGCCAACACACTAACCTCAGTTGGCACTTAACATAAATAGTGAGATCGCTTGCTTGTTTAGTGATGACAATTGGTTTCTATTCCCTATCCCATTCAGAGCTTTACCATAATGTCTATCTGCTTTGGGGTTACATTATCAACATTCTGCTGCTGCTACGCATAAAAGATGAAGTTCAAATATGTGGCACATTCATAAATGTAAGAATATATATTCAGAAATAGGCTTCATATTATGTGAATTAACCAGTCATTCTGGCCCTTTTTCTTCTAATTTTATAAAGCATGCAAGTATTCAAGAGAATGTTATCATAGGAATGATCCTAAATCTTCTCTAAAAAAAAGAAAGAGCACTATTAGCACACTTTAGAAGCACATCTATATCTAGGAAGAAATTACTTGGGGGGGGGGCACCTGGTGACTCAACTGGTTAAGCATCTGACTTTGGCTCATGTCATGATCTTGTAGTTCATGAGTTTGAGCCCCACATCCAGCTCTATTTTGACAGCATGGAGCCTGGAGCCTACTTCAGATTCTGTGTGTGTATGTGTCTCTCTCTGCCCCTTACCATTCATGTTCTCTCTCTCTCTCAAAAACAAATAAACAGTAAAATATATTTAAAAAAATAGAAATTACTTGGGATATACCACATATCCTTTACAATAGATAGATACACCATTGTCCCATGACCTTGATGTAGACAACATTGCCATTAGTGGGTCAGCTATTTTTCTTTTTCTCCACAAGCTTTACAAGAAAGAATTGGTTAGACCTTGTGCTTAAGCTCAGTGGGGATGTATTTAAGTGAAGAGATCCCTTTATCTTTTGATCAGGGACCATAGTCTCAAAACCTATGGGGGGTAGGGGGATTATGTATATGAGTGAAGTAGGAAAACAATACTGTGAGCTTGAGGATAAATGACACCGCACACAGAACACAGCCTGGGAGATATTAAGGAGTGATGGGGACTATAAAAAATGGTAGAGTCTTCTGCCCATCTAAAAAATGTAGTTGCTGGGGCGCCTGAGTGGCTCAGTCGGTTGAGCGTCCAACTTCGGCTCAGGTCATGATCTCACAGTTTGTGGGTTCGAGCCCCGCGTCCGGCTCTGTGCTGACTGCTTGCTCAGAGCCTGGAGCCTGCTTCAGATTCTGTGTCTCCTTCTCTCTCTGCCCCTTCCCTGCTCATGCTTTGTCTTACTCTGTTTCTCAAAAATAAATAAAATGTAAAAAAAAAAAAAATGTAGTTGCTACACAAGGATGGAAGTCATTGTTAAGGACTGCAGAGCAAAAAAGATGGAAGGAACCTGGATCCCTGATGATCATGGAGCCACCATACCAATCCAGGACTTCCTACCGCCACACCTAGCTGCTAAGTCCAGGGAAGTGACAGCCTTGGGAATACCAGACCCAGGGATCAGCAAGACTTTCCTCATCTCTCAAGTCTTGCTTTCCTCTCCTTCTCTGTGTCAGCTTTGGCATCTTCTAGATTGGTTCTTTCCACATGGTGGGGAAAATGGCATCAGCAGCTTCTCATTTGGCACTTACATGGGAAGCAAAATCATTAGCAGGCTTCAGTCTCCATGCTTGGATTTTATGATCCAGAAGTAACATTGGGACATTCCTCCCCTCCTAACTCCAGCAGAAAAGTTCTGAGGAGGCCTTTGATTGGTCTAGGACAGTTACACGTCCATCCCTGAACCACTGTGACTGGTCCTTTCAGAACAAGGAGGTGGGGGAGGAATTGCCTGAAGGAAGTAGGAGGAGGCTGGGCAGATGGTAGTTCCCATCGTCCATTGCATCTCCTCTATTGTCACTGTCTTTTTAGTTCTGTCTCCTTTACTTTGTAAGGGCCTCGAAGGCAACAACTGTACCTTATTAATTTTGTATCCACCTAGCCAAAAACAGCACATGGCATATAGTAAACCTTCGGTAAATATTTGCTGACAAAAGAAATGAATAACCAAAGCCAGTCAAAGAATTTTGAGAACTCACAACAAAACTCTGAGCCTAATAGGTATAACCTACCAGCATTGAGCAGTGGCATTACAACACTAAGCCAGGGTTAGGTTTGGGAATTTTATACAGTTGTGGTGGAGGCGGGAACTTACTGCAATGTGGCCAGTTCATGTTGAATAAACATGTGATTAGCATACAAACTTGTGTACACACCAAGCAAATATTTTTTAGCAGGAAGTTCCTGAAAAGTATCTCATAATTTGTAACAACAACTAATCTTGTTAAAATTTCCAAAAAGCCATACTTCAGAATGTATTTCAGGATGAAGGGAAGGTAAATCACTATGAGAAATCAGTTTGACTGCCCCAAATGATAACAGGTAATTTAAATTCAGAATGGCTGGAGAACTGTGAGATCATTTCACAGACAAGTCTCAGTTTTATCAACCCTTTTCCAAGCACGAGCCTGGGTGGGACAGCATAATTTAACAGGAGAATTGTGCCAAGAAAAGATAAAAATAAAAACTAACATGAATCAAGTTCAAAATTGACTTGTTTGGAAAGAGTTTGAGGATAGTGTGTGAGCGAGGCTGTGGGGTAAGAATTGCTGTATTCAGGTTTAAGTGTATATAGAGACAAGACACATGCATTAGAGTACTAGCCACAGGATCAGTTTTGAAAAAGGCTAGTTTTGAGGCAATCAATGTTAAACTTGGGGAATAAATCATTTGTTGAAAAGGTAAGCAGGACCCGGGGCATGTCGGTGACTCAGTCGGTTAAGCATCCGACTCTTAGTTTCAGCTCAGGTCATGATCTTAAGGTTCGTGGGATCAAGCCCCGTGTCAGGCTCTGTGCTGGCAGAATGGAGCCTGCTTGGGATTCTCTCTCCTTCCTACTCTCTCTGTCCCTCCCCCACTAGCAAAGTCTCTGTGTCTCTCAAAATAAATAAATAAAAAAAAAAAGGAAAGGAAAGGAAAGGTGAGCAGAACCTGACATAGTACTGTGGAAAGGGTAGAAGTAAAACAAGTGACAGGTATGCTTTAAAGAAATTCACTTTAGGAGCGCCTGACTGGCTCAGTCAGAAGAGCATGTGACTCTTGATCTCAGAGTCATGAGTTCAAGCCCCACATTGGGGGGTAGCAATTACTAAAAAAATAAAGTTTAAAGAAATTTATTTTACACTCAAATTTTGAGTAATATTTCTCTTCTATAGTGTATAAACTATCCCTGCATTTGTTAAACTACTACACTCTGACTCAGTTGTCAGATGTTTGGTTTACGTTACATATTTAAAAAGTAAAGATGCGCTGAGCTTATTTACACACCAGATGTTATCCTGATCTTATGTGATGTTATTAAGGGTAACAGTATCATATTGTATTTGTCTTAGTATTCTTAGCACCTGATAAAGTTCACAACCCACAGTAGACCTTTAATACATTTTTATTGAATGAAAGATTTCTTAACTTCTGCACTGCTGTACATTTTCAAAGAAGTTTCACACGCATGATTTCATAAAATCCCATAATAACCATTTGAGGTATTTATAATAGATTTTTTTTGGGTGAGAAAATAGATTCAAATTAAGAAAATAACTTCCTGAGTCACAAAGGTTTTGAATCTAAATCTATCTTTCTTCTGGTTTAGTTTATTTATTTATTTAAAAAAAATTTTTTAACGTTTATTTATTTTTGAGACAGACAGAGACAGAGCATGAACAGGGGAGGAGCAGAGAGAGAGGGAGACACAGAATCTGAAACAGGCTCCAGGCTCTGAGCTGTCAGCACAGAGCCCGACATGGGCTCGAACTCACAGACTGTGAGATCATGACCTGAGCCAAAGTCAGAAGATTAACCGACCAAGCCACCCAGGTGCCCCTTTTCTGGTTTAGTTTAGTCATGATGTCTTCTTTCAATGAATGAAATATATATATATATATATGTATATATATATATGTGTGTGTGTGTGTGTGTGTGTGTGTGTGTGTGTGTGTATATATATATATATAAAATTTTTGAGACAGAGAGACAGAAAGAGAGGGAGAGAGAGAATCCCAAGCAGGCTCCATGCTGTCAACGCGGGGAGCAGGGCTCAAACCCATGAATCATGAAATCATGACCTGAGCTGAAACCAAGAGTCAGACACATAACCAGCTGAGCCACCCAGGCACCTCATCAATGAATTATATATTTTATTTTATTATTTTATTTTTTTAATGTTTACTTATTTTTGAGAGAGAGAGAGAGAGAGAGAGAGAGAGAGAGAGAGAGTGCACGTGCAGGGGAGGAACAGAAAGAGAGGGAGACAAATGATCTGAAGCTGGCTCTGCACTGAGAGTGAGAGCCTGATGCGGGGCTTGAATTCATGAGCCGCCAGATGATCTGAGCCAAAGTCAAACACTTAACTGACTGAGCCACCCAGGCGCCCTATAAATGAAATATATTTTAAATCACAACACACGCAGAGATATACAGACATGTATGTGTATCTAGTTTTTGTGTGTTCAGTACCACACTTTAGGGAACTAACGGTTGTCATTCACATTATTATATCCCTCTGGTCAGTGGGGTAGCAAAATGATCCATTTCCAGCCAGTAATAGTACTCTGATGGAATTGTTTGGCTGAAGTGAGGGTATTATCCAAGCTATGTCAACCTGAGTTCTTCTCCAGGCTTTTTTTAAATTTAGAAGTGAAAGGAATTATTGCCATTTGAAATCACAGAGCCTGAACAATGTGAAGGTGGGTCTGCTTTGGCCCTGGAGAAAGAAAGGCTAGTTGTAGTTGGAAAAAATGAAGCAAGCTGACTGTGAGATGGAGTGGGATAAAGCCCCTGGACTGGTCATGCCTAATGGGTCAGCTCCACCCTAGATATGTTAAAGCATATGAAATTGCCATCTTTGGTTTAATATCATTGTCGTTTGGCTCAACCTAATTTGCAAGTTAAAAGACCACACATCAATCTTATCCGGAATCTTATGTTTCCAGCTCAACTCTTTTCTTGTGATAAATGGAGACATGAGGGCCTAGAAATTTCAAAGGAGTGGTTCTCAAGGTTAGTAGTAATGCCAAGTAATGCAAATATTCTGCATTTCAGTCCAGGGCCCATTCCATTAAGCATAATGATTCACAATTTTAAATTAGTCATTTCCCAATTGTGTAAACCAGTTGTTTCTCACTTTTTTTTTGGTTTTGTTTTTAACTTTGTATTTCTCCCCTCTTAAGCCTAGGGAAATATGCTGTTGTGACTCAAAGCAGGCAAATTTATGTGCTATAAACTTTTCCAGGAAAACTCATCTCTAGGCTTTGACTAAAACCATGAACTTTAAAACCAGAAGAAATAATTTGATTCAAATTAAACACATGGTTGTTTTTTTTTTATTTTTTTGTTATTTATTTATTTGAATTTAATTTAATTTTTTAAAAAAATTTACATCCAAATTAGTTAGCATATAGTGGAACAATGATTTCAGGAGTAGATTCCTTAATGCCCCTTACCCATTTAGCCCATCCCTCCTCCCATAGCCCCTCCAGCAACTCTCTGTTCTTCATATTTATGAGTCTCTTGTGGTTTGTCCCCCTCCCTGTTTTTATATTATTTTTGTTTCCCTTCCCTTATATTCATCTGTTTTGTCTCTTAAAGTCCTCATATGAGTGAAGTCATATGATTTTTGTCTTTCTCTGACTGACTAATTTCAGTTAGCATAATACCCTCCAGTTCCATCCACATAGTTGCAAATGGCAAGACTTCATTCTTTTTGATTGCTGAGTAATACTCCATTGTGTGTGTGTGTGTGTGTGTGTGTGTGTGTGTGTGTGTGTATCACATATTCTTTATCCATTCATCCATCGATGGACATTTGGGCTCTTTCCATACTTTGGCCATTGTTGATAGCACTGCTATAAACATGGGGTGCATGTGTCCCTTCGAAACAGCACACCTGTATCCCTTGGATAAATGCCTAGTAGTACAATTTCTGGGTTGTAGGGTAGCTCTATTTTTAGTTTTTTGAGGAACCTCCATACTGTTTTCCAGAGTGGCTGCACCAGCTTGCATTGCCACCAACAATGCAAAAGAGATCCTCTTTCTCTGCATCCTCGCCAAAATCTGTTGTTGCCTGAGTTGTTAATGTTAGCCATTCTGACAGATGTAAGATGGTATCTCATTGTGGTTTTGATTTGTATTTCCCTGATGATGAGTGATGTTGAGCATTTTTTCATGTGTTGGTTGGCCATCTGGATGTCTTCCTTGGAGAAGTGTCTATTCCTGTGTTTTTCCCATTTCTTCACTGGATTATTTGTTTTTTGGGTGTTGAGTTTGGTAAGTTCTTTATAGATTTTGGATACTAATCCTTTATCTGATATTTCATTTGCAAATATCTTCTCCCATTCTGTCGGTTGCCTTTTAGTTTTGCTGATTGTTTCCTTCGCTGCGTAGAAGCTTTTTATTTTGATAAGGTCCCAGTAGTTCATTTTTGCTTTTGTTTCCCTTGTCTCCAGAGACGTGTTGAGTAAGAAGTTGCTGTGGTCAAGATCAAAGAGGTTTTTGTCTGCTTTCTCCTTGAGGATTTTGATGGCTTCCTGTCTTACATTGAGGTCTTTCATCCACTTTGAGTTTATTTTTGTGTATGGTGTAAGAAAGTGGTCCAGGTTCATTCTTCTGCATGTTGCTGTCCAGTTTTCCCAGCACCACTTGCTGAAAAGACTGTCTTTATTCCATTGGATATTCTTTCCTGCTTTGTCAAAGATTAGTTGGCCATACGTTTGTGGGTCCATTTCTGGGTTCTCTATTCTGTTCCACTGATCTGAGTGTCTGTTCTTGTGCCAGTACCATACTGTCTTGATGATTACAGCTTTGTAATACATCTTGAAGTCCAGGATTGTGATGCCTCCTGCTTTGGTTTTCTTTTTCAAGATTGCTTTGGCTATTTGGGGTCTTTTCTGGTTCTATACAAATTTTAGAATTATTTGTTCTAGCTCTGTGAGGAATGCTGGTGTTACTTTGATAAGGATTGCATTGAATATGTAGATTGCCTTGGGTAGTATCGACATTTTAACAATATTTGTTCTTCCTATCCAGGACCATGGAATCTTTTTCCATTTTTTTGTGTGTCTTCTTCAATTTCTTTTAAAAGCTTTCTATAGTTTTCAGTGTATAGATTTTTCACCTCTTTGGTTAGATTTATTCCTAGGTATTTTAGGTTTTTTTGTGCAACTGTAAATGGAATTGATTCCTTGATTTCTCTTTCTGTTGCTTCATTGTTGGTGTATAGGAATGCAACTGATTTCTGTGTGTTGATTTTATATCCTGCAACTTTGCTGAATTCATGAATCAATTCTAGCAGTTTTTTGGTGGAATCTTTAGGGTTTTCCATATGGATTATCATGTCATCTGCGAAGAGTGAAAGTTTGACCTCCTCCTGGCTGATTTGGATGCCTTTTATTTCTTTTTGTTGTCTGATTGCAGAGGCTAAGACTTCCAATACTATGTTGAATAATAGTGGCGAGAGTGGACATCCCTGTCTTGTTCCTGACCTTAGGGGGAAAGCTCTCAGTTTCTCCCCATTGAGGATGATATTAGTGTTGGGTCGTTTATATATGGCTTTTATGATCTTGAGGTATACTCCTTCTATCCCTACTTTCTTGAGGGTTTTTATCAAGAAAGGATGCTGTATTTTGTCAAATGCTTTCTCTGCATCTATTGAGAGGATCATATGGTTCTTGTCCTTTCTTTTATTGATGTGATGAGTCATGTTAATTGTTTTGTGATATTGAACCAGCCCTGCATCCCAGGTATAAACCCCACTTGGTTGTTGTGAATAGTTTTTTTAATGCATTGTTGGGTCCGGTTGGCTAATATCTTGTTGAGGATTTTTGCATCCATGTTCATCAGGGGGTTGGTCTATAGTTCTCCTTTTTAGTGTGGTCTCTGTCTGGTTTTGGAATCAAGGTAGTGCTGGCTTCATAGAAAGAGTTTGGAAGTTTTCCTTCCATTTCTATTTTTTGGAACAGTTTCAAGAGAATAGGTGTTAAGTCTTTTTTAAATATTTGGTAGGAAAAATAAATAAATAAATATTCGGTAGAATTCCCCTGGAAAGCCATCTGGCCCTGGAATCTTGTGTTTTGGGAGATTTTTGATTACTAATTCTATTTCCTTACTGGTTATGGGTCTGTTCAAATTTTCTATTTCTTCCTGTTTCAGTTTTGGTAGAAACACATGGTTGTTTTTAAGGCAAACTTCACACATGTAAAGTTCTGACTGCTTTTCTCTTCTTCCTTTTTTTTGGATCTTCCAAAAGAACTTCTCAAACTTCAGTGTGTACAAGAAACATCAGGGGTTACTTTTTCAACATGCAGATTGCTGAATCCCCACACCACACACTGGATCCACCCACCTGCTGGGGGTGGGTCCCAGGCATCTTCATTCTAGCAACCTTGCTGGGTGTTCTTATACACACTGAAGTTTAAGCAGTAGTGACTTAAATATTGCCATCCTCAGGGATTCTGTCCCTGAGTCTGTTTCTCAACACTCAAAGGGGAGAGTGCTGAGAGCACATCCCTAAAAAAATCACCATATTGTCACAGTTACCATTGGGGCTGCGATGTAGTGTGCGGGTGTGTGGGCTGGAAATGGTCAGGAACCAGTGTTCCACATGTGGTGCAACTCATCAATGCTCATTTTTCAGGTTATTACCTATGCATATGTCCTGCTCAAATCTTTGTCCCAATCAACACAAGATTTCTAACAACCAACCAAGCATTTCTACCTCAAATCCTACATATCTTAAAGCTCATTTTTATCATTTTTCCCAAATCTGCTTTTCTTTTTATATTATCCACTTCAGTTAGTGACACCACAACCCACGTAACTGATGAAGCCAGAACACTCAGATTTGTCCTCACGTCTGTGTTTTAACTGTCATCTAACTCGTCACCTAGTCTGTGTTGAACCTACCTTTCGAACATCTCTCAGATCAGTTTTCTTTTCATAATTCTCATTGCCATTGCTTTAGGGTCCTCCCTTAGATGCTTGTCCTCTCTTCTGGGCTTTAGAAAAGACTTCCTAAAAGGTCTCTACTCTCATTTTTCCCCATAATCCATCTTTCACACTGCCATTGGAGATACATTTCCAAAATGCAAATCAGATTTTGGCATTCCTAAATCCGCTCCCTATTACCTCCCAGATAAAGTCCAATCCATTTGTATGACATATAAGGCCCTTTGTGATCATGTTTAACTTTCCAGAGTAATAGTCCTTTGCTCTTCCTGCCAGAGCTTCTGATTCAAATATAATAGTGTTAGATTTCATTGAACTATCAAATATTGTGTTATTTTCATCATTTGAAGATGGCCCTAAAAATAATATCCTGTTAGTGTTTATTAACTGTAAAATTTGGGGCTTTCATAAAACATTTTGAAAACTATTAATGCATAACCAAACCAAGGACTCCCCGTGAACATGAGCAAAATTGTGCCCCTGTTTCTATGCAGATAAGATATGTTGCTTTATCCTATAATTTATCTATATGTAAAGATACGTTCTCATCATTATGTGAAAACTAGAAGACTTTCTCTACTGGGTCAGGTCAGGATGAACCTGATACTCTAAGCACAGCTCCTGAAAAGTTAAAAAAAGAAAACTGAAGGAAGAAAATATTACTCCCCTGTGTTCAAGGGGAGCACGAGTTTTGTTCAAACCCATACCAACTTGAGCCCCTGTATTGTAGGCATTCCAGGTATTTCTACTGTAATTATTCAACTAACCCTTTCATATCTATTTTCAATTTTGCATGCAGCCTTTCTTAGTGTCAGTGCTCTGTACTGCTAGTGTAGTGATCTTACAGGTCAAGAAATGATATAAGTAAAGTGGGAAAAGAATAAGACAGCCAATTAGGAAAACACAGTTTGCATTACAAATCTGTGTGCACACTTTCATAAGATTAGTTCACTTTAAGACAATAGGAAGCAGTCATTAACATAGGTGTAATAAATTGAAAAAAGTCTTAAGTAAGAAAAAGTGTATTACAAATGAAAGAACAAATAGGATTATAGGAAAGGAAAAATATACTGGTAAGTACAAAAAAACCGGGGTAATTGTCATGAATGGAGTCTAGAAGGGGGAGAATAAAAATGTCATACTGACCAAGGACAGTTCATGAGGCCACAGCTCAATTAATCCTGAATACACCATTAAAGAATAGCTATACTCTTTTTTATTTTTAAATGGAGCATGGAATAACTCTTTAGGCTCTACTGTCATCTTTAGCACTACTATTGTCTTTCCCCACCCTTTCTTAATGTTTTCTCTAAGAGGTTATACTAACCTTAAACTCATGTACCTAATCTCAAATCTCAAGTGAGTTTGTCCCTCTCTATTGACATCGGTTTGAAAATCATAAAGACTTGCATTTTAGATGCTGGGAATCTCTTCAGTAACTGTTTTCAGAGCTGGTTAAGAGGTAGGTTTGAATTTGATCCAACAAGATCCTACCTTATTTCCAAGTTGCTTCTCTTTGTCTTCCCTTATGAAACACAGCAGACACCACTGACTAGACCTGGATGGTTACTGGGTATAATAAACACCCTGTGTCCCTCTTTCACTAAACACTGTAAGATAAACACTGTTTCCAGCCGCTCACTATCTGGACTATAATGTTCTTTTGTTTGTATTCAGGAGTAAGGTGAATTATTTGCTTCTCAACTGTGGAAAGCTTAGCCACTAGTATCTTCAAAAACAGTCCAAGATCACTGAAGTCAGCAGTATTCTTAGAATCAAGCAGCACAGTAGAAAAATTTAATAAATTATACTTTCAGAACAGGAAATTTGACAACCTCCTGTGTTAATCCATTTTAATGATTAATAAATCTGCTGTCTAAAACGCTGCCATTTATGGCATGACTTCAAGTTACAGGTTAAGCCTGTTTTATCTTGTTTTGTCATCAGTGTACATGGCCACTCTTGGCCACTGTCCTGTTATTATAGAGCCTTTCCTTTATCTTGTCTGTAATTCCATTTTCTAATCTTTTTTTAACTGTATATGTTTCTTTATAGTTCTCATGTCACCTTAGGTTCTAAGATCTTTACCTTGTTCTTAAAGTGGTGGCTGTCCAAAAAACCACACACACACACACACGCACACACACACACACACACACACACAAAGACTTGACTATAGAGAACAAACTGGTGGTTGCAGAGGGAAGGTTGGGTGGAGGGATGTGTGAAATAGGTGAAGAGGATTAAGAGTACACTTATCATGGTGAGTATCGAGTAATGTGTAGAATTGTTGAATCACCATATTGTACACCGAAATTAATATAACACTCTGTTAATTATATGGAATTAGAATATATATATGTGTATATATATATGTATATCCATATATGTATATATATATAATGTCTTTGGGTGAAAAAAAGTGATACATAGCTAATGTGTCAACCAATAAATATGGTGCCTGCCAGTGTGCAGACAAATGCCTCATAAACTTCAGAAAATATTTGTATAAGAAGTTTTTCATGGTAAGGAGAATACCTTCAAGGGAATTAACCGGTTAATTGGAGCCAGGAATGGAACTGCAGCAGCTAACACAGGATACTAAGTGTGGACGGGGAGGTTTTTCAACAATGGAGGTCATGGTTAGAGAGGAAGGTCATTCACCAATAAGGTCCAGGCGCAAAGAGAAGGCACAAATGTTCTTTCCCGGGATATTTGTTGTTGCTGTTGTTTGTTTGTTTGTTTGTTTGTTATTTCCCCTGAGTTTCTAGTATAGTAAACAAACTTAGAGATTTAGGTGTAGCTCCTCAATGTACTGAGTAGGAAGTGGGACTTGGCTACAATGTGCCTTGTCCTTCATAGTTAAAATATTAGGAAGGTTGCTAAATTACTATGCTGTGGCATCAATCACTGTTTGTTTGGAAATACAATGGACTTAAAGCTCTCTGAGAAAAAAAGTGGTGGCTGTCAGAATTAGCAGGTGTCATGATAGAGGATTCACTAACACTGAACACACAAAGAAGCCGACCTGATGGTCCTTGCATACCAGATTCCAGTGTACAGATCAGAAAAAAATGCAGTGCTTCATTGCTCTTTCGTGGTCAGCTAGTTATTCACTTTGACCCTACATGTTTCACTAACATGCATCTGTACAGCCACAGTCAGTCCCTTTCTGACTTTCCTTTTTGATAGTTTAGTTTGTCCTTGTTGTTTGTGTTGTACCTGCCCTTACTCAGTACTTCATTCCTTGTTTCTAACTCTTCTCCAATTATCCAAGGTCATTTTGAATTCTGGTGCAGCCTTGTGGGTAATGGTTATCCATTGCCTGAGATAGTTGAGAGCATAGCTTTTATCCTCTCATCCAAGTCTACCCTAGGCTCACAACAATTTACTTAATATATCAGCAGCTATCAGTGAGAAAATCTAAAGGGGGGCGTTTCACCCAAAACAGCAACTAACTACGTGAAGTACCTAGAAGCCAATTTAAGAAGAAACACGGAAGACTCATATAAACAAACATGCAAAACTACTGAGCTATAAAATCATTTTTTGCACAGGTGTGTTGTAGCTGAGAAGGACTTAGCATTCTCCCAAAGGCATTATGGTGAGCTAGTGAAGTGACTGAATGCTTGCATTCCTAGGGGACAGGTGGTGAAGCCCTAACACTGTGACTTTTTACTTATGAATAGACAAAGTCAAGGACACTTGGAGGGTACTGTGTCACCTGCAACCCAAATTACGATAGGAACACTAATTACAATGAGCATTTGGTCAGGTTGCAATATTTCTTGTAGGCAATGATTTCTGTTTTACTTTCTGAGAAAATATAAGCATTTTTCTCTAGAAATTAAAAAGAAACATTATGAACTTTCATTGATAGATTTTTAAATGTGATTAATTATTTAAGGGCAGTAAACAGGCTTAGAAAATTACCTTAAATATGTAATAAATTGGACATTTGAGCCTTAATGTAGTTAAATTTTTAAAGTGTTCATGTCACTCTTTTTCATTGAAACCTTTGGTGTCTGGAACACCTAAAGCAATGAGTTTTTGAGATAGCTTAATTTTCCCTAACAGTTCTAACAACTTGAAATAGGTAACGTTTTTAGATGGACATTTTCCTTGGACTATTGTATGTTGTCCTACGTTTGTGAGCAGAAAATTCAGAATAAAACTTAACTTTTACTTGATGTCACAGGTTAAAAAGAACAAAGGGGAGGAAGGACTTTTTTCTAATCAAATCCTGGTTCTGCCATGTAACACCTGTGCACTTGGGTAAGTCCATCTATCTCTCCATGCCTTAGATCAGACATAACCTCAGCTATTTACTTTTCCAGGTTGTTGTGAATACATGAGAGAGGAAACCAAAGTTTGCATTGTATGCTATTAAATGTAGCGGTGTTGTTTTAAGTTGAATTTGGGATTCAAAAGAGAAAGAGAAGTAATGAGAAGTAATATAATTTTTTTGGAGTGATGGTCATATGTCAAGTACTTCATCTGTTTTGTCTTCTTCGATATTCATAACAATATTTTTTTTAAAATTCATTTATTTTGAGAGAGAGAGAGAGTGCACAAGTTGGGGAGGGGCAGAGAGGGAGGGAGAGAGAGAATCCCAAACAGGCCCCATGCTGTCAGTGCAGAGCCTGATGTGGGGCTTGAACCCACGAATCATGAGATCATGACCTGAGCCAAAAGCAGGAGTCAGATACTCAACCAACTGAGCCACCCAGGCGCCCCAGATATTCATAACAATATTACAATGTGGTTATTATTATTCCCATTTTATCCATGAGATGTTAAAGCTCAGAAAAGTTAAGTAACTTGCTCTTTGTAACAAAGATGAGAGAATGAGAATTTAGTTGGCAGGACATTTTCTTCATTTCAGGAGAGGTAAATAAAAGGCCAGAATTTATCATGGTCATCACCTGGGCAAAACTAAGATTTAAACATAATCTTTTTTACTGTTCGTTCATTGGGGTTTTTGTTTTGCTTTTTTGTTTTTGATTTCTTTACTTTTCAATTTTTTTTTTTTTTTTTTTTTTTTTGGAATCTGTAGAGGCAATGGCTGACTAGATATTTCTTTCTTTCTTTTTTTTTTTTTAACTATTTTTAAGTAATCTCTACATCCAGTGTAGGGCTCAAACTCACAACCTGGAGATCAAGAGTTGTGTGCTCTACCTACTGAGCCAGTCAGGCACCCCTATGTGCTTCTTGATGTTACAGAATTACTGTTAATTTCAAAAGTATTATAGTGATATTATGGTTGTTATTATTTTTTTAACAAGTCATGTTATGCACTGAATGTTTGTATCCCCCAAGATTCATACGTTGAAACCTCCCCTACCCAGGGGATGGTATTAAGATATGGGGATTTTAGGAGATAATCAAGGTCAGATGAGGACACGAGGGTGGAGCCCTCCCGGATGGGGTTGATGCCCTCATAACAGCAGGAGAGAGCGCCCTGCCTTTCTCTGCTTTCTGCCATGTGAGGACTTAACTGGCAGTCAGCAGTCTACAACCTGGAGGAGGGCTCCCACCAGAACCTCACTGCACCAGCACCGTAACTGCAGACTTCTGGCCTCCAGAACTGTGAGAAATAAATTTCTGTTGCTTGTAAGCTACTCAGTTTATGGTATTTTGTTACAACAGCCAAGCTGATTAAGGCAAGTTCTTTCTTTCAGAGGTTCCTTCTAGAAAATTGACCAATGAACAGTTATGATTTATGGAATTCGTTTTAAAAATTTCTTGGAGGTGAAGGGGATTGAGTGTGGGTTGGGGGTATACATGAAACAAGGCCAGCATGAGTTAATAAATTATGAAACTGGGTGATGAGATGGGATTCTAAGTCCCCTTGGTTCCAAAGTGCATCCACTGTTTTATCAGGCGGGACTTCCAAACACCCTCTATTACAACACCATATTTCTTGGGTCTCCTCTAAATGAAGTGAAGCAGTGATTTTTGAAAACCACATATTAGGATGCACTCTTTGTGTGCAGAGATTTATCCCCCAGATGAAGCTTCCGAGTTATTGTTGATGCTGTGTGGTTTAGTTACAGAGGCTGCAAGTGATTCCCAAAGTCTTCACATGCTACTTGTGGGAGGGTTCTATCTATGGGTGGCTTGCTGCTGTTGCCGCCACACACATACTTTCTACTGAGCATTCTACGGCTTCTCAAATCCGAATTGGAAATTATCTGCTCACACAGAAGTGGAGTTACTATCTGGGCTGCTTCCAAGGCCCCAGCAGTAGATGAGTGTCATGAATCCAAAGAGCACCTTAGTGTGTTCCTGCCAAGAAAACTTGAATTGCCCCGCAATCTTACAGTTGGTTTATGATAAAAACTTGATATTTTCCAAGTTTGGGCAACAGTCCTAACAATGATATTGGGAATGGCGAGCAGTGAACTTGGAAGAAAGTTTTCTAATCTATCAGTAATGAGAAAAACCTTGATCAGCTGTTCTAGAGGAAAGATGAATAATCTTTCAATTTCCTCTATAGATAGTATTATAAAATCACTATGGTTTAAAGATGTTATCAGAGAATATGCAGCCAAAAAATATAGGAAGAAAGATGATAGATTATGTCGTAAAAGTAACTAGTGAAATATGTTATTTTTCTGGATTTGGCAGTGTTTGTGGTGTTTGTCAGCTTTGCAAAATTTGTAATCTCTTATTGTTCTTTTTCTTATTCTACATGAATACTCATTTTTGAACTTAAGTGTTTTATATTCATAATTTTGGATTCTTTTTCTTAAAAGGCACTCCCAAATCATATTAGCATTGGGTACCATAAAACCTGGACCTGGAGTGCCTGGGTGGCTCAGTCAGTTGAGCGACCGACTTTGGCTCAGGTCATGATCTCACGGTTTGTGAGTTCAAGCCCCATGTCGGGTTCTGTGCTGACAGCTTAGAGCCTGGAGCCTGCTTGGAATTCTGTGTTTCCCTCTCTCTCTGCCCCTCCCCAACTCATGCTCTGTCTCTGTCTCAGAAATAAATAAAAATTAAAAAAAAACAACAACCTGGACCTACTCTGGTACCCATCCCATTCTCTCAGAATCATTTGTACACTGAACTTTTTTAAATACTGATTTTGTCTTCCTGTAGGAAGTTGACAGAGCTCCCCCAAAACTTTCTAGTTCTTCCTTTCTTGGTAGAAAGGGAGACTTAACCTGAAAAGTTGGCTCAGGATGTTGATCCCGGTGGAGCCTGACAGCGGTACGCCCATGTTCTCCTGTATTCATTTGGCTTACAAGCGGGGGTGAGGGTGTAATATTATTGCAGCTTTCCTCTTTCCTCATCTGCGATATATGTTTGATCTGGGCTGAGCCACAAGACTTACTGTGAGAGCTGGTTCCTTAGTAAGCAACCCCATACAACCAGTGACTCTAGCTCTCCTGGAGGTGGGGCACATGCCCTGCCATCCTAATGAGATTTATAGTGGCTTCTCTCTTAGCTTTCCCCTTAGCAGAGGCCATCTGCATATGCTCTTCAGACTCCAGAAGAAATCCTGGCCCCTACATCATGGCCCCTCGTCTCTAGAGCACACATGACTCTCACAGAACTTGGCATTTCCTCCCAGGACACAGGCACACTCAGCCATTGACTCTCATGACCTCTGAGCTACATCATAATCATTGCTAGACTGTAGTCAATGCTGAGTAAGTTTTAGGTGTATCTGGGTAACTATTTTCTGGGTTGAAAATTAGGGAAAACATTGTGAAAATATTGAGCATCTCTATGAGGTTATGAAAATAAATGCTTAAAATCTGGAGTGTCCTGAAAAATCCAGAAATATGTAATTAAAGAGAAGTTTGCCAGTGTTTTAAATGACCCCAGATTATCGTGCATTTTAAATTTGCTCAGCTGCCCTTCACACATTCTTTCTTCTCTTGCTGTCAGATTACTTATGGTTATTTCTTGCTGCTGTCTATAGGCCGGCAAGTTATCAGCACTTCTTCACAGTAGTTAGTGGTCTTAAAAGTAAGTCTGGAGCCCAGCTGCTTGGGTGGACACCTCAGATCTGTCACATGTAACCCTTGGCATGTTACTTAGCCTTTCTGCTCTCCAGTTTTTCATGTGTGAAATGGTGGATAATAACAGCACCTAGCTCATGAGGTTGTCATGAGGTTTAAGTGAAATAAAACTACTCAGAATAATGCCTGGAAAATAATGGGTGCTCAATAAATATTTGTTATTGTCATTCTCTTTCTCATTTGTTATCTCAAATCTGCTAAGGACTAACACACCAGATAATCAGGATTATTAAAACTCTAAACAAGATAAAATTAAATAGTCTTTGAATGAATGCCTACCCAACTAGCCCATGAGGAAAGTGAACATTAGTGCAGCTGTCCCATTCAGGCAGAAAAAGCTTTAATGAAGTATCATGCTGTCAAGACGGCTGCTTACCTGACTTGTTTCTTCTGATCAACAGAATCGTGACTCCTGTTATTGGTTTAGACAGAGTATTTTAATGTTATGCAAAAGTACTCTTCACTTAAAAATTTTTTTAATTAAATAAGTTTTTATTTTAATTCCAGTTAGTTAATATACAGTGTTATATTAATTTCAGGTGTGCAATATAGTGATTCAACACTTCCATAAATCATCCGGTGCTCATGACAACAAGGGCACTCCTTAATCCCCATCACCTATTTAACCCGTCCCCTTACTCATCTCTCCTCTGGTAACCATCAGTTTGTTCTCTATAGTTAAGAGTCTGCTTCTTGGTTTGTCTGTCTTCTTTTCCTTTGCTCATTTGTTTCTTAAATTCCACATATGAGTGAAATCATAGGGTATTTGTCTTTCTCTGACTGATTTCACTTAGCATTATACTCTACTTCCATCCATGTCATTGCAAATAGCAAGATATCATTCCTTTTTTGTGTTTGAGTAACATTCCATTGTATGTATACACCACATCTTCTTTATCCATTCATCAGTCGATGGACACATGGTCTGTTTCCATAATTTGGCTATTGCAGATAGTGCTGCTATAAACATTGGGGTGCATGTGTTCCTTTGAATTCATATTTTTGTATCCTTTGGGTAAATACCTAGTAGTGCAATTGCTGGATCATCGGGTAGTTCTAGTTTTAACTTTTCGGGAACCTCCATACTTGTTTTCCACAGTGGTAAAAGTATTCTTTATTCCAAATCTTTTAGAATGACAAAAAAAATTACGTGAAAATGGTTCGGCCTGAAACATAAGCATATAACTTACAAGTTGCTACATTAAACACAATGACTCTCAGAACAAACTTTAATGTTCCGCGTTGTTCTGACGTGGATCTCTAGTATTCTATCTCTGGGATTGTTGGCACCTGTAGTCAGCAGTGGATAAAGGAAAAGCGTCTGTCGCCATTCAGTTTCGATCCCCTTCTTTCATCACCCTGGTTATCATGAGTGTCAGAAGTTGTTTCACTCATTCTAGCTTTCCTTCTTTTTTGCCTTTTCCAGGACAGGCCCATGTAACGTTGACATTTCCAGTGCACAGTCAGCTTCGGCCTGATTCTGAGACAAGACTTTGTCCCGGAGATGAAAGTGAGCACAGACCATGATGCTCAGCAGACGGTAGTCTCTCTCTCATTCCCCCCCCGCCCCCGCAAAAGATTTTATTTTGAAGTAATCTCTACACCCAATGTGGAGCTTGAACTCACAACCCCCAGATCAAGAGTCACCTCAGCTCTACCAACTGAGCCAGCCAGGTACCCTTTTGGAGCCTCTTACTAAATATTTATTAAATGAATGGATGATTGCTCTGGCTTTCACTGAAAGAGAATAATGAACATCATCTAGAAAAACTCTCCCAAGTGTGCAGAAAATGTTGACCTTAAACTGTTGTCATTTTCTTTGCCACACTATCAAACATCATCCTGGTTCTTCTGGCCAGGCCCGTATTGTTTAATGCATACGCAAGCCATACTTGTGTTGTTTAATGTGTACACAAAGCCATCTATACATGAGGACATCTATACACAAACTATGTGACACTTGTTCTGGTGGGTCAGAGGTATTTTTTGCTTGGCTCAACGGGATGGGTCACATTGTTCACCAGCAGATTACAGATAGGAGAGTAGCTGATGTAGTTGTTAAGCATGTTAAAATCTGTGGAAGTTGAATTTCTGATTCATTTTGCTTGAAATTCTGAATTTTTATTTGCCTATGGCCCATCTTTTCACACAGAGCTTTAAATACACTAATAGCAAGATGTTTTTATTAAATTTTCTCGGCCAGAGATTATAATAAATGTCCAAACATCTGGTGAGGAAAAAAGAAAAGGGAGCAGATAAGAAAGAAATGACTTAAAATTGAGACTCAATTCAAAACAAGCTTAACGTTTTGCCAGGAGTGAAAAATTCCAAATTTAGTTGCTCCATCTAGTGGTGAACCGTTGTATGACTTTAGTGAAGAGCTTTTAGTTTTTCACAGTGGACGTTTTATTCCAACTAGTAGGTAGAAAAAAAAATGTTTAATAGATTCCCAGTCTTATTGACCCACTAAAATGAACAGAAAATCGCTCCACATAAAAAGAAAAGATCACTGCTTAATGAATCTGAATAGACTTAAAGACATATTTACTAACCAACTCAAATTTCAAATCATGGTTCCTTTCTCAATCAGTCTAGGACCTCGCATCAACAGTGCTATCTGTACCTATTACTGTATTTTTAATCTGTATATCATCCTGAAAATATAAGACAAGTCAGGCCTAATCTGGATTGGTGGAGAGAAACGCTGATAGAGAGAGGAGCTCTTCTGCAGTTAATAGCATGAGTTGTTGACCCAGGCCTTAATAAGGCCCGAAAAGTGCTCTGAATTGTGTGAAAAATATCAGTCCAGTCAATAGGTGAAGGGGATTAAGAGGCACAAACTTCCAGTTGTAAAATAAACAAAACATAAAGATTGCATGTCTACCTGAATGTAATGAATTGTTCCCGTTAACAGGGGCTCTAGGTCAGACTACTTGGGTTCCAATTCTGACACTAGCACTTATTAGCTGTGTGGCCTTTGTACCTCAGTTTCATTGTCTATAAAATGAAAATAATGCTACCCCTCTCATAGAATTGTGAGGTTAAACTAGATACAGCATGGAAAACACTTGGAACTATATCTGATGCAGAATAAGTGCTCAATAACATTTTCATGATATTATTTTTTTAAAAAATTTTTAAGTTTATTTTTTTGAGAGAATGAGAGAGAAAGAGAGAGAGCAAGACAGAGAGAGAGGATGCCAAGCAGGTTCTGCACTGTCAGCGCAGAGCCCGATGAGGGGCATGAACTGTGAGATCATGACCTGGGCTGAAGTCAAGAGTCAGATACTTAACCAACTGAGCCACACAGGCACCCCTATTATTATTAGTTTTTAAATGCTTACTTATTTTTGAGAGAGACAGACAGACAGAGCGTGAGCGGGGGATGGGCAGAAAGAGACAGGGACACAGAATCCGAAGCAGGTTCTAGGCTCCAAGCTGTCGGCACAGAGCCCAGTGTGGGGCTTGAACTCATAAACCGTGAGATCATGACCTGAGCAGAAGTCGGACGCCCAACCAACTGAGCCACCCAGGCACCCCCATTTTCCTGATGTTATTATTAACTTTGTGTTGTGTATTCACAGATTTCGTGGTGTTGGTTTCGTGTGTAATTGAATTGTGTCAAGTAATCAGGTGTCCATTTGGTAAGCCATTTGGAACCTCTGATTTCCCCGACTCAGTGGAGTTGTTCTCACTCTGGGAGGGAGTCTTCACTGCAATATCTTAACTGTAACAGCAACCCATATCCCATTCTGCAACATTATTTATATGGTCAGTCTCTCACTTCCCAAATTCAGCTTTGCCTCCCAGAATTTCAGCACTCACCTGGAAAGTAGAGATGGCATGCTTGCTCCTGGGCATGCCCACAGTTTGTTCATTTTCTCCTCAGAACTTCAAAGTCATGGTTTAGCTTTAGTCTTTCCTGAGAGCAAACTTTCATCACAAAAAGTGGAAGGACAGATTCCATGAAGCTAATTGCATACATATTCTAGGAAAATAGCACACTGCGTTGACAGTATTAGAGTACATTTTCTTTTACCCTTAGAAAGTTGTCTGTCATGAAATACCTCCCTTCTTCCAGGGTCTAATTGTAGATGCTTCTAAGAGCATGGGCTATGGAGCTGGAGGTGTGGTACTCTTAGCTCCACCATTTAGTGGTAGAATAACCTTGGAGAAATTATTGACTTCTGTGGGCCTTTGTTTATTCATTATTGGGTACAGGGGAAAACATAGAAGCTATTTCAAAAGTTGTTCTGCAAATTAAATGAACTAATATGTATAAAGCACTTAGAATAATGCATGGTATGTGGTAAGTGATATGTAAGGGTTAGTTGTTGCAGAGTTGTTATTAGTGGATATTCCTTATTCCGTGGAGGATAAACTGTTGTATATTTCTAGAGATTCCAAATTCAGCATAATCTAAGAGTTATTCTTTCACTTTCACCCTTTGTGACATTTTCCATATATTCTCTTCCTGACTCTGGTCTTGAATTTTGTCTTTTCCCAGTCTTTTCTTTACAATTTTTCTTCTTCGATGGTAGTGTCCACTTCAGAAACTCTTTTCTCCTGTGAAGACATTTTACTCTCACCCTTTTACTTCTTACCAAGGAATTTCTCAAGGACATAAACTACGTTTATTCTTTATATGTTTCTGATGCTTTGCACAGAGCTCATAGTTGCCCAATAAAGATGCATGAATAAAATATATAGAAACACTAGCTTGCATTTGCACCTCAGGTTTGTGATTGCCTTAGAAAAGTATACCTATAATTATAATTATTGTCCTTTACTTAGTAGCTATCAATGCTAGGCACTATACTAAGGGTTTTAGATAGCATGAGTCATTAAATGGCATCAACAATTTTAGAGGTGTAAATCCTATTAGTTTCATTTTACAAATTGGGAAGCAGAGTTTTAGAAAATATAAATTGCTTGTCCAAAGTGACAGTGTTAGTGGCTAAAGCCCCTTTCTCATGAGAAAATCCTCTATTGGTTACTGGACATCTTCATGTTTTATTCCTTCTACTATGTTGGTTTAGAGTGGGGCCACAGTTCTCTGGTCTTCCCTCTCCTGCAGGTAAATGGTTTTGCCGAACTCCCCCAGAGCCACACATTTGAGAGGTTGCAAATTCAAATACCATAGGAGGCACTCAGAGAACAGCATTTGTTGTGTGAGGGTATGGGTCGTGTCTTGAAAATCCAGAGTTTCCCCCATCCTGTCACCAGGACCTGTGAATTTGCTGTGAATAATGTTGGTTATGGACTCTCCATCCTCCCCTCCTCCCATGTCACTCTAGCTCAAGTCCTTGTTACCCCAAACCACTGAGACTGTTGCAAGAGTTGCTTAAGTCCTCTCTGTAGGTCTTGTGTCTTCCTCTCCTTCTGTTTATCAGAGCAAAACAAATTTTTGAAGTTGTTAGCTCCTTATTAAAAAGGCTTTATGGTTTTCCACTGTTAATTACTGAGTCCAGACTTAACGTTTCATTGTAGACCAGCCAGAATATATTCACACCTAACACTCCATTCTTATACCTTTACGCAAATCCTCTGCTTTTGTCAGAATGGTTCCACTGGCAGTTCCTGCAAATGCCAAGCACAGACTTTCTTTTTCTTTTCTGCTTATGATCTTTTCTTAGCTTCTTCCAGTTAAATAAATCTTATCCCAGATTCCTGTTCTATACTAGCTTTTTGTTTTTGTTGTTGGTGAGACAAATGTTCGCCTTTCTCTCAGTCCTTCCTTTTCTTTCTTTCTTTCTTTCTTTCTTTCTTTCTTTCTTTCTTTCCTTCCTTCCTTCCTTCCTTCCTTCCTTCCTTCCTTCCTTCTTCTCTTTATTTCTTTCCCTCAGTATAATGCATTTCCTATACCGTTTTGTAGAAAGGCAGTAGAATATAGTAGTCCAACATAGACTCTGGAGCTAGGCAACTGACTTCAAATCCTGGTGCTACCACTTACCTTTCTGGTGACCTGAGTCAAGTTACTAAACCTGTCTGTGCTATAGTGACTTCTACCTTACACTGAAGATAAAATAATGCCTGTCTGACAAGACTGCAGAGAGGATTAAATGAATCATTGCATGTAAAGCAACGTGTGGCATAAGGTAAGCACTAAATAATGATGAGGACGATGGCGGTGATGTTATTTGCTCTTTTATGTGTACTACATTCTTTCATAACTGATTTGTAAACTCTTTCAAGTCAGAGATTTCCATATATCCTTGCCTTGCCAGTCAGGAGACTGGATGTATCACATTAGGCAGGTCTTCAACCTTAAGACCCTTTTTTACTTTTGTGTAAAATGGAAATAATTTTTTCTTACATTAGTATAATGTATTAAAATTGGTTTTTCATGTATAAAGTTTATTTATTATCTGCCTACCCACCTCACATCTGAGATAATTTCTGCAAAGCATGTTGGAAACTGGGCATGTGGATGTTAACTGTATTACCAAGATGCTCAGTAGTGCTGTTTGAAGAATGGGATCAAATGCTTGTCTTTCTTTCCCCTCCCCTCTAATCTAAATACCATATAAAAAGAATTGGAAGAATTTATTTTTGATGTTTTTCATCAATAGTGTCTCAATCTTCTCATGGTGCATCCTTCCACCTCACCTTCCAGAAGAGCGTTATTTTTTTTTTAGAAGGGCAAGTTGTGACTGTGAATACAAGCCTCTGGTTCTATGGTATACTGGTGCCTGGAGGAAGAGTAGGATTTGAAGAAGTCTCCTAAAATAATGTTCTAATTCTTGCTCTACAGAATTTAATTTTTGTCTACTATTTATCAGGGTGGTTACAATCTCTTTTCTGAGGTAAAAGGAGATACTAGACTTAGAGGAAGGGGAGCGGAACAAGTGAGGAATGAAATCCAAATTATCATCATGGGAGAAAAGAAAATCAGAAACTGGTAACTGAAGTAAGACAATAAAGGTATTTGTTTAAAAATGAATATAAGGTGGGGGGACCTGGGTGGCTCAGTCAGTTGAGTGTCTGACTTCGGCTCAGGTCCTGATCTCGTGGTTTGTGAATTCGAGCTCCACATCAGGCTCAGAAATGTCAGCCTGTCAGTGCAAAGCCCACTTTGGATCCTCTGTTCCCCTCTCTCTGCCCCTCCCCCACTTGTGCTCTCTCAAAAATAAAATAAATATTAAAAAATGAATAAAAGGTGGAGCCACAGAAAATGAATATGATTTTTTAAGGCAAGAAATTGTGACTTGTTTAGTCTTTGAGAAGCAGAATATTATCAAAAACATAGTAAAATAATGAGTACAGAAGGGTATATGATATGGCCAGCTGTGGGAATTTCTAGGCTGGCTTCTGTGCTAATTATTAAGTATCCCAGCTCTCATTCCATATTCAAACTAAGCATCCATGAACTTCTCTATCTAGCAGGATGAGACATAGGAAGATATTCAAATACCAAAGTAACTATGGAAATAGGAAGAACAAAGCAGAATTCTTGAAAGTCTCTGGGTAAGGATAAAAGGAAAACAGAATAAAGAAGATCTCACAGCAGGGGCCTGTGACAGATCTCCAAATCAAGAAGTCAGGGAAGATGAAGTGGAACAAAGGCAAATCTCCACAACCAGGGAGATGGTCCATAGATTTCAACTACCCAGTTAACTTTCAGATAACTCACTCAGGAGAACAGAACTGGAAACATATAAAACATAAGTTTAATTCTCTCAGTAAATGATGCAAAAAGAGTAGCAAGAATTTTGAAAATGGTCTTACATTTTGAAGAAGATTTTATAGACTGCCTGAATGTCTTAAAAAACCTAGAGAAGAGCGATCCTGGATTAGCCAAATTCTAAGTATGAACACTATTTCAAAATGTTAGGAAACCAAGATTAACTTGCTTATAAATTTGATGGGTTAAAAAGAATACATATATAGATATATGTGAGTGTGTGTGTGTGTGTGTGTGTGTGTGTGTGTGTTATGCCACACCAAATCAAAGGCAAGAGATACTTTGAAATATATATTTATGGTAAATGCTTTATTGGGTCCCTGTTCTTTTCTCTCCGCCCCCACCCCCCCTTCTTTTCTTATAGCCTGAATTACCTGTGTGTTTTGGTGATGTATACATTATATATTTCTATGCAGAAAACACCCCCAAAGTTAAAAGTTTCCACGTGGTTTCTTGTCAGCTTGTGTGGCGTGTTCACAAGGTCTCTTGAAGCCTAGGCTTTGAATACAAACAATGTCACTTTGTCTTCATTCATTCGAACCAAATCTCAAGGCCAGCCCATATTCAAGGGGTGGGACAATTGACTTGACTTTGTGGGAGGAACTAGAAAGAACCTGTGGCTATTTTTCATCTATTGTAGGTGTTTAATTCAATTGCAAAATGAGATAAAAGATACGGAAGACTCTGACTTGGATTGAAAACTGCTAAATTATTGTGAAGTGTTATTATTATGTGGCTGACCCGATGTTCCTTCCCTCCTTCTCTGGAGTCTGTTTTGGGGCAGATATCCTCATAAGAAAGCTCAACACAGGCTGCTGAAACTGTGCTGAGCCAACTGAAATGGTGTTAGGGGTCTTGGCCACTACCTATTTATTCAGTATCTCATGGAGGAGTCTGCTACCAATTCAGTGACATACAAAGTGCACTGAATTTCAGAAAGAAAGATTTTGTGTGTGTGCCGTAAATCTTGTGATAATATTTGTCATTAGCTCAAGCACTGATCCCTGGTTCAAAGGAAATTTATGCTTCAACTGAGCAGGACAGGTTTTTATCTTCTTAAATCATGGTACCAGAAGCTGAAAGAAAAATAAGCCAAAAAAAGTGAGGTTGAATTACCTTGTTTATTCAGCTCTCTGACATCCTCACAAGATCTCAACAGTGACAATGGGCTTGAAGGATCAGTGAGTATTTGTAGGAGGCACCTCTTGTGGTGGCTTCACATCACAGGGTTCCCCTTTACTAAGGGGCTGCTGCCTGCACAGATATGTGCTCTCCTTGCCCCCACTCTGACAGACATCTCAAAGTTAGGAAAGAGTCTTCTGGACCATGGCTGACTGGACTAGGCCTGTCATTTGACCTAAGTAAGCCCATCAGTTTACTGCTGTCATGAACTAGAAATGTTGCCAGAAGAGCCACCATGCTCTTGGAAGTTGTTGCTCTGGAAGGAAGGCCCACCACCTCCTGCAGAAGAAATACATGGAATTACACTAGTTCCTACCCTTTCTGAACCTTGGTTTAATTCTTCCTTAGATCTGGTAAGATATTCCACTGTTCTTATAATCAATTCCCTGTTTTTGCTCAAACTATTAGAGTGGTTTCTGTTACTTGTAATCAAAAGAATCTTAGCAGAAGACAGCCACAACCATGGCTGAATGGTTAGAAGAAAATGGTTTATCTGGATGCCATTCTATCAATTCATGGATTCATTAGTCATTTATTGAGGACCTATTATATGTCAAACACAGAGAAAGGTACACAAATAAGACATAAGGAGATGTGGGGAGATAGTCATGCAAACATATAATCACACTAAACTGTGATAATGTTCTGGTAGAGATAGTACAAAGCGATGTGGGAGTATAGGTAAGAGTATGAATGAACTCTCTGGGTGGGTTGGGGAACTGGGGTTAATCAGCTTGGAGAAGGATATAAGTTAAGGACTAAATCAAAGCTATGCAGAAAATTCACTCTCATTACATTACAGAGGTAGCAAATGAGGAATTGCTACATGGAGGCCGAAGACCAGCTGTTCTCAATATCAACTTAGCTCTGCCAAGTGGAAACTGATTTGAACAGCAGTATGAGAGACTGAGATTATATATGGAAGAATTTCCTGACAGTGAGAGTAGTTAACGTTGTGAGATTGTAGAATCTTCTCCTCTCGAGGTTTAAAAAAATAACATAGCTCATCATCTGCCTAGGATAGCATTATTGTGATGCTGTCTAAAAGTAGGGAAATGGAAGATAATTGCTCAAGCTCTTTTCTAGCTTAGAGTTTTTATAAATCTGTCACTTTTAAGGAAAACTATTGAACCAATGAAAAATAAAATTACAGGCAGAAAAGTAATGCAAAAGAATAAAAAAATAATCAAATTATTAATTCCCCCTTGGTTCAAGAATGAGGAAGAAATAAAGAGACTAAAAAGATTCAATATGTGCTATTTTAGAAATTGTTTTGAAATCACATCATCTATTGGTTGTTCAAAAACCCAGGTTTGGGCTCAACTGGTTGCTAACTAATAGTCCTGTCTACTCCATCCTAACCCAGAGTACTTTAGTTTCTCCCGAATCGTGTTATAACTGATTTCTTCAGCTTGTAGAACATTTTCTATGTGTTTTCTATATGTTTATAAATTTCTTTTTATTGTGAACTTAAGCACATTTATAAAATAAAATAGTCAAATGAACATCAGCTTTCTCCATCACTCAAAATTTACATTGTCCTTTTTAAGTTTAGGTACCTACATTCTGCTTATAGGAATTTTGAATTCTGCTTTCTTCCACATGATTGATATCATTTATATTCTTTCGTGTGTTAATGTATTCCCCATACTTGCCACATTTAACAGCATTTGAGCACATCACTGCGAATCCATAGATTTTGATCATATGTAATAAGTGGGGTAGCTGGAGCCGACTGGGAGGACAAATGCCCTGAGAGCATCTGTGACGCGATGAAATCATCACTGCCTCTCACCTGTCACTGGAGCCTCCCCATCCTCCCCTCCTTTCCTGCCCTCCTTTCTTCTTCCCTCCCTCTCTCCCTTCCTCTCTTTCTTCCAATTAAAGAGACTGGCATGAGCTTAAAATTAGAACATGTATTCAGAGAATTGTAAGTCCTGTTGGGCTCCCAATAAAATATATGACTAGAAAATAAAATTAGAAAATTAAGTTAGGTAAAATTATGTAGAATTTGCTAAGACCACAGAGTTTAGTTTGTTGGGCAGGCATCGGGAAACAAATGAACACAGCATGTGGAAGATAAGCATGGACATGTTGCACAGTGGAAGGCTGTAGAGAATGGTAATCAGTTAAAATTTTTTTTAATTTTTTTTTTTTTTTGAGAGAGAGAGAGACAGAGCACAAGTGGGGAAGACTCAGAGAGAGAGAGAGGGACACAGAATGTGAAGCAGGCTCCAGGCTCTGAGCTGTCAGCATAGAGCCCTGCATGGAGCTCAAACTCACAGACTGCAAGATCACAACTTGGGTTGAAGTCAAATGCTTAACAAACTGAGCCACCCAGGCGCCCCTAAGAATGGTAATCAGTTTAATGACTCAAAGTGGGGAATCATTCAAGATGAGACACACATTGACATTTTATTTTATATTAAACCCCAAGATATACATACATACACCAATATTTTGATATTGGGCTAAGGCCTTATTTTATTTTTTGAATGTGAATCCACTCATTGTTCTAAGTTGTTTTTATTTTTGTTTTAATCATAGTCATAAATCATTGTTTATGACTTTCCAGTTTTAGTTGCTTGAAAGCTGAACAAAAGTTTAGAGATATTTTCAAAGCAGTCTTAGTGTAACATTCTTTGAGATTTTAAGTTTTTTCACCAATCTTTTTATCTCACTCACACTTAATTTGATGTCTTTTGTTTGTTTTTTTTTTTTTTTAGGAACTGCTTTTATCTAATTTTTACCAAAACACTCAGTTTAAGTCTCATAAAAATCTACATCTCCCTCTTTTCTCACACATATTTCATCAGTTTATAGAAAAAAAAAAAACACCACTTTTTTTAAGTAGCCTTCATGCCCAGTGTGGAGCCCAATGTGAGGGTTGAACTCAGGACCCTGAGATCAAGACTTGAACCGAGATCAAGACCTGAGCTGAGATCAAGGGCCTGATACTTAACTGACTGAGCTTATAAAAGTCCTCAGCTTATAAAAGTTTTAACTCAATAAAGAAATTAGAATAATAAAAACACATCACAAACTGATTTTGTATAAGCATGCAACTTGGCTGATGGGAAGAGAAGGTATAGGTGTAGTAGAAGATAGGATGCTAACCAGGAATGTTTGGTGTACGTGGACATAAGACTTATAATTTAGGATGGGGTAGAGAACACAGATTAATCTGGTATGCCAATTAAGAGTTTAGGGAAAGGGGGGGAACCCTGGAATTTAGTTTTGAGTCTTTCACCAGAAAATAAAAGTTCAGTTTTTGGTGCCCCTATATAAATTTAATATACCACCTTTGATATACTAACTTCCATTCATATCTTTCTGTCTCCCTCATATTCACTTTATTTTTCAATTTCTTTGAGATTCTAGAGCATAAGGGGAGGAACTGGGCAGAAATATTTCAGTGGCCTAGATAGGACCCTCTTCTGGGATGAGGACGTCCTTGAGAAAGAGAGAAGCTCTTCTTGTTACTCAGATTGTAGAGGATTAAAAGAAGGATGGTTTTATGTCTTGATTTAGAATCTCCTCATTAGATTTTGACTTGTAACCCTTTTTTTCCCAAGGTTACACTTTCCACTAGGAATATGATGGGGTGCAATTCAGAGTTTTTGGCTTTTCTTGATAGCTTCTGGGATTAACAGATCACCAACATCTCCATCTGGTAGAATTGAGAGGAGGAGGAGGAAGAGGAGGAGGAGGAGGAGGAGGAGGAGGAGGAGGAGGAGGAGGAGGAGAAGGAAAAGAAGTCGTTCTTAAGGTATAGAAAGAGTAAATATATCCTTTCCCCTACCTTCTCCTTGAAGTGACTTGCAAAGTTAGGACACCGGATACCTTCAGAAAGTGACTTTCCTAGCTCAGTGCTTTACTTGGTGCTGATTCACATGAGACTTTGTATCCTGGGCATCAGAGCTATCTTGATAGTTGACCTTGTGGAATTAGTATAAACTCATTTCCTAAAAAAGAAAATATAAAATTATAAATGATTTTTCCTTTAAGAATAAAATCAGGTTTAACTAAAAAGCTGGAAGGACTGCATTGCATCATAGTGTAGCATAAAATCGTTCAACCAGTTACAATTTCAAATGACAATGAGGGTGTCTTTTTTTCTGATAAAGATCAGGAATCTACTATTGTCCCCAAACTCAAGACGTGCTACTTGTTTCAAGTGGAATGGAAGGGTTTGCAGCAATTATTGTGATGAATGAAACAAAATGAAAAAGAGTTGGAATAGTTCAATGTTTATTCACATGATCAGCTGGTGTATGGCAGCCCTAGGCTCTGCGGTGGGGACCCCTGGATGGAGTATCCTATGTATTAAAAATTCTAGACAAAACCTAAATTTTAGAAGAAAAACTGCTGTCTAGTGGTGTTAGTGGTACTTTCTTTTGACACTGTGAATTGGGGGTATATTTATGTGACTTCACTACCTAAGTCACTCAACAATGCTTGAAACTAATGAAGCTTAGCCTCAGGGCCCCTCACTTGCATGGGCCTTTCAAAATGCTCATTTGGTCATATGCTTTTGTGAAGTTTGAAAAAGTAGAATACTTTAACTGCAATTTGTTAAAATCACTTGTGTGTAAGCTTGACTAAGCCATGAAGTGCTCAGATATTTGTTCAAATGTTATTCTGGGTGTCTGTGAGAGTGTTTGGGGATGAGATTAACATTTGAGTTGGTAGACTCAGTAAACAGATTGCCCCCCACCCCCATGTAGGTAGCCCTCATCCAATCGGTTGAAGGCTGATCACTCACTCTCCCACAAGTAAGAGGGAACATCTCCTGCTTGACTGATGAGCTAAGACTTCACTCTTTTGCTGCCTTCAGACTTGAACTGAAACACTGGCTCCTCTTGGGTCTTCAGCCTGCTGGCTTTCGGACTGGAACTACACCATCACTGCTGATTCTCCAGTTTGCTGACTGCAGATCTTGAGATCACCTCCACAATGCTGTGAGCCAATTCCTCAAAATAAATCTCTAAATGGATATATATCCTTTTGGTTCTGTTTCTCTGGAGAACCCTGACTAGTATCCTTCTTTCATATTTGCCCTTGAGTTGGCTGATATTGGAAGTGTTTTGGGAATTGGGAGGACATTTAATTGGGGAATCATTTAGCTGAGTATATGTGTATACTTAACAGTCACTTCTGGGAACAGTAAGCTAGCCTCATGTGGAACTGGCTTCCAGCTTTAGTTCCCTGTCCACTGTACCAGCTTATCTGATAATGTGACTGAACACCCCTGCCCGGAGGTCTATCGCTATGAGACTATTGGTTGACACCTGGCACTGAAAGTATGTGGATGGTGGAGGCAAAATGATGTCAAAGATTCACCCCATAGAGGGTTGACTCCCTTTTCACTTATGGGGTTTTCTTATATGGATACTGTAGCATCTGTGCCCTGATATCAATACAGAAGCCTCAGGGCAATGAGTGAGACATGTGTAGCATGGGCATGAGATAAGATATAATAAGGTTGTGCTTGCAAACAGTTGATCATTGCAGCACTAGCTCAAACAAGAGACAGGTAAGACAGATAGCTAAGACTGAAATACACGCTAACATGGCATATGAGACATGCTTCATACATGGATCTTTCTTCAATTCTAGAACATTCCCTGCCATTATATCTTCAAATATTAGATCTTTATGATTCTTGATGTCTTGAAATCCCTAGTAACTGTCTGTTGGAATTTGTTATTCTATCCATGATTTCTTTTAACTCTGCTTTCATGTGTTCTATTTGCTTTTTTCTCTAAGCTGTATTTTGACTGATTTTCTAGTTTCCATCTTTTAATTAGTCAGTTTTCTCTTCAGTGTTGTCTACAGTTCAACCCATCCATTATGCATTTAATTTTAATGATTGTATTTTTCATTTCCTTAAATTCTGTATTATTATGTTTTTGTTGTTTTAAAAAATGTTTTATTTATTTTTGAGAGAGACAGAGCATGAGTGGGAGGGGGGCAGAGAGAGAGGGAGACACAGAATCCGAAGCAGGCTCCAGGCTCTGCATCAGCATAGAGCCTGACTCAGGGCTCAAACTCATGAACCGTGAGATCATGACCTGAGCCGAAGTTGGATGCTCAACCAAGTGAGCCACTCAGACACCCCGCATTATTATGTTTTTAAAAACATAGTTTTTTAAATTTCCCTGTTATGTTCTTCTTTCATTATTTTGAACATTTCAATATGTTTATTTTCACTTTTTTTCAGAGTTTTCTTTTTTTCTAGTTCTTAAGGGTGAAAATTCTGTTTTTGTTTTTTTCCCCAATGTGGACTGCTTCTTCCTGTGTTGGTTTTCAAGGGAGTCCCTGGTCCTGGAAGATTCCTATGAACACTTTCAAGTTTGCTGTTGCCAAAGCTTTAAGAGTTCCATCTGTTCTGGACCGGGTTTTTATTTTTATTAAAAAAAAAATTTTAATTTGAGTATAGTTGACACACAATGTTACATTAGTTTCAGGTGCACAATGTAGTGATTCAACTGATAACACTTTGATTATTTTAGCTTATTCCACTTTATAGCTCGGTCTTTGCCCCCAAAGAGCACAGGGCTTTAACTTGCATATGACTTCTAAAGGCAGGGGAAGGCTAGATCAAGGTTAGTGGACTGCAGTGTGAATTTTCTCTTGGTGCCCAGCCCATGTAGTATCAGGGATGTGAGCATGAAATACATATGTTCCAGGGAGGGAATTTAAAAGAGTTTATACAAGGAATTTACAACTTCTTTTCACCTCTCCTATGAAATTACTTGTACCTCTACCTATTTTTTTCTTAATACTCAAACCTTCCCGTCAAAGAGATCCCTTTTCTCCTGTACCTTCAACTTTTCTATTGATTCCATTCCAGTGACATTTAAATGTGTTAAGTCTTTCCCACTAATTTGAACACTGATTTTGGGCATCTTCTTAGACTCTCCTGATTACTTTAAAATTTTTTTAAATTTATTGTTTTAAATGTTTGTCTATTTATTTTTGAGAGACAGGGAGCACAAGTGGGGGAGGGGCAGAGAGAGAGAGGGAGACACAGAATCCAAAGCTGGCTCCAGGTTCTGAGCTGTCAGCACAGAGCCTGACATGGGGCTGGAACCCACAAATAGCGATATCATGACCTGAGCTGAAGTTAGATGCTCAACTGACTGAGCCACCTAGGAGCCCATTTGATTACTTTTTAAAATAAAGACACTGCTTGACCCTGGACTGTGCTGTTTGTCTCCACTGCCATCGCTGCATACTTGCTGCAGTCTCAGATGGTGCCTTGAACCTACATGACTCTGGTGGCCCACACACTGAGCCCTCTGTTCCACGGTGTCTTTAATGTTTCATTCAGATTGGATTACTAACTACACTTAGGACCTGGAACTGGACTTCTGGATGACTGCCAGGGGGCTGGATGATATAGCCTGGAAGTGTGGAGGAGTAAGTCTGTAATAGGATGAATCTTGACCAATGAGAATCAAAAGTAGCAAAGTAAAAAGTAAATTCCCAAGGCTCTTGTCCACCCCTTGCAGACTACTCTCAGGTGTGCTTCCTTCTTACAGCCCTTCAAAAAGGCCTGCAGATATACCTGCTGAGCAACCTATTGTGTATCTTTCTATTCTTTGTAAGTTTGTTTATTTATTTTGAAGGTGCGCACAAGTGAGGAAGGGGCAGAGAGAGAGAGAGAGAGAGTCCCAAGCAGGCTCCGCACCACCAGTGCAGAGCCTGATGTGGGGTTTGAACTCACAAACCGCAAGATCATAACCTGAGCTGAAGTCGGACCCTAACTGACTGAGACACCGAAGCGCCCTGCCTAGTGTGCTTCTTGGTGGATCATTATGAAGTGGCAGTCAGTGCTTTAGAGCAGCTCTTCGCATTGGTTTGCATTTCCTTGCTTTATTCCTCCTTTCCTTACCCTTGTTACCCTGGGCTTGCATCTCACAAATGAAGACTGGTGTTTTAATCCTTACTTCTGGTGTGTTTCCTAGAAGACCTGGGCTAAGGTACCCATTATAAAAACATTTTCCTTAATGTCATGTCTCCTTTCATCTATTCCTTTTATATCTCTCTTCCTTGGAAACTTAAAAAAATTTTTTTTTTATTAAAAATTTTTTTCTAATGTTTATTTATTTTGAGAGAGATAGAGTGCAAGTAGGCGGGGCAGAGAGAGAGGGAGACACAGAATCCGAAGTAGGCTTCAGGCTCTGAGCAGTCAGCACAGAGCCTGATGCAGGGCTTGAACTCATGAGCCGTGAGATCATGACCAGAGCCAAAGCCTGACACTCAACCAACTGAGCCAGTCAGGTGCCCTGGAAACTTTTTGAAAGAGTTTTTTTGTCTTTTTTTTTCTACTCTTAATCTCTGTTTTCTTATCTGCCATTCATTCTTCAGTATAGCTTCCCTCTCCCATTTCTCTTAAAACTGCTTTCACCAAGATCAATATTGACCATGTTGTTAAACCCAAAGGATAATTTTCAGACTTTATCTTATTTGATCTGTGTGCAGCACTTGACACTGACCTCATGTCTGTCTAACATTGTCTCGCCCTGAATTCTAGGCAATGCACTCTTAGCTTTTATCTTGCCATCATAGCTGTTCCATCTTAGTCACTGTTACATATCTTGTAAATATTGGTGTTTCCTATGGTTCTATCCTCCGTTCCCTCCGCTTTCTTCCTCTCCCTTTCCATTATTCCCCTCTCTTTCTCACCTCTCCTCTTCTCTTCTTTTCTCTGGTATAAACCATCCCTAGGAAGTCTGACTTATTCACGTAGCTTCAAGTGCCATCTATGTGCCACTAACGTCCAAACTATATTTAGATCTAACTTTGTCTTTCAAGTACCAGATTCTTAAAAGGATCTAACTGTCTATTGGACATTTCTTCTTTGCCTCCTCCAACCTGTTCTCTGAATTGCTGCTAGAGTCATCTTTCTAAACTATAACCACGATTGTGTCATTTTTCTCCTTAAATCTTTGTAACCTTTTTTTACTTGCCCTAAGATAAGGGGCATATTGGGGCGCCTGGGTGGCCACAAGGGAGTGGCAGGAAATATTCAATGTGCTGAATAAGAAAAATATGCAGCCAAGAATCCTTTATCCAGCAAACCTGTCATTCAGAATAGAAGGAAAGATAAAAGCTTTTCAAGACAAATAAAAACTAAAGGAGTTCATGACCACTAAACCAGCCATGCAAGAGATCCTAAGGGGGACTCTGTGAGTGGAAAACAGCAAAGACTACAAAGGACTAAAGACATTACCACAATCATGAAACCTACAGATAACACAATGACACTGCATCCATATTTGTCAATAATAACTCTGAATTCAAATGGACTAAATTCCCCAGCCAAAAGACATAGAGTATCAGAATGGATAAAAACAAAACAAAACAAAACAAGATCCATCTATATGCTGACTACAAGATACTCATCTTAGACATGAAGACACTTGCAGATTAAAAGTGAGGGGATGGAGAACCATCTATCATACTACTAGATGCCAAAGGAAAGCTGGAGTAGCCATACTTACACCAGACAAACTAGATTTTAAAACAAAGACTATAACAAGAAATGAAGAAGAGCATTGTATCATAATTAAGCAGTCTATCCATCAAGAAGAACTAACGATTGTAAATGTTTATGACCCCAATGTGATGGCACCCAAATACATAAGTCAATAAATCACAAACATAAGTAAATGTATAAATAATAATACCATGATTACTGGGGACTTTAATACTCCACTTACAACAATGGACAGATCATCTAGGCAGAAAACCAATAAGGAAACAACAGCTCTGAATAACACATTGAACCAGATGGACTTAACACATATATTCAGAACTTTTCATCCAAAAGCAGCAGAATACACATTCTTCTTGAGTGCATATGGAATGTTCTCCAAAATAGGTCACTTATTGGGTCACAAAGCAGCCCTCAACAAATATAAAGGGACTGAGATCATACCATGCATATTTTCAGATCACAATACTGTGTTACTTGAAATCAACCACAAGAAAATATTTGGAAAGTACCTAAATACATGGAGGTTAAAGAACATCCTACTAAAGAATGAATGGATCAACTAGGAAATTCAGGAAGAAATTAAAAAATATATGGAAGTTAGTGAAAATGAAAACATGACAATCCAAACCCTTTGGGATGCAGCAAAGCAGTTGTAAGAGGAAAATACATTGCAATCCAGGCCTATCTCAAGAAGCAAGAAGGGTTGCAAACACACAACCTAACTGCACACCTAAAGGAACTAGAAGCAGAACAGCAAAGAAATCCCAAAGTCAACAGAGGAAGAGAAATAATAAAGAGTAGAGCAGAAATAAACCATATAGAATCCAAAACAGCAACAACAAAATAGTAGAACAGATCAATGAATCTAAGAGCTGGTTTTTTGAAAAAAAATAAACAAATTAGATAACCCCCTAGCCAGACTTCTCAAAAAGAAAAGAGAGAGGACCTAAATAGATAAAATCACAAATGAAAGAGGATAAATCACAACCAGCACCACAGAAATACAAATAATTATTAGAGAATACTATGAAAAATTGTATGCCAACAAACTGGACAACCTGGAAGAAATGGATAAATTCCTAGACACACACTACCAAAACTCAAATGGGAAGAAATAGGAAAATTGAACAGACCCACAACCAGTGAAGAAATTGAATTGGTTATCAAAAATCTCCAGCAAATACAAGTCCTTGGCCAGATGGCGTCCCAGGGGAATTCTACCAGACATTTAAAGCAGAGTTAATACCTATTCCTCTCAAACTGTTCCAAAAAATGGAAATGGAAAGAAAGCTTCCAGACTCATTCTATGAAGCCAGCATTACCTTGATTCCCAAACCAGGCAAAAACCCCACTGAAAAGGGGAATTACAGGCCAATATCCCTGATGAACATGGATCCAAAAGTGCTCAACAAGATACTAGCAAATTGAATTCAACAGTATATAAAAATAATTATTCACCATGATCAAGTGGGATTCATTCCTGGGCTGCAGGGATGGTTCAATATTCACAAATCAATGTGATACATCACATTAATAAAAGAAAGGATAAGAACCATATGATCCTGTCAATAGATGCAGAAAAAACATTTGACAAAATACAGCATCCTTTCATAATAAAAACCCTCAAGAAAATTGGGATAGAAGGAACAGACCTAAACATCATAAAAGCCACATATGAAAATCCCACAGATAAATCATCCTCAATGGGGAAAAACTGAGAGCTTTTCCCCTGAGATCAGGAACACAACAGGGATGTTCATTCTCACCACTGTTGCTTAACATAGTGTTGGAAGTCCTAGCCTCAGGCACCAGACAACAAACAAAATAAAAGGCATCCAAATTGGCAAAGAAGAGGTCATAATTTCACTCTTCACAGATGACATGATACTCTACATGGAAAACCCATAAGACTCCACCAAAAAACTTCTAGAGCTGATACATGAATTTTGCAAAGTTGCAGGATATAAAATCAATGTACAGAAATCAGTTGCATTTCTATACACCAATAATGTAGCAACAGAAAGAGATATCAAGGAATAGATCCCACTTAACAATTGCACCAAGAACCATAAAATACCTAGGAATAAACCTAAGCAAAGAGGTAAAAGATCTGTATGCTGAAAGCTATAGAAAGCTTATGAAGGAAATTGAAGAAGACACAAAGAAATGGAAAAATATTCCATGCTCTTGGATTGGAAGAAAAAATATTAAAATGTCTACCCAAAGCAATCTACACATTCAATGCGATCCCAATCAAAATAGCACCAACATTCTTCACAGAGCTATAACAAACAATCCTAAAATTCGTATGGAACCACAAAAGACCCCAAATAGCCAAAGTAATGTTGAAAAAGAAAACCAAAGCTGGAAGTGTCACGTCTCAGTCTTCAGCCTGTACTACAAAGCTGTAATCATCAAGACAGTATGGTATTAGCACAAAACAGACACATAGACCAGTGGAATCGAATAGAGAACCCAGAACTGGACCCACAAATATATGGCCAACTAATCTGACAAAGCAGGAAAGAGTATCCAATGAAACAAAGAGTCTCTTTAGCAAATGGTGCTGGGAGAACTGGACAGCAACATGCAGAAGAATGAACCTGGACCGCTTTCTTGTACCATACACAAAAATAAACTCAAAATGGATGAAAGACCTAAATGTGAGACAGGAAACCATCAAAAAACCTACAGGAGAAAAGAGGCAACAACCTCTTTGGCCTCACCACAGCAACTTCTTACTAGATATATCTCTGAAGGCAAGGGAAATAAAAGCAAAAATGAACTATTGGGACCTTATTAAGATAAAACATTTCTGTAAAGCAAAGGAAACAATCAGCAAAACTAAAAGTTAAATGATGGAATGGGAGAAGATATTTGCAAATGTCATCAAATAAAGGCTCAGTATCCAAAATCTATAAAGAACTTACCAAACTCAACATCCAAAAAACAAATAGTCCAGTGGAGAAATGGGCAAAAGACATGAATAGACACTTTTCCAAAGAAGACATCCAGATGGCAGACACATGAAAAAATGCTCAACATCGCTTGTCATTAGGGAAATACAAATCAAAACCACAATGAGATATCACCTCACACTGATCAGAATGGCTAAAATTAACAACTAAGGAAACAACAGATGTTGGCGAGACAACAGATAGTAGAGAAAGGGGAACCCTCTAGCACCCTTGGTGGGAATGCAAACTAGTGCTGACACCTTGGAGGTCCTTCAAAAAATTAAAAATAGAATTCCCCTACCACCAGCAATAGCACTAGTAGGAATTTATCCAAAGGACAAAGGAGTGCCGATTTGAAGGGGCACATGCACCCCAATCTTTATAGAAGTACTGTCAACAATCGCCAAATTATGGAAAGAGAACAGATGTCCATCAACTGACAAA
The DNA here is from genome assembly GCF_046562875.1 of Panthera onca. Lineage (NCBI taxonomy): Eukaryota > Metazoa > Chordata > Mammalia > Carnivora > Felidae > Panthera > Panthera onca. The sequence goes on from NC_138346.1 coordinate 146,691,660, forward strand.
TGGATAAAGATGTGGTATATAGGGGCACCTGGGTGGCTCAGTCGGTTAAGCATCCGACTCGCAGGTCATGACCTCACAATTCGTGAGTTTGAGCCCCACATAGGGCTCTGTGCTGACAGTTCAGACTGAATCCTTGTTCAGATTCTATGTCTCCTTCTCTTTTTTCCCCTTTCCCACTCTCACTCTGTGTCTCTTTCAAAAATAAATAAATATTTAAAAAAATTAAAAAATATATCTGGTGTATATATACACACACACAACTGAATACTACTCAGCAATGAAAGGGAATGAAATCTTGCCATTTTCAATAATGTGGATGGAATTGGAGGGTATTATGCTAAGGGAAATAAGTGAGTCAGAGAAAGACAGATATCATATGATATCACTCATATGTGCAATGTGAGAAATTTAACAGATAAGCATAGGGGAAGGGAAGGAAAAATAAGATAAAAACAGAGAGAGAGGCAAACCATAAAAGGCTCTTAAATACAGAGAACAAATTGAGGGTTGATGGGGATGAGGGGGTTTGGGGTGGCGGGGAAAGTGGGTGATGGGCATGAGTAGGGTACTTGTTGGGATGAGCACTAGGTGTTGTATGTAAGTGATGAATCACGGGAATCTACTCCTGAAGCCAAGACACTGTATGCTAGCTAACTTGAGAATAAAAAAATAAATTTGCAAAGGGCAAGAATGAAGAGATTCACTGTACCAATCTATTCATCCTTCCTACTATTCAACCATCCATCTATCTGTCTTACTCTTCCTTCTTTCAACAAGTGTTTAATTGAGTACTTAACATTTGCATATAAGGGACATGATCCCTGTCCCTCATGGAACTTACACTCTTGTGTAAATGGTATCTAGACTACTTAAGTTCACACTGGAAAGGCTATAACTGAGAAGGAAACTGTGGGATGGTTGGATCAAGTAGGGTTGTGGTTAGGGAAGGTTTTCCACAAAAATGATGTGTACAGTGAGAGCTGAAAGCTCATAGAAAATATGGGAAATGTGTTATGTGTCATGGGAAGTATGGGTAATATCAGGACAAAGAGAGATGATAGAATGTTCCAAATAGAAAGAACACAATGTGCAAAGGCCCTGAGGCAAGAATGAGTATAGTTCAGCAAAATTCTCAAGGTAGCTGCTCTGCCAGGTGAGAAATGTTCATTTGAGTTATTTATGAATGGTATAGTAGCTAGTTCCATAGAATATCTGATGTGTGAAAGGTGTGTGGTTTACTCATTTGCAGCTGTTCTTTGTCCTTAAGTTCTAGATTGAATTGTGCTACCCTCTTTGTCTTTTTTTTTTTAACCAACCTTTGAAAAGTAGATTGCTAAGACCAAAGCTTTTGGTTTTTAAGACATGGCACTTTAAATTGAAACACTGCAATTGTCAGAGTACTCAATAAAACAATTCCCATCTCTTCTCATTTTAAACAGGAGGAAACTGGGTTGCAGAGAGGCTAGATACTTTTCTCTAGGTTCCACAGCTATTAAATTGCAGCTGTTAAATCAAATAAAGGCTAGACTTGGCGTAACAGTGATCTCCACATATTAGACTCAGGAGCAACATGACCACTGGAGTATGTGAAGAACGAGAACAACCACACAGGCTACCTACTACCTTTAACAATACAGGATAACAAGGCTACTCAAACTCTTATCATGGACAAAAGCACGTTCTTTGTCTCTTTTGGTGGATAAAGTCTTCTAGTCTGAAAACTTTTCCAATAATACCTGCCATGGTCCTTCCTAACATCCTATTATTAGAGTAGTTGAGTCTTGAAAACATGAGTTGTCTCCAAGCATTCCTTTGAAGTTGATAGCTAGTTGAGCACAAGATAGGGTCCTAGACAATGGTTGGAAACCTGGAGCTTCAGAATAAGAAAAAGGCAAATGAAGTGGAAATTTAAGAACCCCCCATGCAAGCTTCTCTTTACTTAGGGCTGACAGTTTATGATTCCTAGGGAAATTGAGTAAACATAATCAGAATAATTACTAAACATCTCCAGTCTTGACCAACCATCATAAGAATGACAGAGAAAAGAAAAATTTGAACACCTGTGTAGTTAGGTATGGTGAATAGAAGCAGATATGTCATGTGTGAAGGTAGCAGTAATATTTCAAAAGTCTAAGGGATGTATATCACACCAAGAAACATTACTGATTCAAATCTCTTCACACACACACTTCCCCTAGTAAATATACATCAAGCAGCAGCAAAACTTTTGTTGTAATTGTTTTCCTGCCACAGGAAATTTTGCAGATGATGTCCTAACCCTTGAGTGAAATCAAAACACCCTAAAATTGAAACTTCTCTTTATCAGAAATTTTCTACCATAAAACTTTCTGTATCTTTTAGGAAATTTCAGTTACATGTTAACAGAATACCTAACTCAAATTGGTGTAAAAAACACATTTATTAGTTTATACATTTGAAAGGGCCAGAGGTAGGACTTGTCATAGATGTGGTTTGATCTGGGGGATCAAATGATGGTTTTCTCATCATTGCTCAACTTTTTCTTCCTTTGTGTGTGAGCTTCATCTCTGGGTTGCTTCTTTAATAAGATGAGATGGTGGTAGCATTTCTGAGCTGTGTATTTGCATCTACAAAATTTGGTGGAACAGTGAAAGCTTGTCTTTCTCAGAGACAATCACCATGGCCCAGGACCTAGGGTTGTGAGGTTTTGCTTAAGTTAGTCAAGGTCCTCCATGGAGGTGAGCAATGGGATCATTTCCACCCAAACGGGTCAGCAGAGAATGTAGATGGGAGGATTTACCCAAAGAGAATTCTGCTACTAGATAAATGGGGGAATGGATGCTAAATAGCAAAGAAAAGATATTTGCTACCCTTGATTTTTTTTTCTTCTTTTTTTCGAAATTCCACCTGGAGGGACTCTCAGTAAAGTTTAGCCTCTGTATTGGTTACAATATAGCTTTAGGTGTGTGAAATGGGGACTCAAAATAACAGTATATTAAAGAATGAATGTTACTTCACTCTTATTTAAAAAAATTTTAATGTTTTTATTTATTTTTGAGAGGCAGAGAGACAGAGTGTGAGTGGGGGAGGGGCAGAGAGAGGGAGACACAGAATCCGAAGCAGGCTCCAGGCTATGAGCTATCAGCACAGAGCCCAATATGGGGCTTGAACCCACGAACCATGAGATCATGACCTGAGCTGAAGTTGGATGCTTAACCGACTGAGCCACCCAGGTGTCCCACTTCACTCTTAAAGTCTGAGATGGTATGGGGCTTTGTATTCTGAAACTTTGAAGAATCAGAGTCCTGCCTTGCTCTGTCATCTCCAGGGTGTTGTTTCAATCTCTGTGATCAAACATGGATCACTACTATGTCCTAATCCAACTTGACAAGGGTAAAGAAGAGGAGGCTATGTCTCTCCAAGAGACTGGGACGTGTGGCCCTTTTCTTTTTTCCTTGGTGGCTATGTGCCATCAAAAATGGGACCACCAGTATTCTCTATCAGTGTTCAAATATAAGTATGTCATTCACTGTTAACATCAATTGAGGGGTAAAATATGATAATGGAAATAATTTTTGAACCTTTGCCTTTATACATTTCTATAAATTCACAAAAATTTTCCAAAATATTCCTGAAACTCTTTAGGATACATTTCACAATTGTGAACATTCTTCTGGACTTTGACAATGGGAAATTTGAAATCCATGAAATGGTATGCAGGTGTCCTACAAATAATATTTTCACTGATGTCCATTTTGAGGGCAATGAAGTCAGTGTCAAATGCAATTTTAATCACTCTCAAAGCTTCCACTCTGCAGCTGTTGGTGCACCCTTATGTCTGCCATTACTGCTAAAGCCATTGGTGTCACCTAAGGCTACCAGCCATCCCACTACATCATAAATCTCTCCCACCTCCAGTCTTTGGTCTTGATGATGTACTGATGAGGGCTTCCAATATGTTATAGACATTTTAGTAAATCTAGCCTTCGACATTGCTTCTTCTGTCCTTAGGACTCACAGAAAGATTGCGAGTGTTGGGATGGAATGGAAGACAACTCTGAGTTAACACAAATCTTGATGTTCTTAAAATCATTATTCCATTTTGATGATTAAAACATTGTTATTGAATCTCTTATTTGCTTAACACCTAGCAGAATTATTTTCCAGAATTATTTTTCAGTTTCATATGTAAATATATTTCATGTATACTATCCCATAAGTTTTCCTGACCAGCCCAAACATGTGGAGATCCAGTTTAGATTCAAACTGTAATCCTTTGCTATTTATTGATTCAGTCATACATTTCAATCATTCATAATTTTCACTCATTTATTCAATAATTTATTCAACAAGTAATTGAATCAATTTATTCAGTCATTTATTGAATGTCTACTACATAAAAGTGTGTTCTGGGTCTTAGAGTTGAAACTGTGAGCACCTCTGACATGATCCTTATTTACATGATTTAATAGGTGCTATGGTGACAGTTCCCTCCTCCTCCACAGTATCAATTTGTGAATTGCATACATTGTACATTCTTTCATTGGAAGTTCTTAAGTTAGACAGTATCTCTCTGCTACCCATTTGCTGCCATTGGTGTGTACTCAGCCAGTTCAGTATTTGTGTAGGTCAGTAAAATTATTCAGCCATATATTCTCGAGTTAAGCAGAATGCTTCAGTTATCAGGAGTCTTGGATTGTCAGGTGTGAGGGTGATCTGACTACTACATCTGTCACCCCATTGATTGCCAGGGTTGATTAAGCTGATCTGGCTGGCTAGGCAGGTGTCCCCTTCTTCACTCACTGCCCCACGTGCGTCTCTCCCGAAGCTGTGAAGCTGCACGCTAGGTCAAAGAGGATGACCTTCCCTGATGGAGGAGGACCGTTCTTCAGTCAAGGGTATATGAGTAGCTGTGCTCCCCTGCTAGAACCTCCAAACATGCTCTAAGGAATCTTGGATTGTCTAGTATTTGTTGAATCTGAGTTGTTCTTTTTCTCCAAGAGCTTAGGTCAGACTGAAGGGGAACTACCTCATCATGTGTGATTTGCTTTGTAAGATCTCATCATCTGAACTGCTTTTTATTTTTTTAGAATTATTAAAAATATACATATAAGATTTATCACTTTAACCATTTTAGGTGTACATTAAATACATTCACACGGTTGCTCAATCATCACCACCATCCATCTCCAGAGTTTTTCATCTTCTCTAGTGGAAACTGTACCCATGTAATGATAACAACCCATTATCCCCTTCAGTCTAGACCTGGGCAACCACCATTTGACTTCCTGTCTTTATGAGTCTAGGGACCTCATACATGTGGAATCATACAGTCCTTTTGTGACTGGCTTATTAATCTCAGTATAATGTCTCCAAGGTTCATCCACATTGTAGCCTGTGTCAGAATGTCCTTCTTTTTTAAGGATGAATAGTATTCTATTGTATATATAGCCTGTATTTTGTTTATCCATTTATTCATTGATGGACAGAAATGCTTTTTGTCTGCTTTTTAGGAGGAGTCTCATCTTGAATACCAAATTATGCATGCCCCCCAAATGTTGCACTGATAACATGTGTAAACACTTTAAAGTAGAGTACTTAACTCTGTTGTATCAATGAACAAGCTATAAAATCTGCAATTGCCAGTCAAGAAGAAAATGTAATTTTACAGTAAATCAAATTACTGCCACCCTTTTATTAACAGTAGAAGCCCTAAGATGGGATTATGAAATTACTGGTTTATGAAAAAAATCAGTTTAGAAATTTTAGCAGTCTTAATGCCATTAAGTATATTTAAAAATAATGAAAAATCTTTCTCTGATGTGTTTGTGCTGACCAATATGTTAACTACCAGCCAAATGTAGGCTTTAAAATTTAAGTTACTTAAAATTAAATGAAATTAAAAATTCAGTTCCTCAGTCACACTAGCCACATTTCAAATGCTCTATCACATCATTGTTAGGGGCTACCGTATTGAACAGTATAGACATAGAATGTTTATTTAAAAAAAATTTTTTTTCTTAAGTTTATTTATTTATGAGAGATAGAGATAGCATGAGTGAGGGAGAGGTAGAGAGAGAGGGAGATACAGAATCTGAAGGAGGCTTCAGGCTCTGAGCTGTCAGCATAGCCCGACGCGGGGCTTGAACTCATGAACTGTAAGATTATGACCTGTGCTGAAGTCGGATGTTTAACCGACTGAGCCACCCAGGTGCCCCTAGAATGTTTCTATAATCCCAGAAAATTATATTCTACAATGCTGATTGTGTTAGCTGGGATTTTCTTCCCCAAAGTCATTAGAGATATTTAAACTTCGTAAAATTCATTGCTGCCTTATAGAGTATGATATTCTGAATGCTCCTTGGCTTTGCTAGCCTGCACTCTGTAGATGAAAGACAGGACTTAATCTTCTGTGGAGCATAAGAATGTATCAATATATAGTCTTGGTTGCTAGCCAGTCACTCACATAGGCACACAGAGCCCAGTATGCACAGAGGAAAGAGGAAAGGTAAAACTCCAATAAGGGTTAAGGAGGCAGGAAATGAAAACATAAATTCTCATAAGTTAATAGCATTTTAAGTCTTCATGGTTTTAGAAATTTAGTTTGCAGGCGCTCAAACCCCAAGTAGTAAAAATGCACATAGATGGAAACCTTCAATAAATAACACATTTGGACCTAATGTCCCTTATTTCTTAGGATGGGATACCTGGTAATCTATTGTAGAGAGAACTCTCATGGAGATAGTAAATGGGACCTGATTATGACCGAGGCAGACTACTTTAGACTTTCCTTTTTTTTCACAGAGTTGATTTTCAACCTGTCTTTGCAATTGAGATATCCTGGTAGTAAAGATTTATTTATAACTGTTATTCTATTTGTATGACATCACGTGCTCTTAAAGAGGAGCCAGTAAATTTCATTTTCAGGGTCTTGACATCCCTTTAACTTATTAGGACAGAGGCCTTTTTTTTTTTTTTAAGCAACTTTCTGTATACCTAGAACCTAGCAGAGTCCTTGTACATAATTGGTGCTCAACAAATTTTGAATGAATGAATGAATATGAACACCTAGAAGTTCTGGAAGGCTGGGGTTGGGAATCATTCCTTTAGGAAAAGTTGATTTTCCCTGAAAGAGACTATTGAACCTATTCATCTATAGGCTTGTGGAGGTCCTTCAATTAACAAAGAAGGAAGGGACACAGGATGGTGTTAGTCATAATATAAGATGGCTTGAGTTCCAGTTCCATCTCAACCTCTCATTAGCCATGTGAACTTGATCATATTAACCTTTCAAAGTTGTTTCCACATTTGAAGCACAATAATAACTATATGGTAAGATTTCTGTGAGAATCAAATTAGATACACAAACTATTTAGCTAAGTGCTTGACACATATTTAGCTCTCAGTATATGTTAACTTAAAAAGAGCACACTTTAGGGGTGCCTGGGTGGCTCAGTTGGTTAAGCATCTGACTTTGGCTCATGTCATGATCTCACGGTACGTGAGTTTGAGCCCCGTGTGGGGCTCTGTGCTGACAGCTCAGAGCCTGGAGCCTGCTTCGGATTCTGTGTCTTCTTATCTCTCTGACCCTCCCCCGTTCATGCTGTGTCTTTCTCTGTCTCAAAACTAATTAAACATTAAATTTTTTTTTAAAGGGCACACTTTAAGTATCTGTGGGGAGAATCTAGGCTTGGGCTAAAAGTAAGAGAAGGAAAGAGACTGTGTTATGGGACTCTAGGAGAAAGAGAGAGAGCTTGTGACACACTCCACAGAATCAAGAATAAAGGATGAAGAGTAGGTGGAAATCTCACTGATGCAAAGGAATCCTTATGTTCTGGATACCTACTAGGTACTTGATGGACCAAACACATTCCAGCCTCTCGGCCTTTGCTTTTTTTGGTCTCTGTTTGAAATTGTTTTCCTGCAGATATCTGCATATCACTCCCTCAGTTCATTCAGGACTTTGCTCAGATGATGCTCCTCTCTGTTGAGCCTATTGAAAAAGGTACTGTCTGACCTTCTAATGCCCTATCTTCAATTATAATGATAATTATTCTTCACAGAGCTAGAACAAGCAATTCTAAAATTTGTATGGAACCAGAAAAGACCCCCAATAGCCAAAGCAATCTTGAAAAAGGAAACCAAGGGGGGAAGCATCACAATTCCAGACTTCAAGCTGTATTACAAAGCTATATAATCATCAAGGCATCTGGTACTGGCACAAAAACAGACACATAGACCAATGGAACAGAGAACCCAGAAATGGACCCACAAATATATGGCCAACTAATCATTGAAAAAGCAGCAAAGAGTATCCAATGGAAAAAGACAGTCTTTTCAGCAAGGTATTGGGAAAACTATACAGCACACACAGAAGAATGAACCTGGACCACTTTCTAACACCATACACAAAATTAAGCTTGAAATCGATTAAAGACCTAAACGTGAGACAGGAAACCAAAACCGTAGAGGAGAAAGCAGACAACAACCTCTTTGACCTTGGCCACAGCAACTTCTTACTAGACACTTATTCCTGAGGCAAGGAAACAAAAGCAAAAATGCACTAATGGACCTCATCAAGATAAAAAGCTTCTGCACAGCAAAGGAAACAATCAGCAAAACTAAAAGGGAACTGATGGAATTAGAGAAGATATTTGCAAATGACATATCAAATAAAGGGTTAGTACCCAAAATCTATAAAGAACTTACCAAACTCAACACCTGAAGAAATGGTGAATGTCCAGTGAAGAAAAGGACAAAAGACATGAATCGACACTTTTCCAAAGAAGACATCCAGAAGGCGAATAGACATATGAAAAGATGCTCAACATCACTCATCATCAGGGAAATACAAATCAGAACCACAATGAGATACCACCTCAAACTGGTCAGAGCAGCTGAAATTAACAACTCAGGAAACTACAGATGTTGAAGAGGATGTGGAGAAAGGGGAACCCTCTTGCACCCTCGGTGGGAATGCAAACTGGTGCAGCCACTCTGGAAAACAGTGTGGAGGTTCCTCAAAAACTTAAAAATAGAATTACCTTACGACCAGCAATAGCACTAGTAGGAATCTGTCTAAAGGATAAAGGAGTGATGATTTGAAGGGGCACATGCGCCCCAATGTTTATAGAAGCACTATCAACAATAGTAAAATTATGGAAAGAGCCCAAATGGATATTTGGGCCGACAAAAATGGATATCAACTGACAAATGGATAAAGAAGATGTGGTATATAGGGGTGCCTAGGTGGCTTAGTCAGTTAAGCACTGACTTCGGCTCAGGTAATGATCTTGCAGTTTGTGGGTTTGAGTCCCACATCAGGCTCTGTGCTGACAGCTCAGAGCCTGTAGACTGCTTCAGATTCCATGTCTCCCTCTCTCTTCCCACATGTACTGGGTGTCTCTTTCTCTCTCTCAAAAATAAATAAACATTAAAAAATTAGAAAAAAAGAAGATATGGTATATATATGTAGTGGAATATTACCCAGCAATCAAAAGGAATGAAATCTTGCCATTTGCAACAACGTGGATGGAACTAGATTGTACTATGCTAAGCAAAATAAGTCAGTCAGAGAAAGATAAAAATCATATGATTTCACTCATATGTGGAATTTTAAAAACAAAACAGATGAACATAGGGGAAAGGAAGGAAAAATAAGATACAAACAGAGAGGGAGGTAAACCATAAGAGACTCTTATACAGAGTCTTAATACAGAGAACAAAATGAAGGTTGCTGGATGGGTGTTGGGGGGTGGGCTGGTAAATGGGTGATGGGCATTAAGGAGGGCACTTATCCGGATGAGCACTGGGTGTTATATGTAAGTGATAAATCACTAAATTCTACTCATGAAACCATTATTATACTGTATGTTAACTAACCTGGATTTAAATAAAATAAAACTAAATACGTAAGTAATAAAATGCAAGAAAAAATGGTAATTACACACGGTACTTTTTTTTTAATGAACACTTTTACGGTTTACACTATTATATACATCCTTTTCACCCACTATATCCTAATTACATGTGGGTAGAGACTGTCTTTTTTTTTTTTTTTTGTCATTGTTCACTGTATTTTGAATAGTGCTTGTTAATAATAGACTTGAAATGAATTGTTTTTTGTTGAAATCACATTTTTATCATTTGACCCTCATTAGAACACTGATGGTAAGAGCCTTAACCTAGGCTGTGGGGGAAAACTGGAGCTCAGAGAGGTTAAATGACTTGCTAAAGATCTTTTGATCTTTTGATCTTTTGAATGAGTCTTGAAACCAGTATTTGTGATTCAAAAACAAATGGTCTTTCTACTATACCCCACAAATTAGTTTATACTCTTTTTTCAAAAGGACTTTCAGGCTAAATGGGGGTAGTACTTATGCAAAATTAGGCAAATAGGGATAAAAGAGAACAGAGATATTGTATATGAAGTTAAGGAAATAGTATTCTCTTAATCTGAGATAAGCAAAATGTTGCCACAGTTCTTTTTTTTTTTTTCTAGGCCCAGAGCAGCTGGTAGAAGCAAACAGGTTTGCATTGACCTTGGCACTCAATCTCTGTTTTTTTTTTTTAATTAATTAATTTATTATTTATTTATTTATTTTTAATATGAAACTTATTGTCAAATTGGTTTCCATACAACACCGAGTGCTCATCCCAACAGGTGCCCTCCTCAATGCCCATCACCCACCCTCCCCGCCCTCCCACCTCCCATCAACCCTCAGTTTATTCGCAGTTTTTAAGAGTCTCTTATGGTTTGGCTCTCTCCCTAATTTTTTTTTCCTCCTTCCCCTCCCCTATGGTCTTCTGTTACGTTTCTCAGGATCCACATAACAGTGAAAACATCTGGTATCTGTCTTTCTCTGTATGACTTATTTCACTTAGCGTAACACTCTCCAGGTCCATCCACGTTGCTACAAAAGGCCATATTTCATTCTTTCTCATTGCCAAGTAGTATTCCATTGTATATATAAACCACAACTTCTTTATCCATTCATCAGTTGATGGACATTTAGGTTCTTTCCATAATTTGGCTATTGTTGAAAGTGCTGCTATAAACATTGGGGTACAAGTGCCGCTATGCATCAGCACTCCTGTATTGTCAAACTGGGTAACATACAGTGTGTAAAGTGTGCTCTTGGTTTTTGGGATAGATTCCTGTGATTCATTGCTTACATACAACACCCAGTGCTCATCCCAGCAAGTGCCCTCCTCAATGCCCATCCCCCCATTTATTTGCAAATATCTTCTCCCATTCCATCGTTTAACTTTTAGTTTTGCTGATTGTTTCCTTTGCTGTACAGGAATGTTTTATCTTGATGAGGTCCCAGTAGCTTGTTTTTGCTTTTAATTCCCTTGCCTTTGGAGACGTGTTGAGCAAGAAGTTGCTGTGGCTGAGGTCAAAGAGGTTGTTGCCTGCTTTCTCCTCTAGAGTTTTGATGGTTTCCTGTCTCACATTTAGGCCTTTCACCCATTTTGAATTTATTTTTGTATATGGTGTAAGAAAGTGGTCTAGTTTCACTTTTCTGCATGTTGCTGTCCAGTTCTCCCAGCACCATTTGCTAAAGAGACTGTCTTTTTTCCATTGGATACTCTTTCCTGCTTTGTCAAAGATTAGTTGGCCATACATTTGTGGGTCCAATTCTGGGTTCTTTAGTCTATTCCATTGGTCTATGTGTCTGTTTTTGTGCCAATACCATACTGTCTTGATGATTACAGCTTTGTAGTAGAGGCTAAAGTCTGGGATTGTGATGCCTCCTGCTTTGGTTTTCTTCTTCAATATTACTTTGGCTATTCGGGGTGTTTTGTGGTTCCATATAAATTTTAGGAGTGTTTGTTCTAGTTTTGAGAAGAATGCCCGTGCAATTTTTATTGAGATTGCATTGAATGTATACATTGCTTTGGGTAGTATTGACATTTTAATAATATTTATTCTTCCAATCCATGAGCATGGAATGTTTTTCCATTTCTTTGTGTCTTCTTCAATTTCTTTCATAAGCTTTCTATAGTTTTCAGTATACAGATCTTTTACCTCTTTGGTTATGTTTCTTCCTAGGTATTTTATGGTTCTTGGTGCAATTGTAAATGGGATCAGTTTCTTGATTTCTCTTTCCATTGCTTCATTATTGGTGTATAGAAATGCAACCGATTTCTGTGCATTGATTTTTTTACCCTGCAAATTTGCTGAATTCATGTATCAGTTCTAGCCATCTTTTGGTGGAGTCTTTTGGGTTTTCCTTGTAGAGTATCATGTTATCTGCGAAAAGTGAAAGTTTGACTTCTTTGCCAATTTTGATGCCTTTTATTTTGCTTTGTTGTCTGATTGCTGATGCTAGGACTTCCAACACTATGTTAAACAACAGTGGTGAGAGTGGACATCCCTGTCGTGTTCCTGATCTCAGGGGGAAAGCCCTAAGTCTTTCCCATTGAGGATGATATTAGCTGTGGGCTTTTCATATATGGCTTTTATGATGTTTAGGTCTGTTCCTTCCATCCCGACTTTCTTGAGGGTTTTTATTATGAAAGGATGCTGTATTTTGCCAAATGCTTTTTTCTGCACTTATTGACAGGATCATATGGTTCTTATCTTTCCTTTTATTAATGTGATATATCATATTGATTTGTGAATACTGAACCATCCCTGCAGCCCAGGAATGAATCCCACTTGATCATGGTGAATCATTCTTTTTATATGCTGTTGAATTCGATTTGCTGGTATCTTGTTGAGAATTTTTGCATCCATGTTCACCAGGGATATTGGTCTGTAATTCTCCTTTTTAGTGGGGTTTTTGTCTGGTTTGGGAATCAAGGTGATGCTGGCTTCATAGAATGAGTCCAGAAGTTTTCCTTCCAGTTCTTTTTTTTGGAATAGCTTGAGAAGGATAGGTATTAACTCTGCTTTAAATGTCTGGTAGAATTCCCCTGAGAAGCTATCTGGTCCAGGATTCTAATTTGCTGGGAGATTTTTCATAACTGATTCAATTTCTTCACTAGTGATGGGTCTGTTCAAATTTTCTATTTCTTCCCATTTGAGTTTTGGTAGTTTGTGGGTGTCTAGGAATTTATCCATTTCTTCCAGGTTGTCCAGTTTGTTGGCATATCATTTTTCATAGTATTCTCTGATAATTGTTTATATTTCTGAGGGATTGGTTGTCATAAATCCATTTTCATTTGTGATTTTATCTATTTGGGTCCTCTCTCTCTCTCTCTCTTTTTTTTTTTTTTTTTTTTGAGAGTCTGGGCTAGGGGTTTATCTATTTTGTTTATTTTTTCAAAAAGCCAGCTCTTAGTTTCATTGATCTGTTCTACTGTTTTTTTTTGTTTTTGTTTTTTCTGGATTCTACATTGTTTATTTCTGCTTTGATCTTTACTATTTCTCTTCTTTTGCTGGCCTTGGGGTTTCTTTGTTGTTCTGCTTCTAGTTCCTTTAAGTGTGCTGTTAGATTTTTTAGTTGGGATTTTTCTTGTTTCTTGAGATAGGCTTGGATTGCAATATATTTCCCTCTTAGGACTGCCTTTGCTGCATCCCAAAGGGTTTGGACTGTCATGTTATCATTTTCATTTGTTTCCATATACTTTAAAATTTCTTCTTTAATTGCCTGGTTGACACATTCATTCTTTAGTAGGATGTTCTTTAACCTCCATGCATTTGGAGGTTTTCCAAACTTTTGCCTGTGGTTGATTTCAAGTTTCACAGCATTGTGATCTGAAAGTGTGCATGGTATGATTTCAATTCTTCTATATTTATTAAGGGCTGTTTTGTGACTCAGTTTGTGATCTATCTTGGAGAATGTTGCATGTGCACTCAAGGAGAATGTGTATTCTGCTGCTTTAGGATGAAAAGTTCTGAGTATACATATCTGTCAAGTCCATCTGGTCCAGTGTATCATCAGGGCCATTGTTTATTTATTCATTTTCCTTCTAGATGATCTGTCCATTGTTGTAAGTGGAGTATTGAAGTCCCCTGCAATGACCACCTTCTTTCCAATAAGTCTGCTTATGTTTGTGATTGTTTTATATATTTGGGTATTTCCGAATTCGGTGCATAAACATTTATAATTGTTAGCTCTTCTTGATGGATAGACCCTGTAATTATGATATAATGTCCTTCTTCATCTCTTGCTGCAGCCTTTAGTTTAAAATATACTTTGTCTAAGTATGGCTACTCCAGCTTTCTTTTGACTTCCAGTAGCATGATAGATGGTAATCCATCCCTCACTTTAAATCTGAAGATGTCCTTGGGTCTAAAATGGGTCTCATGTAGAAAGCAAATAGATGGGTCTTGTTTTTTTATCCATTCTCATACCCCATGTCTTTCAATTGGAGCATTTAGTCCATTTACATTCAGTGTAATTATTGAAAGACATAGATTGAAAGATATAGATTGTGTTATCTGTAGGTTTCATGCTTGTAGTGATGTCTCTGGCCCTTTGTGGTCTTTGCAACATTGCACTCACAGAGTTCCCCTTAGGATATCTCGTGGGGCTGGTTTAGTGGTGATGAATTCCTTCAGTTTTTGTTTGTCCGGAAAAACCTTTATCTCTCCTTTTATTCTGAATGACAGGCTTGCTGGATAAAGGATTCTTGGCTGTATATATTTCCTATTCAACACATTGAAAATTTCCTGCCACTCCTTTCTGGCCTGCCAAGTTTCAGTAGATAGGTTCTGCTACTACCCTTATGTGTTTACTTTTACAGGTTAAGGCCTATTTGCCCCTAGCTGCTTTCAGAATGCTCTTTATCTTTGTATTTTGCCAGTTTCACTATGATATGTCATGCAGAAGATCAATTCAAGTTATGTCTGAAGGGAGTTCTCTGTGCCTGCTGGATTTCAGTGTCTGTTTCCTTCCCCAGATTGGGGAAGTTCTCAGCTATGATTTGTTCAAGTACTCCTTCAGCCTCTTTGTCTCTCTCCTCTTCTTTTGTAACTCCTATGATATGGATATTATTCTGTTTCACTGAATCACTTAGTTTTTTAATTCTCCTCTTGTGGTCCAGAATTTTTTTAAATCTTTCTTTTGCTCAGCTTCATCTTTTTCCACAATTTTATCTTCTATTTCACTTATTCTCCCCTCTGCCTCTTCAATCCTCACTGTCACCACATCTAGTTTATTTTGTACCTCATTTACAGCATTTCTTAATTTGTCATGATTATTTTTTAGTTCCTTGATCTCTGCAGCAAATCTCTGCAGCAACAGCTTCCTGCTGTCTTCTATGCTTTTTTCAAGCCCCGCAATTAATCTTATGACTATTACTTTAAATTCTTGATCAGATATATTGTTTATATCTGATTTGAGCAATTCTTTAGCTGTCATTTCTTCCTGGACTTTCTTTTGAGGAGAATTCTTCCATTTCATCATTTTGGCTAGTTTTCTGTCCCTTACGTTTTTTGTTTTTTTTTTAATTTTTTTTTTAACGTTTCTTTATTTTTGAGACAGAGAGAGACAGAGCATGGACAGGGGAGGGGCAGAGAGAGAGGGAGACACAGAATTGGAAGCAGGCTCCAGGCTCTGAGCCATCAGCCCAGAGCCCGACCCGGGGCTTGAACTCACAGACCGTGAGATCGTGACCTGAGCCGAAGTCCGGCGCTTAACCGACTGAGCCACCCAGGCGCCCCCCCTTATGTGTTTTAAAAGCTTATTATGTGTCCTGCACCTGTGAGCACTACTATATTAAAGAGGGGTCATACACTGTCCCGGGCCTGGCCCTTCAGGAGGTGTTTTTTTGGAGTGTGTTACCTGCTCTCTGTTGTTGTGACTTTGGTTACTTTATCTCCCTACTCATAGTGATGTTTTGAACCCTCCACCAGGTGTGCTTTGATTTGTTTGTTGAAGTAATTCTGGAAAGGAAAACAAACAAAAAACAAAAACAAGCACACACACAAAAATCCAAAAACAAAAAAATCAGAACACCAGCTACAAGTAAACAACAGGGTGGAGGTGGTGCTGATGGTACAGTCCTTGTCCCATACAAAGAGAAAAATGACAGGAGTGGGGAAAAAGAAAAGAAAGGAAAATTGACCAGAGAACGAGACTATATGGCTTAGTCCAGAGAGAGAGAAAGGAAAATAAACGAGGTGTAGAACATGTATAAAGAGAATAGATTAAATATGTCTGCTTAAACAAACCAACAACCAGAATAACCAGACTAGAGGAGGGAAGAGATAAGAAGGAGAAAAGGAAGAATATATACATTTATAATAAGAATTGCCCGAGAATTAAATGAGGCAATGCAACAGCGCTGATCGGGAGGAGGGGCTGGCTGGTTTGTCAGCATCAATCCCGCTCGTGTAGACAGGCAGTTACCAGGCACAGAGGGGTGTGGCTTGGTGTACGCGGGTCCCACCTTCACTGTGGGCCCCACTGCCCCTTCCCTGAAGGCCCACCTTGTTTGTGATGGGGAGAAAAATGGCAACACCCCAGTCTTTCCTCCACGTTCCAGGTGTTCCAAACCACTCGGTTCAGGTAGTCCTCCCTGTGCTGCAGGTGCTAATGAGGTGGTTTGTCCCGCTCCGCCTACGCCCACACCTCCTTGGCCCTTGGCTAGGATTTAAACCAAGATGTCTTAAAAAGTCCCATTCCGGGCGATTCCGGGCAAGAGCAGCTCTGCGCCGCCTCACTGTGCGGCGCACGCGCGGTTTGTCTTACTCAGCTGACTCCCGCACCTCCCTGGCGCTCAGCTGGAACTTAAACCCCTGTGTCTTAAAGGGTCCCTCTCTGTGCGCGCGGTTCCGGGAAGTGCCGCTCCACACTGCGGATATATGGTCTCTGGCTGGCGGGCGCAGGCAGCCTTTGCCCTTTGAACGGATATATAACTTTATCCCCCAGTACTCCAGGGAGAGGATTACTTTCTCCCACTGCAAACTGTGCCTCTGAACTAGTTACTGAGCCTGGGACTGGCTCCCCTCCTCCCCAGGTGCGCAAACAGGGCAGCCGGCCCCAGCCGGGAGAAAGCCCCACAGTTAGAGATTGGATCTTTCTCTGTCCTGGTTGGTAGTTTTCCTCTTGTCCAGATACAGTGCTACGCTCCTCCAGCCTCTCTTTCTCTTCCTTTTGTCTCTCTGCAGAAAGGGATCCCTCCTCTCCATTCCTCCACTGCCAGTTTTCTCTCTCCAGTTCTCAGTCATGAACCTATGGCCCACCAGTTTGTCCCAGTGGGTCCCTGGAGGCGTCTCTGTCACTTTGCTGCCTGGACTCTTGGAGTTCAAAGTTCCTTTGGCCTCAACACTGCTGTGTTTGCAAGAGGAGGGACCTTCATATCCCCCTACTTCTCCGCCATGTTGGATCCCTCTGGCACTCAAGCTCTTATCCCAAGTATTTGAGTTCTAACCCCAGAGGGCTGAATCAACAAGTAAGTCTGTTTTCTTTATTACAGTTATTACAAAGTCTTTCAGAACAGAAGCTGTATCTTAACATCTGAGTCCCTTACATCCTTTAGCATGATGCCTTGCCAGATGGTCAGTGTCTGTAGAGTAACAGATATCTTGCTTCCATGCATGGCAAGGGAGGTTACACTAAATGCATTCTACCATCCTGGCTACCTCTAAGAGTCTACAAATTTTTGGAAAAGTACTTGAAGTGTTGATATGTGCTTACTAAAAAAGTTATACATGTCAAACCCCAGCATACGAGAAATTGAAAGGGAATAACAGTGGAAGTTTACATGGGGCATATGTTCTCGCTTCAGTAGGTGGTACCCATCTGAGCATGAACACTGAGCAGGAGAGCCTGTAGGTGGTGCCTCCTTTGTGTTCTGGAAAAGAGCTTTGACTTAATGGGCAGATCAGCCTGAAAGCTCTGTACTGTATACTACGGAAGAGATAACTTTAAGCAGATATAGTTTTGAGTAAATGTACAATCTGATTACTCTTTCATCAAGTAGGAATTACATTTGGCTATGTATAGTAGAAACCCCAAACAATAGTGGCTTAAGTCAGACAATAGTTTATTTTTCTTTCATAAAACAAAAGATCTGGAGGAAGGTAGGGATGGTACAGAAGCCCAAGGATATCAAGTTTCTAAGATTCTTGCGGTTCCTCATAGTGTTTCCTTTGTGGTCAAATGCAAGTGGCTGCTGTGGCACCTGCCATCATGCCTGCGCTTGAAGATGAATGAGGGAGAAATTAAAAAGAGCACAAACGGCAAAAAAGGCATTCCAGCTGAGTCTGTACCTTCCTTTTTTATGTTTTTTTTTTCTTTCCTGCCTTCAAACACCTACTTATATCTCCTTGTCCAGAACCTTGACATATGGATACCTCTGTCCACGTATACAATATCTGCAATGGAATCTGGGAAATTTAGTTTTTATTAGCTGGGCACTTTGCCCTCGTTGTCCAATAAAATAAATATTCTGTCAGTAAGGAACAATGGGAGAATTAATGGACGTTTGATAAATATCTAGCAGTCTTGCCATACTATCCATTAAAAAAACCTCAGAAGGGTCCCATGGAACCATGGTTATGTTAAAGAATACTGCATTTTGATGGGTCTTCTGACGAGTTAGTTGCACGATACAATCTGAAGTAGCTTTATGAGTTTATTTTTTGATAGGGATATTTAAGAGTTCTCTGAAATGTTGGATATTACATGGAAGGCACCCTGGAGTTGGTTCAAACTTTGGCTTCACCACAATTCACTGTGAGCTACTTTGAGGTTCAGTTGAATTACATGTAAAAGGAGATAGGACAAGCTGAATTTTAAATTTATATGCAAAAGCAAATGATTTAAATAAACAAGACATTCCTAAAGAAGTACAGGGTGGAAGAACTTCCTTATCAGAAATTAAAAATTTATTATAAAATTCTATTTCTTCAGATGGTCTGGGATTAGGTGCAAAGCTACATAGGTTGACCAATGAAATAGCGAAAAGAGCCCAGAAACAGACCAACACAAAAATGGAAATTTTATTTATGACTGAAATGACACTGAAAATTGATTAGAAAAATATATACTTTTCAATATATGGCACTGGAACAATTGGTTATCTAATGTGAAAAGATGAAATTGGAACCCTATCTCATACCACATATAAAAAAAATCAAATCTACATGGGTTAAGACTTATACATACAAGGCAAAATGTATAAAGTTGAGCAGAAATAGTAAGTTTCCAATGTGTTTCCACTTGAGTAAAGCACAAAACCATGCAAAACCACGTAATATATTTATTAATAATATAAATATGGTTAAGTATAAATAAAAGTAAGGCAAAGATGAAGAGAAAATTTAGGATTGCATTTCCTCTTAGGGGAAATGAAAGGGGACATAGAAGACCTAAACATTCTTGTTCTTAAATTGGGTGGTGTCTACAAAGAAGCTTTGTATATCATTATTTCTTTTGCCTTACACATTTTTTTTAAAATTTTTTTAACGTTTATTTATTTTTGAGACAGAGAGAGACAGAGCATGAGCGGGGGAGGGGCAGAGAGAGAGGGAGACACAGAATGGGAAGCAGGCTCCAGGCTCCGAGCCATCAGCCCAGAGCCTGACCTGGGGCTCGAACTCGCGGACTGCGAGACTGTGACCTGAGCTGCAGTCGGACGCTTAACCGACTGAGCCACCCAGGCGCCCCACCTTACACATTTTTATAAGGATTCTTTTGTACCTACATATGACTTTGAAAAGATTTAAAATGCAGATAGGGAAGATAATAATCTCATTGGATTATTATGAATATTAAACATGAAGTATTTGAAAAAGCATTTGATAAATGTACGTTATTTTTGTCCACTACACTGTGTACTTCTTGAGGGCAGAATTATTTATTATTCATCTTTGTATCCTTAGCACAGTGTCTGAAATACAGTATGAACCTAACAAACATTTTTTGAATGAATGAATGAATGAGTGAATAAATGAATGAGAAAGCCATTTTAGTGTTAGCATGTATTTATACCGATTTTTAATGTTGGTATTATTAAAACTAAGCTTCCTTCTAACATTTATTAACAAACATATCACTTTATGCACTCATTTACTCATTTATTAATGTATTCATTCTTCAAATATCTAATAAGGCCTACCGTGTTCTAGATGCCATGCAGGTTGTTGGCAGAACTGAGATGAGTTACCCATATTTCCTATTTCCAGCAAGCTCACAGTCTAGTGGAAGAGGCAAACAGGTAGTTAGGCAATAATTATTGCTTCTGCAAACCATTACTAGTAGTGATAAGACTATCACTACTAGGTATAATACAGGATGCTTATTTTCCTGTTGACTTTTTCTTCTTTTTAGATAATGAGGACATTTTCAAAGTGTATCTTGATCAGTGGTAAATCAACTTACTTAGCTCTATTTCACAGGCATTCTAGAGAAATGAGATTTTATTATCTCACATGAACTGGAAGCTGAGGTGTAGGCATGCTTTTGCCTTTAAATTGAGTACAGTTTAGACTGGAAATCAGATATGAATAGGAAAAGGATCTACTTAATCAGTACCTGCGAGGACCCTAGTGACAGAGAGAAGTGCTTTAAGTACAGAGAGTTTGTATTTGACAGATTTCAGCACCTGGCTGGTGACATAACAGCCAATGCCAATATGGGAGTTGATAGCTGTGGGGGATATGAATGCAGCCAAGATGAAGTCCACAAAAAGGAGTGAGGAAGATTGAAACTTCAGCTGGGTTGACACTAGGGTGATTACATTAAACAAGACAGACAAGTGTTGAGGACAGGATTTCCCAAATTGTATTCCTTGGAATGTCATTCCTTCAAAGATGCTTTATAAAAAAGGAATAGAAATACATTTGGGAAATGCTGATCCTCTCCTTAGATTCACAATGCAGAGTATCATATTGAAGCCCCCATGAAACCACTTCAACTTTGTTTAGAAGATGACAAAATGATGTGAAGACACTGTTCAATTTTTGATGTATCTGTCCTTTCTATTTTTAATTATGTCTTATTTTCCCAACAATAAATTCTTGAGTGCCTACTGTAAGGCAATTTAATTGACTATTAAATTAATTGTAATTTGGGAGAAGGTAAAAGAATTTTAAATGAAAGAAAAAATATGATACTGGGTTATTGTCTCTGGGGTGACAGCACGAAGTATGTATAGCAACCTTAAATTAAAATGTCTTGGGGGTGCCCAGCTGGCTTGGTTGGTTGAGCATGCAACTCTTGACCTTGGGGTTGTAGGTTCGAGCCCCAGGTTGGGTGTAGAGATTGCTTTAAAACACACACACACACACACACACACACACACACACACACACAATCTTAAAAAAAAAAAAAAAAGTCTTGAATATCTGCTAGAGAAACACTATAACACCTAGTGACAGTTCCTGAAAGTGCAGACACATCCCATAGATAGTTTTCGGTCCCTTCCCCAAATGGAGATAATGGCCCTCCTCACACAAACTGAGATCCTTAAAAAGTAAATGAAGGTTGGGTGGGCCATGAAATAAAAACAAAATTATTGCAAAAGTAATATATGTTGATTATAGAAAACATAAGATATACAATTACAAAAGAAAAATAAAAAGAAACCAAGTGTGTGTGTGTGTGTGTGTGTGTGTGTATGTATGCTCACATTTTCTGTGTATTCATATATACTATAAATGTTTTATAGTGTAAATTGTACTATAATTAGTAATTGCAATAAACATTCTTTTATAACCATATTTCATGTAATAATTCTAGACTATAAATCTAGGTGCTTACAATTTATTGCATAATATTCTATTATATGGTACATTATAATAATTTAACCTTTTCCTAATGATGAACATTTAGGTTGTTTAAAAATTCTCATGATTATAAATAACACTACAATGAACATCTTTTGTATTCTTGACATTTATTTCTTCAAAATAAATTCTTAAGAAATGGAAATGCTGGCCTTTAAGATCTACACATGTAAATTTTAAAATTTTCTCTCAAAAAGTTTTTACCAGTTTACATTCTCACCTGTAGTGTTATGAATGCCTTTCTTGCCATACCTTCACATACTGACCAGTTACACATAGAACACTGAATTTTATGCATAAAACTAATGTGCCAATATGAAGACAAAAATATTTCCTTGTTTTAAGTTGCATTTCTTTGATTAATTTCTGTGTTAGAACGTCTTTTCCTGATGTTTACTGCTGGCTGTTTCCTTTTCTTTTCCTACTCAGCTTGTTTTTTTTCTATTGGGGGCTGCCTTCTTACTGGTACACCATCAGATTGCTTTGCCTATGTTTTTGTGTGTTGGTTGTTTTCAACTTTTTATTTTGAGCTAATTTTGGACTTACAAATTTATAAAAATGGCACAAAGTGTTCCTGTATACCCTTTACTAGTTTCCTCTAATATGTTAATCTTATATAACCATAGTACAATCTACAAAAGCAGGAAGTTAACGTTGGCACAACACTATAAACTAAACTACAGACTTTGAGTTTCATCAGTTTTTCCACTAATTTCCTTTTTCTGTTCCAGCATGCAATCCAGGATCCCACATTGCGTTTAGCTGATATTTCTCTTTAATCTTCTCCAATCTGTAACTGTTCCACAATCTTCCTTTGTTTTTCATAACCATGATACTTTTAGAGAACTGATCAGTTATTTCATAGAATGTCCCTCAATTTGGGTTTGTCACATGTACTCCTCAAGATGGAATGAGGTTAGGGGCACCTGGGTGGCTCATTTGGTTAAGGTCCTACTTTGGCTCAAGTCATGATCTCCTGATTCGCAAGGTGGAGCCCCACATCGGGCTCTCTGCTGTCAGCACGAAGCTGCTTTAGATCCTCTGTCCCCCTCTCTCTCTGCACCTCCCCCTCTTGTTCTTGCGCTTTCTCTCTCACACAAAAATAAATAAGCATTAAAAAAAAAAAAAAGATGGAATGAGGTTATGCATTTTGGGCAAAAATACCACAAAAGTGATGTTCTGCCACTCGGTGCATCTTATCAAGTGGTTCATGATGTTGATATATTATTGCTGGTGATGTCATCACTTGGTTAAGGTGGTGTCTTCTGGGTTTCTATAAAGTTTCTATCTTTCTCTTTCTAGCTAATATCTGTCTTAGGTGAGATACTTTGAGGCCAGGCAAATCTAGTTTCTCCTCAACTAATTAAGTTCTTGCTTCAAATTGAATAAATTGAAACTGAAAATTGTGTATGATAAATTATAGATGGGGTTGTTATAAGACAGACGTTTAGGATGGCAATCACTGGGCCCATTCTCAAACAAAAGTCTTTGGTTCTACATTTTAATAAATGGGTGAATAAATATTTTATATCATGTTTTATATAAAACATATAAAACATTTATATGTTTTAACAAAATAAAATATTCAAAGTATTTATTATCTTTTAATGATTTCATACTTTCACTGATTTCTTTCAATTAACAACTTAATACTGGCCCTGATTACATTTGATAAGAAGGCTCCTACTGTAGAAGGAATTCTATGCAATATTACTCAATTGAAACCTTAAATCTGTAGAAGATAATTTGAAGAAATATTAAATGCTAAAAGAATTGTGGCCTTGTGTTTCTTTATAATAGATCAAATAAAATCTTATGAGTGTTGACATTGCAATATTCTCTTTTTGCATATCTCCTATCCCTGAAGAGACATAATAACTTCAGAGATATAGTTCAATTGTCCTGGAGAAAACTAGACTGTGTTTGAATTCTAAGATTGCCTCTTACTAGCCATATGACCTTGGACAAATCAAGTCACCTCTCTAAGTCACCTGTCTCACAGGGCCATTGTAAAAATCAACTCATAGAACACTGGCCAAAGGGGTTTGCAAACCATAAAGCAATAAACATATGCCAAGGATTATTAATACTGTAATCTTTTATTAGCTCTTTTTTTTATTAGCTCTTAAGACCATTCTTGGAGGTATAAGTGTTGGTTACTGTGATGTCAATTTTGTTTCTAGGGAATAAAGAAGTATTACGAAGCACATGGCATGTGCTATAATATTTTTTGTTTTTGTAATATACAGTATTGCATTTGATTCATTTCTATATTATTTTCTTGGTACAACTTCTTACCACACTTTGACAAACAAGGAATGAGCTGCTTATCTATAAAGATTTATAGTGTAGGGATTCTATAGTCTTGGGAAGATGTCATTGGCAGTGCAAATAGCAAGGTTAACATGGTTGTTTATGAAATAAATACAAACTTCAGTTAGTATTTCATCTTGAAAACCGGTTTAAGCACTTTTTAGATAACCTCTTATAATTGAAGTCCTTTTATAAGCTTGGCCTTTATGTTGAGTTTTGTCAAATTCAAGGTCAGGCAGAAATTCTAACATTAATCGGTTCAAAATTGTGGCCATTGTCTTCTCATGAAATATACTAGCTGCTGCTTGCTTTTCTATCATCTTCCCTTTTCTTCTTATATCTCATATGTATAGTTTTTTTTTTTAATAATTTCATTAAGTTGAATTAGTCACAGTGGAACAGAAGTTCTTGCCTTTTGGTTTAGTGAATACCTTCTGACTTATTACACCCACAGTCAAAAGCAGTTCATTCTGATTTGATAAATGCATTGAAAGCATCTGAAATTGTTTCATCCTTTTTCTTTCTTGCCTTTTCATCTTTTGGTGCAATCAAATGAAATATCCTCTAGGTTTCCTAATCGAAGCTGTCTGCTCTGGCCTGGTGTTAAAAATGTGTGTTTCAATAAGTGTTCCTGTGTGACAGTAAGTTCCCCAATCTTGAAAGTATGTTATATTAAAGCTTTAAAACAGAACACCTTAAATCAATTTCTAATGTTTTCAAGTTGTGCATTTGTTATTAAATCAGTATGTGAATATTTCATACATATGTGCAATATATTATACATATTACACATATTACTAAATATAATTATATAGTTGAGTGAGAGAAATATTGTTTATTAGTTGTTTTGTTAAGTAGGGCACAGGCATCCATGGTAACTTCTATGCTTGCATTTTTTCCATCCATGATTTTAATGCTAGTACACATTCATGGAATTATGGTCTAAAACATCATGTGAGTTTTAAGATTTTTTTCACAGTCTATCATCAAGAGCATGAGAGCACTAACTTGACATTGCTCGCTTACTAGATCACTAGTTAATAGTTAACTTGAAGGACACACACATTTAGAGTTAATATTTGATGTAGGATTTTTATTTTCTCTGTGGAATTGTCCTGCATGAGGTCATCTTCAATACACCATGCTTTCATTGTCATAATTACTTTTTGTTTTGTTCTCAAGAAGGTTTGTACCACATTTGCTGTGATTTCT
Organism: Panthera onca; assembly: GCF_046562875.1. Taxonomy (NCBI): domain Eukaryota; kingdom Metazoa; phylum Chordata; class Mammalia; order Carnivora; family Felidae; genus Panthera; species Panthera onca. The sequence continues at coordinate 146,716,852 of NC_138346.1, forward strand.
CTCTTTTCTCTTAAAATAAAAACTCCTTTTATCATAATGTCATAGTGATATCTTCTGTGATGCCTTTTTTATATTATGCAGCCACTAAAAAGGAGGATTACACATTGCTGAAATGTATATGGTAGTACAAAATGCCACTTGGGCCCCCCAATAACTTGTTGAGAATGTGATGACAGGACAATGATTGAAATCATGTAGCAGTTGTTTTCATACTTTAACAAAAATGAGAAAGAGCTGGTTTAAAGGTGTGGTGGCACTTTCAGAAGACATGCACCTATCATCAGACAGTGGAGTGACAGACAGGCTAGTGAGGAGTTGAAATATCATCCAGGTATTCTAGGCCTCTGCTAACATAACTTGGTGCTGAAATTATATGAGTTCCTGAATGCTTCCCAGGAGTTCTTTATCGAAATCTCTGCTGAGGAATCAACAGGATGGATTATTCTTGCTTGGATTCATTTCAAGAGCTTGATTTTAGGAAGAAGCATTGTCTATTTCTTGTATCTGTTACTACTTATACACAAAGGCAATAGTTAACCACAAATTATTATATGGAAGGTTTTTTTTTAATTGTAAATTAAGCTCAGCTGTTTAAAAATGGTTTAAAGATTCTTTAAATTTTGGAGTTGATAAAATATTCCTGCCATGTTCAGTCAGATATTATTTTAATGTATGATTTAATAGAAATGACTTATTAAAACTTTGATTTAATTGATTCATTAAATGTAGCATCTACTGTGTATCAGGTTTTGTGCTAAGTGCTGGGGATACAGAGATGGGTAAGACCTGACTTTTATGTGAGTCTTGTCCTTAAGAAATGTAGTGGGGTTGGGATGGAATTTGGCTTTTATGCAGAGAGGCAAAAGTGGTGGAACATCTCCACATCTGTATAATATATGTTCTTTGTTCCTTGGCATTTAAACTACTAGATTATAGACGATAGGCTCTTCTATTAAGCAATTAGAACTTGTGGTTGCAAAAATGTGACATGGTCAAATTGGTCTGTGGCAGTGATATTGTAAAAACCCAAGAAGATGGGGACATCTCCTGTGTTTCAACTGGAAATGGTGACTCATATTTTGCACATGGGGCCAAAGACCAAAGAATACTCTTTTACTGGCTTTATCAGGCCCCTGAAACCTAAGTGCTTAGTATTTTGAACATACTGTGAAGGGCTAAGAAAGAAACACCAAGGAAGATATTCATCTCCTCCATCCATCTTGAAATTCTATTATATCTTATTCTCTTGTCTGTGCCGTACATCTTTTTTTCCCCCTCTCCCATCTTGCTAAGCTCATCCATTCTTTGGATAGACTTAGATATCTTAGCCTCAAGGAAACCCAGGTACCTCAGGCTATGTTAGGGCCTTCTGTTGTGTGTGCATATACCACCTTGGCTTTTTGTCTTGTTTTGTTTTGGTTTTTTTAGCTCAGTTATCACAATCATTGCCTAAATGATCATTTATGTCATTTGTTTAATGTCTACTTTCACCATTAGGCTCTAGTGGATTGGTAACATTGGCAACTGGAGTTTTGGGAATTTGTAATTATTTCTCAGTAGAAAGACTTAAGGGATAAATGAAATAAAAGGCATTGGTTTTTATATTTTTATGAAGGAAGAAAGGTATGAAAATGTAGCCATGATGTTGATTCCATAGAGTGGGGAAATATGTTTATAAAATAATGAAATGGCTGAATAAAGAGCTACAAAAACATGAAGTATAGGTACTTTTTAATTGTAACTTTAGTTTTTAAAAGACAATTAGGTTAAATTCTTGAACGGTGGATTGACCATTAAGGGTAGCTATGTGAGATTTGATATTCAAAACTCTCCTTTAATCCCATATTATAAAAAAGATTTTCTTGTCAAGGGAGTATATCAAGGAAAGATTGCCACTCTGATTATAACTGTTTAAAGTCAGATTCCCTGGAAAGAAAATTCTGAGATCAGCATGCAGAAAGTTTACTGGGGAGTATTCTTGGGTTAACACCTGTAGGAGAGTGAAGAATGCAGGAGGGGAAGAGGGAAAATGAAAGCTCTGATGTCGAAAACAGACTGCAGCTGACCCTACAGGAGTTCTGGATCTCAAATGGCTGTGAACAAAGGGGATGGGACTTTATACCTTCTTTGATTAGTCAGTGAACCCAAGCTGAAGTCCAATCCTTGTGCCACTCAGGTCTATTTGCCTTGTGTAAGTTCTAGAGATAGCATTTTCAGGGTTTTGGTGGGCCTCTCTTCGTGGGTGGATACTTTGAAGAAGAAAGTGGGATGAACCACAGCTCCCACTGTTGCAGCTGGACAAGGGCCAGTTCATGGTGGGCAGTCCTGACAGCAAGGTTACCATTGCCCTATGGTCAGGCATTCCATTTCTACCAAGGCCCCGTAGCATGCTAAGAGCTGTTTTTATGCTAAGAGCTGTTTTTTGTTGTTGTTGTTGTTGCTATTGTTATTGTTTGTTTGTTTTGTTTGTTTTTTGGAAAGATGTCTGATTTTTCACTCCTGATAGGGTGGCTTTGCTTCAGAATCCTAGGATCCTCATACTGGAGTTTCTCATAGACTCCACAGAGCATCTCCCTCACTCCCAGATACCTGTAAACCCACAAGGTCTGTTGTGTCCTCTGGCCTCAGTGGTAAGACTGCTTGTACCATGACCTAGATCTGCGGCACAGCCTTTTGCAGCTCTGGGATGCCCTCAAAGCTGGCAACCTTTCATGTTTCCTGGCATAGGGGTCAGAACAATAGTGCAAGAGTGGATTATGCTTTTCAGGCCTTCAAATACGCCTTCTGGGCATTTTGCCTTTCTTATCTTTACTCACCTGAAGGTTTTGTTTATTACTAAAGCTTCCAACACACTTCTGATTCTCAACATCCAGTCCTATTTACTTATCACTGGTATGGTGGACCAAATGTGATGTTTTGCAGCTGTGCCCAGGTGATCTGGGTCCCTTTAGATCACTTTATGATTAGGGTGAGAGAGTTAACACAGCCCTGGGGCACGACTGTGAATGTTCATTGTTGTGAGAACTCTTTCTTTTTCTTCCTTTCTCTTTCTTTCTTTCTTTCTTTCTTTCTTTCTTTCTTTCTTTCTTTTTTAACATTTATTTATTTTTGAGAGACAGAGAGAGAAAAAGCACAAACAGGGAAGGGGCAGAGAGAAAGGGAGACACAGAATCTGGAGCAGGCTCCAAGCTCTGCCTGTCAGCACAGAGCCGGATGGCGGGACTTGAACCCATGAACTGTGAGATCACAACCTGAGCTGAAGTTAGGTGCTTAATGAACTGAGCCACCCACGTGCCCCAGAACCGTTCCTGACAGAGATGGAAAGAATGCATAAGCCAGATCAGTGGCTGCATACCTTGTACCTGAGGCTGTGCTAATGTGCTTTAGCAAAGATACATATCTGGCACAGTAACTACAATTGAGATTGCTTGGTTCAGTTTGTGGTAGTCTACTGTTTGATCCTCTGGGATCTATCTGCTTTTGCAGGGACCAGACTTGCAAATTAAATAGAGATATGGTAGGGGACCCTCCACCCCGACCTTAAGTCTTTTAGGTCTTTAAGGGTGGCACCAACTTCCACCAGTTCCCTCAGGATGTAATGTTGAAGTCTATTTTGGTTTACTATTTTGTCTGGCCAAGAAACCAATGTTGGGGATGCACCAACTACCAAGAAAGTTTCTTACAATTAGAGGACCTTTTGGTGGGTCCGTGAACTCAGTAGATCTTCTGAGTTGGACCTTTCCTTTCCTTTCCTTTCCTTTCCTTGTGATGTAAATACCCTAAGTACTTAAGGACAATTGGACCTGCCAAATGGTTTTATATGCTTGGCAAATATGAGGCACTAAAGAATTGTTTGTTGCATAAATAGATGAACAAATGATTAAGTGCCTGCTGCATACCTGTGGTCTGTCGTGCCCCTAACCACAATGATTGGTGGAGAGCTGAAATTAGATTCAGAAATCATCCAAATAGAGTTATTTGATTTTCAACTCTTCCCTGAGTTAGAATGAAAACATGGAAAGGAAAGTGACTTTGGACTCATTAGTCCTAGTTACATGCTTTGACTGTGTTATTCACAAGTTGTGGGAACTGGGCAAACAGCTTGACTTTCATGAGTTTTGGTCCTTTTATACATATATTCAATATAATAATCCTGTCTTCACAGTTTCTTATGAGAGTGAAGCTGAAACATTAGCAGCTAAAACTTTGACAGCTATAAAACATTATGTAGACATCGGGTATTTATTATTATTATTATTATTATTATTATTATTATTACTACTACTACTAGCAGAATTAGTAGTTCCTTTGCCAGTCATCAGAAGAAGCAGGAGTGTGTTGGGGAGCACTATAATAGATAAAACTGGAAGAAGAAAATGAGCTGGGAGTTTGCAGAAGTAACTACAAACTGTGAATCATAAAATATCAGCATGCAAATGTATATTCCTGGCAGATGGTTTTGAGGCCATTTGTTATGTGTTAAGCTCTGTACTAGTGATAAAATAAAAGGATGACCAAATTCCTGATTATTTGGTTAAACACATAGTTGTAATATTTATCTCTGTGTTAGATTGAAATCTTTCACAGTATTTTCTTTTAGGTCTTCTTTATTATTCTGAACTTCTGTTTCTCTCAAGCATCATATATGAGGCCTATTGTCCAAAGGGTGTTTATCTGGTGTGGATTTTTATCAATCTCATTTAATTATTCAGAGATGAGTGTCCCATGCCTGTGTTATGGTACATTATTTCTTTAAACCACACTATTAAGGTTATGGATTTGGGTATTACTGAACATAAAACACCTTCATTGGGGAGGAACTGTTTTATATCCTTGCACAAAGACCTTATGCCATGTAGTAGCAAGTAACAATAAAAATCATTGTTCCAAAAATACTTTTTTTGACCCTGAAGCATAGATGATCTTTGAATGGTCAGTATTCCAAATGTTTTCTTGTTATCTTGTGAGTGTTCAGATTCAACTCATTTAAGCTGTTAGTTGCATGATGGAGCTATAAATAAAACCATATATATATATATATATATATATATATATATATATATATATAAAATCATTCATTGCCACGTGTCTGGATTATTAAAAGAAAATTTCTAGAGTCACCTTTTCTGTCCTTGCCCACGTTCCCCCCTTTTGTTCTGAGATGCAGAAATCAGGTGGGAGGACAGAGCTATTCAGTTCGAGTTACAAGCTGGCAAGCTCACTTCAGCCACAGAAATGCATCAGCAACATATCTATTTTCTCAATTTGAATTCCTTCAACCTAAAACGTTCCCTGAAAAAGGAACATGTTCAGTGCAATTTAAGTTCATCACCTATCATGAACACAAACACTAGTAGAGACTAAAAAAATGGGAACTGTATGTTCCTATCCTCAGGACCTTAAAACCTGGTAAATGACTAATAAATAACTACAAGGATTGGCAGGGTGATGAGTGACTTCAGAGGGAGTTTCAACTAATCATTGTTGGGTTTAAGCTGGAAGGAGTTATTAATTTAAACCATGTGTGGTAGGGGTGGAGTGATCTGGGAAAACTTCTTAGTGGAGGTAGAATTTGGGATAAACTTAAAGAGGCATCCTTAGCCTTTTCTTATCCATATTGATCCATTCTCAGAATAATGTTTTGAAACATATTAAATAAGACACAAGATTACAATAGAAACCAATTTTGTTGAAACACGGTTGTTGAAATATCAAAAACAATTGTGAAATCGTAATAGGTGTACTTCTTTATAAAGGTATTAAATAGGGGCATCTGGGTGGCTCAGTCAGTTGACTGCTTGACTCTAGATTTTGGCTCAGGTCACGATCCCAGGGTTGTGGGATTGAGCCATGTGTTGGGCTCTGCACTGAGTGTAGAACCTGCTTAAGATTGTCTCTCCCTCTGCCCCTCTCCCCTCATCTTTCTCTCTCTCTGAAAAAAAAAAAAGTTTTAAATAAAAAAAAATCCAATTGCATATCTAATAACTATTGTAATTTTGAAGTAGTGATGAGCATATGTGATAATTCAAGATATTTGGAGCAACCATAATGTGATGTGGATAGGTCTGATTTCTATTTTACAGAGTCACATGTACTTCTAATGGTTCTATAGTTTGTTCCCTAAATTCACGATAGAAAGAAATGCTACATTTCAGTTAGGAATTAGTGAGAGTCAAGATGTAATTTTTCTTTAATTCCAGTTCACAAATCCCCTTATTTGATCACTGGCCTTTTAAGGATCTGGAGTACAGGTTAAGAAATGCTGGCTTAGAAATATCAGTAAGACATTGACCGGGACATGGAGAGAGAGGAGAGAAGTGAGAGAGGGAGGACTTTCCAGGTAGAACAACTTGAGCAAAGACCTTGGTGACAGGGCATAGAGGGGATTTGAAGAGTAGGTAGGTATGGCTACGTGTGTGTGTGTGTGTGTGTGTGTGTGTGTGTGTGTGTGTGGTGCACGCACCATGTGGGATAGAATGAAAAAATGATGGATGACAGGAAAAGGAGAGATAGTGAGGGGCTTGGGGTGTCAGGCTGAGGAGTTGGATCAGTGGGGAGCCATCAGTGTTGTTTTAAGCAGGGGACTGATAGGAATATATTTTTGTTTTAGGAAAGTAATTTGCAGCATAGTGGGAATTGGGTTAAAAACGCTGGAAGCAGGAAGCCTTTTAGTAGCTTATTGCATTGGTTAGGAGAAATATATTGAGAGCTTGAAGTAATTCAGTAGAAATGGAAAAGAGAAGACCCAAGTGAGAGAGAGAGAGAGAGAGAGAGAGAGAGAGAGAGAGAGAGGATGGGCAGATTGAAAGGACTTGGCAACCAAATGAACAGGGTAAATAATAGAGTGGGGAAGAAAGCTGACTCTAGGTGTTTAGCTTGTCATACGGGGCAGTGGGTGGTGGTGGTGGTGGTGGTGGTGGTGGTGACGAACCCAAGCAGAGGACACAGCAAGATGGGTAAATTTGTGGAAAAGGAATTAAAAGGTTTTTTTGGGGGGTATATTGAAATTCAAGGTACTCATGGGCTGTTCATGTGGAAATAGATGTTCAGCTGGCTGCTGGGGATGCAAGTCTAGAACTTGGAGAAAAGTTGAGGGCTGGAGATGTAGATGTGGTAATCAGAAGAAAAACAGCTGAAATCAAAGAACTGAAAGAAATTGCCCAAGGAGACTAAGGGTGCTGAAGACCGAATCTTGTGTGACTTCTCAGGCTGTGCAGAGTGCGTTCTAAGAACTGCTTGGCAATTTTGCATATTTAGTTCTTGCTTCTTCAATGCCACAATGTGAAAAACATACCTGTTACGTCTCCAATATTTTACTTCCTCAAAGATCAATAAGGCATTGGCCTGCTTTCGAGGAATTAATATTTCTGGTAGAGAAGTCGACATACGGACAAATGAATACAACTTGGTAGAAAAAGTGCCATAACAGAACTATGTCCTCCGTACAGGGAAAGGAATGATTAACTATAACTGTGATGAGGCATAAGGACAGCTTCTTAAAGAAGGCGACATCTGATCTGGGTTTTGAGGGATTAATAGTAGTTTGCCAAATGGGAAAAGCATTTTAAGTAGTGGGAATAGAATGTGCAGAAGCCTGAAGTGCTCAAGAAACTGCCTTCCTTGCATTGTTTTCTATGGTTAATCTTCTTCTGTGTCCTACAACAAGATTTGAGTGTTTACAAGACTTGAAGTCTTCTCTCTGTGTGACTAACTCCTTTCTTCCGCTTAAACTTTAAAGAACCCTCAAATTCAACCATGAAACTTTGCTTTATGCTTAATCTAAATCTTTTCAGTTGAAATTTAGCTCTACTTTCTCTGGTTTTATTCTTTTAAATATGGAGATAAGTCAGCAATCATCCTTTGTTAGAAACAAAATTGGTCTGTAAAGTGCCCAGGGAGGGCAAAATTAAAAGTAATGCTATGTTCCATGGAACATAATTTTACCAAGGTCCTCTGTGCCCCAGCTTTTTTTTTTTTTTTTTTTTTTTTTTTTTTTTTTGGTCCTTTCATAGAAATTAAGACCATGTCCGAGCCCCTGTGTTTAACTGAAGCATGTCAGTACTGCTTACGATATATGCCATCCGGGTAAGCTGAGTTTCAAGATAGAGCCACTGAGTAGTATTTGTTAGATAGATGTTTAATATTAAAACATGAGAAATCCCATCATAAAGTCATAAAACATATTACTTTTGCTACTTTATATCTTTATATTATTGCATCAAGATAAAATTTTCACCTCCAACTCTTTTGGGCTGGGGTTCTAATCATACTTTCTGGAGCCCTGGCACATACCTATTAATGATGACAGAAGATATTCTTTGGAAAAATAAACAAATCAAAATGACTCTATAAGCATAACAATGGAGTTCTGCTTTAATATGCAATCAACCACATGGGAGACTCGTCTTTTACATATTTAATTCTGAGCTTAGACTAGGAGTGGTTATTCCCCTTCATCTTCTCAATTCTCCTGGAACTGCGAGAGCCATACACAGCTCTAGTGGAGAGAAAACTGGATGGAACCATTTGACTAAAAGCCCATGTCCAAGGCCAAGAGGAAAAAGCCAGGACACTGTGTAGAAGAAGGGTGAGGCATAAATGGAAGGTAAGACAGAGGGACATCACAGAGGAGAGACTCAATTATAGACAGGAGATTCAAGGAGGAAAATGAGTTTTGCAACAACTTCTAGACTTCATGTATAGACCTGTCTATCTAAAAAGATATATAAATTGTATATATTACTGTATGTCAGGTATTTTCTTGTTTAGGGGAGACCAGTGCACAAATGCCAATACTTAGAAGGTAGAGAGGAGTGGAATAACTAGCTAATATTTAGGAATAAGGGTTCTGTTGCATTTTGTACAGGCCTTGGAGAGAAGAAAATAGCCTTCTCCTGGGAACTCTCTTTTCAGAGATGCAGGGAGAGCCTAGAAATGGACCTTCCTGAGTCCCCTGGTCTGAAATGCTAAACGAGTGGTTCCCATGTTGCTAGAACTAACCAAAGTCTAGTCTAGCTTCTTACTGTCTCCTGTCTTGAATTGATTGATTAAATAATTAAACATTTGTTGAGTTACTCAGCATTCTCCATGTCCCATGTGTAGTGTAGGGGCTGGGGGAACAAGGATGGGAATAAACAGAAGAACCTTTTCTTGAGGAGCTCAGGGGTATTCAATATGTAAATGATACCAACTACGCTTCTACCCACTGCAAACAAGAAAAAAATGAAAAAGCCACAAAGCCTTTAGGAGGTGATGCTTTGCAGTGATTGGCTTTTTACTAGTGGGATGCGTAGCTAATAAAACTTCAGATAAGTTTAGAAATCCTAGTATGACTCTTCCTAAGGTCTAGACTTGACCCATCGCTGCTCTCTGGTTCTTAAGTCTATTAAACAACCTTTTCTTTGCCTATTGGAGGTTTTTGAAATCCAAAGTTTAGGCTCCTAGCACTCTGATCTTCCTGGAAGATAGTGACTGCTACAAATTTATTTCAAATCATTTATTTCCCCCTCTCCACACCAATACCACTGGAAGGAATTGCATTTACCCCCACTTGTTGGCAAGGATAACAGTGAATGTACGCACTCTTTTGACCCTCATTTCTAGGCCCAGAATGGGGCTTCCTACGTCCAGTTGGTTCTTTCTCTCATCTACCTCATCCACTGCCAAGGTTTCTTGAAAGTTAGGTCCAGTTAGGTTCTCCCATGGGGAATGATCTAATGTCCTTAGCATGGCCTCTGTGCTTTCTACAGTGTGTCTTTCCAGCCTCATCTCCTTGTCCAGTGGCCACTCCGGGATACTTGTGCTTTTCCGAGTTCTTTTATGATCTTCACATTTGCTGTTGCTGTTCCCTCCACCTGGAGCAGGCCTCCCTTCTTGGGCTATTAAACACGTCAGGCTGTTAAAGTCCGAGTCATCTTTTAAAACCTGATCTAAGTATCGCAAATATTTTGGAAGAGACTTCGTTATTTCCTTTCTTAGTATGAATAACTTTTTTCTCCGGGTTTTCATCACATTTTACTTATGTTTTCCATAACGTTAAGGTAGTACACATTAAACCAAATAGTGTAAAGCACTGTGTTCACCACAATGGAAGTGTTCAATAAATATTAGCAATTAGTTTTACTTATCACATTGTCTAAGAGAAACATTTCTATATATGTATAAGTAGTATATAAATAAGTCCTTCATTAGCCCATTAGCTCTTTAAGAATAAAAAAAGACAGTAGTTGGGGCACCTGGGTGACTCAGTTGGTTAAGCTACCAGCTCTTGGTTTTGCCTCAGGTCATGGTATCACAGTGTGTGAGTTCGAGCCCCACATGGGACTCTGCACTTTCAGTGCTTGAGATTCTCTCTCCCTCTTTCTCTGCCCCTTCTCCACTGTGTGCATGCATGCACACACTCTCTCTCAAAATAAATAAATAAAAAAAAAAAGACAGTAACTCATTTTCATGCTAAGAATCTTAGACTTGTGCCTTGTTACCTAGAAGTGCAAAAGCATTTGTTGAATACTGACTGCATGAACATTGCTAGAATCTGGGGGGGAAAAAAAAAAAAACCAGAGTAGAACAGCTTTTGACCCTGCTATGTGTCAAGGCATTCTGTTGGGCTTTATATACTTTACCTTATTCAAACTTGAAAACCACCCTGTGAAACATATTGATCTCACTTTACACAGGAGGAAATTGAGACTCAGGGGATTTAAATAATGTACCCTAAGTCAACAGCCAGCTAGAATTTGAGGCCATTATATTTCTTTTTCTTTTAATTTATTTTTAAAAATTGTTTAATGTTTATTTATTTTTTGAGAGAGAGAAAGACAGAACATGAGCAGGGGAGGGGCAGGCAGAGAGGGAGACACAGAATTTGAAGCAGGTTCCAGGCTCTGAACTGTCAGCACAGAGCCTGATGCGGGGCTCGAACTCACAGACTGTGAGATCATGACCTGAACCAAACTTGGACACTCAATCGACTGAGCCACCCAGGCGCCCCTTTTTAATTTTTTTTAATGTTGATTCATGAGAGAGAGAGAGAGAGAGCAGCAGAGGGGCAGAGAGAGAGGGAGACACAGAATCCAAAGCAGGCTCCAGGCTCTGAGCTGTCAGCACAGAGCCCAACACGGGCTCGAACTCACAAGCTGTGAGACCATGACCGGAGCCAAAGTCAGACACTTAACCGACTGTGCCACCCAGGTGCCCCGAGGCTGTTGTATTTCTCATTCTAGTTCCCAAGCTCTGCTCCCATGCTGCTCTGACACTCAGTGATATCACATTGTCCCTTTAGGGGCTAACATGTGGATGCCAAAATGGCTCTTAGCAAAGATTACTGATATAGTTCTTAGAAAGATTACAGGAGGAAACCAATCTGACAATAAATTTCATATTAAAAAAGAAAGAACGATTATAGGCAATTAAAAGAGAAATTAATCATTCTAACCCAAAATTAAATTTCTAGGTTTTTTTTTTTCCAGAGATGTCTCCACTCCCTTCAAAACATGTCTTTGGAATGGACCATAAAATGGCATTTAAATTGTAAATTCCCATGGGAACAAATCGACCATTTAGATAGTAACATGAATGAATGTGTTGTCAGAGGACTCTAGATGTGTATAAATCCTTTAATTACCATTTCCAATGCTAATGTATATACTTTAATTAGAGGTATGTAGTAAGCTTATTTGTTAAAGAAACAAAAAAAAAAAAAAAAAAAAAAGAACCCTGGAACCATATGGATGTTGCCTCATTTTCATCTGAGCCTTCCAGGGACTGTAAACCTTAAAGTGATGTTGGAACCCAACACTTTTCCATCTGCCAAAAAAGGTGAGAACAATAAGTCTTTGTGCAAAAGCTGCATATACATAAGAGAAGTGTAGCCCTAAACCGCTCTTTCCTTCTACGTGCCTTTGCCCCACTTTGCTTTGACTAATTATATAATCTGCCAAGTAGGAAAGCAAGTGATTTTTCCCTAGCTTACTGATGACATGGCTTGTAGTAGGGATGCTTTGGTATGAGGCAGCTTTGAATTTGTCTTAAATGTGGAGCTATAAGGGACTTAAATGTGGAACTATGTCTTTTTTTTTTTTTTAATTTTTTTTTTTTTAACGTTTTATTTATGAGACAGGGAGAGACAGAGCATGAACGGGGGAGGGTCAGAGAGAGAGGGAGACACAGAATCTGAAACGGGCTCCAGGCTCTGAGCGGTCAGCACAGAGCCTGACGCGGGGCTCGAACTCACGAACAGTGAGATCGTGACCTGAGCCGAAGTCGGACACTTAACCGACTGAGCCACCCAGGCGCCCCTGGAACTATGTCTTAAATGGGAGCCTCCTGAGAGAGAACTCTTGAGAAGCCCAGAGAGACAGAGAGAGAGAGAGAGAGAGAGAGAGAGAGAGAGAGAGAGAGGAAGAGTGGAAGGGATTCACTTATGGCAATGGCTCAGGCTCTGGGTCTGAATTTCGGTCTGCCGCATACTAGCTCTGCAGTGGGCCTTCAGCAAGGTTTGAACCTCTCTGAAGCTCGGTTTTCTCATCTATAAAATGGGAGTAATAACTACTTCCTTGCCAGGTGATGGTGAGATTCCAAGATAATGTGTGTAAAGTGCCTGGTACTTAGCAGGTATGTGAGAAATATCTGACATAGTTACGATAGATTTTATTTTGTATGGAAAGAGTTTGTCTTCCAGCAGTGTGAGGTCAGAAAAGAATCAGGATGCAGGACAAATCTGATTCATGTTGATGATAACTCTTTTGATGCGTTTTTCTTGTTTCTTTGCCCTTCTCCTGTCCCTGGCTCTCTGCAGGTTAACTTAATGTTCCCAACTCACCCTATCCGCCCCTCTCTTTTGTTTTTTCCTTTTCATTCCTTTAGACAAAGAAACCGGCAGAGCTAGTCAGACCCAGTAGTTACAGGCGGGCTTTGTTTGGAAGTCAAAAATTGCTTCTCTTTCTTTTGCCCTGCCTGACTTTCCTCCTCTGGTCTTTTACTCTGTACATGTCAGTAATAAAATGTATTGTGAGACAGATCAACAAATGCATCACCTTGACACGTCGGTGAGTGAAGCATAGATTTGAATAATAGACTTAGCTGAAATGTCTTTCTGGGGGTGTCTAGTTGTGTTATTCACAAAACAATTGCTGTATCGGAAAACAACTGGTAGACACCTCCCCCAAACTGAGTATAATTCTCATAGATGTGGACTAAGGAAGCTATTTTCCTGAGGGATTCATTAGATTTTGATTAGCCTCCAATACATTTGTTCTGAACCACATAGAGGATTTCCCCCAGGCCAGGCTGGGGTTGCCAGCTGTGACAGAGATGGACATTTAATTTGTTTGTGATTGCGTTGTCAGGGCTGGACATTTGTCATCTGAGATTTCTTCTTTACTCCTTTCCCCCAAATCTACTCCTAACAAGGGAAATCTTAAAAATAAGGCAGATTAAAAATTGATGATATGGAGTGTGTACCGGGTTGTTTTCAATTTTATTTTACTTAGTGAAAATCATAATTTTGGGGCCAGCGATTAAAATTCCTGACTATGCTACAGGCAAAGCTCACACTGCTCACAAAACACCCCAGCAATCTCATCCCATTTTTTAGGGAAGATTTAATAGCAGGCCTGTTCAGTGAGGCACACAAGTTCATTACCTTTATAAAACACTCTACAGGAATTTTACTAGTGTCCAAGGCAGTGCAGCTAGTGGTTTCTGGCTACACATTTCTACAAAAGAACAAAAGACAACCTGTCCTGGGTTAGCCTTGCTTTTTGGTCTTTTTACTTCCTTGATAATTTCCTAAATTCAATTATTTATACTGACTCTTGTAATCCTTTGTCTTAGTTAGCAACCTGCTCCTACTGTGGTATTTCACCGTCCTTATGGTGAGGGTTGTTTTGAGAATATATTGTCTAAGCTGGAATCTGATCCCATGTGCTTGGTTCATGCAACATTTCCGCTGAGATACAAGCATAGGTTCTGACTTTTATGCTACTGTACAGAAGGTCAACTGAGGTGTGTGTTACTCGGATGTAATTTCTCAAAGGCAAACTGGGCAGGAGCAATGCTGGATGTTTGTTTTAAGGGTCTCTTTGGTAGTCTCATGTCAGATATTTATTTGATGAGGTATTGTAGTTTCAGTATCCATATTACTTTTATTTATTTTATATTTTTAGAATTTTAGTATTAGTATTAGATTTTTGTGAGCTCTACACCCAACTTGGGGCTTGAACTCATGACCCAGAGATCAGAAGCCGCATGCTGTACTGACTGGGCCAGCCAGGTGCCCCTCACCATCCATATTCTTTTCAGAGATTAGACCACGCCTCAAGGAACTTTTAAAGCTGTGATTCTATTTGGAGCCCTTTTTATGGACATGGCTTGATGGGGATTCACTCAATGTGCTCTGGGACTGGAAACTCGAGACAGTCACTTCTCTCCCACTCCCTGCTGCCCTGGCATCTGTGTACGTTGGTTCTGAGCTCTGTGTGGAAACGTTCTGAGTTGTAATACTTCTCTTAATTTCAGGGTTTATATTAAGGTTGGTCTGGTTAGGATGGAGGTACTAAATTAAGTAAATATAATTTTAATCTTGCTAGTTTGGAGAATTGGCTCTGTGTGGATATCCATATAGAACATAAATGGCCAATATTTGGCTCCATCACTAACCATTTGAGCGTTCACAGGGCCTGTGGATTTGTATTATGTACTCAAAGGTCTGGAACCCAGTTTGGTTCCAGGCTCAGTCTTCAAAAGAAGAATTTAGCCGAGTTGTAAGCATATATAACAAAGAGCACCCGTGCACACACTGAAATGAGCACATGAGGATGTTATGGTGAGCCCATGCATATTTTTGCTTCACAAGCAGTTGCTGCAGTGGTGTAGTGGAGGAACATTTCACCTGGAGAAGGAAGTTTCTAGCCACAGCTTTTCCACTAACTAGGTGTGACCTTATATAAGTCATTTAATCTTTCTCAAGCACAGGCTAGATATCTGCCAAGGAGCAAATCTTACTCGATGATTTCAAAGGTTCCTTCTAGCTCTAAAAAAAATCCTATGATATAGGATCATAAAGGGATGTTTTATTTGATTGTGACATTTCATTTGGCACCTAATTCTGTATAGATGTCTTCACTCAGAGTATTTGGTTTTTGTAGATTGACTACACGGAATTTATCATTCTATTAATGTACCTTAGAGTAAAATGCATGCTTGTGTATCTACCTGCTCTCACATTTATAATATATATTACATCTTTTTAATGTACATCATGAGAAATGCCAGTGGATCTAAATGAAATATTACTATTGTTGCATTCATTCTTACCAACTCTGTCAGGCTAGATGAATTAAATAAGGCACGATGTGTGCTACTGAAACTACATTTACCATATACTCAAGTGTCTGCATACAGCATAAACACAGATATTGAATATGCTTTGGGTTTTCTTTACCAAGAGCCAGAAAAGTTCCTAACTTGAAAATAAATTGAAAATCAAATGGATGATTTGATTTTTAAACATGAGGCTGAGCTATTGTTATAGCACCCATTGTCTCGGGCAGACAGCACAGCTGGGGACTTCTCAGTTCCTTTTGTCCTATACTTGGTGATTGAGCCAGTGAGGGGGGGGGGTGAGGTAGATGTGAGAGGTACAGGTTATAAGATTATGAATAGTGGTAGGAAGGGTGAACAGAGGATCAAGAAGCCTGTGGGGCCTCCTGAGGATAGAAAAACCAGGGATCTTTGATCTCTAGCTCTGTATATCCTTCAGAACATTTTATTTTTCCCCTTTCCTCTGTACCACCATCCCCCCTGCCTTTTTTTTTCCCCCCTGCCAGTTGTCCAGACAACTTCTCATCTCATTTCTTCTCTATAAAAACACTGTAGTCTTTTTTGGAAATCTCACTTTAGCATGCATGATTCTGGATTTGAAGAGTAAATGCACACCGGGAAAATTCTACCTTGACATCTTTCCACGGGAAGAATGTGAAAGGACTCAGGAGGCAAGGGCCAGAGAGCACAGCATGGATCTCCATTTTGGGAAGTGATACTTAAAGTTCGCATTAACAGCCCCTGTCCTAGGCTGTCACCTGAAAAATTACGTAGTGATGTCAGAATGGTTTTTTTTTCTGCTTTGCGTCTTAACTTTTTTAAAAAGTTGCAAAATAACGTATAGAGAATAAAGCATACAACTCTTAAGTGTACAGCTCTATAATTACACACACACACTCCTTGTAATGACTATCAGGTAAAGATTTAGAGTATGATCAGCACCCAGAGGCTACAGTATGACTCTTCCCAGCATATAAATCCACCGGTGTATATTTCTTAATCTCTTGCAACGTGTTTAAAGGAAGGCTTATAGTTGTTTGACAGACATCGCTAAGAAAAATATACCCCATAGCTTCATTTTAAGAAGCAAAATTCAAGAGGCTCCTGGGTGGCTCAGGTGGTTAAGCATCCAACTCTTGATTTAGGCTCAGGTCATGATCTCAAGATTTGTGAGATCGAACCCTGCATGGGGCTCTGTACTGACAGCGTGGAGCCTGCTTGGGATTCTCTTTCTCCCTCTCTCTGCTTCTCTCCTACTCAAGCTCTCACTCCCTTTCTCTCTCTCTCTCAAAAATAAATAAAAAGCGTTAAAAAAAAAGCAGCAAAATTCAAGCCCTTGAAAACTTACTTGGATAGCATTGTAAGTGTGGGTACTAGCGATTCACTCTTTCCAGATAGTTCCAAGGGAAACTATTGCCATGATCTACAGGTATCTCTTTATTGAGGGTCATTGCGAGCCACAGAAGAATTCCAGCAGACTCATTTACAATCACACTCATCTTCAATAGCCATATTTGTACCTTCGTGTGTAATGAGGTGATTTATCATGGAATGTCAGCCATAGAGAGTTCAGTATAAATGAATTTGGTTTCTTAAAAAAAGGTATTTATATCTAAACACTTTTACAATAATCTGACATTGCCCTTTAAAGGTAAGCACATATTATGTGATTTGCATATGAAGAAACCAGGCATTACTCTTACTTGACTGACTGTCAGCTTCAGCAGCTGCACCTGGTAGTCCCCAGGTCTGTCATTGTTTCCATGATAGAGCTCATTTTTCAAGGGTTAATAACATAGACCTTAACATTCACTTTGGGTTGAAACTTGGCAACTACTATGAGTATACAGCCTACGGAGCTGATTTTAAACAAAAATGGCTTAAATTGATTTACCCTTTTCAAATTAGAGTATGTCACAATAATGGTACTTTGCATCAGCTCTAATGCTTTACAGTTATTGAATGTTAAAATTTGTAAGCTGTTATTCCCGGGTAGTGATTTGGGGGAGGCCAGTTATAGGACAAGTTAAATAGAGATTGGTTTCCATTTCCATTGAGAACTCCAAAAGAAATTTGCAAATTTTGACTATTTTTCTTTTGTAATATCATTGCTGCTTTAAAAGAAGAAATGTTATTGTCCTTACCTTTAATAGAAGAGAGCAGTTGTGGGAGTAAGTGCAGTTTGAAAAGAAAGGTGGAAATAAAATGTTGGAAATCACATTTAGTTGTATAACGCCTTGATCTCAGGATGGATTCCTCTCAGCTCAGCTCCTCTGAGTGGTTTTTGAAATGGGCTGAGCTGGGGTGTGTGTAGTTGTTCATGGTCTTTAGTTTTTCAGTTTTAAAAACTCCACATGGAAAAAAAAAAGGGAATATTTGTATTCCCACCATCATATAAATTTTTGCTACTGTCTATGCGCATGTCTATTTTATATACATTTATTAAAAGTATGAACTCTTCCATCCTTCTTACTGAACCAACAGAAGTTAAAACTCCACATTCATTTCTCTCTTTTTAAAATGACTTAGATGTCAGCATATTTGTATATTTAATGTATAGCCACATTCTAAGGAAAAAATGCTGCTGGCTATTTCTATACTGAAGGCCTCTTCTCAATGAGAGAAGAACTGGACTAATGAGGACATCGTACTGTCAATTTTAAACTTTGATCAGTTTTTGACTGAGCGTGATATAGACAGAAATTTGGAGAAGAAATTCTCATATGTATTAGATAGTAAGACTGAGTTATGCGTCAAAAGATGCAACTTCATTCTTGTACAAAGACATGGCTGAGGAATAAGAAAAGCCTTAAAGTGGTTAGTATTATAGAGTGGAGTGTAATAAATTAAAGACATGAGTCTTGAGGAATGTAGTCTAGATATAGTCATGTTCAGAGGAAATAGCATTCCCCTTGGAGCGGGGCATTTTGGGATTTGAATTATGTTATTATTTATTAGGTCATTTGTGCAGTCTTGAGCATGCTCACTATACCTGTTGATACTCAACAAAGTGTTAACAGCAGCTGTCTTCCAGCCTTTTGGTAAGAATGAAAAATAATGTCTGTAAAGTATTTGTCACATAGTAGTTGCTTAACAAGTGGAATTATTGTGATGGTGTAATTGTAAGGATTTAAAAAGAGAGTTCCTGCCAATCATATTATCTCCTTCTGAGAGGTCTCAGGGTACACTTATATCTACAATCTTCTTGGTGGTAACTTCTTCAGAAATCTTCATAATTTCTCTATGTGACTCTCACAACCGGGAAAAGACACTTTACACCTATAAAATAGGCAAGGGGGTACAGTGCTGCCCAAAGAAGTATCTATGGTACCTATACAGATGGCATCTGGCCAACCAATCTGAGCCTCTCTATGAGAAGTTTACATCCTAATCATATAGAAAATGGTAAGGCAGGAGAGTGGTAAAAGCAGAAAGACGTACAGATGAGAAGGCAGTAAGCCCCTATGGGCTAAAAAGAAGAGTGGAGAGAAGCCATAATATAGTGATAGTAAACAAATCAGTCACGGCAGAAGCACTGAAGCAAAAAACTGGGTCACTGAAATGGTGGAACAATTGAGCCATAAGCAACAGACGCATCTTCTGGAGGAGAAACTGTGAGGATAGTGGAGTTTTCTAGGAGTAATCCTACTCGAGTTGTGGCTGTACTTGGAAGGATATTTCAGTTCTCCCACAAACCTGGTTCTATGCTGCCTTTAGAGGGTTTCTGGTCGCTTACTTCTCCAGTTATGTTATAATAAAGGCCCTTTCACTGAGGTAATTTGAGTGTATCTTCCAAAAAGCTCAATAAATACGTTGCTTGATCTATAGATCAAAGTCAACTTAGAGAAAGGACCCTAGGGATTTTCCCTAGAGTGCAAGTAAAGCCATGGATGTGTGAAGCAGTGCGGTATTTGAAGAAACTGTGAAAGGTTTGGTGTTCCTGGGCCATAAAATGTGAGTCAGGGAGAAGTGAGAGATGAAGCTGGGGAGGTCAGCAGGGGCAAGCTCTTTAAGACAAAGTAGGAAATGTGAAGGAGCTTGCAAAACATCTTATGGCTGAGGGAGTCATTTAAGAATTTCTAAGAAGGGAAATGATATGATTAGATTTTCTTTAGGCAGAGAAAAAAGGTTGTTCTGTGGAAGATCGTTTGAAGGTGACAAGGCTAACTAACGGGAGACAGGTGGGGGAAGTATTAAGTGGATGAGCTTCTGATTACCAGGGCTTTAAAGGAAGCGGCAGTAGGAATGGAGAGGAGGATATGGTATTCAACAGAATTTTAATTAGGTCAGAAATACTTGGTTAATGTAGAGAATGAAGGGGTCAGTCAAGGGTGGTTCCTAAATTTCTAGTTTGGGTGTCTCCAGGGATTGGGGTGATACCAATGTAGAAAGAGAATACAGGAGGAAGAGATGGATTTGAGAGAAGATGGTACACACTATTTTGGACTTGCTGTTGATGATGTCTACAGGACATCCAGGTAGGGTTGTTTAAGAGGTAGTTATATGTATAATATGAAACCAGGGGAGAAGTCAGTGCTGGGGACAGAGAACACATCCCTTTTATGAGGTAGTTGGAGTCACAAGGATGGAAGAGGTTATGGAAGGGCAGGGGAGGAATAGCATTCAGAAGGTGAAGAAACACCATGGAAAGGGTAGGCAGAGGAAGGGGAGCCCACATCAAAAGGAGAGAAGGGATAGTCAGAGTGGAATGAAGAAAGTCAGGAGAGGATGGTGGAATTGCTGTCAAGAGAGGATAGAGTTCCATTAAGAAGGAAGTAATGATCAACATAATTTGCTGTGGCAATGAAATACAGAAAGAAGACTACTGAAATGAGGGAAGTTCTGGTGGGAAGGAGGGTTTAGAAGACATTGCAATGGAGCCCTGACCAGAAATGAATGGATACTGCTGTTTTGACAAGTTCAGCTGGAAATACGGTGGGGAGGGGAGAGAGGCTGGGCCGTAGATGAGGGAGATATGGTGATGAGAGAGATATAGAATCGAGGTAGATTTTCTTTTTCAAATAATGGGAGTTTATAGGCAAAAGAGGAGAGAGAGGAGCTTAATTCGAGATATAAGTGAGCGTTTCACTCATTAAATGAGGTCTCAAAGAAGAGAGATGAGTCTTAAAGGTAAAGTCATCTCATTCTCTGAGACTGAGGTAAAGTGTCAATGTGTGTGGCCACTGACACACTTGGCTGTGGTGGCCATAGTGGCGTGGAAAGCCAGAGGGTGAGCTCATGCCTGTGGATTCCATTTTCCCAATGAGGAGGGAGGCAATGTGGACTGCTGTGAGTGAGAGGTACAGGGCTGAGCCTCTAGGGAGACTGGAGAAGGTCTGGAATTCGCAGTTACATTCAGGGGGAAGAGAAGGAGCTGATTATAAGGTGATAAAATGCTTATCAGAGCCTGAAGGCAGAGAAATTCAGAGACCGTGAATACGTGTAGTGATGCCCTTCTGCAAGGTTATAGGAGCTTTTCTCAGGCAGTGCTCAGCTGCCTATAATTAAGTTTATATCTTAAAACTGCATTCAAGTTTTTCATGTGTGGTCATTCGAATATGCATGGTCCTCTTTGGGTTCATTCTGAATGCATCGAAATGAGAATCAGGAGGGCTTCATACTGAGATGGTGGCATTTGGTCTGGACACTGTGGAGTGATCCTTAACCCTATCTCCTATTTGGTTTGGTTTTCCAATTTAAGCCACATTCTCTTGGAACGAGAGCACATATATTTGTTTTTTTTACATAAAGCAAATTCACATTTGGGGAGAGATATGTTAAAGAATCTACTGTCACTTCTTGGGCACCTTGGATCATCCAAGAACCAAAATCATGGCTGTGGCTGTCTCTGCTTCCTTCCTGACAGAAAATGTATTCAAGCATTAGCTCAGGCACAAATGCCTGAAACAAGTGGATTTACAGTGTTTAACACTTGGGCCCCACTGATCTGCTGGCTGCGTCATCCTCATTATCTGTGCTAACTCCTAAAGACTTGAGAAGCAGTTTTGTATAAAATAAAAGGCTTATCTGAAGCTTTGCTCCCAGTTCCAACTGAATGCCAAATTTCTTTTGAGTATGAAAATGCTGGCAGAAATCTTTTCTTGTCAACATGTATCGCTTTTATTCTCTTTTTGCTCTTCCGACTTCTGGCTGGACACGTGAAGAAACGTGAAAACAGCTGTGGAAGAGTTGTGTAGGAGGCAGTAATGGCTCTTTTAACAGCAGGGAATAGAAAGATCTCAAAAGTGAAGCCTATTGTCAGGAGACTTGCGCCCGCCCTGGCCCACTTCCAAGTGAGAGTTAGTTTGGATTAGACTTGGGTTGGGTAACATTTAATTTCTGAAGTGGAGATTTAAATCAAATTGTTAACCTCTCAAAGTTTAACCACCCACAGGTGATGATGGCACTTTAAAAAAATTACATAAAGATGCCCGATTCTTGGTAATAATTATAACGATACCGCATGTGTTCTTCTCAAATTTTCTGTCCTTGAGCCTTTGCCTTAAAACACTACTCACATTTTTCGTGTGTGGCTGTTTGGAAATAGAGTTCTTTTTTTGGTGTTATTGTGGAATGAAGTAATTACCTACTTAACTTTTGGATGTTCAGTTAGTTTGATTCGAAAACATTCACCAAATAATTTCCCTGTAGATTTCAATTAGCGGAAGACTTATCTGCATTAGCCTTGCAGATGGGGTGGCCAAACTATATTGATTATCAGACTGTGAGGAATTATCTACAGCACAAAGGCCAAACCAAAACAGATAAGTGGCTCGTCATACACACATTTATGAGCCGATGGAATGACAGTCCTCATTTGAAAGCAAACAGTATAAATTTGGCCCATACCACAGTGGGTGTGAAAATTGCAAGGTAAAATAAAACAGATGAGACCATTTAAGTTTGAAATGGAAGAACAGATCACTGGCAACAGCTATTTACTTTCACAGTCACTAAAATAGGGTGTTTTGTTGTGAAAACTATCAATACAGGGTGATGGATACCCTGCTTAAAGTGCCAATATGATGCCATTCTGAACTGCAAAACGATTTCATTACAAGTGTATGGGGAACCTTTAAACATGACATTACGATGCGACTATAATGTAAGATAACAATGGAAAAACAATTTCAGAGTAAGTGTAAGGAGACTATAACCATGCAGTTAGAAGGCCACTGGAATGTGAGATTATAATAGCTCAACATTAAAATGGTGAAAAGGATATGGTCAATTGCTTTTTTTCTTAAACTGGGAATAACCTAGACAACATTTATACTCATGAATAGTATAGTCGTGGGACTATATTTTAGGGAGGAGGAAAACCTGTCACCACTACAACCAGTTCTCATCCCATTCAAAAGTGTATCCCCATCTTATTTCCCTTTCTTGAAGTTAAGACAGTTTTTTCTGACCTTATCATTCTCCTTCAACCATACCACCTTGAGGCTCTGTTGCAAGTTCATAAACATTTTCTTTCTTACTCACATGTAGCCCTATGACTTGGCCTATTAGCCACCTATGGGGTATGATTTGTGTTCACCTAGGCTGGTTTTCTATTGTACACCTTGCCTCTCTGGCCTCTGGTTATCACTGGACCTGAGTGGAAATCTTACCATCAGAGATGCATTCCCTCGGGTCTAAAAGGAATTTTCATTTTCAAGAGCATCTAATGAATGAAAGTTGAAGAAACACTTAATGAATTTCTAAAATTTAAGAACCTGTTTGAGGGGGGTTAACTTGAATAATCTGAGAAGCACAGACTCTGTCATCCGATAGACATGAGTTCATGTCCCAGCTATTACACTGAGTTGTGTGTGAACCTGAAGACTTCTCCTAGGTCTTGATTTCCTCATCTGTAAAATGGAGCTAACAACAGCATTTAATTCCTAGAGTAACTATAGAGTGAAATATACACTTTGTGTGAAACATTTTGCATGGTACCTGGCCAATAAGAGGGATTCTGGAAATACTCTTTCCATGTAGATATAGAGAAAGATAAAAGAATGGTTTGGGATCTTGGAGAGTGAAGCCAAGGAGAGAGACTGGGACTTAGTGACAGTGTAAGGGAGAGTATTTCCCCCTGATTTCATTTACAATTTCTCTTTGAGCCCCTCTAGTTCAGTTCTGATGGAACAGTCTCTTAGTCTTGATTATCTAAGGCATGCTGGAGTTTTTATATCTTTTCCTGCTATTCTGCACCTTTAGGTTGTAGTTTTTATCCATAATTATACCTCACTTAGTACTGCTTTCTCTAGGATAGTGGAAAATTCTGTCCCTGAGAGATAACTGTGGCCACTGACTATGCTGTGTGTCACTGGGCCTCTTTCCTTTAAGCTTCTGGTTGGCCTGGTGCTACCTTAAATAAAGTTAACTTGTCTTGGATCACAGCCTGGAGTTGCCATTTATTAACTGCTATTATACAAAAGTATGTAACCAGAAATTTTGGTATGCCCTGGAACCAGTTTTAAATCTGTTCATCAATATCATACCTAAAGGACCGATTCACTAATAAGATCAAACATGATTTGATGAGCATAGAATAAAACCTTTTTTCCTCAGAGTTTTTTTTCTGTTAAGAGTCTTAATTTTAACTGTGGTATTATTTTTGTCTAAAGCCCTCATGACATGAACAAAACATTCTCATGAAAGAGTTACTTGGCTCTAAAAATATATTCTTGGATTACTCAGGTTTAATGGCTTCATTTAGTGTACCCTTGGCTTATTTCCTTAAAGGTACTGCTATAGGGATGAGCCGTCAAAGGAAACAACACACTAATCTTGAACTCCTTGAGAGCAGGGCCCATAATACACATACAGTTATGGTCCTAGACCTTAGCAGTGCCAGACATTGAAGGTGATTGGGAAATGAGTTTCGGATAAATTTTATGAAGACTGTAAACCAAACCAGATTATTCAAAGCAGTATAATCTGGGGTGATCTGGAATGCAGTGCAACTGCTTTGTACTCAGCCCTTAATGAACACCAACTATGTGAAAGAAAGAAATGAAGGTTAGCATTAAGGACATAACATGGAAGTGAGATTGGACAAGAACCTTATTTCTTATGTGTCTAATGTGTGTAAGACCTTCACGTGCTTCATTGCTTCATTGTTCATTCAATCTTTATTTTATTTTTTTTTTAATTTTTTTTAACGTTTATTTATTTTTGAGACAGAGAGACAGAGCATGAACGGGGGAGGGGCAGAGAGAGAGGGAGACACAGAACCCGAAGCAGGCTCCAGGCTCTGAGCCATCAGCCCAGAGCCCGACGCGGGGCTCGAACTCACGGACCGCGAGATCGTGACCTGAGCTGAAGTCGGACGCTTAACCGACTGAGCCACCCAGGCGCCCCTATTCAATCTTTAAAACAACCCTTAGATATAGGTATTGCTATCCGTAATGCTAAGAGAGGCTGTGAGACTTGTCTGAAGTCACATACACGTAAGTGCTAAGTTTTGAACATACCTGTTTGGTTACAAATCCTTTGCTATTTCTGCTCTGTCTATTTCTGTTGCTGCTCCTGTGTGAATTTAATTACAGTCTAACAGAAGAGAAGAGACAAGAACATAAAAGACTGATGGCAAAGTAGTCTGTGATAAATATCATTTGAGCAGAATGAAACACACCAAAGGGTCTGAATGAGGAAAAGATCACTTCTGCCTGAGGTTCAGTCCTCATCATGCCTTTTTTTCTCTTTTTTCTTCCATCTGCTTTATTGGGGATGCTGTTTTCCCCAACTGGTATGCCCTCTTTTTCTACAAGCAATGGTCAACACAGACTTTACAACCTGCTTAAATCAATAATTGTTGCATACTAAAAAAACACTAGTCCTTAGGCCACTTGCTGTATTCCAGATCTCTTCTCCTTTTCTCCCAGCCTGGATGATCCTTTTTCTCTTTCCAGTGAGAGTTGAAGGTATACTTACTCTTTCGGGTCCAAATCAAATTCACTTTCTGGAAACTCTTCCCCCATCACAGTTAGTACTACCTTCTCTCTTTTTCTGCCAGCACATTGGTCATATATCTCTTTGGTACTTATTACCTACTGTCTAGCAACGTGGAGTATCCTGATGGCAGATCAAGCTGTGTTTTCCTTTGGGATTTGGACATCTCTGAGCATATCTGCCATACTAGCAAAGTGGACTTGTTGGTAGTCCACTCACCTGAGGGATGGAGAAGTCTCTTTGGGTGGCAGGGATAAGGTTGGGAAAACAGAGAATCAGAAACACATACTTTGTCCAAAACATATCACCTTTGTGGTAGGAGGATGGGTTTCCTTGATGATTCCAGACTTCCTTGTGCTCCCATCCAGTTGTGCCTGAGTCAGAAGGTGGTGGGACATGGAAGAGGCTGTAACTAAAACATCTGAGACTGTTTTCATACAAACTATCTGTGAGATGTTTGGGACAAGAAAGTAGCCTCGCTAGAAAGTGACACACAGAGTAACACTATGTGCATGTGGTACTAATCTTTGGGCATTATACAGCAAGTGCATCAGAACTGTGGAGACCACAGTGCAGCTTGAGTTCATCACGGGCTTTAGCAGAGAATATTTGTCCGTGAAGTCTGTAGATTTCACTACAGACTGTTAAGCTGTATGGCAAGAGGACCACAATTCCATGTGCACGTACTATTTTGTTGATGGGCAAACTGGTATGTCTCCCAAATGGATGCAGTACTTCCCTTCAAATATATGTAGAAACTATTTCAATGGATGAATACAAGTTTATTGAAAGAATTGCTACATTCATAGCAACTTGTGTCAGTATATATTTTTTCACCTAACATATAAAATATACCTATTTTTGAATAGATGTAAGTGAATATGAAGCTTTTCAGTGTTAGAAAGACATTTCCATACTCACCAATGCTGTGAATGGTGAGGGGTGGAGTTAGTGACACCTGGTGGTGGCAGTTCCTACTAGATGACTTGACTCCATGAAGACTGGTCCTGGCCCTTCTTTACTATTAAACACATAGACATTGGTGCATGGCATTTAGTAAGTCAATACTGACTGAATGAATAAGGGAATGAATGAGTAAAGTTGGGATGACAAATGTCTACCTTTCTACTACTGAATTCTGACATGTTACATAGAACTCCAGGTTTAGGTTCCCTGAAAATAAGAAAAAATAAAAAGAAAGAAGCTTTCAGTTTTCAGTCAGTTGGTACATAAATATTATGCTAATTAATGTGATGCAGTCATGTGATCTAGTCATACGGATCAGCCCACGTATGATCTTATTCCCATCCAAGGATTCAGTTGAGATGGGAATAATAATTTAATGTAGTGCACCTCATTTGTGACTGTCACAATAAAACCTTGACGTATGTTAGTTGTAAGAAAAAGATCCATGTCATTTGAATTTTCCTTCACTAATTTTAAAATATGATTTATAAAGGCTTTTGACTAAAAATGGAAATACTCTTTATTGAATTCTTCAAAGGGAATAAAACATGTACTCAGGATAATTTTAATTAAAATATTTTCTATGAAGTGGTGTCAGATTTGGCTGTGACATGAGCCAGGTCTCCTAATCAGCTTTCATACATGGGCCAGAGATTTTACTCCAAACTCTATGAGTAAAACCAGTACAGGCAATTCCTAAGTTTCTCTTTTCCCTCACCTCTGGGACTGTCAACTCTTAGAAAATCTGAGTAGGTCCTAATTTATAAACTTTCAATTTATGCTCATGCTATTGAAACATCATGGGAGAGATAATAAGAGGAAGCAGAATCATGAAAATCAGAGAATCCCAAATGGTTCAAGTGGAAAGGAAGTTTAGAGATTATCATAGTCCATCCTGTCCACCTTACAGATATAGTCCTAAATACGAAGTGACTGGTACAAGGTCACATATCCAGTTAGTTCGAGTTAGATCATCAAGATTTTTCTTGCCTCAAAACCTCTACTTGGCAGTGGTCTTCATTAAAAAAAAAACAAAACAACCCCCCCACAATGTATCCAGGTTTTAGCTCCAATGTCACCTCTTCTAATGTTCGATAAACCTAATGACTCCCTATAAACATATTTTCCATTTGCCCTTCTAGAGCATCTTTGCACCTGCTCCAGTGAGTTGACCTTTAAGGACAATATCAGTAGGTTCCATTGCCCCCTGACTTCTGGGTTGGGTTTGGCCAATGGGAGACTTGGCACGGTGTTGGTAGGCAGGAGGAACTTGAGGTCAGTGCATTTATTATCATGGTGGCCTGGCAATATGACTATAAGCCATTGGTGGCTGTGTTCACTACTAAAAGCCACAGTTCCTATTGGGAGACCCTCCTTCAGTTATAGCTTTCTCTCTGGGTTCTGGTAACTGCTCCTTTCTTTTGTCCATTCAGGCCTAGCCTTAGTATTGGCTCCCACTTTTTATTAGTCCCAAGGTACTTCACTGTTCCTTATTGGCTTATCTTATACTCCCCACACCATTTAAACAGTACCTTTATTAAACTCTCTTCAGTTTCCCCATTGAGTATAAAATTGATTTCCTGCTTGAGCCCTGATTACTATACCCCTCCTCTGTTGGCTTATTTTTTCCCCTCATAGCACAAATGACAAGCTACCTTCAACTTATTGTTTGTTTGTTTAATTTCTTTATAATCTGGCCTTCTTGATCAGAATGTGTTTCCATGGCTCGGCACAGTGTCTGACACATAGAAGGTACTTGATAAATGTTTGTTGAATGAATAGATCCAGGTGTACAAAACTTCTAGCTCAAATTCTTTCTCTCTCTTTTCTTTCTTTCTTTTTCTTTCTTTCTTTCTTTCTTTCTTTCTTTCTTTCTTTCTTTCAATGTTTATTTAATTTTGAGAGAGACAGAGAGACAGAGTGTGATTGTGGGAGGGAGAGAAAGAGAGGGAGATACAGAATCTGAAACAGGCTCCAGGCTCCCAGCTGTCAGCAAAGAGCCTGACATGGGGCTCCAACCCATGAACCGTAAGATCATGGCCTGAGCTGAAGTTGAATGCTTACTGACTGAACCACTCAGGTGCCCCTCAAAAATCTTTCTACACATTATAATGAGAATAACCCTATAGAACTTTTAGGCATGAATCTACTTAAAGGGGAATTTTAATTCATTTCAGCTACAACAGAAATTAAGTAGGCTTTTGTGGCTGGTGACTACTATTTAATATATAGCTTCTATAGTAAAGTGTACTTTAGATCAATACATTATTTTCCATTATATTGTAATTTCATCAAAGCAGGGACCAGGTAGATCTTGCCCATGGTTTATGCCCAAAGCTTTGGACGCTGCCTGGTACAGTGGTAAATTGTACTTGGTGCGAAATACCAAGCTGAACACTGGTGACCTGGAGATACATGAAGTGTAGTGCTACCCTGAGGGACCCATAGTCTTACTGAAGAGACTAACATATGAACAAAATCACAGGTGATGTAATGAGAAAGTGTTTCAGGGTCACAGAGAGAGGAAAAAGGCCAGTGAACTCTTGGCAGATGATCTGGTGGAGGGGGAAGGGGGCTTTCTATGATTTTTCCTTTTCTGAAACTACTTATTCGGTAGCATTAATTCAAAACTACAGGTTCTAAAGTGATATTTTGCAACCCAATCCAATCAGGAGCTGGATATTTCATATAAATATGAAGATTTCCTGCTTCTTGCTGCTGGTTTTATATTTTCCTTCTTTTATCCTTTTATTTTCTTCAGAGAAAAAGTGAAAGAAGTAAAGATCATCTTTGAATATGGATTTTCTGAGTGTTGGCCATGTTCAAAAGATGATAAAATCTTGTTTTTCAAGAGTACTCTTTTAGAGCATCGGGAAACTTATCTGACATTGACT
Source organism: Panthera onca (assembly GCF_046562875.1). NCBI lineage: Eukaryota > Metazoa > Chordata > Mammalia > Carnivora > Felidae > Panthera > Panthera onca. The sequence continues at coordinate 146,745,975 of NC_138346.1, forward strand.
GTAGGGGAAAAAATGAACAACAACAAAAAAAAGGAAATAAAGAAAAACTTATTATATTCCCCACCAGAGGGAGACAATTTTTTTCCTTTTGCGTTTCAAAACCTAAATTCTGATTAACACAGATTTGAAGAGTACAATACAAGGTTTACTAGGGCTGATTAATACCCGGGGGAAAAAACAAACTTACAATCTAATTTGTTTACTTTTGTCTTTTAATATCAAATTATTTTCGAGATCTAAGTTCTGTTCTGCAAGCACAGTAAATGCTACTTAAGATGCATGGAACTTTAAGAGCTACTTGTTATTTCAATGTCGACTTTATCTCTAATTATATTAGTATGGATTCAGATAGGACACTGATAATATAACAACATGGAATAATTTAGCATAATTATTTTCTGTATTAAGACGTTTAGAAATCAACCCTAAACTAATAGAGACAGGGGCATGGTGGCGGTGGAGGAGGACGAACTGGTAGCAATGTCTCTTTCTGTTGGCAAGACTATAGGTGACGTAATAAGCTGAAGTCGACTCGTCCGTTTTCAATATGCTGCGACTCTTTCAAACTTTTTCAAAAGAAATTGACTCACAGTAGTTGCTAATTTAGGAGAAACAATACATGAGCAGCCGCTGCTATCTATGGCATATCTGTGCTTAGGATAATTAAACATTTTATCGAAAATGTAGAAAATCGTGCAAAACCTACTGTACTCTTAAAAGGTCCAATTTCATGCCCAATTTAATAGAGAGAGTGTGAGATCTACATGTCCAGTGTAATTACTTGGACATTTCATTCTTCTCTGTGGTTCTTTTTGGAAACCAGTTCAGATCTGACCTTGTGTAAGTGTTTTTTAAATGGCTCTGAAACATTTTACAAATCCAATTAGTGCACAGTCAGATCTTCTCAGCTCACCTCATTTGACACAGAGTACTGCCAAAGTAGCCTTACTGCTTATTGTGATCCTTATTTATTTCCTTTCTTTGTCGTTTTTTAGAAATGTGCAGCTAGACTATGGAATAGTTCTCAGAAGCTCACATTTAAATGTGGGATGATATGGTGGCGTTAGGTAAAATATTTGTCTGGGTAGGAACATGAGTTTCTCATCATAATTCAGTGAAGGTAAATGGATGCTTTGGAAAAGCACAGAGTGTCACTTAAGTTTCGCTTGCCTCAGGTATCATTTAATCAGCAAGCACAGTTAATAATTCTGCTTTTCTATTTGTCAAGATCTCAATATTTTTTCAATATGAGGTCTGCTCCAGTGTACTTTACATGACACTTTATAATTAGTGGTACTTGAGAATTTGGCAGTTTTAAAAATTCATACAACATTCTTAGTTACAATTTATAAATGATTTTAAAGTATAATTAACATTCATCTTTACAAGTTATATGCAAACAAATATGCAAATTCAGAAATAAATATGCAAACATATAAAATGTTTTTGAATTAAGTAGTCCTTAACATTTTTAATGAAATCAATATTTTATTCATATTTTGCACACAATTTTGAGTACTTACTGATTTGAGGGGGTCTACGGCATATAGGCTTTTGCATATTGCAACCTTTAACTACCAGCAACAGGAGGAAATGAGAATGAATTCATTTTTGTGGTTAAAATACGAAAGGACGATTTAGCAGACAAACCTAATAGGTGCTGTTGACTGGATTACTGATGCAACTAAAATGGTCTTTCTGCTCCTTGAACTCGTAACCTTACAAGGAACCTCTCCTTTTTCAGATGACACAAAACCTGTTGGGATCTCAAGAAGATAAAGTTGAGGACATCAACAAAGTGCCCATTAAACTTCTTGGGTTGGTGGTTAATAGAGGCTAATAAACTGACTTGTTCTCTATGGATTTTTGATGTATTAAAGCCTGAAAGGAGAAGAATGCAGGGGGCAGTATGAGATGAACAAAGGATTATTGGAAAATGCACTTTCAATGGAGAAGTCACTAAATAAGAGTAGAGATTCAGTAAGTTGCTTATGATTTTAAAGAAAATCTATTCAAAACGTTAACCGACTCAAAATTTTAGTTTGCACATTCAACAAACACTCATCTTTAAGGCCTGGCTTCAGTTGTCACTCTTCAAGGCAGATTTCTCACTACCAGGATCTTCCTTCTTTGAATTTTTACTGCATTCTAAGTCAATCAGGTGCAGGTTTTTCTACCCTCATTCTGGGCGAGGACTAGACCTGGTGCTACTGGGGGTACAAAGAAGGAGAAGACTTAATAAGTTAGCATCACACAGTTTAGGTCTAAAATGTTCTTCAATTTTTACCATGCTTTATGATTATTTTTTAAATGGCAAATTTCTTGAAGGAAAAGAACATCATTTGTATAAAAAATGGTAAAAGGATTTATTTTGAATGGCTACTCTGATGAATGGGTATGTAAAGAGGGATTCTGAGTTTGTGTCAGTATCGAACCAACACTGCCATGTTTTTGTCATCCTTGCTCAACTTAGAATCTTTTTTTAGTAGTAGCATTTCTTTTATTAGAGAATGAGAGCTTTATGATCCATTTAATTTCCCTTTTTTTAGCTGCCAGAAACTCAGGGGAAAGTTCTAATATAATTTTCTTTATCTCTTTATTACTCAATTTTTTTCTTTTATTTTGTGGACTATGTTACTGTATTCTAATGTGTTTTAAACAGCCAGTTGCTTTAAATCTTTTTGAAAAAAAATGGATAATTACATATTCTTCTTTCTGTAAACTTTATGGTGCCTAGCATAGGTCCAGGACCCCAAAGGAAGCATAGAATAGATACACTTTGATTGCATGGAGAACACTGAACTTGATGCTATCGGGGTCTCATATGGTAAATGCATAATGATGTATGAATGAGTGAGTGAATAAATGAATGAGTTCAGAGGGAATTCAAAGCATGAGAAGGATCATGATGGGATGTGATTTATCAGGGAAGGCATGGGACTGGAGATGAATCTTGGCTAATACCTTTAAAAAAGGCATAGACTGAAGATTGGAATAGTAGGAAATAGCTTGGTGGAGAATAAAGGTTTAGGAGGAATTTACAATGACAGGAGCCATAATGCAATAATATTGGACTCTTCTTACATGGGCCTATTTGCTTGGGTGGAATGTAAGATTTCAGAGATAAAAACTTAAAAATAAAAATTCATTCGGGACACATTAATGTAGTCATCCAGACAGAATTTCCAGGGTGCTTTTATGTTGTTTGTTGATGAAGATAATCCTGCCACCTACATTTATTTCAAATTCAGAAACAAAAGACACAAGATGTGATGATTTAAACTTGTTGATTTAGGGCAAAATTTTTCATCTACATGCCTCACAAATTAATCCCTTCATAGAATCAGAACACGAAGTTGAAATTCTGATTTTCTGCAAACTGCTCCATAATGTCTGTTGGGGACTGGCTTTATTTGCTGCTGTACGATAGTCTTAGGTAAACAATATATGGTTATAGCCATGTGCATCGGGGTAGGCTTCAACATATTTACTATGCAACTTAAACATTAAAAAGCCAGATCTGCTGCACTTAGCAAAATAACTAAATTTCATTCAGTGTAAAACAAACCCCTACCATCTTTTTGTGAAGTAACCTTGGTCTTTACAGACCATCCCTACCCAATCAGTCACTTCCATATGCCTCTCCTTCTTCCTTTATTCTAGGTTTTTTTTCTCAACATTTTGTTTCTCTGGGCTGAATTTCATCTCAGTTGATTGCCCAATTCACTTTTCATTCAGTCATAATTGTTTTTTGAATTGTCTTAAATTCTCAAATGGATTATGACAATTTGAAAATTAACAATGGTGCCTTAATTGCATGGGGCTGTGTGATCCACAAAACCCTGTTGGCTGATGTTTTTCTCCCCACCTGTAATTTTTTTTTAATCAAATGTGAAAAGGTAGAAGCACACACACGAGCAGAAAATAGATAGGGTTGTGATTGACAAAAATTCTCGATCTTCCAATATTTGGAAATCAACCACAGATAACTTCAAAACTATTTTAATTCAGAAACAGATAAAAGATAGTTCAATCAGGTTTTCTTTTTTTTAAACTCAGTTTCTTTCTCTCATGGAAGTGGGAACATACACAGGCCGGACAGCATTTTCTGTGTGTGTATGGAAATTAAAATCAGAAAAATATAATTATTCTTTAATTATCTGACTTCAGCTGGGCTCTCAATGCAACTTAGCAATCCTCTTACTTGTCCCTGGTTGGCTTCCTTTAGTATTCCTCATGAGGCAGCTGTTCTCAACCTTTAAACTTGTGTTATTCTTCTCATTCACAGCCTTTAGCCCTGCTTCATAATTTACAGAGAATATAGCAGTTTCTAAGTAGTCTCCTTGGACTTTCCATGCTTCTACCTGCAGACTCACCTACAGAAGCACACGTATTTTAGCCATTTCTCCCTCAGTCTTGAGTGAAGAGGGTTTTACCTTCCTTCTGATACTAACCTTTCGGATGCATTCGATTCCATCTTCTCTGGCCTCTCCTCTACACGTCAGTCTCTTTCTTTCCCTCTCCCCTGGTTCCCTCTCTTCAGCCTATGGACACGATCACCATCTACTACTACCTTAACCTCCCCCACCTCCCTTCTTGTCTTGTCCACACTTGGCCCTTTGTGTGCAGCCAACTCTCTTTTCCACCTGCAGCTCCCCCTCTGAATTCACTGGACACTGGGGATTAGGTGCAAAGGCCACACCTATCTCAGGTAATCACCTGGGAGCTCTTGCCCACTTGTTCTCCCTTCCTAGCTCATCATCCCCATCTGCTATTTCCTTGTTTTTAACCCTGCCTTTAGAGAACTGTTTCTGTGTCCTCAAATTTTAATCTTCTGTGTTTCCCTGGTTGTAGCTCCCATGTACCTGGGTCCTAATCATATCTGGTGGGCCGAAGTTTGGCCTTTTTTTTTTTTTTTTTACCACAGAAAGGGGTCTCAGACATTCTCCTGAACTCTGAAGCACTTTGATAACACTGTCTCAACTTCCTCAGCCCCCACTCTCTTCTCATCCCATTGAACTACCTGATCTTGCTAAGATTACTGATGACTTCCCTATTGCTAAATCTAACGCCTGTTTCCAATTTTCAACACTTTCTCAGTTTGTTTGTTTGTTTTTGTTTGTTTATTTATTTATTTTTTAGGTAATTTCTAGCCCAACATGGGGCTCAAACTCACAACCCTGAGATCAAGAGTCGCTTTTTCTTTTGACTGAACCAGCCACCATCCCCAACATTTTCTCAGCTTTTAACACTGTTGACTCTTTTGACTTCTTGACACTTGCATTGGCTTCCAGAATGCCTATCAGTATACCTGTCTTTACTGAATGCCTACTGCTCTAATTTTTGAGATATAAAGGGGAGTAATATGTGGTCTCTGGCCCCAAGGATATTACACTGTAGAGGAGAAGAAAGACAAGTAAACAGGCAAGTACAAATCAGGAAGGAAAGTCTGTGCATGAAAGTGTACTCATTTCTGGGCCTGAAGGGCTGAAGAGGACTTCAAGCCTGAACTGAGGCTTGAGGAATGGCAGAAGCTACCTAGGTAGGATGGGGCCAAGGATAAGAGTCCCAAGTTCCAAAGAAGAGAGAACATGAATGTTCAGATAACTTCAATGTTTGGTGTCATTGGAGCAGAAGGTTTGGTGAGTGTGTTGTAAGAAATAGAGCTGGACAGGGCAGGGGCCAGGTCATGGAAGGCCATGTGAGCCATTTTAAAGAGTTTGGAAATTATGTAAAGACAATAAGAGGCTATTGAAAAATAGTACAGAGAAGAGTGAAATGATCTGAGTCACACTTTAGAAGTAACACTCTAGTCTCTGAGTAGATAATGAGTTGAGTGATGGTGGAGGGATGGCAGGAGGCCGGTTTACAGGCTGTGGCAGAAATCTAGCCCCAGATGGCCAGGTTGCAGGGAAGTGGTAATTTGGACAGCAAAAGGTAAAAACTGTGATGGATTCAAGTGGTATTAAGGAGAAATAATGGAAAAGGCTTGACAATTGATTAAATTATCCTAATTGTCTTCAGTTCCTTGCTATCTCACCATGGCACTTTTACCTATAGGAACTATAGCATTTCTCACTTTTAATTTTATTTTTCTATTACTTACTGGATCTATTACTAGGACTCTGTCTGATTAATCTCAATCTCCTTTGCAATGCATGATTCCTTGTGGATAGCAGGTAAAAAATAAACGCTGGTTGAGTGACTCAACTTCCCTGAGTAATGTTCAATGTTAATTTCTAGGATACATCTCTGCCAGACTTTCACCTCTACCCCTGCCCCTCTCCCACACATTATACAAACAATAGAGGAGACTGCTTTATCTAAGTTTAAAAAGTTGCAAATCAAACTTTCTTTTACATTTACACTCTTTATAAATGTTTATTTTTAATAATGTGAAGGCAAATACTCTGTTGTCCTTTTATTTGCTTTCTATTGTGGATGTTAAAATTACCACAAACACAGAGATGCAAAACCACACAATTTTTTTTTTTATCTCTGTACATTAGAAGTCCAGATAGGCTCAACTGGGTTTTATGCTCTGGGTATTACAAAGCTGAAACCAAGATTTCAGCTAAGCTGGACTTCTATGTGGAAACTCTGGAAGAAATTCACTTCCAAGCTCTTTGGGTTGTTGGCCAATTTCAGTTCCTTGCAGTTGTAGGACTGAGGTCTTGGTTTCCTTGCTGGCTGTCAGCAGGGGCTGCTATGGTTGCTGACAGCCACCCTCCATTCCTTTTTTTATGGCCCTTCCATCTTCAAACTGGCAATGCCAGCAATGGTCAATCAGGTCTTTCTTTTTTATTTTTTTCCCCAGTTTTATTGAGGTATAATTGACAAATAAAATGATAAGATGTTTACACTTTGATGATTTTATGTACCTATTAATATATATTGATATATATTTTAATATTTCAATATATTTCAATATTTAATATTTTCTACATTTTTATTTTATTAGTATTATTTTTAAATGTTTATTCATTTTAGAGAGGGAGAGAGAGAGAGGCAGAGAGAAAGGTAGATGCAGAAACCGAAGCAGGCTCCAGGCTTTGAGCTATCAGCACAGAGCCCCATGTGGGGCCTGAACTCACAAACCGAGAGATCATGACCTGAGCCAAAGTCAGACGTTTAACCAACTGAGCCACCCAGGCGCCCCTGTACATTTTAATTTTTAATTCATTTTATATTTTTGTATATTTTATATTTTTATATAATTTTGTATTTTATATATTATATAAATAATTTTATATTTGTATATACTATATAAAAATAAATGTATATGTTGTGAAATAATTCCCCCCATTGAGTTAATACACATCGATTATATCACTTTTTTTTTTGGTGAGAATATCTTGGTTCTATTCTCTTAGCACATGCACATTTCTATTATACAATACAGTGTTTTCAGCTATAGTCGCCATGTTATACATTAGATCCTCAGACCTTATTCATTTTCTAGCTGTACTTTGAGAACAAAGGAGTAAAATGGCAAAAGAAGGAGAGAAAGGGCGTGGTCATCTCTTTTCATATGGATCACCATGCTCAGAGAGCTTTCCATACTGATTTTCCTTTCTTCAAAAAGCAGCCTTGAATTCTGGAGGGCTCAAGGAGAGATTCCAAAGAAGGGTTAGCATTTACCAGTTTCACTCATCAGGGTTATAGGCCTACAGAGGTATATAGGGTTGGAAAATTACTCTACTTAAACACTAGTGACTTTTTATTTTTCAAAAGGTTTGGCAAAAAGAAAGGGGAAAATCACAAACAATAGTCTAAGGAGAAAGTTTCAAGGATGACTTTAAATATTCAGCTGGCAAAGATCCAGTTCGTTAAATGGCATATTGGGTACATGACTGGTGACACAAACAGTTAATAGTTCTTTGCTTTTGTGTTCTCACCCTGTTTGGTGTAACTAAGGCCCCTGATGAGTTCCCAAACAATATCAAGGTGTGAATACAAATTGCCAATCTTGAAAAATCAGTTTGACAATCAAATAAAGCAAATTCCTGACTTTGTCTTTTTTGACACAAAGCAAAGAATGTCCAATGCCATTGAGCTTGTTTGAGAATAAAGATGAGGAAATTGTCAGTCATTAGGTGCAGCACTAGCAAATGAAAATAATGCTTGAGAGGCCATTTATTACCAATTCAATTTAGCTTTATTTGCAGATATAAACATGTTGTGAGTGTTTCTCCATTTCTTCTTCTTCTTCATTTTTTTTTTAAGAAAAACAAACACAAAAACAAAGAAATCCACAACACCTACTGTTATAAGGAGGAGAAAACATTTGTAGCCATGAAGATACTGAGAAAAGGCAACAAATAAATTCATATTTTTGAAACCAGGAATCTTTCTGATGACTGTAGGAAAGGGCAGACATAGAAATAAAACATGACATGCTTCGTGATGAGGATCTAACCCTGGGTCCGTATTACCCCCAGATCTGATAAGCACGAAGAACAACTTGCCACTTCAGCCTTGAATCATTTACTATATGAACTTAGGCAAGTTTCTTACGTTCTTTGAACCCTTAATTAAAAAAAAATGACAAAAAATAAAACCCATTTTTTAGAATAGTTACACATATGAAATCAGGTGTCAAATGCTTATTCCATATAATAAATGGAAGCTATTATTGCTATTATTATTGCTTTTGTATAGAATAGCATTTCTATGTACTTCTCAAACTCTCCCCCAAAAGCTTAAAATGCTTTGGTACATTTATTATTAACTTCAATGCACAGATTGAGAAGTTGGGCAAAATATACAGAACATTGATCCTAAGACACACAGGTGAGAAAATGCCAGGTGTTGTCTTCTTAATCTGTACTTGCAATGCCCTGAAAAGTTCTGAGATGGCCTTAGTGATACATCTTACACTCATGTCAAACATTCTGTTGACATCAGTAGGACTTTTAACTCATGTAAAATGCCCTGACTCAGGCTCTTGGACATGTGTAGCAGACAGGAAGCATTCCAAAAGTGCCCAAGAATCAAGAGGTGTCAAGTACCCACCAAGAAAGCAAACATCTCTGGGTGCCCATTAGCTGCAATAAACAGTGCATTTGGCAGTGTGAGTTTGACATGGATGTGTAAAATAGATTGCCAAACTATTTTTCTTCCATATAAAATGTCAGTGAAAGACAAAAGAGGGGGCTGGTAGTCCCATTATTGGATGATTGTGTAATATTGTATGATGAGGATGGGCCATCTGATATTCAACATAGAGACAGCACTTTGGCAGAGGATACGACATTTTTTGACCAACCTTCTAAGCATTGGCTTACAGAAAGCCAGTCCTGTGACTTATGGTCCCATTCTGGAGTAAAGAGCCATTGCAGGCTGCCGTGTATATAGGTATAAATATTTCTGAGGGCAACTTACTTTAGCAAACTATTAAAAAACACTCTCCTTGGAATATTTCTTTTAAACTAGGGCATTAAGACTGTCTAAAACATATTAATTCAATATCTCTTGATCGGTCTTAAAAAAAAACTGTTTCAAATCAATGTCCTTTTATTTTTATCTTCACGTTTAATTTCATTTACATATGACTAAGTCTGTTTCCTTTTGGTAAATTCAGTTTGCTAGAGTTTGGCCCCCAACCCAGAAAGAATGGCACTCTCTGAGGTAGGGCTGCCAAGTAGGGTAAGCGGCATTGCAAGTCAATTTGATCTCTGTACTTTTCAAACTTCTCAGATGTGATCACTGACATTTGGCCTGATGAAGGAAACCCTGGGGACTGGAAAAACACCAAGCTTGCTACTGTCCTGACATGCAAAATGTCTCATAAGCCGTCTTTATCTTTCATGGCTGTGGTGGTCTGGATAAATTAGACCAAATTGAGCTAACTACTGTCCTTGGCTACACTCACATAGCTGTTTTCAAAAGCTAATAGGAGCTGTGTGTGCACATCCAAGGACAGAATTTGGCCCCTTTTGTCTTTGCACAAACAGTCGCTTTAGTTGAGATGATTATTCAGATGATTCTGAGTGACTGTTTCATAAGCAGTGCTTTTGCACAGTTTAAATCTCTTTTCACTTTGTTCTTCAGTCAAGACATTTATGAATATGAAAACATGTGATTCAAAATCTTCAGTTTCCTGAAAAATAAAAATCTGTCTGATAAACCTGTGAGTATTGCAAATGAACAGGAAATGAGGCAAAGCAAGTCACATAGATGGTGGCAGAAACAGAAGCAACACTAGGGAAAAGTGCTAACATTCATTAATGGTAGCAATCTGATTAAAATGTTTATAGCACATTGATCCTTGGTCCCTCAAAAGGCTAATCTGTCATTTTCAAGGAAAATATAGACCATCAAATATATTTATTTATTCAGATGCAAAAAAAAAAAACCCCTGAAATTAACACATAATACAGCTCTTTCCTTCTCAGAAATATATTACATAAATCTCACTTTTTTCCAAAGGCCAAATCATTTGAAAAAGAAGAGAACTAGGCTGATAGAAAAGTTTTTATTACTACAAATTGCAACCTTGGGTCATCTTTGAATTTCTTTCTAGAAAATCACACATAGAACCAGGGCCTTAAGGTTTTGGAAGGGACTTCTTGCATAAATCAATATAAGATATAAATAATGTGAAAGATAACCTAGAATTTTTTGACTCTTTGAGGCACTTACAAGGGTTAGCTCATTTCTTTTGTGCTTTGAGCAAATCTCTTTATTTATGGTTTCTTTTTGCCCTTTCTCTGAAGATGATCAATTTAAGAATGTATTTAGTTATATATTAGAACAGGACTTCCAAAACTCATAATTATGTACACTATCCATGCTTTTACCAAGAATGGCATGTTAATTATTTTCACTTTACGCAGCATTAATAATTTATGCAAAAATAATCCCACTGATTTTTTTGAGTGGTTGATAATTTGTCTAAAATAGTGGATTATTATTATTATTATTTTTTTTTTACTACCTGCCAATGTGAACAGATTCCAGGTCTTTGAGACCCATCTTATCTCTGCTTGAAACATTTTGAATACCAACTCCAAAAACTCGACATTAATAAAACATTAAAGTTCCAACTTAAGCCCATAAAAGTCAAGAAATCCAGAGTTAAGGTCGACCCAGCTCTCTTAACTCTGTGCTCCTGCATGTATGCATGGGTGATGGGACAGCAGTGCAGGCTGTTGCTTAAATCAGTCTTCCTGCATAATCTGAAAATGTAATTGAATTAGTGTATAAAGTATTTACATACCCTGCAGTGGAGAGCCCCACACACTATATTATCCACATCCCCTCTCTGGGTCCTCATTTTAACTCCTCACTGCAGTGTTCCTGCGAGGCTTCCTCAAACATTCAGAAATTGGACTTGCAAATACAATTTCCCTTCTTTTACGAGGCTTCAAGATGAGTGATGCACACTCAGCTTTCCCAGTTGCCTTTCAGCTTCTGGCCAGACAGATAGAGTTTAGGTAACATTCTGCCTTTTGGTTAACATCCTCAGGGCTTTCTAGCTATTAGACAATGCCATTCTGTGGTTAAGGATTATTTTATGCTCAAATCCAACCAGATGCAGAACAGGTGCCATATTAATATGAAAATGAGAAACATTAGGTGGAGTTTAGGAACATATAGTTGGATACCAGGGTTTTAGGGAGGTTTTTAAAGACTTTGGTTTTAGACAGACCCATGTTCCAACAGAGTCCTTGTTTTACCACCTAACTGTTACTTAAACTTTCCAAGCCTCTGTTTTCTCCTCTATAAAATGGGGGGCAGGGGTAACACTAGTCTTGATTTCTAAGATTCAAGAAGACTGTGAAGATTTGAAGAGATGATGTGTATAATGTGCATGAGGTGTAGTAAGCACTTCATTTAAATGGTGGCTGTAATTATTGTCCCTCATTTTGGTAGGAAATAATAATAGCATATTGTTTCAATTCATTCCCTTTTCTTCATCTCTCATTGAATGCGAGATGGGGGCCCCAAAGAGAATTTGTATGTTCAGAAATGTGAAAGATGAAATTTAACAATACGCATAAAAAGATGCTCATCCTCAGCCATGATTCAAAAAAAGTACAATGATACCATTTTCCATCGTTCAGATTGTCAAAGACAAAAACAAATGGTAATATCCTATATTTGGTATGGGGAAACAGGCTTTATTATACACTGCCACTGGTATAAACTGGTATACCATTCTGACAGGCAGTCTGGTAACGTATATAAAAAATTTAAGACATGCATCTTGTTTGACTCAGCAATTCTACTACTAAACATTTATCTTAGGGAAATAATCACATGAATTTTCAAGAATATTCATAAAAGCCTTATTGAAAAATTGGAGAGAACTGAAATGTTAATATGGAACTGTTAAAATAAATTATGGTGCAATCATACAATGGGATACTACGTAACCATTAAGAATGAATGAATTTTACATGCAATAGGTTTGATTGAGTACTCATAACTTGCAGGGCAGATATTTGAAATGCTTCTATTTTTTTTGCCATAGCTGTTACCACTACTCTATGTGGAACCTCCTTTCTTTCTGAGCAGTGGGTTTCCTTAACCACGTTCTGTTTGTTCAGACCAAAGGCCAACTTCTTGGGCCTGTGACCTCTGCAGTCATACAAGCCTGACACTCAGAAGTTCCTGAACTTGGTTTAATACTTGACTGTAGCTGTCTTGGAAATCTTAAGAATTTTATTTAGTTATTTTTTAAAGGCTTATTTATTTTTGAGAGAGAGAGAGAGAGAGAGACAGAGCAAGTGGGTTGGGGTAGAGAAAGTGGGAGACAGAGGATCCGAAGCAGGCTCCACGCTGACAGCAGACAGCCCGACGTGGGGCTCAAACTCAAGAACTGTGAGGTCATGACCTGAGTTGAAGTCAGATGCTCAACTGACTGAGCCATCCAGGCACCCCAAGAATTTTATTTTTGAATTTGTGTTTTATAAGTGAGATTTGGTAAGAGAATGGAGCATGTGCATGAGCAGAAAAGACAAATGCAGTAAGTGTGCCTGGCATCCTTTCCCACTTCCCATTTTTCCCACCCTTTACCATTTACACATAGCATTCCCAATGCCCCTGAGCATAGAATTCTAGTTAATTCATCATGTGTGGGAGTTTAAGGAGATTCAAGTGAGTATAAGGTAAGGGATTTCCATCTCCAGGTGAGCAGATGGGGGCCCTGATGGCTCCAAGAGGCCATGTGTTCCATGCAAACCAAAACTTGCTTTGAATGCAGAAAGAAGTAATGGTGTTCTGAGAACCGTGAACGACTGAGAAACCCTACCATATCCTTTCATGCTTGTCTTACGTCTGTGTATTTGCTAACCACTTGTGCCAAAAATGATGGCATAGAAGTACAGGGATGGCATAGAAGTACAGAGAGAAACACATAATTACATTTCCTTTAAGTCTTTCCTAACTCATCCGTAAGCTGCAGGTAGACAGTGTTGTAGAAGGTGCACCTATCAAGAGGTGAAATTAAAGCAATTGAGTTTGTTTCCACTGTTCTGCCTAAGAATGAAATCTGTGTGTAGGTAGGAGCTGCAAAATACCAGTTGTACAATTTTGGTAATCCATACAGGAGTTAAGAGCTTTGTATCTGCATTCAAAACTGATACAGAAAATATAAATATGAATAGTTATATCCATGCTAATTGAATTTTTAATTTTTCTTTACTTAAAACAATATCATGTAGTAAAAAACAAACACCATGATCAGTTGACAGGAAGAAGGTAGAAGAGCAAAAATAGTGTTATATTTTAGTACCATTAATGCCACTTTTTTCTTTTTAGGATTTTTTGAATATGGATCCCATATTTTCATGGCGAACTGAATCCCACAAATTTTGTAGCCTGCTCTGATGCTTTTGGTGAAAGAAGCAAATGTATTGGGGGTGTTTGTTGCTTTTGTTTATTAGCACTTATTTACTTTTCTGTCAACAGCCCATGATTTTCTGGAGGCATCCACTCTCTGTCCATGTGAACAGGAAGGAGTTGACTTCACAATTGGCTCCAGGGGTTTGTGCGATACTCAATCTTGGTCAATTAGAGCATTTCATTTTCCTGGGTATATTGATTGGTTTGAGGTGATCGTTTGAGCTATGTTGATCCATACAGATCATAAGACTTGTGTAAGAAATAGTAGGAATGGATTTTCCACCTTTTGTTGCTAGAATTTAATCTGAGGACAGGTAAGCCTGGAGCTGTTTGTGGACATGATATGGACCCCAAGAACACTACCAACATGAAGAATGGCAAAGGTGAGAGACAAATAGAAACCAAGTCCTGGTAATATCATTTGAGTCCCTGGATCAAGCTATGCCTGAAACTACCAGGATTCTTTAAGTGATGTGAGACTTTTTTTTGTGCTTAAGATAGCATGCATTAGATTTTGTCTCTTGGAACAGAGTTCTGGCAGAGGATGTACACTATACACTCATTAGTGATTGTGCATAACAGATATCTCTAAAAATATATACCAGACTGGTAACAGTGGATATCCCAGTCAGAGAAAATTATGAAGAGGCCTCTTATTAACAACTTTGTATTTCTCTGGTGTTAGGTTTCTGGAAAGTAGGCATTTATTACTTTAAGAAGCAAAGGCAAAGAAGGTGTTTCCATTTTGAAAAAAAAAGGTCAATGCTGCATAATCTTAATGTAATAATTTCTCATATGGACACAAAAGCAGATGTCGTAAAGTAGATCTCACATGGATTATTCAGTAACAGGAGCTGGTGTTCCCATGCTAACTTCTATGCAGAATAACATGGGCATGCAGGGCAGGCACAGAGTCATAACACAAGACTTTTACCAGCATTTTCACTGGTCAGTGCCATGTAATGTAATTATATTGCCGAAAACAGCAAATAGGAGAAGATGAATGAGTTGGGCCTTACTAACTTGCCTAGAGGTGAAAAATTTAATTCTCAAGTAGGTAAGTTTTTGTCTTACTGTGTTCTAATGCATGCCTATGTGTCTAGAAAAAGAAAATTTGGGTTTGAAGCAGTATCACAAGAGGGCATTGAAAGGCAGAAAGGAGGAAAGTCAAGCAGCTAAGGAAGGTTAGAGCAGCCTCATGGAGAGCTAAGAACCCTGCAGAAATACTTTCACTAGCCCAGGGTTCTGCCAGGTGCAATTGCTCTACCACATTGAAGGGATGCAGTGACAGTGTTTTATGCGTATCATTGTGCTCAGGGCTCGCGCAGACACCAGCCCCATTGGGAGGGCCTGGGAGTAAGGACCCGGTTTACCCAGCATCCTGTGCAGAGGTGTGCATGGTCAGGCCCGCCTATGCCCCTGGTGGGGTGTCCTCCAGTCCAGGACTCCATCTTCTGCTCATGATCACAGCCCTCCTCTTCCCTGCACAGATATTCCTTTTCCCTCCAAACTGGAACACACACAGGCATCCTCCCCAACCAATTGTGTAATCTAGGAAAATTGGTTTCCAACGGTCTTGACGATGAAGATTTGTGTCGTTCCTTTCAGTTGGACATTGCTTTTGAATGTGTATGTATGAAAGCATGACTGTCATCCTTCATTTGTATTCAGTAGTCAGGTAGTTTCTTGGGCACTTGCTTTAACAGGGTGAGAGTCTAAGGACACTGGCTGCGGTCAAGAGGAAAACAAGTGAGGAGCTGGGCCTCCCGGTGGCAGCCTTGGCTCCTGCGCCATTTTGCTGGTGCTGACCTTTGGGATTGCTTGTCACGGTGCTGGGAGGGCAAACGCTATTTAGTTATCACTAGATTTGTTTGTTTTTAAAGTAATACGAACATCAGGTAAAATGTTCAAATGGAACAAAATAGAACCCAGTGAAAAGTAATTCTTCCTGCCACCCCAGCCCTCTTCTTCCATCCCCAGAGGCCGGCACTGCTGGCTGGTGCATTCTTCTGGACAGCCTGGGCCCATTTATGCATGCCTGCCTCGTTCTTCACCTTGGCTTTACCTTGGCTTTGACCTGTTAAATAAGGTCCTAAACTGCAATGAGAAGATGATACTCGGCTCTGCACTTTAGCATTCTTTCCTTGAGCAAAACAATGAATAAAGACACACATACAAGGGCTTGAAAGTCCTCACTCTGGATAGGTGATTAACTCCTGTACCTGTTTTTCACACCTTCTCTTGGCATAAGGCCGAGCAGGTGACTAGTACATTCTCTATTTCTGCAGCATGCGATATTTCCAATTCACTGCAAAACAAAGTTCAAGCTGCTAAAAAAGCTAGTTTTTAATTACCTTGAATTACAAGTTGCAAGGAGGCAGCCTGACAGCTCTCATCAATGAGATCAGTAAGCTGTGAAGACAAGTGGCCAGATATGTCTTGTCATTAATATATACAGTGTGATCAGATGCCATCATAATTGTTATTATTACAGGATCATAAAGATTTAAAGTAACAGAAAAAGCAAGCATCTTTGAAAGGTCAGCCAAAGAAACACTGAGCTCATCAATAAAACAGTGGTGCAAAGAGAGATGAGTATTTAAAAGGAATTCTTATGAAAATCAAGTAAGCAGAAACTTTTAACAATAATGTGGGCAAATGAGGTCCTAGTAGATTACTTTGCATTGGACTAAATTTTGAAATAAACACTAGCAATGATTTTCCAATACTTGTCAGTAGCACTGGCTAAGAATATAAATTGGCTTTCTCAGGTGACTGTGTGTATTTGACTAAATTTTCATGACTGAGGTTTTATAATTTTAAACCATGGAAACCATGTAATTTTAAAGTTACTGAAGAAATAAGTTTTCTACATAAAGCAATAACAATGCATTTTCCTTTAAAAAAGTGCACGCGCGCGTGTGTGTGTGAGCGTGCACGTGTACTTTCTGCACACTTTGCCCACAGATCATCACGAGGAGGGCTTTCAAGAGGATCTTTTTCTTGCTGTAGTGTCAGATCTTAAAATAAGATTTAAGGGCTGGAAAGTCTGATTGAGTGGGACTGAGATGTGATTTCTAGTAGGAGCGCTCGCCAGAGCATGGAGAACAGAAAATTCTATTTCTGTATGTTGGAGGTTAGATGTTTTTGGACATGTTTTAATCCAGCCTTTTCTTTTGAAATCAAATATATGCTGTAACTATCTTGAGATGTGTAGTTGCTTATTAGAGTTAATGGATTGTTCATCCTCTTTGTCCTTGAGATAATCCTAAGTATGTGCATAAAACTGAGATCATGTTGCCCATAAAAACCAATCAGCCTGGAGTTGGTCCACAACGTGCTGAACACTCACTAGAGCAGATGGAAAAGATAATGTTTAATAAAGAGTTAGAGGATTAGGTGGTACAAAACAAGCTAAGGGAAAGGGACACTTTTATTTCAGGCGAACCTCTGTGACACTTCTTGCACCCCAAGACAGATTAAAATGATCCCAGGGCCATGACATTCAGCTACTTCCTCCTCCCCCCCCCCCCCCCCATCGCTGACCCTGCATACATTGTCAGCTTTCTGCCCTGCCAGCATCAGCACCAACATCTGTGAATAACTCAACAGATAGTTTTTCAGGTTTATCAAGATGTATGAAGTGAGTCATTCGCAAATTAATATACATATGAGGAAATGACAGAAATCTGCTAAATATGTTTGTATTTGAACAACTGATACATCTGAGCTTGATTTAGGAGGGGATGTGTATCAGCTTACAGAAATGACAGTTAAAAAGATAACTGTCACACTGTTTACTGATGAGGTTTCTATTTGTCTTAATGTTTAGACGTTAAATGAAAAACGGATTGTGGATTACAGCCTAAGCGTTTTTTTTTTTTTTTTTTTTTAAATTTTTTTTTTTTTTTCAACGTTTTTTATTTTATTTTTGGGACAGAGAGAGACAGAGCATGAACGGGGGAGGGGCAGAGAGAGAGGGAGACACAGAATCGGAAACAGGCTCCGAGCCATCAGCCCAGAGCCTGACGCGGGGCTCGAACTCACGGACCGCGAGATCGTGACCTGGCTGAAGTCGGACGCTTAACCGACTGCGCCACCCAGGCGCCCCACAGCCTAAGCGTTTTTGAGGCTGAGTTTAACATAACAACTTGTGGCCAATGGAGGTAGCACTAAAGGTAGAACCAACTAGTCGGAAGTCCTCTGGTGAGGTAAGGTGGTGAGGCCTTTGACAGCTTAAGTACAACCTCATTTATTTTTTACCATGTTTGCTGAAAAAATTAAATATAGGCTGGAGAGGTGGATTGAAGTACTGTTTTTGACTTGCTGGTCTGGGGTCTGGCGTTCATGCAGAAGGGCCAGAGGTTCCAAATGGCAGCCATAGGCCTCGGAAAGCACTTTGGTTTGTGACCCTGCTGAGGAACAGGATCATTCAGGTGGCTCATCACCGCTCCTGCTCTGTCCTTTGTTCCAGGCCTTGGGCTGTGCCCTTTGCTCTTCAGCTTAGTTTACAACAGACGTCAAGAAGCACTTCTCAATTTAGCTTCTTGTGGTCTCAGCTCTAACAGCCTGAAGGAAGTTGCCAAACAAATGTAACCTCTCCTGCTGGCCGAGCTCTCCCACCTGTGTTCGCAGCGAGCTGGCTGTTTGGCAGTGCACTTACACACCATGGAAATGTGCTCTGGGATGTGTTAAGTGGAATTGGGGAATATTTCAAACCATTTCTTAAATAATAGAATTGAAATGTTGTGCTGCTGAAGTGGCCTGAGATGGAAACTTCTGAGTGAAAAGTTAGATCCTGATTTTTCTTGAAGACAAAATGGAGCCCTGGGGTGTGTGGTTTTCAGGCTTTCTCTATTTGTTAATTTTGGAAATGGACTTTTCACGGTTTTTCTTCCCTTTTGTGTTAAGCCTTTGGTTTTGCTTCTACATGCAACTCTGGCTAGAAAATTTGGGATTGTTTTTTTTTGTTTGTTTGTTTTACCTTGATTCTAATTAATAGGCCCAGAGGTAAAGCAGCAATGGATAGAGCCATTAAGAACCATAAATAAATATATTAGCTTTTAAGTATAATCAGTGTCCCTGATGTGGTATCCAACATAAAAGAGCAGGGTACCAGGCAAAGGGTCCTGTGTTGCCAGAGATTCACAAACCCTGGATCTCAATTAAGCGGCCTGGAAAGAGAAAGATCCAGCCTGCCTGTCTCCCTCCCTCTTTCCTTCCCTCTTTCCCTCCCTCCTTTCCTTCCTTCCTTCCTTCCTTCCTTCCTTCCTTCCTTCCTTCCTCCTCTCTTTCTCTCTTTCTTTCTTTTCTTCTTGTATCTTAAGTAGATTTTTTTCTTTGAGAGAAAGAGAGAGAGAGAGAGAGAGAGAGAGAGAGAGAGAGAGAGAAAGAGAATCTTAAGCAAGCTCCGTGCCAAGTGCAGAGCCACCATGGGGCTTGATCTCACAAATGTGAGATCATGACCTGAGCAGAAATCAAGAGTCAGACACTTAACCTACTGAGCCACCCAGGTGCCCCGGATTTGTTTTTTTTAAAGCAAAGACATATAACTTTTAGAGGAGTACAAGTACACAAATATCCTGAAGGGGTAATTTTGGTCTGCTCTCCAAATCTTACTTTAAGGTCTCAGACAGTGTGTCTTAATTATGAAGGCAAATATCTCACAAAAAGACACCATAGCTTGTGATCTTTGAATAGACACACACAAAGAAGGCCAAGCTTTAGGATTCTCGGGCTCAGATAAAATATGATAACTAATCTTACAATAATAAGTATTTTTGCTGTTATAGAACAATGTTTATCAAATAGAGGACGTTCATGAGCATCTTCATGGTGTCTGCCATGACTGAGTACCAGCAGTGCTATCATTAGTATTTTTCTTGAGGGTGATTCAGCATGAGGTGTTCAGGTATTAGGGCTTAGAGGGTAGCCCCTAATGAGGACATGGGTGTACCTTTCATTCCGGTCTGGGGTTAACTCCACTTGCTTCATTTTATTCTAGGTAGGAATAGGGAAGTGACTGTCTTGGGGGACATGAGTCTGCATCTGGGAATTGTTACATAAACTGTTACATCTGAAGCAATGACTCTCCTCTGCAAGCACGCTGAGAGAAATTCCTTTATGCACTTGACCAGTTATGGAATAGCTGTTCTAATTCAGACTCCCATGTCAGAGCCAAGGACTCCAGGAAAACTTTCTGCCATGGAGCTTGAAGACTGACTGTACATCTATACATACCAATACCAGATGCCACACAGTTAGTGGAGTCCTCATTATAAATTGAGATAATTTTTAAGTTGTCATCTTCCCTCTTGGTTTTTCTGTTTGAACCAAATGCTATTGCCCAGTTTAATTTCCCAGCCCTTAGCGTGACAGGCTTTGCAAACAGGCACTGGATTTTAGAACTACAGCCTTGTAATTCTTCCACGAGCACCTCTAAAATGGAAAGTAATTTTTTTCCCATATAGTTCGGCTTCCAACCGCTCCGTGTAGGAGTTTCCTTAGAACATCCTGACCATCCTGGGTAGCCCCTTATTGGACACTTTCGGTGATGGGGCACTTACCAGTTCTTAGGCGAGTCCCCTCTGTTTCAGCAGCTCTCATTAGTGTAAAGTTTTTCTGTAGAAAACTCAGATCCGCGTCCTGTCCTCTCACCCTTTTGCCTCAGTTCTGCTCTCTAGAGCTACAAATATAGATCTCTTCCCTCTGAAATTAGAATTGCAAAATATTAAAGAGAGTTTTCTTGTTCTCCCTTTATCTTCTTTCCAAGCAAAACTTATATCACTCATTTTTCAAAAAATGTTTATTGTGTAGATACAAACACTGGGTTAGATGGAGTAGGTGACTTGGGCAACTGTTTCTCATTGACTTTGCTTACAGAGCTGGTAAGACACTGGCCAACTTCTAGATGGATGTTCTCATCCTTTGTTTCTAGAGTAAGAGCTCCTTAAGGATAGTGACCATGGCTTCTAATGAATATCCCCAGAACCTGCTATTAGACTCACAAATGGATGTCCAATAAACACTTTCTAACTCTCTTCCCTTCCTCTAAAATCAAGGCCCCTATACCTGATCACAGTGTTATTCTCTGGTTTGACTAGTGCTAACCATGGTAGAGGCATGATACTGCTTGAACTGATCCTGACATTGTGTGGGGGCTCATAAGACCTCAGTCCACATAGACTGCTATAAGATTTGGTCTCACATGTCATCTCATTTAAATGGCCTAACAGTCCCGAGAGGTAGATACTGTTATACCCAATTTTTACATGAGAAAATAGATGGAAATAAGCAAGTTAAATTGATTTAAATCACTGGTGTTCTCTAATTCCATATTCAGGACTTTTTCTTCAAAAAAAATTTTTTTTAATGTTTATTTATTTTTGGGGGGGGGGCAAGGGGCAGAGAGAGAGAGAGAGAGAGAGAGAGAGAGAGAATCCGAAGCAGGCTCTAGGCTCTGACCTGTCAGCACAGAGCTCAACTCGGGGCTTGAACTCAGGAATGAAGAGATCATGACCTGAGCCAAAGTCAGATGCTTAACCGACTAAGCCACACAGGTGCCCCTAGGACTTTTTCTAATACAGACCCTAGCTCCTAGTTCTCCATCATTTTCTAAATTTGCACCCAAGTTTTTGATCCCAGTGTAGAACTATACCTTCCTGAATTATCCTTACTAAAGATATCTTGTTAGTTCTGGCCTATACTTCTTGAGTCCTTCTGGAATCTTAACATACTTATTTTACCATCTTCACTAATCCTTTCAGTTTGTATACTTGTTACTAATATGCTGGGCTTATTCTTTTATATAACTTATTGATGAAAAATGCTCTTGGTCCCAAGGCAAAGAGAAACCTTGCTGCAGGATGACATTGAACCATCAATACTGTTTTGGGTACACTCCTTCAACTATTCTATCACATCATCCACAGTTTTCTGTTTTGGCCATAAAGATAACATGGAAGATTTTGTCAAATGAAAGTGTATTTTATTTTAAATCAGATATTTTTCTATATGAGGAGTTCTGCACTTTTCCACATAATAAGGATACTACACTTAGTTTTTTATTTGCTATCCCAGAGGGTATGATTTGGTCCACATCCCAATTTTATCTCCAAGTGAATAGTGTTTTTAAAAGAGCTATCGTCACTTATGTAAGCTTCATCATGTATTTGTCTCTCATGATATTTTTCCTTTCCTTTCTGCCTCCACATACCTTTATGTACTATATGTTATAAAGTACGGGGGCAAAGTTGTATTTAAGAGAAAAATGAAAGCCTTGATGCAAACAAATACATTTTCCCAAAAGAAACACTCATTTCAGTGTATACATGCAAAACTTTAAAACCTGATTAAAAAATGTATGAAGGAACTCTATCATGTGGAGGATGTTACTTAGGAGCTGAATTACAGGATTTGCTTGTGTCTCTTTTTCTCTTGCCCTGGGCAATCTAGTCTAATTACAAAACTTGCCTTTCATTCTGTTTAGTGTTTTTCAGCTATGCATGAGAAAAGTTAATCAAAAAATAAAATGAAAAACTGTGATGGCTAATCGAAGTTCCATAGATTTCTCTGCTGTTGCCTAGCCCATCCGTGGGGATGAACTCCAAAACGTTACCTTTAAAACATCATCAGATGTACTGTGCCTACTGGCCTCTGCTTCTTTTAAAAAAGAGAAAATTTTCCTTTAATTTCAGAAGTTTCCAAAATTAGAAATGGAAAGAAAATCATGGCTTTTCCTATCTTCATTTATCCCTTACCCACAATTCCTGGGAGGTTTTATGATCATAGAAGACACTAGACCAATAATCTCAGAGATGGGTAATCTCTTTAGAGAAGATAGAAAAAGGCGGTTTATCAGCCCCATCCTGTCCTCCTGTATGCTCTTGTAGGGGAGGAAAACACCATAAAACCTTGGTTGGCAAGC
The DNA here is from genome assembly GCF_046562875.1 of Panthera onca. Lineage (NCBI taxonomy): Eukaryota > Metazoa > Chordata > Mammalia > Carnivora > Felidae > Panthera > Panthera onca. Next base: position 146,768,752 of record NC_138346.1, read on the forward strand.
ATAATTTGTTCTGGAAACATGCTTGTAAATCCAAAGCCCTTGTATATCAAAGTGAATTTTAAGAGCCATTGGCTCAGTTGTGATCATGTGACATTTGGCATCAGGTACTCCTCGTATTGCAAGACATCGCTCCTTTATCAAGTTAAAATTTATTAGAAATGTTTGCTCATCAGGGCACCTGGGTGACTCAGTTGGTTGAGCGTCCTACTTCGGCTCAGATCATGATCGTGCAGTTGACGAGTTCGAGCCCTGCGCGGGGTTCTGTGTTGAGAGCTCAGAGCCTGGAGCCTGGTTCAGATTCTGTGTCTCCCTCTCTCTCTGCCTCTCCCCTGCTCATGCTGTGTCTCTCTCTGTCTCTCTCTGTCTCAAAAACAAAAGTAAACATTAAAAAAAATTAAAAAAAAAAGAGAAATGTTTGCTTATCTTGCAGAACACTCACAGAACAAGTTACTTGCAATCCAAGGTTTTACTGTAACTCTCTTTCCCTCTACCCATCTTAGGTGCATTGGTTGGTGCCTTGCAAATTAGACTGACAGAAGACAGATTAACAGGTAAAAAACAAACGGGTTTATTACCAAGTGCGTCTTATGTACACATGGGAGTAATCAGTAATGAATAACTCAGAGGGGTGGTTAGAACTTGGGCATTTAGCACTTAACAAAAGAACAATATGCTATACATTTTTAGTGAAGGGACAAGACTAAGGAAAAAGACTTTGAATTTCTAGGGTGGCAAATTGTGGTAAGGTTAATATATGGGGAAACGAATGGCAGATAAATTCTAGTTAATGGAGTTTATTATCTAGATTCCTCTGGTGCCCCCTCGGGGCTGAAAAGTGTCCAGAATTATCTTCAGTAATGTCTGTCCTTCCTGGTAGAGGGAAGAGTGGACCCCTTTACAAATCTGTATCCTGCTTTTAGGACAATGGTGGGGGGGGGGCAGCAGAGAAGTGTTTCTTCTTAGTTGCCTTCAGTTCAAAGTAATCCTGTGCTAAAGAGGCACTTTGCAGGGTGGCATATTTTGCTCCCCATTACTTTGAAAGGACATTGGATTAAAAGGATTGCTGATTCTTGGCCTATTTTCTTTCTGGCTTCCTTGTCTCGAACATAGATCCAAATGTCAACCACTAGAACCAATCCTGGCTGTGGTTTTGTGTGGGGTTTTTTCTCAAGGGCTGAGATGTCATTTTTGGAACATTTTAAATCCCCTCTGTGACAACACTACTGCAACCAAACACAATGTGATACAGTTAGTGCCTTTAATTAATATTGTTAACTAACCCTGATAAAATCACAGAACTGTTTCTTTGTTCTTTGGGAGATGAAAGAAAAGGTATGGAGATGGTTGAGTCTTTTTGAGAGCTCTGATTTTTTTTTAAAGGGTTGCTGGCAGCGGTAATGGATTAATGGTGAACAAAAATAGCATGTTATCAATGCAAGCTTGTGGCATTTTTGTCAGACAATAGGAGATTTCTGGATGGTGTATGTCCATTGCTCCTGTGGCCTAAACAACCCTGAGTTTCTCAGTCGTTTGAAGTGAGTGGTGTTGAGAAGCAACATATGCTTCTTCTCTTCCATGCAGAGCAATGGAATTTGGAAATATGTGCTAAATAGAAAACAGAGTTTGTCATGACAGTTTATCTCCAAGAAAGGACAACTTCCTGGGAGAGTAATAATGGTTGCTAAAACCTCACTGAGAAAAATAATTCAGTTGCCCAAATTTGGGCTGAGCTCATGCTGCAGCTGGCTTAGGAGAGTGGCAAGGTACCATTGATCTGCTTTGGAATGAGGTGTGCTTGGGAATCATGTGGATGGAGCCTCCCTTTAACTGATACTGACTATGATAAAAGAGGCCTGGGGACTTTCAGAGTAACATATACCATTCACATAACCCAGCATCGTGTAAGTCTTATGAAGTTGTTGTTGTCGTTTTTAATGCTTTTTAAACTTTCTTTCAACCTAAACAAGCATAACAACCTAAATAAAATGAAAAATATATTAGAATCTATTGAAGAAATCTGTGAATGCTTTATCAATAACAGTAATGTGACCAAAGTCCTATGCACTTGTTTGGTTTTTTTTTTTTTTGTAAATATTGAAGACCAGGCACATAAAGGCATTAAACGTGTAACTTCCTATTTTAAATCCTGGCTGAGACAAATTGGGCATTCCAAATGTTAGCCAGCAGCTGACTCAACAACTGGGAAGCCAATTGACCAAAAGTTCCGCCTTTGACTGTTTCAGGGTCATATATAGGACAGACAAAAGAATTAGAAATGTTTTAGAAAACCACCAACAATATGGAGTGAGAGGTAGAGTCTGGAGCTGCTTTGCACACCAAAAAGAGATATTTTTTAATATAACTGACATACAACATTATATTAGTCTCAGGTGTACAATATAATTATCCAGTATTTGTATATATTGCAAGATGATCACCACAATAAGTCTAGTTAACATCTGTAACCTTACATAGTTACAGAATTTTTTCTTGTGATGAGAACTTTTAAGATTTACTTTCTTAGTAGCCTTCAAATATGCGAAACAGTATTATTAATCTGGAGTCACCATGCTATATGAGATTTATTTATTTTACTACCAGAAGTCTGTGCCTTTTGACTCCCTTCACCAATTTTGGCCACCCTCCACACCACACTCCTGCCTCTGGCAACCACCAGAGAAAACCAACCATGTTTTCTCTGTATCTACAAGATTGGTTTTTTGTTTTCTTTTGCTATTGTTGTTCTTTTAGATCCTACATATGAGTGAGATTCTATGGTATTTGTCTTTCTTTGACTTATTTTGCTTAGCTTAATGACTTCAAGGTCCATCTGTGTTGCAATGGGAAGATTTCGTTATTTTGTATGGCTGAATAATATTCTACTATGGATAGTTGACCATTGAACAATGTGGGGGTTACGGACACTGCCCCCCCGATGCAGTTAAAAATTCATGTATAACTTTTAATTTCTTAAAAACTTAACCACTAATAGCCTACTGTTGACCGGAAGCCTTACTGATAACATAAATAGTCAATTAACACATATTTTGTATGTTAAATTATTACACTCTGTATTCTTACACTAAAGTGAGTTACAGAAAAGAAAATGTTATGAAGAAAATCATAAGGAAGAGAAAATACATTTACAGTTCTGTACTGTATTTATTGAAAAAAAATCTGCATATAAGTGGGCCTGATCAGTTCAAACCTGTGTTGTTTAAGGGTCAACTACATATATATATATATATATATATATATATATATATACATACATACACACACCACAGTTTCTTTACTTATCCATTGATGGACACCTAGGTTGTTTCTATGTCTTGGTTATTGTAAATAATGCTTCAGTGCACATTAAGGTGCATGTATCTTTCTGAGTTAGTGATTTTGGTTTCTTTGGATAAATACCCAGAAGTGGAATTGCTGGATCATATGATAGTTCTATTTTTAATTTTTTGAGGAACTTCCATACTGTTTTAAAGAGGCATATTTTATAATTAAGATTCAGTGAGTTGTCCAGGACTCCATCGAGGTCACTTGCTTTATTACTGTGAAAGTTTGGCCACATGAATATAAGATAATGCTAAATTACAAAATCAGCAATGCAGTGTTATGAAAAGATCACTGACTCAGGAATCAGGAGACGTGAGTCTTAGTCCCGTTTAATAATCATTAATCATAATCTTTATTTGTGTGCATTACTGTATCACTATATGTCAGGCATCTTGGAATATATTTTCTCTGGCCTGTGCAATCATGCAACCAGGAAGATATTATTATCCGATGTCCAAGCTGAAGAATCAGTTTTGGAGAGTTTAAGTGACTTTCCCAAGGTCACTAAGCTAATAAGTAGCAGAGTTAAGTTTCAAACTTGAGACTGTCTCCCGAGGCTCTGTCTCTGCTGAATGCTCCATACTCTTTTCTGCAGATTTGTCCTTCCTTCTGCCATTCCTGCTTGGAATATCCTTCTTGCTCATCTCAGCGTGTATGACTTTTGGTCATTCTTCACGCCTGACTTCATCTGCATTTTTAGGAAGGTTTCTAGGAACGCTCCCATCCACTGGTTCCTCCCCATTTTAACCTCACAGCTCTTCCTACTGCTGCTCTGGACATCTGCTTTTATCTCTGGTACATTCTGTGTAGCTTTGGCACTTCCCATTTATTGTGAATGGTGTTTTCAGTGCGACACCTGTCCTCACTCTCCTCTCTCTCATTTATACATTTGGAAGACATTAGGGGGAAAACCATTAAAATATAGAAAAATGCCATATATCCTACCACCCCAGATTAACAAAATTTACCATTTAAAATTCCTGGCTTCAAATATTTTTCTTTAAATAAAGAAATAGCACCTTACCAATCAAGTTGAATTTCACATTACACATTTTCCAATCCCATTCATCTTCTTTCTCTCCAGAAGTAACCACTAATCTGATTTTGGTACCTAACCTCTCAATCTGTGGTTTTAATTTTTGTTACATATTGTATATTTGTAAGCAATACATAATGTCATATTATAATCTTTTTTGTTGTTGTAGAGAACATAGTGCAATTATTGCATACATCTTTTGAAAATTTGCTTTTTTCACTCAATATATTTTAAAAAGTAGCCATATTGATGCATTTAAATCTAATTTATTCATTTAAATTGTAGTATTCAATTTCATGGGAATAAATGTCTCCTTTATCTAATTCTCTTTTTATGGACGTTGAGGTTCTTACAGGAAGCTATTTCAATGTATTTGTTTCTCCTTTACTATTAGACGCTGAATTCTCTGATTGAGGGACTGTGGATTATGCTTCTTTGGGCTTAGCACTGTAATTGCAACTCAATAAATGTATGCTGAATGAGTTGATGAAAATATCTGGGCAAGTGATGGTCTTCAACTTTGAGAAGGTTAACATGATTGAAAGCAGGCAGAGGGTGACTTCAAAGAAGTTGAAATTGCATTTTTCTTGTATTTATGGAGATGAAAATATAGGGTAATAAAAAGCTACTCGAAACAATACTGAATTCTGGATGGGTAAGTTAGTAAATTTTTATGATCCTAATGAAATTTGTAAAAGATTAGTAACAGAAAATATGTAAAACAATTGATTAAGCTACAAGCAAAAATGCTTAGAAATGTGCCTACGTGTATTTGTCAAGTCAGTGCTGCTTTATGGCTGGACAGCAAAAGTTCTGTATCTGCTTCTAACTAGAATGTCTCCATAATTCACCTTGGAGAAATCTAATTACCCTGGAATATTTGACCTTCAATGTGTCAACATAAACATTTTCTCAACCTGGCTTCATGGAGATATGGCAGCTGTGCTTAACAGAGATAACATTTTTCTTTAGAAATGTTAAAGGCCACGGTCTGTTTCTTCAGTTTTGTATCTTCCCTTCTGACCCACTTGCACTTTTGTTACTTTCTGATTGTTGTCTAGATGGATCACATCCAATAATGGGGAGAGAAGTGTGAGGTCAGGGGGTGGAGGTTATTGCAAGGAAGAAATGAGTCTATACTTGTGAAACCTCAGAATAATGTCTGTCACAGGGTTAGGTCTCAATAACTGTTAATTACTGCTCTTCTTTTTTATACTTTTTATAGCAGAAATATAAGGTAGCTATCTTATAGGCATTATTCTATGTCTGCCAGGATGAGTACAGAACTCTCCATGTCTCTTCAGCCCAAGATTACAATTTTTTTCTGTGAGTTCTGGTGGATGAAGGGCAAGGGTCTCCACAGTGAGGAGACATGAACTCCAAAGACTCTCTATCCATCACAGATATCAAATGATCAAGAAGGGACAGCAGGATTGGGCATTGATTGTATAATTAGAATGAAGTTGTATTAAGCTTATTATTTCACATGTAGCTTCGTGTGATGTTGGCTATTATCTGATAGCTATAAAACCAGTCTTCCCTATTCACCCATCACTCAGTGATCTATTGATTCATCATTTGTTAACGAATATAAAACACGAGGTACCGAAGATACTTGAGATACATCGATGAACAAATAGGAAAGGATTCCTGCCATCTCATGGCTTACATTCTGGCATGGGAGGGCAGATAATGAGCAAAAATTGTAATAAGTAAATTACATAGAACATGAGAAGGTGATAAATGCTATGGAAAAGGGAAAGGTAGATTCAGATAAGAAAGATGAGGAGTGCCTGATCACGGTAGGATGGTCAAGGTTCATTGCAAAGGCATGAAGTGAGCAAAGGCTTGCAGGAGGTGAGGAAATTTGCTGTGCAGATGTGTGTGAGGCAGAAGAGCTGACACCAAGGCTATGCCTGTTGTGTTTGAGGCAAGAAGGGCTATGTGAGTGCAGTAAAGTGAGCAAGGGAGGCAGTAGTAGGAGGTGAAATCAGAGGGGTTATGGAAGGCCTCTATGATGTAGCACCAGTAGGCCATTGTGAAAACGTTGGTGATCCAATGGAGTGCTTGAAATAGTGTTTCAAAGACCACTCTGACTTCTGTGTTGAGAGAAGGTTCTGAGGGGCAAGTATAGAAGCTGGAAAGCCTGTTAAGAAGCTATTGCAGCTCTAGGAGAGAGAGGTAAGAAGTAATTCCATTCTGATACATTTTTAAAACTAGAGTCAATATCCTAATGGATTAGATGTAGGGTATGAAAGAAATAAAGGGACTAAAATGCCCCCGAAGACTTTTTTTTGACAGAGCATCTGGAAAGATGGAGCTTCCATCAACTGGACTGTCTGGATTAGGTTTGGGCAAGAACATCAGAAATTCTCTTTTTAGAAGCCTGTTAGCCGTCTGGATATATCAATCTGGAGTTCAGAAAAGAGGTCTTGGGTAAAGATATAAATTTGTGGGGTTTTTTGGCATATATATAGAATTTAAAATCAAGGGATTGGATAAGATCACCAAGGGAGTGAGTGCACACAAAATATAAGACCAATAAGTCAGTGCTGAGAGCACTCCAACATTAGGGGCTTGAGGTACAGAAGAGAAACCAGCAAAGAAAAATGAGGAGTAACCAGTGAGTTAGGGAGAGAGGTGGGTGAGTCATAGAGGCCCAAATAATAAAGTGTATTAAGGAGGGAATGATAAAATATGTCAAATGCTGATGAGGAGTAAAGTAAGATGAGAAGTAACAGTTGACTAGTGGACCAAACTCTGTGGAAGTCATTTGGTAACATTCATGAGGGCAGTCATTGGACGTGTGGAGATGAAGGCCTGCTTGGAGTGGGTAAAGGGAGAATGGCAGGAGATGACTTGCAGGCAGCAAATAGCCTAATAGTCAAGACTAGTCTAAATGGAACCTGAGCACTTTGGACTCAAGTACTCCTCCGCTTGCTCGTTAATGCCCAATGTATGAAAGTCAGAATTTCCTTACTTTCCTTTAGGAGGGCCCCTGTATTCAACCACTGAAAATGTAAGTATCTTGAAACTGGTATCTCAGAGCTACTAACATCGTGGTGTGGATTTATCTGTTTGCACTGAATTCCTGAGGTTACAATGATATTGTAGAATTTCAGAGCTGTAAGTGATTTTAGATATGACATAGCCCTATTAACAGAGGTGTATATAGGGAAAGTGAGTCTCTCAAGATCACATACTTGATGGATGACAGAGTTGACACAAGGGATCCAGGGTTTCTATTCTAGTGCCTTTACAACTGCATAATATTTTATCTTGAATTCGATCCAACATGTATATGGGACAAGTGAAGACACGAGGAGATATTACATAAATGTCTGTTCTATGAAGGAAGGAATGAATGAACTAATAGAAGAGCAAAGACAAGACAAAATTTGAAATGTATGGGAAAACCAGTTGAGGACCCATAAAGCTGATGGTAGGGGATTTGCTCTGAGATACAGGAGCAAAAAGCCAGGGTGAGAAAAATGTAACAGCTGAGGGAACAGTAAGTGAGGACCGATCACTGCAACACGGGAGCTTTCTACCTTGAAAGCAGCAGAGATGTTTCAAATTATTTTAAAAGAGCGAGCAAAGTGTTAATGAGGGTTAATGGAAAGGAGTGAACATAGAGAAGCTCTTTGCTAACAAGAATTGGGATGATGGCATTTTTCAAAATCCTTGCTGACAACATAAGAAAACTACTGACTTGGCGGCAGCAAGTTTACAACTCCCTGAAAATAACCAGATACAAGAGGTTTCAACTTGCTGGAACTCTTTATTATATGCTTGAATGACTCCTGGAACAAAGGAAAGCTGTGCATGATTGTTTAGGAAAGTGTAAGATAAACAAAGCGTATGTTTTCTAACTTCTACTGACTGTAATCTGATAGTCGTGTTAAATTGGTCTCTGCTCATTTTAAGGTTATGTGATGAAGATGACTTTAGTGGTTCTTATGTTCAGTATATAAATAAATGATGTTAAGACTCCACTTTAACTCATGCCCCTCAATTTTTCATACGTATTTGCTGCTTTTCTTTCAGAAAGGAAAATGTACATTACTTGTTCTCTTGGAAGCACTCCATCCTTTTTTATGCTTTTCCTTTCTCTGTTGAAAGATCCCCCTCACACTGCATAAATAGAAACGTCCCCGAGATTCATTTGATTTCATGGATGGCGGAGTACTCATTTCAAATATCTTTGGGAGAACCAGATAAAATAGCTACACTATACTGCATTACCTGATTTAGTGCTGGGGACTGTTAGAGGACTAGATGGCTGTGGAAAATTGTAATGGGAAACTCAAGTTAGTTTTCACTTTTAAGTTCAGCGCTTTGAATCCAGTGGAGTTGAGGGTAGTCAAAAGTCATTACTATCTGATTTGACTGTTCACTGTTCTAAGTGAAATAAGAGTGGTGCCTCTGTTTTGCTGGTAGTGAGGAAAATGCTCCTAACACCTTGGTGCTAAATGGCAGTTCTTGAGTAGTGTCAGCAGAGAACTGCCTGGGTAAGGTGACTTGTCCTTTCTTTCACGAAGCCAGCATTACTTTGTCAGGGTGAAGGAACAGTGGGGAAGCAGTTGGGGAAGTCTCACACTTCTGCTTATCAGGCTGTATCTAGTCTTCGGAGGAAAAGAAGCCATCTATTTCCAAAGCTGTCAATCTGGTACCCCCAGCCACCACTAAAAGCCACTTCAATTTATTTCTTCAGTTCTTTACACTTTGTAGAGGGTTTATTGTAAAGATGTATTAACCAGTAAGATGCCTTTAAGATAAATTATATCCAACTTTGGAAAGAGATAGCAACTTTTGTAAAGGTGCCCGTGGTAGTTTCAGGAGGAGAAAAAAGCAGTGCTTGACACTGCTGGAGGCATCATTATCTCTATCTCAACCATCCATCCGCTCCATTTCTATTAGCATGCGATTTTCATCTCTTATTCTCCCTTCTTCGAGCTAGCTCCCTTCCCTTCGTATTTAGCTTTGTTTTTGGCTCATTTATTTATTTATCTAGTTGTTGTTGTTGTTGTTGTTCCTGTTCCTGATTTTTGCTACCTATAAGGAAGAAGTAGGCATGCACGTAATAACATTGGACCTTTCCCTCTGTGTTGGATCGGAACCAGAGCTGTCCCAGAGGAGGGACATAACCCTTGATCTTACTAGCTAAGGTTAGTTGATTTCCCTTGGCTTCAAGCTGTTTACATAGAGTTTCAGGGGGAAACTGAGGAGGGGTAGTTTCCCTTGGTGGCTAACCCTAAGCTTGAGGTGGAGAGGAAAATGACTTTTCGTCCCTCTTTCTTTGCAAACACAAAATCATCCATGTGAAGTCTTATCATATGAATTTAAATGAGCTCTGAATGGTATTCCAGGCACTGACAGTATTCTGAGGTCTGACAGCCATGTCTCCAGCCTGGAGAATTACTCACGTAGGAAATTCAAGGTTGGGAATCCCTGGGAATGTATGACCAGTTTTTAAGAACTATGGACAATGTAGTTGATAATCAGTTTCTTTTTTTTTGCCAAGTGGAACAATGTAAAATTAGAAAAAAAATTCCTGTGTGCCCTGGCAAACAGTTTTGAGGCTGCTGCTTTAAAAATGGTGGATAAATTAAAAGATGAGAGAAATACATCCAAGTGACTTTAACAGTTGAATGCTGAGCAGTAATTATACATCAAGCCTGAAATCACCAATCTGAAACATAGGCTTGTTTCTTCTTTTTATGTATAGTCTGATGTTTGTTTAAAATTCTAAAGCATTTTGCAAATTATTGGGAAATGACTACATGTGAAAAAGCAGAGGAAAACCTAAAATGGGCCTCTTTTAGGTGTTTTTCTTTTAGATTTTCTTTAGGTTCTTAGGGAACTTCTGAAATATTTTATTTCTATTATTATTTCTTCCTATGTCACTAGATTTGCTTACTAAGCTTAGAGAATGTCCAAGGGCTACATGACATGGTCATGACACTGAGGTCCTTTTACTGCTGTATCTCTTAGGACTCCAAAATACTCTCTGGTAGACATTAATTTCTTTAATGCCCCTTGAGCAAATCTCAACCCTATGATGTTATCCCATTTTCACAGAACCTTTTCCTACCTTTGCTTCATGGATTGACATCTTCTGATCCTTTAGTCCTCCATTAAACACTTGCTTTCTTCAGAGAATATTTAGTGAATGGGTGAAGAAACTGGGTACCATTTTGTAAATAAATCTCAGTCCAGAATTATGAATGACTAGGTGCCAGAATACCTCCTCCTCTCCTAAATTTCTCCTACTTTTCCCCTTCAATTTGGCTCTTTTTTTCTTTTCTCCTTTCCTTTTTTCAATTCCTGGTATTAGCTTTTACTCTATTATCGCAACTGGAGTAAGAATACAAAGCACAGGGGAATAATAGTATTCAACATCTTTTGTTCATTAATGCAATGTTTTCTGCTTTATATTTGAAAAGCTTCAGTGAATAAATGTAAAGTCTATCTAAAAGACAATCAAGAAATCAAAGACCATTTAAGTGAGGCTGCCAAGATTTAGGGATGAAAAAAAACCCCTCAGTTTTCATTGATGCTGAGGTGAGGAAGAGGGATAGGAATATTTCTGAAAAGTCACTTGGCTTGGTGGAAAGAACATGAGCTTTAGAAGGTACTGGCAGAAGGTGAATCACATCTGAGTACCTTTAATATTCAAGGCACTGTATTAGGTAGTGCCTCCACCTAATATCAACCCTCTGATGGAGGGGCAATTAATTCTATTTTACAGAAGCAAAATTGAGTCTCAGAGACTCAGTACTTTGCCTGGGGTCACATAGCTAATAAAGAGCAGGACTGAGATTTAAACATAAGTGTGATCCTGAAACCCATGCTCATTGTACTCTATCCTAGTCATAACTATATCAAAATATCTGTGGGAGTTAGGTAGGCACAGGTTTGACTCCAACCTTCAAACTTACTAACTTATACCTGTTTAACTGGATAGATTTCTCTGTGTATTGACACTGAATGAAGAATAGTTTTTTTTTTTTTTAATTTTTTTTTTTCAACGTTTTTTATTTATTTTTGGGACAGAGAGAGACAGAGCACGAATGGGGGAGGGGCAGAGAGAGAGGGAGACACAGAATCGGAAACAGGCTCCAGGCTCCGAGCCATCAGCCCAGAGCCTGACGCGGGGCTCGAACTCACGGACCGTGAGATCGTGACCTGGCTGAAGTCGGACGCTTAACCGACTGCGCCACCCAGGCGCCCCAAGAATAGTTTTAATATTATGTGTATCTTACCAGAGGGAACTCCAAAAATATTCTCCAAAAATATAGAATATTCTATTCTAATATGCCAGAATTAGAAAGTTGAAGAAAATTAGATATTAGAATAATTCCCAATAGTCTCAGCAACAACTTAAAGACAAAACATGTCTTATAAAGTTCTACTTTCTGTCTAGAGTTGGGTCTTGGTTGCAGAAAAAGCCTCTAGTTTTTGCCACGTAGAGTTGTAATGTGTTATGCGAGTGATATGTAGACATACCAGTAACCTCTCTTAGAGAATCTTTTTCTCATGAATGGCTGTGGACTCACAATGAGGCCATCGTTGATGAGTATATATAGGAACCGCACTTTACTAAGGTTATGGAATGGTGGTATAAGTCAAACATGATACAAACTGTGGAGAAATTGAACTGAGGTTACAACACTACATTGGGAGCACTACATGATCTCTGCCTGGGCTTGGCTAACATTTGCTCACTTCCTGATTTCATATTTAATCAGAGAAATCCTTGAGGGGAACGGTCCTAGCCAGGGGCCCCATTTGGTGGAACTCTGTGAAGTCTAAGAAAGTCTTCAAAAATATTACCATTTCTGCAGTTCTGGATACTTCAATTATCTGGTTGAAATCTTCACTCAGTCAGAATGTGGGCTGTTTGGGGCTCCTTTTTTTTTGTTTGTTTGGGATTTTAATCAGTTTGTGTAAAAACATATGGGCCATCATGGCTTAGTTCTGAGATGTCTTAGAGGGAGTGGTGAGGAATATATTCTTTGCTGTTTTCATGTTGGTCTTCAGTTTCCTTGTCTGCAAATTGAGGGATTTAGACTACATAAATGGTTCTTAACTTTTGGGGGCCATCTCCTCCTTTTAGAAGCTGATGGAATCTATGGACACTCTTCTCAAAAAAAAATATACATAGCTGCAATTTTGAGAGGTTGACACACTACCTGAAGGACTTCCAGAAACCCAAGAACCCCTGGTTGGAAAATCTATGGACTAAATGATCTTTTGGGTTCCTTCTAGTTCAAACATTATATTATTCATATCTTCTATGATGATTTGGATGATTGATGTGATGGTAGTAAAAATGGGATATGAACTCTTTATGTAGGTCTAACTTTTATAGCTTTAAATGGCAAAATGTCATCTGATTATTTCATTTTTTTCCCCCCAACAGTCTTCCTAAACCATGTCTGCTCTTCAGAATCACCTGGGGAGCTTTTAAAAATTCCAGTGCCTGGCCACACCCCAAATCACTTAAATCAGAGTCTCTGGGGTGGATTCCAGACATCAGTTTATTAAAGCGTCTCAGTTGGTTTCATTGTACATCCAGGTTGAGAGTCAGTGCTCTGGCAGGATTAAAACATTTTCAGAAGTTCCCTATCACAGGAATATGAACCACCAGCTGAAGATGAAAGGGCATTCTATTCTTTCTCTGCTTTCAAATATCTGCTATTGAATATTGTATTTCTAGCTCAAAATAAGGATTTGAAAACTCTTGTGTGTAGTCATGCCTCCCAATGTGTTACGATCTTGTCTAAGCTGGGCAAGTATTAACAAATACTGAATGGCCTTCCTGGTACTGTATGTAGATGTGGGAAGGGCTATATCAGGACATGCTCTGCTCTGCCACAAGCACACATCGGTAGAGATTTGTTTTCAACGTAAGAATAATTACCATTGTCATATTCCAAACTGTGTGCAAATTGTTTTATTATAAACTCACTGTTGGTCCCTATTTAACTGGGAAATCATTTGTTCTAAATTTATCTATTCTCTCTGCATGGCGTTGACATTTGCTGGCAATGCCAGACTTGCTTCACTTATAAGAAAAAGATTCCATGGAGAACAGGCAATGCTGATTAATAATCTCTAGAGGATCTTTGGAACTGGCATTTTAACTCTTCCTGCTCTCTTGCTAGTTTTGACTTCGATTGAACTCAGAAACACAAACAATGGTTTTCATGAAATGGAGCTGTAAAAGCTTTCTTCATCAGACCAGCTCTCCAAAGAATGCTCACTGCCAAAGCTTAAAGATGAGAAATGAGATGTGTAATGAAAAGTTGTTTGTTTTCAAGTGTTTTACAAGTCAATTTGGGTTACTTCATCTGCCAATTTTTTATCTCTGTACTAGGCAACCATTACATGTTTTCAGCTTGAAAACAAATTGTCCATCTTTGCTTTCCATGGCATCTGTAGTATGTTCAAACCATTCTGCAATTTAATGCAGACAAAGACTTTCTAAAGTCACATGGTCTGTTCGAGTAATAGGAGTCCATTAAGAATGAACAGAGACATCCTGTATTATAGTGATTTCTCCCTTTGTGGGTTTTGCAATTTTCCTACCAAGCTTTGGTGTTTGAAGGTGACATTTTGAAAATTGTATTTAACTACCTGAAAACCTGTGACATGGAATTGCCAGCAGCCATTTGGTATCCTGGAAGGGTCTTATTTAGTCATGACTATCTGTTTATCACTTCTTTTTAGGATAAAGATAAGCTTCTTCATGAGGATCTCTTGATTTACAGACATCCTTTTTGTTATTTCCTTAGAAGTGCTATTCAAATCTAGAGCTAAGGGAAAAGTCAGATATGAATCTTCAGAGTCATTAAGTGGCACAATCTGAGTGCAGATTTCATGGCACCAGTGAGGGCTCCAGATCTTGATAGTGACTGTTCTTAATCCAAATATTGCCACTGAAGAAAGGGTACCCATTAATAATTACTATTCTAAACACATGGAAGTACCAGGAAAACCTTTGCTTTAGCCATGGTGTGTTTGAATACAAACAACAATGGCATACATATGTATATGTAATTATTTTCTACATATGTTTCATTTGACAACTAGCTAAAATTTATATTGCCTACTCTTGATAAAAACTAAAAGAAGTAAACAATTAAAATGAAAGGCAAGCTGATTTAACACTGACTTGCCAAAGGCTCACTTTTAAGTTGGTATTGTTCACCAGAAAACAAAACACTGTCTATTATTTGGGCTTTGGTTATATAACACAGCACATAGTAGGCTGCCAATAATAAACATAGACAGAATAAAATGAATGAATGAAAGTATCTGTAATGTATATTTGAACATAAGAACCAAATTTTGAATAGAAGATCATATGTGCTTGTCTTTTCTTTAAAAATCTGTAAAATTTATATCAAACCTCACAATTTTTATTACAAGTTTTCATGATTAAATTATTGCCCCATCTACTCAGGCTGCTTTTAATATTGCCTTTGTTCATGTAACCATAGCAACATCTTTGGTATCTATACTTCAGGTCCTGATCTCTCATTCCACAATGGGTCATTTTGCTCTGCATCATTCATAACAGAAATCATCTGAGGGCACAGGCAGTCTTGGAATGGGATTATATTTTTCATGTCCTTTTTGTTATGGGCTGAGTTGTGTTCCCACCAAATCTATATGTACAAATCCTGTTTTGGAGACAGGGGTTGCTAAAGAGGTATTAAAATGAAGTCATTAGGGTGGGCCCTAATCCAGTATGACTAGTATCCTTATAAGAAGAGGACATTCAGACAGAGATATGCGCAGATGAAGGCCATGTTGGAGACACAGGTTGAAGATGGCCATCTCCAAGCTAAGGAGACAGGCCTCAGAAGAAACCAACTCTGCAACATCTTGATCTCAGACTTCCAGCCTCTAGATCTGTGGGAAAATACATTTCTGTCATTTAAGGCACCAAATCTGTGTTTATAGTAACCTTAGCAAACTAATACAGCTACCTTGATTTTCTAAATTTTTACTCTTCCTTTCCAAATATCACTAGCCCTTGAAAGTTTGAAATATATTCTAAGCTTCACATTTATGCAAATTTTCAAGTTTGTTTGCTTTTCTTGCATCTTCTAGACCATTAATAAATCTGACCATATGATTTTTTTTCCCAGACTACCTCCTTCTCTGATATTAACAGTTGCATATTTCCTAGTTTTTATAACATATCAAATAGGAGATCTTTTAGGAAGTTCCTATAAATCAGAAAGGATTTGTTTATCATAGTTTTAGTTAAGCCATCTGAAGAGGAAGATTTTAAATCTATGACATGTAGCTGTATCATTTAAAATGGAACTTGGGGAGGGGCCCTTGAGTGGCTCAGTTGGTTAAGCATCTGACTGTTGATTTCAGTTCAGGTAATGATCTGGTTTGTGGGATCGAGCCTGCGTTGTGCTCTGCACTGATAGCTCAGAGGCTGCTTGAGATTCTCTCTCTCCCTCTCTCTCTGCCCCTCTTCTGCTCCTGCTCTCTCTCCTTCTCAAAATAAATAAATACATTTTAAAATAAATAAAATGGAACTTGTGGAGAGAACACTAATAGATTAGATTCATTTAGACTGTGCACATGCATAGGTTGCACATTATTATTTTTCTGTCTTACAGGCTTGCCCATTCTAGCATTCCATGGCAATGAAGAAATACAAAGATACTGAAACAGATGACTAAAACTTTGTATTTGGCATGGGATCCGGTGTCTGCTAAGGTTCAAGTTTGGGGTGGGGGGAATCAAGGTCAACGTGGTAGAGTAGGCAGCATCCAAAGGCTATGAAGAGCTAAGGAGACCAGGGGAGGCCTTTGTTTTCCAAATCTCTCCTCAACCCACAAGCCAGGGTTAGAAAGGCTGTTGGTGGAGAATTTATGTTTTGGGTCAGGAAAACTTTCAATCATTAAAAATTTCTTTAAAAATCCAGAATATGCTCAGAGGAGCTGAGCAGTATTTGGCCCCATGGTGGTAATGTGATGAAAGTGACTTTATTTGGGGTTATCATTAGTCTGACAAATTGGAAAAACAAATGAAACAGTCCTTTCCTTTGGATGATGTTAGGGGCTACTTGAGGTCATTTCCTAATTAGGGATTAAAAGCAGTAGGTCTCCGGGGATTTGGATGTTAAGCCTGGACTTAATGTGCCACGGAGTTTAAAGGGCAAGTATGATGATGGGCATATCATGCTCTGTGCACTGAGTAATTTCAAAAGGCTTCATGTGAGGGCAATGTGCAAACAGCCTGTGCAATCATGCTTAATGAGAAATCATATTTTCATGTATAATCATGAAATGGTTACTTAGATAGTCTTGGAAGTCTGAAATTTGTCATGTTCATGTAGAAAGCAGACACATGTACAGATATATTCCTTGTCATTCCATTAACCACAAATCTCTGTTAATAGGCACTTCTGATATATTGATAATGAAAGCATGACTGATGTTTCTAATGATGACCCTGAGGCATGACAAAATTCTTAAATGCTTTTTGAATCTTCAAAGAGAATAAATTATATTTCTCATGGCCCAAATTTATTTTTATCATATTCGAGTTCCCCGGAAAGTAGTCATTTGTATATGGCATGGTATACATATTCAACATGGTAAATGCAAAAGTAGGGGTAGGGGCTTTGGAATCGAACAACTTGATTTATATCATGCCTCTTCATTTGCTAGCCCGGTGAGTTCACAAGAGTTCTGTAACATCACTCACCCTCGGTCTTTGCATCTGAAAAATGGGCCTAACGATACCTACCTTGCAGGACATCATGAGAACTATGATATGGAATACAATGGAGTGTAGTTGCCACATATAGGCGTTTGAAAATGTTTAATTCCTGTCTCCCTTGACCAACACATTAATCAAAACACCCCGTTTACTGACCACATCAGATGAAGAATTTGCTATACATCTAAACAGATTAGAGGCATGGATGAAAGATCATAATAAGAATAGTAGGAGAGTGTGTCCTTTGTAGGTGGGGCTGCCTTTTACCTAGCCTTGTTTTCAGGGTGCTGGCTGCTGTGGCTTTAATTTGCAGGCTTATTTTCTTTAGGATAATGAATTTTTATTTAAATTTGGTGAATTTCCTTTGAGCTCCTTTTAAGTCATTTGAACACAGGAAACACTTTTTCATGCTTTTAGAGTTTTTCTGATTGACTTTGTTCTCCAAAAAGGGCTGATTTTAATATTCTAAGTGATAAAAAGTGCCTTTGACACGATTGAAGCAATTTAATTAGTAAATCCAGAAATTATAAAGGATTGGAAATCACACCCTCCATGCTTTTAATAAAACAGGGTAGTGAAACTTCTGATAGGTGCATACCATGTGTTGAAAGAATTCTGGTATCACACACATTGAAAGAAATGAAAAAATTGAGTGAACTTTGTGAGAGACCTACTAAGGGAATTACATGACCATGCAATTATGTGATCAGTATACCTCATGGATCAAAACTTCTGTGGCTTCATAATTTACACAGAGTACACGTTAAGCATTTAAGAATGCAAAATAATTAAAACCACACTTTGAAATTCAACATATTAAATAGAAAAAAGGGGCTAGCATAATCGTGAGGCAGTCTAATATTTGAATTAGCTGACCTCAGAGTATCTTCATCCTGGAGAAAGTAATATTCAAAGGATCACTTAATGTTATAGTTAATAGGACTTTTAGTGTCAGGCTGTCCATCTCATGATGATAGTGTATAAATTATTTCTAGTTAGTTTACTATGAGTACTCTCATAGTATGTCATCACTAAACAGGGAACATGGCTATAACTGCTAGGCATAAACATAATAACATGTTCAACTGTAAAACTATCTACAGTATATAAATACTGATGCTGTACTCAAAAGCGCCATCATTTTTTATTGCTCTGGTAATGGAGTGTTCCAGAGAGGCATGTATATGGATGATTAGTGATTGGTGGATTTTGTTCCGGTATTTTCAAATATTAAAGAGCAACCTTGATCACTAGCAGTTAGAGGAATCAAAGAGTAGCTGATTCCTCTTAAGAAAACAAATTATACGGTCAAACTCTGATAATATTTCACCCTAAATCATAGGTAATGATAAGGAATATCAACAAGCACACTTCAAATATTGTAGGTAAAAACACAGACTAGTACTAATAATACTAGTAATATTAGGGCATTAAGAATTATAATGTAATTATTACTCATAATGGTAGTTTATAAAAAATGGGGATAATTGGGTAATTGGATCTTTTTCAATGTTTTTTTTATTCTTAATTTATTCTTTTTTTAAATATAATTTATTGCCAAATTAGCTAACATACAGTGTGTTAAGTGTGCTCTTGGTTTTTGGGGTAGATTCCTGTGATTCATCACTTACATACAACACCCAGTGCTTATCCCAACAAGTACTTTCCTCAATGTCCATCACCCATTTCCTCTTCTCCCCCACCCCCCCCCCCCCCAGACACCCTCAGTTTGTTCTCTGTATTTAAGAGTCTGTTATGGTCTGCCTCCCTCCCTCTCTCTTTGTACCTATTTTTTCCCCCTTCTCTTCCCCCATGGTCTTGTGTTAAGTTTCTCAAGATCCACGTATGAATGAAAACATATGATATCTGTCCTTCTATGACTGACTTATTTCACTCAGCATAATACCTTCCAGTTCCATCCATGTTCCTGCAAATGGCATGGTTTCATTCTTTCTCATTGCCAAATAGTATTCCATTGTATATATTTTAATGATTTTTTAATTCAAGATGATAGTGTACTATAATTGATAATAAAGTCTTTGAAATGTAAGATTAATCAATGGTTAGGTAAGTTTAAGAGACACTTGGCAATTTGGAGAGCTAAAAAGTTCAACCAGAGGAAATTAAGCATGTGTGTGGGTTGAGAATCAGAAGAAAATCGTACTAATGAGCCTAAGACACATTGAGTTTTGACCCAATTCTTGTTCACAATGATGTTTCCAAGTTTTTGATTTTACACTGAACCAATTTTGCAAAATGTAAGTATTTGGGGATGGAGAACCTTTCAGAGAAAGGTTCACTATAACTTAGTGAGATCAAGTCGATTTTTGTGGCATGTCCTATATATAAACTTTTTTGTCTCTGTTATATGCTGATAAAAGCTGGTAGATGATTTGCTCATTTGAAGGGTGATTTTTGATGTCATCTGAGCAGAAAATTCCTTTGGATGTTAATTTTTGCTCAGAGATGCCACATTCTCTGGCCAACTTTTTTTTTTTAACATATATGGAAATTGTGACCCCATATAGATTATTACTACTATTAGAAGGTAGCTTTTGACCTACTCCCAATGTTTCAAGCTTTGGTAACTTTGTGGTAATTGTTAAAAATCTCAGCTGTAGTCAAGAGATATAGGCCAACTACTTTGAAGATTCTTAGTAGAGAATGAAGTTTTCTAATCTTGGCAAAATCAAGATGTATCATTTCCCCAAATTTCAAAGAGTACACTGAATTTTGGGCACTGTCGAGAATAATGTAGAGGTCTTTCACACATGTGAGTGTAAGGTCACTGTAGAAACTGCCTCTAAATAACTGCACAAT
The DNA here is from genome assembly GCF_046562875.1 of Panthera onca. Lineage (NCBI taxonomy): Eukaryota > Metazoa > Chordata > Mammalia > Carnivora > Felidae > Panthera > Panthera onca. The sequence goes on from NC_138346.1 coordinate 146,788,709, forward strand.
TTTTTGGTCCCTCACCTTGAGAATAAAAAATTACAATCTATTCATATCACTATTGGCATCTTTGCCGTAGGAACTAAATCCTCTTTAACATGTAGCTATACTTCCATTAATAAAGAATTTGGATGGGACATATGGTTTGCCTAGAGCTGGTTGTTTCATTACTTTTCTTTCTTTCTTTCTTTCTTTCTTTTTTTTTTTTTCAATGAGCCCTAAAGCCCTAATTTGCTTCAGCTGCTTTAAATTGGTTTCTAGTAATTTTCACATCTTCTTCATCTTGCATTGACATCCATAAATATAAGGGCACATATTAAATGCTTGGTTGTATTTGTGGGAACTTACACATGATCTGCTAGGACTATAGTTTGTGTTAAGGATATCTCTAGGCATATTTCTCCTGGCATTATGCAACAGAAGTCAAGAAGGTCCAAGTAGCAGTAAACATTGCCCATTTGGGAAGAGATCAGTTTCAGAGAAATAATCAGACTCTATTTTATGCACTATAATGCAATTATGAAACATATGATGTCCCATGAAATGTCTTTATTGTTTTCTAGAGTCCTGAGGGCACTGAAATGACATGAAGGTAAAGAGAAAGGAGTAACTTCTTTGTTACTAGGGTGCAGAGTTGACTGTCAGTAAACCTGTGAATTAAGGTAGTATTTAATTTTGGCATCCTCTTACTTCTTCTTTTAGTGCCCCATTTCTCTTTCAAAGTGTTCTCTTCTTTGCTTACAGCTACAATCAATTAAGTTCCACCAGGATTAGTTGAAAATGGTTTGTATTGGAGGACTTTTTTTGCAATTTGGTGAAAGTGTTTTCATGACAAAAAACTTCAAAATAGAAAAAAGAATGAATTTCTAATGGTGGATTTTCAAACTTCATACCTGACACTTCGCTAGAAAGGGAGATACCTGTCAGATAAAATCACTTTGATTACTACCTACTCGAAATGGGCCCTGCTTGGGCAAAGCTACCCACAGGGAACCCAGCATATGCTTTGGAATGGGCATGACCACAGAGGGGACTGAAGAGTTTGTTTTTTCTGTGCTGATTATGGCAGGTTTTAGGCAGGGTGATTATGTAATTTATCATGCAATTAATGGAAGCCTGGCTGTCTTGGCCCACCTGGAGATAGCTTTGGGGGCCATTTTAGACCCAGACTCTCTGTGAGTCTGCCGAGGTTGGTTGGGCCTGCGTGACAGCTTGACTTCTCCCTGCCTGTTTATACTTGCCATCTCACTTCTACAGGTATTGGTACCATGGGGAACTCTGTAGTCAACATCCTGCATGCTAAACTCTATCTCAGAATGTGCTTCCGGGAGAACTAAACTACTGTGGACAAGAAACTGATTTGCCCCACCGGAAATCCTGGAGTTTTTCTGATGGTGGTGGTGGTGGCTGACAAAGGGGACACTCAGCGGTGGGGCAAAGGAGGCACTCAGGGCAGACTTGGAGCAGCTCTGGAAGAGCCCTCAGGAGAAAGAGAAGTGGGGATGATATGTAGCCCATTCAGAAAATGTACATGCCCTGGAACCACACTGCCTTGGTTAAAAAACTGAGTCGGGTGACTCAGTCAATTAAGCTCAACTTTAGCTCAGTTCAGTATCTCACGGTTCGTGAGATCGAGCCCTGCATCAGGCTCTCTCTATCAGGGCAGAGTCTACTTCTGATTCTCTGTCCCCCACTGTCTCTGCCCCTCCCTTGCTCTCTCTCTCAAAAAATAAATAAACATTAAAAACAAAACAAAACAAAAAACTGGCTCTGTGACTTACTAGTCTGGTTAATGGGCAAGTTTCTTAACCTCTCAGTGTCTCAATTTCCTTATTAGCACGATGGATAATAATGACGATGATATGAGACTTATATGACTTAATATAAAAGGCTTATAGAGGTTCTTCATACATAGTAAGTGATAAGGAAAAGTCTGCCAATAATTAAGCTGTTATTTTTCTGTAAGTGTTCACACTGGGAAGAGTTCCACAGGAGAGCAATTTCTAGGAGGTAGCTGAGACTCTTGAGCTTTTTTCCTTGCTTTTCCAAATCACTTACAAATGTTACCATTGTTATTTAAATCAGTAAACTTTTAAAACACCTTTTGAGGATGGGGGTTGATAACTTTGATATTTTCCTCAAATGCTACCTCTTAGTTATTGATGGTGTTTTTATGTTGAGTTAACCAGTAACCTGTGCTAGAAAAAGGAAAATCAATAAATGAAAATAGTGTATTTTACTCCTGATTCACTCATTTCAAAGGATTCCAGAGACTTGTGAATGTACATTGTTTTCTTTCTTTAAGCTGAAATCCATATTTTAATCAGACTTCCTTAGTTTATAGCCTGTGTCTTTTTTGTGTTCTAGGATCCCATCCAGGATATCATATTACATTTAGTCATTATGTCTCCTTAGGCTCTTCTTGGCTGTGACAGTTTCTCAGACTTATCTTGTTTTGGATGACTTTGAGTTTGGAGTACTCAAGCCTTTTGTAGACCAGCCATCAATTGAGATTTGTGTCATGTTTGTCTTATAAATCGATTGGGGTTACAGGTTTTGGGAAAGAAGATTATCAAGGTAAAGTACCATTCTCAACACATCATCTCTCAGAGCATCATCTCAAAGATGTATACTATCAATATGACTCATCACTATTGATATTGACCTTGATCACCTAGCTGAGGGAGTGTTTGTCAGCTTTTTCCACTGTCATGCTATTCTTTTTTTGCCCACTTTCCAAACTGTACTCTTTGGAAGGAAGTTACTATGTATACCCCACAACTTAAGATGTGCAGAGTTATGCTTCATCTCCTTGTGGACAGGATATCTACACAATTTGTTTGGAAAGTTTCTGCATAGGAGATTTGTCTCTTCTCTCTCATTTATTTAATCATTTATTTATATCAATACAGACCCATGGATATCTGTTTTACATTTTGGATTATAATCTAGTGTTACGTCATTTATTTTGTTGCCCAAATTCATTTTCTTTTTTGATTTTAAGACAAGGATGTTTAAGTGGAACCAAGATGATTTGTTTTCTGTCTGACTTATGGGTCTCAAAGAACTTAGATAAAGATAGAGAAGGAAGTAATGCATATTGGTGAGTTTTTGTTTTTGTTTTTGTTTTTTTTAGAGAGAGCATGTGAGCAGCAGGGGAGAGCAAAGGGAGAGAGAGAGGGAACCTCAAGCAGGCTCCATGTTCAGTGCAGAGCCCAACACAGGGCTAGATCCCTAGACCCTGGGATCATGACCTGAGCCAAAATCAAGAGTTGGATGTTCAACCAACCAAGCCACCCAGGCACCCTAGACAACTAGCATTTTTAAATAAAGAAGATAGCTTCTTTTGATTGATAATATTTCTTACTGAATTAGAAACTATTTGTATTTTCTCTGTATAGCTCCAAGGTTTGGCCTGTTTGATTTGAATTATATTTGAAAGTAGCTTTCTTGGTGTGCAGACATTTTTATTGTTTGGAAGAATTAAGTAGCTTAGGCTTTAGTAAATATTAGGGTAATAATTATGAAGTAGTATGATTGAGTCAGTTATCACCCAGGGGTGACTTAAAGTTAAATGTTAAGAGGGATGCTTATGAATTTGATTATACTTAGTACAATTAACTGGTTTCAGGGTTACTTTAGAAAGTGTATTATGAACACGTAATTCTAGTCACAGTAGTGCTACAGTTCTGACACAGTCCATGTGCTTGAACATTTGTGTATTGATAATGCAGAAGATATGCATATTTATAAGTGACCCAGGTGGACTCATTGCCACTTTATCAATATCAGTTTTCACACATGCACAAGATTTGTGGAACACCCTGCAATGCTGGTTTTTAACAAAATGTTTTGCACATGGCAGACATATATTCAAGGGTATTTAAGATGAAAAGATATATTCATGAGCATTTAAAATTAAACATGAATGTCTGTTTCTATGAGGAGATAAAGCAAAGCTCAGTTCTGGTGGTTTAGATAAACACAGCTCACTAGCATTATTTGGAAATTATCCATAACTCTGAGTGGATGAACCTCTTTCAGTTTTATAGATATTGAAGTAGTTACCAGATTTCAGTGCCCCCAAACATTAATGGTAATGACAATAACATTTACTTTTGTTTTTGAGTGTCTTAAGATGTGTTAGGGACTCCTGAGGGCATTTGAAAATGAAATCCCCAATGATAATTCTGCAAAATTGGCATTATTGCTATTTTCATCTCACATCTGAAGACAGTTGTCACTCAAAGAAAAACGCCGCGGCTTTATTTATTTTCTTTAAACACACCAAACTGGTTTTAACTGAGGACCACTGTGCTGTTCTCTTTGCTTTGAATAATCTGCTCCCTCCCAGCCTTTACATGCCCGGCCCTCCGTGTCATTCAGGTCTCACCTGGGGCATCATCTGCCCTTTGAGGTCTTCACTAACCACCTAAACATATTTCCCACTCCAGCCTCCCTCCACTCACTCTCTGCGGACTTAAGGTTATTTGAAATTATCTTCTTCCTTTATTTGGTTATTTTCTTCTCTCCACTAGAGGGAATTTAACCTAGAGAAGTTAGCCTTCACAAAATAGGGACTTTGGTCTCATTGCCACCACCGTATCTGCAGCCCAGGGTAACTGTATGATACATATTTGTTGGCTGAATTAACAGATAAATCCTGTAGACCTAGTGAAGGATGAAGCTGGATTTGAATCCAAATCTGTTTGGCTTCAGGGTCTATCCACTTCCCACTCTAGCACGTTTTCCAGCTGGGCCTAGTGTTTAATATCTGAATAAATAGCAAATATCCAGGCTTGATGCAAGATATTTGATTAAAAACACATTTAAGTTTTGGCAAATAATTGATTCTACTAAAAATAAAAGCGGATTGCTTCAAAGATTCCATAATATTGTGCTTGTCTTTGCCAGTGAATAAGTGACCCCAGTTAACAGTCAACTGTCATGCTAATGCTAAATATTTGTTATATTTTTATAGACTTACCAGATATTTCACTGACTTGGAGCACTTCAAAAAGTGATTCTTTGTTAGGTTAATTTGAATTGTTGTAGATATATAATAGTAGGAAAAACAAGTACTTTGTTTTTAAAGAAATCTTTCACAGTCCAGAGTTTTCCCAAATTTGCATTATCTTTCCCAACACTTAGATGGAATTATTGAGGCTTCACTGACTTTCTAAACTTTTTCTCACCAACAGATGTGTACAGTTGTCTCTTTTTTGGGGGTATGTAAGCCATCATGATTTCAGGAAACAAGGCCATGGTTGAGACATTTGAAGGGAAACAAAGTGTTGAAGAGCAGCTGACTGCATAACTAAGAAATCAATCATTGCCCAGGCTGCTTTATTGGCATAATTGGCAATGATTTATAGAATGATGGCAGGAGTCCAAATGGGCATGTGTATCCTTAATACCATTATAGCACTCTGGCATGGATCTTATTCAACACGACGTAACTGGACTGGGGATGAAGTTTTAGAGACACCTATTTAAATTAGCTAATAACCAAGAAGAAGATATTTCCCATGAGTTTATTTTGTCTAATAGTGTGAAAATTTGTGAGATATTTTAATGGAATCCTGACCCTGAACTGCGCTTAAAGCAAATCAGTCAGAAAATCTCTCTTGAATGCTTGTGTAATATCTAGTGTTTTGCATATATCTAGTGTGATATTGCTTTATTAATCAACATTGCCACATGAAAAAAAGTTATGTCCAGGAAATAATTATGGCTGTTGAGCACCGAGGACACGGGAAGGGATTTAGAGGCAGTGAGTGTGCAATTGGCCAACTGATAGATTTGGTTCATTTAAAAGGAGTAATGGAAGGTTTATCTACTGTGCTGCATCTTGTAACTTACTTGTTAAATTTATTCAGGAAAGATGGCTTTAGTGATTTTTCTGGAAACTAACTAGTGGGTTGTGAGAGATAATTAACAAAACTTCCTGTTTCTTCTCTTGGAACAGATGGATATTTTTGAAATGCAGCAGAACACTGAGCTCAGTTTGAGGGCATGCATAGTTGAGTTGCTTCTATTTGTATAATGAGGTGCTACTTGCCTGTATTCCAGAGGTCTACAGCCTTTTATCTGCAGAGTCATACAACTGGTTTCCACGGAACTAAGCAGCTAAATGTAGCAGCCAACATTGGCTTCAGAACCTGACTTTTAAGGACACTGCCCCAAAGCAGCTTTTTTTCCCCCTGTTGTTTTTTTCTACCTGATAAAACACATCTCGTCTACCTTATTATCCTAGCTATATGGGTGCCAGCATTTGAAAATGGCCTAGCTCTCTGGATGGAACTTATTGAAAGGGCATATATGAGGCAAATGTTCATTGCTAAAGTGTCAAGGTGTGGAATCTAGAATCAGTAAAATTGTTAAAATACGAGGTGGGGGGAGAGAGAGAGAGAGAAAGGACAGGCTGTGCACAAAAATTTCCCTGTTGATTCAATATTCAGGTGAAAACTGCTTCCTGTGATAAGTCAAGGTTTTGGCAAATGTGGATGATGATAGCAGAAAGCAGGGGATTTTAATGGAGTTTTCATGTTTCTGATAGATTTCTTACACCCAATGTAGGCGCACATTTGGTTAATAACTCTTAAAGTACATTGCATGTTTATATATTTGTCCTTCCTGAGAGGAGAATTTGCCATGAAGCTAATAAAGCTTGGCCCTTTATTTGTGAGGATCCCTTCCAACTTCTTAAAGGAGGAAAGCTAGGAATCTGTATATAATTTTGTCTTCTATTTTCTTAAAGAGTCCCTTTCCTCTCCCAAATGAATGAAGTTCACATCCAAACAAACTGAATCAGCTCCTGTTTGTAAGAAGGAGGTAGAAAGAGTTTCTGGTTATTAGAAGATAATGGTGTCTCAGTAGTTTCCCTGGGAGAAGGAATGTGGGTCAACTTAACCCACTGTCTTTAACTTGTTCATTAAATAAGAAGCCCAGAGGAAAGGATGGAGAGATGTACAGCCATGGGATTACCATGAAATTTGATGGCTATTCCATTTCACTGTCATTGAACAGTAGAGAAAAATATGGTGGGGGCTTATGAAAACTGCTTTGGGTTGTAACTTTGGACTACGAGCTCCTTGAGGGCAAGTTGAAATGAATGTTCCATTTGTATTTGGAGGAGTGGTGTCCAGCATCAATATTTAAAACAAGCCATTGTGGCTCGTTTAGGTAGCCTGGGTCCTTAATTAACTAAAAGAGAAGTAGAGTTTAAATTGCTTCAAGCCAAGTGATATATTTCCCGACTTGTGCACTGTAATAAAGAGGAGGAATACACATTTTGGGTAAAACGCACACAGAGTCCATTTTCTTGTTCAGAAAACTTGGATAGCATATTTATTATTTAAAGTCCAAGTCCTTACTATGATATAAGCTGTAACATAACTTTTCAGTTTTTTTTTATTTTTAAAAAAAGTTTATTTATTTGAGAGAGAGAGCAAGCACATGAGGAGGGTAAGGGCAGAGACAGAGGGAGAGAGTGAATCCCAAGCAGTCTTGATGCTGTCAGCACAGAGCCCAACGCCAGAGCTCCATCCCACGCATAGTGAGATCATGACCCGAGCTGAAATCAAGAGTCAGACACTTACCCTACTGAGCCTCAGAGGTGCCCCTGTAACTTTTCAGTTTTATCTTCTGCCACCCAGCACTCTTGCTACCCAGGTTCCCTTCTTACCAGGATACACAGCAGTTCCAAATATTCTGCTCTGTTTTCACACTGATTCCTGAGGCTGAATGCTATTACCTCCTACCGGCCAAGTACAGTATCTTGCACGCAGTGAACCTGTAATGGAAGTTTGTGACATTATTATTTCACCTATGGAAAAAAAAATCAGAACTTGCTCAAAGCGAGTATGAAGGATTTGCTTCTATACTGAGCATAGTTTTTTTTAATGCTTGTTTCAGAAGGAAGTCCACATTCTTAGATATGGAATACTGGAAATAGTTTTGAATCTAGTCTTTGCTTCCTTCTCCAGTTCCATTTCTTACCATCTTTGCTTGTTGCTCATGACTGCTCCTGCCTCCTGGCCTTCACACGCATTGTTCTGAACACCTGGAATGTTCCTTTTATCCCATCTATCTCAACTTCCTTCCCTTTGCTAATTTGTGCTGGTCCTTTGAGGATCACTCAGCTCAGGAGTCACCTCCTCAGGAAGCTATCTATCACCTAGATTCCCCCTCCGCCTCCATGGGGTTCACTGTTCCATTTATATGCTTTAATGGCATCTTATGGTTACTCTACAATAGCAATGGTGACTTTTTTTTTTTTTTTGAAATTTACTGTTTACTTCATTGTATTTCTTCATTAAACACAATAGTTCCTGAAGGGCATGATGTCTTACTTACTGTGGTATCCCTGGACAAAATATGGTGTTCAGCTCTAATATTTATTGAATAAATATATTTCAGTTATCTATAAACAACTAGTTATGAGAGTTATAGAGAAATATGTTTTGCCTACATATCCTTGAGTTCATCAGAAGAAGCTTGCTAAAGTGGAGAAGTGTTACTATAGAGCACTTATGCTGCCAAAAGTATAAGTTAGATGTCAAGAAAATTCTCATACAAAGTGTAGGCACACATCCCTTCTATGTCTCCTGAGGAAGAAAAAAGCTGTCTCCTGCTGTTGCAACTCTTATAGTAATACGTTAATATCGCAGTGGGTAACATGTCTTAAAAGAATCAGAAATTGGTCCAAGGACACAGGGAAAATTGCTACTGAAAATCATTTAAGTTTTTGTACAGAGAAGCTTTTATGATATCACCTAAATGAAAAAAAAATGTTTTTAAAGCTATATATCAAGAGCTGCATTCTACATGAAAATGAAAAATAACAACAGAAGAAGAAGAATAGCACTCTGTTCAGTTTTTTTTTTCAAAGAAAAGAAAACCTGGGTGTATTTTGCCCTTTGTATCCTGTTTTATAGTGATAAAATACTTGAATACTTAAACTTGTGCTTTGGTGTTACTTACGTTGTACAACATATTCTTATATTTAAAAATAGTACTGCTGAGAGTATGGTGCAGCAGTTTAATTTCAACTGTGTTACCCAAGGTAAACTTCAAGTTTCCTAGCAAGATGGCAGACTGCACACACAGGTCTGAAAATAAAATATAGTAAACACAAAAGAATAAACCAAAAGAAAAGGAGGGATGCCATCTGTAGATGAGTTATTTCAACAAATTTCTAAAAGATGAAAGGAGAATAGAAGGCTGTTGATGGCTTTCTTTTCTTTTCCTTTTTTCTTTTTGAGAGAGAGAGGAGCAGAGAGAGAGGGAGAGAGGGAGAGAGAGAATCTTAAGCAGGTGCCATGCCCAGTGCAGAGCCCGACACAGGGCTCAATCCCACAATCCTGGGAATATGACCTGAGCAGAAATCAGGAGTTGGCTTAACTGGTTGAGCCATCCAGGTACCCCCTTTTTCTTTTTTTAATTGAGAAAATACCAACCCAGGACACTTAAGCAGGGACTGTGACAATGGAAAGATCTGACTTGCCAGGAAAAACTCTAAAGGAACTTCAGTTCAGAGTTAGCAAATACAGTGCATCTGTCTAGTTATTTAACCTTAACTAATGGGTGTTTTTGAAAGACAGAACAGAGGGAAGGAAATTAACCAAACATTAGAAGAAAAATATCCAGAGCTGAATATTTGGTCTTGAAGAATCCCACCCAGGGGCACCTGGGTGGCTCAGTTGGCTAAGCGTCTGACCCTTGATCTCAGCTCAGGTCATGATCTTGTGGTTCTTGAGTTTGAGCCCCACCTCAGGCTCTATGCTGACAGCGTGGAGCCTGATTGGAATTTTCTCTTTCTCTCTCTGCCCTAAAAAAAAAAAAGAAAGAAAGAAAGAAAGAAAGAAAGAAAGAAAGAAAAATCCCACCCAATGTTGAGATGATTGCAAAAAGAACTACCTGTCTAAACAGCATCATGGCACTTCAGATATCAGAAATAACCAGTATGTCTGAGAAGCTTCCAGAAAGAAAATATAGGTCAAAAACAAAGGAAGAGGAATAAGGCTGGCAGGTGGCAATCCCAAATGTATGGGGTCTTGAAGACAATAGAGCAATACAAAGCCTGCAATGTTCTGAGAAAAAAAAAAAAATAGAACCAATCAAAGTATGAAGAGAAAACAGACTTCTTCAAACATCTAGGAGCCTGGAACATTTACTTCCAGGCACTCTTCTTGCTTAGAAAATTATGGTGTACTCTAGAAAAATGAGGGTAAATATCCATGAAAGAGAAAAATGGCCATAAAAGAAACTGTGGCATTAAACCAAGAGTCTAGGGAAAAGAGATTGCAGCATGACAGTTTGGCTGGAAGCTTCTGAATCACCCTGGAAGCATGACTCAAGTAGAAGAGACACATTTTAAAGATTAGAATGGGTTAAGAGCTGATGTCATGAATGACCAGGTGAAGCAGGCACATCTCTTCTCTTTTAAGAAAACAGAAAAGAGAATTAGAAAAGGGGAAACCAACCAACCAACAAACAAAAAACAGGAAAGTCACAACCCAAATAGGAAGCACACTAAAATGTAGCATGATTCTATCTCTGTAGAAATAGAAGAATGTGATGCATTTGACTTGCGTGTTATGAATGTTTTCCCTTGAGTTGCCTGGGATATAATACTGGATCCTGTATCATATGGGGTTTGGTTACAAGTAATAGATAAATATCAGAGGTTTAAGGAAGATAGATTTATTTCTCTCTTGCATGGAAGAAGGAACTTTAGGGCTGATACAATACTCTCAAGATCATTGAGAAACCCATGATCTTTCCATCTTGTTGCTCTGTCAAACTCCATCTATGGGTTCCATGTAATGGTGATCGCGAGAAAATCTCACATAATAAACTATTAAAAGAGGATGCTTCTGGAATTAGAGCTAAGATGCAGAGTGTCAGAGCAGCAGTTATTTCTTATTATAAACTGTTCATTATATTTTTATTTTTTTTACCATGTACAAGTATTATTTTGATTAAAAGTAATACAGAGGATGAAAGATTAGTAAAGGGAAAGGCTCATTTTATATTCCTTTAGTTCCAATGCTACCTTCTCAAAGAAATCATGCTGATTGCTTTTATGAAATGCCACGAACACTCTAGTTACCACCAAGAAACTCTCTAGTTCATTATCTTGTTTTTATTTTTTTTCATTAGCTGTTATCCATATCTGCAATCTTGAAATTTTATTTATGTGTAAATTGACATCTCCTTTAGAATGTAAGTTCTATAAGGAAAGGGAAATTTTAAAAATTGCTCATTTCTGGGACACTTGGGTGGCTAAGTTCGTTGAGCATCCAACTTAGGCTCAGGTCATGATCTTGCAGTTCGTGAGTTTGAACCCCACATTGGGCTTGCTGCTGTCAGCCTGTCTACTCAGAGTCCACTTCAGATCCTCTGTCCCCCTCTCTCTGCCCGTCCCCCACTTGTACTGTCAAAAAAATTGCTCATTTCTGTGTCTCCAAAGCCCATAATAGTGGTTTGAATATAGTAGGCATTTAATACGTATTCATTGAATAAATAAACTCCCAAACAAATATTTAGACGTTAGTAGATTCAGAAGGAGATAAGTAAGAAGCCTGGAAAGGAATTTTATCAGTAAGGAACCTATAGTTAACATTGGTATCAAAAAAATATTGTAAGAAATGGCTTAGATCCAAGTTTCACAAGATACTCTTTTGGTTGTTGAGATATTTTTGCAAAATGGTCTCCATGACTGAAACAAGTTTGGAATGCTATATACAACATGCTATATATACCCTAGAAGATTTATAATATATATTGGTATATAAAAAATTCTGATCGGAATTACCATAAATAAATAAATTTGCTTAACCCAGCATTGACATAAACTCTTTTATGTCATAATCATTTTATTAACATGTTGTAGAGCTAGACCTCTATGGAACATATTTTCAGAAATGCTGCTAAATGTGTTACTTGAAGATCATGTAAGGCATACTTTATCCAAGTTTTGAGGAATTCAAAGAAATATGAACAGTACAGATTCAAATGTGGTGGGACAGTGATCGTGGGGTTCTTGTCACTACATGTGAAAAAAATATGAAGTTTTGAATTTGTCCTCATATTTCTGTCTCCGGACCAAGGGTTGTGCTTGGAGAGAAGAATTTTGGGATGGAACTGCATGGCTGGGTGTAGAAAATGGCTCGTCTTTTTCACATACCCAGACTGCATGCTGTCAGCTACTGACTATACTCAGAAGAGAAGCTCAGGGTAGTGCAATGCATAATTTTATCCTTTCATTGTTAAACCCACAACTTGGAGCACACCTAGTACAGTTGAGGCTTTATAAAGACAGGAGAAATTCAAAAGCCATCAGAAATATTTAACCACTGCAGTATACTTCGTACTCCCCAGAAACACTCACAAAGGTCTCCCAAGCCTATGTTTATTCCCAAAGATTATCAAATGAAGTTAATGTGCTTTTAAATTATATGTCTCTTTGATTTTAATTTTCTTAGCATATGGTGGGGTTTTTTGGTGACGATTGAAATAGGTGGTTACCTTCTAAACTCTGCCACAGCCTTATTATTATGTTATACTAATCATAATTCCCAATCATTTTGGCCATGTTTTTGTGGATATCTATTTTATGGATCATAATTATACTATTAAGTACTTATTAAGTACTGCTTAAGGATTCTTCTCATTACTTCTAACTTCTGGGGTAAATTGAGATTAGTTTGTCCACTTCACAGTTTAGAAAACAAAAATCTTCAACCGTTCCAGTGAAATTTGGTCCATTAAAAAATCCACAACAGCTTTATCCAGTAATATCACATGTCTTCTTAGAAACTGTCCTATTTAAATGTTATTGACTAATTTGCATAGCAGCTAAAAGACAGCCCAGATAAACAGGCATTTCTTAGTTGTTTGCTGAAGAACTGAAGTGGTGGACTCACTTAACAGTTAGTGATACTACTTTCCTGGGATTTTACATAAAAACATTATGTACATGGAAAAACCATTTGAATCTTTAGTTAGGGCTCATTCTAGACTGGCCTTGAATCAAATCCCTGACTTGGGTTTTGCAGCGAAATTTTTCACTCTGAACAATGCATATATATACAGCCATTTGAAATTCCCATTTTTTTTGTTGGACAAAACTGGTTGATTCTCAGCAACTTATTATGTCCAACCTAATAGAGGCAGAGTCCAAGAACCCTCTCAGTCCTATCTGTCCCTAGGGCAAACTAGTCTCACATGTCAGCCAGGTCTAGCTGATATCCATTCAGGGAGCATATTTAACAGTTTCATAAGAAAGGAGTGGTAGGACTTCTGGTGTAAAGTGGTAGGTAATTTTCTGAGTTTAGCAAAAAAAACAAGAAAACAATGTATTCATTTGGTGGATGCGTGAAAATGGAAGCCTAATGGTGTGACCAACTATCAGATCTTTGAATTGACAAATACCGCTTTTGACTGTTGTGCTGAAAAAACCCAGGTCAAACACCTTAGAGTACTTTAAAGAAAAACTTTCCAAGGCCTATCTTGTCTTTCTTTAGGCTAGAAAATATTTTAAAATCTGACTTGATTGATGAGTTACATTCTGCTTGAATGTCTTGAGTGTGGCAGAAATACTGCTGTGCAAATTCCTCCAAATTCACCGGGGTTGCTGATACGTCTGCACATGGGCTCAAACCAGGTTACATGAAATATGAATGTCCTGTCATGTTATTTTAGCTAACCTCAAGTAGAAAAGCATCTGAAGCATCAATATTTTTGGTCAGCCTTTCCTAAGTTTTGGTCACAGAAGTGAATGTTTCACGGTCCCTCCATAAATTATTCCATACATATCATGTAAATTATTACATAAAATATTACATATTGCAAGACTCCATGAAGCCTTGCAGCTCCACAGAACAAATCTGGTGTGTGAAGAGTGGAGAACAATGTCCCTTATTGCTGAACAAGAGAATGGCATGATCAGATCTCTATGGGAGCAGTGAGAATAAGAGACTGAGCCAGAGAGAGATCTGAGCAAGTACGTCGGTGTGGCACATTGTATTTTACAAACATGGAAACAACAATATCTTCCCACCCAGACTTCTTCTATAACCATGCCATGCCCCCATCAAGAGGTGGAGTGCACATTCCTCTTCGCTAGTTCCCCACCCCTAACCTTTGAAACTAGGTGAGTCTCTATGACTTTTTGGACTAATAGAGTTTGGTGAAAGTGACTGTGACTTCTTAGGACAGGATAGAAAAACGCCGTGCCCTGCCCCCATAGGAATCTCGCTCTTGGAATCCAGACATCATGGTGTGAGGAAATCCAAGAAACCCATAGAGAGGCCCACAAAGGAGAAGAACTGAAGATCATTGCCAGTGGTCCCAGTGTAGCTCCAGCCAATAGCCGGCACCAACTTGCCAGCATGCGAGTGGAGCATTGTGCAAATGGATCACCTGGGGTGAGCTGTTACAGCTGATGCCACACTGAGCCACAAAGAACCATCTTCACTGAAGTCCTGATCAAATTAGAGATTCAGGAGCAAAATAACGAATTATCATTGCTTAAAACACTATGTTTTAGAGTGATTTGCTACATAGCAGTAGATAACCAAAACAGCTAATTTTATTCAGCCTTAATTGAGGCACAGACAGTGTAAAAGGAGCAAACTGTGCATCTTCCTCAGTATATTTCCCCCTTTGCTTTCTTTCACTGGTCTAAATCATCCCAGTTCTCTTTGCCTTTCCTTATATCACCTACTTATTTTTCATTGTTTTGATTACTCTTCCCTAAATCCCCTCTCAGGTTTTAAGACCCCGAGCTAGACACATTATGTTAATAAAGGCTTGATTAAAGCTGAGAGTAATTAGAGGATTAAGTGTAATTCCTACATTCTATTATCTTATTTATAGAACTTGATGGCAGGCTCTAAATTTCAACAGCAAGTGCTGAATTTAGGACTTAACCTGACACCAAGTTCTTCCAACTTCAACAGGCTTTAACATTTTCTGTTTAAATTAAATATTGCCAGCACCCAAAAAATTATATAAGACATGACAACAAACACTCACCTAGTCTGTCTTGTATCAACTTTTAACCTTCTATAGATTAAAAAGATAATAATGAATTGTAGATACCATTGACTAGACCTCTGTGATACTGTTCCCTCCCCCAGAAAAAATTACTGTTCTAAATCTTTCCCATGAATGTTTCATACAATTATGATATATGTATATATCAATAAATAATATATAATATTGCTTTGTTTTAAACTTAAAAAAAATGTGTATTTATTTAGTTTGAGAGAGCGAGACAGTGAGACCGGGAGAAGGAGCAGAGAGAGGAAAGAAACAGAATCCCAGGCAGGCTCTACACCAACAGCATGGAGGCTGATATGGGGTTACATCCCATGAACCGTGAGATCCTGACCTGAGCTGAAATCAAGAGTCAGACACCTAACTGACTGAGCCACCCACGTGCCCCTGTTTTAAACTGTTATAAATGAAATTCTTATACATCCTTCTGCGTCTTAGTTTTTTGATATATCCATTTTAGTGCCTATATACTTTATTATGTGACTGTAACCATACTTAATCAAATCTGCTGTTGATGAACATGTAGGTAGAATCAGATTTTTGCTGTTACAGATCATGCTCTACTGCACGTTCTTGTACATGTCATCTTATGCACATGTGAAGAAGTGTCTCCAAGGTTCTACCTGGAGGATGAATTGCAGAGTATAAGGATGCACACAACTTTGACTTTAGTAGGTATTGACAAATTGTTTTTTTTTTAATGTGTTTCTTACAGTTCAGTTTCCATCAGAATTGTTGGAAGTGCTTGTTCCTTCAAATTCTTACCAAAGTGTGGGATTATCAGACTAGGAAGTATGATGATTTTTGGCAATCGAATGAGTATGAAATGCAATTTTAAAAGTTTTGCATTTTGGGGCACTTTGGTAGCTCAGTCAGTTTAGAGTCCGACTCTTGATTTTGGCTCAGGTCATGATCTCATGGTCCGTGAGTTCGAGCCCCACATCGGGCTCTGTGCTGACAGCTCGGAGCCTGGAGCCAGCTTTGGATTCTGTGTCTCCCTCTCTCTGCCCCTTCCCCGCTCATGCTCTCTCTCAAAAATAAACATTAAAAAAATAAAAAAAAATAAGTTTTGCATTTCTTTGATTACTAATGCTGTTGAGTATTTTTTGTACATTCACGTTCTTTGTCTATTTCTCTAATCGATTTTTGTCCTTTTCCTATTCATTTATAGGATTTGTATACAAATGTTGCATATTAACTTTTTATTCATTATGTGCATTGCAAATACTTTCTCTCAGCTTCATAGATTGCATTTTAACTTTGGTGTCTTTTTTTGAATAGAAGTTTTAAAAATGTAATGTCAAATTTATTTATCTTTTCCTTTATGGTTTGTGCTTTTTTTCTGTCCTACTAAATGGATCTGTTCCTTCCTGGAGATCATTAATTATCTTCTCTATTTTTTCCCCAATGATTGATTATTTATTTATTCATTATTTATTTATTGAGAGAGAGAGAAAGTGAGAGAGAGGGAGGGAGAGAATGAGAATGCCCGTGAGTGGGAGAGGGGCAGAGGGAGAGAGAGAATCTTAAGCAGGCTCCATACCTAGCAAGGAGCCTGCTGTGGGCTCAACTTACTACCGTGAGATCATGACCTGAACTGAAATCAAGAGTTGACACTTAACTGACTGAGTCACCCAGGTGCCCCTCCAAATGTTTTGACTATTTACTTTTTACATTTGGATCTTTCATTTTTTTTTCCAATTCATTTTTGATATGATGTGAAGTAGGAAGCTATCTTTTTTCCTACTTGGATAACTTATTGGTCTTGATCATGTTTTCTGAATAATTAATCCTTCTTCATTGATTTGTAATACCATCTCAGACACAAGCAACATTTCTATGTAAGTGTTTGTTGGTTCTGGTCTCTTTTTTCTGCTCTCCTGTTCTATCTGTCTAGACCTGTATATCTTAATTAATATAACTATTCTAATATATTATAGAATAAGTCTCTACACTTAGTTTTCAAAATTATGTTAGTGATTCTTGGTTCTTTCCTTTTCTCTTTGAACTTTAGGACCAGCTTGTCATGTTCTTTAAAAATACTCCTTGGGATTTTGATGGAATTAATTTGTAGTAAAATTAATATCTTTATAATTCTGAGTCTCCCTATTCATGACCATATTCTATCTCCATTTACTTAGGTCTTTTTTTTTTCCTTTGGTCCCCTTATAAGGTTTTATAATTTTATCCATAAATACAGTTGGTCCTCATTATTTGTGGATTTCATATTTGTGAATTTGTCTACTTCCTAAAATTTATTTGTGGTGTTCCACATCAATACTCACCGTGCATTCACAGTCATTGGCAAACACGTGCAGAGTAGCAAAAAATTTGAGTTGACTAACATACACCCATGTTCCCAGCTGAGTTCCAGCAAAGCAATGTTTTGTTTTCTTGTTTTAGTTCTCATATTGTAAACATGAGTGTCCTTTCTGCAGTTTATTTAGTGCCATATTTTTCATATTGTTCTGCCCTTTTCCAGTGATTTAACTGTTTAAAATCCCCCTCAAGCATAGTGCTGAAGTGTTATCTAGTGCTCCTAAGGGCAAGAAGGCTGGGATGTGCCTTTCAGAGAAAATACATGTGTTATGTAAGCTTTGTTCAGGGATGAGTTATAGTGCTGTTGGCTGTGAGTTTAGTGTTAATGAATCAACAATATATAGTAACCAAGGTCTTTTAAAACAGAAACACACATGAAACAAAGTTATATATTGATCAGTCAGTGAAAATGTGACCAGAAACTTGCAGGAACCCTTCCCTGTATTTCCCCTAGGAGCAATGGTTCAGTATTTGCTACTTTAGTGTATGTGGCAACTTTATAGAACATAATTACCACGAATAATGAGAATCGACTGTAGCCTAAACATTTTTTATTATATTTATTTTAAGGCACCTTGTATTTTATGTAATTGTAAATAGTATCTGTTTTTACATTACATTTTCTAACTTGTTTTTACTGGTGTTGAGTGTATTGATTTTGGTATGCTGATCTTATGTCCCAGCTTTGTCATTTTACTAGTTGTGTGATTCTTGGCAAGTTTATTAGGTTGGTAGGGCAGCCCTAACAAAGTACCACAATCTGTGTGGCTCAGAACAACAGAAATTTATTATCTCACAGTTCTGGAGGCTAAAAGTCTGAAATCAAACTGTTGGCAGGGTCACGTTCCCCCTGAAAACTGCAGGGGACTCCTTCCTTTCCTCTTCCTAGCTTCTGATGGTTGCGAATCATCTTTGGCATTCCTTGGTTTGCAACTGCATGCCTCCACTCTCTGACTTTGTTGTCACATAATGATCTCCCTGTGCGTGTCTGTGCCCCAATTCCCTATTCTTAAAAGGGCATCAATCATGTTGGATTAGAACCCACCCTAACGGTATCAACTTAAATCGATTACATCTGCAAAGATCTGATTTTCATTAGGGTCATATTCACAAGTACCAGGGGTTAGGGCTTCACCGTGTCTTCTGGGGAACACAATTCAACCTCTAACAGTAAGTTACTTAATCTTTCTGTACATCAGTTTTCTTTGAAAATAGTAATTGTATTATTGTCAGGGGGCTGTTGTATTAGATTAGTTAATGGATTAGTTAATAATATATGGAAAGTACCTAGAACTGTGTTTGGCCCACAATAAGAATATAATATGTGTTAGCTGGTTAAATTACTTTTATCTGTCTGATCACTTTGCTGAACTCTGTTACTGGTTTAAAAAGTTTGTAGATAATTTTGAATATACTCTATAGATAGTCATGTTGGATGGAAACAGCAGTTTTATCTTTCCTAATTTTTATACATTTTATTTTACCTTCTTACCTTATTATTGTAAAACACCCATGATAATATTGTATAGAAGCAGTGATAATAGGATGGTGGGCATCTTGTTTTGTTTGTGATTTAAATGGGAGTTATTCTATAATTTTATCATTAAATATTATGATTGCTCTAGCTTTACAATGATGTCATTACTCAGGTTAAGAAAGTTTATTTCTAGCCATAATTTTCATAGGGTTTTAAAATTAACCTTTGAATAAGTATTAAATACTTTTTAAATGCATTTTTTAAGAGAATTATGTCTCACCCTCACCCCCCCCCCCCCCCCCCCCTTTAATATCAAGCCTGAAAGGATAGGAATGAGCAGCAAATGAAAGTCTGGGCTATGAGTCCGGAGGTGAATAGAAACCAGTTGGAATTTACCCAAGGGCTACAGGAGTGCTGATGCATAGGGGCACTTGTACCCTAGTGTTTATAGCAGCACTTTCAACAATAGCCAAATTATGGAAAGAGCCTAAATGTCCATCAACTGATGAATGGATAAAGAAGTTGTGGTTTATATATACAGTGGAATACTACTTGGCAATGAGAAAGAATGAAATCTGGCCTTTTGTAGCAACGCGGATGGAACTGTAGAGTGTTATGCTAAGTGAAATAAGTCATACAGAGAAAGACAGATACCATATGTTTTCACTCTTATGTGGATCCTGAGAAACTTAACAGAAGACCATGGGGGAGGGCAAGGGGGAAAAAGTTAGAGAGGGAGGGAGGCAAACCATAAGAGACTCTTAAAAACTGAGAATAAACTGAGGGTTGATGGGCGGGGAGAGGGAGGGAAAGTGGATGATGGGCATTGAGGAGGGCACCTGTTGGGACGATCACTGGGTGCTATATGGAAACCAATTTAACAATAAATTTCATATTAAAAAAAAAAGAAACCAGTTGGAATCAGACTGGGTTGGGAACAAAGGAAGAAACACAAATTATATTTGAATGGCTGTTTGTCTATATTGTTTTGCAGGTGCAAAGTGTGTGGTTGTGGAGGACGAGCTTTAGGTTGGTAATAATAATTAATAATAATAGTGACAACATGGTAAGTGATAGTTAACAATAACATTCCTTACCAAGTCCTTCCAACACAATGGAAATAAGAAGACATACATTTCTTCTTGTGGTTTACAAACTAGTTATTTTGTGAGCTCTAACAAAGCACCAGTATTAAAAAAAAATTCTGAGGGGCGCCTGGGTGGCGCAGTCGGTTAAGCGTCCGACTTCAGCTCAGGTCACGATCTCGCGGTCCGTGAGTTCGAGCCCCGCGTCAGGCTCTGGGCTGACGGCTCGGAGCCTGGAGCCTGTTTCCGATTCTGTGTCTCCCTCTCTCTGCCCCTCCCCCGTTCATGCTCTGTCTCTCTCTGTCCCAAAAATAAAAAAAAAAAAAAAAAAAAAAAAAAAAAAAAATTCTGAAATAATGAAGGAAAAAGTGTTTACAACACTCTGACCCAGGAGACGGTGTAATTTCAGTTTCATGCTTAGTCACAAAATCATCCTGAATAGCTTGTTGAATTCAATCTGCAGTGTGGTATGGATTCTGTAGGGGGCCAGCTCTTCCCGCCTTGCTCGGGCTCTGTGTGAGTCACAGGAGGCTCACCCTCCCGCCCCGTTCTTTCTTCTAATCAAATAATTTTTATTGTTATTTGAAAGTTCATTGCACTGAGATAGGTCATCTTTCTGGGATACCGACAAGGTAAAAACCTGGCTCCGATCCATATAAAGCATTCTGAAACCTGTTTGTGATGAATGTTTGGACAAGCTTTGTAGCTGATGTGTCTGTTTAGATGACAACTGAGGCCCGGCCTGGACCTTTGCACTCACCTTCTGTTTATACCACCTATGAGTAATCTCCTGTTGTTCACACCTGGGGGGTGGGGTGGGTGCTGCTTGCCTTCAAATCCTCAGAGTGAAAAAAGCAAAGGGTAAGTAAGGAGCTCATGGTATCTGGGGCCGTTTCAGAGTTTCTGTGAAGTGAGGAAAACGCGGGGTCATTTCCTTTAACTTCTGAGCTATTAGTCTTAGTTGTCGGCAGCCGGGTTACCTGTGATTGAAGGCCACAAGTGCAAATATTCAAAAGGCAATTTAGGCATGTTTCTGGCTGGGTGTGGGACCTGCTTCAATAAATTCCAGTGGAAAAAAGGAATAATGCTGTCTGCTTAACAGCTTGCTTTTTGGGTTCTTAAAATGACTGACAAAAGAGTAAATGCTCAGTGAAAGTTTTAAATTACACCAAAACTCTCTTCCTTTCCTCGTTCCTGCCAACACGCCAACACACACTTCTTAAATTTTTTTTTTAATGTTTATTTATCTTTGAGAGAGAAAGAGACAGAGTGCGAGTGGGGGAGGGGCAGAGAGAGAGGGAGACACAGAATCTGAAGCAGGCTTCCAGGCTCTGAGCTGTCAGCACAGAGCCTGACGTGGGGCTGGAACCCACAAACAGTGAGATCATGACCTGAGCCGAAATCAGATGCTCAACCGACTGAGCCACCCAGGTGCCCCTCGCCAACATACAATTCTTTCCCGTGGATGGTAAGTACTCAGTGAGTGACGAGTACTTATCCCTATTTAGTACTACTCCCAAGGAGATCATTGCAAATTTTGGTGTGATTTGTCATCTCGTGCAGTGAACGCCTTACCAAGAAGATGTTTTACCATGATGCCTTTTTCTGGTCAGAAGCTGATGTTTGTGATAGCACAGTCCATTCATTGGTCAGAACAATGACAACAACACATGTATGCGAAATCCATTTTCTAGGGGTTTCTACAGGGGTGGTGAAACAAAATCTGTCTGAAAGCCTTGATCCAAACATTGGGCTAATGAGGACATGTGGCCTTAGATGATTTGAAGACTGTGTAAAAGGTTAATGGGTTACTATTTAAAAACATACGTAAAGATTTTTTTTTTTTTCAGTTTGGAGGGCTGCGTTTTCTAAGTTCGCACACAAATTCCTTTTTATAGTGGGTAGGCTGCCTTTCTCAGCTGCATACTGTCATTCCTAAACAATCCTAGAGCTAAAAATTTTAAGTGCTGTCACCCAAAATTGCTAGACAGAACTTACTCTTTAATTTGTCTGTCACTCTGTCTGTCACTCCACTTGCACTTTGTGGTGATGCACTGGTTCAACTGTCATATCCTGTGCTCTTTTACAATAATAAAAAAAAAAAAGAGGCCCCAGTTGTACTCCTGGGATGGCTGGAGCGGTCACCTCCAGCTGCCCAGAGCTCTTCTGACCTAAAACTTTGGCAGTGAGTCCTGCTGACAAAGTGCAAGTAAAGTAACAAATCTTTACTCTTTTACATGAAAGATCCCTCACCTAGAAACTGTCAATTAGTAGCAAAGACTCAAACACAGAGCGGCAGAGGATGGGGAGAGATGTAACAACTGGTCACCCCAACCTTTTACTATAAGTGTACTGTAAACAAATGACTTGCTTTAGGTGCCAAGCTCAGCAATGCTTCACAGAGGCAGGTAAGAAGTGCATTCACCTGCCTTTTTCTCACTGTCTGAGCACGGAATTTCTGGAGGGAGCTAGTTGGTTGAACTATGGGGATTCTGTTTGGACTCCACATTTCGATTTGAACGCTCACTTAGGTGGTGTTCAAGGCCGTGACAGGTTCCAGAGGGGAAGGAGTGATGGTGTCACAGTCAAGTCTGTGTGATAGGGTCCCAAGAGGAGTCAAAAAGTAAATTTTGGTTTAATCTCTACCTCCTGACCCAAATCCTTTCTGATTACTGCAGGAAGTCTTTGGGCAGGGGTAGAGGTAAAGAAAGAGCATCTCCTGCACCCCAATGTTATGACATGATCTCTTACTGCTCCCAGCTGGGGATCCTTGGCCCCTGTCAGCGTGGAGGCATACCTTCTTCTCACCTGTGTCAGCCCTGGTGTTAGGCCACCAAGCACATTCGGTATGTGTGCTGTATGCTTACAGAGACCTGAGTAATACAGGGCTTTGTTCTATATTGCTTTTCACATACAAGATTCTTCTAGCTGTGATTTTGGCTTTGACCCAGGGGGAAAGGATGGGGTGCAGGTTGAGGACCATCCTGTTGCTCTTCACTGTGTTGTTCTAATGCCACACTCTTTTTCTAGCCCCTGCCCTAACGCTGGAACTTAGCTTGACCCCTGTGCCTCCTTGACCTTCCATCTACACTGTCCTGTTCTCCCCTAAGCTCATCTACACGCTGGGGGATGAAGGGGTGAGGAAGGTGATCTCCAGTCCCACTGCCTATCAGACAGAGCCCCAGATGGGTTTGATTTTGCAACAAATGCACATCTCGGGCCTCTGTTCTGGGACCTCAGCAACAATAATGGCCTGTATCTTTTTTTAGTTTTTTTAAGTGAACAACTCGATTATTTATTTATTTATTTATTTATTTTTATTTTTTTATTTTTTTAATATATGAAATTTACTGTCAAATTGGTTTCCATACAACACCCAGTGCTCATCCCAAAAGGTGCCCTCCTCAATACCCATCACCTACCCTACCCTCCCTCCCACCCCCCATCAACCCTCAGTTTGTTCTCAGTTTTTAACAGTCTCTTATGCTTTGGCTCTCTCCCACTCTAACCTCTTTTTTTTTTTTTTTTTTCCTTCCCCTCCCCCATGGGTTTCTGTTACGTTTCTCAGGATCCACATAAGAGTGAAACCATATGGTATCTATCTTTCTCTTTATGGCTTATTTCACTTAGCATCACACTCTCCAGTTCCATCCACGTTGCTACAAAAGGCCATATTTCATTTTTTCTCATTGCCACGTAGTATTCCATTGTGTATATAAACCACAATTTCTTTACCCATTCATCAGTTGATGGACATTTAGGCTCTTTCCATAATTTGGCTATTGTGAACAACTCGATTTTAATTTTATTTTTATTTTTGAGAGAAAGAGAGGCAGAGAGAGAGAGAGAGAGAGAGAGAGAGAGAGAATCTTAAGCAGGCTCCACGCCCAGCATGAAGCTTGATGTGGGGCTCGATCTCACGACTATGAGATCATGACCTGAGCCAAAATCAAGAGTCAGATGCTTACCTGACTGAGCCACCCAGGCGCCCCAACAACTTGATTTTTAAAGGAAAATTATTCAAGGAAAGAATATTAGGAAAGGTTGGAGGATGTAAAACATTTTAAATACTCCATCTACTGATGATTTCCTTTTTTTAAAAAATCTGTGTTAAGTTTTGGAAGTGTGAACAGGGAGACTTTTTCTGGGTCTTTAATGGAAGGATCAACAGTTGGAGAATATATACCTGCCTCTGCAAAGTTATTTTTTTGACAACTCTGTGGGAGTTGATGCTATCAATTCTCTGTTAGTCTTTTCACGCAGAAATGTTCCAAAATAGTAGATGATGCCCACAGCTCAGTTTACATCTGTCCCCTGACCTCCCAACCTTCCTCCCCTGTGAGGAGCTACTATTTTTCTGATTGGCTTCCTTTCTCTCCTTCTCCTTGAATTTCAGCTAAAGTCCATTTTGGGAACTTGTGCCTAGAGTTTAAAAAACTTTATTGATGAGAGGCTTTGCTCTAATATATAATTAATGAGTCAGAACTTTATGTCCAAGATGCTTTTTAAGTGCCAACAAAGTGTTTTAATTTACATACTAAAGTCTTCATTTTGTTCTGAAACCTTTTGGACTTGCTTAATACATTTATCAAGTATGATTCCGAAAGTTCTTACATGGGCAATGTGCAGTGTGTGTTTAATAGATAACATTAATAAACTCACACTCAATCACAACACTAAAAGCCACTTCCATCTGGATTTACTGGCAATAAAAAGAGACATTACAGAACTTTGGGAATTTGATGAAGGCGCCAAATACTAGTCTTAGATTACAAAACTGTAGACTCTAACTACTTGGGAAAACAAAGCAATCAAGGACAGGCTTTTGTTAAAAGCTTTGCACTGTAGATTAATAATTAATGTGTTAAATGTACTTTGTAATAAACTCTATCATCATGGATTACTTTTGATAGCTAAATTGGCAATGATACCCCGACGTGGCTTCATTGACTCCGGCTTTCAATTTTACTTGCTAGATTTATCGGGCTAAACGACAATGAACCTATTCTAGGCCTATTTTAACTTGTTTAGAAATCATAATTAATTTAAAAATATTGATGGAGACTGCAAAAATTATACAAAAATTGGCAAAGTTACAAACACTAATAATGGGAGAAGGTCTTTAAAAGAGAAAGTGGCATAATCTACTTTTAAGGTAAATAAGTAGCTTTCAGTAGGGGAAAAGCAGTTCAAAGGAACCAATTAATGGTTTTCATTCAAGAGACCATTGAAGGTAGTGTTATCTGATTATTATATGTGGATAATAAAGATGAATAATGCAGTAAGTTAGTCTAAAAATAGTCAAATGTTCCGGAAACAAGTAAATGCTAGATTATAATTATATATATTGTATATAATTTATATTATGTAAATTATAAGTTACATCAACTTTGAGGTCAGGAGTTAGAAGTAGACTTAAGCATCAAATGTTTAGAAGACTGAGAAAACATCCTTTGTGATGTGTTTAAGTCCAGAACTCTCGGCACTTTTTTCAGAAATTGAATATAAATCCCACCAGAATCCTTTAGAACACACAGAGAATAACAAGCCAAATAGACCATCTCTTAGAAAAGTGAATTTTATTTTCCTCAATCTTTGCCTTAACCTTAAGGAAATTGCATTTATTTCTATTTTCATAGGGCACTCCATTTTCAGAAGAGGGATATTCAAGGGTCATGCTGGAGTTAAGGTACAGGGTTACTGCAAAAAATCTGTATTTCATCACTTGTTTTGAGAGTCCCTTATTCCCCACCCCGAAGTAACAATAATCTCACACACACTTAGAACTTTACTTGTTGCAAAGAGTTTTTGTTTTTCAGTTGTATGATGCTGTTCATTATTTAAAAACTCACATGAAACAATAGTGTATTTGTTACAGGTATATGTAAATAGATTATGTGGGAAAAAATATACCATTGACAACGGTGCAGACTTCTGTAGAAGGAATAAAGATTGAGGTCTTCATCGAAGAGGACTGGACCCACAAAGCACTCTCTCACACACTGTTTCTCTTATCCTTGAAACACATGTAAGTCCAGTTTGTATAGGAAGTTCCTCTCTATTCATCTCCCAAACAGTTGAGAACCTACTGTGTTTCAGCTGCTTGCGATGTATCAGTCAACAAAGCCCGTGACTTCAGAACCGAAACCCTTGTTTGATACTCTTGTTGATAAAAAATAACAGATGTAAAAAAACAAGTAGATTAAATAGGATGTTAGAGGGTGATAATTAGTATAGAAGAAGAAAAATAAATTTGGAAGGAGGTGAGGGCTTATCCATGGGGATATCTGGGTGAAGGGCATTCCCAGATGAGAGCCCAGTCAGTGTGAGATCCTTAGGAGGAATGTGCCTGTCCCTCTGAGGAAATGCAAAATGGCTCGTGTGATTGAAGCAGAGTAACGAAGAAATGAAGTCAGACAGACAATACAGACCACTGTAATGTCTTTGGTTCTTCCTTAAAGGGAAATAGGGAGCTATTGCAGGAGTTTGAGCAACAGAGTGACACAATCTCACGTGAATTTTAGAAGTTCCACGCAGCTGTTGTGTTGAAACAGAGTGTGGATGACAAGGTTCTCAGGCAGACCAGCCAGGAGGCTCACACACTAATTCAGGAGAGTGGTGAGGTGGCTCAGACCCAGGAAGGTCCAGGGGAAGTAGTGAGAAATGGATACAATTTGAACATATTTTGAAGGAATAGCTGACAGGATTTCCCGAGATTGGATGAAGGTAAAAGAGAAGGGCATGTGAAGAAGGACTCCAAGGTTCTTTGACCTGAGCGCCTGGAAGGGTGGAGTTGCCATCAATGGGTATGGGGGAAGGCTGCAGGTAGAACAGGTTTTCGGCAGAAGGCTGGAATTCAGAGGTAGATGTGTGAAGTTTGATACTGTCTTTAAGTCTATGTAGGCCAACTGCCAAGTAGGAAATTAGATTCGAGAGGCCGGATGGAGTTTGGGAAAGGACTCTGGAGTGGATGTATGCCTGCATCTGGTTTTGGGAATTGTCAGTATGGTGATGGTGTTTAAAACCCTGAGGTGGATGAGACTGCCAAAGCTGTGAGGCTGGAGAGAGACAAGAGGACCAGGGACCCAGGCTGTCTTCATGCTTCAGGCATTAAACACATACTTAATGAGCTAAAGATGTAATTGCAATAATGAGAAAGTTCTATGAAGGAAAACCTCATGGGGCTCTGGTGGAAGACGGTCAGCTCAGGGTGAGCCTCCCACAGAAAGTGGCACTATTCATTCATTCATTCATTCATTCAGAGAGCACAAGTGCCAGTGGGGGAGGGGGGCAGAGGGAGAGAGAGAGAGAATCCTAAGCAGGGGCTCAGTGTCAAGCCCAAAGTGAGAGCTTGATCCCACCACCCTGGGATCATGACCCGAGTCGAACACTCAACCGACTAGCCACCCAGATGCCCCAGAAAGTGGCGCTTTCAAGGAGACCTGAAGGAGAAGTAGGAAGGAGTCAGCCAACTAAGACAGAGCAGTTGTCTGAGCAGGCAACCTGGGGCGGCCAGGGGCGGGTGCACACTGAACAGATCACGGGCAAGTGGGGCAAGAACATGGTGTGCCATGGGAGGGTGATGTGAAATGCAGTTGAAGGGAAGGTAGGAGCCAGATTGCGTAAGGGGCCACGTGAGGATTTTGAACTCATGAGCAGTGGGAAGCCATTCAAAATGCTAAGAAGAAAAAGACTATAAAACAATGAATTAAAATCTTTTAGCTGGAAAGAAGTGAATAATGAAGGGCTTCAAGGACAGGGTAATGGAAGTTTCTGCTTAAAATGTGTATTAAATACAAGGGGAGAAAGCAGGATGAATGAATGGCAGAATTGCAAAACCGGCTCTAGAGGTACAATGACTGAGACCAAAATAAGGTGGGATTGTGAGTAATATTTAATTTTGCAGTCATTTTATTTTAAAAAAAGATAAAAACCTCATAAAAGCTAGAGAGGAATAATAGAAACCAGGTATGGTATGGCTGGCGGTGTGATACCCAGACTGAGAGTTGCAGAAGCCTTTTTTTAAGTTGGGAAGAAGAATGGAACTGGGCATGTAAAATAATGAATGCTACGGAAGAGACCAGGTGGCCGGACCTGTTTGTCCTTTGCTGTAATGTTAGAACAGGGCACGGTTAACGAGTGGTGACAAGCTATAGTCTGTCTACAATGAAAATCCAAAAAGAAAAAGAAAAGCCTCTACTAAGGATTGAGGGATATTGGAGGAAGAATGTTTTGACATTATAACACATGATAATAAATTTTGTGGGCTTGCCTTTTCTGAAAGTCTTTAGAAGCTGGGCAGACCAAAGGGTGACAATGTTCAAAATTAGTTAACTATGGTGAATCTTAGCATGCTTTGCTAGTTGGACTTCTTAGTTTTAACTGCCCCTAACCAGGAAACCATTCACGAGGTGAGAGTGATGAGACTTAGTTAGCACAGAGAGACAGGAGAGGGACTTGGTGGTGTTTTGCAGGAAGAGTTACTTGAGGCCAGGATGGGTAGCTGAAAAACAATCATGTATCATTCAGGGAGTTCTGTGGGTTCTCCTCACACAAGATGCACTGTAATTTGCAAATTTGCAAGGCAGATTCTCATCTGCTTGGGAAGGTACTCAAAGGGGGAAGGACACAATTCTAGCCCCTGTTTTTGTGAATACAATGGGCAGCTAATCCTGAATCAAAGGGAATAGCTTAAAGACCTTTTAAGAACTATGAGATTACTTGACAGTCAAATACTAGATAATCTTACAGAAATATTTTAAAGAAATATCTCATTAGCTCACTCATTTGTTCATTCATTCATTCACTTATTCATTCATTCATTCAAAAAATGGTAATCAAGCTCCTCTTTGTGCCAGGAGAAGCACTAAATGCTTGATTGGCCTTTATCCTTACAGAGTCTCTTTTAATGGGGAAAACAAATAGTAAACAAGGAAATGAACAACTTTGATTTGTCCTATGAAAGTAATACACCAGATGGGGAGGTAAGTAATGGGTGTGGCTAGGGCAGGAGAGCCCTGAGATCAGGTGTTTAGGGAAGTTTTCTCTGGGGAGGTTATCTGAGCCGCTGATAGTCTGGAGCATTAGATCATCTCCACTCACATGCCCGGTGTTAGGTCAAGGTGTCTTCAATTTAATTTGTCCTTTTCAAAAATCTCCTTATGTGGTGAAGCCTTTATGTCCGTTTATGACAACTTTTAGAAAGCTTAACGCCTTTGCCACTAAAGTTATAGCTTCCATTTACCTGCAGGCATAATTCTTTATTAACATCTATTTTCAACTATGTTAATGCAATGGAAGCTTGGTACCTACAACACTGTAGTTCCCAGGACAGGCTTAAATAGGAAAAGACTCGATTACTAAATAAAATGTTCGCAAACAATTTGCATGTTCAACTGTAGGGGGAGTTAATATTGCTAATAGGAAAAATTCCACTACAAAAATGAATCTAATGGTTACTGGGGATTTGGAAACTTGGAAATATCATCAAAATATAAATATTGGTATAATGCCAAGATTGCATATTATTCTGTATTATTAAATCATAAAAAAACTCAACTTTTATCGCAATCAGGTTTGGAATGCTCAACATTCTCTTGCCATTTAACTAGAACACATTTTTCTAGATACAAATGGATATATTAATTTCCATAAAAGTGTTATCTTTTTACAGTATATTTAATTCAGATCCAGTTCTATTTCCACTAAAATAATTGCTTATAATACACAGACTCGATTTTATATGACTAATTAGAACAGTGTATGGGAAAAAATAGGTTTGCAGGTAATATTGAAATTAAATATGTTAATCTGTACCTCTGTGTGCACATTTTATATGAGCTTTAATTTGCCAAATAAATTATAGTTCTGTGTTTATAAGGTGCCCTTGAAAGAGTGTCCTATTTTTGAGCACTAATACCATGGGGAAACAAATATACAAAGCTTTTAGCTATAGGGCTACACTTGCATAAATTAAGGCAAGAGCTGTTGGTTGGTAAGTAGAGCTATGGTATCCTTAGCTTTTTAAACACTCTGAATTGTTAACACATTTTTTTTTAGTATGGTTACTAATATTAAGATAATAAATAATATTTAGTTTCAATATTGCACCCTTCAGCCAGGGCATAAATTCATTTTGAATGCTGTGTTGAATTAATGTATAATAAACATACTGCAGTTTGCTATCAGGAATTCTCAATGAAATGCAGGAAGTCAGTTCTTTGCTTATGCATTAGCACTGCCAGTCTTGCTCTGTTTAATTTTAGCTATTTATAAAATTGCTCTACTGACAGTCCTCTTTATTTTCACGTGATTGTTTTAAGGTTAACCAGAAATGGTATGGTGTGTCGGTTGTAGTGCTGATGTAGGAAGACGGGTCCTTAACAAAAATCCTTTTCACAATTAGCCACCTGCAGTCGGGACATCCAGCTGCCTAATTGGGTGAATTGTGGGGTTTCCTGTGGGGCGGGTGGGGGCCTGCCAAGGAGCAGTGGAGTGTCTCAGAAGGGAGTTGGAGCACAGGGGACTTGGGAAAATAATGTTGCCAATGGAAGTAGAATCTGGAATCTGATAGCGGTTGTAGCAATTGCCATTTACTTCTGAGACAAATCAGAGCTGTATCTAAAAATGTTATGTATTATTGTCTAATAGATTGGCTCCTTTTTAGGATATCTATTTAAATAACTTCTAGGACTTTTCCCTTAAAAATGGCTCTCAGGCTTGCATCTTGATGGAGTACGGTGAATTCCCCAGTGACACCCAAGTTTGCAACCACAGAAAGTGGTAAGGAAGCCTTCAAAAAGGATAGAGCTAATGTTACTCTGTATCAGTCAGCTCAGGCTGCCATAACAAAATATTACAGATTGGGTGGCTTGACAGAAATTTGTTTTCTCACAGTTCTCTAGGCTGGAAGTCCAAGGTTAGGCTGCCAGCATGAGACGTTCTGGTAAGAGCTCTCTTTCTGGTTTGCAGATGCCTACCATCTTGCTGTGTCCTCACTAGCAGGGAGAAGGAGTGAGCCCTGGTATCTCTTGTTATAAGGATATTAATGTCATTGAACCAAGGCTCTACTCTTATGACCTCATTTAACCTCAATTACTTCCTTAAAGGCCCCATCTCCAAATACAGTCACATTGGGGGTTAGGGTCTCAGCATGTGAATTTGGGGGGGGACACAATTCAGTCCACAGTATACTCTAAATTATTTAAATATGGGGCTTTTAAAATATGGGGGTTCATAACTTCTTTTGGTGCCAAAGAGCACCAAAGAGCCCTTTGGCAGTTTGGTAAAGCCTGTGTATGGACTCCCTCTCAGAACAAAGTGTTTAAATGCATGAAGTAAATTATATAGGGTTACAAAGGAATCTAATTATACAGAAACGCAGTTAGAAAATATTAAAATGCTGTGATCTAGAAATATGGTTCTTTTTTTATTAACAATTAGTTAACATGCTCTAGTAATGGATAAAAATGATATTTTGAAATATTTGCAGTAACTATAATTGGAAAATGTTTGTGTTTTGTATTGGTGACAAAATCACAGGTACTACCAATACTATTGTGGTTGGTTCCTAACATCTGTAATGAAAGGAAATGTAACATTTTAATCAGACCTGGAAATAAAAGTGAAATTTTTGTTTTTATCCAAATTCAAAGACTTTCTTACTTTTATGAATGGACCACAGTCAAGAACCCCTAGATAGGTCACTTTTTGAGATGTGTGTGCAATTTTAAAATCTGTTTTTATATTAGTAATGCTTATAATCATAAAAAATATGTCAGCTTTTATTATACTTAATAACAGACTTATTCATAGTTTTTGTTATAGTGGAATTTGGTTTTAAAGAATATTTTAAAAGTTGTGGTTTTCAGCTGGGGCTAAAACCGGTGTAAGTAAGGTTAAAGTGGTAAAATTACTTTAATAACTAACTCCACTTATAAAGAGATTTTACAGGGGCGCCTGGGTGGCTCAGTCGGTTAAGTGTCCGGCTTTGGCTCAGGTCATGATCTAGCAGTTTGTGAGTTCGAGCCCCGTGTCGGGCTCTGTGCTGACAGCTCAGAGCCTGGAGCCCGCTTCAGATTCTGTGTCTTCCTCTCTCTCTGCCCTCCCCCACTCACACTCTGTCTCTCTCTCTCCAAAATAAATAAACATTAAAAAAAAATTTAAAGGGATTATTACAACATGAGGATCCATTTTTAAATTCACTTGCCAAATACAGGCATACTTCCTTTTTGTGACTGACTGATTTAGGAAAGCCATATATTTTATGGGCATTGCTAAAATTCCCATCAAAGAAAAAAATAAATCTGGGTTCAGGCCATATGAAATAGTGCATCTATGATTTTATCTCACAGTAGTTTCTGAGCTTGGTCCTTTCGGAAAAGGAAAATATGTAAGCAAAAAGCAAAACTATTTTCCTTACTGAAGACAAAAGACTGCTTCCCAAAAAAAGCCAACCTAAGAGGAAGCAGTATCTTCAGGAAGAATGGTTGGAATATTGAGAAGATCTACTTGAGTAAAAGCCCTAACATGCCTCTGGGGAGTTAAGCTCTGGGTAAAGAATTCAAGGTACTTAAAACTTCTTTTTAAAAAGCCAGCCCATTTTAAGGGGCAGAAGTTCTGATGATCTGAATCACTTAAGAAATGCTTTAATCCCAGAGGCATACCCAGGCTGCTGTTTCCTATAGCACAAGTTCCAAGATGGGATATATTACAAGAAAAGCAGCCAGGCCTACTCAGGTTAAGTTTGAGGATACAGGGTCTTTTCAGTGAAGTGAGCATTTGGTATTTATGACTTCCTGTTCTGTGTTCCTGTTTCCAGAATCCATAAAAAATATTTGGCTTTTTAGATATTTCATCACCAAATAGAAGAACCTGTCGTTATCATAATGATAGTTTGTAGGACACCCCAAACTTGCTTAAGAAACGTATTTTTACTGTGCTTCCTGGTCAGATGATAAAATTGAGATTTCAGAGGTTTAGTGGTTTGTCCAAGACCACAGCACTGCAGATGTTGTGGTGTTCAGATCAGAACCTAAGTTATTTGTGTCTGAATTTCATGTTCTTTTTACTGGACTCTGTGGCCTTATTAAAATTTTTTTAATGTTTATTTACTTTTGGGAGGGGGAGGGGCAGAGAGCGAGGGAGACACAGAATCCGAAGCAGGCTACAGCCACTGAGCTGTCAGCACAGAGTCCGATGTGGGGCTGGAACTCAAGGAGTGTGAGATCATGACCTGAGCTGAAGTCAGATGCTTAAACTATTGAGCAACACAGGCACCCTTCTGTGGGCTTATTTATAGCCTCTTTAAGGAATGGACAGTGACTCACAAGAAATCACATTTCAATAAATATTCAATAGATCTAATTATTGAATATTTAGTCTACAAATATTAATCAAACGGCTACAATGTGACAAGGTGATATGCTAGGCACTGACCTTATAATGTGAACAAAACGGACATGGTCTCTAAGTGAAGCTTACAATCATGTGGGGCAGGCGTGAAATGCATCATTATAGTAAAGTGTGATGATGTAAGAGTTTATGGTACTATGTAGGAGGGACTGGGCCTGCTTTCATGTACATCAGTATCTGAGCATACTGGGTTGTGTCCTTCATAGTGTTCTTCTCACTGCATATACACATACCATTCTCATTCAGAATATGAGTATCGGAGTCTTTCTGCCTCGGTTTTTGAGTCCTTGTTTCTTCATGTACTTGGCTTGTGTGGTCTTGGTCAAGGTTCTTAACTTCCATGTCCCTCAGCTTCATCATCTGTACAATGTGATAACCGTAGTACCTACCTGAAAGAGTTAGTGTGGAGATGTGAGATGATCGTTCTAAAATGCACAGAATGGGGTGCTTGGGTGACTCAGTCAGTTAAGCGTCTAGCTTCGGCTCAGGTAATGATCTCACGGCTCGGCTCGTGGGTTCAAGCCCTGCATCCGGCTCTGTGCTGACAGCTCAGAGCCTGGAGTCTGCTTCACATTCTGCGTCTCCCTCTCTCTCTGCCCACCCCCCTCATACTCTGTGTGTGTCTCTCTCAAAAATAAATAAACGTTAAAAAAATTTTAAAAATGCACAGAATAGGGGCACCTGGGTGGCTCAGTTCATTGAGCGTCTGACTCTTGATTTTGGCTTGGTCATGATCTCAGGGTTTGTGGGTTCGAGCCCCATGTAGGCTCTGCACTGACAGCATGGATTCTCTGCATTGGATTCTCTCTCTCTCTCTCTCAAAAGTAAACATTAAAAAAAATTTTAAATGCACAGAATAGTCCCTGATACACTGTAAGTAAAATGATAGCTGTTATAATTTTTTGTGGTTTATTCCTCTCTTAGTGCGTGACAAGTGTTCCTTTGAACTTGTGCTTATAGCTTGCTGTGGGTTAATGTCCACAATTAATGCTTGTTAATCCTGATGCCATCTGCCACCTTGTCCAGGCCCTGATGTTTTGACTTCAAACTAGAGTGTCTTTGCAAGTTTTCTATCAGTGTTGATCTGGTCCATTTCATAAAGCTCTGCCTAATACCCGTGTTAAGACTCAGCTTTTCCCCTTTAGTCTTAAAGGAAGCAGAGATGGGCCTCATATCTTTGTTGAAATTCTACAAGGTGCAATTTGAAGTTGGATTGACCTTCAAGCTGACAAAGTAAAATAAACAGTTTTATAAATGAAAATGGCTAATCTGAAATAGATCACAGCTAAGAACTTCATTTTTTATTCATTCTCTTCATACAAGGTTGATATCATACAAGTGAACATCTAATGTTGTACTTCATTGTGGGACTCACCAAAGATGCAGTTAGAGGAAATTGAGGGCACAATGGACTTGCAGAAAACAGAGAATATGTCTGTAGTCCCTTATTTCAGAGAGTTATTATATTTAAATGTAGATATGCCTAATTAAAAAAATAGTTACTAAAATTTTGTTGTTGAATTCTTTTTCTTTTGAACTGTTCTGGATTCCTAGAAATCAACTTAAACTGGCATGTTTTAAAACAGTTTTTTTTTTTTTTAAGTATGGCAAAGCATCACATAGTTCAGGAAATCTGCCTGAAGTTGTGGAAGATTAGTTGCTTCAAACTCATGTCCTTTAAAGAGTGCTTTGTAGCAATTTCAGTTTTTTCAGCAAAGAAAATCTATCAATTAAGAACCCACATATTTACCAGAGAAAACATAATAGAAGAAAAAAATTTTTTAACAGTGTGGGGAATAAATCACAGGATCTATACATCTCCGCATACTTCCTGACAGCTGAGTCTAGTGCCTTTGCACAAAGGAGAAGCTTTACTACTGGTCTAAGGGCTGCTTCCTGAGATTCGCTGAGCAGTCTGAGCAACTGGCCCTTGTTCTGGTTCTGAAGCTCAAGCTCAGGGAAGGCAGTGGACCCGGCTACATTAGTGGGGAAAGCCTGAGGGTGATAGGTAAGCACTTGCTTGGGGTTGGCTAGACTGTATGGAAACCGTGCACTCATGTTATGTATGGTATAACACCAAGATTGATGGCCTAGAATAGGTGGTCCCCTGCACATTTCCAGAGCAGCCTCTAAGCCTGTTGCAGATCCTTACACACACACGTATACACATGCATACCTAAAGCTGAGCTTGTAAGAGAGCATTTGAACGTTCTAAAGGTCCGAGACCCTATCTCATTCATATATTATCACCTTGGTTCTTGATTTTTGGCTCCAGAAGTTTACAGCTCCCACCGTCCTAGGAAACATTGTTTATCTCTTTGTTCTAATCTTCTTCTGTGTATCTTAGAAATGTAACTCTTCTTGATTTACCCAAGAGGTGCTCACGACTAGTCTTTCTACCAAGCTGAACATCTCAGCATTTTTAGTATGGTAGTTTTGTGACTTTACATATAAAACTTGATAAATAAGGGTTTATTGAATTGAATTATACATGGCTTAAAGTAAAATGGGTTCAAAGGATGCGCCATCTACACCCAGCAGTGTTAAAAGTATATCTAACTACATTAAATCCAAAATGCATAACAATGGAAAAAATAGGGGGAAGTTTTAGAAATGACATCAAATATAGAGATGTATCCAGTTCTTGACTTAAATTCATATTAAAAGTCCTACCTTCTTATATACTCTTGGTATTCTTAGAACACTGGGTTCCTGTGATGTGTTGTTTTTTCCTTTCACTTTTTGTGTTAATGTTCCAAAGGGAGCAACCAAAATATCATCGTTGATTTAAATCTCTCCGGAGACACCCAGTACCACTGATCGTCTCTTTCCTCTGATTCTCCTCTGCAGAAATTCAGTGTCCAGATGTTTCAGAATCCAGATGGCCTATGAATCCTCTATCACCCAGAAAGGAGGAAAATATGCATGAAAGTGGAACACTGAAAAGAAAAAAAATAATTTAGTGTTGGCAATGTAATGGTGACATACAGGGCTCAAGGAAAAGCTTCCTTTCCTAAAGCAGCAACTTAATAAAGTGCATGTTGTAGGCTCTATCAGCAAGCCAAATTTTCATCCCTGCCTCTTCTTTCCATCACCATTAAGAGGCTTGCAGAGATCCACACTGTTTAAAGGGCAGACAGCATGGAAGAACTATCATGTACAATTTAAAGTAGCAGCTAAAATTGGAATGGTCACAAGAAAGCCTGTTTCTTTGCAATTAAATTGACAAGCTGTCTATGATTACCCTAGGGAACTTGGCAGCTGAGTGATAAAAAGACTGCAGAGTGTTGAAAGGTCTAACACAACATACTAGGTGGACAAAGACCACATCTGCTTAATATACTGATTGGGAGAGTTCTGGAATGTACTTGGCTAAATTAGCCGAGGAGGGATACTAATGATACTTTTTCCTCTCTAAGATCCTCTGCTCAGAACCCATTTTAGAAATTACCCACAAATATTTGGAAGCATGCCTTATAAATAGTATAGTGCAATACCTGATGTTATTTAGCATGAACCTATCATTACAAATCACCAGAAGAAATGAGCAGACGTTTAGAAAGAAATAATAATAAAAAAACTCTTCCATCAAATGTTTTTGAAATATGTGTACACACACACACACACACACACACACACACACACACACACATGTTTTCCTATAAAAATTAGTCTCCCAAAAAAAGATTTATAATGATATCAAGGACTAAAGAGTTGAACAACCATAGGTAATTTAATGCAGAATATTAAGTGAGAATTACATGGTATTTTCATTGTTGAGTGTCCTTTGTGCTGGGCAAAGCTGGAACTTAGGTTACAAAGGAGAAAACAATAACCAGATTTTTGGTGGTAGCAATTTGTGAGGACTAACACACCCATTTCAGCAATGTCTTCTTAATTTTAGTTAGTGCATTCCTTAAAGGAGAAAATGCACATACAAATGTGAAGGTTTCTTTGGATACATTTCATAAGTATTAATAGTACTTGACACTAAATAAATAATGGCCATATCTACTTGCCCACCTGTCCTTTCTGAAGGCTAAGGACCATTTACCTCAGCAAACTTGGAAAGTAGTTTCCATTTCCACAGTAGGATTACCCTAAACAAAATTTCTGAAGCAGAAGTCCATTGTATACTACCTTGACACTCACTTAAAAAACCAGAGAATGCCCAATTAGCTTGTTAATGCTGTCTGGTCTTTGAGACCATGTGATACTTCAGCAAAATTATTCAAAGCTCAAAGTCACTCAAATGCTCAATGACTCCAACATTAGGTAAAGATTTTAGCATCACTAATTATTAGGAAAATGCAAATCGAAACCACAATAAGATATTGTTCACATCTGCCAGAATGACTATTATCAAAAAGGTAGGAAATAACAAGTGTTGGAGAAGATGTGGAAGCAAAGGGAACCTGTGAACACTGTGGGTGGGATTGTGATTGATGTAGCTACTATGGAAAACAGTATGGAGATTCCTCAAAAAAAAAAAAAAAAGAGTAGAAACACCATATGGTCCAGCTGTTTGACTTCTGGGTATTTATCTGAAGAATATGAAAACACTGATTTGAAAAGATATATGCACCCCTATGTTCATTGCAGCATTACTTACAATAGCCAAGTTATGGAAGCAGCCCAAGTGTCCATCAGTAGATGAGATGAATGGATAAAGAAGATGTGGTATATATACACAATGGACTATTACTCAGCCACAGAAAGAGTGAAGTCTTGCATTTGTGACAGCCTGGATGGACCTTGAGGGTATTATGGTAAACAAAATAAGCCAGATGGAGAGAGACAAATACTGTATGCCTTCACTCATAGGTGGGATCTAAAAAAACCCTATGAAAACAAACGAATGAATAAAATAAGACAAAAGCAAACTCATCGATACAGAGAACAGACTAGTGGTTACCAGAGAGGAATGGGTTTGGAGGTGGGCCAAAAAGATGAAGGGGTTAACTGTATAGTGGTATTAACTAGACTTGGGGTGGCAATGAGTTTGTAGTGCATACAGACGTTGAATTATAAAGCTGTACACCTGAAACCTATATAATTAGAAAAAAAGAAAAAGAAAGAAAATGCCACTTACGAACTGGTAAGAATCTGTAGAGGAAACATCAATATAGGGGAGTCCACTCATGAAATTGAATATGGTTCGAATACCATGTTCAAAGATATGGTACAATAAGATAGCTTATTATGACATAGATCTCCATTTGCTGATGTTTGGAAAGTTGTTACAAACAGTATTTATTGTTTGATTGCATTTTTATAAAGCTTTGGGTATATTAAAAAAGATTCCTCAACAGTATATTTGGATTAATGAAACAACAATACCTTATATTACTGTAACACATTACACTTTACAGTGGCTTCACAGAATAGACAGTGTTGCCCCCATTTTAAAGATGAAGGAAGGGAAGCCCAGAAAGGTTAAGTGAGTGATTTTCCCAAGGTCACATCGAAATAGGCAGAGCCGTCTCTTTGTACTTCAGTCAAAGGAAGATTGAGACAGGGTCTGATGTGGGACATAGCGTGAAACATTTAAAAAAAAAAAGTCTTTAATTTGCAAAACCTAAGTCAACACATTTGTGTAAATTGAACATTCAAACTTCCCTTTTGGGATAACTGGATGAGATGATACATGTCAGCTGATGCCTTCAGCCAGACTCCTAAGAATCTGAATCTAATTATTGAGGAAAAAACTACTTGTACTCTTTCCTCCCGTCATGTTGAAGGTTATACACTTATGTACTCATTACTTGCTTTTTCTAAGAAAATGTGCATGTGGTGAGAGGGCTGCTATAACATTCTTTTTTCCAAATGTCCCTAACTGCTACCAGCTAGTACAATGCCTTGCACAAAAGTAGGGTGGAATAAATGCTTTTTGATCTTAATTATGATTTCTGACAGATAGCAACCAAATCTTGCTCCAAAGCAATAGTTTCAGATTTATCCAACTCTTGATTAGCCCTGGAAATAGGGAAATAGCATGGATAATTGAAATCCACAGACAAACAAATCTCATGTTACAAATGGCGTCAATCTCTCCCTCAGCAAACCTTTCACTATAGCTAATAACAAAATTATGTTGACTGGTTTGAGTTTTATCATTCTGCCCCCCTCCCCACTCTGTTCTTGTTGAGGTACTGCTGAGTGGAGAAAGGGTTTACAGAAAATAGGTAACAGGATTAATAAAATCAAGAGTTGATTAGAGTAAAACATCTCTTTGTTTTATTTTGACAACTATGATACATGCATGTGGGTGTTTAACAAATGCTTTTTAATGAGAGTGATATATGATGATAAAAATATATCATCCTGTCTCTTCTTTTATCGCTGACCTAGATCACAATTCCTGGGGTTGCTCAGAAACCCTCGTACCTGCCTTGTGTATTAAAGCATTACTTAATGTTATGCATGCATTTATTATAAGCCAGCAAATAAACTTCCAGCAGTAAGGACACAAAGCCTTTAAAAATATAACATCGTGTGAGGTTAAGATCCAGAATGGAGTATATATCTTTAGTTATAGAAATATTGGGTGTCTTTAAAAATGGTCAGTCTACTTGACACATTTAGAAAATACTTCCTGTTTACCCAAGGAAAATGTACTGAGAAAAGGAGATATGGAAATTATTTGATATGTTTATTTTATGACAGTGCTACATTTTATATAAATATAGGGAAGTTGCATGCATTGGGCTGTAGAGCTACACCTTATAGAATTGGAAAGGCTGAATGCATTGGCACCAGTTCTCTACAATATCTGTGTCTTCTTTTTTCCTTATCAAGATAACTTGGATTGGTTTGAGACTGGGCTATGTGCCAGTTAAAATTTCCCACCTCCCCAGATTCTTTTACAGCTAAGGTCATGTGACTAGTTCTATTCAATGATACGTGAGCAAACTCTACCAGTGGAGGCTCTTGGCAACCAATTGTTTTCCTATTAAAAGGGACAAACTCAGCTGCTACATACATTTGCCATTCCTTCTTTTCACTTGGGATGCAGACACAATGCCTGGAGAGAAAGGGACCATCTTGTGACCATAAGGGGAAAACATACACACTGAGGATGATAGGAAAGACAGAGGAAATTGAGTCTCTGAGGAAATTCAGGGCCATTGAACTAGCCCCCGCCTGCCTCCCCCTAAATGAAAAATTCCTATTTGGTGAAGCCAGTGGAGTAGAGTTCCTGTTACAGACAGGTGAACGATAGAGCGAGATACAACACGTTTGTTAGAGTATGGTCTCTGAGAATATAGGCTCCTAGTACTCTACATTGGCTGTCACTCCTATGTTTTCTTCACATTTCCCGAAGTATATCATGACATACTCCAGCCATGGTTTCTTTCAACCAGTAGTCAGACTCGTTGGTCAACGCTCTCAGGCTACAATGTTTGTAATACTATGCATAAAGTTTAAGAACTTCCATCAATTCCTAATTGCCTGATAATTTTTATATTTGGTTTTTTAGACCAATCTCTTAACGGCATCTCAAGTCACCCTAAGAGTTGAAGTTTCACATCCAGAAGGAAACATGTATATATTCAGGTATGCTCATACACGTATTTAAAATGAATCTCATATTTACAACACTCTAAGAAATCGATGCCATACAGGTCAATACTGAACAAGGTATGCTTGGCATATTTTTTTTTTTAACCTAAGTTTTTCGGAAAGGTGCATTCTATGGGAACATTTAGAATCAGAGCTATGTTGCTAATAGCGTACTAGAACTATAAATAAGTGATCCTTTTTAATACCTGGTGGAGATGGGGAATTGCAAGATGATGTCTATGGTTGTAAAAAGACCATCAAAAAGTTGGCAAGGAGATCATGGTCATACCATTTCCCCCATT
Organism: Panthera onca; assembly: GCF_046562875.1. Lineage (NCBI taxonomy): Eukaryota > Metazoa > Chordata > Mammalia > Carnivora > Felidae > Panthera > Panthera onca. The sequence continues at coordinate 146,829,928 of NC_138346.1, forward strand.
TTTTTCATTTTATGAACACATCCCAGAGTTTCGGGGCTGGACTAAGAGCTTCTGCACTTGCTGCATTATGTAAACATTATAATCTGTGTCCGTGTAGGTATTCCCCAGGTGTCTTTAAGCTCCTGGAGGACGGGGGTTCTATTTATTCACCCCAGTGTCTGTCACATGCTCAGGACAAGCTGATTAAATCCAATATGGTGAGATAGGAAAAGAGCAGGAGTTAAGGAATTTAGAATTGCAGCCTTCTCCTTTATTTCTCTTTTCTCTTGGCTTTCCTGCTAGAGAGAAGGGTAGAGTAAATAGAAATAGGGCAGATGCAGAGCTTTTGACAGAGGTTAGAGTAAATAGAAATAGGGCAGATGCACAGCCTTTGACACTCGTTTTGAGGGGGTTGTAAATAAAGCCTCAAAAATTCTTCACAAACCAGGAATTATAAATAACTTGTGCTTTTTAGCTTGGGAGGAGGGTAGACAGAAAAACTATCATCAAAAAGAATTAATAACCAGTGGGGAAAAATCCCTAATTGTTTAAAATGTCTATATATCCATAAATTATGCTTTAAATGGCTTATGGGTATCCTACTTAAATATTGCTTTCTTTAGTTTATATGCTAATTTTTAAATAATTTCTGACAATTTTAATAAAACTTTCTGTAAGAAAAGTTTAATTGAATGGGAAAACATTTAATAGTTGTAGATAATCGTGACTGGAAAGACTTGCTATTTGGACCAGGGGCTCACAACAAAAAACATCATTATTCACTAGAGATAAATTATTTGGAGGAAATAATAACTCTGGACTGTGTGCAAATTTTGGGATATAAACAGACAGTAAACATCACACAGTATGAATATTTTAATTTGCCAGATTACCAACAATTTCTGCCTATTGCTGCATATCAGGAGAGCTGGCATCTCCTTCAAAGTTTCTACGAATCAGACGCTGGTTTCTAATGCATGTGGTCACCATTGGTTAACCAGAGTATCCAGGCAACCAGAGCATTACATTTTCTACCCACATGGAACTCAGCTAGATTCCTGGCCTCATAAGGACAGCTCTCGAAGGTGATGAAGAGCCATAAAGTATTCCAGAACCCAGGGTTTCAGAAACACTGCTGCCAAGTTCATTTGCTTAGAGTGTTAGGCCCTTGCCCAAACTTGTCAGTCTTTTAAAAAAAATAAGTAACTAAACAGTAAATAAATAAATAAATAAATAAATAAATAGAGAAAAAAAGAAAAGAAAGAAAAAGAGAAGTCTGAGAGAAAAAACCCAAGAAGTTGGTTAAAAACATCACCTAATTTTTCATAGCTTCAATGTTAGCCAGGAATAGACTAAAGCATACCTGTCCGATTAACTTTTAAGACTGACAGATTGAAATGAATTTTATTGTCACGTCCTGGTAGCCTAGGCGTTTCCAAAGTGTAGATGTCTTCAAGTGACCATGAGGATTGTTCATTTCTTACACGAGAACTGATAAGCCGAGGAACACCGTAGAACACATTCTTATTTTATACACTAGGGTGATTTGGAACAGGAAACCACAAAGAACCCTGAGGGCCTCTGTTCAGGGCCCTTCCCGAATGCACAATTCCAGGTCTTAACCGGGAGAGTGGTGTCCTCCACCGGCAGGCACAGATGGGGATCCGGAAGCCTAAATTCTCTCTGCCTGGCATTGGGCTGCTAGGTGACACCTGCTTTTCATCCGAGGACAGCCTGCTTTTCATCCAAGGGCTGATGGTTTTAGGATACACTGTCTCTGAGCAGATGAAGCACCCTTGCTGTGGGTCAGGCCCTGACATTCTCATCATGCTCTTGGGATGAAACTCAAACAACTGCCTACAATTCACCTTGACTGCAGCCATTCCTTGTGTGTCTCCGATCCTCCACTAGTTCATTCTCATGAGGCAGTTTGTCACCGTTTCTTCCTCAGAAGCACTGCACAGAAAGAATCTTTTGGACACCAGTGCACTTATCCTCTCCTCCTGCCAGTCTACAAACATTCCTGTGGACTTTTCTGTTCTTCTCTTGACCTAGCTTCGACCCCATGTTTGAGACATCTTAAAAACCACTTACTTCCTCTCCACGGTCCTTATTTTGCCAGATTAGTTTTTACACCATCTCTGCCCTTCCCTGGTTCCTCTACCACCATCTGGCTCCTGATTCTTTGACACTCATTTTATCACCTGGATTTATCATTCCTAACCTTTCCCACATCCCATTAATTCTTTACCGCCTTCCCTTGGTTTCCCTGTGTTTCTTGAAATATTGCTCTTGAGTCCCTTTTCAGTTTCCTTCCTTCCATGAGAGGCTGGAGGTGGTGAGAGACCAATGGTCCAGGAGCACAGAGACCTGGAGCTCGCGGTAGGGCCTGTGTGAGAGTGGGCAGTCACTTCACTTCTCTCGGTCTCCGTTTCCTCCCATGTGAATCAGGGAAGTTTCCCTCTGGCTCAACATTGTCTGATGCTAGCATTTCTTTGTACTTTTAGAGAGGAGTCAGGGAAAATTACAGTGTAGTCTTTGCACCAGAAAAATTAATTGCAATGTATGAACCACTTGCTTAGCAAAAAAAGGGAGTTCACAGGTATATTTGGTGACATGACACTGAGAAAGATGGAGTTTGGGACTCAGGGTGGCATATTGGCTTTTCTGAAGGAAAAGCAAGCTCATGGTTTGTCAAACTGGATTAAAACCGGTCAAGTAAGATAGAGGCAATTGCGCTCTGCAAATGAAGTAAACAAGAGCTCCTCTCTGTTTTTCCCAACTCAGTACTGGATTTTAAAGATGTGTTCTCAGATGTCTAGTATTGTAGTTTCCACTCTGTAATAATGGAAAATAACCAAGGCCTTTATTTTAAACAAAAACCACTGTGGAGGTGGATCCAGGATGCGGACAGAAATAATACATTATTTTACGTAGCTGACATGGTACATTTGAGGGATAAAACACTGCACACACTATAAACAAATGAAAAGCCCCAGTCAGTCCTGTTAGGCCCAAGCTATGATCGATTGCAAACCCAGGGTTGTAAAATAAGTAACAGTCTGGAACCATGGTTTATCAACAGTTTTATTTTCCTGAGACAACTTTATCCTAGAGGGCTGGAAAAGTGCGGCGCCTCGGTTGGAAGAGGATTGTGTGATTTTCGGAGTATTTTCATCTTCTAAGGTTTGCACTCTGCAAAGTTGCTTTCACAAACTCCCGCACGCAATGTATTTGGGCATAACAGCTCTCAGAGGTTTTATTAGCCCCTTGGGTTGGCCCTGAGAAGAATACACTCGAAAATGTAAGTCGCAAACTGGAAAATGCTATTTTGATTAAAAAAAAAAAAATCTGAAATGTCCAGCCTACCTTTGTGGGTTGCTTTCTCTCTCTCTCTTTTTTTTTCCTTTTTCCTTCTTTAAGGGAAGGGAATTGGCAGGGTGGGAAGCATTTTTTTATTGTGCCTCCTGATCTTTTCTGAATAGTCATTTAAAAGTGGCATAATAAACTCATCCTTTTCAAGGCCCATTCTTTTTGTGCGTGACGATGGGGAGAGAGGAAGCTGAGCGCCTGCACGTTTACTCAGCCCTTCCAGGGGTCTCAGAGAGAGGCTGTTGTCCTCGTGGGCGGACCGGCACCTCTCACCTTCGTTCCCAAACATAAATTCCCAACTGCCCGGAATCCCTATCCCAGCGCCGGCGGGGGGGTGGCACGCGGCCGACTGGCACTGGAGTCACCCACTCCCTTCCCCACGCGGATTGCGAACGTTTTATTCATTTATTCCGCGTCTAGGCTGTGGGCCGGGGCGCCCCCGCGGAGGCCAGGCGGGAAGCCCCCAGGGCTGGCGATCGGAAGGAGAGGGGGTTGGGGGTGGGGGAAGGGCAGACCCGGGGGCCGGGCAGCCGCGACAAAAGGCAGCGGCGAGGTGGCGGAGCAGCGCACGCGGCTGCGGGGCGCGGGCGGGCCGGGCGGAGGCGCGCTCCGGCTGAGCGGAGCCCGCGGCAGCCCCAGCGGCAGCTGCGGCGAGAGGAGCGCGGGCGGCGCGGGGAGCGGGCGGGACGCGCCCAGAGACACGCAGAGAAAGGGCAGCGCCGCCGCCTGCTGCCGTCCTCGGCGCGGTTAATCACGCGCTCCCCTCTCGCTGCTGATTTGCAAGAGCAGATTAATCAGAGAGCGCGGCTTGATGAAATTTGCTGTTATTGTGCCCATTTTTAGCAACATCTTTTATTATCTTCATTATTCATTTACAGGGGACCGGCATCAATTATGCAAATGAGTTCACAGACTTTGCAGATTACTTCATTTGCCGCTATTGTTTGTGGAAATTTAATTATTAAATATTATTAAGCTTGCGTTTTCTTCAATTTTCCAAGGCTTAGTTTCATTTGATTTTTCCTCCAGCTGCTCTTCTTTCCTTTCAGTGCCAAAACAGCTCCTCATCAAAGCGGCTCTGGCATGTGAAGACCAAATAAAATCTCCTCAATTTAATAATTTTGATGTTAGTCCCTTGTTCTCAGCTGCTTGCTCAAAGCAATGCAGAGAGGAACGCGGAGCACATTCAATTTAATGAGCAGAAATTGAATTCAAGTTTGTTCGGAATTGACTTCAATTAAGCAGAGTCTTAATGATAAATTAATCTCTTTTCTTTATTCCCTAGAATTTGTTTTTCAAAGTAGGAAATTGGACTACATTGAAAGACCAAATAAAGAATACCAATTTTAACTAGATCATGGAACTGATAGCAAAATTTAATTCTTTATAGTAACGTACTTGGACAAATAGCATTCTTTCTATGGCATGTATTATAATTTATATTCATTGTTACCACTTACACTTCCATGGCATGGATAAAATGGCAGTTGAATTAAATATGGGCTTGTAATAGACTTCAGAGTTTTAATCTTTATTAAGAAACTCTAATTGAATGCATAATTAGCTTTTCAGGCTTTAGGAAATTCGGTTTAGTATCTATGTGAACTGGAAACATTGATCAGGAATTTTAAAGCAATTTTTATGAGTTTATTTTGAGGAGGAATTATCAGGCTGTATATAAAATGTCATTTTAAACTGAATAGCACGGATCGGAGAAGCAAGGAATTAGGTTCATCCTGTGTTGCTGCGGACTCGGAGCCAGGCTTCCTAGGAACCAGGGCCAACACTGGTAATTTTAAGTTCCTTTTATTAAAACCTCTAATGTTCCTTCAGGCCACCAAATCCATTATTCCTGTCCAGACCCTGCTGAAAATCAAACTCACAGCTACTTGGGGATTTTAATGAGGGCGTCCATATTGATTGCATGGTTCTACTGTTTGGGTTTGCTGCCACTGTCAAAAATGTACCTGACATTTTTTTCCATCTGAATCATGGATCATCTTTTCTGGAACATGCAGAGCATAATTCTCCATGCTCCAGTCTGCAAAGCACTCTATCTACATATGCCAAATGTTATTATTGCAGTTCCTTCAGGAGTGACCTTAGAAGAGACGATGTTTGTTCCAAAGAACTTCAAGCTGTTCACTGTGGTATATTCATAGTCACAAATTTAAAATACATCAGTGTGAGAAAATACATTTAGGCTGTGTACTGTTTCACAGAGTGTGTGGGTCTCCTCCCCTCTGCTTCCTGCTCCTTCCATGTGCGCGTTTTATTACTCTTGGCCACTCAGACATGGTGCGTGCAAATTTGACTTTGCCGTGAATTTTAAATTGAATTGCCCGTGATGGAGATTATCTTCTTTGTGTGACAGTACAGTACGTCATTTCCAGTACTTTTCAGGGTCCACCTGCTCTATGTTCAAATTAAAGATTTATATAATAATAGAATTTTAAACCAACAGGGTGCTTAAAAATCACCTGGTCCAACTCCTATGTTTTATAGATGAGGAAACTGAGGCGCATAAATGTTATGTAAATTTCCCAAGGCCACAGAGTCAAGGCCAGAGGCAGAGCCAGGACTGAAACTTGCAGGTTTAACTAACTTTGGGGCCAAAGAAACTCTTTTTTTCACTATTCAAGTCTGCTTCCAAGTTGTGTAGTGACATCTTTGAGTAAGTGGAAACTAGTTTAAAAAAGACAGGAATTAATTTATTGTCTTGTTCAAACTGGGAAATATATTGATTAAAGTGCATAAAAGCACACACAAACTCGGTAAGCCTATTTATCTGGAACTTAGACAATTGGGAAGCCTAAATAACGGGATTGCTTTGTGCTCTACTTTAGTGGGAAGGGAACAAATGAAAAGTTAATAAGGTAGTATCAGGGATTTTTTAAAACAAAAAACCAGGAAGCTTTATAGTACCCTGGGCTCTGTGCACATTAAGTCCTATATTCGACAGTGGGGGTGACAACATTTTCAATTAGTATTTCCAGTATTTACTTATCCCATCCCCCAGGAAGTGGTGCTATCTCAGACCTCCTTCATTTCATTGCAATGTTTCATTTGTTCAACCTTAATGAGCTGTGAGTACCCGGCAATTTGCTAGATGTTGAAAGTAGAAGAATGATAAGCCTGTAGGAAGTTACAGTTTAGCTAGTGGGGAAAACAGAAAGGAGCCAATAATTATTGTATGAAATAGTAAGTGTTCTAACGTGCACGGAGCACTGGGGGCACATCTAATGCAGAATGGGAGGCCTGGGAAAGCTTTTCCATGCAGTGTTCTCTTGGGCCCTACATCCAAGGGCAAGTCACCAAGGTGGAGAGGTGTTGGTGGTATGGGTTGGAGGGGTGGGGGCAAGGGTGGGAGTCTACCAGGTAGAAGGAAAAGCAGGTGGCATGGCAGGGAGGTATGGGATGGAATGAAAGCTATAGGCTTGTGTGAGGACATGCTGGGAGATTGAACTACAAAGCCAAGGTTAAGGCTAGTAAGTGCTTTTTGTATTGAGGACAAATCATTTCTTCCTTTAGTCTGGAAGGCAACTGTTTGTGCAGCTTCTGCAGGAGTACAAATATTCCTGGAACTGTGGTAATCTCATCTGTGTCTCTTATGAACTAATAATGTCTTAGCTATTACTTCAACAGTGATGAGCTGTAACAAAAAGCAGATTAGAGGAATTTGGAGGATGGAAAGGGGACAGGAAATGGGTGGAAGAAAGAAGAAAGAAATGGAGACATTGATGGGGGGGCAGGTGGAAGGAGGCACTTAAAATGAACTGTGTATTTACATCTTTGCCCAGGACCCAGGTCAACATCAGTCCTTGGGCCTTTAAAAATCACCTGTGCACCTTCTATTTCATAGACGATGGCTAGAATTTTACTTCTCTCTTGGTAAACTGTATAATGAGAATTTGCAATGATGAGTTGTAATGTCTGGAATGATGATTTTCTAAGAAGTCAACACCCAATAAAATTAAAACAGATAAAATCTTATTAAGTCTCATTAGAGTATTGTACCAAGTTTCTGAGGCTCAGTTTCCAACTTATGGTGAGGAGGGGGTAGTTCAATTAATGAAAACATTGAGTTAACCAGAATACCATATTTTTCCACCATTCTAAATAAATTACCTTACTAAATCCATTTTATTTGCAGATCTATAAAATTGGGTTTTCAATACTCTATGTGAGAAAAGTAACATAAATATAAGCATATCATATACAAAAGCATTTCAGATAAAATCAATAACATTTTCTTCCAAATTAAAAGAAAAAATCCTCCAGCAGAATTATGTAATTTCAATGATAAGAGTTTATCACTATGTGTTGAAAAAAATTTTGAAAAAAATTTTAAAGCAGTAGAAATCTGAACAAAAGCTGTAAAGAGAAGTGATGTTACCCCATTGTGAAGGTTGCATTTTTTATCTACAGTTGATTCAGTTCAAAGAGAGCTTTGTTTGAAGATCTGCTCAAACTTCAGTTTAGTGTGGAAAGGGTGGGGATTTTGTTGTATACCTCTCAACTTAAGTTTAATTAAAATACTGGCTAAAATCATTCACGATCGTCAAGATATGGAAATGAACTAAGTGTCCATTAAAGGATGAATGGATAAAAAGATGTTTATATCTCTATCAGATGTTTATATCTCTCTATCTCTCTATCTCTATCTCTATCTCTATCTCTATTGAGAAAGGACTATTATTCAGCTTTAAAAGAGAAGGAAATCCTGGGGCACGTGGGTGGCTCAGTCAGTTAAGTGTCCGACTTCTGCTCAGGTCATGATCTCGAGGTCTGTGAGTTTGAGTCCCGTGTTGGGCTCTGTGATGACAGCTCAGGACCTGGAGCCTGCTTCAGATTCTGTGTCTCCCTCTTTCTCTGACCCTCCTCCACTCACACTCTGTCTCTCTCTCTCTCTCTCTCAAAAATGAATAATGAGAATAAATTAAAAAAAAAAAAAGAAGGAAGGAAATCCTGCCCTTTGCAACAACATGGATGGACCTTGAGGACATTATGCCAAGCAAGATAAACCAGACAGAGAAAGACAATACTATGTGGGATCACTTACATGTAGAATCTTAAAAAAAAAAAAAAAAAAAAAAGTCAAACTCATAAAAACAGAGAGTGGCAAAGTGGTTACCTGGGGGTGGGGGGAAACGGGGAGAGGTTGGTATAAGGATACAAACTTTCAGTTATAAAATAAAGTCTGAGGAGCTAGTGTAAAACATGGTGACTATAGTTAATAACATTATTGTATAATTCAAATTTGCTAACTGACTATAACTTAAATGCACCCAATAAGTAAGTAAGATGATTGGATGTGTTAATTAATTAGATAATGGGGAATCCTTTCACAATGTATATGTATATTAACTCACTTTGATGTACACTCTAAATATTTTACAATATTATGTGTCAATTATACAAATTGCACAATTGTACAATTATATAAAGCTGAAAAAAATACTGGTCACGAAAAGTTCTACATCTGTCTAAGGCATGTCTGAGTGCAAGATTATAGGCTTTTTAGATGGCCAGTTAATTGTTTATAATGTTAGAACCCCAACTGATAGATGTTGTTTCTTCTCTAGCTTTCTCCTGAGGAATTTAGCTGTTGCCTTGTCAGGGTTGGCCAATACACATTTTCTGCCTCATTTATCAACTTTACAATTCCAGCTCAACCCACTGGGTTCTTTTGTCCTTGTGTCTCTCATAGGTCCCTCTTGAAAACTTGTTTCTCTTGACCTCAATCTGAAGCAGCATAAGTAATTTTTTTGGATTTAGTGTCTCTTTTCTTTCTGTGATAACCTAGCTGCTTTGCCATTTATTCTTTTAGAACAAGATAGGTTTTCTAATTTACCATATTTTGGTGTTCATCTTACTTCAATGCAACCAACATTTGTTGAACCTCTCTGTATGAGGCATTATATGAAACATCTCAGGAGTTACAAAGATGAGTAGGATGCTTACTCTGTCCTTAAGCCGTTCATATGTGAGGGGTTGAGGTAATGGAGAAGCAAATAATTGTCATCAATGTAATAAATGTTATAATGGAGACAGAGACAGGGCTCTGAGGAAAGAGGTTGAAGGATCACTTAAGTAGGAAGGAAACTTAACCAGAGTGCTAAGGAGTCTGTTGGAGCTTGTCAAGGCGTGCAGGGCAACCTTGGAGTAGAGCAGGAAGCGCAGGGGTCTTGGTACCAGATGACTGGGTTAGAATCTGCTATGTACCTGCTGAGCCAGCGATTTCACCCATCTGAAACTCAGCCATTTGGGATTGAGAATATCCAGCTTGCAGGGCAGGTGCTCACCTATGTGCATCAGGGTACGGCTGCACTCCTTTCCTGGTGTTTTTTTAGATCTTTAGACCTGGGAGGGGAAGAATTCGGCCTCTGGATACTGTCTCCCCTCCCCACCCCCATTGCCTAATTCTTTTTCTGCAGTGTGCCTAGAAGAAAGGCCAAGTCTCAGGTGACGTCTACATAGAGGCAAGGACTGGGGACAGGAGGAAAGCAGACGTTCCAATACTTTAGGCCACTCTGTGGTGTGTGCGTGTGTGCGCGCGCGTGTGTATGCGTGTGCGCGCGCTTGTGTGTGGTTGCGCGCGCGCGCGCGCGCGCGCGTGTGTGTGTGTGTGTGTGTGTGTGTGTGTGTGTGTAGGGGGTTATCCCTGCTCTTTTGTTTCTTTCTGCACTAGTATCCTCCCAAAGAAAAATAAGGAATAAATTGGAGAGTAAAAAGTAGAAAACCGTTGCTTACAATCCCTCCTTCTGGCAACCAATTGTTTGTATGTTTTCACTTCCTGGCAAACATTAAGCACTCAGTAAATTTATGATGAATAAATATTAAAAAAAATAAAAGATTTGGGGAACAAGGCAGATGGAATAAAAGGAGTCTAGTTGGAAAAGGTTCTTAGAGCTTTGGCATTTTTTTGAGGGTAAGGATCATGTATTTTATTCCTTACCTCCTTGCTCCCTATCTTTGGCAAATGGCTTTCAAATAAACAGGCACATCATATGAAGATAAAAAGCATCGTAACTTGACTTCCTTTCGTACCCAGAAAGAGTGATATAAAAGAGTTAACTTTGATTAAAAAAATAACAACAGGGAACCCAAATATGCTTACAGTAAACTTCCATGCAATATTGTGACACAGCACTGGAGGAGGGAAGTCATAGGATATGTGTGGAAATGAGAGAAAAAAGGCGATGGAAGAGACAAAGCAGGGGTGTGGGGGAGAGGCAGAGGAAGTCGAGAGAGAAAGATAAACTGGAGAAAATGAACACAGGACGGGAGAAAGAAGGAAAGGGAGAGATGGGGGGACAAAGGAGAGGATCATCGAAGAAAAACGGGGCAGTGTATGGAGTCTGCCATTTGGGAAACGTATTCTTTTCATACTCAGGATTCATTTCTGTGGTGGGTTTCACAGTGTTGTCACCTCATCATCCTCCCTCAAAATTCTCATTAACCACTGTTTATAGCTGTTTAACTGCTGCTTACCTTTGGATTTTCAAAGGCTCGACTCATAATGGGCTAGATAATCATAGTAGCCTGTCACAGGGAAATAATTATTCTCTTGGAGCATTATCTCTGGCACATATCTGGGCCCCGAGAAAAGGCTCTTCGTGTTCTTACATTTTAAGAACTTGGAGGTTTTTTGAGATTGCCTTCTTTCAGGAACAGGATTTGATTCCCCCTCCCTCTCCAAGATGCTATCATATCTCAGAATTAGCTGAGCATCATTTTCTGCAACTTGGTCGCATTCTGGAAAAAGTAAATCGTGCTTACTGTGGTACTTCCTCCTGGGGAAAAGTGTTCTTAAGTCACAGGAAAGCAGTGTGCCAGCAGCTCAGAACACTATAAAAGTGAGAGCTGGGGGTGGGGGCCTTTGCAGGAAGGGCATTTATGGAGAGTTACCAGTTTTTAGTTTTTTCTTTAGAAATATTCTGTTACATTAGTAAGTAAGCTAAAGCAGAATGGAGAAGGGAAAATAATACTGAAAAAGGAAAAGAAAAGTCTGTTTTATGGAGTTTCATGAATTTTTAGGAAATGCCTGGTAAGGGGCGGGGGAACTGGGTGACTTCAGTGCAGCTTTGAAATGTAGGCTGAAAACATGGAGATTTTTCTGTTTGTTCTTCTGCTTGTTTCCATTTCCATGAATAGCTTTCTACTTCGGGGACCTTCTCCCACTACAGCTTGTGTGCTTGTTTTAGTTGGCTTTTGAATATCGATATCCAAAGATGTTTACTGTCCTTTAATGAAAAAAAAATCTTGTGTGTATTTCTTAGGTGGGGAGGGGAGGGTTGCCGACACACAATTTTGGCGCCTGGATTTCAAAAAAAGTTGCCCTTCTTATTTAAAATCGTCCTTCATAATACAAATTGCAAATAAGGCAGCATGCCAGTGCTGAAAAGTAATTTCAATTAAAATTCCCAGGGCTGTTCAGGGGCGACACAGGAGTCAGTCTTAACACATTGTCCTTGAATCTGGGCACAGCTTACCTGGAAAGCTTCAAAGAGGGACAAGTAATTTTAGTGTCACCTCCCTGTCCCTTCTGCCTCCCCACCGTCCCTCAAGCCATAAACAAAGAGATGAACACCCATTCCACAAAAAAAGGAGGTTTGGTGATCGTTTGTGTGGAAAAGCAGGTAATGGGCTATTAAATAGTTGTTTGTGAAATCACTGCACAGTACAGTGTTTACTTGTTTCTGCAAAAGTATTTCTGTTTACCCAGTTCTGGATAAAAAGCAGATCATGTGACACGGCCCCAGAGTAAACAATGTCCAGATAAATGGATATTCCCTCCTGTTTTCCGGTTCGGGCCTCTGCATTTTCTGTTGTTACACAAGTGAACGAGGGGATGTGTGGATGAACATGCTCTTAGAATCCCAGCAAGTAGGGCTGGTCTGGTGTGTTGGAATATCCTATAGTAAAGGTTGGAATAGCCTGTCCCAAGGGTCCCTCCGCCCCCTGCCCTAAAGTATCTCCCTCAGCACCTTGTCATGGTGTTTAAAAATCACACACTTCTATTCTCCTTTATGTTAAGGCGGCTGGTGAAATCAGGAGTTGCTTTAGAGGAGTGACATTAGACTGACATCATTAACATTTTAGATCAAATAATACTTACATTTACTGAGGGCTTATTTACGAGCCAGGCACTATGCCAGAGATTTTATCCTTACTATTTACCCTCACAAGAATGCTAGGAAGCTGGTACTATTACTATCTTTAGGTTGCAGATGAGGAGACAAAGACACATGAGGGTTAAGTTATTTGACAAGTCTTAGAGTCGGCAAGCAGAGGAGCTAGGTTTTTACCTAGACTATCTGATTGCTGAGCCCGAGTTTCTTCTGACTTGGTGTCAACAGAGAATGACGTCCAGAAAAAACAGAGTATGGGGTTAAACTTTGACGTGGTGGGTCCGGGAGGGTGTTGTCCAGCAGATGAGGGAGTGCGCATAAAAGCGAACACTAATTAGAGGGAAGGTAGATGTCATGAGCTCCTGATCACTGCTGGGGGCTTGGAAGGGAAGGACTTGTGCAAATGAACATGGAAAAAGAGGAGGAGCTAAGGAGGCAGAAAGTTCATTTCACAGATTTGCTTGTGGCCCATTTGATGGAATCATTTTTCTTAGCTGTCTCTTAGATCCTGAAAATGCAGGACTTCGGCCCTTCTTTCATGTTTGTCAGCTACATGGCTTGCATGTAGTTCTGCAGCCATGAGATCCTGTGATCCTCAAAGGCATTTGAATTTCCAGTGCAGCCGAGGAACCCAAGAAGCAGAGGACTGCTGGCCAAGGCAAGAGTATAACCCACGTTGTTGGCTCTGAGGCCAGGCCTCTCTCCAGCACCCCCCCCCCCCCCCCCCGGTAGCCTCCCATTTACTGCCCTGGGTTGTCCTGCAGGTTGCTTCTCTTTACACTCACACAGAACCCTTTCATTCTCTTTCAGCCTCTTTCATCTCTAGGAGATGGTACAAATTATACACTCAACTCCTCCAATCTCGATTTGGTATTTGGGTTCTGTTAATTCATTGTTATGTGCAGAATGCCTTCAGTGAACACAACAAGCTGCAGGAAATATAATTCTCTCTTAATGTATATTTACTAAGTGTATTTATTATTCATCAGGATGTGCATTTTAAAATGTGAGTCTAGATTCCCTCACTTTTAATCCCAAACAAATGTTAAAAGATTTATTTTTATAATAATCCCGGAATGAGAGCTAAGTAAGCCTCCCTGAACACGGCTTGCCAAGTGGTGGATGTTAGCTGTATATCCACACTAGATGCTCGATCTGTGCTTGCTATTGTCTCTTACCGTTTCTAGTGGCGATGCGCAGAAGCGTACTAGCACACCAGGGCCCATCAATGGTTGCAATTTGTTGGCACGGACTCTAGGGAAGAAGTACTGCAAGGGAAAATGTTAGAGTCTCATTTCTTTGCAAGATATAGATAGATATGGTGGGAGAAATAAAGGCAGATGGATGAAGGAAAGGGAATATGTGGGCCAAGAGATAAGAAAATGCGCAAAAATAAACTTCAAAGACCTCAAGGTGCTATCAACATGCAAATGTTTGAATAGTATATCAAGAATTTAACATGGATGCATTAAACATCCCAGAATGAATGATCCCTCCTTTCCCATCCTACGAGAAGGGAAGGTTCTAGGGCGCAGGTGCCAGTGTGAGGCTAGAACAGCAGGGGATTCCTAGTAATAGTCAAAGGCCAGTTTACATGACAACTCAATGGTGTGATTGCTGTCCTCTCGTTAGGTATGTTGGGGATCCATTTGAACAAGGCTGTTCAGCTGACTTTGGTAAGAATCTTTACTCCTTTGTGGTCTTTATTACAATTCTAAGTGGCATCTCGCACATGCCTCAACATCGAGAAGTTTTCTGCTTATCAGTTGCAGAATCTTTTCTCATTTGTAAGGACTAGTGAAGAGCTTCATTCCCACGCAGATGTTTTTGTGTGTGTGAACTCATAATACCCACAATACATTAATAACTAACAGTGAAACATGTGTTAAAATGGTTCCGTTTAAAAAAGTAGTTCAAGTGAAGACGTCATTCAGTATAAATCTAGGAATATTTTCTTCTTTGGGGTTGAGCATCACTACATGTAAAACACCATCATGGACAGCTGTACAGCTAGAGTTATAAACATAGAAAGAATAGAAGTTAATAAGAGAGTGGTGCAATAGTTTTATCCGACAATTCTTGTTTTCTAACATTGGGTGGAGTCAATGAAGCCAAAGCAGACACTGATCCCTGTGGTTTTGAACACACTTTCAAAAGACTAGGGGCAGAGATGGATGAAAAGGCATTCTCTTGTCCAAAAGACAGATGCAGAGTCCTATAAACCCCATGCTGTGATGATAAATTCTTCAAGTAAAATTTCAATGGAGAGAAATAGTTTGGGGAAATATTTGCATTGCATGAAAACTATATAGCGCACAGTACAGGGAGGGAAATTGAACATGGTTTCTACCTATGTTTCAAATAGAATCCCTTTGTGCGTATAGGGCTAGTATAAAATTCGATAATAATTAAGGTTAAAGAGTCAGATTTATCTAAAGAATCACTTTTACTCATGTGATATGACAATTTGAAAAAACAAGTAAAACAGTTTTAAAGAAATAGTAGAAAATAGCCACTTTATAAAAGAATGACAGCAAATCAAGTCAGCTGTTTGAAGTGGTTAAATCTTGGCCTCTGTCTCAAGCCTCTCTGTTCAATGCCACCATTGCTTCTTCTCTAAAAGATTTCCTGTTGACCAATGCTTTCCCAGTTAGCTCATCCTATGGGGAACAAAACCATCCTCCTCGCTGTAAGATACTAAGTGACATGCCCTCTAAATTCTTGCCATAGCCTTTAGCATTCGATAAATGAATTAAATGGAAATAATTTGGCATCTTTTGCTGAACTTGATGTCTGTAACAAATGTCACTGGTGTCATACAAAACAACTTATAAATTATTTTGAAAAGAATTGTTTCAACTACAGAGCAGGCAGTGAAGGAGACAAATGGAAAGGATTTGCGAGAGGGCATTTCTCTAATGACATCATAAGAGCCAAGAGGATTTCAGTAGCAATTCTATTCATGCCACAAAGAGGGAAAAAACAAAGCAGTGGGCTCAATGTTTCTATAATTTTTTAATCCTGTTTTCTTTACTTTTTTCCTACCCTGTATTGGGTGATTGGAAAGAAAATAAGAGAGTAGATGGTACAGAGACTTCAAATCAGCTTACAAATTAGTGTTACTTGTGCGAATTTGTTACCTACCTATTGAGTTTCGTGAAACCCCTTTGTTAAGCAACAGAATGGTCTGGACAAGATGACTTGGATTTTTACAACCCTTTGTTTCAAAATAGTGCAGATGTGGAAATAACAATAGTTAGCATGGCATGCTACACCAAACAGGTTTTACATTTTTAGTAAAATTTTCAAATGAGCATCGTATCACTGAAATATTGTCAAAGGTTATGTTTAGTCCATGAAACAGGCTCAAAAAACAATGGAGTTTTTCCCTCATGCAAATTCCCAAGATGAGAAAAAATTAAAAAAGCAAATTAAGTGGAGAGAAGTAAATGAGACATTATTTCTCCAAAGTTGTTTTATTGCCTGCCAGGAAAATATCTTCAGGAGATGGACTGAATAGGAAAAGACTTTTGTAGTGAGCATCTGAGCCACAGCAGATTTGTGGGTATTATTGGCTCTTTCAGACATCAAAAGCAAACTGTGTGAAAGATGATGGAGGTGCTCAAACAGGAATGGGGAATGAAAATGAGCAAATAGAAGATCATGCTCAATAAAAACACAAAATGATAATCAGAATAAATGAGACTATCAGTGCACAAGTAGAAGAAAATCAACTAGGAACATCTGTTCAGGTGAGGCTGAAATTAAGAGAATAATCAGACTCTGGTCGTGTGCATTTGGAAAAAGTCTATGAAAGATATGATGAGTAGCATCTCATCCTTCGCCCATGTGGAATAATCGTATACTACCTTTGT
Organism: Panthera onca; assembly: GCF_046562875.1. NCBI lineage: Eukaryota > Metazoa > Chordata > Mammalia > Carnivora > Felidae > Panthera > Panthera onca. The sequence goes on from NC_138346.1 coordinate 146,846,288, forward strand.
ACTTTCATTGAAATTGGGTTTTGTGGCTCTGGATGTGATACCTTCCAAGAAATGTGGGTTTGCAGCAAAAACGCAATTGGGTGCATGTTGCAGATTAAGAAAATTTTAACGGTGAAATGAAAATCTTTCGGAGAAATATGCAAAGATATAGTAGTCATGAAAAACATTTCTAAGCAAGCCTCCAAATGAATGAAATCACTAGAGTGTCAGGCCACAAAAATCTTAGGAGAAATAACACATATAACATAGAGAATGTTAAAATCAAATATGTTGACTTCTGATTCTGCAAAAGACAGGACACACACACTTCTTCCCCTTCTTCTTGCTAAATACTGTTAAAAACTCTGGATATTACATATAAAACAAACATGAGAAAATTCTGAAAGATGGACAGAAGAAGGCAGATTAGTTAGGGGCCTTGGGATCTGAGGAACAACATGGCAATGAGTTCTCTGGGTTTTATTTTTGCCACTTACACCCCAGACTGGGTGCTGGAGAAGCCAGAAACCTAGAAATGCTAAAATTGCAAACACATAGAAAGCCCCAGTAAATGAATGATTTGATCTCCAGCCAAAGGAGCATGGAGGGTCAGCCTAACAAGACAAAAAACTTTTAGAAGATACCCACTCCCTACTCCAGCCAAACACAGTGGGAAAAAAAAAAATGGTGGCCTGATTCCCTCTCTTGTCAGCAAAGGCTAAATGTGGAACCTGGCCATGTACCCTCACCTGGAAGTAATGAGACATCTCTCTCACTCCTCACTGAGGTTGTGTCAGAGAGGCTGAATGGGGGAATCTGGGACGTGCACCTACTCCCAGAGTTTGTGAGTCCCTTCAACAGTGGTGTCAGTGGAGGCCATGTGTGGGGCAGTGATGAAGCACCTCTCTCTCTCCCAGCCAGGGTGATGTCAGTGGAAGCCTAGTAGGGAGCCTGAACTTGGACTCCCAGCCAGCAGAAATGAGGCAGCTCCCCTCCCCCAGCCACTGCTACATCACAGGAGATCTGCCAAAACAGAAGACTTAACTAAGATCCAAAGTCTCATAATACACACGATGTGCAGAATACAACAACAACAAAATCATGTGTCATATTGATAACCAGGAAAATATTACCTTGAACAAGAAAAGACAACAGAGGCTAACACAAGGATGACATAAGTGTTGGAATTATCTGACAAAGATTTTAAAGCAGCCATCATAAAATGCTTCCATGAGCATGTAGTTCCATGAGTACACTTGAAACAAAGGAAGAAATGGAAAGTGTCAGCAAAGAAATGGGAGATATGAGGAAGAACCAAATGGGAGTACAAGAACTGAAAAATACCATAACCAAAACTAAATCTTATTGGATAGGCTCAACAGTGGAAGGGAGAGGACAGAAGAAAGAATCAACAAACTTGAAAATAGAACACTAGAAATAACTCAGTCTGAACAAAAGAGAGAAAATAGATTGAAAAATAATTAACAGAGCCTCAGGAATCTATGGAACTATAAAAAAAGATCTGACAATTCTATCAGCTGGGTCCCAGAAGGAACAGAGGAAAATCGTAGGGCTCAGTACATATTCAAAGATATAATGGCTGAAAAAATTTTAAGTGTGGCAAAGGAAACCTACAGATTTAAGAAGCTGAGTTAATCTCAAACAGTATAAATCCAAAGAAATACACACCAAGACACATCAGAGGAGGCAACCTCAATGAGCAGATCGCTTCAGTGCTCATAAGCTTGCAGAAGCACATGAGCACACGTACAATATCCTTCAGAGACTTCATACGCCAGAAATACTAAATGCTTCACAGGCAAATTTCTGAATTGTGTTATCCCCTACTCTCCAGTTGTTAAATAGTACGTAATCTGTGTTGATCACATGTACACAAATGTTTTTAAATGACTTTTTAAACAAAAGGATCTACCTTAAAAAAAACATCAAATTAAATTATTGTATAGCTCCTATTATGTGCAAGGCATTGCAATTGCTCTCGCCTGAATGTTCAGTCTGTTGTTTTGGGGGAAATCTCTGTTTTGCTAGGTCAGGAAGTGAATACTGGTGGTGTTTTGTACTAGAAGCCTCATGTTGTGAAGAAGAAAGTGGGTATAAAGAACAGAATTGAGAGAGGTCACCATTTCAAATTTTGCCCAGCTGTCGTGACTAAAAAGTCTTGCTACAGAATATGATCACTGCAGGAAATTCTCTGCGAAAAAAAATGGTAACTGGTACACAAGCCTCTGAAAAAAATCACTACTAAAGCTGTTACATAGTAGATATGCAATAAATATTTTGTGAATGAATAAACAAAGGCAAGAATAAGTGGCACACTTAGACGTGAGGATTTACTTTTTTTTGGACAATACAATTGTGAAAACTAGACTTGCCTATTGTGTAGGAGTACTCATTTATCTTGTGCCTTATGTTTAAGTATGTACGTGAATTTCTAAAAAAACAAAAACAAAAACAAAAAACCTTTCCTGTCCTCAGGTAATAGACGTTTTCTTCTATATTTTCCCTTAGTTGAGTATTTTGATTGCGTACCTGCCTGGTTTCAGAGTAAACCTTACCTAGCAACTTTCCAAGACTTCATAGAGAACCTTAAGAGTCCCATGCAGGGGCTGGGTCTGTGAGCGACCTCAGTCTATCTACCCATGTGGTTTTCTCAAGCCATTGTGGTGAATGGTAATTGCAATAATGCTAACTTACATTGCAGAGTGTTTTCTAAGATGTGTTCTGAAGAATGCTAGTTGTGTGGGTTATTAATTGATATTACTCAAAACAACATGTGAAATAATGGGATTAAAAGTTAAACCCGTATGTTAATGTAGAAATTATCACCTTTAATAGAGTAGTTTTAAATCCTCTGACATAACCATACGTCAGAAACCCTTCGATACTTCTAAAAAACAGATTTATTGTCCTCACCTCAACAAGTATATGCTCTTCTCCAGGATGAGTCTGGGTCTGGTTGCTGGGTATGTGGGGGTGGAGGTGTGGGATTGTATGTTCATTTTGATAATTCTCTCCAGGTGATTTTGAAATGTTTCTACCCCTCTCCACCAGTCTCCTCTTCAATCTTGAAAATCACAGTGTTAGTGCGTTAATGTGCCAGTGATTCTCCAACATGGAAAAGGTTTCCCAAACTCATGCAAGCTCAGAACCCCATTTTTATGCAGAGCTGGGGCCAATTTATGGAAACATTATTTGGGAGACTCATACAGTGGTTTTAGCTTTGACAAAGTTTTGCTTATGTCTAAATTCATTTGATTCTTACTATCCATGTGATACAAACATTTTTTATCTCCATGTTAGAAGCAAGGAAACTAAGTTAGAAGTGAGGGGGCTAGGACTCAACTGTAGATCTTTGAAATCTAAGTCTGGATCTCCTTCAGTAGCCAAATCTCAGACTGAGCTAAGCTATTAGTGCAAAATTGGTATGATGGAATCAATAGTGCTAACGGGGCCTTAAACCCACCTCTTCCAGATTTTCATGGAGTTAAAACTCCATGAGTGCTATGGAGAAAAATGATATAAAAGATATACTACAAAGGTTTAGTTAAGTATTACAAAGCCCTATATCAACATGAACTCTATAAAAATTCATCGTTCTCAATAATTGAGATCTGTTTTTGAAAGTGCGTATTTATATAAAAAAAGAGAGGAACTCTAAAGCTGGCATAATACTGTCAGCTGTTGGCCATATGGAAAAATTTAAATTGTCATAGAAGCTGGCCAGTTATAAAATGTTTTAGATAGATTTTTTTTTAAAGTTACATTTTAAGCGTTTGAGCAATATGCTCAAAAATACATTGGTGAACTCCAGTAGCAATTGCTTTGGCTATAATTTCCATGGTCCTTGCATATTCAATTATTATTTTTTTATCTGACCTGTGTAACAGGCAATGAAATATGTTTTAGATGGGGATAAAGATGTTAAAATGGAAAAATTTCCAAAAATATGTTTCTTAACTTTCATCTGTAGATACCTGTGTGTAGCATTAACTGGATGTAGTTAGGCATCATAATTAGGTATCATTTATTGAACATCTACTATGTGCAAGGCCCTATGCCAAACCCTGCAATGCCGATGGTCTTATATACATAAGGAGACAGGATAAGAAAATTGTGTTTGAACTTAATTTCAAACCCTGCTTAGTCTGGTTTCAATATATATATTTTTTGTATTTAGCTTTTAAATGAATATCATTAAAATCACCTGACCTCAAGAGCAATGTCTTTTTATTGTAGAAGATTTGGAAAAATATTGAAAAGTGGCAATAACAAAATATTGAAAATACATATCACTTGCAGTCCCACCAGCAAGAAATGACCGCCATTAGTATTGAAAACAATTTTAATGTATGTTTATCATTGAGAGTGAGAGACAGAGCGTGAGCAGGGGAGACACAGAATCTGAAGCACACTCCAGGCTCTGAGTGGTCGGCACAGAGCCCAACGTGGGGCTTGAACCCACGAACTATGAGATCATGACCTGAGCTGAAGTAGGACACTTAACTGACGGAGCCATCCAGGCACCCAAGGCTGCCATTTGTATTTTGAAGTATTTTCTATTCTTTCCTGTGAATATGCATAATACACTTTTTTTTAAAAAGGGATCATGCTGTTTTGTGATTTTCTTTTTAATTGACAGTATTTTCAGAACTGCTTTTTCATGTTATTGAATACTTTTTTGACAATTTTTAATAGCTGCATAGTGTTTCATTTTATGATTGTTCCATAATTTAATTAATCACTCCATTACTTTTGGATACATAAAGCATTTCAATTTTTTAGTATTATAAACAACTCTATTATCTTTGTCAGTAAACATTTGTGCCCATCTCTGATTATTTTCATAGAATCAATTGGTAGAAATAGAGTTTTTGGATTCAGGCTTATAATGTATATTGTAAGTTATCATCCAAAAATGTACCAATTTACATTTGTATCAGCAGTAGATGATTCCTTTTTTATTTTTCTACATTTTTACTAACACTGGATATGAAAAAAATTATATATTAAATTCACAATTGTTTTATGCTCCCTCTGCACATTCAAATTTCAGGTATCTACATGAAGCATTTTAGATAGTTATCAATCATCCTGAATTTCATTTATTTATTAATTTACTACTAAGACTTCTGTTTAGTTAGTGTGTTTGTGGTGAACCTATGATATGTGCCAGATTCTGTTTTAGGTTCTGGGGATTAAATGGTGAATGAAACAAAGGTTCTGCTCGCAGAAGGAGTACATTCTACCATGCTCATTTTGCTGAAGAATCATTCCTAGTAATATAAAACAGCAAATATTTAATACTTTGGCATATCCCTTATCACGTACAATATCATTTTTAATTTAATCATTGTTTTGCTAAGCAGAGAGATTCATTGTCAAGCCTGAGTTATACAAATGTATAAAAACTAGTGTGATAAATTAGATTATGCCTTGAGTTTAATATAAGGTTGTCAGGAAATGACAAGTCATACTAGAAACAGGTTTCATACATGTTTAGTGGCTTTATAACATGCTTTTCAGTGTTACAAGTTATTTGGTGCATGAGGTGTGCAATTTTAGTTAAAAATATACAGAATTGATGGGAAATTTTAGGCTTTTGCAAAAAGGCAATTTTGGGGCATGAAAAGGAAATAAACAGAAAGTGTCTTAGAGAAAAAGAGAGAAGAGAGAAGGGATTCATGAACATTACAACCTCCTAGTGCTACCGATCAGAACTGTCTGTAACTGGGTCAACCCATTTATCATAAATAGGACTCCAGCATGAGAAGAAATCAGGGTATGAGAATGCCGTGGTTTTAGTCTAATGTTGTCTGGCTTAACTAAGTGTTTCCAATTCTACTTTTTATTTTTTATTTTTTTATTTAAAAAAAATTTTTTTTAACATTTATTTATTTTTGAGACAGAGAGAGAGAGAGCATGAACAGGGGAGGGTCAGAGAAGGAGGGAGACACAGAATCTGAAACAGGCTCCAGGCTCTGAGCTGTCGGCACAGAGCCCAACGTGGGGCTTGAACTCACAGACCACGAGATCATGACTTGAGCTGAAGTCGGCGGCTTAACCAACTGAGCCACCCAGGTGCCCCTCCAATTCTACTTTTTAAATATCTCTGTGACTAAAATCACATAGGGACATAAAAGGGACAATGATACTGTGAATGTGTTCTATTTTCCCTAACAAGGAAAAAGAAATCATCATGGACAGAAAGACCTGTCTTTTAATTTGTTTTGTTATTTTCAAAAAAAAAATTCCTTTAAAAAAATGTGTCTTCAGAGTGAGAACTAGTTTGTTTTAGGGAAAGAGATCTAATTTGAAGGAAATGTTCCAATGTCTTTGCTACCTTAAAATGTAAAACATGTTTAGCCCTGTTTTCCTACTTTCCTCTACATGTTTGATAAATGCTAGATGGTAAAGTGATGTATTAACTTGGGACCGTATTTTCTATCCCGATGATTTGGCTTCACTCAGCAAACATACTGTACACCAGATTTTACAAACCACAGGAAAACTGGCACAAATTTTGAGTATTTTGCTTTATAAAATGAGACACTGTATTTACTAAAGTTTAAAAAATGTTTTTTTTGATATTGTTTCAATAAATCTCTGGCCTTGAAACAAACGCAAATAAAATGTTTAAGCTTTAAGCATTTGCTATAAGTACAATTTGCTATGCCTTTCAAATAATCAGGGACAATGTGGAGATGGAATTCAATTAAAACCCAGTTAACATCTTTAAAATTTCGGATGCAAAAACCATACAAGTCTTGTTTGAACTTAGAAAACGTTATTGAAGTATTTGGTTTATAGGTAGAAGTCATGAAAAGATAAGATAAAATTCTGGTGTTGCAGTTATATTTTGAAGACATATCTAATCTGTAGTGGCATGAGAAATGTAGGAGAGGTATATGTTGCTGAAAATCACTGTAGCATCACACTTAAACACTTAGAATCCAAGGCAGTTAATATAATTTATACATACATAAACTAAATTATATCTCTCCTAGAGACTTCTGGATAGAAACACTTTTACCCAGTATTTTAATCAAGTATGCTATCATTTCTGCTCCATTCGATGCATGCAGCACACAAATTTGCTGATATGTGTTTCACTTAATGGATGTAATATGTGTAATGTGCTATTAATGTCTATTAGAAATACATATAATAGTGAGGAGGCACTTTAATCAGAAAGAGTTGCTATTTCTTGAAATCAGAAAGATCACAATAACAGTGAGGTAGGGTTTGTTCTGGTTTTTAAAGGGATAGTGCTCCTGTCTCTGAATTGAATTAGGACTGTACTCCTATTCCTATTCTGCATAAATTTGCATGACTAATTCCCAAAGCTCTAATTTGAAGTAAGTAAAATAAAAGGATGCAAACTTCTTATAACTGTATGCATGCCCTGATATTTAGAGAAAGCACGCATAACAGATTTTTTAAAGAATTAATTTGTTTACCTTTCAGGTCAAGGGACAAGGGAAAGTAGGAAAAGACTGGGTAAGAGCAAGAGTGAGCGAGGGAGAGAGAAAGCACCAGGGTGCTCATTATGAGTGTGTGTGTGTGTGTGTGTGTGTGTGTGTAAAATGGCTTTATTAAGATATAATTCACATACCATAAAATTCACCCTTTAAAAGTGCACAATGCAATGGCTTTTAGTCTACTCACAGTTGTGCAAGAATCGCACTAATTTTAGGGCATTTTTATCATATAACCATTAGAGGTCACTGTCCATTCCCTCCTTCTCCCGGATCCGGGTAACCACTAATCCACTTTCTGTCTCTATTAGCTTTAATATATTTTCAGGGAAATATCCAATTTTATTTCACTTCATAGCAATTGGGTCTAAACATTATATTCTGTGGTTCATTATCGATTATATTGATCCCGTTATGTTTTGGAAATTTAGTTTTGAGTGGAATTCTGATGTTTATGAAAGTAAAAAAAAAAATCAAGCAAACATCTAAAAGTATTAATAATTATGCTGAAAAGGGTCAACTGTGTTGTTTAATTAAATAGGATGGGATTCAGTTCAAGCAGTTGATTTGTTATTTTTACCTCTAGTCTCAGCTAAACCTAGGGGATGACAATATTAAGGAGAAAAGAAAGGCCCAATTCTTAAATTTCCCATGGTGTAGATGAAAATGTTATTGGAAGATTTGTAGCTGTTTGTAATTTTGTCAGTCACAAGTGATTACTCTCCCAACCACAATAATCGTGCAAAAAGTTATGGGGGAAAAGATGATTAGGCTCTCAAGGGTTCTACAATTTAGGTGAATCTGACTTTACTTTCATTCTTTAAGTACATTTTCCTAAGAATAAAAAAAAATCTGTAAGAAATTAATACCACTGATAACTATATTACTCTGAATCTCCTCAGCATTCATTTCTATCTGTATCTACAACCAAATCAGGGGGTAAGAAGTTGCTTCTTTGTTTCTCTGTGGTCTATGTTCTTAGAAACTGCATTCATATTTTTAAAAACATTTTATTATAAAATAAAATGCAAGGACAAGAATCGCCAAACACCAAAACACCAAAATATGTAGCTAGTAAATTGTTATAAAGTGAAAACCATTGTGACCACCATCTGAGACAAAAATAGAACTTTCTGGTCACCCCAGGGCCTCTTTATAGCCTCTCCTTTCAAAAGTAGTACTTCTGACTTCTATAATCATCACTTATTTGAACTTTCTTCATGGTTTGCTGACTTCCCCAGACACTATAGGTTAGTCTTGCATATTAAAAAAAATTGATGTCTTTTGAGTCTCTTTTAATACACAATCAAAATTTGACAATTTACCTTTCTTTGATTTACAATTTATCTATTAAAGAAACTGGGCTTTTGCTAAGGCTCCCACAGTCTGTATTTTTCTGATTGTATACTCATGGAGCACTTGTACACGTTCCTCTGTTCTCTTCTTTTCCTGAATATTGGCAGCTGGATCCAGAGGCTGGAGGATTCACTTTTAATCGTTTGGCAATATTACAGGTGTGCTTATATTTCTTTTCATCAGGATGCACATGTTACCTGGTTTTTGCTTTTTTGTTGTTTTTAACTGCCATTGACAACTCAACACCTGAATTCATTAATTCAATGAGGTTTGTAAAATGGTGATATTCTATCAAGTTGTTTTTATTTATGAGTTTGTAATAATTTTATAATGAGATACTTTTCCTTATCCATTGTCTACAATCTATTGATACAGATCACATAGAAAAGCCAGGATTAATTCTTGGTATTTTCCTTTTATTTGTTTGGTATTCAAGACGATGAATTGATTTCTTGTCACTTGCCAAAGATGATTCAGTTTTTCTGTTAATAAAATTTTTCTGAATTCATGGATTTAAGCATAGTTTATAGATTTCAATCCATTGTAATCTTATCCTCCTTAAATAAAGCTCATTTTTTCCTATCTTTGGATCATTGGCTTCTCCCCTCAAGTTGTCTCTTGAGTTATATAGATACATATCACCCGCTAGTCTGATAATTTTCTCGTGACATGGTATATACGTGTTCCAAGACAACTTTGTACATTTACCGTCCTTGAGCCCAAGTTAGCCATTTTTCTAAACAGTCTTAGTTTCACTTAAAGGGAAATGGTATGTTGAGGCTAGAGTCTGGGCTCTAGTGGTGTTCACTGATACTGGGTTAATACAGATATATGATCTTACAATTCTGGAAGTCAGAAGTCTAGAATGGATCTCACTGGGCTATTATCAAGGTGTCTAGATTCTCTAGGCTGGAATCTGTTTTCCTGCTCATTCTAGCTTCAAGAGGCCACCTGCATTCCTTGGCATGTGGCTCCTTTCCTTTCTCCGTCTTCAAAGCTATGCAGGTTGAGTCTTTTTTTTTTTTAATTTATTTTTGAGAGAGACAGAGAACATGTGTGCACATGAGTCAGGGAGGGGCAGAGAGTGGGAGAGAATCCCAAGCAGGCTTTGCACTGTCAGCGTGGAGCATGACATGGGGCTCGAACTCATGACCTGTGAGATCATGACCTGAGCCAAAATCAAGAGTTGGATGCTAAACCGCCTGAGTCACCATGGTGCCCAGGTTAAGTTCTTTTCATGTTTACTCTGATCTCCTCCTCTCCTTCCACATTTCAGGACCCTTGTGATTGCATTGAAGCCGCCTGGGAAATCCAGGATAATCTCCCTATCTTAGTTAAGCTAATTAGCAATATTAATTCCACCTAAACTCTTCTTTCTCCCTTTGTCATGTAATGTAACATATTCCCATTTTCCGGGAATTAGGACATCACTGGGAAGGGGACAGTATTCTGCCTATCACATGATCTTAATCTCTCTGTGACAAGAATGGTCAGGGAATTTCTTTTATACTTCTTTTTTTTTTTTTTTTTTTTTTTTTTTTTGAGGAATTGACATTTACACTGCATCTTGAAGAATGCATGGGGATCTGCTGGGTGAAGAGAAAACAGGAATACAGGTGAGGTTGCAAGAGAGCAAGTGGGAAGCTGTTGTGGTAGTTCAGATGGGAAATGAGGGCGCCTTAGACAAAAATGGAGGTTGTGAAGTTGGAGCTAAATGGATAGATTCAAGATAGCAATAATCCACCTTCAAGCACTGAAATGTGATCTCATTATCTTCAATTAATGGTGTTTTTGTTTTGATGTGACAACATTCACTTTTCTGCTCTTGTTTCTAAGGGCACCTGTAAAGTATTCTCATTTTAGAGACTCTAAAGGCTAATTCTACAAGAATCAAATAGAATCTTCTCCAAAGGAATTATTTCAGACACTTCAGGATGTAGTTAAGAACATGGATTTCAGGGGCGCCTGGGTGGCTCAGTTGGTTACGTGCCTTCAGCTCAGGTCATGATCTCACAGTGAGTTTAAGCCCCACATTGGGCTCTTTGCTGTGTGTGCAAAACCTGCTTCAGATCCTCTGTCCCCCTCTTTCTCTGCCCCTCCACTGCTTGCACTCTCTCTCTCTCTCTCAAAAGTAAATAAACTCAAAAAACATGGATTTCAAATTCTGGGTATATTTCACTTACAGCGGTTACAGGAAGCACAGCTTGGCTTCTGATGTTAAGGGACTTAGGAAGGTTTGGCTCTGTATGTTGATTGCTACACTTCTACATCTAGTAGTTTTGGTTTTCTTTGGTCAACCTGTGATGACCTCTGTATGACAAATCTTTAAAGAGACCAATTACCAACTTAGTTGTGAGCTGGTGTAGTTTGGGTCTCATGTTATTTATAATTGAGCATGTGGAACTTACAGGACAAGACAGTTTTTTCTAGTCTAGAGGTATTTTGATTGGGTTTTTCCTCATATGTGAATTTCTGTATATTTTATTATATCCAAAGCTCTGGTTGTACCCTCATTGGCTTTCTCCCATGCCTGGACTTGAGTGAAACATTGGTAGAGCCTATGGCCCTTAGTGTTGATTTGCATGAAGGGCAGAGATTTACAAGCTACTTCTGTTAGAAGTGGAGTGGGGTAAGAGGAGTGAGGGAACAGGGGAGGAGGGCATGCAGTTCTTAGAGGAAAGGAGTAGATTAGCTTTCTGCAAAGACCCTAAACCTTGAAGACAGAAATAGTTTTGTTTGAGGCCCAGATGATAGAATGATAAAGGTGTGCATCCTGTCCATTTCTGTGAAAGCCTAGGGAAGCTTCAGTGTAGTGAGGTTTGAAGATAACATAGTCTTGCTTTAGCCCTGTGGCCTTTGGAGTTTTGTATATATGAATTTAAATAGGAGACAGCATTGGGGTACCTGGGTGGCTCAGTTGGTTAAGCGTCAACCCTTGATTTCAGTTCATGAGTTCGAGCTCCACATCTGTGCTGTCAGTGCAGAACCTGCTTGGGATTCTCTCTCTCTCTCTGTCCCTCCCTTGCTCATGCTTTCTTTCTCTCTCGTGATAAATAAATAAACTTAAAAAAAATTATGAATAGGAGACAGCATCCCATGCAGAGAATCTTTGTTTTTAATGATGGCACTGGTAGCAGTGTTGGTGAAAATTTCCCTCAAGTGACTTCCCAAGCAGGAGAAACCTAGAGGCAGGGGGTGGAGGGTTGAGGCACACTGTAAGTACAAGATGTGGTATTTGTAGGAATGTGTGGGACAGCCCCTAGAACTCCCTGAGATAGCTTGAGAAGACTGATTGGAGGTCTCTGATTGGAGGTGACAGTGAAATTTGGGTTTGGGTAACCTCATTGTTATCAGCAGTTTGGAGAGGGTTGGGGGACACTTTAAATTACAATTGTTACATCCTGTCCCTTCTCATTCCGAACAAAGGGTCTAAGATTCTACTGAATGGATCATGGCTGGTGCAGATTTGGAGAATAATTTGCACTGCTAGTTAGATGCCTAACATACAGCTAAGATCACCTGGATATTTGAGGAGTTGTGTTCTGAAATTCACAGAATTGTGTTGTGATATCCACAGTTTGAGAACTCAGTTGTTTGGGAAGGCAGAAAAGAGAAATTCTGATCCTCTAAGGAATCTAGATGTATCATGTTATCAAAAGAATAGTACCACACTCAGGGTACTTTTCAAAGCTGTAGCAGAAAATAGGAACTTTTACATATTGTCCTTTTAGTTTACACAACAGCTGCAAAGTAGGTGTTATGTCATTTTCAGATGTGGTAACCGAAGGTCAGAAATAGTCAAAAGTCTTGCTAAAAGTTACACAACTATTAAGACAGGATTCCATCAGGTCTCTGACTCCTTCCATTATTCCCTGTTGCTTCCTCTTTAAGGTAGATCGACAGTGATAGAACAGTGCAGAAAATGACCCTTTCAGATATGGTTCTGATATTCTCCATGCTTTGAAAGAATTGTATTAAGAAATAAATAGAGGGGCACCTATGTGGCTCAGTTGGTTAAGTGTCCAACTCTTGATTTCAGCTCAGGTCATGAGCTCACGGTTTTGTGAGTTTGAGCCCTGTGCTGGGTTCTGAGCGGGCAGTATGGAGCCTGCTTGGGATTCTCTCTCTCCCTTTCTCTCTGCCCCTCCCCCATTTATACTGTCTCTGTCTCAAAATAAATAAACTTAAAAAAAGAGAAACAAATAGAATGAAAACTCTCTCTCCCTCTCTTGTCTTTGTTGGAGTTATTAGTTCTCCTTGGTAGACTTGGTATCTTCATTAGATCTTCAAACCCACACTTCTGGTGTAATCATTGCAAATGGTTTGGAAGCAGTGGTTTCTTTGGCCTTTGAATGCATGCGTCAGCCTACTTTTAATAGAACAGCTACTGAAGTTTTGGGGTTTATTTATTATAGCAACCAGCATTATAACAATTTATATGCCTCCCTTTTAATGATGCATTTGATTTTGGTTCTTTTGGCTATAAAAAAACCAGATACGTACTTAGGCTGACTGAAGAAAAAGACTTTTCCCTGTGTGGAGTGGAATCACAACAGGAAAGCTCAAGTTGTTTCTCTGGTAGCATCTCTACTTCCAACGGAGCAATCGTGCTGCTCTTTTCTGACCAACACTTCTCACCTGATACTCTGTCTCTTCTGTGCTTTCATGTCATTAGCTTTTATATGGCTTTGGCCTACCATGGATCTTACCCGGTCTCATGAATGCAGCTCATTCACATGCAGCTTTATTTCTAACTAATCATGTTTTTTTTTTTTCTAATTTTCTCCAAAATGAAATCTGATTTGCCTAGTTTATTTTTTCAGCCCATGTTGGCCATTGGTTCTTGGCTAGTCTATAGATTTTTTTTTTTTAACCTGGGGTTGATGCCATTTGCTAACCTAGAATGAGAATAACAGGGTTTATAAACATTTTAGGAGGAGCTAACAGCAGGGATTATACTGGCTCTACTATTTGCCACAAATAAATACCAATTTGTAAGTATCAGAACCTACTATGCCTTATGTTTAAATGTTTCAAAGTGGTCATATGGAAACTTCATAATATTTCTAATCGGTGATATTTGGAACTGTTGAGAGAAGAGTCTTTCATGACTCAAATAATATATACAGAACTCGCCCCCTTGTCTGGGGTTTCACTTTCCTATTTTAGTTACCTATGGTCAATGCAGCCCAGAAGCAGAAGATGCTTTTTCTGACGTATGGTCAGAAGGTCCATAGTAGCCTAATACTATGTCACAATGCCTGTGTCCTTTACCTCACTGCATCTCATCACATAGGTATTTAATCATCTTGCATCATCACGAGAAAGGTCAATATAGTATAATAAGGCATTTTAAAAGAGACTGTATTCATGTACTTTTTATTACAGTATATTGTTATAGTTAATCTCTTACTGTGCCTAATTTATAAATTAAACTTTATCATAAGTGTGTATGTACAGGAAAAAACATAGTATATTTAGGATTTGCTATTATCTATGGTTTCAGGCATCCCCTAGGGGGTCTTAGAATGTATTCCCTGTGAATAAGTGGAAGGGGAAGTAGCTATTGGAGACCAGAAAGAGATGACTTAGAAATACAAAGTTGGGTGAAGTGTGGCATCTCTAAGTCTGATGTGAAATTAGTATTTAGTACACAAGTTAAACGGACTTTGGTTTTAACAGTGTCTATCGATGGATTAAAGTGGCAAATATTTACCCAGTGACCTGCTATATCCCTGTAAAGTTATTGGAGTTGAATGCAGAAAGAATTAACAGAAAAATCACATGCCGAGGATTGTTTGAATCATCCAATAAACTGATATTTATTAAGCAGCACTGTGATCCAGTTAGGAGTTAGGTTGCGGTGATAGATGTTAGCTAGCCATTGTCCTATAATTCATTGGTGGGGAGGAGAGACATCCTGGACATCTTTAGCACAGCGTTATACCTGCAATAATTACATAGAAGCACTGATATTTAGGAAATATAACAAGAAATACCTAAGATAGATTGGGTGAGTCAAGAATAGCTTTTCAGAGCATTTCAGGCCTGCGCTGAGTGTTGAAGGATGAATGGTATAACCAGGTGAGTGTGGGGTTGGAGGAGAACATGAATTTGCATAGGTATCTCTGTGTATGCTATACTTTGTGTTATGGAGTTCAAGCTTCACAACTATTATTTTCACCTTACTGGCTAACAGTCAAAAAAAGGAAGATGATTATAGTTTCTGTTAAGGATATCAGTTCAAAACCCAATTTAAGCAGAGCAAGGTCTGGCATTCTAAGTACTTTCCTTATCTCTAGTGGAAAGGTGCCATATTTCATATCTAGATGTGACTTTAAGTGACGATTGTAACTGCAGCATGTTGACTCTGAAAAAATTTTGTATGCACTTGAAAAAGACCTGAAGGACCTCTCGATCTTTCACATTTATTTATTTATATTTTTTACTTTTAGTGTTCACTTTCTTTTCATGACTATTTCACTGATTTTTTAAAAAGGTATGTAGTTTTAATAAAGTTCCCCAAGTACTCTTGAGTTCCAAATGGACTTGAATTCATTTTATTTTTATGGGCTGCTGGTCTTTAATCTCTTATCACAGAATCAGAAATGTACCTGTTACATACTGGTAAATTAGTTATCAATCCCTTGGGCAGTCTATTTTAATATCAGTGTTATAGGGAAGATGATATAAATCTTGTGTACAGTATTATTAGCTTAGGCAGCTGCTGACTTAAAAAGGCCAGTTTAACAAGTCGCCACTGTATTATGTTTAATTAGGTACAGTTTATATAATGAGGTGTTCAGTTCTAATGGAAAGACATGCTGTGAGCAGCACATCTGCAGGAATAACTATTACAATCAGCATTGCAGAGACCCGTGGAACTGCAAATTAGACTTACTTATCTAGAAATAAATTACATCCCAATGCCTTCATAAAGCTCATTAATTAATTCCACTGGCATAAAGGTCTTTTTCTTAATTTCATGTTCCATTAGCATAATAAACACAATTTGAGTTACAACAGTATGATCAGTTTAATGGATGCTATTTATTTTAGTTTTTTATTTAAAGTCCCGGTAACGTAGAATTAACATCAATATGCTGCTTGGTCCTTTATTAAAAATTCCCATAGGATAACCAACACAGATGTTCAATACAGCATCATATATTTGCTGCATTTTACAACTCTACTAATTGGCCATATGGAAAGGTGTTGCTTGGGTGTAATTTTTGAAAAAAAAACCTGCTAAATTATATGGATTGTAATAATTACAATTAGTTTATATGTAAAGTTGATAGGTTAATACATATTGCCTATTGCAGGCAAATCAGAGTAAACAAACTTTTGGTTCCATGTTTATTTAAAGAAATTCATTTAAAAGAAATTTTAACAATATATTTTTTAAATGATAAAAATAAAAAGATTAACTTTGCATACATTCTGAAAGTATACAACATGGTCTCCATTTGTGAAGTATGAAGTTTAGACCCTTACAGTTTTTTTTTAAAGTTATTCAGTGCACTTTGTTAATATGTATGACATTAACATATTTATAATGCTTGTACAATGAAATTCCAGGTTAATTGCACCTGCTAATGTCTAGTATATAATTATCACATGTGGTTTTTGGGTGATCTCTTATATAGTGTCTTACTGATGTCCCACATTAGATCTTACTACTGAAATAAAATGCACTGCAAAACACACATAAACTTTCTTCTCTTGAGTCAAAATATCTTTACTCCTGTTACATTTTCTCTTTTTTCTCAATGTACCTTCTCTGCTACAAAACATAATTTATGTTTTCTTTACTGTATTTTTACTTTTGAATAATTATTTATTTACAACATTTACTTCATCTGGTATTTCTGTATAAGCTACTATGCTGTGTAACAAATTATTTCAAAACTTAGTTGCTCAAATAACAACAATAATTTGTCACCTCTCATGTTTTCTGTGTGCTCAATCTTTGGAAAGACCTCAGGTGGGCATCTCTTGGGGTCTTTCATGCATTTGCAGTGAAATGTTGGCCAGGGGTGCAGTCATCTGAAGGCTTGACTAGAGGTGGGGGATTCACTTTCAGGGTGGTTCCCTCACCACTGCTGACAATTGGTCATGAGTGTTAGTTTTCTGCATATGGGGCTCCCCACAGGGCTGCTGGGGTGTTCTCATGAGATGGCGACTGACTGCCTCAAGAGTGAGAGATCCTGAGGCTAAGGCAAAAACTGAAATATCTTTTATGACCTAAACTTGGAAGTCAAATACCATCACTTCTGTCATATTCTATTTATCATATAGGCCAGCCTTAATTCAATGTGGGATGTGGGAATTAACATGAGGAGATAAGGCTCTTGGGGGCCAGTAACCACAGTCCCCTCCATAATAATTCACATCAAGCTCAAATGCATAATAAACCTCTCCCTCTCAGGGCTCCAAAAAGTCTCAGCTGTTACAGCCTCAGTGCAAGCTCTAGGACCAGGATCTCATCATCTAACTTGGGCCCAGATGTGAATAAGGCTACTTAACTAACACTCATTGAGTATGGTTGTTTATTTGAAGGTCTTTGAACTAAAGCAATATGTTATGTGATTCTCCATCCAACCAAATACAATGATGTTTCAGCCAAGGATTGCCTCTATCAATTCTCCTGTTTCAGACTGGGAAAAATGAGAGGTACACAAGTCACTGCTCCAAAGGATTCTGAAGCCCGGTCAGGCACACATTGCCAGTCCCTGGATTAAAGTTCGGTTCTAAAGCCTGGAAATGATTCCCTTTGGCCTCTGGGCTCTTGGTTCTACCCTCTGAATTCTCCTTCCTTTTCAATAAAAAATGGCCTCCCATTGACTGAATCTACAGCAGACATCTGACTGAAATCACATCAGACACCCCAAATGATAACTTCCCAGCTGGGACCTTTCTGAATTCATGATCCAAAGAAATCACAAGAGGTAATAACTGATTATTATGGTGGTAAGTCACTGTGTTTGCGGAAATTTGTCACAGAACCATAATAACCGATACAGATTTTAGTACCAGAAGTGGGGTGTTGCTAAAACAAAACCCCCAAAATGTGGAAGTTTCTTTGGGACTGGGTGGTGAGTGGAAGTTGGAAGAGACTTGAAGAGACTGTTAGTGGAGCCCTTCAGGAGGCTATTCTGGAAAGAAAGTGAGAAACATGCTATTGTCAGCTGGAGAAAAGGGGATCATTGTTATATCTTTATGGAAGTTTCAGCGCTGTCACTTGTGATAACACAGAAAGTGGAAAACGTACTTAATAAGCTGGATGATCTTGGTAAAGATATTTCCAGGCCTAGTGTTGACTTTGCTACCTGGTCTTTTCTTTTGTTTAGAGTAAAATGCAAGAGGAACAAGATAAGTTCAAAGAAGTTCAGTTAAATATGAAGAAGCTGAGTTAAAACAAAAAATTGTTTCTCATGCCTAGGCTCTCCAGAGAGCAAACAATGCTAAAAATAAGAAAAGACTTCTGGGCAAATATCAAATCCAGGCACTGTCAGGAAAACATGGTGAAACCAATGTGTTTGACTCTAAAATTCTCTGTGAGAAAACCCAGAAAGATTTAAGGTAGTGCCTATATAACAGAAAAAAAAATTCCCTGTACATATTTGAAAAGCATTCTTCACAAAACCTTTCCACTGAACAACAGAGCCTCTAAGAATATTTAGGGTGGTTTTCTGCCGCAGAATTATAGGAAACGTGCAGTAGACAAGGACATATTGAAACAAGATCTGTGGATGTAGCTTTTGTCTAGCAGAGTGAACCTTAATAAGATTTGTAGAAGACCCACAGAAGTTTTAAGAAAATTGTACTAATGGAAGCACTGCCAACTGGATCTAAAAGGAATGGAGGAAATTCAAATTAAAAAAGGCCTTTAGGGTCACCTGGGTGGCTCAGTCCGTTAAGCATCTGACTCTTGATTTTGGCTCAGGTCATGATCTCATGATTGTGAGATTAAACCTTGTGTTGGGCTCTGCACTGACAGCATGGAGCCTGCTTGGGATTCTCTCTCTCCCTCTCTCTCTCTGCCTTCCCCAGCTTGCACTCTGTCTCTCTCTCTCAAAATAAATGAATAAACTTCAAAAATTAAAAATAAAAAAGGCCTTTGGATTTCCTACCTACTCATACTGGAATTCTGTTGCAAGGATCATTGAGAGTCTGTTTTTGTTTTTAATGTTTACTTATTTTTGAGAGAGATGGGGGGGATGGGCAGAGGGAGAGAGAGAGAGAGAGTGAGAATGGGGGATGGGCAGAGAGGGAGGAGGACATGGAATCTGAAGCAGGCTCCAGGCTCTGAGCTGTCAGCACAGAGCCTGACGCGGGGTTCAAACCCACAAACCATGAGATTTTGACCCGATCTGAAGGCAGATGCTTAACCGATTGAGCCACTCAGGTGCCCCAAGAGTTATTTTGAGAGTGATCTTTGTGAGTATATATGATACATTATCATATTTAAAATACTTGTGCTGTGACATTCATATTAATTACATTTGTTAATGTCTAGTGTATAGTTATCAGCTGAACTTTTTTGTTGATCTCAAATGCAGTTTATTATTAAATTCCCATCTTATATCTTGGTGCAGAAATAAAATGGAATTGCAGAACATATTTATACATTTTTGTTGTCTAGAAGTAACTAGTCATAAAATCTTTTCTTCTACTTTTTTCTCACTGTACCCCAAGTATAAGATATATTATATTTGAACTTGTTCTTAACACTGTTTAAAGGATCTATATTCAATATTTAGTTGACCTTGTATTTTTCAATGCATTCCTCAAATCACAGGTCACTCACTATTATCACTTTTCCTATAATATGTACAAATATGTTATATTTTTTAAAATGGCCTGGAGGTCTCTAATCTATGACAGAATTACACATGCACCTATTATGTACTATTAAATTAGTAACTGACCACCAAGTTTGTAAACCTTGCCATTGAAGCTCTTATGCAAAATCAAGTGGCCATCTGAGTTTTCATTTAAAATCGAATCAAATATTTCTACCCCATTCTCATCCTGTCTTGACCATGAGTTCACAAATGTGTGCACATGAGCTTCTGGCAGAAATATAAGAGTTTTCACTGTGGCCTACCCAGTTCCTCTTCTTTCCTTTAGTGTGCTGTACTCTGTAATTACATATGGTGGATTTTTTAAAAAGTCATTTTTATGGGAACTGAAGATCGATAAGATGAGGTTATTGGATCATTTTCACTGACATATCACTTTATTGGAATAACTGCATTATCAGAGTTCTCCTTGACATTATTGTGTACCTTTTAGGTGCCAGATTCTGTGCTAGATACTTAACGTGTCTTTTTTCATTGGGTTCTTGCAACAAATTAATGCTCTATTATTTTAACTTTGCATGAAAACACTAAGTTCTGGAAACATTAAATGACTATCCTGAGGTCATATAACTAACAAGGATGAGAGCTGAGATTTGAACCCAGGCCTTCTTTTAAGTCCTATGTTCTTTCTGGTTTGTTATAAAGATTGATGTTCAGAGGTGATCATGCAATGAAGTCTTAATTTTCTTAAGGTGTAATGAACAACTGTACATTTCATGAAATGTGTTCTATGTTATACTGGAGCTACTGCTTCCCTAATAGTGTTGGGGCACCTCATTTATAGTCAGCTCTCAATTGCCTGGAGAAATTCAGTCTTGCAGATCATCAATGGTGCACCTCGCTTTGTGGGGTAAACCCTTTCTCCACCAGACCTTTTATCAGAGTAGCTAAGATATAGCAAGAATCAATGGGTTTGAATATTGTGCTCTTTGGTTTTTCCTAGTAAGGTTCTGGTGAATATGTTAACGCCTAGGAAAGTGGGGAGGAAGAAGAAAAAGGAGGGCAATGGAGAGTCTATGTGGCGGTAGTAAGTTGAATGAACTTTTGTTTTCTTGTCATCAAAAGTGCCTTCAGGTTCTTTTTGTCATTTTATGTTTGAGAAAATTAAAAAAAGGTGGAAATGTCTTTTCCATTATACTTTATGAACTAAGGTTGTTAAAGGACATTTAGTCCAATATTCTGATTTATTTATTTTTATGTTAAACATCCTAGTTCTATATTATTTTGAATATGTATGCAGCTTAGTCTTTCCCCTAAGGTATAGAAACATTTAATACACAGTTTGTCATGCTTTTACTCATGCAAAACAATTTGAACTGAATTTGGTGATGTATAAATGGGTTCTGAGGTTTTGGCAAAATACTCATCTTGGCTTGGATTATACTCGATAAAAGTAGTTTTTTGAGTAGAGACTACTTAGCTGAGTAGGAAAAGTGTCAGATTTAACTTTCAATGCACTGTCCTGTAGATTCTGATTTTGAGGTTGCTTGTTTTTCATAGTGCTGTATGTACCCAAAGTGCCTACTTTTTAATTTTGTAGGCAATAAAATGAGAATATAGTTGAGTGGAGTTTAACTGATGGCTACAAGTTCTGCAGAATTTCAGAATGTAAGAACCACAATTTTCAAATGTCTAAACGTTATAGCTCTTTAGATAAAAACATCTGAATTTCTTTCCTTTTTTTTTTTTTTGCATTGAATGGCAAAGTCAACATTACTATCCAGCTGTATTGTTTTCACTGTATGGTAACTAATGAAGTGTTTCCATGTGCCAAACAACTACAATGCTGTAAAGTTGGAAGCAAAGTCACGATATGTATAATCATAGGGTTAGAATGGAAGAAGGCAACTCCATTATGTCCTGCAAATAAATGCCATTTAAAACTTTCAAACTCGGTATTTCTTCTGGTTAGCTAAAGTAAAAGGATCATATTGAGTTGAGACAACTTCTAGGGCTGCTGGACTTGATTATATAATTGGAGTGTTTACATGGATTCCACTCCTTTCTAGGTAGATGACTTTGAATAACTTACGTAAACTCTGAGATTTAATAACTGTATTTTCAATTTGTGGGTAATATTACTAGCCTCACAGAATGAAATGAGATGATGTATGTAAAGGTTTTTATCACTCAGACAGGAATGTAATATGAGCGACAAAGATTATTTTCTACTCTTTCTTCCCTCAAGATTCATTTATACATCTGCTATAACTTAGGCCAGAAAAAATTAAATACAATGAATTAAAAATCTGTAAATTAGTAACACAATTGTGCATAAATATTTTGGCTAAAAGCTTTGGGGGACATTGTTGATACTATTGGCTAAAGTAAGGTTTGGGAATTATCTCTGGGTTTCATTAATTTAAATTATTCCTCCCTTCTACTTCTGTGGATAATTTGGAATTGATTATAATAACTGAATCACACAACTTAATATTAAGAAGCTTAAAAAGTCTATCTCACTCCTTTTACTGGCTTACTCAATTGGTTTGATATTAATTCAGAGATTATATTCTCTATGTAATTAATATACTGTTAGGGAATACAAGTTTAAAAGAAAAGTCAGTTTCAAATGTCAGAGCTCAAGCAAAGATTGAGCAAATAGTTTCAAAATATTTTATAGGAGTCTTAGTTGCACGAAAATAAAACTTAAAATAAGCCATTGCTCAGCATGTCAGACAAGGTATTACATTTTATTTGTGCCTTAATAGCACATCTATATAGATAGAAGGTTGTTTAAAAATCTTGCAGAAAACTACAGGTGTCACTTTTCCTAATAAAAACTGCATTTTCGCTGTAGTTTATGCCTTTGATCTCTATGAACTCAGGAAAAGTAAATGAAAATTTCTTTGCTTTCATTTGCTGTGATAATGCTGCACATCATTGATCTCCAGGAAACAATACCCACTGCATCACTGGCACCCTGGCCTCCTGGCACCTATTGTGGACTGTTGCTTTCTGTGTGCTTCTTTTCTACATTTGTTACTTAGAAAAATAGGTACCTACAAGATAGAAACAAATCATCACATGGTAATGACCAGGAGACCAAACCATAACATGAATATGTTGATCTGCAGTCTTGGTGACCTTTTGTGTTTGTTTAAACAGCTTGTTTTAATTAGCAATGGATACCGCTTACTCTTATGAACATTATTGACAATTGAAAACAGCACCTTATAAGCTGAGGAATTGGAGAAATTTAATATGAGTGTTTGAGTTTAGTTTCTTTAGGGGGTTGCCTTGTTCTTGTCATAGTGCTTGAAGTTAATGGACATCTAAAATGGAAAGGCTTCATGTGTCATACACTGAGTGAAGAAGACTGACAAAAAGCCATTAGTGTCCAGGGAAGAAAGACAAAAGCAGAAATTCTATCGTTTCCAGATGAGTCCTTATGATTCCCTGAACTCTTTATTAGGTTGACAGGCAAGAGGCAAGACTATTAATGCGAAGGTCAGATAGTGCAATTTTAGCCAGATTTTTTCTTTCATTAAAATGGTAGTAGGAAAGTATCTAGAATGACAGTGTTATGGAATCTAAGAGATGGTTCTTTTGAAAAACAAATTTAATGGCTTTGATGGTCTAAGTAACAATTTTACCTGTTCTACTAAAAGGAAAGAATATAACTTTTCTTACCATACAAGATTAAGCAGTCACTAAAAGGAAAAGTTGGATTATGCTTACTTCTGGAGGTACTTTAAAAGACTTTAAAATAATTCTGAAAATTTACAGTTTCTTCTCACTCTCAAATACAGTTACAATAGTCTCTAATAAAACCTGATAAAAACGTCATTATTTTCAACCCGCTGCAACATCAGGACCATCAACTTTGTTCTTGTCAAATTATTCTAATGTGTATAACAGTACCATTATCTTTCCTGCATAAAATATTTTAAAGTAGCTCTAAAATTACTTTCATAGGTTTCGAAAGCCATTTCTAATGTTACAGACATCCGTCCCTTGTTTTTTACTCTGAACATAGTGCACGTTTCATATAGGTGCTTGTGAGCTGTGCCGTTTTGAATTTTTTTTCCATTAGCTGGTGCTTGGTTGGAAACAGCGGCCATGCTATTTCCTTAGAAAAGGCAGCCATCCTTGATCTCTTTGGTACTGGAAACCCTGAGAAACTTTCTCTTTTTAACAAATCTTAGATTTGCACTTGGGAAGGTATAAACCACCCTTCCTGACACTTACCATTCTTTGTCATGGAGGGGCGCAAAGATGGCAAAACACACTGTGACCTGTAGAAGTCATTTGGTCATTAGCAGGCTGACTGGGTGTGAGTTTTTCTTGGACTTGATTTCTATTTCCTCTTCCCCAGCAGTTTTACAAATGATGGTTATTGAAACTCTGGGTATACTTCTTCCTGTGTTATTTACTATACAAGGAGAAAAAAAACCCTAAAAGAAATACAACCAAGTCAAAAAGCAAGCAAACAAAAATACCCCAACCAGCTACTATATCATATCTTATAAGACATTGTTCATTTTTTTCTCTCTCTCATTTACATTGTAGACAAGTGGGATGCTGAGTTGTGTATTCACTAATATGAGGATTCACTATAGTATAGTGAAATAACACTAGATTGGCGGTCAGAACACCTGAGAATCATTTCTGATTGGTCAGCTAATTAGCTTTGTGACCTTGAAGAAGTAGCTACACTTTCTGGACTCAGATTCCTTATCTTATTGTGATACTGCTGCCAGGGGGACAAAATTGGCTCACCAATTTTCACCTTGGGATGAGAGGGGGGAAAATATCTTATTTTATTTACAAGTAATATGTGCATATACATATACGTATATATATATACACTTGTAGTGGCATATACTGCTGGTTATCAAAATCTATTAACCTTCTTTCTAAGTATATAGCTATATTTTTGATCTTTGCCGATAGAAGCACGTGTGACTGAGTTCTAGTCAATGAAACATAAGTGGAAGTAGCCTGTTTGGAGGCCTGACCTATCAAAACCTCCGACATAGCCTCCTCTATGCTTTCTCCCATTTCAGCTAAATGGAATGGCAATCCTTAGAACAACCATGGAAGTTGCTGGTATCCTGAATTCCTTAATGACTACATAGCTTATTTCTGACAAATGAGCTGGTCAAGACTCATCCATTCATATGCTTGTATATATGTATTATATATACCACATGCAATCTACTCTTCTATGTATTTGGGATTGATCTGTGGACAACTAAAACATTTATACTGGCATATATTTATGCCAACATGTGCCATTATTATATCTAATAAAGACATTGAGCCTCTATATCTGCTCTGGCCAATACAGTAGCCATTATTTAGTCACATGTGGCTATTTAACTTAAAATTAATTAAAATTTTAATTTCTCAGTCACACAAACCACAGGTGGCTAGTGGCTACCATATTGGGCAGTGCAGATGTAGAACATTTCCACCATTATAGAAAATTCTGATGAACCGTGCTGAGCTGTATTGTTGAGAATGAATGCTTTTACAGGCACATATACATGCATGAGCACACATACACTCATGCACATACATGTAGGTACACACATAAAAACACATATATAAGGGAAGGGAAATGGAATGGATCCAAATACATGAATTGTGTTGTGACTCTCCACAGTATCTTTTCTACTGTAGGCCAAATAATATGTTTGTCTGAAGAGAAATTATGGAAGTTCCGGGGAGTGGTGAGCATTATCACTAGAGACTACGGTTAAAGGTGGAGCAGACCCAAGTGAGTACAAGGTGCTACTCTTTTTTTCTAATGACTTTTCCTCTCCTTAAGCTGTCTACCTCATTTCATTCTCTAAGAATTAAAAGCTAACCCTAGGTAAGCATTTGACTGCTTGATGAGATTATTGATATGTGAGAAAGAAATTGTCACTCATCGGTGAAATGATTCCTATCTTCTAAATAGGGTTTCGTCTTTCCATCAAGACTTGTCATGGTGGTGCTGGCACCACATTCTTCCCTTTCTGGTACAAGAAAAGTAGAGTTTGGGAAATTTTGTGTGATGTAGTGGTTCTCAAATTTGGGGTGGGCTCAAGACCCACCAGGGGTGAAAGAAAAGTTATCCTACTCTATCCTCCTTCCCCCATCATCCTGGTCGCTGCCCTTCATGTTAGGAATCAGTGACCTTGCTTCTTGGTTTTGTGGTGGTGTGCCCAGTTTGCTCAATGGAAGTTTATACCGTGTTTACTCAGTAATGGGCCTTAGACAAGGCTGACCTGGATGGCTCCCAGGGTAATGTTTTTCATCATGGTCTTTAGAGTTTCATCTAACCTAGAAAAATAGAAAAAGAGGAAGAGAATGTGTGTCCAAGTTGCATGGACTTTTCAAATAACCTAAGCAACATAGGGGTTCTTTCCCATTTAAGTTAATCCTCAGCTTTATTTCCAGGGGTTGGCAACTCACAAGGGGAAAAAAAATGGAACAGTTGATTTAGTTCCCTACCACTCTATGCTGCAGTAATTAGGACTATATAAAACTTTTAGGTGTCTGGATAGCCGGCAGTTTTCTAGTGATATAAAATCAGTGCCTAGTGTTTTACAGGGCCTACATATTATATAACTGTCAGGAAAACAAGAATCCAAACTTTTTCTTCTTCAGTTATTTACTGACTTGGGAGACCTAGCTGTCAGTAAGTAGGTATGAAAATGAACATCTCAGAATTCTAAAGCTTACACACAGAAGTCACAATTTGGCTTTTCCTCCAGGTTTCTGTGCTGACTTAAAAGAAAGCATCCTTTCTCTGTGGAATGACATGAAAATGAAACCCAGGGGCAGGGTCCAGTACCTCTATATTTACACCCGAGCTTTCCACAAGGCAGCTTAAAAGCTCATTTATTTTTATTCTTATTTTTTTCCTGAGAAAACTGACAAGCCATTTGGAGGTCCCTGCTGCTGGAATCTCTATCTAATGTGGGATATGGGGCCCAATTCAATGATTCTTGAAAGGTTTTCAAACTGGTTTTAAGGAGCTAGTAGGCCACTTTGCAATAGGAAGAAGCATCTGACATTTAGAATCCTGCCCCCCAACGTGCAAACAATAGAAGAAGTAAAGCCGAGCCCTCGCCTGGGCTTCTGCTGTGCTAATTACAGAAATGTAAAGCCCAGCTGTGGTCAGACTAGCTCATCAAGGAGAGATGTGTTAGACCAAGAAAGCAAAAGAAGGACCGAAATGTTTTTCATTTTTATTCCTTGCATATTGTCTGTTCGAGCATTCAGCTCTGCTTAATTATAAACGATTTCTTTTTCCGATTATAAACGTGTTCTTTCTCCCTGCATTTAATGTGAATGAAGTTTCTTCTAGACTCGGGTATGGCCATGAGATTGGAGCTCAAAGGCTCACCCAAAGATTTCTTTAACATACCTATATACAAATTAATATCAGTCCATAAACCCAATATGTTTAAAAAATGAAAGGTATTTGTCTCCTGTTCCAAATCCTTAACAACCCTCCCTACCCTAAAAACAAATAAAATTAGCAAAACCAAACTAAAGGGAACAAACAAGAGAATTTTAACTTTCCAAAGAAATTTTTATTTCAATTTAACAGGGGAATCTAACGTAATTTCAACATATTTTGCTTCTTTTTATTTATTTATTTTTTTGTGCTTGCTTTTCCTGGGAATCTTTGTCCAGATTTGAACTATAAGCATACCTTGCTACAGCTATAGCTTGTTTTCTGTTAATATAAGAAATATGAGAAGACAAACAGAGAAAAGGCAGGCTAGAGTGGCACTGGTAAGTAAGTGTATGTTGGCAATGTAAACATTTTGGACTGACTAGAAATTTTACCAGACTCCAAAATATTGAAAAGTATTTAGAAAGTGGTTTCAATGTTTCTAATGTTTGTTTTTCTCGTTTAGAAAGTGAAAGGCATTTAATGTATGGTGGAACTTGATTATAATGACGTTGTGTTATTGTCTGGGAAAGACAGTATTAATGTTACAGGCTTTTTGTATCATAGATGTATAGGCTGGGCATTACTAAACAATAATAATAATAGAAATTTGTTGAATAATAGAAATTTGTTCTAAAGGCTTTAAATGGCAAGATAAAATCTCATTTACTTATAAAGAGGGGGTTAGTACCACACATGGCTTCGCAGGTGATACACCACATAAAGTGTAGGAAGTATCAGTCACATTGGTGGTCGATGTACATTTATATATATACATGCAGATATATATATATATATATATATATATATATATATATATATATATACATCTGTGTGTATTTTTTTGATACAGAGAGGTCTTTTGTTTAAATGTTCTGATTTTTAAAAAATGGAAAATGAAGAAATCCTTAAGGTAAGAGTCTCTCCTGTCTTGGATGAATTTGGACTTGGTCCCTTTGGGTGTCTATGGCAGCATCTGCTTTGTTTGTAGGCATTGGGGCCTCATCTTGTGACAGTATCATTTGAAGGTCTTGTTAAGGTTAGAGAAGCCAATGCCATCACATGCCAGTAACACTTTACACACACACACACACACACACACACACACACACACACTATATACATATATATATACTATATATATATATATATATATATATAGTATATATATACTATATATGTATAGTACTTTACTGTATATATATATATATATATATATATAATACTATATAGTGTGTGTGTATATGTGTGTGTATATATATATATATATATATATATATATATAGTACTTTATAGTACTTTGAGGAAGGAGTAGCACTAAAGGTCCCAGTGGGTTTATAGTGGGGCTAGAGGTGGTTGCTTGTATTTTTCCCTTTATATCCTAGCTAAGCAACCTGTATATGATCACATAACTAATGAGTAATAGATATTCACATTTTCACCGGTTGACTTCGTATTCTTTACTCCTAGTTATGGTTTGCTGATTAGACATGGAGCATTCTGTTTAAAAAAAAACACTTTTTAATGCTTGTTTATTTTTGAGAGAGAGAGAGAGAGAGAGAGAGAGAGGACAAGCAGGGGAGGGGCAGAGAGAGAGAGGGAGACACAGAATCCGAAGTAACTTCCAGGCTCCCAGCTGTCAGCGCAGAGCCAGACACGGGGCTCGAACACACTAACCTGAACCATGAGATCGTGACCTGAGCCCAAGTCAGAAGCTTAACTGACTGAGATGTCCAGGCGCCCCAACATGGAGCACTCTTGAGTGGAAGAAGAGAAGAATACCATATAATAGAGTTTTATTTGTATTTGTGAGCTTTTGAAAACCTCTGGCACAAGACCCATGAAGACCTGCCTGAAGAAAATACATCTGAAGAGTATGTCATCCTTGAGCTTAAATGTTTCTTAGGAATCATCATTCATTCATTTGTTAGATCTGTGATTCTTAACTGGTGGCCAGTACTACTCCACTACTGGTGGAGCCCCAAGTTTGTCCAGGTGGAACCTAGGGTTTTTATGACAATTACAGAAATTTATAAGGCCAAAGCACTATTAAATACAACAACTGAATATACTTTTAAAATGTTTTAAAGTAGGCTTTTAATATTGCTCTGAGTGGGACCCAGGGTTTGTGAGAAATTAACTGATGTGTACAAAATGGGAAATAGTGAGATAATGGCAGCAAGTGGGGGTGTTATTGGATCCTCTACTTCTCTCTTCCTTATTTACAAAGCTTAGTTTACCCAGTTGGCTAACTGACCTTTTGAATTTTATGTAACTAAAATTTCTGAGAAGTAGCAACTGAGGATTGGAGAGGGGTTGGTGCTAAACTGGGGAAATAAAAGGTTCCTGGACACCAGAGGGACATCTTTGGCCACTAAACATGCTGTGGGTCACAGGGAAAACTAGGCTGGCTTCACAATTTGAGTTTCCTCTGCCCCTGAAATGTGTCTTATGAAGAAGAAACTTCCCAATTCTTATCATATAAGATGAATTCACTATTTTCAACAAGTGTATCCCAGTCAACAAGCAGGTATTGAGTGCTGTGAATGTTCACAACACTGTGCTACTCTGGGAGACACAAGAATGTGCAATAATAGTCATCGGTATTTGTAGAATGCTCTACAATTTACACATTTTCTAGACAGATTCTCATTTTAAACCCTTGGGAAGTAGCTATATGGCTGTCCTCATTTACAGAGAACAAAACCAAGCCTCAGTGACTTGCCTGAGTGGCAGTACACAGGATGTGTCATGTATGATGTTCTACCTCAAGTCTTCCAATTTTGGAACCCATCTTATTTCCATGATACCAGATTCCCTGTCCTAAACAAGTTTTCACTTTGAAGTGAGAGAAACATACATAGCCACAAATATGGGCAATAGTATAACTGAAAAAAGAAATGTCCTAGTAGCATGGTTTACCAAAATATCATTCCAAAAGATTATAAACGCTAGATTGTAGTCCAAAACTGGCTACAGATTCTCAGAGTATGGTTTTTACATTTTAGGAGCAGTGTATTTTGTCTTTTAGAACTCTGAGTCCTTTTTGTCTCAGTTTGTTTTTAGAAACCATGGTATGTGAACTCTATATACTTGGGGAGTAGACCTCTTCTTCTTTCTAAGGAATAGACAGCTTTCTTTCTTTCTTTCTTTCTTTCTTTCTTTCTTTCTTTCTTTCATTTTGAGAGAGAGAGGGGCAGAGAGAGAGAGAGAGAGAGAGAGAGAATCTCAAGCAGACTCCACGCTGTCAGCACAGAGCCCAACATGGGGCTTGAGCCCATGAACTGTGAGCTGAAACCAAGAGTCACATGCTTACCAACTAAGCCACCCAGGTGCCCCAGGAATAGACACCTTTCCATTCCACAACTAGAGTGCATAAAAGAAGCCTGCATTAAATTCCTTTTGGCCTTTTCAATATATTTCCATGGATGCTCTCCCTGGTAGTGTATTAGATTTTTTGCCTACCTGCAGTTTGATACAAGTTTCGTTGATGCTCTTAAGTTGATAGAGCCTATTAAATAAGGTATAAGTGATATATGTAAACTCACAAAAATGAACAGTCCTCTGTGGACCAGTGACAAGAAGCCTAGCAGGAGAGGAGGAGATTTGAGAGAAGGTTCTTAGCAGGTATCTAACAAGGTTGTTCTGATTCAAATATGGTAAGCATTAGAGTGATATAGATTTAAGCAATTTTATCTCCAAACAGAGACTGAAATTACTTGCTCTGGTAGAATTCCATAACCCACCTGTGGCTTTTGAAACATTGAAAAACATTTTTTTTTGCAGATACCTTTGTTTTCAATGAAATTTTTGTTCTATTCCTAGCTTTACTCAATTCTCTGTGATACACTTGTTTTGATACACTACAAATCAGTATAATTTGATTTTCCTATTTCCAAAATCAGCAGTTTTTCTTAATTAACATGACATGTATTGGAGAAGAAGGATGGATTAGAAAATCTGAATTTGTCATACAACATTTGGATAGCTTTTTGTTAATAGTGTTTGTGATTTCATATCAGTAGCCCTTCTATTGCACATGTAAAAAAGCACTTAAGAATGGAAAAGTTAGACTAAATTGTGGCTGCCTATAAAAACTGTTGGGGGAACAGTCATCACGTGACCTGTTGCACACCAGGGGATTACCCAATCAGTGCCCTGGGCCTCGACCGTTCCCTAATGTGGAAGCTGGGTACCAAGATATTGCTTGGCCCCAGATTCCTCTTTCTTATTAGGAGTAATCTTTCCCTGTCCTGGGTGTGCAATGAATTTCTTGTATTGATTAAGTGTGTCTTTCATGTGGCACCTGGCCAATCCTACTCTTCTCCACTCTTCTGCAGCCCATGGGTAAATAGCCCATGCCTGGGCTATTGGGAGAGACCCTTTGGCCATGAGAAACTGGCTTCACAGTGCAGACACCAATCTTGCTGTGTCTTTTCTTCTTTTGGTGAGTAAAGCATTTTTCCAACTAGTGTCTTGTGTGTTGAGTTATTCCCCCAAAACTCTACCCCATAGAAGATGCAGTGGGCCAGTGTCAGTAGGCTCATGTTTCTGCTGGTTGGCATTGTTACGCTCTTTGCCTTCAAGTGGTGGGAATCCTCACCTGAGATTGGTAGCTGGATTATCCTGTGTGACAAAAATGAAATCTAATTTTTTCTTATTTAAAAACATCTCAGTCTAGGAATTTTTGGAATAGTTACAAACACCTGGCAGTAATGCAAAAAGCACTTAATAGTATCTTCACAAACGTGAAATATATTATTGAGAGATTTGTGATTAATTCTATTTATGTTTAATACCAATTTTAATACAATTTGGATATTTAATTTGTGGTTGGAGTAGGGTTAAAGATGTCATATGTGTGGCATGGCTATTGTCCTGCTTTCCCACGATGTTATTGACTTTTAAGAAGTTAGTCACCGTCATCAAAATGGTTACCACTTCTTCTTTTAGAAACTCATTGTACACATATAGTCACTGGCTAGATTTTCCAAAATACATTGTGAATCTGTCCACTTTCTTACATTCTCCAACAGCAGTGTCCCAAATATTTTCTCAAAGTGTTCTCAATATCTTGATATTTTTGGTAGGATTGGCCTTAGGGGAGAGATCCAGAAGTTGTGCTAATTCAGCATCTTGGTCTAGTACATGCTCCCCATCTACCTTACATACCTTGTTTATTTTCTGGTTTTCTTACCACAAGATCTTTTGGGTACAGAGATTTTGTCTGGTTTTTTTTTTCACTGTTGTATCTGCAGGTCCTAACACAGTGACTACTATACATTAAGTTCTCAATATTTATTGGAGACACTTCTTTGAAAAATAATAAGTATTCCTTAAATTAAAAAAGTCTATCCACTGAAAAATACAGCAAGTATCACAGTCCAAAAGGAAAACAGTAACATCTCTTTAGAGCAACAACTACTAACTAGAAAATAAGACACAAACTATTTTATATATGGGAAATATTTCTTTATGCCCATTAAATTGCCAAAGATTAAAAAATGCTTAATATCAAATATTGGCAGGGATATGGAGAAATGGGAACTTATAAAAACTGCTAATTGGAGTATAAACCGGTGCCTCCATCCTGGAGGGAAATCTTATACTACTCAAAAAAACAAAGCATAGATAAGGTCCACAAGTGGAAATGTATGTCCATTGTAGGATTATTTGTGGTAGCAAGGATTAAGAGGTATTGAAAAGGTGGATAAGTAAATTTTAGTAGATTCGTATGATGGAATACAGAAGTCAGAACTAATGAATTATATTCACTCAATGACACGCAAAATGAACAGAAACCAAAAAGCATAATGTTAGGTGAACACATAGGAAATAGCATGTGATTATTAGTACATTCAGTAATTAAATATTACATATATAAAAATTATGTTTTAAGTTTAAATAAACCAAGTACACTCTACTTTTCAAGGAAACTTTTATGTCTAAGGAAATATATATCTAATACATTATAGCAGGGGCAAATGAAATGAGTGGGGTTTTTTTTTGGTACGGACAGATGATAATTCATGTGTCATAAACTGGAGTGCATGGTAACTAAATTCTATGTACCAGGGGTTAAAAAAAAGGAAGAGGATAGGGATAGGGTTGACATCTTGGGTCTTAGAGGCAGTAGCAGGATTGCAGAATTCCTGCTCCTGGACTTCTGCATTGGGCTCTACACAAAATGGAAATGGAGATTTTCTAGGATTCAATTACTACAAAGTTATTATTTTCGTAATGCTAATAGAGGTTGCAGACAAGGGAGCAGCTGGCTTGCTAGCAAGATTGTGTTGTGATGTTTTTTCATCTGAATCCTACTGCACTGAAATGCTGCATTCCATTCAATTGTAAGAACTAAAGAAAAATCTTCATACAGAGGTCTTAGGCTGAAAATATCGTGCCAGTAAAGATTCATGCCAGGGTTGGTGCTAGTCACTGGATGTGAAAAACTGAGTAAGACAGAATCTGTCTTCAAAAAGCTCACAGTATAGCGGGGCAGACAGAAACATAAATAGATCATTAAAATAAGATGGGGGGCGCCTGGGTGGCGCAGTCGGTTAAGCGTCCGACTTCAACCAGGTCACGATCTCGCGGTCCGTGAGTTCCAGCCCCGCGTCAGGCTCTGGGCTGATGGCTCGGAGCCTGGAGCCTGTTTCCGATTCTGTGTCTCCCTCTCTCTCTGCCCCTCCCCCGCTCATGCTCTGCCTCTCTCTGTCCCAAAAATAAATAAATAAAAAACGTTGAAAAAAAAAAAAAATAAATAAAATAAGATGGGATATGCGATCGTAGATATCAGTTGGAATTAAAAAACAATGTTTGATATTTAAAATTCAGATTTTCCATATCTGTCCTTAAATGATATAAAGTGACTCACTAATACCCATATTCATGAACTTAAAGAGTACCCATAGATGAAGGAACAAAAAATAAATGGTTGGTTGGCTTTTTTTATTTTGTAAAACCAAATGTTTCCAAAATTTTCTGAGAAAAATAGCCTCATACGTGATCAGAATGCAGATATAAACAGTATTCACTAAAATAAATTTTAAAAGTTTGTATCTCAAATGCACCAGCCTAGGAGGCAAACCAATTGCAGTCTTAGCACTTATACTGTGTAATATGCAAATCATTTTCCCAGATGATTTTTTAATTTGAAGGTATGCAAGTTTAATTAAAAAAAAAAACAGTCTGTTTTGCTGTGTATACTGGTGAAGCTAAACTATTAGAATGGATATTGGGGTAAAATTTTTTTAATTTGTTTTTTGTTCTTTAGCATGTCAGTTAGATTATTTTCACAGTTAATGACATTTTAAATACAGAATTCAATTTTCTTCAAGTTTTGTTGATAGTGTCAATGCCGGACTGGTAATACTTTCCTCCCCTTTGGCTTTGATTCATGCCAGCGTCTGAAAAGACAATCAGGCCCTTCATCTGCAAGCTGTGGCTCATTTATATTTGTAGGCACTTACCTCTTGCTTGGAAATAGAAAGAAAAAAAAAAAAAGCTATGTCACTATCTTTGGAAGATAGGGAAAATTCACACTATGTTTGTGAAGGGTACTGAGATGTCCCAACCTTGGAAAGACTGCATTCAACTAAAAGAAAAAGCCAAGTCCTTGCTCCAAAGATTGTGGTTTGCTAGAATTAGTACTGCAAGGGGTAAAAGCACTTTGTAATGGAAAACTCTACCTGAGAGTTTTGTTTTGTTTTAATTTTTAAACACTATCTTTTGTCCCCTGTACTCTGGGCCACACACTCATACATACCGACCCACCCAACTCTGGCATGGCAGAGTAGATTTATCATGGAAGGCCTGTTCTTTTACCCTAAAAGAGTCCAGAGGGCACAACTTTTACCACCACTGTGAGGAATAAACTTGTGAAGGGAGCCCCAGCATCCTGAATGACTCTTCATTCTTCTTTGTAGAAATTACAGCGGGAATTGCAGCTTTTAAATTAGACAACTAAGTGCAGTGGCGATAACTGAATCCTGAGGTGGCCCGGACCATGTTGTGGTCTTTAATTGCCAAAGACAATGTGGGTGTGGTTATTATAATGGCCAACAGAGTCAAAGCAGTATTCAGAATAGTCTTGAGTTGTGTAGACCTATGGTATTGGTTAGTTCATCATGGTGTCCTTAGCAGTGAAGTAGATGGGCAGGCTACTAAATTCTTACCTAATCTGTTAAATAAGAGAGTTCTAGGTCAAGTGAATAGCAGTTAACTTTAATAATCAAAACAGAGAGTCATGAGGACTCAGTCAATTCTCAGACTAGAGTCTGTTTATAAACCCAGAACCCCATGAATTTCCTTGGTGAAGGGGCCTGCTACACTGCCAAAATTTATATTGTTAACCTTTTCCCCAGCCTTCCTAAAGGGTCCTATGGCCTTTTATCAGCATTAGTGTGCATTGGAAGAAAAAAAAAAGAAAATAGTCACACTTTGGGGGGATTGTTGGACACTGGCTCTGAACTGACATTAATTCCAGGAGATGGAAAATGTCACTGTGGTCTACCAGTCAGAATTGAGGCTAAAGGAGGTCAAGTGCTGAATGGAATTTTGGCCTGGGGCCATCTCACAGTGGGTTCAGTGGATCCTAAACTGTTATGGACTGAATGTTTGTGTGCTCCCCACCCCTAAATTCATATGTTGAAACATAATGTGCAATGTGATGGTATTACGAGGTGGGACCTTTGGGAGGGGTGCTTAGTTTATGAGGGTGGAGCCCTTGTAAATGGGATTAGTGCCCTTATAGAAAAAGCTCCCAAGTTCCTTCCACAATGTAAGGAGATAGCAGGAAGGTGCCATCTATGCACAAAAAAGTGGGCTCTCAGCAGACATCGAATCTGCTGGCACCTTGATTTTGGACCTTCCAGCCTTTAGAACTGTGAGATATACACAGTTGTTATTTGTAAGCTACCCAGTTTATGGTATTTTTGCTATAGGAGCTTGAATGGACTAAGACACAAACCCATCCTGTGGTTATTCCCCCAGTTCTGGAATACATAATTGGAAAAGACATATGTAGGAACTGATAGAATTCAACTCTAGCCTTTAAAAATACATATTGTGGTCTACTTGGACTGCCACAACAAAATCCCA
Source organism: Panthera onca (assembly GCF_046562875.1). NCBI lineage: Eukaryota > Metazoa > Chordata > Mammalia > Carnivora > Felidae > Panthera > Panthera onca. The sequence continues at coordinate 146,882,485 of NC_138346.1, forward strand.
TAGACTGGGTGACTTAAATAACAGAAATAGATTTCCTTTCCTGGCAGCTAGAGTTCTAAGATCATGGTGCCATCATGGTTGGGTTTGTTGAGGGATCCCTCTTTGGTTGGAGATGGCTACCTTCTTGTTATGTTCTCATGTGGCTTTTCCTAAGTGCATGCATGCAGAGGAAGAATGAGCAAGCAAACTCTCTGGTATCTTTTCTTATAAGGACACTAATACCATCATGAATCCCCACCCTTGTGACCCAATCAGTCTAACCCTAATTACCTCTTAGAGGCCCCATCTCCAAAGATCATCACATTTGTGTTAAAGCTTCAACATACATTTCAGTTCATAATATTCAACTCCTGGCCCTCCAAAATTCATCCTTCTCACATGAAAAATACATTCATCCCATCCCCAAAGCCCCAATATGTGTGTGTGTGTGTGTGTGTGTGTGTGTGTGTGTACACATATGCATGTGCATGTACAGATTATAAAAAGAGATTTACCAGGAGGGATTAGCTAACATGATTTTAGAGGCTAATAATTCCAAGATGTACAGTTGGCAAATTGGAGACTCAAGAGAGCTGATGGTATAGTTCCAGTCTGAGTCCAAAGCCTAGGAACCAGGAGAGCCAATAGTGTAAGTTCTAGTTCAAATCTAAGACCTAAGGTAGGAGGAGACTGATGTCTCGGTTTTAAGACAGTCAGGCAGAAAGCAAGCCTTTATTAGTTTATTGAGGTCTTCAACAGATTAGAGGAATCCTGCCCACAATGGGGAGAGAAATCTGCTTTACTTAGTTTTGTGATTCAAATGTTGATCAGAAACACTATCACAGACACATCTAGAAAATATGTTTAACTAAATATCTGGACAACCCAGAATCCTGTCAAGTTGACACACAAATTAACCATCACAAACCCATCCCTTGTTAACTTGGTGCTCATCTCCTTTAACCATGCTTAATCTCCAAATAAAGACAAGACTGTAATTTCCATATAACTACAAATGCACTATTTCCCCATTAGAGGAGATGAATTCATTGAGTGAGGTTTACACTTATTCTTTTTTTAAAAATGTGCATGTATTAATTTTTGAGAAAGAGAGAAAGCACAAGCAGGCGAGAGGCAGAGAGACACACACACACACAGAATCTGAAGCAGGCTTCAGGCTCCAGGCTGTCAGCGCAAAGCCCAATGTGGGGCTCGAGCCCATGAGATCATGATCTGAGTTGAAGTCAGACGCTCAACCAACTGAGCCACCCAAGTGCCCTGATGTTTACACTTATTATTGATATCCCATCACTTAAAACTATGATGTAAAATGAACAATACTTATATACTATGATATAAAGTTAATAGATCTTACAATATAGTATCACTTATTTGTGTTAAGTACAGTGTAGACATGTCAATGAAATATCCCTTATCTCAGAAACTAAGGGCAGGGAAAATGGTTCTTAAAACATTGGTTGACCCAGTGTTCCACCCAAACAACTGAGTAATGCACAAGAAGAAAATGTGTTCAATTATGGTATGCTTTCTTCCAGAAAGCACTGCTTGTCACTGACAAGAGTATGTAAAACATGACTAATTGGAAAAACAGAAAAAAGAATGAGGTAAAATGGAGCTAGGAATAAGGTTCTAATCGATAACATGGCACACAAAAGGGGCAGAGTGTTGGGCACACATTTGTTCCTAAGCTTCCTTTAACAGAATCTGGTTCACAGTTTTTCATGAAACAGACATTCTTGGCACTAGGTCAGATATGATTTTTTTGAGTGATAAATGAACTAAAAATAAGTTAAATTAGTTATTTGATGGTTTAACCAATTTGATTAAACCTTTTACTTTCTAAGAAATTTTTATGATGTTCTGGTATAGTGAGAAAAGGCCTGGGTCCTGGAGCCAAATTTATGTGCTCTAAAATTCTGGTTCTCTTATTTGTTAGTTGTGTGATCATAGGCTGGTTACTTAAGCTTTCTGGGTCTTACTTTCCCCATTTGTATACAGATGCAGTAATACCTGTCTTATATGAGGTTAAAGTGTATATAACTCCCCTTATACTATACTTAATCCCCTTTTCCTTTCATCTTAGAGAATGTGGTATTTAGTCATAATGCAAACAAATTAATTCTCTGTGAAAACCTGTAAGTGGGGCACAGATTGCAAAATTGTTGGATCAGGTAGTATTAACACCATCTCACTTCTGCTGAATACATGCTTAGGATAAAATAACTGCTTGTTTACTACAAATACACATATTCAAACAAAGATATGCAATTCCATATGTGTGCATGTGCATATACACACATACACACAGAGCCAGCCCACAATAGCTTATGTAGGTCAGTTTTATACATTTGATTCTTTAACATTTGGCTGACATTCCCATTTTCTGAAGTATGAGTCTTTAGATACATGTGTCTTAGATATTGTAGTCTCAAGAAAATAACACTATGCAACATTGCAATTAGGTGAAGAAAATCTTTTCTGTAGTGCATTTATGACCAGGCTTTAGAGAGTTCTTCCTTTAGAACCATTGTGAAATAATTTTTGCATGGGGTTGGAAATTAGTAAGTCATTTGTTTAGAAGTGTTATCTGCTTGCAAGATCTCACTCTACTGTATTTCCTCATACCTATCCCTTCACCTCCCTTCACATTTTTATCTAGGTGAAATTGGGTTTAAATGAGCATCCCTGAGACATCTGGGGGACGATGAGTCACAAAGACATTCACATGGTCTTTGGGTGGATGCCTTTGACATAGTAGCAGTGGAATTAAGTGAGTTATCTGATTATATGAATAAAATCTCAAGTCTCTTCCAGTCCAAGATGGTGGAGGCACATCCTTCTGCCATTATGACTACCTTTCTGGGTATCCACTCTTACCCCTGGGGATAGTTAACCTAATTTCTATATTCTAGGAATGAATGGCTCTGATAAATGTTATAGGATATATCTATTGTGGTCAATTTGAACACCACACTATAGTTTGTTGGACTCTAACCACTGATGAAATATCTTAAATGAATCCTGCTCTGATTATTCTGTGATATTTGGGCTCATGTTTTGGCTTATTTTTCTGTACATTTCAAAACACTATGACATTGATGCATTGCCTCAGAAAGGTAAAAAAGGATATCAGATACTGTGTTAAAGGTGTCAGTCTGAAAATACCACAGTATTCCCTTATTTTGTAAAAACCAGCAAAAGAGTAAACTGCAAAAGAAGTGATTCAAAAAATGTCTTTTAATAAAAGTTTAAAGTCTTCAAAATATATTTGCCCCTGGAGCAAACTTTTTTCATTTAATATTGTGTCTGTTAATTAGTGCTTCAAATTTGCAAATTCTTTATTGGTTTATATCAATGTAATACCCAAAGCTCATCTCATTGCCAGATTTGAATGAAATATGATCCTGTTTATTCTATTAAAATGAAGGCTTGAAATTGTTACCCAAATGCCACAGGAATTCTTGCCATTTTCTCATCAAATTCCTCATCAGATTTTTTGTTAAAGTCACATTGTTTTAGATTTTGTGCCTTGGCATTTAAATGAAATTCAATGTGCCCCACTGGAGGAAACATCTGTAGGGACATATTATGTACAATATCCATTCCAATCAAGCAGGAGTGTACTGAGTGCCTGAATGAGGAGCTTATTCTTGCTTCACTTTCCTCTGATGTGGCTATTGAGAAGATCTATAAGAGAGGGAACATTTATAAAAATTAAACCAGTGGAGCACAGTATTTTAAATGCTGAAATCAAATACTTTTTAAAGGCACAATATCAGTTTCAGTGAGTGGATTCCTGCATCTTTCTTTTGATGTAACAGACTTTATATATATAGCGTCTGATCCAGACAGGACAGCTTAGGGTGTAATTAGGTGACGATGATTTTCAAGTTCCATGTGCCCCAGTAAGCTCTTGTTTACTTGATTTTGACAACCTACCACGTCCCTCAACAGACAGCCTTAGTTCAGACATTCTGTTTAACCTTTTATGTTTGCAATCTGACACAAAACACCTATAACAGCACTGTGTCAAAGTGGTCAAGAGATGGGGACAATTCCTGTTCTATCTATAGAGCCACACATCATTGGAAATTTTCCAAAATGTGATCAGAACATGATGTCTAGAACTCTTATAAAATGGAGATAATTATTAAACTGACCCCCATATGACTTTAAGGCATATGGGTATCAAAATAAATTATGTGGGCTAAGCACTTAGACCAAGGCACATGGTAAGTGCCTAATAATTACTAACTATTATTATTATTGTTATTGTCAGAGATGACTTCATAGAGGAGATAGGCTTGAAATTGGATAGCATTTCATCACTCTCAGATTTGGGCATTCACATACCAGGAATAGCTTGCACAATGGTGTGAATGTAGGGAAGCAGAAAGTGTACTACTGAGAGAGGGCCACTATACCAGTTTAGTTTTTACTGAAGGCTCATAGTTATTGTCAACATCAAGTACACAGATAGCCTATTAATGTATAAGCCACTGAGCAACATGCCCGAATACAAAGAGAGCCTGTAGTTTCAACCTAAACAATTCTGTATTAGGTATGTTGTACATAAAAGAGATATTTCATTTCCAGGTACTTCAGTGTATAATTAAGTAACTGAAACACTGTATCGTAAACAACATGAACCATTCAGCAACCTCCTGTCAAAATGCACTTAGATTCCTGTTGGAAGACAGAGCTGCTTCTAAAAGAAATAACTCAATCTCCCAGTAAATACCAAAGTGAACCATTCTCTCATATTTTCACTGTTTTGGTCCCTGCTTACCCTTACCATAGTTATGACTTGTATTATGGCATAAATATGGAATTATGTCTTCACAGGTAAGAGGCAGATCATGTGGCACATTATAAAGTGTAAATTATCATTCTCGTTTCTTTCCTGCCTTTCATAATTTCTTTCAAATCCGGGAGCTGGCTTTGTAGAGCCGAGTTTTGTTCATTCTTCTCATTTAACCCAAAAAACTATTGTGGGGTAAAATTTAGTGCTGGATCGTATAAAATTATACAGGTTTCCTAACTTTAGGATCTATTGGAGTTCTTAGTATGTTAATGAGCCTTTTAAATCTGTAAGAATACGATGTTGTATGCATGGTTTCTGATACTTATTTGGTGTGGAACCCCTTTTCTATGTAACACCCAGAACTTCTGCTTTTTAGAATACCGTTTGGGATATGATGCTCAGTCTTATGATCTTAGAGTTGAAGGGGTATTTACTTAACAATGATGGAGGCCAATACATTCTAGAGATGAATAATATATTTTAAAATTATTTCAAATTAGTGGGAGTATAATACTTTACTTTCACCTAGCTTGATTCACCCAAGAAAATAAAGTATTTCCAGTAGACTTGTGAATTCCTTAAATGTGGGATTATTTATCATTCATCGTTGTGGCCTCAATATCACTCATAATCACTCTTTCCACTGGGAATGCTAAGTGTGTAGAATGTGGATGGCCAGTAGCCATTTTATTTTCTCTGCTACATAGAATAAGCTTGTCTAAGAGGAAGAAGAGGAGGAAAAGGAGGTAGATGACACTGTTTCAGTTCCTGGAGTTAGCTGTACCTGAAGCCAATATACTCCAGACTTTTAATTTATGTGAACTTATTAAATTTCTTTTTACACTTAAACTGAGTTTTTTACACTTGAATTGAGTTTTTTTAAATTATAACCAAGAGTGTCCTTATATATCAGAATTATAGTCAACAGAGTCCAAATTATGAAATTGGTGAAGCCGAGGCAAGATACAGCAAGCAGTGTGAGGATTCCCCCACACGTGACTAATGTGAGTGTTGCAGGCTGAGAGTTAACAACCCAATTCTACTCTTTTACTACTGTCATAATCCAAATTATTTTTCCAGTTAACAAAGCACCAGTTCAAAAACATATTTCTCTCCTTTGCTATTTGGGGGTGGCAACATGATGCAGTTTGGGACAATGAGATATAAACCGAAGTCTTAGCGTTGGACACTCAGGGAAATTCCTTAGGTGAGAGCCAGGCTCCGCTGGCATGAGCCCTTCGTCTTGCCCTTCCCCATTCCTCCCTTCTTTGCCAGCATCATAGTGTCTGAGACGATACAGACTGGATCTATACTCCAAGCTTGTAATGAAGTAGTGATACAAGGCATTGTACCGATGACATCATGGCACTGCCACACCGGCCCAGGATTTTCAACCTTCTGACCTCTTATTGTATGGAAACAAAAAACAAACAAACCTCTACCAGTTAATCCACCTTAAGTTTTAGTTTTCTGTTATGTGTAGCTGAACTTGCTTTGGAAATGATACAGCAAGGAAGCTACTTAAATATTGCCAATCTCTCTTGGGACATTGAAAGCCTACCATGCCTGGGGCATTGGAGGAAGGACGTGTAGACAATGTTGCCGTACTGGAGGTGGTTAATGACTTCTTGCAGTCTTTAGTAAGTCCTCTAAAAAAGACATTAGCTTCAATCCACGCTGGTCCTAGACACTCTGACCAGAGAAAGTCAGATAATTATGTATCTTGTAGATAAAATCCAATGGTTCAGTTAGTACAGTGCCAGCCCAGCACAAAAATTAGTTGGATGAAAAGATGGGCATTTAGGGTGAGCACTGAAAACAAACTTTGATGGATTCAGGAATTTAATTGACTCAGACTTAGGCTTGCAAATGAGGGGTGTTTTGATATGTTAGGTTGATCAAATAGCTCTATCACCTTGTTGCTTAATTGTATGTCATGCTCATTATTGAGTCTACTATTTTATACAATTAAAAAATTATTTCTGTTCTTTTTGTCCTATTTTCATAGTATGATTTTTTCAAAAAAATTCTATTCAAAATGCAGTGGTGAAAAGCAGAGACTCTGAAGGGAAACTCCTTGATTTTGAATCCCAGCATTGCCATTCATTAGCATATTTGATCTTGGACAAATTTATAACTCTTTGTGCTTGAGTTTCCTCATCTAAATGGGGATAATAATTGTACCTGCTACATGAAGTTGTTATGAGGGTTGAAAGTATTAACACGTATCAAGCACTTAGCATGTGCCTGACTTTAGTACTAAATATCAGCTATTATTATTCTATTTTTTAGTATTATAATAGTTGAAAAAGGTTTTAGACTTTACTTTGAATTTAAAACGTAAAATTGTATTTTACAAAGTAATATGGTTTCATATTTGGAGTACCTGATGAGGGTGTTTCTCAAGATGGTAGGCCAAAAAAAATTGTTCTGAGGGCCTAAATTGCCTGTGTTTTGCTTTTAGGATTTATCCCCTCATGTGTCCTAGGTTAGTTCTATATAGGAGCTTAGGGAGAGGTGATAGGTTTCACATAGAGGAAAACACAGAGAGACAGTATTTATTTCTTTTGGCTGTTATATTTCAGGGCATGCTAATAAAATTTGTTTCCTGGATGAAAGAAGCTGGGAGCCTTGGGGTCTGCAGGAAATGCCCCTCCATCCTATATCTGTGCTTACCTCTATATGCAAGCAGGTATGCAAGTATCTCTCTCTATGCAGCCCTGCAGGGTGTGCACTGGAGGAAATTTCTGACCTTGGCTTTCATAATGGCCCTTTCCAGTTAAGGGCAGTTCTTACTTGAGAAGCACGCTACCCTACAGAAAACCACCTGGATGAAACACAATTCAGGACTGATGAAGGTCAGGGATGGAAAATCACCCTGTTCTCCTATAACCTTTCTTCTTCTGTAGTCCCTTCAGTTTTCTTATTTCTTCCCCCTTCAAGATACATTGAAATCAAGCTCAGTTTTTTCTTTTGCCCTGTGTAGGCTGGGCTGGTGGGAGTCCAGACATTTTATTTCTCTGCTAGGTGTTGTCTTTTGTCATCCAATGATAATAATAATACATCCATTAGGATTAGTCACTAACACATCCAATCATAGAGCAGTGATATTGAGTGATTAATGAAACTCTTGTTTCCACAGTGCTTTTATTGCCTATAGTATTACCTATTTTCTTTGCCTATCCATTCAGTTCACACTGTTTAGATATTCTTTTTTGGGCAGAATATCTAAATATATCTTAAATATTAGCCTTTAAAGTATTCAGCTAGTGTTGACCAGGAATTAGTCATCAGAGTGATATTTAAGTACTAATTAAATATACATAAGTATATGTGAGTATATTTGAATGCATGTGATTGAGATTAGCTCTGCCTTGGGTGCCTGGGTGGCTCAGTCAGTTGAGCATCTGACTTCAGCTCAGGTCATGATCTCAGGGTTTCTGAGATTGAGCCTCATATCAGGCTCTGTGCTGACAGCTCAGAGCCTGGAGCCTGCTTCGGATTCTGTGTCTCCATCTTTCTCTGCCCCTCCCCAACTCATGCTCTGTTTCTCTCTATCTCTCAAAAATAAACATAAAAAAAAAAAAAAAAGAAATTAGCTCTGCCTTTGACACTATTTGTAGCCCCAGAGATGGTGGCCTAACTTGTCATACATCAAAGTTAGGCTCCCAGAACTATGTTTGCAGGCAGAATAGCTCTCAGCTGTGGGCTGGACACTCTCATAATTGACCCATTCATGTTGCTACCAAGGGCTTCATCAGAAGATAACAGATCATTGAGAAAAATGATTTCTTTTGAAACCCCTGGATGAATAAAAAGGTATCAGCTTAGGTAAAAATCTTATAAGGAGGAAAATTCAAACAGGTAAGATCATTTTATCATGGAGGTAAGGTGGTGTTAGTTCTTATTGACCTATATGAGGTCATGACTTTGATAATGTGTCACTAATCTCATTTTGATGCGGATTCTATGTCTAATGTGGGCTTCAAAATAGTTCCAACTTTGAAGATTACTAGCTTTGGAGGCACGAGACTTTGTGTTTTTCAAGGGAGCACAGGTATTGTTATCTTCTTAGGAATAGTTTGTCCATATTAAAAGTACTTCCTACTCCGTTGTCTCTTACTGTAGAAAATAATAATTTAAATAACACCAACCAATGAACATGGATCAGTGATAAACACGACCATAATGTTTGGGTAAGCTTAAATTTGTTTATGTGAAAATCAAGTTATGGCTGGGTCTTTCTTTCTTTCTTTCTTTCTTTCTTTCTTTCTTTCTCCCTTTTACTGGGAACAATTGATAACATAGCTGTGAAAGAAATTAATACAAAGAATTAATTAGCAAAATCTAATATCTAATGAATGTAGTTTGGAGAAAAATTTCATGGGTAGCTGATTATAACATTAAATGGAAGCAGAAAAATAGAGGAACAAATAATGTTGTTGAGTCAGTTTTTTTTCTGCTTTTATTCATACACTCATTCAAAGAGCAATCGAAGGAGAGCCATGAGCTAGGAAGACTTAGGTCCTCATGAGAAACAAATCGGAGGCTTTAGGTAGCATCATAAAATAGCCATTTAGTACATTGACTTCGTGTATTTAAAGATTATGAGATTTTACAGTAGTTGGGTTATAAAATATCAATTTAGAGCAACAGCAAATTTCCTGATATTCATTTCAGTTTATAGGCAATTCCTGTTCTGACACAAATGTATGGGCTTGGGTGACCAGGTTCTCTGGGACAGTGCTGCATTTTCCTTTGGGGAGGGGGCTTGGGGGAAGTCTCGATGGCTTTTACCCAGAAAATCAGTGGGCTAGAATTCTCCTCTTTAGTCAAGCCATTTGTATTGTAGGAGGCTTTAAAATAGCTCCATTATTTACTGGAGCTCTCACAGCTTTTGCCTTTATAGCTTCTAGGCCAGCAAGAAGAAGGGGGAATATCAGGGATGCTGAGTTTACATGATCCCGCTTCAAGAGGTTTATATAGTCTCTGAATCCTGTACATCACTAATTGCGATAACTAAAAATAAAGTGTGACTAAAAGAATACTGCCATTATGAACCACTTGCTATGTTAATATTCAAATGAAGAGTCTTTTTGGTTCATACTTCATTGCAAAATTAGGGTTTTTTTCCTTCCTTAAAGATGTATGCTTATTGAATGTATTTAAATTACTAGCTAATTTTTTCAGGGGTAAAAACCCTGAGGCAAGTGTAAAACCAGTAGCTACAGAAAGCTGGAGAATCAGATGTCTGCTGGGCAAATTGACAGAACTCATTAATCTTCGATGCAGTGTGCTATAGAGTCTGTCCTTTCATGCACCTGCCCAAGCCGAAAGTAATTACACGATGGCACTATTAATACTGAAGAGCTTGAGTGGGGAGAGGGTTATCTTCTCTTCTTAGTAATTGATTGCCAGCTGATTAGTGGACAACATTTTTCTTGCAGCATAATTGCCTTTGTGCTATTGTAGCCTCTCTGACCTGGGTTTAGGTCATCTCACTGATTTTGAGGCCCTGGCAATAGCATCGCAGCCCTGAAAGTAATGAACTGGAACTCAATCACTGCAAATTCCCCAAACAGTAGATGCCTAGTTAAATGTATTTCAGTGGTACCCTGAATAACAACATTCGTACCAAAGATCACATTCTTTTTTCCTTCTAGGAAAACCATAGAATTCCATTTGGAAAGTGTTTTTTTGAGAAGGAATAACTGGAAATCATGATTTGTGCCTTTTCATCTTTAATGGCACAAAGTTTCTGATGGAGACATCAGAAACTAGTTCTGTGGGATTTTTGTTGTTGTTGTTAATTCTCTATTTATTAAAAAGGGTCCTATAGCTTTACAACCCCAGCTCTCGCATGGCCCTGGAGAGAGATGCGGAGGCCAGCCTGGCAGCGTCTTCACCACATCAACACTGAGCTCGCACATTTGGTTACGCCCTGTGCAGGTTTGGGGCATCCCTGGACGTCAGGGCAGGTGGCCGAGCTATGGGGGATGGGAAGGCACTAATCTCAAGATTCACAGAACGTGGCAGGCACACCTGATTGGCATGGTGGTAAATGTCCTATATAGCTTTAAGAACAGTTATGGTACAGTAGAGCTCAAGTCCAGGAGAACTGTATGGTAATTGAATACAAATGTTGGTGGCCATGCCCATGGCCTGCTGGGCATCTGAGCTCTGCCTAAATGTGCAGGTGAGAACATAGCCAGGAAAAGCCAAGGGTGTTGCCAGAGCCTCCAAGTTGTTGGCACCCTCTGATGGTCCTGGTGCTGGCTTTCTCCAAACCAAGCTAAAATGCTGCTGGAATCCCTCTGTCCCATTCCTGCCCTGAGGCCCAGTCAGAGGCAGAGAATATTGGCTATGAGTATCCCAGTTCAAGGTGGGACGGACTTCTTCCACCTGAAATGCAATGAACACAGATAAGCCCCTCTGGGAACATGAAGTCACTAGTGAGAGCTACCCCTCAGCCTGCCCGGCCTGTGGACCTGCAAAGGAGCTAGGGCGGGCCCCCCAACTGGCACCAGAGGAAACTAAAGCAGTTCTGTGGGATTGTTAAGGACATTGTGGATAAATGCTGGTGATAAATATATTCTTATCAATTCTTAACTAACATTTTGGCCTGGGTTTGAGACTGCTGGAAACATATTCAAGCCCAAGCAGAGAATTAGAAGATTTTAATGCATTTTATTGCATGGTAGCTGTAAATATCAAATAATGACCTCTCTCTTATCGTAAAAATATTTGATTATGTGCCTCTATGCCCTGTATAAAGTGCCAGGCTAAGAAGGGGAAAAGTGTGAAGTATATGTTTTAAATCTATGAGTGTAATAGTTCAGCAAATTGGAAGTGAATGAATAGTGTAGGCTTTCCATCTAAATGTCAGTGATGCCAACAGGGTTTCCTTTGGTTCCCATGGGTAACCTTCACATTTATGCAGCTAGAAGTAAAAATATAACAATCCACTGCGTAGCTTTAACAGCATTAAGCAACAAATCTCTAAACTTTTAAAGGTGAAAATGCTACCATATGGAAGAGAATTTAATAATCATTAAAACAAGTTTTGTGTCCTCAGAATAGGGGTCAAGATTTTTCTGATGTGAAAATGGAGATACAAAGAGGATCTTTGTAATGCCAACTATCTCTACTTTTTAGCCAAATCTTGTAATGCAAAAGTCAAGTGTACTCAGCAATATTTTCCCATATTTCTAATCAGGATCACTGACCCAGAAAAGCAGCATTACTAATTTAGCTAGTCATTTAGCAGCATTAGAAAATTTGCATTTCAAATCTCAAAGACTAAACCAACAGGTGTGGTATTGGCTACAAGCAGCTAACATACTCTTAGACATTGTCATTTGTGTAAGCTTACATGTTGATTGTTCTTGTTTACTTTGAGGAGTTTTATAAGTATTACGAATCCTAATATAATAGTAACAGCTATGTTGCAAATTCTAGTCAGGAGAGGTATAGGTTATGATGCAAATAGAGTTGAGACAATTAAAAAAAGGGAAGGTATAAGACAATGATAAGTATCATAATTCATTGTGAATTAGTCATTTGACAGCAAGAAAAATCTGAAATGCAGAGTGAGTCAGTCATAATGTGAAAAGTGCAGCAGGTGTATATTCCACTAATAAGAGAGGAAAAAATGTGATTGATGGAAAAATTTTGGAGAAGATCAAAGTAAATACTAAGTGCACATTAGCTTAATGTAAATTCAGTGGAAGGTTAAGAATTTAACAGGCTAAAAGCCAAGGTACCACTGATGAAACTTTCATCAAGCCCCCGATGGACTTACTCCAATCTGCACAACATCAAAGTGAGTGGTCAGTCTGTTGAAGATGGAACTGTAACTGCCAAGGAGAGTTCCCTATTACCCTTGCTGTGATTATCACGAAGAAGGTTATTTGCTTCAGTGGATCTTCAGTGTAGATGAAATTCATCTATTTTAGAAAAAGATACCTGATAAGATGATGTAAACAAAGTTTTAAGCTATGATGGACCAACTCACTCTCCTATTTGATGGAAAAGGTATGAAACTGCAGTTCAAACCCCTCATGCTTTTTATGCAGGCTATACAAGTTCCCTTCAGAATATTGCTGAAGAGTTAGCTGTTGTTTAAAAAGCTAAGCCAAGGGTCTAAGTTATACTTACTACTTTTGAAGATTGTTTTTTTCCACAATATCATTCCTGAGATTAAAAACCACTGTAACCTAAATATGCTACCTATTTAAAAACCTCTTTATTTTAGTAATGCTCATGGACATTGACTTCCCCCCCCCCCATTTTTCATTTAATGATCATCATTTTAATGTCTCAGTTGTTTATTGATGACCAACTTCTATCTTAATTCTATAACCAAGGGGCTAGGGTGGTATTAATTAATTAATTGATTAATCTGTTTATTTATTTAAACTAGTCTTCATACCCAGCACAGAGCTCAATTCAGGGCTTGAACTCATGACCCTGAGATGAAGACCTGAGCTGAGATCAAGAGTTGGATGCTCAACAGACTGAGACACCCTGGCCTCCCAGGGTTTCATTTTCTTTTGATTTAAGAAAGATGACCTGAGAGTCATAATTAAAAATGACTAAGTTAAGGCATCTTTTAAACTTCTTTCCCTCAAAATCCACCAATAAAAATTATAAGAATGTTGCTAGAAAAAGAAACACTCTGTATAAAAAAAGCAAAGTATCAACTTCAACTGACCTCTTGCATAAATAAACATATCTAGCTAGTGTGGTCTGAATGGGAGATGGTGAGGAGGCTGAGAACCCATGAATGCCATCTTGAGCCTGGAGCAGAACCTACATTTCCTAAAAGTAAGTATCTTTGATCTGAAAGGATCATATCTAAGGATTGTTGTTCATTGGAGATGAAATATAAAGATGTAGGTGGGCCAAGAAAGAAGAGGGAAGTAGTTCCATAGGGATTTAGTTTAATACCACAGAACTTCAAGGTGGTACTGAAAGAGACAACATGTCAACAAACCATCTTATTTTTTATTTTTAAATCATATGTCCTAAAGAGATGGTGCTATAGGTGAAGGAGAGGTGGTATAAGTTGTGGTAAAGGGGATGTTTTGTAGTTTAAGAAACCAGCACATTCTGAACATTGACATTTCAATTGAACAATGAGCAGACCAGCCCTAATGTCTTTTCATTTTAGGCATCACTTCAACATAATCCTAAAAATATTGCTGAAAAGGTGCTATTTTTTTCCAAAGTGTGTTCAAGTGTAGCAAGAATTCCCTTTGCTTCTCCCCAGCCATACTGTTTTCCCTAAGTAATAATAGACTTGTTAAGAGGAGTGTTTGAGACATATATCCCCTGGAAGCTGCTGATTGCTTTGACTTAACCCTCTTTTCATGCCTTCACACATTCTTCTATAAATAGCCAGCTATTTATATATTATTATTTAAGATGAATAATAATCACAGAAGAACTAGTACAGGACCTACAAATATAAACTACAGAATAAGAGAGAAAAATAATGTAATCAGTGGACAAAGGAAAAATATACTGCAGGAATAATTAAATATGAAAAGGCAAAAATTTCAGGCTTAAGAAAATGCAGGCCATTGATTACTCTTTGAAAAGAGCTCAAAGAAAAATAAAAACTATTAATGTGAAAAGAGAGCTTGGAGTGTTCAGGAAAGAAATGGGTGAGAAAATAAAAACACTGTGAGGATAAAAGCCATATAAAAAGAAAAAAAATGAATAAACATGACTGAAAATACAACTCTGGTTATTGAAGTAAAGACTATAAAAAATGAGGCAGAAAAAAATGTATAAAATATATAAAAGATATTTTAAATATATAAAATATATAATATGTAAAATATACATTTAAAATATATTCATATATATAAAATAATACATGAAATAATATAATAGTGGGTAAATTCCCTGAAATAAATACCTGGGTATATAGGTAAACAGGATTTATTCTGTCCTAAAGAACAATTGACATAAAACTATCCACATAAAGATATATCGTAAAAAACTTCAGGGGTAAAGGAAGAATGTTTTCTATCAGGAGAGGAAAATTTAAAGAACAAAAATGTACAGAAATATGATATTAAGCTAGCCTCAGTCTTTCCACAGCAACATTGAGTGCCAGAGGGAGTGGAAAATATCTATAAATTTCTGAATGAAATAGGGGCACCTGGGTGGCTCTTCAGTTAAGTGTCCAACTTTAGCTCAGGTCACGATCTCACAATTCCTGAGTTCGAGCCCCATGTCAGGCTCTGTGCTGATAGCTCGGAGCCTGGAGCCTGCTTTGGATTCTGTGTCTCCCTCTTTGTCTACCCCTCCCCTGCTCACTCTCTGTCTCTCTGTCTATCTCTCAAAAAATAAATAAACATTAAAAAAATTTTCTGAAGGAAATAAAATATAATCAAAGAATTTTATACCCAACCATCTTATCCTCCAAGATTAAAGTTAAAGCATTCATCATATGCAAGAACTCAGGGAACAAAACACTCATGAGTCTTTCTTGAAACAAAGGTAATTGCAGCCAACCAAAACATAAATCAAAATTAAAAACTCATGAATAAAGAAGCCGTAGTGAAAAAGACTGCTGTTAAGCATTAAAAAGTAAGAAAGAATAACTGAAAAATTTGGGGGAATATTGACTAGAGAACAAAATGTAAATGTTATAAACTATGAAATAGTAAAATGAATAATATAATTAATAAAATTTGGTGATATGGGGGGAGGAATTAGAAGAAGTGGCAATATACTTGTTTCTTCATTTTTGTAGCAAGGACAAGAAAGACTACCTAATCAAAAGCACAGCTTTAAAAACAACTGACTCCAGCATTTCAATATTTTTCATGTTCTCTTCAATGAATGGTGCTGGAAAAATTGGACAGCTACATGCAAAAGAATGAAACTGGACCACTTTCTTACACCATACACAAAAATAAACTCACAATGGATTAAAGACCTAAATGTGAGTCCTGAAATCAAAAATCTTAGGAAAAAATATAGGCAGTAATTTTTTGACACTGGTTATAGAAATATTTTTCTAGATATATCTCCTGAGGCAAAGTAAACAAAAGCAAAATTAAACTATTGTGACTACACCAAAATAAAAAGCTACTCTATAGAAAAGGAAACCATCAACAAAACACAAGGGCAACCTACTGGATGGGAGAAGATATTTGCAAATGATATATCCAGTAAGAAGTTAATATTCAAAATATATAAAGAATTTATACGATTCCACACCAAAAAAACCCAAGTAATCTAATTAAAAAATGGACAGAGGACCTGAGTAGACATTTTTCTGAGAAAGATATACTCATGCTCAATGAACACCTGAAAAGAAGCTCAACATCACTAATCATCAGAGAAATGCAAGTCAAAACCATAGTGAGACATCCCCTTACATCAGTCAGAATGGCTAAAATCAAGAAGACAAGAAATAACAAGTATTGGTGAAGATGTGGAGGAAAAGGAACACTTGTGCACTGTTGGTGGGAATGCAAACTAGCACAACCATTTCAGAAAATAGTATGGAGATTCCTCAAAAAATTAAAATAGAAATGCCATATGATTTAGTAATTCCATCACTGGGTATTTACCCAAGGAAAATGAAAATACTAACTCAATAAGATGTATGCATCCCTATGTTTATTGCAGCATTATTTACAATAGCCAAGATAAGGAAGCAACCCAAATGTCCTTGATACATGAATGGATAAAGGAGATGTGTTGTATATCTATACAATGGAATATTACTCAGCCTTAGAAAGGAATGATATCTTGCGCTTTGCAACAACATGGAAGAACCTAGAGTGTATTATGCTAAGTGAAGACAAACAGAGAAGACAAATACCATGAGTTCACATAATTGTGGAATCTAAAAAATAAAACAAATGAATAAACAAACCAAAAGCAGCCAGAACTATAAATAGAACAAATTGATGGTTTCCAGAAGGGAGGGGGATGAGGGAATGGGAAAAATGGGTGAAAGAAAATGGGAGATACAGGCTCCCAGTAATGGAATGAATAAATCATAGGAATAAAAGGTAGAACATAAGGAATATAGTCAAAGATACTGTAATAGTGTTGCATGGGGGCAGATGGTAGCTTCACTTGTGATGAGCATATAGCATAGAGAGTTGTTGAATCATTATGTTTTTTACCTGAAACTATTGTAACATCATGTATCAACTATAATCAAATTAAGCAAAAAAGAAGAAAAACAATTAGATGAATTTCTTTTTATTTTATTATTTTAAAAAATGTTGCTTGCTTATTTATTTATTTATTTACTTGCTTACTTATTTAGAGTGCAAGTCAGGGAGGGGCAGAGAGAGAGGGAGACAGAGAATCCCAAGCAGGCTTCAGGACATCCCACTGAAGAGCCCAATGTAGAGCTCAAGCCCATGAACTGTGAGATTATGACCTGAGCCAAAAATCAAGAGTAGGACACTTAACCCACTGAACCACCCAGGTGCCCCAGATGAATTTCTTTTTCAAAATACATCTCTTATGGTAAAGAAACACCTTGATTTTAATTTTTTGTTTCTATTACATTAATATAAAATTTAATAAAGTATTTTTTATTCTAAAATAGGGTATATAGAATGATTGGTTTTGGGCAAATCCCACATCCACAAGTCACCTATATCTATTAATGTATTCACCTATGTGTATTAATTTCCTATTGTTGCCATAACAGACTACCAAAACTATAGTTCTGTAGGTCAGAAGTCTAACATAGATCTTA
The DNA here is from genome assembly GCF_046562875.1 of Panthera onca. Lineage (NCBI taxonomy): Eukaryota > Metazoa > Chordata > Mammalia > Carnivora > Felidae > Panthera > Panthera onca. Next base: position 146,900,034 of record NC_138346.1, read on the forward strand.
CGGGCTGAAATCAAGCTGTTGACAGGACTGTGTTCCTTTCTGTATGCATTAGGGGAGAATGTTTTTTTGTTTTTGTTTTTTCTGTTTTGAGCTACTGATAGAATTAGATCCTTGAGCTTATAGGATTGAGGTCCTGGTATCCTTTCTAGCTATAGAGCAAAGGCCATTCTCAGCTTCTAAAGGCCACTCACATTCCTTGGCTCATGTCCTCCTTCCTTCATCTTTAGAGCCCAATAGGCAGGTGGACCCCTTGAGCTACATCTTTCTGATCCTTCTTCCACCCTTGTGTCAACTTGGAAAAGTTCTCTGCTGTCAAAGACTGGTGATTAGATTGGGCTCATGCAGATAATCTAGGGTCATCGCCTAGATCCAGATCCATGAATTTAATCACATTTCCCAAATCCCTTTTGCCATGTAAGATAACATGGCAAAATGGGGATTGGGGTGTGGACATCTTGGGAACATGATTATTCTACTATCACATTACATCAATCCATGTATTTCAACATTTTTTAGAAATATTAAGGATAATTATTACTGAGTGGCAGGCATCAAGTGAGTTTTAAATAAAATTCCATGTTAAAAATAACGAGTTTGTATTACTTTAAAATAAACAATGCACTTATTCTTTAAATATATTACCTGAGAAGACATTTAAATCAAGTAACAAATGGGAATATTGGACTAACAGACAATTTTAGAAGAACTCTGATATCTGGAATGTCAAAAAGTATCTTGATGCTTTCTTGTGTGAGATTATAAACACAGGTGTGAGTAGGGTCTCAAACTTGTTATCTCAGTTTATAAATGACTGTCATATTTGTGAAGATTTGGAAGACAAGACTGCCCTTGAATTATTTATTTATTTATTCTTGGAAATAGGCAAGAAAGTTGAACTTGATCTGTAAGAAAAAAGACTTAACAAGATTAATTGGGCCTATCTAGGAAGTAACAGAAGATTTCATGGAACTGAAATCATAGGGGCTTAAAGCATAGCGGGCTGAAGAATCTTAAGATTTTGATGTATGATCAGTGCCTATGTTTCATTACTCGATATTAATTTCTTTGTGGCTTTTGGTTTTAATGCCATTTCCTTTGCTGATACTGACTCTCTAATTACATAGTAAGTATGTTGAAGTTGAAGACTATGTCTTTTGGTTCTTGACTAAATATTTGCTTTGTAAATATTTGTGGTATGCAAAGGACAAAACAAGGTGCTGTATTTAAGCCAAGAATTTGGTTTCTAAGACTCTAAATCTTCCACAGCCTGGGAACCTACGAACTTTACAAGAAGAAAAGCTATGCATACTGTTGTGCAGAAAGTTTCCTTTCCTTTGGGATTCTGGTCCCTCAAATCGTGCCTCTCTAGGACTGTGAGAATGCCAAAACTCTATGCTGCTTCTTCAAGTTCGGCCTTTATGCACTGTGCTGTGAATTGGAGAATGCATGGAGAGCAAAACTTGAAGGAGCAGGGCAGCCCCCTCAGTGTGCTTCCCTTCTCTCTAGGACATTGGCCCCTCTAGTCCTCTCTAGGACATTGGCCCCTCTAGTCCCCCCTAGGCCTCTCTAGGACATTGGCCCCTCTAGTCTAGGACATTGGCCCCTCTAGCCTTGGTTTCTGTTAACTTCAAACAACTACGTTCTATGTCTTCGTTTGCTTTTATAGATAATCTCAGTAGGGAGGATGGTCTGACACTATCTGCTTTGTCATGACGAGAACTGGAATTTGTCAGTAAAATTTCTAAGTAAGACTGTGACATGATCACATTTGTGCTTTAAAGCTGAGTGAAAGTAGCAAGAAGTGTATATGGAAGAACAGAGAGAATGGAGGTGCTGAATATTTGTTTAGTAAAGAGCACAGGTCAGCAAATTATGGCCTGCAGACCAAATCCAACAACCTGGTTTTGTAAATGATGTTTTGTTGCAGCACATTCATACTTACTTATTTGCTTGTTGTCTGTGGCTGTTTTTAAGCAGCAACATCAGCATGGAGCAGTCCATATAGAGACAGTACAGTCTGTTAAGCCTAAATTATTTATCTGGTCCTTTCTAGAAAAAGTTTCTCAACCCCTGGCATAGAACAGCAAGACTGATGATAGACACATGTCTCTGAATGATCTGTTCACTTCAAGAACTCATTCTAGGTGGCTACCAGATGTTCAAAAAATACTAATTCCTCCAAATATGTTTTTTTGTTTTTTAAATTTTTTTGGTATCCCTTCTTTGGAATTGCCTCTATAGTCACACAAAAAAATTAGTTGTATTATTTACATTTATTTTCTTCTTTGAAACCTGAAACATTGTTTTTAAATAAAAACCTTTAGCCCGATTGCCTTCCTTATTCCATACATACAATTGAGTTTTAGTTGTTTTAAACCTACATATACATCCAAAGGACAAAGTTTTGTCAGCTTTGAGGATATTTGAATGAAATTATTTTAGGCAAAAGTTGGTTAATCTTTAAGGCTATAAATAATCCTTCCATTTATGGGCCTTTTTTGAAAGATGAAGTTGGGGGTGCCTGGGTGGCGCAGTCGGTTAAGCGTCCGACTTCAGCCAGGCCACGATCTCGCGGTCTGTGAGTTCGAGCCCCGCGTCGGGCTCTGGGCTGATGGCTCGGAGCCTGGAGCCTGTTTCCGATTCTGTGTCTCCCTCTCTCTCTGACCCTCCCCCGTTCATGCTCTGTCTCTCTCTGTCCCAAAAATAAAATAAAAAACGTTGAAAAAAAAAAATTTAAAAAAATAAAAAATAAAAAAAAAAAAAAAAAAAAAAAAAGAAAGATGAAGTTGAATTAATACTTTATTGTTTCTCCTTACTATTGTAAATCCTGAATGTTGTGAAACTGATTTTTTCCACCACAATTATCATGCACTAGGTAATTTCTTTGAAATAGTTTCATTTCCTGAATAGCAAACACTTACTGTTTTATCTAATATGTCCCATCTCCCAATCCCACTCACTGGAGTAGCATCTCTCTTTTCTTTCAAGAGTTTATTTTTCCTCTGTTTCAACTAGAGTTTTGGTATGAGCTGCCTTGTTTTTACATGACCTTGTGCCCCTGACAACAGTTAATTCATCTGTGGGGGTGAGAGAACGTGACACATAACGCAGCCTGCCCACCCGATGATAGTGTTTCCCGATCATAGCTAATTCATCCAGAGTTGGGTACCTGACCCAAGTTGGGTCATTTAGAATTCTTCCCTAATTGGTTTTTTTTTTAGGAGAGAGAGAGAGTGCAAGTGGGGTAAAGGGATAAAAGTAGAGAGGGAGAGAATTTTTTTTTTATTAATATATGAAATTTATTGTCAAACTGGTTTCCATACAACACCCAGTGCTCATCCCAAAAGGTGCCCTCCTCAATACCCATCACCCACCCTCCCCTCCCTCCCACCCCCCATCAACCCTCAGTTTGTTCTCAGTTTTTAACAGTCTCTTATGCTTTGGCTCTCTCAAGAGAGAGAGAATTTTAAGTAGGCTCCATGATCAGTGGAGAGCCTGACTCAGGGGCCTGGGATCATGACCTGAGCCAAAATCCAATCAAGAGTCCAATGCTCAACCAACTGAGACACCCAGGGGCCCCCTAAAATTAAAAAATAAATTAATGTTTATTTTTGAGAGAGAGAGAGAGAGAGAGAGAGAGAGAGAGAGAGAGAGTATGTGTGTATGAGCAGAGGAAGGACAGAGAGAATGAGACACAGAATCTAAAGCAGGCTCCAGACTCTGAGCTGTCAACACAGAGCCTGACATAGGGCTCGAATTCATGAACAGTGAGATCATGACCTGAGCTGAAGTCTGATGCTATACCGACGAAGTCACCCAGGTGCCCCTACCTCTAAATTTTTTTTTACTTGATCTGAGGAGGTATGTCTCAGATGGCAAAGTTGGGTGCTGTGAGGATTGATAGCTGTCTGCTACCACACTTGCCTCATATTTGCCACCAGGTGGAAGACTCTGGTCTTCGATGAGAGAGATAAAATTGGCATGAGAGAAAAATCAGATGATGGTGGAGATAGGGGATCCTGGCAGTGCTGACATTCCTGGTTGCATATGTTTGAAGTCTACCTGTACTGTATCCCTACTCCTGCAATTTGGTCATTTAGTTCTTAGAGTCCTGGAGTCAATACTTTCTTTTGTCTTACTAACTAGTTTGAATTTGGTTTCTGTTGCTTGCACTCAAAAGAGTTCAGAATGAGTGAGAAGATATTCTCTTTTCATCACTTAAATTACTGAGACATTCTGCCTCTTTCAAAATTGCATGTGTCATTCTATCACATTCATATTCATAATCTACTGAAAAAGGGAAGTCACAATGACATGATAAGTTTCCCAAGTAGAAGTGATTTCTGAGTCAAAGAAGAAAGAGGACTGAGAGCAGACACTGAAGAGCCATGAGGGCTGGATGGTGTACAGGGTGACTAAAGGAAAGGGGGCTACAGAGACAGGTTATGTTTCCAGAGAGTGAGTTCTGCTTTCAGATATATACCTCTCTCTCTTTGGAATGTAACACTGTATTCACTTAAAAATTTTTTGGTTAAATGTATCAAATCTATACATGTGGCAATAAATAATACAAATATGTCAGTCTTCCATCAATTCTCTCCCTTCTTAGTAAGTCCCAAAGCCAAGCGTCCATCTCTTTCAACTGTTCACCTTTTCTTTTGGTGCATCCTTTCAAAAAACTAGATAACATATTTCTGTTTCAGAAGTCATACATGTCTGGCAATATGTATTAGCTCTGTGAAACAAAAGGTGAGGATCTGACTCATTTGCACCAGGTCTCCTTCCCCAAATGGATGACATTTCTATAATGTTTAGTTCTTACATTATCTTTGTTACTTTAAGTAATATCAATCATTACATATTGTTTCTTGCTTCACCAATTTCCTCTGTTATCTCTTGGCTCCCAAATTTTAAGAAGATATTACCATTTTTCCTATCCATTCTTTCTCCTCTCTTCCCACTTTCACATACCATTTTCTGTCAACTTCACTTTTATTTTTACATTATTAAGACTGTTAGCAACATACTCTGTCCTACAATCACAATCAAGTATTTCATTCTTTGTAGAATAAACAGAAAAGTGGAAAAGCAATAAACAGTATTTGTGTGATTATGGCTATTGTTTAACATTGGTCCAACTAGGGTGTTACATTCGCTTCTCTAAAGTACCAAGTAGATATAAGAAGGAGTACCTGGGCCACAAGAAGAAAACCCTTTCTCGCAATAATTATAAATGAAATATTTTTTTTCTTGAATGCCATCAGTTGCTTTAATTTTTGCCTAACTTTGTTTCATATTTGGAAGATTACTAGTTGGCACATATTGTGAATTTTTAAATTACATTTTTCTATTCATAATTTATTTTATTTGCTTTTCCCCCTCTCCATTTCAGTTATACTTTCTCTTCTATTATGCTCTTTTCTTTCCTTAGGATACTTTGTAGAATCTTCTGTGCTATTTTAAGCTGGATGTGTTCATATGCAGCCATCATCCTAAAACTTCTTTTGTTTGTTCTCCTTGGTTGGACCTGCGTTTTATGGATCTGTTTTCTTTATAATTCCTTCACTTTTTTCCTGACACATATCCTTAAGTAACTTTTTTGAAGAAGACCACATATAAGAGATAAATTTTCTTGATGGTTATATATCAAGAAATGTCTTTATTTTTCTTTCAAGATTGAAGATAGGCTAGTTGAGTATAGAATTCCAAGTTGAAAAGACTTTTCCTCAGAATTTGTTTTTTTGTACCCATTCAGTGGACCTTTTCAGTCTAATGATTTTTTTTCTTCAGTGCTAGAAAATTCTCTTGTATCTTTGATAATTGTTTTTTCCCCCCATTTTTTCTCCATTGTTTCTTCTGGAATTATAGTAGTTAAACACTGTAATCAAAAATTTGTTTTCTACCCCTCTTACCTTTTGTCTAATATTCTTTTTTCTTTTTGTATTTGTAGTCTACTTTCTCAGAGACTGGTTTCAGTCTAGGAAATTTGAAACCCTTTGGTGTTTTGGCTGGAGTTCAGTGTTGGGGACTGGGGAGGAGAATTGCATGACTACAGATGTCCCTCATGTAGATGTTCAACAAATATCCCAATTTCAGCCACCTTCTTAGTTCCTGTCTTGCCATACCCTCTGACTCTGAGTCCAGGACTCGGTAACTATTCTGTTAGAAAAGTTGGCTTTTACCTTTACAGAAGCTTCCTTTTATTATTTTTAAGACTGAGGCTTTCTCTGCTTGCTTCATCCATATCTCTTCTCCTTTATTCCAGAAGTTAGTGAAAGTACATCACTTACAGGTACCCATTCATCCCCAAGTCTATATTCTATTACATATTTATACCCTTTATGTAATTTTTAGTGCTTTAAGAGTGGAATCTTGGGAGGGATGGGAAGCAAATTCAATTGCCTAATCTGCCATCTTGAATCCAAACTTGACAATTGATCGTTATATAAGTTGTTATACACTGAAAGAAGCTGTACAAATGACCTAAAGAAGTTCATAATAATTTATGTTTATAGCAAGGCAAGCCCTTGGTATTGAAGTTTGTTCAGCAAAACACTTTCAGTTTATGGCTTTAACAGGAATGTCTAGTTAATTTTTATTCAAACAAACATTTTAATTTATTATTTCATAAAAACATAAGAATGCTATATGTTAGAATTTCATATCAATTAGATAAAAAGGGCAGATATATTTTAAGATATGACTTTTTTAGGCATTGTTCTAAACTCAGGGTATAAAATGAAGTATATGGCATTTGACCCTCAAGGTACTTATTGACCTACTTGTGAACACACATGTGATAAAAAAGATATACTTACTTAATAAATGTTTATGGCACATATAAGAAATGTATACATATTTTTTTGTTATTAAAAATTTCAGATCAGCAGAGAGGACAGGCTCTACATAGTATTTGTAAAATACAATATTTGTATTTGTAAATTGCTATTGAAACGTAAGCTAATTTTGTCAGTGAGGGCAATAGAGTGAGCAAAAGCATAGTCATAGGAAAGCACAAATTGTTCTAGGCCAGTTTGGCTAGGGTGAGCACTGGCTTAGGTAAAAACTGGGCTGGAAAGTTATCCTCACTTGCTTGATGGTCCAAATGAGGCGGTGGTTGCCAGAGGCCAGGGTGGAGATGCTGGGAACAATTAAAATACCTCTCTAGTATTTTCCCAAAACATCAATTCTTTTTTAAGGAACAGAAATGTCAGTTGTCAAGTTATATTAAAAATGTTTGCTGGATTTTGAACTGGACTAGTATCTTTGATGCCAAAGACATCAGTTTCTTAAATTTAACTCTAGAAAAGGAAGAAGGCTAGTGAGTTGTCTTGTGGACTGATGGGAGTTTGATTCTGAGGCTTTATGGTAATTCTAGTTGGTTGTTGTCCTAGTCAGTTTGGACTGCTGTAACAAAAATATCATATATTGGGTAGCTTAAACATCAAATATTTATTTCTCACAGTTCTGGAGTCTGGGAAGTTCAAGGTCAATGGTCTGGCAGATTCAGTGTCTGCTGAGAGCTCACTTCTTGGTTCATAAACAGTCATCTTCTTGCTGTGTCCTCACCTGATGAAAGAAGTGATGGAACTCTCTGGGGTCTCTTTTGTAAGGGTACTAATCCCATTCGTGATGGCTCTGCCCTTATAGTCTAATCACCTCCCAAAGGCCCTACCTCCAAGTATCATCACAATGGGGATTAGGTTTCAACATATGAATTTTGGAAGGACTCAAACATTAGTCTATAGTTGATGTTTATTGGGTAAGTAACTTGAATTCCATTTAAGTTTTCTCTTCTGTAAAATTGGCTAGCATTACTGATCTGCCTCGCAAAGACATTCTGATATTTGTATGGTTCGATGAAGGAAAATGTCCAGGTGACTAGATTAGGTATCTAGATCAAAATGCAAGGGATCCTGACTACTATCCCTGAGGGTTTACAAGATACTTTTCTCTTTCATTTTTTGTGCATAAAGTATTTGCTGATTCATAACATAATAGCATTAGAAAAAGGAATATAATCTTTATATTTTCATGTACGTAGAATTCAGAAATTTAAGTGTTAAGCTTTTTTCAGCAGCACAAAGGTAATAAGTTTACTTAAATAAATATCAGACAATGGTACCACCCACTTTGAGTACACATTAATTTTGTATCTTCCCTTTGCCTACAAATGCTGGCCATGTAGTGTGCATTGAAATGTTAATGCTCTCTTAATGTTCCAACTAGTTGAATTAAGATTTCCCTGAGGACTGGTCCTTTGAAAACAGGGCATCTATTGCTCTTTTTTGGGAATGGGTAGGAAAGATTCTTGCAGTTCCATATTCATTCCATTTATTAAGCAACAAAGAGAAGTTCACCTCAATTTAATCTAACTAATTAAATTTAATTCCTTAAATTCCTCAGTCTCCAAAACTTCTCTGCATTTTGCAAACTATTCACTAACTCTTCCTTCTTATAGTTGTCATGGAAATGAGGAATCTCAAAAGGGTAAATTTAGATGATTTGAAGAAGGCTTGACATTTTTGGATTCACATACTGTTTCCTTTCCATTTGACTTCAGGAGTAGGCTTTATTACAGGTATGGAGTGGGATTTCGATGGTTAAATTCTCGCCCACTCCTAATTTGCTCCAGTGGCATGTGGGCCATGACATGATGGTGATATTCAAAAGGGAAGTGAAATACGATTTTATTAATAGCTATCATGTGCTCATAACATTTAAGTGTAAGACTTCTCTGCTAAATGAAGCTGCAGCAGAAGCCTTTGACCTAGAAACCTAAACAGATATTCCCACTCTATAGAATCCAGAGCACTAAGAATGGAGATCTGAATCCTACTACCTCAGGTTGGGTTCCCCAAGGAAGCAGACTCTACATTGAAGTTTAGTGTACAGGATGTTTATTAATGAGCACCCATGGATCTATGCTTGTTGAAGGGAAGGCAAGGAGGCAGGTGTGGACAGAGGAAGAAGTTGAGCTATTATACAGGCCCAGTGACAGCCTAGGTTGTCTCCTTGGGAGTTCTAGAGATAGAATAGACCTTCAGAGTCTTCCTGATGTGGGCCAAGATGACCACTCCTGTATCAATCAGTTTTTGGGTGTGGGTTGCCTTGGTGAAATGAGTGACCTTGGGAAGGATGGGAATGACTCTCTATGACTAAAGTTGTTCCCAGAAGAGCTGACAGTGATCGCAGCAGTTGGTGTAATAAATCCTTCCTTGAAGGAGGATCTGGGTTGTGCATCACAGTGTCTACCACACCAACAAAATATTCTTACCAATAGTCCATGTAGACAAAGCTACTGTTTTTCTATTATAGGCTCTGCACTTACAATCTGGAAGTCACATGCAGGGACATCCCATTGCCTGAGCACAGGAAGAGGAAAAAAGAAGGGATGGAGACTGGCTCTATCTTTAAATCACCACAACTTTGACCTCTAGTAAAATGCAGCCAATCTATACTCCAAATTATGAGCAATTGTGATTAGCCACTCTTGTACCCTAGGGAAAAGATTTTTAGGGAGTAAACAGATTAGCCAGAAGTGGTTAGCCTCTTATGCCTTTTCCTAAGAATTGGGGCAACCTAACAACCAGAGAGAAGAAAGCACAGAAGAAGATCTAACAATCTTGTCTTCCCAATCCCTATTAGATTATGACTTTGTATACTTCTTCCTTGCATGGCTTTATTAAAACTAAATATCAACTATTTTGGAACTTAAAACGTCATTTATACACAGTTTGTAAGCTTTCCTTGGTATGACATTTCAGGGGATGAATGTCTTAATGGATGGCATCCAACTTTAGTAAATTAAAGAGGAGATTATTATGGACTTCTTGGCTAAGGCTTGTTATAGGATTTTTTTGTGATCTTTCTTTCTTTCTTTCTTTCTTTCTTTCTTTCTTTCTTTCCTGTTCCTTTCTTTTATTGCTTTATTTGTTTAACTTTTATACTTTCTAGTTACTGAATACCCCAACTTTTGTGCTACAAAAAATATGACATCTCAGTTTTCAGGTAATGAATGTAAGCAGCAAAAATAGAGGCCAAGACCTTCTTTTTGAAGTTAGCAGTTGTCCTCTGTAGCAGGGATTATTAAGTTTCCATTTAAGTAGACTGCAATAATGGAAAAAGATATTGAAAGAATTTTAAAGCTGTCTTTATATGCATCCGGCCAAATATAGCCTTCAAATAGTACCCCCTGGGACGTGGGCTTCACTGTCTTCAGGCAGAATCTGGCCTATTGAGTGTCCTTAAGAGTTATTGTGCAAAAAAGCAGAGGGCCTTTTTTTTTTCTTAATGTACTAGAGCTCTGATATTTTTCTGCATTGGTATTAGTAACCATGAAGTACTTAAAAGCTTTTATTCTTAGCAACTATTAATGATATAATGAAATATCATTATAACATATATATACATATGCACACATAATATATATATATAATATAAATATATCAGCTATAAATGCCTGCACATATCATTTTTGCAATTGTTTAAAAGCTATGACTTGGCCAGGTTGTCCTTTTCTGTCATAATTCAGATGTTGACTGTTGAACCACGAGTTTGAGAATAACAAACTGAGCTTGTCATTAGTAGATTAGTTGTCGCTACAAAGCCTTGTGTTCAGGATGAGTTCTTTTTTACTTGCCTGAAAAGTGTTTCTCTTGGAGAGCAATTACATCTGATTGACATGTTTTCATGTGCCTGCAGCCCTGGTGCATTTTTTTCTTTGGAACGCTAAACAGGTCTAGATCAAGGACTGTTATTTTATATTTTTGGTCTTGTTGTTTTCTGCTATTAACTAAAATCAGGATACCAGAGAAAACTTAGACACCTTGTAAAGTACATCTTAAAACAAATTATAAAATATGTATAAAGAGATGTGCATTTTGTTGTGGGGGGTCACTAGACTATAGCTGAGATAGAATTGCTAAAAGTCAATTGAAAGACGAGAGCCTACATAGTTGGGCATGTTAATGTTAGAAGCAATTTGTAGTTTTTCTATAAATGTGGGTAATACCTTATTCTTCCTAAAAGTTATCTCAATGTAAGTAGAAAAATGAAGGAACTGAAAACTTACGTTCTTGTCTCAGATTTGTTTCTCTATTGTGTGTGATTTTGAACAAGGCACTTAACTTTTATGCATTTCTTTTTGAATATGTTAAAAAAAAAGAGGAACCAGATGATTTCTAAGGATTCTTCAAACTCTAATCCTATGACTCTATGGAGTGTTATTCATTTCTCTGACACGACCTTCTAACACAGATAAGTAGAGAAACAAATGTGGAACCTTGTAAATACCTCCAAGTCAATGACTTAAATCAACTCTGGCAAACAGGAGCTGCTTCTCCAACTATGTTTATCTTTTGTCTTCCTTTAGGCTATAAGGTTCTATGGTGATAGGGACAATGTCTTATGTATGTTCTTACTGATGACTCTTCATCTTTCTATAATATCGACCCTCAAAAATGTTTTATAGATGGATAATTGAATGATGTCTATTATGAATGATTATTACTCCCAATAATCCTATCTTTGAATGATTGTATTTAAGGATAATTTATTGCATTCAGTCAATATCTCAGAATAAATAACTTGGAATTTTGTGGCTTTGGATGATTCTAGTTTTCAATATGAGATGCCTTAAGCATATCAGCTTTAATATTTTAATTGCAGCTCATAAATAAAAAGACCCTAGCCTGAAAGAGAAGTCTATGTACTGGCTTTCTTACTGTTCAATTAGGTCCTTTGACTTCTCTCATCTGATCATCTTCTATATTTTATGTTGAGAATTATAAATAGGATGCCAGATGATTTAAATGTCAAACATTGAAAACATTGTAATGTCATAGTTTACTCTCCAACGCAAAATGTTTGTAATTCATGTCGTATGATAAAACATAATATATATTCCAATAGTGAGAAAACCTCCACTGTGCACCTACCCAATTCAATTCACTGTTCAAAGTGCTACAAGGTACATGTTCTGTGTCTTTTCACTTTCAGAGAACTTTCGGTCCACAGATGAAGATAGACATAGAGAGAGCTTGATAAGTCACACAATATGCCCTACAAAGCATTCTGGGAGCTCAGAGTCAGAACAGCATTGAATGTAGTGTTGGATTCTGCACTGTCACTTCCTATCTTGACAATGAATACTTTTTTTTTTTTCTGACGGAAACTGTAGATCTTAGCCATTGTGACCCAAGACAGTACTGTTACATAAACCTTTTGTGGCTTGAGAAGAAATGATTTTGCAGTTGCTGTAAGAGGGCATAACCAATATACTTGGTGTTTTGGGCATAGTTACTGCACAGAACTCCAGATGTCAAAATGAATTTGTCTTGTGCTTCTATGCTAATATGTCTCTGCAGGGTTAATTTAAGAATACTGACTCCTTTCTCTGTTGCTCAAATTAACTTGTAGGAGTGATTAGCAGATATCTGGATTGATTAATGTTTCAGTGTTTTTGTCACTGTTTTAGGGAAACCAGAATGTAGCAATGTAGCAGAGTACTGGGAAATTGTGATGAATAGTTTTGACTTCTAAATTACTTTAAAAAGTTTATCCTAGTTTGAATTTCTTTTCCACAGAAAGTTTAAAATTTCAGAGTCATGGTGGTCTTTTATAATAGGATAGCTTCTCTATATACTGAATATATTGCATATATTCAATGTGTGCTATATCCACAAACTATTTACAAACCCTGAAATAGTAAGGAATACAAGATATGAATTACTGGAGGAGCTGGTTTTATGGGGAGACACAGTCTTTCTCTCAGGCAGCTCACAGTCTGGTGGGGGGAATAAGCAGTTTCCAGGAATTGTAATGATCATAACTATGAACATGCTAAGGGCCGTAAGACAGGAGTGAAGTGCTGTGGGAAAGCAGAGTGTAAGTCCCATGAAGGCAGCAGTTTTATCTTGTTTGCTGCTGTAAGCAGCCACTCTCTGGCACAAAGCATATACTTAATAGATGAGTTGATTTTATGGTTAATTCTGCCTTGGGTTTTACAGTGAAGTAACATTTGAACTAAGCTTCAAAGAGTAAATAAGATGTTCTTTATGAAGAATAGGCAACGTTCCAGGAAAGAACACAGCAAAAACTAAAGAATGTGAGTTTTGAGTAGCTGCATGTAATACAGGGTAACTAGTGCAGGGATGTTCATGGCAGAGCATGGGACAGTCCCCATGGTGAGACGCTGAGCTCATCATGGGCATTAGAAAGTGGGTATTAGAAAGGGGTAACAGCTAGATACTACCTTTACTACTTCTTGGTTGTTGGAAATTTCTTACGTCATAAAGAGTCTTGCATATAGTCATATGGCTCATATGACTTACAAACAAGATGTGATAACTCACAAGCTAACTCTTAAACAAGTAGTTGATCCTCAACACATTTTTTATGTATTTTTACTAATAATATTTCCTCATTAACTAATTGTCTGTTCATGCCAGTTAGGACTGTAAACTGGTAGATTATATGGCATTGTGCTTGCTTTGTATTGTCAGCACATTTTGGAAAGAATTGGCCAGCATTAAAAAAAGATGTGGATTTTCAGTTTCTCCTACATAGAGCAGATCTAGCAATACTGGCCCACATGCCAGCATGAGAGCTCTCTACTAGAATGCTCCCCTACCCCCCAAAACCTGGGCTGCCATCTCCCATTGGCTGTAGATGTGGTCTTTATGCATGCTTGACCCCTTTACCTGTCTCCATTACTCTCTACCTGGGCCCTTTCAGCTTTTGAGTTTAACCTCATCAGTATGGCTCCTATCTAACATAGGGGATGTGTATCAATCTCTGCTTTGGTTTTGTTTTTGAGCATAGTTGACATACAATGTTACATCGGTTTTAGGTGTACAACTTAGTGATTTGACAAGTTTATACGTTCTGCTATGTTCCCCACAAGTGCAGCCACCATCTGTCCCATTGCATTGCTATTATAGTACCATCGAATATATTCCTTATGCTCTGCTTTTTATTCCTGCTTTTCTATTCCTTTACTCATTCAAAACTGGAGGCCCGTGTCTCCCTCCCTTTTTTATCCATTTTTTCCCACCCCTGCCCCATGCCTCTCCCCTCTGGCAACCATCAGTTTGTTCTCTGTATTTATAGTTCTGATTCTGCTTTTTATTTGTTTATTCATTTTTTAAAGATTTCATTTATGAGTGGAATCATATGGTATTTGCCTTTCTCATTCTGACTTATTTCACATAGCATAATACCTTCTAGGTCCATCCGTGTTATCTCAAATGTCATGATCTCATCCCTTTTTATGGCTGTGTGATATTCCATTGTGTGTATATACCAGATTTCCCTTATCCATTCTCTGTTGGTGGACACTTAGGTTGCTTTCGTGTCTTGGCTATTGTAAATAATGCTGCAATAAACATGGGGAGCATATATCTTTTTCAGTTAGTGTTTTCATTTTCCATGGATAAATACCCAATAATGGAACTATTGAATCATATGGTATTTCTAGTTTTAATTTTTGAAGACCCTCCATACTATTTTCCACAGTAGCTGCACAATTTACATTTCCACCAACACTGCACAAGGGTTCCTTTTTCTCTATGTCCTGGCCAACACTTGTTTTTTGTCTTCTTGATTTCAGCCATTCTGACAGGTGAGAAAGGATATCTCATTGTGGTTTTTATTTGCACTTTCCTGATGATTAGTGATGTTGAGCATCTTTTTCATGTGTCTGTTTGGCATCTGTATGTCTTCTTTGGAAAAATGTCTATTAAGATCCTCTGTCCATTTTTTAATTGGATTGTTTTATACTTTTTTTTTGGTGCTGAGTTGTATGGGTTTTTTTTTTTTTTTACATATTTTAGATATTAATCCCTTATCAAATGTATCATTTGCAAATATCTTCTCCCATTCAGTAGGTTGTCTTTTTGTTACATTGATGGTTTTCTTTGCTGTGCAAAAGTTTTTATTTTGACATGGTCCCAATCGTTAATTTTTGCTTTTGTTTTCCTTGACTTGGAAGATGTATCTATAAAAATGTTGATGTCATGAGACATCATGATGAATGGCTGATGTCAGAGAAATTACTGCCTGTGTTGTCTTCTGGGATTTTTATGGTTTCTGGACTCACACTTAGGTCTTTAATCTTTAATTGATTTTGAACTTATTTTTGTGTATGGTGTTAGAAAGGAGTCCAGTTTCATTTGTTTACATGTAATACCATTTATTGAAAAAACTGCCTTTTTCCCATTGTATATTCTTGCCTCCTTTGTCATAGATTAATTGATGATATAAGTGTGGGTTTATTTATGGAGCCTCTACCCTGTTCTATTGATCTATGTATCTATTTTTGTGCCAGTTGTATGGAACAGTTTTGGTCACTAGAGCTTTGTAGTATATTTTGAAATTTGGGATTGCAATAACTCCGGCTTTGTTCTTCTTTTTCAGGATTGCTTTAGCTTTTTGGGGTCTTTTGTGGTTCCATACAAATTTTAGTATTATTTGTTCTAGTTTTGTGAAAAATGCTGTTGGTGTGTTGATCAGGATTGTGCTGAATTAGTAGATTGCTTTGAGTAATATGAACATTTTTATAATATTAATTATTTAATCCATGAACATAGAATATTTTTCCATTTTGTTTGTGTCATCTTCAATTTCTTTCATCAGTGTTTCATAGTTTTCAGAGTACAGGTCTTTCACTTCTTTGGTTAAGTTTATTCTTAGGTATTTTATTTATTCATTTTTTGGTGCAATTTTAGATGATGTTATTTTTTAAAAATTTTTCTTTCTATGACCTTTTTGGTAGTATATAAGAATGCTGTCAATTTTGAGATATTAATTTTGTATCCTGTCCCTTTACTGAATTATTTTATTACTTTTAGTACTTTTTTGGTGGAATTTTCAGGATTTTCTATGTGTAGTATCATGCTGTCTGTGAACAGTGACAGTTTAACTTCTGCTTTACCAAAATGGATGTCTCATTCCTTCTTCTTGTCTGATTGCTGTGGCTAGGACTTCTAGTACTATGTTGAATAAAAATGCCAAGAGTAGGCATCCTTGTCTTATTCCTGACCTTAGAGGGCAAGTTCTCAGTTTTTCATCATTGAGGGTGATGTTAGCTGTAGGTTTTTTTATATATGTACTTTATTACATTGAGGCATGTTCCTTCTAACCCCATTATATTGAGAGTTTTTACCATGAGTGCATGTTGAAATTTGTCAAATGTTTTTTCTGTACCTATTAGGATGATTATATGATTTTATCCTTCATTTTGTTGATGTGGTGTATGACTTTGATTTGTGAATATTGAACCATACTTGCATCCCAGGAATAACTTCCACCTGATCATGGTGAATGATCTTTTTAATGTGTTGTTTCATGTGGTTTGCTAATATTTTGTTGAGGATTTTTGCATCTATGTTCTTCAGGAATATTGGCCTGTAGTTCTCTCTCTCTCTCTCTCTCTCTCTCTCTCTCTCTCTCTCTTTCCTGATATCTTTTTCTGGTATCAGGGTAATGCTGGCCTCATAGAATATATTTGGAAGCTTTCTTTCCTCTTCTACTTTTTGGAATAGTTTGAGGAGAATAGGTATTAACTCTTCTTTAAGTGTCTGGTAGAATTCATTCGTGAATCCATCTGGTCCAGAACTTTCATTTTTTGGTATTTTTTTGATTACCAATTCAATTTTGTTACTTGTAATCAGTCTCTTCAGATTATCTATTTCTTCTGGTTCTGTTTTGAAAGATTGTATGTTTCTAGGAATGTATCCAATTCTTCTTGGTTGCCCAGTTTGTTGGCATATAGTTTTTCATAGTATACTCTTAATTTTTTTTGTATTTCTGTGACACCAAGTTGTTACTTTTCTTTCATTTCTGATTTTTTTGGTCCTCTCTCTTATTTTTCTTGTTGAGACTGGCTAAGGCTTTGTCAATTTTGTTTATCTTTCCAAAGAACTAGCTCTTTGTTTCACTGTTTTTTTTTTCTATTGTCTTTTTAGTCTCTATGTCATTTATTTCTCCTCTTATTTTTATTATTTCATTTCTCTACTCACCTTGGGTTTTGTTTGTTCTTTTTCTTCTTATTTTAAGAATAAGGTTAGATTGTCTACTTAATTTTTTTCTTGTTTCTTGAGGTGGGCCTGTATTGCTATATACTTCCCTTTTAGAACTGCTTTCACTATGTCCCACAGATTTGGGATCATTGTGTTTTCATTTTCATTTGTCTCCATGTATGTTTTTTATTTTTTCTTTGATTGACTCATTGACCCATTGGTTGTTTAATGTCATGTTCTTTAGTCCTCATGTGCATGTGTTTTTTTTTTCCAGTGTGTGTGTGTGCGTGTGTGTGTGTGTGTGTGTGTGTGATTTATTTCTGGTTTTATAGTGTATATAATTTGTTTTCTGGTTTTGTAGTTCTTGCTTGTTCCTTTCTTCTTCTCTTGTTGTCTGTATTTGTGATTGATGAGTATCTATAATTGATTTTTTTTTGCTTTTTTTCTTTTTCTTTTTTGTGTATCTGTCATAGATTTTGGATCTGTGGTTACCATGAGGTTCATATATAACATTTTAAGTAAATAGCACGTATAAATTTGATGGTCATTTAAGTTCAAACACATTCTTAAAAAAAACAGAAAAAGAAAAAAGACTTTTTCCTCTTCTCTTCCCTTTTTACTCCCTTCTCCACATTTTATGTATATGTTCTCATATTTTATATATTTTTAGTCATATTTTTCTTGTGTCTAATTATGGCCATTTCTTTTCCATTGAAATAAGTTCCTTTAACATTTCTTGTAAAGCTGTTTTAGTGGTAATAAACTCTTTTATCTTTTATTTCTCTCGAAAGCTCTATCTCTCCTCCAAATCTGAATGGCAACCTTGCCAGGTAAAGTATTCTTTGTTGAAGCTTTTTTCCTTTCAGCACTTTGTATATATCATGCCACTCCCTTCTGGCCTGTAAAGTTTCTGTGAAAAATCAACTCATAGTCCTATAGGTTCTCAATTTGTAGGTAACTTTTGTTTCTCTCTTACTGCCTTTACGATCCTCTCTTTATCTTTAACCTTTGACATTTTAATTATCACGTGCCATGGTGTGGACCTCTTTGGGTTCATGTCGTTTGGAACTGTCTGTGCTTCTTGGACTTGGAGGTCTATTTCCCTCCCTAGGTTAGAGAGGTTTTCAGTTATTATTTTTTCAAATAAGTTTTCTACATCTTTCTCTTTTTCTGGGACCCCTATAATGCAAATGTTTGTTTCCTTGATATTGTCCAAGAGACCTCCTAATCTATCCTCATTTTTAAAAGTTATTTTCTCTTTTTGCTGTTTAGCTTGTGTGTTTTCTATTACTATCTTCAAGATTGCTGATACATTTTTCTGCATTCTCTAATACCGTGGATTCCTTCTAGTGTTTTTTTTTTTTTCTTTTAATTTCAGTTATTGTATTCTTCACCCTTGGTTCTTTTTAATATTGTCTATCTCTTTGTTAAAGTTCTCACTAAGTTCTTCATTCTTTTTTCCAATGCTGTGAGTATCTTTATGATCATGATTTTAAGTTCTTTATCAAGTATATTGTTTATCTCTCTCATTTCATTATTTTACTGTGCTTTTTTCTTGCTTTCTTTTGGAGCACATTCCTCTCTCTCCTCATTTTGCTTGACTTTCTCTGTTTGTTTCTATGGATTAGGCAAAATGGCTACTTCTAAAGTTGAAGGAGGGGCCCTGTGTATGGTTACCCCTATGCAGACTGTGTGTGCTTGGTGAGTTTTGCTGCTTGACTGGAGAAGTGGTCGTATATGCTAGTCCTTTAAGCCATGGCATTTTACAGAGAGAATTTTTAAAAGCTAATAATAACAAAAGAAAAAAAAGAAAAAAAAATAGTAAAATAAAAGGAGAAAGAAAAAATAAAAAAAGAAAAAGAGACAAAAGGAAAATGAAGAAAGAGAAAAGAGAAAAATAAAAATAAAAAAGACAAGACAAATTTTAAAAAGTAAAAAAATAAAATAAAATAAGACAGTAAAAATTAAAAAAAACAAACAAACATAAAACCATGGCTCGTTTTCTGTGCTCCGGTACCACAGGGTGGCTGGTGTGGTCTTGTGTACCCTGGGCTTGCTGAGGTTGCAAGCCCTCTGTGACAATCTGACCTGCCTGCCATGGTGTCTGAACACTGTTCCAGTCTATGCTTTTGAGGTGGTGGCAATGTAAACTGTGTCATTCTCCAATCCTGACCAGGAGAACTTACCTGTATCTCCTCTGCCATATGTCAGAGTTCTCGTGTTTCTTTTATATGCTAGTTGCTCTTTTAAACCACAGCTTTCTTCTGTGCCCAAGGACAGAGGGATCTGTCCCCTCTCCACTGACATTCTTGAGGGTGGGGCTTCCCTGTTACTTTGTGTCTCTCTCTCTTGCTGTTCTCTTGCCACTCTCTCTGTCTTGGGTAGTTCTGTAGCTGTTCAGTCAGCCCTCAGTTCTTCTTCAGGAGCAATTATTTTATTAATAAGTGTGATTTGGTGTCTTCCGTGGAGGAGATGAGTTCAGAGTTTTCCTACATCGCCATCTTGAACTGGAACCCCCAAGACATCATCTCTTTGTGCATTCTCCACAAGTATTTTCCTTAACTTATCTTTTAATCCTGCTCTTTATTTTTCTGGTACAGTTTTTAGGTAGTCTGTTCTTTCACTTTGTTCTAGTTCTAATTTTCTTTCTTTCTTTCTTTCTTTCTTTCTTTCGAGAGAAAGAGAGAGAGTGAGAGTGAGATCAAGCATGAGTTGAGAAAGGGCAGAGGGAAAGTGAGAATCTTAAGCAGGCTTAACACCCATTGTGGAGCCAGACTCGGGGCTGGATCTCATGACCCCCATTAAGACATTAACAGATGTTTTTTTAAACAATTATTTTAATTTATAAAAGTCTTCCATTGCCTTTTCCTTCCCTCCCCTCTACTTTTCTGTCTTCCAATTGACTTTCAGTTTACAAATTCCTTCTCTCATTATAGGCTTAAAATAAATTAAATGTTATATTCCTCTTGTAGATAAGTTATGATTATTTTTGGTTAAAATTTTACCTTTCCTCTTCTATGTCATACAGGTCTACTCAAATACTGAATGTCTATATATAATGAGGTGTATTTTTACTGACCTATTCTTTCCTACTGATCTGTATTTTCTTATACTTACTGATACGTTCTAATTTCTTTAGTTTTATGTGTTTTAATATTTTGTTAAAATTAATCTCTGTCCTCCAGAAAAGATGCTCAACATCACTCATAATCACTCATATAAGTCAAAACCACAATGAGATACCACATCACACCTGTCATGGCTAAAATTAACAACACAGAAAATAACAGATATTGGCGAGGATGTAAAGTAAGGGGAACCCTCTTATACTGTTGGGAATGCAAACTGGTGCAGCCACTCTGGAAAACAACATAGAGGTTCCTCAAAATGTAAAAAATAGAACTACTCTATGGGCCAGCAATTACACTACTAGGTATTTACGCAAAGGATAAAAAAATACTGATTCAAAGGGGCACATGCATCCTAATGTTTATTGGAGCATTTCAACAGTAGCCAGATTATGGATATATATATATATATATATATATTATATTATATATATATATAATTATATATATAATATAATATATTATATATTATATATAATTATATATATTATAATATATATGAATATATATATGAATATTACTCAGCTATCATTCATCAGTATATCAGTATATCATTCTAAGTGAAATAAGTCAGTCAGAGAAAGACAAATACCATATGATTTCACTTATATGTGAAATTTAAACAAAACGTGAACATAAGGGAAGAGGGGAAAAAAAAAGAGAGAAAGGGCAGCAAACGGTAAGAGACTCTTAACTATAGAGAAGAGACAGGGTTGATGAAGGGAGGTTGGTGGGGGAATGGGTCAAATGGATGATGGGTATTAAGGAGGGCACTTATTGTAATGAGCACTAGATGTTATATGTAAGTGATGAATCACTAAATTCTTCACCTGAAACCAATTTTACCATATACATTAACTAACTAGAATTTATATAAAAACTTGAAGTCAAAATAAAATAAACAACATTGATCTGTCTTTACAACAATTATTACTCTTCTATCCATATTTTCAAATTGATTTTAGAATCAGTTGGTTAAACTCCAGAGAAAAAAACTCCATTTGGATTGGAAATAAAATTTTAATAAATGCACTAAACATTTTGAGCAAAACTTTTATTTCATAAAAATTAAGGTTTCCCACTTAGGAATATGTTAGGCTTTTCTTTTATTCAGTTTTTTTCTTACTTTTTTATCTTTCAATGAAGTATTGCATTTATTGTCATATAAGACATTATTTTTTCTTAATTTAAAATTTTCTTTGTGATTATAAATGGGCTCTCTTTTTGATTTACATTTTTTCCTATTACATTGTTATTTGGTATATGAAAATATTTATCTCTTGTCTGGCTGTTATAACAAACTTTAATGAATTCTAATAGCTTTTCATTTTATTTTTTTCTATTTTTATGCTCTAAAAGCCAGTCAACTGTATATAATCACATTTTGTCTCTTTCTAACACTTGTAGTTTTGTGTTTTGTGTCTTAAGAACTTTTGAAATAATGTTAAATAAATAACATGTATATCTTTTAACCAGTTACTGGCATAACATAAGAACTCAATAAATGTCAGATAATGTTATCATTAGTTATATTAATATTAAATAATAACAATTTGACATATCTGTATTTTAATCATATCTCATTGAGAATTATTCTGTTATTTTCACTGTCAAATAAAATGTTGGCTGATGGTTTGAATTAGATGTCTTAAAGATATGTTAAAGATAGTATACTACTATTAAGATGGTTATCTTTTATATTTTGGCTTGAATTTAAATCTATTAATGTTATATATTAATAGATTTCCTAATTTTAGACTATTAATAGATTTCTATAATAAACTCTTTAACTATATTATTAATTTCTATTTGCTAGCATTTTATTTGGGTCTTTTGTTATCTTTATTAAGTGATATTCAGCTACATTTTTTTCCTGGAATATATTAGAAATGCAGAAATTAGGATATGTTTCTTCTTAGAATTATCTGAATTAGTTTTAATCTTTTTCTATTCTCTGAAACAGATAATATAACGTGGCAAAGATCTGTTCCTTAAAAGTTTGAGAGAATTTACTAGTACATCTATTATGAGCCCGGATTCCTTTTCTAGAGGCTCAGATGTGGCTTATGGATAACTTTCTCAACTCATTTTAATTTTTAAGCATTGTGTTAATTTTCATATATTTTAGTTCACATAATGCATTAAATTCCTTGATATTTTGAAATTTATGAATATACAACCACATTAGACTCTAAATCTTCTGTTATGTTCCACTTTTCATTTAAAAACTTTGTGAAATTTTTATCCTTTTCTCTTGATTAGATTTTCAGTGGTCTACAGCAGCATACATTCTTGGAACATTTTCCCCTTGCTTTTTTGTGTATAATTGTTCTTATAAAATATTTTTAAATAATCTTCTTTTTAAAAATGATTTCTTATGTCTGTATTGAAATGACTCAAAACAGTGCATCAAGGTTTTTCTCCCCATTTATTAACCTCGTGTTCACGAGTTTCAGAATCTTGCCAAATATCCATGTATACTGGTTATTTTGTAGTAAAATTAACTTATTCCTAGTAGGGCTGCCTTGATCTTCCTGAACTGGCCATTTCAGCACATGCTCACAAATGTAACCCAATCAGATCTTTATGACATCATTAGCCTATAATTCTCTAGTTCTTATGACTAATGTGTAGGCCCAGACCTCATAAAGCTCTGTATTTTAATTCATCTTAAGACATCTTCCCTAACAAGCATTTGGTATGCCTTAAGATAGCTTTCCTAATAAGCATGTTCATTTAGATGCTATTCTCATTCTTTAAGAAGCAATGAGTGCAGCAGTTAATTAACTTATTATAATGTCATAAATCCTGGCTCTAGCCATGACCACTGACTCCTCCCCCACCTTTACCAAGAACATTTTCATTTATGATGAATTATCCCCTGGGTACTCAATGCAGAGGTGGTTGACCATGCAGAACTCAGGGTCAGACACAATAACACAATCTATACTGCTGGGTAATGACAAGCCTTCTACTCCTACCACCTACCTTTCTGTGCTTGGGTGCCTTTATGCTTCACTGAAATCAACACACATTGATGACAGAATGAGGGGCTTCTCTCCTCCAGATTTCAATTCTCTGGAAAGTAATCTTCAGGATGATTTGCATGTGGGTAGATGTATGGGGTTAGAGTCCCGTCTTACATGGTAATTAAACTGTTTATCTGAATACAACAGTAGGCTAGTAACTTTACAGGCTTTTTTTTTTTTGAGGTGCTTTTTACATAGAATTAATACAATTAGGAGCTGTACTGGGTGCTTTTTAAAATTGTAATTTTCTTCTAACTTTGCCTCTATTAGATTTTAAATACTTTTGCTGACTGATGGCTACTGACAGAAGTTTGGACTGCTATAGATTTTCCTCTTCTTGTGACTCAACCTATAAAATTACCCATTTAATAACGTGGTTAATTTGATTAATTTTCAATAACCTGAAGTTTTGAGGATACCCATTTGTTGTGGGTTGAGTTGTGTCTCCTCAGAAAGGCATGTTAAAGTCCTAACCCCCAGTACCTCAAAATGTGATCTTATTTAGGAATACGTTGTTGCAGATGTAATTCATTAAGACGAGGTCAGACTGGTGTAGGTGTACTTAATCCAATATGACTTGTGTCTTTATGAGAAGATGATAAAGACATGGGAGAAATGCCATGTGAAAATAGAGGCAGAGATTGGAGTGACATGTCTACAAGGCAAGGGATACCACAGATTTCTGGTAACTACCAGAAAGTAGGAGAGAAGCTTGGAACAGATTCTGCCTCAGAGCTTCTAGAAGGAACTAACTCTACTGACCCCTGATTTTAGATTTCTAGCCTCCAAAACCGTGAGAGAACAAATTTCTGTTTTAAGCAACTCTGTGGTAATTTGTCACAGCAGTACACAGCAAAGGAATGCATTTTAATACTGAATTAATCACTTCACCAGTTACAGGTTGTACAGCCCTCTCTAAACATCAGTTCTTCATCCCTAAAATTAGGATACTGTTTATGTTTTGGAGTAAAGAGATAATGATTGTAATGCTCTTAATGGAAGATAACCATTTGTTTTTTTCCACCACCCAATTTTCAAGGCCTTTGTTGAACCTAATATAATGGAGGAAAAGTTGCCCCCCAAATCCTCTTCTATACGAAAAGATCTCTTATTTAGAATTTTAATGATTTACAGTATAAATACGTGTGATTTAGTTTGAATATCAAAATGCCCATATGCGTAGGGCAGATATTATCATCCTCATTTTAAAGATGAGGTAAATAATTTACTCATTCAAAGTCACAGAGTTAAGTGGTGACCCAGGATTCAAACACTTGATTTTCAGTCCCAGACTTTGCAACTCCATTCTACCCATCATTATAGAATACTAAAGTGGCCTTTGAGATCATTATGTTTCAGCAACAAGTAAGTGACTTTTCAATTATTCATACTTCATGTCTTTATTATCAAGAATTTAATATATTTCACCAGAATCATTATTTTTAAGTTCTCAGATTTATTATTATTATTATTTTAAGTGTTTATTTTTTGAGAGAGAGAGGGAGAGAGAGACAGAGTGCAAGCAGGCGAGGGGCAGAGACACACAGAGATACAGAATCTGAAGGAGGCTCCAGGCTCTGGGCTGTCACCTCAGAGCCCAACGCAGGGCTCAAACCCATGAACCATGAGGTCATGACTTGAGCTTAAGTGAGATGCCCAGTCGACTAAGCCACCCAGGCACCCTGAGTTCTCAGATTTATTATTTGTCTAAATCAATCACATATTTTCCTTCTAAAATTCATTAATGGAAAATTCATAATATAAACATCTACTGAGCATCTACTATGTTCCCAACATTATTCTAGTCACTAAGGATATAGTAGTGAACTACAAGTGCCTTTTTATTAAGTAAATATTGTTAATCATAATAAAGTAGGTGTTATATACACCATCTCATTTAAAAATAATTCAAGTGTGGGTAAGGAATTCCCTAAACATCTTGCTTTCTTTTCTGCTTCTTTCTGAGTGAGAATTTCATACACTCATCTTCCCAGCTTATCATTCATGTTTTTTAAATTTGAGAAAGATATGTTTTTGTGATCTCTTGCCCTGCTCTATGTATTTCACCTATGCCATCAGAACTCTTTGGTCTTTTGTATGTGAGCTCTAGGAGAGCCAGGATAGACTCAGTTTATGGCTTGAATTTACTTTTGTCTTGGTATAGATTCTAATTGGTCCCTGAAGAGTTGATGTTTAATGCTCTCTGACAGATCTGATCTCCTCATTTTCTGACTGCAGTCTGCAATTATCGCAGTTTTATACAACCATTGTTAAAATGTGAAGGTTTCTTTCCCACCATGGTCATTGAACTCAATTATGCCCTCATTTGGACTGCCTTCTGCTTTCCTTCCTGTGTCTTTACAATGTCTTATAGATTTTAGTGACTACTTTTCTTCATTCAATACTCTTACCAGGTTTCAGTTGGACCTGTAATTTCATAATGTGATTATTATTCTGAAAGTTGAATACTATTTTCTTGCCAAACTTCTTGCAACACTATTCAGGCACTTAGGAACAATTAAGTAAATTGCCCTCAAGTGTTCCCAGCCAGGGTGAAGATGACCATGAAAGATAGATTTAGATATTTATGACCTAACAGAGAGAATCAGAGACACAGGAACAAAGAGAAAAATGAAGTAAATCTCATATGGTAAATAAAGTTATCAATAAAATGAACTTCTTTAAAAATATATTATTTTTTTTCTGATGATAAAAATAATACATGCACGTTGTAAAAAATAGACAATATGGATATATGTATATAGCATACATCTATATAAACTCTACATATATAAACCAAAGAAATAAAAATTTTCTATAATCACACTACCCAGAAATAACCATTGCTAACATTTTGGTATATATCCTTCCAGAATCTTTTCTATGCATTTATCACCTAGCACAAAATAGAACAAAACAAAAATGAGATCATGCTCTGCATATTTTGTAGCCTCCTTTTTCCCCTTAATATAGTGTAGATATTTTTTCCATATCAATAAATAAAGACCATCATCATCATTTTTAGTGGTTACATTTTATGGGCGGGCTATCATTCCTTTAATTTTCAACCCCCTTTAATGGCCATTTATGTTACTTAGAATTTCAAATATTGTAATAAATTTTGTGATAAACATTCCTGAACAAATGTCTTTACACACTTGTCTATTTAATCTTAAGGAGAAATGTTTAAAAGTGTAATAGCTGTGTCTGAGGGACCTTTCTCCTTTCTGCACTGTCATTTCTTATAAGATTAAGTCCTAATTTCTTAGCATGTTTACAAGATCTTGCAAAACATAATCTTAGCCTATTATTCTTCTAGAGTTATATCATTACCCAAAATGTTCACTATTCTGACTGTTTTATCAAAAGCCAATGCACTTCCACATCTTTATTCTTATTTCTCCTGTTCTATTGAAAATGTTTGTCTCCTGTTTTATTTTTCTATTCTATTAAATTTCTAGTTATCCTTTATGATACAGCTCAAATGTTAGTTCTCTGTATCTTCTTCTAATTCCTCATAAGTAAAATTACTTTTCCCTCATCTGTGTTCCCATAAATTTATAATTTATTGGGTTGTATGGTTTCTTGAAAGTCTTTCTCTCTACCAATCAATCATCAAATACTTAGTAAGCATCTACTAAGTGCCAGGCTTTGTGTTAGATGAGCACAACAGGCTCATCTAACTTATCTTATGCAGATTACATTCTTGTATATTTTAGTAATGTTTTCATATCAAAGTTGCCTCTGATGTTAAGTAAACTCAAAGCAGCCATGTGTAACAAAGAATTCATCAGCTAAATGATGATTCATTGCCATGACACAGTGTAATTTTCAATCTCTACCACTAAGTGGCATGGACAATGGAAGTTGGCATGACCCTGGTTTGGGACATGGTCAAAAATCACCAATGGGGCACCTGGGTGGGTCAGTTGGTTGAGCATCCGACTTCTGATTTCAGCTCAGGTAATGATCTCATGGTCTGTGGGGTTGAGTGCCATAAGGGCTCTGCACTGATAGCCCAGAGCCAGCTTAGGATTCTCCCTCTCTATTTTTCTCTGCCCCTCCCCTGCTTGTGCTCTCTTCCTCTCTCAAAATAAATAAGTAAACATTAAAAAAATCACAAACAAGTAGCTTTTATCACATTGATCAATAATAATAAATCATTAGTTGCTGTCGAGAATGATTATGAGGTACGTTCTGCTTAGTGGCCTTTTATGGGTCTGGGAGCAAAGCTATTTGCCATATTCCAGTTTGAGTGACGTGCCTGTTGCAATCACTTAGGTTTTGGGGACCCAAGAGAGAATGAAGAGTTCAGGTAGGGAGAGATGATGGGGAAAGGTGAAGGGCTAGGTGGGAGGAACTTCAAGGGCTTGAATATTGTGCACAGCATCCTGAATTCTTCCACATTAGGGGAAAAGACAATAGGTCAGGCCTATCTTAAATATCCTCTTCTATCTTTTTCATGGGCTATTGTTTCTCAGCATCTTCTTAAACATCCTTCTTTAGGCTTAGGAGCCTAGGGACTATATGCTCCTCAGTTGTTAGTTTTCTTCTACCATATTGCCCTAGTTGGTGATGTCCTGTCACACATTCTAATTTTTTTTTTAATTTTTTTTTAACGTTTATTTATTTTTGAGACAGAGAGAGACAGAGCATGAACGGGGGGAGGGTCACAGAGAGAAGGAGACACAGAATCTGAAACAGGCTCCAGGCTCTGAGCTGTCAGCACAGAGCCCGACGCGGGGCTCGAACCCACGGACCGTGAGATCATGACCTGAGCCGAAGTCAGACGCTTAACCGACTGAGCCACCCAGGCGCCCCTCTAATTTTTTTTTAATGTTGATTTATTTTTGAGAGAGAGCAAGAGAGAGAGAGAGAGAGCGCACAAACAGGGGAGGGACAGAGAGAGAGAGGGAGACACAGAATCCAAAGCAGGCTCCAGCATCTGAAATCATGACCTGAGCTGAAGTTGGATGTTTAACCAATTGAGCCACCCAGGCACCCCTCCTGTCCCACATTCTCAACTCTCCTTTCCTGGCTGAAGATTGCTAGCCTTTTGTTCTCTCTGCTAATAACCTAAGTTATATGGGCATGGGATGCATATTAATCGGCCTCTAGAAGAGATATTATGCGCAATGTTGTTGAGAACATTCCTGACCCCACAAATTTTTATGTTTATTTCTTTAAGTCTAAAAGGATGCCTGTAGACATGATGACTATACTTCCTGGTTTGCTGGGGATGGCCCTGGGATAAGCCTGTTGCCCTGGAACACTGATTAATAGTATCCTCTGTCATCCTGCCATAGAAATTTCATTTGCCCACAGTGTAAATTTTTGATGGTAAGAACTGGAGATATTTGTGAGTATGGCTCAAATAACACAATAGAACAAAACCTCTTCAATACAATCTTTAAGTCAAAAGGAATAGTAAAATAACTGGCATGGGCTGGGAATTTGGCTTTTATTCCAGAGTAAGGAAGGGGAGCTGTGGAACAGGAGGGGTATAAAGTATTCTTAATATGGAAATACATCTTATTAAAATGGTATATTTAATCATTTGAATCAAATCATACTGCGCTATAACGGCACGCAACTACTTTGTCCTTTGGAGAAATAGTCAGTATTGATTCAAGATTATTAAAAAAAGACTAGGAAGCTCATGAATGTTTTTAACATTCCTTGTCATATATTAGCATAAGATAATAATTACCAAATTATGGGATGTTCTCAGGAACAACTCTTAAGAGCCTTGGAATCAAAATAACTCCATCAGTATCAATAGATTCAATGTGTGGCTGAGCTTTAATTGCACTTAGGAGAACCTATTTGTTTTTTAGCATTTGAAAGCAAGTCTAAATTGTGTCCAGTGGGGGCACTTAGAGTAGCAGGCTTTCGCACCTGCCTCAGGTAAGGAAAGTTTTTGTTTATTTCATTAGTGCTTGATGCTTTGACAGACTATGGCTTTCCACTTACTGCAAGAAGAGCTGCCAGCCATCCCTGCTGGGAGAAGCTAGTAAGGGACTAGCAATGAACTTTTGAAAGAAGTTATTATGCCTTATATGGTTGATCTCCCATGCAAATAAAAGAAGCATTTCATGCTATAGCTAAGTAGAATTGGTACTTCATCCAATGTAAATGTATGCCAGCATGCTTTCTGGCTTTTATCAAATACTGCATCTCTCTCCAAAGTAGATTCCAAGTTCATCCATCTGTAGGGCAGATGCAGGGCAGGGCTAGAGTAATGCAGATGCGTGGATCTGTGGATCTGTATAGAAATAAAAAGAAATCAATCAGACCAACATGCGTTTACTGGTAAGATCTGAATGCAGATTCCAGGGATCCAATGTCAAAGATTTTGTAGCTCTGAGATGGGGGCTACTTTATTTTATTTATTTTTTTTTTGTTTTTTTGTTTTTTTGTTTTTTGACAAGTGGTGTCATTCTGACGTAGAGAGTCAGCAACTTATTATAAGAAACACCCTTCTACTTTCCACCCAGTACTGAACCAAGCCTCATGATAGATGAAAAGAAATAATAGATATGGTATCTACTCTTAAAGAAGTTTAGTAATGCAAATATATCCCAAACACTAGCAGCTAATATTTATTGTGCTATTTCTAGAGCACATCAGGCATGCTCTGCATCAGAGATTTTTTACTGGCTATTTCTCCTGCACAAACCAGTCTTCCCTCAGATATCTCTTTGGCCCACTCCTTTATCTCCTTTAAGTCTGCACTCAGATGTCACCTTCTTAATGAGTTCTCCTCTTTCTGCATGTAAGATTATAACTTCAGTGTTCCTTATATTCCTACTGCCTTAATATTTTTCTATAGCACTTAAACCATTTGGTAGAATATCATTTTCATACTATATATTTTACTTATTTGTCTATTGACTGAAATGGGCCCCCAAAAGGCAGAAATTTTAGTCAGTTTTGCTCACTACACTGCTAAATCTCCAGTCCTATAGAATATCTAAAATATAGTGGGCACCCATTAAGTATCTGTCCATTGGGTGAATAATAACTAACATTTATTGAGCACTCCTTAATAATTGTTCTAAGGGCTTCCTTCATATGCAATTATTCTGTTAATTTCCACAAGTCCAGAAGATAGGAAGTATGATTGTGTCCATTACAGATAAGGAACCTGAAGCAAAATATTGCAAGAAGTCATCCAAGTGATACATGATGGAGTCAGAATTTGAATCTGGGTGGTATGATTATAGATCTGATCCTCTGAACCATATACTCTACTAGTAGAGATAATATATTTAATACTGTCTTTGTGGAAAATTCAGAGGCAGAGCTCTTATGTTTGTTTCTTGTTGTGGAATTTGCAAAAAGCTGAAGGCAAAGCTTCATGAAACAAATTCTATAAGATCTTCCTCCCTTGCCTAGAGTGATCTTCCACTCTGGCCTAGAGTGGTCTTTTTCCCAACAGGATGGTGTTCTTGTTTATTAAGTTTATTTATTTATTTAGAAAGCATGCATGCGCGCGCGCACACACAGACACACACACACACGCGCGCGCACACACACACACACACACACACACACACTCGAGTGGGGGAGGGGCAGACCAAGAGGAGGGGGGAGAGAGAGAGAGAGAGAGAGAGAAAGAGAATCCCAAGCAGGCTCTGTGCTGTCAATAAAGAGCTCGATATGGGACTTGAACTTAGGAACCATGAGATCATGACCTGAGCCAAAATCAAGAGTCAGCCACTTAACCAACTGAGCCACCCAGGCACCCCAATGGCTGGTATTACTTTTAAAAAGCCTACTTTTTTTTAGAATAGAGCCAATCTGACATTTGTAGTTACAGGGTTGACTAGACTCTTGATGGACACGGGAGTGTTACAGGTGGTTGTGGTGGGGGAAAGAGAGAGAGAATCTTTTCTTAAATTATTTTTTAAATGTTTATTTATTGTTTTGAGAGAGATAGAGAGCATGAGCAGGGGAGAGGCAGAGACAGAGGGAGACAGAGAATCCAGAGCAGGCTCCACATTGTCAGCACAGAGCCTGACACGGTACTCGAACCCATGAATCATGAGATCATGACCTGAGCCGAAGTCAGACACTCAGCTGACTACCCACCCAGGCGTCCCGAGAAAGAGATCTTATGCAGGATCTTATGCAGGTGCACTTGCAGCACCAAGTCCTACGTGGGCTCTATCTCACAACTGTGAGATCATGACCTGAGCCGAAATCAAGAGCTGGATGCTTAACCAATCGAGCCACCCAGGCACCCCTAGACTGACCTGGAATCTTAAGGATAATAGGACAAATCTGTACATTTGAGGCCTTTGAGATAAGATTTAATAACTTACTGGGATAACTGTACTGGTTGATTCAGCTAATATGGTTCTCTAGCTGAATGCCAGCCTAATCTTTTACCACTTCTTGTGTGTCCTTCCTAAAGCAGAGTGTTTAATCAATAAACCCTTTACCTCTGCTTCTCAACTCTTCTAAATATTTAAAACTTATCTGAATTCTGACCCCTGTCATTTTGATATCTTAAGGGTCCTAGAAAAATCAAATACTTATTGGAATTATGTATGTTGGGAGGAATTTACTGAGTGTTGATGATCATTCTTCCAAGTACCCCCCACCCCACATAAGTGAACAATAACACACTAATTTACTACTTCTGCAAGGATGTATACTATTGGCCATATTATTGATTCATATATGCTTATGGCCCTTGATCTGTATTATTTTGAATCATTAAGGAAGGCATAATTGGTCATTAAATAATGAAATCCATTCTATTTTTCAAATTTATTATTCTGCTTAAATTCATTCAGAGATCATAAGGCTGTTGTGATTTCACCTTGATTGAAAGCCAGTTGGTATGATTAACTTATTCTAGAATATCCTCCAGGAAAGGAAGAACATGGGTCTTGAGAATTTAGGTGACTAACCCAGAGACAAAGATGTCAGCTTCAAATATCACCTAAAATTTCTAACAACCACCTAACTCATACCTATGAAGCAAGAACCCTTTGCAAACCTCATCCTCCACTGAGCAATATTGTATTTGTAAAGATAATATTAATACAAAATTTTAATGCTCTGTGGATCATTATCTGGCAGCAGACCAACAGTAGAGCATAAAACATGAACAACTAAAAGGGGGTTCTGAGACTTTTAAGTTTTTAATTGTGGTTCATTACAAAAAGCCACCAAAATCATCTTGAGCCAATTCATGGAGAGTTAAAGAGATTTGGTTTAATAAAATCTTCAGGTCTCTGAATAAATTATGAATGCATCCTGACTGTGAGAAGGGTACATTGACATTAGGAAATGGTAATGAACAGATATTCAGGAGGAGGGGGGAGCTCCTCTGCTGATCATCCCATTTGAAACTGATTAAAAGCTGATGAAATGAAAGTTTTTTCATGGGTAGATGTGCAACAAGTCATGAGTTGTGGACTTTAATAATATATTTTCTTCACAAGCAATAACACAGCAATTAGGAGATGCTCATTGAGGTAGAAATAATGGTAACTGCTGTGCAGATTAGGTTTGCTGAAGGGAGCTCTCAGACATATACTAAAACAACATATTCCAGGTTCTTGTTGGTGTGTAATTTCTACTTTATTTACTTATCATCTCAGTTAAAGAGGACTCCTGGCAGTAATGAGGCTGCATAGAAATGTTTAAGATGCTACAAATTATATCAAAGATAAATCTAATGATTACCTATTCTAATGACAGTGCAATCTTGTCTTTCCTCGTGGGGAAATTGTATGGTTGTGAGAAGCTCATAGCTGGGGAGAGTGCCATGGTACAAATGTATTCATTATTTTCCTGCCTGCTTTGCTTCTGCCTGGCTGTTCATGAAAGCTAGGTAATTCATTCGAGCAGGAACCACTTACCGAATGGTTCACAAACCTTTCGCTGGTGCTGCAGTGCCTGTAAGCAACCTGGCAAATACATAAAAATAATACGCTGGAAAACAGGATGGAAAATTTTTCATCAAGGAGAGAATGACCCACAATGGTGTTACCAAAATAAGGGAAAAGAGGGTCGGGTGAAAATAGCATATTGCCACCTCATTTCTATTTACTATAATTGCCTTAAAAGTAAACACTCATGAAAGACACATAATGAAACTTCAGAGAAGACCATATTTCTGAGGATTTCTGCATTCACTGGGGAAGGAAGCTGGAGAAAACACAGAAGATGAGCAAGAGTTCTGAGATCCGTGGTTTGTTTGAGCAATAACTCCAAGTTGCAGAAGACATAAAGATAATTTGTTTTTCTTTTTCTTAATTGTTTTTGTTCCAGATGAAATGGATTTTTTTTTTCCACGAGAATCTCCCTTCCAAGACTCTGCCAACTAAATGCAGAAAAGCTTGGGAAAGTAAATAAGCCCCCTCTTCTCTTCTCCCTCATCGTCATCCCTCCTTTTTTATGAGGGAAGATGACTGAGAGAAGTCTCTGTCTATGTGGCAAATAAGTGACTTGGGTGAACCATGTGACCTGAAATGTACTTTGTTATTTTCCACGAAAGAAAGATGTAGTGTAGCCAAACCTCCAGTATGAGGCCCACTACCTCTTAAATGGTGAAAATCACTTTATGTGATCTTTTCCAATTTTTATTTTCTAATTCGCTGAGTTAAACAGCTCCCCTTCCCTCCTCCTGCCCCCATACCAAATCATTTAAAATTGGTGTTTAGCATAGGCTTCTATTTGTGTTAATTAATAGCGGCATATTAGACTATGTGGCTCAGATTGAAACCTGTCCCTTTCATATTCTTACATGTAACAAATGCTTCCTGATCATTCAGGTGTCTCTCAGAAGTGTGCATGGCAAAATCCCTGATTGTCTCATCTCTTTGCACTCCTGAGTCCACGGTAGGCATTGCGTACCACTGCTTCCTTGGAGCCCGGAGGTGGCCTCAAAATCTTTGTCAGTAAGTGCAGTCCACTGTTGGAATGGGCAAGAGATGAAACCCACCAGCCACTTCTGCTCTCGGGCAACTGTGTGCAGGAGTCCGGGCGATGTCATCCTGAGCTCTGGACCTTGTTCTTGGCTCATTCTTCCTTTTTATTCCTTACCATCTTCACAGTTCAAGAAGAGAAACAGTTCTGGATTTAGAATAAAACAAACCAAGTTCTATTCTCTTAGACATGGTAAATTACATGCTGTGGAAACTCCTAAACCCTTAGTGGCTTGATACAGTTAAATTCTGTTTTTCATGCAGGTTCTAGAACAATGTTGTGTTGCAGTGCGGATCTGTTCTATTGCCACTCTGTTCTCTCTCTCATTTAGGGACTGTGTCTTTCCCTAAAGCCTTGGAAACCTCAATTAGATCCTTCGCATTCAACCCCAGAGGAAGGAAGAGAGAATTCCTGAATTGCCACAGAAGTTGTAGGGAAATGTAGTTTAGTTGTATGTCTAGGACATGGATCAGCACACTCTCTGTGGAAGGGCCAGATAGTAAATATTTTAGGCTTTGTGGACCATATAATCTCTGTTTTAATTACTCATTTCTGCCAGTGTAGGATAAAAACAATTCCTAACAATATGCAAATGAATGGATGTGACTGTCTTCTAACAAAATTTATTTCCCAAAAGAGGTGGTGGTCATTTGACCAGTGAGCCATGGTTTGCCAACTTTATGAAAATAAAAGTGGTTTGGTCAGCACATAGCTGAGTCTCTTCTACAGTGATCCTACTAGCTGTGTGACCTTGGGGGAAGTAATTTTCTGTGAGTTTTACTTTTTTTTAATGAGTACAAAAAAAAAAAGGTACATCATCTGCCTTGATTTATCTCAGTATTGTTGTGAAGATCAAAGCGAGAATGGATTATTAGTACTTCGTATAGTATAAGACAACATACATATGTATTCTTTTAACAATGTACAGAAATGCCCATTAAAGACATCTGTGACCTTCTGCTTCTCATAGTCATGAGAACCTTCATAAATGGGAACAAAATGAGGGAAAACACTATTATTTTTTTTAAGGCACTTGAATATTAGTTAAAATTGTTTCTGAAAATCCAATGGGCTTAAACTAATCCAATTCTTGATTTATTCTTTCTATGAAAATCCTAGCTTGGATCTAATTTGAGGGTTTAGTGAAGTCAGAAAAATAAATCAACGGTTGATTACATCAGCCAACCTGGAAAAAACTTTTATTTGGAGGACTTGTTGTGGATGTCACTGGGATATCTTTGGAAAGGATTCTTGTTGTAATAATAAAGGAATTTTAATGCTATGTGCAAAGTATACTAGTTTGCTAGGGCTACCATCACAAAGCACCATAGACTTAGATAATAGAAACTTACTTCCTCACAATTCTGGAGGCTAGAAATCCAAAATCAAGGCATCAGCAAGGTTGGTTCCACTGCAAGCCTCTCTCCTTGGATTGTAGATGGGTGTCTTCTTCCTGTGTCTTCACATGGTTTTCCATCTATGCCTGTGTCCTAATTTCCTCTTCCTAAAAGAACACCAGTCATGTTGGATTAGGGCCCATATGACCTCGTTTTACCTAATTACCCATTTAAAGGCTCTACCTCCAAATGTAGTTACATTTTGAAGTACTAGGGGCATTCAATATATGAATTTCATATGTTCATATGAACATATGAAGTACTAGGACTTCAACATATGAGTTTTGGGGAACAGAATTCAGTCCATAACTGATTCATTCATTTATTATGTATATTTTTAAGAGAGACAGAGACTGAGCATGAGCTGGGGATGGGCAGAGAGAGAGAGAGAGAGAGAGAGAGAGAGAAACGCAGAATCTGAAGCTGTCAGCACAGAGCCCAACTCAGGGCTTGGAACTCACTAACTGTGAGATCATGACTTGAGCCGAAGTCAGACACTTAACTGACTGAGCCACCCAGGTGCCCCATAACACAAAGTTTCTGCTTTCGCTTTAAAAATATGGGGATATCTCTTAGAACCTTAAACCAGTTTAACTGTCTTTTTCTCTTATAGATATGTCTTTCAGGTTGTTCTTTTCCTCTTAACTACTGATCTTTATTACCTTTTTCTCCATATTATTAAAAAGTCTTTCCTAAGTCCATGTGTCTTCCAAAAGTAGAGTTTGGATAAAGAGAACATTTAATTCTCTGATCTATTTTCACTTTTCTCTACAATTTCTCTTGTTGACCTCAGTAGTTTGAGTCTAGATGGAATAGCTCTTAGGAAATGAAAAGATTAAAAATAGATATTAACTGGTGATAAAATCAAATGTATTTGTTTCCTACTACTTACAGAAAAGAAGGCACTATTCTGTGTGTCTATTTCCTGAATCTTAACAATTTTATGCCAGTATGAATTGGAATGCAATGAAAGATCTAAAAAAGTTACATTGTGAATATTAATTAATGATTGAAAAGCACTTTGAAAATGAAAAAGCATTCTGTGATCAAGAGCAAGGCAATATTACTACTGTCATGCCAGCAAAACTAAACTAAACCAAAGAAAAAACCTCCATTATGGCATGCTGGTCCTTATCAATTCTACCTGAGGTTCCAGTCTTAATGTATTATAATGTTCACATATCTCTGTTATAATTCTACATTATCACAAGGTTATTCCTAGAAACATTTAAAGTCAAACAGAGCACACTAGTAAATTCGACCTATGTCTGGCCTATTAAGCTCAGTTCCTTTGTTGTAACTTTCAGATAAACACAGTCTCAGGCTATGATTAGCACTTGATAATACCTTTGAGTTTGTTATTTTAAACCTTCCACAGACTCCTCACATCTTTTAGCCTTCCTTCTATTCATTCAACACATATTTGTTGCCCAGTCTTGTAGGTCCTGGAGACATTTGGCAAAAACAAATGTGACAGAATGGGAGAAAGTATTTGTGACCATATATCTGATAAGAGTCCATCATTCACAATATAAAGGGAACTCTTACAACTCAACAACAAAAAGATAAACAACCTGGTTAAAAAATGTGCAGAAGACTTAAATAGACATTTCTCCAAAGAAAATATAAAAATGGCCAGCAAACACATGAAAAGATACTCAACACCGTTAGTCATTAGGGAAATGTAAACTGAAGCCACAATGAGGTAATACTTCATACCCACTAGGATGGGTATAATTTTTAAAAATGGATTGGGGTACCTGGGTGGCTCAGTCGGTTAAGCGTCCAACTCTTGGTTTCAGCTCAGGTCCTGATCTCACGGTTTCATGAGTTCAAGCCCTGCATCAGGCTCTGTGCTGACAGTGTAGAGTCTCCTTGGGATTCTCTGACTCCCTTTCTCTCTGTCCCTGCCCCACTCATGCTGTCTCTGTCTCTCTCCAAAATAAAAATCAATCAATCAATCAATCAATCAATCAATACAAATGGAAGATATCAAGTGCTGATGAAGATACAGAATAATTAGAATGTTCATATCTTGCTGGTAGGAATGTAAAAAGGTACAACAATTATGGAAAACAGTTTGGTTGTTCCTGAGAAGGTTAAATACAGGGTTACCATATTACCCATCAATTCACCTTCTAGAAATAGACCCAAAAGAATTAAAAGTGGGACCCAGACAAATACCTGTACACAAATGTCAATATAAGGACTCTTCACAATATCTAAGAGGTGGGAACAACCCAAATGCTCATCAACTGATGATTGACTAAGAAAAATGTGATATTTCATACAGTGGAATAGTATTCAATAAGAAAAAGTAATGAAGTACTAATACATGCTTCAACATGGATGAACTTTGAAAACATTATACTAAGTGGAAGAAGCCAGATGTTCCATTTACATGAAATATCTCAAAGAGATAAACCCATAGAGATAGAATGTAGACTAATAGTTGCCAGGGGCTGGGGGGAGGGGGGATGGGGAGCAGCTTCTTGATGGGTTTAGTGAGGAGACAAATATTAATACATATTAATTAAATTATTGTATAAATAAATAATTTCATGTGCCAACCTGATTGGGCTAAGGCATCCAGATATTTGGTCAAGCATTTTTCTGGATGTTACTGTGAAGGTGTTTCTTTAGAGGAGATACACATTTAAAGTAGCGGATTCTGAGCAAAGCAAATGACCCTATGTGTATATTCCTCATTCAGTCAACTGAAGTCCTTACTAGAACAAAGACTGATCTCCCCCGAGGGAAAGCAATTCTGCCAGGAGAAGGCAACTCTTACCTGAGTCTCCCCACTGTGGGCTTACCCCATCAGATTTTGGACTCTTCAAGCCTACAAAATCATATGAGTCAATCTTTACAAAGTGTCTCTTGGTCTTTCTTTTTGGTGTACATATACATACATCTTGTTGGCTTTGTTTCTCTGGAGAACCCTGACTTACACAGGAAGATTCACCTGACTCCTGAAATCTGGGTAAGGGCTCTTGCTATGTACTCCCACAGCACCTTGTGCAATTTCTATCCAAATTCTCCTTTGGTGTGTGATAGCTGTCTGTGTGCTGGTACCCCTCCTACACCATGAGCATCTTGAGTACAAGGGCCACGTTTGTCTTGCTTACCATCGTATCAGCTCCACATTTCTGAAGTTTAAGGTATGTTATAGAAGGTTCTCTCTTCAGGAAAAGTCTGAGATAGTTTTACTGCATTTATCTATCATTTGGTTATACATCATTCTTTGAACATTAAATTCTAATCTGAGTTCCAAACATTTCCCAAGATGGTCTCAGTAACATGGAGATCAGCAGGAAGCCAAGAGTAATAGAGATGTGGTATTGCCCAAGGAAACTTATCTTAATTCCATTTCCAAGCCTATAAATATCCACACTCTGAGAACAGTCTGGGGTCTGAGTGTTTCTAAGCAGAATTTTTTGTTGTTTTGTTGTTTCCTTAAGTAAGGACTTGCATATAATTTAGAGATCATCCTGTACCTCTGGAGGCCACCATCCTTCTTCATAGGAATCTACCTCTTCCCATGGCTTTAGCTTATAGAATTCCACTGTTTATAACTGATCATTGCTTCTATGTGTGAAGAATGACAAATTTCCTCATTTTCCAATTAATAACATATATAACTGAATCAATACCATCTCTCTTCTAAGACTGAGGCACAGAAAAGAGAAGCTGCTCTCGTGACAAGCCAAAAAACTACTTTAGAACTTTGTTGTAGCATTATGCTAGAGTAGAATTCAGTATATGGTGGGTTGATTTTTGAGAGGATTCCTCCTTTCTGATCATTACTATATTAGATAGACATCTGTTATCTGGAGATTCTCCTATGACATGGTCTCCTGACTCCTCTAAAGACAGCACCACGCTTAATTTCTGAAAGGCTAATGAGAAATCTGACTGCCTTTAACTTTTTATGTAATTGGTCCCTTACGATAGAAATGTTGACTTCCTGTTATTCACAGTTTCTGTCTGTCTGAACTCAGGCAGTTAACCATTCAGGAAAGAAACATCAACATTCTTTTAGCTTCTTGCTGACTACCAATGATGGAAAGTAGTTTACAATGGAGAGAAGGCTGCTGGTGTAGCTATGAGTCATTCCTGCCCAGATCTCCAGTGACTCATTTTCCTTCATTAAACTGAGCAGAGTCAATAGCCCTTCAGTTTTCTGAACAGTAGATCTAACTGCACTAATGACTGGCTGTTGAACAAGTTTAGCTATGTTCTAATTTATTTATTAAGCAACAGTAAAACAAGTATAAAGTACCCATCAATGGATAATGGGAGGACATTAGTGTTTTTGCTCATGAATTAGACCTAAAACATAGCTTCTTCCAGATGAAAATGGAGAAGGCTGGGCTAGCCCTGTCAGCATAAGAAAAAAGTCAATTTTTGAGGCTCTTTTCCCTTTTGTTTTTAGGCCTTGTTCTAAACTAACAGCTACTTGAGAGGTCTCATTGCTGTGGGCCTCCCTTCATTGACCCAGTGCCTACATGACTTCCTTAAGTAAGGACTTGCATATAATTTAGAGACCACTCTTTTCCTGCCTCTGTCCTGCCTCTGCACACCCCCTCCTTTTAGCTACTTCTTTCGTGCCACCTGAACACGCCAATGGTCTCCTTGCCCCTCATGTAACATTCCCCTAAAATTTACTTTTTTATACCTTAAAACCTCAGGGCTGTAATGTGCTACACTTCAACATGATTCTCTTATTTCTAATAACATTTTTAAAACAATTTTTAAAAATAATTATTTTGGGCTCCTGGGTGGCTCAGTTGGTTAAACATCCAACTCTTGATTTTAGCTCAGGTTATGATCTTGCAGTTTGTGGGATTGAGCCCTATGCTGGGCTTCACACTAAGTGTGGAGCCTGCTTGGGATTCTCTCTCCCTCTCTCTCTCTCTCCTGCTCCCCCACCTCTCTCTCAAAAGTAAATAAAACACTAGAAAAATAACTTTTTGTACTGACCCAATATTTGTCATCTACCACAAAAAGTAACATTTTAAAATGTTTATTTATTTATTTTGAGAGAGAGAGAGAATGAATGAGAGAGGGGCAGAGAGAGAGGGAGAGAGAGAATCCCAAGCAGGCTCCATGCTGTCAGCACAGAGCTTTTTACTTACACATGTGTTATTTTCTTTGGTTCTGAAAACAACCCTGTGAGTATTCCTGTTTAACATTATTTGTCATTTACAATGAGCTGAGGCTCAAAGAGAGTGATCATATACTTCCTTGTTTAAACTGGGTTGCTTTGGGAGTGATAGGCACTAAACTGGTAATGTCCCAGGCAAACCAAGATGCTTGTTCACCTTAATCAGGGAATTTACAATTGTTCCAAAGCCACCTAGCTTGAAAAGTGACAGATTTTGGAAGGCAAGTGTTCTAATGACTCCTCTACGTAAGACTACTAGAATTTCTCAGGAATGGCGTGTTGTAGGAAATTAGCTCCTTCAGGTCTGTGTGATCATCACCATGAACAAGTACAGATAAAACTGTTACATCAAGCAGGTGCTGAACCACTCTGCTAATGTGCTGGGCCAGCCATAAGGACAAAGGATTGCAATAGTAAGATGAGACTTGCCACTCTTTTCCTAATTAAGTGATTCATTTATTCATTTGTCTAACAGACCTATATTGAATACTCACAGAATAATTTATCTATTGCTGTGTAATAAAAGGTGCCAAAAACCAATGTCTTAAAACAACAAAGGTTTTACTTACTCATGGTTCTGTGGGTATGCAGTTTGACTGGGCTCAGCTGGGTGGTTTGTCTATTGGTCTCACTTGGGCCCACCCATATGGCTGCTTTCATAAATGGCGGCCCAGGAGGGGCTGGATAGCCTCAGAGAGCCTCTCTCACTTATCTAGCAATTGGTTCTCACTGTCAAGTGGTTGGTGAAAGGAGCCACAGCTGGAATAATGGTTCATCATCATTGCTGCATGTGGCTTCTTAACCTCAAAGACGCTAGCCCAGGATTCTTCACAAGGTGGCAGCATCACTTCATGAGAACAAAAGCAGCCACTCCATGGCCTCAGGAGTCCTTGGCTCTGAACTAGCACATTCGAGCCTCATTCTAGCCTCATTCTATTGGTCAGGACAAATTATAAGGTCAACCTCCATCAAAGGAGTAGGGAAAGCAATTCCACCTCTTGATTGTAGGAGCAACAAAATACCCTTGCAAAGAGGTGAGTGGTGCATATACAGATTGAGAGAATTTATAATTGGTTTTTGCAATCTGTCTTAATCATTATTCCTCAAGTCCTATCCTAGGCAGTGAAGACATGACAATTGATAATGAGCACTCATTTGCATGGGAGAGGTAAGCAAGGAGACAACAATTATAATGGAAGGTACACCTTTGACAGAAAGGTGCATATGGCCTTGTGGAAGCATGGGAATAGAATTGACTAACTCAAAATGGCAAATTACTACCAGAGAAGTGGTCCCCTGAGCCTGAGAGCTTTTATCATCATGTTTATCATCTTATGCAAAGCTCAGGGGTGAGATGTGCAGGCCCTGGGAATGTTTTTTTTTTTTTGTCCTGATCATTTCCTCCCT
Source organism: Panthera onca (assembly GCF_046562875.1). NCBI lineage: Eukaryota > Metazoa > Chordata > Mammalia > Carnivora > Felidae > Panthera > Panthera onca. The sequence goes on from NC_138346.1 coordinate 146,942,130, forward strand.
CCAACACTTAGAGCTTTGAGGGTGAATTGGTCAGAGAATGAGAAGGTATTATGGGATAAATATTTGTGTCTTCCCCCACCCCTCAACATTCACATGTGGAAACCCTACCCAGCCCGTCAATGAGAAGCTAGTAGCAGCTTCAGCCTTTGGGAAGTAGTAAGGATTAGATGAGATGAGGTGAGGAGGGTGGAGCTCTTATGAATGGGATTAGTGCCCTCACAATAGTCAGGAGAGAGCTTGCTTCCTTTTCTTGCTCTCCACAAGGAGAGGATACAACAAGTTGGCAGTCAGCAATTTGGAAGAGGGCCCCAGCAGACTCTGATCATGCTGGCATTCTGATCTCAGACTTCGAGCCTTCACAACGTGACAAATAAGTGTCTGTTGTTTATAAGCCCCCCAGCCTATGGTAGTTTGTTATAGCAGTCCAAACTGATGAAGAATGCAAGATGGAGGCCAGTGGAGGAGAGAGGGACGGACTTTAAATGCTCTTTACCCACTTACAAGTGGGTACAGGAAATGGAAGCATTGAATAGCAATGAGGGGGAGGTCTTTTTTTAACTACCAGTACCTTCAACTCTAACTCTGCTTTAAAGGCTTGGGAATTCTGAATTCGGTTTACATGGATGACACTAGAATAGTCAAAAGATACAAGAGATTTTTTACCCAAACTGTTATCTAGGAGTAGCCAATGTGCAGTTTGACATTTGACCTGCAAACACTCAATTCAACATCAAAAACTAAGGTCAAGTTAGGGATATTTGCTGAGTGACTTCATCTCTAGCCAGGAAGCATTAGATTGAGGGAGGGAAAAAAAAACCTTGCTAGATAATAAAGCGAGTTAGATTTATTGTATATATGACATTAGGGAATTCCTTTAATCACATATTCTCAAGTGCCTTTGGGAACTTGGACGATAATAAAGTGTATGCTGAGAGGAATCAGTGACAGTGTTCTCCCGAAGGAGAAAAAATGATACTGAAGCTCATCATTCCGGTGTTTCTTGAGGGGCTCAGAAGAGCAAATCTCACAGCTGCCCACAACATGGATGAGTGGAGCACTGGACGGGAACCTGCCTAGGAAAACTGTTATGATCCCTGGCTACTCCTGTCTTGGAAAAGGCAGTTTAGTTCTGGTTTATTTAACAGGGTAAGGTAGCACGAGGGACTTATGGGAGAAAGCTGAATTAGATCTCTCCTCCTGAGTCAGGCAATCATTAGGAGCCATATCTTTCTATCTCTGGGTGACTTCGTAGTTTGTGTCACTGGTCCTAGCTAACAGGGACCAGACTGAGGTCAGAAGGAATTTCAGATGGTTGGGTACAAACTATACCATGTAGTGGCCCATATGGCTCTTGCAATCAAATTAATTGCTGGGCTATCAATCAGTGAGTGTATATTTAGCACCTATTATGTGCTTAACATTGTGAGGATACATAGGACACATAAGACCAGTTTCTTGTATCATTTGAGTCTGCGGTCTAATTATGAGATAGAAGAGAGAGAGAGCAGAAAGAAAACAAAAGTCAACTTCTATTTCCATTTCCATGAAGCTGTGTAACATGGGTGAACATGATGCTTGTGTTTATAAAAGTATGCCTCAAAAATCTTTCCTTTACATGTGGTACATGAGAAAATTACAGAGAAGCTATTAAAATATGATCGAATATGATTTCCATTAATGAGAAGGTATAGTAGAGAGACATGTTAACAAGCAGGATGAAATTACTGCCACGAGGTTTCTGAGTCTCATTTGGTGCCCTTGCTTCATTACTGACAGGCGATGATAATAGGCAACCTATGTTGAGTACTATGTGCTGTGCATTCTTCTAAGTACTTCATGTTCATTATCTAATTTAATCCCATTAAAACCCTCTGAGATGGTTGCTGTCACTATTCCCAGGACCTGGGATCAAGTAGCATGCTCAAGGTCACACAGCCAGGAAGTCTGACAGGGTGCCAGACCTGGGATAATCAAGAGTTTGGGTGACAGTCACACAGGCATCTGGCCCTGTTCTTGTGCTAATCAGAGTTGTTGGTTGAAAACAAGGAAAACTGACTCCAGTTAACTGAAGCAGAAAAAGGAAAGCATTGGAAAGGATATCAGGGATTTCATAGAATAGCCAGGGAATCTTGAGAATGAGGCTCAAAAACTAGGCAGAAGCCAAAGGATACTTGGCAGCAAATTCTATAGAAAATGCCACACAATCATCAATTTGGGAAGCTATTATTGAAGCTGCTGCCAGTGGCCACTTGCTCCTGGATCTGTGGACAATCCACCCACAACTACTGGCAACAGCCACCTTGGCCTCTTTGTCTCCAGGTCAAGCCTGGGTCACATGCCTATAGCAGCATCTGGGAGGAGAGAAAGGAATTACCTATTTCTCTTCACCTCAATTTCCCCTCCTTTGGGGTTGCCCTCAAATGTTCCCGTGCTGGGCAGGCCAGTGGACACATGCCTGACCCATGCCCACTTCAGGTCTCCCCATCGTGTGACTGTATGCTACTGGAACGCCCACACCAATCCCCGTCCACAGCCCCTGACGCTGATCTTCCCTGCTTCGCGGTGACTGTTGCTGGTTTCTATCTTCTGCATCGGTGTTCACAGAACCTTGCCTGTGCCCTTGCACTGGGCACCTGCAGGAGTTCCACTGATCCTGCTCCTGTTGCAAGAGGCATCTCATGGTGAGAGAAAGTTTTTCCTTCCTGGGAATTATGTTTGCTCAATCTTAGATGGTTAGGCTTTACATCTCCTTTGGCTCAGGTATCGGAAAGAGAACATTTGAGGGATCACTCTCAACTTTGAAAGTATTTAAAAGTTTAACCAATTCAATTCAGTTCAACAAATAATTGATAAAGCACCTTGTAAGTTCCAGCACTTTGTCAGTAACTGGGGATATAGAGAGGAAGAGATACAGTTCCTAATATCGGACTTAGGAGTTGAGTTATGAAAACAAACACATATAGACTTTTGATATAGATATCTTTACTAAGCAAGCTTGTTACCTCTGAAGTCTCTCTTGGTTAAAAGCTTCTCCCCAGAAAGCAAATGTGTTCTGGATAATTGTAGTGGCACATGTGAATGAGTGCTTATTCTATGTCAGCCAGTGTTCTAAATGCTTTGCATTTAACTGACAACCACTGCAACAACTTTTTGAGATATCATCATCCCCATCTTGCAGATGAGGAAGCTAAAGCCTAGAGAGATTAAGGAATGTGTTAAATAATTTACGCCTGGTAGTGGTATAGCTAGGTTTTAAGCTCCAACATTGTCATTCCTAATTTTATGCTACATTATCTATCCCTCTAATGTCATCCATCTGAAAACTGTGTTCTTTCTATTGGTAGGGAAAAAAACCCCAATACTCTAGTTGTTCTTTATCACCCCTTCAGCCTCATTCCCTCATTTTCTAAATCTTCTATTAACCAGCATGCATATTTAAAAATTTGCTACATATTTAAAAATTACTTTGTAGATCTATTCATTTGAATTGACATATGCCAAAAAGTCTCTAAGTAAAAGGATGAGGGTCTGCTGTGCAATCAGCAATTGGCCTCATTAGAACAACAACAATGATCTGTAGTATGATTCCTCCCTCCCCATCATGCTTAGCAAAGTGCCGGATATGAAGTAGATGCTGAATAAAAGCTTTTTGAGCCAGTGATTATATATGCAGGGATATGCAGCTAATAAATTCTCTGAAGCCAGGTCTCTCCTCAGCTCCTCTGGGATTGAAACTTACAGAAGTTGTGAGAAGGATGAAGTGAAAGTAGTTTGAACGTGATGCTTGGCAGCTGGATGATCCTGCTTCCCGTTGGGTGTCCCATTTTGGAGAAGTGAGGACCACCCACAAAGGGTCACTGGGCAAGTGCCCAAATTCTCAGTGAGATAGAGTGACCTTGGATGGAATTAATCTTATGTAAGTAGGACCACACTCATTAATCATTCACAATAAGCTCTTATTTATGAACTAATTTCAAGTAGACACATTGAATCCATTTTCCCAGGCAAAAATGAAGTTGGATAAATCACAAACAGCTAAATTATAGTTTTGGCACATGCACACCATTATTTTTTTTCATATTTGGAATTATTTGCCTACTAGAGGAACCTAATACAATGGGAACACTCTGCAAAACGCTATAGAGAATGAGCGTTTATAGAGACTTACATCTGATTTACATTTAAAGAGCATAAAACTAATTGCGGAGAAGCTGTGCTACTAAAACATTAAACCTAGGAGACAGCTATGTAAGAATGCTGATATGACTCCTTGAAATTGAGACCTTCGGAATTCATTTCCATGACTGGAAATAAGGGTATCTTAAAATGTCCTCAGTGGACACAGATATATTGTAAACGATTCCAGACAAAGTAGCTGTTATATGAGAACATCTTTCTAATATGAGATTAAAATCTGGAATTGCAAGTGGTAATAAATATATCCATCTATATTAGCGCAAGAAAGTGACAGTATTTTAAGAGCAATGAGCAGGTAGACAGCTAATGGTCAGTGCCTATGATAAATTGCCTTGTCTTTATTGTAGTCACTTTGATTCTCACTAAATAGCCTAATTTTTCTTTTTCCTATTACCGCATATGTATATGAAGAAAAAATACCCCTTTAATGATATTATTATTTTTAAACCATCCGAAATAAAATAGCTAAAAAAAAACCTTCTAAACTTCTGTTATGGAAGTTAGCACACCTAGTAGCCCTTTATGATGCAAAATTCTCTAACTTGGAAATTATATATTGCTTTAATATTTTCATTTTCAAACATTTTGGAGCCTTCTCTTAGCAGTAGTTTCATGTAGCAACAGTTACTCTGAAAAGTAATAAAAGTAATATTTTTGTGTGTTGAGAGTGTTATATTATTCATCAGCTCCTATGTACTGTGCATCAAACCCTTTAGATCTTTTGCCTCCATGTGTGTATGCTGTTTGTGTACGCGCACACACGATGACCTGTTTTCTCTGATTGCTGCTTGTGGGTTTGCTGTTTTGTCATGTCTTTGCTGTGATGTTGTCTGTGAGGTTTAAACGAAATTTATAGCATGCACCATGTATTGTAAGTTTGTCTGTCATATAATAATCAGCATGCAAAAAAAGCCACATATTTGGACTGTATATTTAAGCCTTGTAAGTAATCATATACAAAACAATGCAAAAATGTGAACATTGTATGGCAATTAATAACATCTCTGCCAGTGTAAATACGTTTTTTTCCCCATAAATCATTTCCAGCTTGTCAAAATGGATCTGTGCTGGCAAAGAAACAGGGTAATGTTTCAATTTTCTCCATCTGGCAAGAAATTTTCTGTTAGATTTCCTCCTTCCCTTTTTCAGTTACAGAATTTATATGAGCAACTACATATAGTATGATTAAGAAAGGGTGCGGTGTGGGAGGATACAGAACAATGCTGAATATTAGGAACTTGACTCTGAAGAACCGCCCCAAATTGTACATTCATGTCACATGTGCATATAACAGAAAATATTTGGTTGTTGAAGCATAAAAATGATTCCTTTTGTAGCAAAACATTGCTCTCATTAACTAAAGCACAACTTTCTTTTAAAACATTTTCCCGTAAGGACTTGAATCTATTTTAACTTGTTTGGAATAATTTTTTATACTGATTGTGGATGTATTTAAATCTTAAAAATTTTTATCATGTCACTTGAGAATATTGTAGAAACTCCAGTAGGGCGTACGCGCGCGCGCACTCTCTCTCTCTCTCACACACACACACACACACACACACACACACACACGCGCGCGCGCCCACACACACACACACACACACACACACACACACGCGCGCGCGCGCACAAACACACACACACACACACACACACACACAAATTTCCAGTACCGATCTAGGAAAGAATTTACCCTTTCATGACACAATATTCAAAACAAAACTCAAGAGAGCAAGCATACTATACACACATTGTGCTTATAGATCTCTGGCAGTAGCAAAGTGGTAGTGCTTTTAACCAAAAGATATCCATAAATTACTCAGATCGTGAGGATAGGAATCCATTCACAAGCACCAAAATGCACTTATTTTCACGTAGAGTGACGGGCAATTTACGACGTTCTTTTATTGTTAATATCAAAATGTTCTCAGAGCATCTATGGTGTATTCTGCATAATCATTCAGATGTATATGGTATGCACAGGTATAGGCTAGATACAAATAATGTCTATTTGAGTACTTGCTTGTGTCTTATGGGAAGCCAAGCACAATATAATAGGTGTGCCAATAGCTGTCTGAGGAGTATCCTTTCCCAAATATCTCTGCATTTGGAAGGGCACAGATAATCCAGAAGCACAGAAAACTCATTTGTGTCTGGTTTTGGGTGACCCTGTAAGGTGCCTTGAGAAGCTCATTTTTCTCTTCAATTAAAAAAAAAATGATAGTTAATTTGTATTAGTTCAGTAATTGCGCCCCAGTACAGATGGGGTTGGGAGGAAAGGGAAATGCTCTGGCTTCTGGCTTGGAGAACTTATAGGCAGATAATCAATGATTGTGAGCACAAATCTCCAGATAAACTTGTACCATGAGTGAACTGTGAGCATTTTCCTCAGGAGGGTGATCAGCGCGACACCTTAGGGTCACACAGGCAAACCAGCTGATGCATTTTTTGTGTATGACTTTATCCATCATGTCGGTCATGGAAGAGGTGGCTCCGGTGTGTTGATACTAATCACTCAGAGCCAGCGTGCGTCAGTTGTCACTCAGCCTTGCCGCGGATAGCTTTAACTGCACATATGGAACACTATTTGTCATGCACTCTTCTGAGACCCCTAGAATGTCAGGACACAACAGATGATTAAAGGATTGAGAAGCAACCTTCACTCGAATATCTTTGTCTTAAACTGTCAGATCAGAGTTTTAATGCAATTTGACGGTTTAGTTTTCTTCCACTTAAGTTTTATGGGCACATGCCAAAAATAATTTGTATAAAACTTCACCTGCAAAGTAGCCAGGGATAAGGGACTTGGAGTTAAAGTATGAACAAGTAAATAGTTTCTTCCTCACTCCCCACCTGATTTCCTCCCTCTTTTCATTGTCTTTTCTTCCCATCCATGGGAAGTACTCAACCTAAGGCTTTTCTCACTCCCCTTTATTTGGGATTAACTCTTCACACGGAGGGAATTTACCCTCGCATTTTATGGATCTTATTTAAATATGACTCCCTGTTTCCTTCTTGCCATCATTGCGTTATACTCACAACACTCTACGCACACCCAGATCGTGTACGATTCCTCAAGCTGAGCAACAAGCGAGTTCGGGAGCTACCTGCAAATCCATCCCTCAGAATCAAGACATAATTTCCTGCTGACATCATAACCGAAAGTATGTATTTTAAGTATTTCTACAAACAGATTTTTGGGTCCAAAAGATTTAATACAATCATACTGAAAAGTGGACCAAATATCTTCATATTATACACTTTAAAAGAGAAAGGCAATAGTATTTGCACCATATTTAAACAGAATTGCAAAAAATACCTGAACCCAACACTCAAGGACGTGTGGCTGGGACATGGGGAGGTTGGCATGATGGCTATCTACCTCAGCCTGGGAAGGACCATTTTGCTGTCACAGGCTGTTATCTGGAGAGGAGCAGGGAATGGAGAAGGGAAGGTTGGTCTGCCTCTGAGCCTCTCAATAAAGTCTAATCTCTTGCTTCCCTTTCCCCATGGTTGGACAACAACTCTATAAAATACTACATTTTGAAAAGATTATATTCCCTAGCTTGTCTTGAAAGGTTTTGACACTCACTTTCCAGAAGGCAGTATTAGGCCAAATAGGTTCTCATGGTTTCTTCCAGCTCCTAAGTGTAGTTTGTTTATTTTGAGAGAGAGAGGGAGAGAGAGAGAGAGAGAGAGAGAGAGAGAGAGAGAGAGATTGAGAGAGAGAGAGAAGCAGAGAGAAAAGGAGAGAGAGAGAATCCCAAGCAGGCTTCTGGCCATCAGTACAGAGCTCCTTGAGGCAGGGTTCCATCTCACAAACCATGAGATCATGACCTGAGCTGAACACTTAACCGACTGAGCCACCCAGGTGCCCTTGTGTGCTGTTGATTCCTAATCTTCCTTGGTCTGTCCTTGTTATCTGTAAACTGGGAAAAACTGATTTGTATCGGTTTGTAAAGCCTTAAGGAAAGGATCTTCCTCCACCCAAGGTAAACCATCTGGCAATCTTTCCTTTACCCTCAGACTGTTGAGTGTGCTTGCAGAATCAAGGAGAAGATGAACCAGCAGCTGTCTTTCTTCTTGGTTGGGGTCTACTGACAAACACTCATTTGTGGAGGCCCTCTGGGGTATATAATTACACCATTCTCTCGTTTGAACAGTGCAGAGGTTGTCACAGACAATGGGCCAGTTATTGCAGGCCCATATACTTCAGAAAATGAAGCTGCATTTTCCTAAGAAAAAAAGTGAAAGTAAGTGAAGGATCAAGTTAGGAAGAAGCAGAATGTTTAATGAACTTGGGAGCCAGGGCTCACAGCGACCTTTCCCCACAGGGCTTTGGTGCTTTGTTGGGACAGACCTGCCTAGGACTCTGCAGAGGATGGGAGTTGTATTGTGTTTTTATAAATGGTAAAGTTGACATTCACCTGGAGCAATTGAAAGGCTCAAAGCTAGAAAATAACATGATCTAGTACAATTTTAGGGCTATTACTCCTCCTTATGACATAATTGTACTTTTTCCCACTACGGTTAATCATAGCCTGAAGATATAACTTCTAGTCTTGCCAACTACCTAGGAAGTTCAGATGATCTATTTTTCACTTGTACTAGTAGGAAACTGAGGCATGGGGTACTTACATAATTTGCTTGAGGTCAGGGGTTTAAGACACTCCTAGAACATACTACCTAAAGGCAATAGAGCAGAATGTTTTCAAGCCTAGGCTTTAAAGTCAGAGCCAGATTGTGATGTTAGCACCTAGTAACCCCCTATGCCTTAGTTTCCTCAGCTATAACCTGGAAAAATAGCGCCTGGTAGATAGTTGTTATATATGTTATATTTATTAATAGAGTTTTTCCACTCACTGTTATTTCATTTAAAGTGTGCTGCCTAATTTACTAGACTTGACTGATCTATTGATAGCATCTTTTCATTCTTAACAGTATTAATTAGAATAGAAGAAGAAAAAAGAATTAAGCTTAATTTCCCCTAGAGTCCTAAGGGATTTGTGTGGGTCAATTTATTAATGAAATGTGAAGAACATTTGGCAAACCCACCAAATGAGACAAAGCATTGTGAAGAGCCTTTAGAAAGAATAGGTATCTAATGTTAATGTCTGTGGAATGGAACTGTCATGGGATAATGGCCTTTTGATGGTACAGAAAATACCAAGGCAGAGATAAGACATTTATTTTTAAAGCACTAGACAATCACCTTTGGACAGTGTCCTTCCACCAGGTCTTTATTTCTAATAGACCAATAATTGATATGGATGTAATTATTTTTCTTGATGGATCTGATATACTAGACAATGGCCTTGCTCACTCTGTACAGTCATTGAGTTGCTGCATCCTGACTGGTCACCAGAATAAACCTTTTATCCTGTATTCTCACCGATCAGAATTCTGAGTAACTGTGATTTTTTTTTCTCTCAATACCAAGTGCAGCACTAGATTTTTTCTCTCAATACCAAGGGTAGTGCACCCTAATATATCACTAAAGTGACCACAAGTCTCAGAGCTCTAGCTTTGCCTGTCTCACCTCATTTCAGGCAAACTGTAGCCCTGAGTGAGCCTTGTGGTCACCCTAGTGATATAACCATCAACTCAGGTATTTTGTAAGTCTCTTGTAAGCAAAAATCTATGTTGAGTATGTGTGTGTGTGTGTGTTGGAGTGAACAGTTTCAATGTGGAGAATCAGATTTATAGCAGACTATGATCTTTACTATAAACCTAAGTACGAAAATTCAAACTCTTTGGAAGTTTTGTGGAATCATTTCTGTTGAAGGAGTATTTGCAGTAGAATAATAAAACCAACTGTTGAGTCAATTCTGTATGCCTCATAATATTAGAGTCCTTATCATCCAGAGAAAACCACAATGTGTGTGTGTGTGTGTGTGTGTGTGTGTGTGTGTGTGAGTGCATGTGCGCACTAGTGCATGTGACAGGCAGACATCCGGCACCTTGACTGGTTATTGTCATTCTTTTACAGAGAGTAATGAAAGCCTAGTAGAAAGTCTCTGGTTTGTTATTATTAATCTTGTTTCAAGGAAACATGAGACAAGGTTGATGGTTCAGATTGACTTTTTATTTGCTATGAGTATGGTAATTTTAGCTGTGTGCTATCTTGAATGTATGCATTTCAACTTAATGGATTTCTCAAGGGTCAAGCTATGGCCTTGCTACATTGAAGTTCACCCCATAGTACTACAGAATAGTACTACAAAGAAAAGAAGGCCTTTGACCTTCTTTTCCAGGCCTACCCATAAAGTCCAATAGAGCTCAAATGGCAAGAGCAAGATTTCATCTTTTGTCTCCTGTCCTGAACTTCTCTGATACATGTCTTGAATTTTTATTCAAATTACTTTGGGTTTTAATTTATTCAGTCAAATGTCAACCAAGTGTTGTTTATCCTGTGGATTACATTCATGCTCACTGCAGAATTCTCTAACATTTGATTTCTAATTATTTTCTTGTTTATCCATGTGGTAGGATGTTTTGAATATTACCTTCTGACCACTGACCAGTTGGAATTATAATTTTCTCTCTTTCCTAAGCATCTGGTAGTAAAATTTGGCAGGCATATAGTCTTAGCAAATCTAATGACTGCGTTGCCACAGCTTTTATTCCATATAGCATTGTCTTCCCTAGGTATTTATTGTACTTAAACAAGCCAATGCATTTTGGCTATTGGAACTGAGCCTTGTACACAATGTACAACTGCAGCCTTTCTGACAGTCCTGAACACAAGACTATACAAAAGCATCTTGAGGCACATCTCCAAGGAATTCGAAATTAAAAGAAAGAGTTGACTGAAAACACTGTGAAACTGGTTTTACAAGAAAGATCAACCTTGAACTCCTGCCTGTTCTTTTCCACTATCTTCTATTCTATTTTAAACTTGTTTCTTCTACCCTCTTTGACACTCCTCTTCCTTCTTCCATGAACATAATTTTTGGAATTACTGAATAGCACTGAACCTCTCCTCTGTCCCTGACAACCAGACTGATTTAAACTTGGGAGGGGAAGAGAAACATGATATTGGGCAAAGACAGTGCAGACATTTGAAAAAGGCATTACGTCAAAGAAGAAAGGATCAGTTCTACCAGAGTGAAGAAGTGAGAACAGTCAATGGCACAGAAGATAATAGTCCAAAAAAAAAAAGTTTAACATGGTTAGAGAGTATATAGGAGCAAAGCAGAACTGTAAAGCTGAAAAGGAAGGTTGGGTCTAGATTATAAAGATGTGAGTGCCATGTTAAGGAATTGAGTCAGTGGAGGTTTCCAACCAGATGTGGAATACAATTGGATTTCTATTTTAAGAAGGGGTCTTTGGAAAATGTTTGGAGAATGGGCTGAAGAAAGAAAAGGCTGAAAATCAGGGAGACCCAATTAAGTAGTGTTCTAATATACAAGGTCAGAGGTGATAAGGGCCTAAAATAATGGGATAGAAGACACCAGAATTGAGAGATGTTTTTAATATAGGGTGGACAAGATATAGTGACTCATTAAAAATTAGAAGAGAAAGAGATGTAGGAATCCAAGATAGTTTGGGGTTGGTGGGTATATTAGTTTGTTAGGGCTACTGTAGCAAAGTGCTACAAACCAGTGACTGAATGATAGAAATCCATTTTCTCACTGTCTGGAGGCTAGAAATCAGAGATCACGTGTTGGCCATACTGTCTCTGAAAGTTTTAGGGAAGGGTTAGTCCCACTTCTCTCTCTGGTAGCTTCTGGTACTTCTTTGGCTTATATAGCATGATTCCAGTTTTTACATGGTGTTCTCTCTGTGTATGTGTCTGTCTTCTTACATGGCATTTTTTATAGAGAGACACCGGTCATATTGGTTAGGGCCCCATCCTACTCCATTATGACCTGTTCTTAACTAATTACATCTGTAATGACCCTATTTGCAAACCACGTCACATTTTCAGGGACTGTGGGTTATGACTTCAACACTTCACTTCTTAGAGAACGTAATTCAACCCATCACAGTCTGCTATCAAGACCATAGCGTAGAAACCCTTCCTGAGTTTCCGGCCAGCCTGCCCTGCCCTGTAGAATTCATATTTAAAACTGTAACATCAACTCCTACCTGAACTTTCAGCCTGCTGTCTTGCTCTGTGGATCTTGGACTTGTTAGCTCTCACAATTCCATGTGTCAGTTCCTTAAAATCTCTCGATATAGATGCAGTTATAGATGTAGATATAAATGTAGATGTGGATATCTCCTGTTCGTTCTCTTCCTCTGAAGAACCCTGATGAAGATAATGGGGGAGGCTGACTACATTTGGAAAGGTGGGGAAGACTTATAAAAAGTAAGAGAGACAGTTAAACCCTTGAGAACAGAGCAAGATTCAAGCCCCAGAAAGAAGTGAAAAAAAAAGAAGGGAGGAGGAAAACAATGCATATTTTCTGAAGTTCTAGGAGGTAACTCTATGACCAGTATTATTTCTGTATTGGTTTGCAAGTTCACAACTAGAGCGAGGCCCAACCGACCCTTGCTTGCCATGCTGAAAAACAGTGTTCTAAACAAATTGAAAACATTGGTTGGATCATAAAATTACCAACACTTGACAATTAATTTTATTACCAACAATACTGGAAATTTCATAATTCAACCTAATATAAATTTGATTATTTACTTTCATGGAATCTACTTAGAAATGCAAGCTGTTTTTAGGGTGCCTGGGTGACTCAGTCGGTTAAGCATTCGACTTTGGCTCAGGTCATGATCTCACTGTTCGTGAATTCAAACCCCAAATCGGGCTTAGGGCTAACAAGGCAGAACCTGCTTTGGATTCTCTCTCTCCCTCTCTCTCTGCCCCTCCCCCGCTCATGTGCACTCTTTCTCTCTCTAAAAAAAAAAAAAAAAAAATTAAAATATTTAAAGTAAATGCAAGCTGTTTTCTTGAATTCCCTAGCACTGAATGCAATGTGTGACAGTTTGAGAGAGGTGTAGTCTGTAGAATCATGTGTTAGTCTTTGTCCTGGTTAGGTAGGAGCATTGTGGCTGGGCCACCTGTTTGGCACATTTAAGAATATCCCCTTAAAGGTAATAGCTAACAGCAGCGAATAGTTATCAAATGCAAAAACTGTGAAAACACGGTACTAGTCATCACACTTATCCACATTCATTTCTCAAAAAGCAGTGTAAAGTAAGTACTATTATCACTGGTATTTTATAGTTAAGGAAACTGAGGACTAAAGAGTAGAATGACTTGCCCTAAATGGTGGAGCCAGGAATTGAGTCCAGACATGCCTGACTTAAGAGCCTGTGCCCTGGTATCTTAAGTTATATAGTCCTGATATAGTAGGTAGTATCCAAGGACTGCTTCAAATGGGAACTGGAGTCTAAGTTCCTTGGACGTGACTAGAGCAGGAAACAGAAGTTAATAAGGCAGAGGATCAGGTACCAGGGGTACCAAATTTTAAAAAAGCTTTTCTAAAATTTTATTTTGGAGAGACAGAGAGTGTGCGTGGTAGTGGGGGAGAGGGGAAGAAGGAGAGAGGGAGAGAGAGAGGATCTTAAGTAATCTCCAAGCTCAGTGAAGAGCCTGACATGGGGCTCGATCTCACAACCCTGGGCTCAGCCAAAATCAAGATTTGGATGCTCTACTTAACTGATTGAGTCACCCAGAGGCCTCTAGACAAAATTTTTAAAAGTTTTCCTGCTGTTTCTACTACAATACTTGCTCTTCATTTATTCATTCAAAAAATATTTATTAAATAGTATTATGTACCAGGTATTCATCTAGGTATGTGGGAATCACCTTTGAATGAAATCATAAAGATCTCTGCCCTTGAATAGTTGCAATCCTAGATGGGGAGACAGAAAATAAATAATAAACATAATACAAAAAAATTTCATGGCATATTAGAAGGCTATATGTATGCAGTGTATAAAATAGAATATAGATGAGTAAGGTGGCTCCTTAGTACTGTGGTAAGGTGGGAGGTAGGCAAGATTCAGTATTGCATAACATGGGCAGGGCTACCTTTAGTGAGAAAGTATATTTGGAGCAAAGACTTGAAGAAAGTGAAGGGATTAGTCAGGTAGATATCAGAGGGAAGAACATTCTCATCAGGGTAAAGTCACTAAGGCAAGAATGTATCTGACATGTCCTAAGAACATGGAAGCAGGGGGAGGAAAGAGGAGAATGGTGGGATGAGGATAGACCACAAACAGGAGGCCTTGTGCATAGCGATGGGCCTTGTAGGCATGGTAATGACTTTGGCTTTTACTCTGAGTGAAATGGGAAAGAAGAAACCACTTCAGGGCTTTGGGCAGACAAATGATATGATCTGACATACTTTGAAAAGGATCACTCTGGTTACTGTGTTAAGCAAGACTCCAGAAGGTCAAAATGGAATCATAGCAACCTGTTAGAGACCATTTTAGTAATATAGCCAAGGGATGATGGTGGCCAAGACCGGTGGTAGTGGTGGGGGAAATGAGACGTCATAGGATTCTGGATATGTGTTGAAGGTAGAGCCAGTACGAATGTAAGATAAAGAGGAGGAATCCAAGTGACTGCGAGGGTTTTGCCTGAGCAGCTGCACAGAAGGAGTGACCAGCTGACATCAATAAAGTTCTAAGTGGAGCAGAGTTTGGGAGAAGCGCATGAGTTCAGCTTTGAATGTGTTGAATATAATATGTCCATTTGACATCTGAGTGGAGATGTTGAATACGCAGGTAGCTATATGGGTCTGGGGATTGGAAAGAGAAGTCCAAATAGAGATGTATATTTGGGAGGCTTCAACATTCAGACATTCTAAAGCTGTGATTCTGGGCTATACTACTGAGCAACAACTTGAGATAGAGAAGAAAGGAGGCCCCAGGATTGATACCTAGCTCCCCACCCCATTCCCTTGGCATTAAGAAGTTAATGAGAAGAGAAATTGGCAAAGGAGACCAAGAAGGAATGACCAGGGAAGTTGGAGGAGTATCAAGGAATGGGTTGCCTTGATGTTGAAATAAAATGGAGTGAAAATCTCACGCGTGTTTTCACTTCCCCAGCCATTGGTTGAGTAAAGAGGACTCCAAGGAACCAGAGGAGTGCAGAATAATGAGGTCCGAGGAGCCTGATTGCTGGATGATGGCAGGAAGCTGAGGCCCTCGCTGCCAACCTGGTCTGTCATGAGGGCAAGAAGTAACATTGTACTGTATTAGGCCTTTGAGGTTTGGGAATTTTTTTTAACAGCTGTTAGCCTACCCTGACTAACACAAGAACCGTTGCCATTTTAAAGGTGCCAACATCTCATTTTGAGAGCTTTAACACATTTTAATTGTTGGTATACACATGAGTGTTAGTCATTATTAATGAGTCATTAAAGAAGTACTTGCACTTAGAAAAGCTATAGTTGAAGTGAGGATGTATATGAAAAAGCAATAAAAACACTATGTTCAAAAAACGTATTTGTCACCAGATTCATGCTTTCTTGAACTAAGTCTGAAAAGTTATTCCAAGTTAGGTATTATGTCTACCCTGGATTCTCAGTCTGAGTTGACCTGCCAAAGGCCAAGTTTCAGCACAGCCTGGTCCCATCATGGGCTTCTGTGAACTGGAATGGGTGATGGTGTGTTCTTGCTGCTCGCCTTTAACTAGCTCCTGAAAACACCTGTTACTGATGGGAAACTGTCAGGTATTTTTTTTAAAAGCTTATTATTGATCAAGCTTTGATTGACTGTTGTGGTTAAAGAAAGATGTCTGCCTTCCCCCAAGTGCATAATTTGGGATTATACTTGGAGAACTGATTGAAAAATTAGCATCGTAAACCTGAGGCTGATAGTGTGAGCACTGTTTGATGCATTTTGAACCCTAGACTATTCATTCTCAGGATTTTAAATTCTATCTAAACAAGGACAAGTTTGAATATCTTACAGTGGCTTTTCAACATACTTAGCACAATATCCAAAGATATTATTGTGATCTACAGGGCTTCACTTACTCCAGCTTCCTGCTGTTTTTCTACCTCCATCATGCTGGCCTCCCTGCTTTTCCTGGAGCATGCTATTCCTGACATCTGATCAGATCCTCTGCACTTGCTATTCCTACTATTGACCCACAAATTCACATGGCTTCTTCTTTCACTTCGTCCCTATCTTAGGTCTCCATGTTCATATTAAGTCTAAAATTAGAGTTCGCATCCCTGTCTGTCCCCATCCCCTGATTTATTTTACTTTATAGCATTCGTGATTCACCAACATTAAGTTATGTAGCCATTTGTTTCTTATTGTCTAGTTTCTCCCATTAGAATGTAAGGTCCTTGAGGGCAGTAACTGTTTCCTTTACTGCTGTATCCCTAGCACCTAGAACAGTATCTAGGCCATGGTAGGAGCTAGGAAAATGTTTGTTGAATAAATGAATGAATGGATTAATGAAGGGTTACGGTCATGTGATTTCTCAAAACAATCTTATCTGCTCTTAGGAAAGACTAATTGTTCTTTTCTCACAGTACAAAATACCATGATGGTAGCTAACCTATGTAGGCTTTGAGCATAAGAAATTTTAGAAAATCTGAAAAAAATGCCTTTTGGCTTCAATTCCCCCTACACCCTCCTATCCATTCCCTATTACTTCCATATTTTATTTATTTATTCAATAAACATTCAATAAATGTAGATTGAGCATCATTTCCTCCCTAATCTAATAAAGAAAAAAGTTCCACCTCTCTGCTGATACTATATTTAGTGGAAATACTATCTTGAATAAGACAGGATTCCTTCAAAAATCCATTGGCTCTTCTTGCTCAAAACTTTCGAGGGTCCCAAAGGGGAAAAAATAAAAAAAAAAATAGCTCTGTCTGCATTAGTTACTATCCAATTTGTAGCCACAGAATCTATTGGTTTTCACATTTCCATATTTGTGAGGCACATTAACAACCATAAGGAAATATATTAAATGTGAAAATGGTTACCTATGTGTCAATAGAAAGTCT
The DNA here is from genome assembly GCF_046562875.1 of Panthera onca. Classification (NCBI taxonomy): domain Eukaryota; kingdom Metazoa; phylum Chordata; class Mammalia; order Carnivora; family Felidae; genus Panthera; species Panthera onca. The sequence continues at coordinate 146,959,268 of NC_138346.1, forward strand.
GCTCAGAAAATGCTTCCTGCCACGGTGATTCACAGAATGCTGACTTACATGATTTCATAAACTCGGTTACCCGCTCGCAAAGTTATCTAGTGCTTAAAATGTAATAAGAGTTAGAGGCTTTTTTCTTTGTTTTCACTGTGAAAAACTGTGTTTCCTTTAGAGGAGCTCACAATTTATATACTGGAAATATATAAAAGAATTATGTGTCAACAAAATGATGTTTAAGGTTTTAAATCATCCTAACAGTCTGCCCTGAGACTTCCTCACTAGACATCTCAGAGACTTTATGAAAGTTTTATTCTACAATTCCCTGCTTGCCTTTACTCTTAGCTGCTTCTTCCAGCTATTCATATAGTTTGAAAAATAGAGTTTATATGCTTTAAGTTGCAAGGCATTTAGAATTTTCATAATCTCTTTATTGTGGCTGAAGCAGTCAAAAAAATGAAGTCTACTGTTGATAATATTTCACTGTGCTTTTACTACATTAACTGGAGCAAGAAGCTGGAACTTGTGGCATTTTTTAAATACTCTATTTTTAAGGAAGCTTTTACTATGAGCAAGGTATAGGGTAATTAAATTAGTTTCAAAATGCTCTGTAAAGATCCAGGAGCTGGGTAATAAGGAAGCTTTATAAAGAGCAAATGCTGAAAACAAGGTTCTTGAGAAGAGGACTTCTTGTTTTGTACTTTTCTTAGCAAGCAGCCATGTGCTAAGCACTTGGTAGGTCATCGTTAAGTCCTTGTCTAAATTAATCTATAAAAGCATAATCAAGAACTGTACATAACATCAAATTTCAGATCCCATATTTCACAAGAGAGGCAGTAGTGTGGAAGAACTTCCTTTGCAAAATATCAGTTAAAAACGAAGTAACTTTAAGTCATTGATGAGATGGTTATACTCTCTTATTGTTTAATGTAAGTTTCCTTATGGTTAACCTGAGCTTGCAGCAGACCCCCATCTCCTGCCCCCTGTGGCCTTGTCTTATTGGGTTCCCCATTCATGGATTTCCATATCAATTCTATTTAGTGTTTACTGTGCTTCAGACACTATATCTGCACTTTTACCCTTAGGAAGCTTACAGTCCAGGGGTAAAGACCAATGAGGAAAGAGGAAAATTCAGTGCTGTTTTAATTGCAATCCTTTACTTATTACAAGAACTAAGATTCAGGTCATACTTCATGTGTTAGAGAGATTATTATAGAGATTAATTATTATTAGAATATAAGCACACAATAACCCAGGGAAAGCTGAGCCTCCTGATTTCAGGAAAAGTGAGAATGGAAGGTAGCTCTGTATCCAGGTGGCTCTGGGATTTTGGTGGTTTCAGCAGCAGGAGTTCAGAGCCCTTACTATGGTCTCTTTACTTCTGTCTCTTACCCTTCTGCTTATGTGTGGTTTCTGCTCTTTCTCTCTCTGTTTTCTGGTTTCTGTTCTCTTGAAACTTTGTCTTGTTAGGGACCAGTCATGATTTTTCTCTACGTAATGGGTTTTCACAATTTGCGCCTCCTTCTAACTTTTTGTATTTCTTGGTTCCAAATACTTATAAACATGACAGCATTGGTCCAGCTCATGTTTTTCAAAGCAACCCTGGCTTCCCTCTGACATGTGTGCCTACTCCTGATTTAATCAACTGCAACAAGGGGGTAAAGTCACATGATAAGAATAGGTCTATGAACTGTCTGTTCATCAAAGGCTGAAGGAGGAGGCATAGAACAGGCACTGTGTTGATATGTCTACTTCAAATTTATCCTTATAAGTACTAGGATGTCATGGTACACAGAATTCCCTAGGGTTACAGAATGGACCCCTTGACCAAGTCTGAGAGTAGTCAGAGAATACCCCTTAGGGAAGATGACTCTTAAAGCAGTGTCAGTAGGTTTCATCAGTTAGCCAGGTAAAGAAGGAGTGGGGAGTTGTATTAGGCAGAGAACACAGCATGAGTAAGGAATAGGAGCAGGAAGAAATGTGTTTCAGGGACTGAACCAGACAGAGTTTAATCTTCCTGAAACTGGAATAGTTAAGCCCAGAATGGTGGGAGGTAAGAATAGAGCAGACAGGACCTGCTTAGAATGCACAGTGCAAGTAATGGGAACAATCGTCTTATGTGAGAGAATTGGTAAGATCACATTTACATTCTAGATACATCATCCAGAGAGCAGATAAATGGTGTATATGAACATGGCAGGACTAGAGGCAGAGACATAAGGTAGGAGGATAGTTCAGGTAAGAGATTTAAAGAATTCCAACTGGAAAATGGAAGTAGGAATAAGAGGAGGTCATATATTGCAGAAATATTATTTGAGTACAATCAAGTATACTAGGTAACTAATTAAGATGTGGTGGGTAAGGAAGAGAGAAAAGCCCATGCTTGTTTGACCAAGTTGGTCGATGGTGGCATCATAGTTGAGATGGGTAATAAACAAAGGAGACTAGGGGCACTTGGGTGGCTCAGTTGGTTAAGCATCCAGCTCTTGACTTCGGCTCAGGTCATGATCTCAAGGTTTGTGAGTTCGGGCCCCACCTTGGGCTCTGCACTGACAGCACATAGTCTGCTTGGGATTCTCTCTCTCTCTCTCTCTCTCTCTTTCTCTGTGCCCCTCCCCGGATCATGTGCTCAGTTTCTCTCCCTCTCAAAATAAATAAATAAACTTAAAAAAAAAAAAAAAAGAAACAAAGTAGACTAGCTCTGGGAGAAGAGTGTTGGGAGAGAGTTGAGACAGAAGGAGCTGATATGTTGGAGGTACCTGGGAGGTACCTGGGAACCAAGTATGGAAGAAGTAAATGACTCAGAATAAGAGGGAGAGAAATAGCATTTTAACCAGTGTTTTTCTTCATATTACTGAGAGAAAGTACAGTTGGAAGTTGAATAGGTGGGGCAAGTGTGAAAGAGTGAACTTAACAGTTCATCCAAAAAGAGATGTAGATTCATTCTCCTAGTCACAGATGACCACACCATCTGGTGTCATGAGAACCACATGCTCCCAACTTAAGATCTTTCTGGACCTCCAGTAAAATCCATTCCTTTTGATCCTGATGATATAGTAGGAAGGTATTCATTGAACTAACAGGAAAGGGTAGTTTGGGACACTGAGCACTTCACTATTCTTTGAACAGATACCTGCCCTGTGGCGTACTCTATTAGATAATTTAGAAGGCAAACTTTGCTTGTTGCTTGCAAATGAATTTGATAAATTGAAGAATTACTTAGGAAAATGAGGTACGTGGGAAACGTTGAGGTTAATAACAAAAGAAGGAAAAAGTCGAACTACCAAAGGAATAGAATAAATGATTGGTTTACTTTAGGTAAGAATGGCAGAAAAAGACAGGTCATAGTGAACTGCAGATTGAACAGGATTCAACAATGTAAAGAAGCAAGTGTGATTTTAAAATATCAAAATCAATCATATTATCAAAAGATCTAAATAGAAGTATAGCATATAGGAACAAGCAGAGATTCATCTTCCTGGGAAGTCAGATTCCTAATCGAATACTGTATCTATTAGTTATTCAGTTCTTACCAACAGAAACAGACTTTGGATATGATTTAGCATGATTTCAATTATAAATAATAGAAAATCTAAATCAAAATGGCTTCAACAAGAAAGGGAATCTACTGCTTCATATAATCAAAAAGTTCGAGTTCCAGGTATCTTTAAGGATGTGGTTTCTTTGTTTTCATTAAGGTTATCAGAACGTTGGCCTCATCCTAAGACCAATTTCTCTTGTGATGGGAAGGTAGATCCTGGTACTGATACAATGAGGTTTGCATGCTTCACATCCCATGAGAAAGAACAAGTTTTAAGATGATTCCCACAGAAGATAGAGGTAACCTCTTTCTCAGAATCCCCTCCCAAAACATGTCTTCTATTTGGCCTAAATTCAGTTACATGTCCATTTCTGTACCATTTGCTGTGGCCAAAGGGAGGGGATGTGATAATTAGCTTGAGTCATTCAAGATCCATCCCTAGAGAGAGAGAGAGAAATGCAGTCAATTCCACATCACATGCATGACTGGGATGTCTAGGGCCCCATTAGGAAGAAGCAAGGGGGACTGCATGTGGGAGATACAACCAGCAAATGTCTGCCACACCACTTAAGCAGGAAAGAATGTTTTGGGGAAGCCTGGAGGGTAGCTCATCCTGATGCTTCAGCTTCCTGAGGGAAAGCCTAGAGAATCCACCCTGGAAATAGGACAGCAACTAGGCCAGCTCCTAGAGTCTAGGGGCCGAGGTAACAGGGACCAGTTAGCAGTTATTTCAGAGCACGCTGCCAGAATGGACCAATGAATTGTTTTCACCCTCTTATTTTACTCTATGTAACAGTTAAACTCACATTAGAGAGAGTTGGCCAAGGTTGGTTGATGTGCCCACAACTCAGCTAAGAGGGGTCGGAGAACCTTGACTGATGGTCCCAAGAGAACTATTCATAATGGAAGACAGATAATTATTTCTGAGGACATTGAGATAATTTTCTTTTTTTTTTTTTAATGTTTATTTTTGAGAGAAAGAGACAGAGCATGATTGGGGGAAGGGCAGAGAGAGAGGGATACACAGAATCTGAAGCAGGCTCCAGGCTCTGAGCTGTAAGCACAGAGCCTGATGTGGGGCTTGAACTCACCAGCCATGAGATCATGACCTGAGCCGAAGTCGGGTGCTCAACCGACTGAGCCACCCAGGCGCCCTGAGGTAATTTTCTAAATAAAGGGAGAAGGGAGTCTGGGTTGTCCCAAATAATTGTCCACTACAAGCATTATTATATTCCAAATATAAAAGGGGTATAACAAACTTAGAATAGCAGAATTAAGTAGAGAAGATAATTATAGGACAAGCACTTTTTGACAGAAAACGTGCTATTCACATTTTTATGGAACACCTAATGTATGCAATGTGCTATGTTGATATAAAGATTTTATGATGCCTTTTCTACCTTTCTGGATAATGCAATGCATTTTAGAGCTGGGAGGAAAGAAACTTAAAGTTCATGCAATCTGCCATCTTATTTTTAAGGCAAAGAGAACAAGGTAAAGAAAGGTCAAATCATGAATTTTGACACAACATTATTCTAAACTATCTGCAGTCTTTCTCTTATGCTTTATCTACCCACTTAGTTCTGCAATGGTCATAAACCAAATACATTTCAGAGAAAGGGCCCAGAATTATCTCAGGTTGAAGATAAGGCTGAAAAGTGATTGGAACGTCTTCTTTATCATCAAAGGGGCAGGTCAGAACCCATTGTTAAGACTCTAGTTCTTCCAAGTCACTTCAAACCAAGAGTCGCCATTTGGAGGAACAAGAAAGTTTGCTTCAAGGTCTTTCAGAGAGATATGGTGGCCGTGAAGGCTGTATGCTTAAGAGCATACCCTCTTACCTGAGGACCAAGAAGAAAACTAAATTAAATTAAATTAAAAATAAAATAACTACATATGACTTCCATATAGTTATGCTTTCAAACAGAAGAAGGTGAGAGGGGCAGTTTCTCTGACTTTTAAAGGTACCTTCTGCTCCTCAGATTCTGTAGCTTCAAGGCTCTTTCTTTGTATTTTAGTTCAAGAAATGCTTTTTTCATGTGCTCCTTTTAATCCGTTTGCTACTGTAGTACATTTAAACATCAGCAGATGGGGCCCTTGGTTCCTTTGAAGAATGTCAGGCTTGAATTTCGTTAATGTCTGTGGCCCACATGAATCTTTCTTGTTGTTTTACAGCATGTTAAATTTGCACACTCTTTATAGTTCACAAACCTTTATTTAATCAAGAAAAAGAAAAGTCACTGACAAGAAATTCCATTTTTCCCTCTTCCACTGTTCTATAGGGATAAGTCACAAATGGAAAAATAAGTATAATGTAATACCCAGACATCAGCATCTTTGAAAGGGCAAGAGAAGTCAATGTCAAAATTAATCTGTTGTCCTCAAATCGGGAAGCTGTGTGGGAGGCTTTCACTGCACTGGACCACAGGTGACAGGTTGCATCCAAGTTACCTTCCTTCTGGATTACTTTCTTTTTTTCTTTCCTGAATTTCATTTTATAAAGGCATTGTGTGAACTCGATGGTTTTGAGCACTCACCAATGATCATTTTTTTTTTTAAAGTGACGTTTGTCGATAGTCCATAAAGAGAACAACCGGTCCTCTGGTCTATGCACCTGTTCAAGTGGGTAAGTTGCCGCTTCTTCAGCGTGAGATCCTTTCCCAGGAAAAATGTAACAGCCCTTTGAGGAGGGAGTGTGGTTTGCAGGGCAGAAGAGAAGGCAGCATTGAGCCCTCCTGGAGTTCTCACTTAATTTTCTGCCTGGCTTTTTAACCGGACCGTGCTCTGAGAATTAATCACTGTTTCTCTTGTGTCCCCCCAAAAGGGATGACCCAGAATTTTATTTTTGGCAAAGTACCATGAGATACCCAGAGCGAAAATGTTTCCTATGTGTGAAGCTTGATTATGTAAATACTTACTTCATTGTGCTTACTGCATCTCCGATTAGTATGATTTAATTGATAGATTGAAGGCATCTTCCTTTGTGTAATTAATATTTGTGTTGTAAATAAGCTCTTATGCTTGGACAGATCTTAATAGCAGATTTAAAACCCACTAAGAAGACTAAGGGTACATCACTGATAGAAGAGATAAAATTGGGACTCCTTTTTGTCATGATTCTGAGTTTAAACAAATAGGTCTGTTTTCCAACATTACTGACACCTCTTAAGAACTGATTTTAGCTTGAAAGACCGCCTATATATTTTAAGGTACATTACAGATCACACTCATTTCCAAATTCTGGTCTTAAATAGCTCATAAATCAGTGAGAATGAAGTGTCTTCATTGATAACATTCTCTATATTTTTAGAAATTTGCAACCTAATGTGGCAAATTGGGATGCAGTTTGCAGATTTAGGATTTACGGAGTTTACACTGATGAGACTAATGTATTACTTCTGGGTAGAGATGATGTTTGCCTGTGGTTCGCCTGAAGCAAATTTTAGGGAGGAATTGTTCATTTCTCCTCTCCTTTTGTGCTGACATGCTAAGTGATATATACGGAAATTGTGTGCACTACTTGTGCCCTAGTCTGAAGAACTGCTTGTGGGCAAATTTCATTAGTACTTGATTAGTACTTGTGCTAATTAAGCCAGGCACAATTTTGCCTCCAGTCCTAGTATGATGAGTTAAGGCTGGACTGAAAATGTGGCCCTAAATGCATATGTTAGAAGCCCATAAAGCCCATATAATCCCACAGAGAATTCTCACTTGACTCCCCCATTAAGGGTCTGAAAAAGTGGAACAGAGCACTCCTTTTCCAGTGCAATTTGAGTTCACCCAGATATGTGATATGCTAATGTTTAGATTAAGCAGATGGCAAGGAAGGCAGTTGTTAGTTGAGGATTGTTTTTCCCTTTCTGCGTATTATTTTCAAACAAACAGCTTAAGAGGTAAGTTACTCTACCTCTTCCCCTTGCTTCCCCTTGAATTAAAATAATAATAAAAAAAAAGTTAGAAATTCCCGCTTGTATTATTATCATCCTATGGCCCCAAGTGTGCCCATCTTAATTGGGATGTGGTGTAAGAGTGGTTTCCACTGTTTTGGTGACTTGTCTGCTATTTTTGTCATTTCAAAGAAAAGGGAGATAGGGCTTGGCTGAGTCGAGGAAGGGAGAGGAGGTGAATTTGGAAACAAAAGCTGCTTGGAACAGAAGAACAGATGTTATGCCTCCAAATCCTTGTCTAATTTCTCCTCAGGGCTCGGCAGTGCTGGCCCCGATTTTCCTGCTTTTCTGTGGTCCCTCCTCCTCCTCCTCCACCCCCTGCCTTCTCCACGAGTTCTCCCCCCATACTACTGCCTTTGCAATTTTGGAGTGTTCCCTATGAGTTTTTGTTACATGCATTATGATGAGGCATCTTGAGTCACTTTATTAAAAAAAACTTTAGTAACCTTCAGAATTCCTCAGACCTTGCTCAGCCTCTCACAAATGAATAGGTGGAGTTTTAAGTATCAGGTTTATCATTTATAGAATCATAAAATTTTAGAGCCAGGAGCAGATATCATTTCATCTCACTCCATTTATATTTTTAGCAAGAGATTTTGAAGACTCTGGAGTGGCGGGAAAAAGTAAAGGTGGGAGTGCAAGAGGCAGAGACAGAGACAGGTAGGTGAAGAAATTTTAGGAAATTTTGTTTTTATTATTTGTTGTTGACGCATTTCCTTTGGGGATTTCTCCTGTGACTGCAGACAGTATTTAACTGCTTTTCAATTACGTTTGAATGCTAGGCTGACCTTTCTTTGAACGCAACTCATTGCTTCCATAGGCTCCAGGGTTGATTTGCTCAGCTGGGCTAAGTGAACAAGTCTGTGAAACCCACCCTCACCTGTACCCATCTTTCTCCTTCTCTTACCTGGGAAAGTGGCTCTCCTTTCAGCCAAGACCAGGCGTGGTCGCTGCTGTCTGGATCCTACTACCCTTCCTGTGTTCTCAAGACATTAGCTACCTCCTGCCCTTTACTGCTGTGTCAATTTGTCCTTCTCTATTAGATTATCCCCCATGGCCTACAGAACCCAGCATGCACGATGCATGGGCCGTGCATTTCCCTTCTGGTGTCATCTCCATTTCTTTACTCCCCTTTTTAGCAATGATCCTTGAGTGTTGTCTACACAAGTCATTTTTATTTTCTTACCTCCTTTTTGCCCCAACCCAGTATATCCATTGCCCCAATTCCAGTATGGCTTCTGATCCCTTTAATTCACTGGAACTACCCTTGCTGGGGCAATATACAGTTTCTTGGTAATGACAGATCTGTCTTACATTTTTCTGTTTTCATCTTGTCTTTTCCCAGCCCCTCTTGAGGAACTTCTCCTCTCTGAGTTTCCATGATGCCACCTTCTCCTGTTTTCTTCCAAACTCTCTGGCTCTTTTATCTCATTCTCCCTTTTGGTCAGAAACTAATGTCTATTTTGGTCAGTGAACAAATTCCATATAATGCCTAATATGGAGTCTGGTATATAGTAGGCTCTCAAAAAATACTGTGCAAGTGAATAAATGAGATAGTTTCAATTAAATGAGCATCATGCTTTTTACTCTAGAGATGAGATGTGCAATAGCCATGTGCAGTTATTTAAATTTAAATTAATTAAAGTTGAATAAAGTTAAAAACTTCATTCTTCAGTCATACTGGTCACATTTCAAGTGCTCAATGGCCACCTGTGACTAGTGGCTACCGTACTGGACAGTGCAGCTTTTTTGAACATTTTCATCATTGCTGAAAGTTCTATTGGCCAGTGCTGTTCTAGAAAGTTTAAATTCAAGTGCGGTTGCTGGAGCCTGGGCCATGTAAGCCATAAAGTCATAGAGAAATGGGCAAATGATTGTATGATTCTACAGTCCTACAAAAACACACAGAACAAATGCTCAACTAGGACAATGAGATATTTTAAACACAATGAAGCAGGAGAGTGTAGTATCCTAGTTAAATGCATGGGATTGGCAATGGACAGATTTGACCTAGTCCTGTAATACTATTTGACAACTATATGTCAAGAGCAAGGGTTCTACCCATTTTGTTCCTCTGTCTCTCAATTTTCTTACCTGTAAAATGGGGCTAATGGTCATACTTTTCTCATAGGAAGAGATGGAAGAGATTGGTATACGTAAAGTATTTAGTATTGTTCCTGGCACAAAGGGAGAGGTCAGTAAGTGACAGCTATTATTATTATTGTTGTGGTATGTATATCTTCAGGATGAAGACACATGTTCACACATCTGTTCTTCCATCCTGTCAGTGTTCATGAACCCTGGTGTCTTTTAAAAAAAAAATAACATACCAACAGTGAGTCAGGGGTCATACATAGTAGACAGATTTGATAGGAGAACAGGATTAGAAATGAGAGAGCCTTGAAGAGTAGGATTTACCTGGCAAAGTTTGATACAGGATGAGTGCACTTTTCTTTTTTTTTTTTTTTTTTTAATTTTTTTTTCAACGTTTTTTTATTTATTTGTGGGACAGAGAGAGACAGAGCATGAACGGGGGAGGGACAGAGAGAGAGGGAGACACAGAATCGGAAACAGGCTCCAGGCTCTGAGCCATCAGCCCAGAGCCTGACGCGGGGCTCGAACTCACGGACCGTGAGATCGTGACCTGGCTGAAGTCGGACGCTTAACCGACTGCGCCACCCAGGCGCCCCTGCACTTTTCTAAGATGATCCGTTTTCAGCTTGGATCTCTGTATCCACCGTGGCCACACCTCAGAAAGGCTGGCTGTAATAGTTTCCACCAGGAGTCTACATGTTCCTCCCTGACTTACAGTGTCAGGTATTTGTTCTTTTTGGGCTGACAACACAAGGAGATGCTGTTGTTTTCCCCAGGGAGAGTGCCCGAATCCACATCATGGATTTGCCTGTGTTCCTCTAGTGGGTCTTATGGGTTTCTTTACAAAGGTATTGTCCAATCAGTTCCTTGTAACATGCAGATAACCACCCACGATTTTCAGTTCCATTGCAAGAATGCCAGGGAGTTAACCAACCTGTCTTTGCAGGCACTGACAGCCTCAGAAGAAGCACTTCTGCAGGTACTTGTCACTTGTAGTTTGACATTTCTGACTCACTGTGCCCCATAAGCATGAATTTAGAAATTCCTTTAGGAAGGATTTACATTTCACAAATTTTAGAATAGGTCTGATTATCATTTGTAGTCTCAGATTCAGATTTTCTTTCTTATTAGAGACTTATTCAGCCCAGGTCAGCAGTAGTGCCTATGAAGGGAATTGGGTTGCTAGGTTTAAACATAGAAAGTGGCTTTGACACACCTGTTTAGGGATTTACTAATTTCACAAGTGCAGTAATTTGAGCAAATCACATGTGAACCCCCCCCCCCTTTTTTTAGCATCCATTAGTAGCAAGAGCCCTGACTGCCTCTATCCCTACCCTCCATAGCACCAGACCCAGCTGCTATTAGTAGATTCCACTAATGAGCTGCTTCATCTTCAAAAGTTCTCATGGTCAGCTTTTTATAAAGTGTTTTAATTCAGTTTGATATATACTGGAAATAGAAGATTGATTCAATTTTGTATTGTTTTTTGTTGTGTTCAGATATGACTATAAATGACTAATTTCAATATTTGTAACATGTCCATCATCATCCTGATCTCTGTGCCTGCTTAGTTCACTGGGTTAGGACTTGAAACCAGTGGGTGCTTCAGCCCATGGCCCTGTCAAGCTCTCTAACCTTGCCAGATGGTTACTGTCACTAGGGGGACAGCTAAACATCTCTATAGATCATGGCAAACCTTGTCTGAAACACAGCTCAGGGCTTGCCCTTCTATAGTATACTAGATGGGCTAGTATACTATCTTCCTTTATAAATCACAGCATACTCTCTGGGCTTTAACTGCATAATATTGGGGTTACAAATGAAATTACAGCCAGGATTTTTAACTGGGCACCACAAAAGATGGTTTTCTAAGTGAGAAAAAGATCAACTAGTAAACCTTTGGCTCTTTCCAGCAATATTTCCATCCATACTCACCATTAAATAATATATAAAGTAATTTTATGATTTGTTGCATATGGAATGCTCTTTATACAGACCTAGGAGATTAAAAAGATAAAATGTTTCCCTCTCTATTGCTGAAATAGCCAATGAAAGAGAAGGAAGACTGACCAACAGCAGACTGCTTCCTACAGGGAATATATTAAGTATCCCCAAAATGAGAATGTTAGTTCCAGGAACAAAGAGTTAGTTCATTTAAATGATTATTACTTTATCTTTATGGTCTCACTTGCTTTTTTTTTTTTTTTTTTTTGCTTCCACAGTTATTTTTTTGTATTTTTCTTTGAGCCACTGTTTCCGTTCTTACCAAGTATTTACAATTTCTTTCAAGTGAGATCAAATGGGATTGCACTTCCTGTTTTGTGGGGGTTGGCTCCACCATTGAAAATTATGAGTGCCAAGCAGAGAGAATCGGGTAACTAAAGGGAGATTTCTCCCTTTAGAAGGAAAAGCTGCATTTTAGTTGAAAAGGAAAGACAATGCAGCTGTTTTGAGTAGCTTACATCTTTAGAAATGCTAATGAATGTGATTGAATTTCACTGAAAGTGGGGCTGAACAGTTCAAGTCAAAAAGAAAAAGGAGTTTTGAGGAACTAGTCTCATTTAGAGACAAAGATCTTATTTACAGTAACTTTATCCTAAGATCTCCATTTGCTGTGCTCCTAATTTAAAAATACAGAGCCAAAGCAAAAAATGTTCACCTAAGCTTTTGGCTCTTATCAGTTTTCTCTAAATGTCTTTTTTTTTTTTTTTTTTTTTGGAAAAGCATTGTTCTCCAATAATAATAAGTTCAGGAAATTTGGTGTCAAATTTTGCTAGCCCTTCCTCGTTTAATTGAATAGGGCATGTGAAAGGAAGAAACAATGCAGGCAGGCAAAAGGAGACATTCGCCTCCGGTGAAGAACCGGTGGTATTGCTGAAGGGAACCTTGAGAGCAATGGAGCTGTGTAATTACCTAGGATTACAGTTGTTACTCTTCATTATACATGAATTTTTAAGGATAACAATTGATCTATCTGTCTAGGCAACAAGCTCTCCATTTTTCAGGGATTTGGAGGGAAGTCTTAGATATTGTTAAATAACAAAAATTCAACTGAGCAAATTTGAAGATCTAATTGGCCTTATTCAATGATTCATGAATCCGGCAGCATCCCATCCAGTGAGTGGAAAGGAGCTCCATGGAGCTGTAGAAAAGGAGAGGTTTTTACAAACAGAAAGGGGCTGGACAAAAGAAATGATTAGCAAAGAGTGCATTGTTTGAGGCCAGGTCCCTTCCTAAGGGGAATAGAAGGGGCCTACTGGGCAGATTATCTCACTAGTGCTGACCAGGTAATTCTGTGTTGACTTGTTGAAGTTTGCTTTCCTTGGGGGCTGAAACTGCAGTTAGGTTGGACATTCAGTCTTGGTTTCTGGATGTGGGGTTTAGCACAAGTAACTCCATTTGGGGCCTGTTGTCTCTTTTTAAACAATATCTACAAATGGTAAACTTAGTCTGTTTTGGGTTGTTAGTCTTCCTGCAGTGAAGCCGCTCATGACTGGGAGGTAGTGAAGCATCCGAAACCAAAGACGGCAGGGAAGACAGATATTAGGAGGCTCTGAAGAAATCTCTGATCTTAACATAACTCAGGCTCATCTTCCTGACTTCTGGCCCATGTTTCTCTTTCAGTCATGCTTTCTTTGTCCTTTTCTCCATCTTTTCCATTATCTGAATTAGTTCAGAGTCAGTAAAATAAAATGCTGAAATAAAGAATTTGGAGGATTGCTTCCATCTATCCGCCTCCATGATAGTAGGGATTTTTGCCTGTCTTTGGTGTTTTTGACACTGATGGGACCCTGATACTTAGAACAGTACCTGGCCCTCAGTAAATATTTGTGAAGGAAGGCAGAAGAAATCTTGCTGGTAACTTGCTACTTCACCTTTATGCTACCATTAGGATCTAGCTAGAGTATTATACCTAGGGCTACCTAGCTTTGAGCAGGATAACATGGCCTCCTTGTGCCTACACATGATAAGAGCTCAGTAAATATTGAAGGAAAGAAGGTAGAATGGGAGGAAGGTTACAATTAGCTTCAAGCAGGCTGACACCAATCTACTAATTTAGACAATAACTTCAGAAAAATAACTGAAATACTGTGGATGAACATGCTATTACCTCCTCAACATTAAGTATGTAAAATACTCCCTGCATTTTGGACAAATGCATTTCTTTAAGATAAGAACTCTTTGCTTTATCCTCTTTGAATGTAGGGCTGTAACTATCTCTTTGACTACACAAGCATTTTGGCTTTTGGTAGTACTGTGGTGTTATGTATGGTTGTGTTAAAAGATAAGAAGATTGATGAAAACCCTTAGGAGAATTTCTTAGGATAGATAGAAATCTTTAAATGGAAATATTTGTCTACATTATGGTAAAAATTAATCTGAGTAAATTTAAACTTAAATCTATATGCAACAAGGTTTAGGAATGCAGATTCTCTGCTTATGAGAAGTGGTTTCCATTGGACCAAAGAAACTTACTTATTTCTTTGTCCATTCATTCACTCACTGAACAAACACATGAGAGTCTATTCAGTATAAAATACATTGTGATAGACCAAAGGAGAGAAGGAATGCATCCAGAATGATTTTCACTATCTTTCAAAATAGACTGTTTTACACTCCATCTTCAAATCCCTAAAGTCTCTTAGATTCAATGCTATGATCAGACCTATTTATTTTCATCAACCTCTCTCATGGTAGAATTAAGAACATGTGCTCTAAAGATCATGCGAGGTCTAGTTGAGTAAACTTGAGTTTGGAGAATAGATTTAGAGTCTATACGCCTTTGACAAAATAAAGATATGGGGGAAGTAAAGATGGCAAAAATCAGTGAAAAAAGTAGGCACCTGTGAAACAAATAGACCTAGGCACTGGTTACCTATGTCTCTGTGTGGATCTGGCTGGAAATGTCTACTAGGCAAAGGGGCATGTTCAACTGGAAGTAGATTGGCAATTCAGCAAGCATACCAGTGGGGCAGAACAAGAACAGAGGAATTTCAGAATAACCTTCTTTAACAGAGAGGGGCAGGGTGGGGCATCTATGAAGAGAAATGCATTGGTTAAGGTCCAGGATGGGTCTTCTCTAGTCAAAGGCAAACTTAAAAGGATAAATAGTGAAGAATTTAAAGTGGGGTGCCAATCGAGTACAGGAGAACAAAATGTAGAGCAAATAAAACTCCCAATATATTACAAGGATCTTACTGGTACTTTAAATAATTTTTGACTTACATGCCTGTTTACAGTGATCTACTCATATCTACTTTTGGATCAGACTGATTAAGTAGAAAGGTAAAGAGAGGGTTGAAAACAACAGGAATGTTATAGGTACTAAAAGAGTTTTGGAGAAAGAAACCCCTGATTCCAGAAATAAATATTATTTAACCAGAAGAAGCATGTCGAAATTAGGTGTGAAAAATAGCCAACTTCTCAGTCTCTAGAGATGATTATAGGGGCCATTGTACTATGTGAAGGTAAAATTTAACAGTTAGAAATGTTGGATTGGGGATCCCTGAAGAGATTATGGCATCCCATCTTTAGTCACCTTTAAGAACACAACTTTTGCCTTAGGTATTGTTTTACCCAGAACAAAGAAGCATGCATCTGATGTCATGGAGGCATTCTTTTCAACTCTGAATTTTGTGAATTGAACATCAGAAACCAGAGTTAGGGTGCCTGCGGGGGCTCATTTGGTTAAGCGTCTGACTCTTGATCTCAGCTCAGGTCATGATCTCATGTTCGTAAGATCAAGCCCTGTGCCGGGCTCTGGACTTATAGCATGGAGCCTGCTTGGGATCCTCTCTCCTCTCTCTCTGCCCCTCTCCCTTGTGTGCACACACTCTCTCTCTCTCTTTCTCTCTCTCTCAAAATAAATAAATAATTTTTTTAATTAAGAAAAAAAAAGACACCAGAGATAACTGAGCTTGAGTAATAATGTAGGTAAAAGGCAAGGTCAAGAGCTCGAACAACAGAATCTGACAGCAGGGTCTAAAGGTCTGCCTGATGCTCCTACTGTGATGCTAGTGAACACGTAGGCACACTCGCCTGCATGAGTTTCTGGTGTGGCAATACGTCCCTGGCCAGAAAGCAAAGGAGAGTATGTTTACATAACAACTACATCTACATTTGATCTTTATGTCCAGGACGGTCAAGGGAAATGCATCAGCATTTGCTTCTATCATTAGATATGAGAAGGTCCTGCTTATCCTCTATAAGCCAAACCTGACAGTTCTCCCTCATTTTGTTGTATTCAGCTGCTTTTGGAAAGCTACTTTGGTGCTTGGAGCTGCTGCCAACCTTTTTCAATATAAATTAAAAGTCACAAGGCTCTGCCACTTCTCTGCATGTGTTAAAGAGTTGCAAAAAGCCATTCTGAGTTCACTTTCCTTAAAGAGTCCTTTTTATTATTCACATCGAAGCTGTCAATTCAAAAAGGCTTGTTATAAATGGATTAATTTATGGCAAGATTGTTGATTGACAGGAAAAAGTTTGTTATGTATGGATTTGACATCACAACCATGCATAGCCAATTTTCCCACTAACAGCTTCTTTATGGAAGAATTCTTCCAGCCACATTGCATAAACAGCTGTTGGAAACACCTTTGCATCGATCATTTGTAATAGTTTATTAAAGTGGTACCTGGCAACATGTCTATATAGTTAAAGGCTTGCTCATTACCAAACCCCATTTTTCAGGAGTTTATTACTCAAGCTTTTCAAATCGTATCACACTCAAGCCTCATGTGTGAGCACTCACTCTAGGCATTGTTTCTTTTGTTAGTGAAGGTTCTAAAGCAGGGGCCTCACTTCTTAGGAAGTGGCATGGACTGCAATTGATTCTGCTTCTGATTTTTGAAAAAAGTTTCTCTTCTTATAATCTTTTTTCTATGAAAAAAAAAAGAAATGCTTATATCTTTTCTTCTCTAGAAATAAATATTTATTAAAAAAAAGAGAGGTCCTGGGGTGCCTGGGTGGCTCAGTTGGTTAAGCGTCCGACTTCAGCTCAGGTCACTATCTCCCGGTCCGTGAGTTCAAGCCCCGCGTCGGGCTCTGGGCTGATGGCTCAGAGCCTGGAGCCTGCTTTCGATTCTGTGTCTCCCTCTCTCTCTGCCCCTCCCCCGTTCATGCTCTGTCTCTCTCTGTCTCAAAAATAAATAAACGTTAAAAAAAAAAGAGAGAGGTCCTAATTATCATAAGGATGCCCTTACAGTTTTTTTAGTTTATACTTTCATGCGCTTGTACCATATTTGGAAGCTTATCTCGATCATTTAGATGCTTGCTATTTTCCTTCCTCTGTTCTTTGCTGTTCTCCTTTCCCCACAAAACAAAATCCTCCTTAACTGGTTTTCCCCTTTGTCTTTGAATCGAAGGACAACTCTCCTTCCTTAAAGGTTGTATGTACTGCATAGCAGGTAAGAAGATGGGCTTATTATTGAGACTCCAGGTTGGAAATGCCAGCTCTTTTACAGGCCATGTGAGCACAGGCAAGTTATTTTGCCTGTGCAGTCCCTGTTTCTGCTTCCTCATCTTAAAACAGGGACAATAACAGTACCAACTTTTTAGGTTTGTTTTAAGACCTAAGTAAGCCACTATGTGTAAAGAACTTAACATAATGTTTGGCACATAGTGAGAGATCAATAGCTGGTTGCTGCTGCCCTCAAATATAGAGCAAGACAGAATGAGTAGCTGATACTAATTCTCCTGCATCCTTGGAATGCCTTTGAGCCTTCTTCCAGGGTCAGGACACATTTTCTTACAAATATCGATATCCCTTAGCACCTCCATAGGATATTGGCAGCTCTTTTTGGCAGCTTCAGTGGCAATGATGCCTCCTGCCCCAAACCTGGTATACACTGGAGCTTCCTCACAGGGGGTAGAAGAGGAAGGTGCATAATGAACTGTGATACTCCATTAGCCTGGATAAGCCCCAGAGCATATGAAGAGCTAAAGGAGCCAGCTGGCTCCCCAGTAAGCCCTGGTTCTGCCAAGACCCACTGATTGCTGATGAGGAAGCAAAGAGGAAGCCCTGGTGTTGGAGGAATGAGGAGGGCATTTCCCCCCCAAGATTACAAAGTCATTGGCTCAAGCAAACTGTGAGGATTGAAAGAGCTAACGAACGCTTTGAAATCCATCGAGAAAGACGTTATTAAAATCCACTGTATTAGTCTGTCATTTTTAATCTCTCGGGTATGGGTCTTTGAATAGGGTGGGAGCAAACTTTCTTGTTGATGATTTATAGAGTGCCTGAACTGACTTCCAGATCACAGTCATACACTGCATGCAAAGCAGTATGCTAGGCTTCCTCCAAATGATCAGAGTTCCACAGCTGGATTCTTAAAAAGAAAAAAAAAAAAAAAAAAAAAAAAAAAGCTGATGCTACAAATGTTATTGGTGAAAAAAAAAATCGTGTAGGGTTTATTTCTCTTCTTTCCTTTCTTTTTTTTTTTTAAGTTTATTAAGAATGAAAAGACCTCTACAGCTTGGCTTTACTTGTTATTTTCCCAGATATTTAAAAGAAATTCATAGGCAAAAAAAGTAACTTTTTCCAGCCAAAATGCAGCATTTTTCCTTCTGTCCTCACAAAAGTGTTGCTATCTGTGTCAGTTATAGAGAATACATCACCCTCTTTTCCTTGGAAAATGCTCCTTTTGTGGCTGGTGAAAATAACAATTCTCCTACTTGGCATGCAAATTCTCATGGGAATATGGTTTTGTTCCAGAAAAATATTACAAAGTAGAAATTGAACATGTCGTGATGTATTTTCAAAATTATCAAAAACGCTCATGCAAAGAAGGGGGCAGTCTTTGACATCACTATGAAAACCATATGCAGCATTGTAATGTCCAAAATCATGACTTCAGAGACTCTTGCTTTAGTACATGCACCTGAGAATATTGTTTCCTTCTTTTATTTTCAAGAGAATCAAACTTCAAACAAATAGAACTAATCAAACCAGACAGTTCTCAGTATAGGCAATAAAAACAGCTGAGGGATCTTATTTAGAGGTACCAGTAATTCATGAGCTCTGCTATCTTGATACCATTTGGTGATCTGCTCACCTGTGATGTCACTCCCCACAGTGACAAAAGACAGGAAAATCAATGTTCTTTGACATTATTCCAAAAAGCACTCAGGAAATACTAAAATTTTTTGAGATGACTAAATTTTTGAGGTGGAGAAGATTGGCATTTTTTGAAGACAGAAGTGTACCCCATGACCCTAGCAATACCACCATTCTTTGATCCTGCTTAGACAGGTTGGGAGGAAAATAGTGGCTAGTCAGAATATTCATCAGTTTCATCCCCTTTACCTTGGTGAATGGTCCAGTGTTTAAGCAATTGCTGATGGACTCCCCCAGTAAGAGGTCATCTCAAAGTCTTCTGTTGAGTGAAATCATTGCATTTGTGATTTTGGGGGCACATTCCATTTTCATGACTATTTGAGGATATCCCAAAAGGCAGTACAAGGAGGTATTTGGACCAGGAATGATTGACAGTGTCTGTAAGTACTTATTATGTCAAGGTTTCAGCTCGTCGATTGATGGGAAATGATGTATAATAAATTAGAATGATCACACATCATTTCCCATCGATTGAAATGCCAAATCCTTGACGGAGTAATGAGTTATGGCCAATACCACTCACTGTCTTAGGGGGAGATTGATTGCATATCCTTTCATCGATGTGATCAAACAACTAAGAAATCCTAAGTACACATCTAGCTCCCCAATTTTACCATCGTTCCGGTGCAGAGCATGAAGTTAGTGTTGCCTCAGTGAGCATTGCACAATGCCATGTGGGTATTGAAGCAAGGGTATTCTTCATCATCTGATGCAGTGAGATCCTCACTCCCTGAAGAAATACAGATGCATCCTAAGTGCAGAGAGACTCAATGAAGCACCATTACCCACCCTAGCTACAACAAAACAAGATAGGAAGGCTCCCAGGTCTCTCCATAAGAGCAAAAAGGAGGAAGTTGTCAGTAAGCTCAATGGAATGAATGTTTAGTATTCTCATGTACCAGTGGGTGGGTGTTTTATCCTTTTTCTCTTGTGTCACTTATTCTCAGTATAATATGCTTTCTAAATCATTCCGGTGGGTGAGACCAATTCATGTTCCTCCCTGGTAAGAAAAGCAGTTCCTTCTCATCTCATAATTAAATACCAAAAACCACCAGCTGTGAAAAATTTTTGTTTATTTAGATAGCCAACCTGTCTGTTTTTTCCAGTGGAGGCGGAAGAACTGGCACAATGCATGAAATTCACATTCTTTGCTTCTCAGTCAACACTCAGTGAATATTTTTAAGGCATTTTTGGGGGCTTATAATGTCTTCATCGGCATTTTAGAGCTAAAATAAATAAAGATTCTTTGAAAACTTTATTAATTCAATAAATGTTTCTTGAGTAGCCACTTGTGCAAGACATTGTGATGACCTTAAAAATATTAGGAACCAATCCAACATGAAACTTTTGTCTCAGTTAAGAAACTATAAAAAACTTGCATGCTTAGAAAATACAAGCTGTTCCCCAGCTTCCTATGTAACCTCAAGCATTTGATTTCTTCATAGTTTGAAGGCCACAAGAGGGGAAACCCTAGAAGGGTACAAAATATTGTCTGTCTTGAGAGAGGCACTTTGTAGTCAAATTCTGGTTATTTAACTTTGTTTTAGAAGTCTAAAAATGTTGATATTCTTCTTAGTCTATCCAGAAAAGCTAATGTATAAAAAATAGGGTGTGTGTGTGTGTGTGTGTGTGTATGTGTAAAAAAACAAACAAGTAAGTAAGTAAATAAATAAATTAAATGTGTTAAAAAAAATATTGTCTGCCTTATTAAGGTGCCATATACCCAAAGCCCAGACAAGTCCTGGCATGTTAGGCATTTAGTGAATATTGTTGAATGCATAAATGAATAAATGAATGAATGAGGTATTTGAGATTATAGATCCTTTTCAAACCGGTGACTTAATCCATGTTTTTAAAAATCTCCACTTTTATATTCACTTTTCCTTCCTTGATAGAATTATAGTGACCATTAGGATTATCTCCAATATGGTTACATCAAATTTAGCTATTAAAGGAGGACAGGAGTGGACAAGGAAAGCAAGCCAATATAACTGATTCCTGCTGTTTGCAGGCACCCTCTAGGGTGTTCTCGTATTGCCTTACTTACAGGAACCCTGTGAAATAGGTATCATTCTCATTTTACAGATGTGAGGTCTGGAGAGGTTAAGTAACATTCTCAAGTTTACACGAATAATGAGTAGAATTGCTGAGAGTCCAACCAAACTTAAGACTACTGCTGACCTATTCTTGGGGTACCAGACTGCCAAAGGAGTCTCAGGTAGGCATCCAGAGCACCAGAGTAGGGTTATGGTTTTAGGATTCCAGTGAGAGACTCAAATAAGGTAGGGGGACATGGATAATGTAGGGTCCATCATGTCCTGTCCATGCAATGGAGACACAGAAACCACAGCTACATCTCAAATGATTCACTGAATGAAAAAATAGATGAGATTAATGAATACCCTATAAAACTTCCTAAGCTTTCAGGAAGGTTAAACACCACAAGCACAATACTTGACTCTTGTCAGAAAAGAATGATTGATTATTCACTTGATTCACAGTTCATTCTGTAGTTACTATAGATGAATAATATATTTCCTGTCAGCAAACAGTCTGTAAGCAAGTATTTATAGGATGGTAATGTAAGTGCTAGTGGAGGTAAATGCAAAGTCCTATGGGAGAGTAACATGTGGACAAGTGAGATTTTGTTTGGGCTGGGACAGGACTGGAGGCAGTAGGGAAGACCATGTAGATTAGCTTGGGTTGAACACACTACAAGGGGAATGGAGGAGGGAGGGTTCCTCTGAGAGGCAAGGAGGGAAGGATTCCAGGCAGAGGGAACAGAATGTGCAAAGGCATCGTAACATTTTTAGTAAACTGAATGGCATATTTAGGACACTGCAAAATGTATACTAAAATTTATGCCAGTATTTATGACTTCTTTTCTGGAAAAAACAGAATTAGGTTGGGAACATTGGGCTAGAATGAGCAGACTTTAATATGACACAATAATTTTTGTACTCGTGAGCGTTATTGCACATCCCCACACAACTGATTCAGTCACAGCTATTACGTGGCGCAGATGGAAACAGCTGATAGGATAGGATCATCTGGACCATAGTCATTAATTTATAAGTAATTTTAAAAAAGTACTTCTCTAATAATATTTGTATCAGGTTGTAAAGAGCCCTAAGGTTTAAGAGTGGAGTCATTGGCAATGAGGAAGAAAAAAGACCAATTTCATTGGCTTCCTCCTCTTATTCAAACAAGTGGAATGTTGTATCAAAATGCTATCATTAGATAAGCACAATATAAGGTAGTAGGAAAACACCCAAAATCTGTACCAAAGCAGACTGAGACCATTCCCATGTTGTCAGGATTCTCGATAGGGCATCATGGGTGGCCGTTTACCATTATGAATTCACTAGCAGACAATTCCCTGATTCTATCCTCAGGAAATCTAACCCTGGAAGAATTTGAAACATAATTTACATTTAATTGATTATACAAGCAATCTCTAAATTTGGGTAGAGTTGCACTCTAAATGTTTATTTAAACTTACTTGTTTGTGTTTAAAACACATTTTCCTATAGAAAGAATGCCATGTGTGATGGTTGGATTCAGGGGCTGTCTATAAAGTCTTCTTGTGCACTTATCTGGAAACCAGAAGTGTAAGAGTGATGGCAAATCTTATTTCAACTACACCTGTTACATCTAACATTGTTTCTACAAGCATATGTAATGAAGCTTTGCTTCTGAATACTCCTCAGCAATGATATCTCTCCTGGCAAGGGTCCCTTCTTATTGTGTACCCAAAGTTTATAGCTCTTTTCCTTTCTACATCTGCATAAAAATAGAAGCTCATGAGGTCATCCTCTTGCTACACATTTTATATTAAGGAAAAAAAAAAGATAATAACCTTCTTGGGTAGTAGGAGCTGGTTCTTCCTCCACAGTTTATGTAAATGGGTTGTTTATAATCCAGAGAAAGCCCATGCTGTTATGATGGTAATACACAGGGTCACAATGATGTGTGTTCTACCACCTCTACCTTTGGATTAGTCTGCTCAGTGTATCCATTCAATATATTCTTAAAGGCAGAAATTATAATATAACTGACAGTTGTATAGTGAGTGATTTGCAATATACAAAGTACATTCACAACATTTTTTCATTTGATGCCAACAATAGCCCTGTAAATTAGATGTTGTTATCCCATAATGGTGACTGAAACTCAGTGCTGTGAAGTAACATACCCAAAGACCCACCACTACTGGATGGCAGAACTGTGATTCAGGCAGATCTTTTGATGCACATGTCCAGTGCTCTGTCTATGATATCAGACTGGCATGGAAAAATTTATATTGTCAAAAGACTAAAGGTTGAACACTCAAATCGAGTTAAAGCATTTGTACCAGTCTTTCTTTTAGAAAATGGAGAATCCTCCTCAGCATTAACTTGGGGTTTCTTTAAGTCCACCAATACCGAAACAATTGGATTTTCTGCCAAGAAACATTAAGGCTGATTTGACAAGAATGACGAGGCACTTTAGGAGTTGATTGACTGTTAGTACAAGGCTTTTAGAGCTTTCTAAAATTGCATCAACTATAAGTGAAAGAAATGGAAGTATCTACTCCGAGTTTCAAAGGAAAGCCTATGACATGAAGAACGAATGGTAGGATGGTCAAATATGAATACATTTATCCAATATTTCTTAGATCCCTAAGAAATAAACAAGTTCATTTGGTTCTTCCACAACTTTCTGTGGTTCTCACACTCAGAGACCCACTGAGATCTAAATTGATGAATGTGAAAAAATCATTTTGTGTTTACTGAAGGATTTTCAGGAGACCCTTTAGTTAATACTCTTATTGAATGTGTTTGGATATGTGTTTGTAACTCCATCTTGGAGCTTCCTATCTAAGGCAAATTTACCCTCCTGTCACCATACTGATAGGGTCTGGCAGTATCAGAGACCAACAGAAGATAAAATCTTTGAAGTTGACAGCACCTCTGCTGAAATCTTCAAGGTGAGTGGTAGAAACTTCCATAATGAATCTGTAGTTCTTGAGGATCCATGATGACAAGAATTATTTCAAAATTATTGCAGTTTTAAAGAAAAAAAAAGATAAGGTAGATTTTTCTCTCCATGTCTTTTTCAAAGAGCACACAGAACTATAGTGTAGGTTAGTATGATTTTTCATGGCTCTCCTGTTAAACAAAAAAAATAAACAAATAAAAGATAACAAACATTTTATCTTTTATATATGGTTTTCTTTAATATCACAAAATTCTGGCTTTTAAAATATTTTTTAAGAAAAACTTTAACTGTGGACTTTTCCTAATTTTTGCATTTAGTTAATGATCATTTATGTTAGAATCTTCTCTATCCTGTTTAGTAATGAAATCCCAACAAGAATATATTGTCTTCTAATCCTCACATTGTTGCAATAATATGAGCCATTGACAAGCTTAGTGTTGGAAAAAATAATCAAGAAATAACAAGGCTCAGGGTTAGGAAAAATAATCAAGTAAATGGTCAACTATTTAAATAGTCTTACCTATAGATAAACCCACTTTGATTTCCAAGTTGTATCATATTTATGATGCTAAGGCATTTGGTGGTATTAAAGCAGATTTTTTTAACTGCCCTTACTGAGATTAAGAGAAATGCAACTGGTGCTTAAGGTATAGATGACTAATTTTATATGAACAGGCCCACATTAATTAAGCAATTGTGACAGTTGAAACCAGTGGTGACATTCTAGACTTCTCTAAATATTTTCCAACTTTTAGAAGATAAAGTTCACCGAGCATCACCCATGCAAGTCTAGAACCCAACTATCAATGTTCAAACTTCAGTAGCCTAAAAAAGTAATGGTTTAAAGTTCTGATCCAACAATCATTTGAAATTTCTCTCCTATGGTAGGGCATAACTAGAAGGTAGAGCAGGGTTTCTCAAAGCTGTGCTGTTGACATTTGGGGCCACATAATTCTTTGTTGTGGGGGTTGTCCTAGGCATTGTAGGATGTTTAGCAGCATCTCCAGCTTCTACCCACTAGAGGTAGCTTCTTCTCCCAAGTTGTAAGAACCAAAAATTTCTCCCAACATTGTAAGAACCAAAAATTTCTCCCAACATTGCCAGATGTCCCCTGAGTGGGTGGTAGGGTGGTGGGGAAGAAAGGGTGGCACAAAATTATGCCTGGTTAAGAACCATTGGGGTGGAAACAGGCTTCTAGGGTTCCACTCCTTTTTTAGCTTATGTAGATATTAAATTTGAAGGTGACTGAGCTTAATGACATGTCCTAAATCACACTATTGAGTAGGAGCAGAGGTGGAACTCAAACCCAGATCTTATTATTTCTATAGTGTTCTTCCCTTTGCAACATATTATCATTGAATATTGCTTATGGAAGGAATATTCCACTGACCCATGAACACTAAAGTGGGTCAAGATCCAAGCACATCCTGAGATCATTGAGATGACAGTCATCTGACTTGAGTAAGAAGGAACATATTATTTATATGAATGAGATAGAAATAATCAAAAAGCTCTATTTGCTGTTGCAATTCAATCTCGCAGATACTTTGGGTGATGATACCAAATGAGATCAAACTACTCAGGCAGTATGTCTGAAGTTGTAATTGCAGTGAGATCAATCTGTGCAAGTCTCTTGCCTTCTACAACCTTATTTAAGATAGGTATGTATTGCAAGTGTTCTGACACTTTAATATTTTATAACTGAGGCTAGACAAAATGTGCCTGGCAGGAACAATAGCTAAAATCTGAGTTAACAACCCAGGACTACTCATTATGCTGGAAATATGTGCTTATGTTGTGACAGTGGCTGTCATCTTGGGTTGGTCCCATTAGCCACCTCTGGTCCATCAAGGCAATAATGGAAGCCATTCTCTTCCTCTAACAAGAGATGGCCACGAAAGTACACTGCTGCACAGCCAGCTGTTTGAGGAACCTGAAGAGGGTGAAAAGGGTGAAAACAGATGGGATATATTTTGCATTTTCTACTCAGATATGAATATGTACATGTGATATATTAGGGCATCTCTCCCACACATGTCCCTCTCTTCTTGGTTAACATTATGTTAACCATTTATAACTTTCATATATCAACTTTATCCAAAAGCTATATATGCTCTTTGTTTCTTAGATTCACGCCTTTCTTTACACCACTTTTTACTGAACTGTTTGGTTGAAACGGTGACAACATTTTATAACTTAAGCTGCATGGAAGCTACCTTGGGTGAAGGGAACATGTGTTTGAAACAAAGTTTATAGTATATGGTTTGTTAAAAATCCTACTGGGCTTCAATTGAGGGAAGATTTTACATAGTGAAAAGAGTTTAGATTGTCCTGGTGCCAGATTTTTAAAATATCGCATGTAATAAATATATGTTCATTTTTGTTGTGTTGGAAAATATAGCAAGAAAATAAATAAATAAATAAGAAAATTATCATTCTACATAGTCTCATCACATGGAGATTATATCTTAATGTTTTTCCTCTGTCTCTCTTTATCTCACACACACGTATATGTCTGTATATGGATATGTATATACATACATATGTATATATTCGGGACTATATGTAAAACACTAGTTGCTACTATTTCCATACTGTTACAAGTATTTTCTCTTGTTCTCGATTTTTTAGAAATATATTCTAATTGTATGGATGTGCTCTAACTTACTTAACTATTCTTTATTTTCTTGTTATTAAACTTTGTTTCCAATTTTATTTGGTATTTTAATATAAAAGCAAAATAATATATAATACAATAACAAATTAATAATACAACTGATTTTGTAACTTTATTCTTCCTAGTTTATTATTTCCTAGATGTCAAATGCTGGGTAAAACACCATAAACATTTATAGTGCTCCTACTGCATAGTGCCAGCTTGACCTCCCAGTAGATTTGTCCATTTAAATTTTCACTAGAAATTTATGAGGGGATTTTTGATTTAAATAAAAATGTAATTGCTGAATTGAAGTCAACGTTAAAGAACTCCAGAATTTCTGTATCTGGATTCCTCCCTGTTTTTGGCACTATAGATGTCTTCTTTAAAGTTAACTGCTTTTAATGAGTATACGTGGATCAAAATTAAAAGAATTTTCCATGGGCTACCAAAATAGTTTCCAATTTAAAAATAATAAAGTCATTAAAGATATATAAAACATCAAATATGAAAGGGCATTGGAAATCCTCTCAACTTTCTGTTTTATTCAAAATTCAGTCATTTGTTAAGCAACTATTTTATGTCAGCACTGTAATCTTAACTCTAGTTGGGAACACATGCAAAGTGCATAATTAACTGTAATACAATTCCATAACTACTAAAGAAGGTAATGGGCAAAATGCAATGGAAACATATATGGAGGTAGAGGGATGTTTAATTTTTCTCTGGAAGATAGGGCCAGAAAAACCTTTGCAGAAGAGGTGATTCCCAAAGAATTTTTTTCTTTTTCAGGAGAGACAAAAAAAGGGTTTCTGGGACAGAGTAGCATTAAACAGATGCAAGAGATGAAATTATATAGCCTTCTTCAGACAACACTGGTAGTATTGTATGTAGTGAAGTATGGCTGAAACAGAGAAGGCTGAACATGTAGTGTTAAAGTCGAGTTTTCAGTGCCACATTAAGAAGTTTTGACTTATTCTGTAGTCTAAGAGTAGCCATTGAAGAGTTTTCAGCAGGGGACTTGAGTCTTTCCGTATTTTTATTCAAACTAAAAGAGACTGGAAGCAAGATGTGTAACCATTAGCATTGTCTAGATGAGATGTTAAGAGATTGAACCATATCAAGTGTTGGAAAGACCACATGAGAGGCCAGGGTAAAATATGTATCCCACAATCAACTAATCAATGAGTATTGATTGAATGCAAGCTAGGTGTCAGTCCTTTGGTGGTGGAGATTCAGAGAAGTGCAAGATGTGTGAATGTGTGTGTATGTATACGTGTATGTGTGTGCGTGTGTGTGTGTGTATGTATATACTACATATATATACTGATGATTACAAACACTATGGTCATGAGAGTAGGGGGAAGGAAGTGTTTTTAGTAAGGATGACACAGAAGCAGCTACATGAAAGATGAGAGAAGAAGCCAGCCATGTGAGGAGCCAGAGTTCCCTCACTTGGAGAAGGGATGAAAAGAGAAAAGGCCTGCGGTGAAGAACTTTCTAAGGTAGAACAGATAACTAATTGGAAAGGCTTATAGTAGAGGGGATAATCATAAAGACTTTAGAGTCAGACACCCTTGACTACAAATCTAGGCTCTGCAGCTTAACCTACTAAGCTTCAGCTTCCCCTATAAAATGAGAATAATAATGCACACATTATGGGACTAGTGTAATGATTATGTGAAATAATGTATATAAGATTTAGCACATTGACTTCAGATTGTAAAAGCTCGATGGAAAGTATTTGCCATTATCATCATCATCGTCATTGTCGTCATCATCAAGATGAATAGAGAGAAGTTGTACCCTTAAAGTTTCGATCTTAGGTGACTAAGAAGTGAGATGGACAACCCAGAAAAGGAACATATTGAGGTATTCAGATAGTGAATCTGTTTTGAGGGACCTATTGGAAATCCAGTGGACATTTGGATCTAGAGGTCAGAAAAGAGGCTGGCATCTAAGGTACATCAAGTCACTGGCTTTGCCCAATAAGAATAAAAGTAAAGATCAAGGTGAGAAATCTTGATCATCTCTTTGAGGGTAATCATCTCTTTTAGAAATTTCTAATTGTTTGAAAAAAATATCTTTAATGGTATTTCATCTACCTACAATTTATATCCATTGGCTCTGGTCAAACTTCTTTGGAAATATGCAGAGTAAGAACAGTAACTATTCCAAATCAAAGCCTTTCATAAATTTGGAAAAGGGTGTTCTTGACTGACCAGTCTTTATTTGGGAAAAATGTTTACAAATATTTCAGTCTTTCTTCAGATATTGGGGTTTTTATATCCTCTCCTCATTCTAATGGTTTTTGGGTGCAATTCAGCTTGTTCTTGCCCAGGACAAAATCTGATATTCCAAATGTGATTTGACCACCATGTTAGTTTCCACCTATTATTTTTGTCTGTCAGGTCCTTATTACCTTGATTCTGTCATCTAGCATATTAGTGATTCCTGCCAGCTTTATCATATACCAATTTGATGAGTACGATTTTTAAATCTCTTTCAAAGTCCTAGAACTATTCCTGCTGTTGACTAGTAGGTGGACATAAAACCCTTGGCTTCATTTAAGAGGGGAAAACTGTTGTGCTGGAAAGTTAGACTTTAAAGGGTTGAGTGAGAGTGATCGTAGAGAAGCCAAAAGGAACTAAAGACAGGAGATGGGATAAAAATTATTTAATATAGAAGATGGGAGCTATAAAATCTTGGGATGCTTTGGTCGGAGTTATTTGGAGCCACTTCTATAATTTATCCCTGATGATAATGATAATGATCATGGTAATAATAATAACAATAATAATATCATAACAACAAATAGTTTACTGGGCACTTATGTCAGACACTCAGATAAGTGCTGAGAGTCACTAATTCTTAGAAAACTTATGAGGCAGCATTATTACTCTTCATGCCTTTTCTCAAATGGGGAAATTGAGCTTTACAGTAAATAAATAATGTGCCCAGAGTCACAAAAACAGAAAAATGAATGGATATGGGATTTAAATCCCGGCAATCCAATTATAAAGATACCATATTATACCACTCTGTTTTATGACTAATGGTCATCACTTTTCGTCTATGTCACTTTCAATGCCACTCACCTTTATTTTAAGGATTTTTTTTTTCCCCACAAAGAAACAAAGATAATATTACTGGATGCATAAAAGTGATTAGAAAAGAAAGCTAAGTCAAGATAGGGATTCTGTGCAGCTGGCCAGGCTCACTTCCTAGCTAAGTCATTCTTTTATCATACCAATCTCCCCATGAACATGAGTAAAAAAATTTAAAAGTAACTACTTCATGAACCTTCAGAATAAGTTTTGAATAGTAAAAATTAAATACATAAATACCAAGGAATTAATGTCTCCATTTTTGGGGAAAAGGAAGAAATTTAAATTACAAAGATTCTTACCTTACAAAATTCTTTTTAGGCCTCATGTTTATGTATTAAAGTTCAGGTTGCTGATGCAAAATCACTAGTGCCTCCATTGGCTCTCAAATGTGAATAGAGGATATAACCAACTAACAAATATTTCATTTGGTTGTATTAGTAGAACCCGAAAAACACTCAACTAGAAGATTTAGTGTTCAGATGGATCTATTGATATATTTACGTGAGTTAACCCACAAAATTTAGAAGCAAGTTTTGTAAACGTAAATTGGAGAAACCAGAAACTTCTATGCATGCAGATAATTAAATGTATATATACCTTATAGATGTTAGTACTTAAATTAGAGAGACTTTTCCAAGATATTTTCAGATGTACGCCACATTTAGTTGAACAAGGGGAGAAGCAAGTCATGATCCAGTGCTTTTCGTTTCAGAAGCTCTGGTGAACTGAAGAGACTACGACATTGAAAATGTACACCTAAAAACTTCTAGGTGGAATTTAAATAACTTCATTATTTTACCTTTCTCTTCAAGCCACCCCCAAATATTCTGACTATACTGTGGACCAATCACTTGACCGATTTTCTATATAATGAAAGTCATATGCCTTCAAAACTGTTTGTAAGGGGAATGCTTCTGAGATCCCTTCCCAGCTGTATCTTTTTATACTTGTGTAACTTAAAAATGACCAGGCAGAAGTTTTTCTCTTTTCTTTAAATTGCTTTGCCAAGTTTCAGCTTTGAGCACATTTTTATGACTGATTTATTAAATCTGGAAACTAGAAGTTTATAATGGAAATTCTCATAAAGCCTTAACTCTAGCAATGCTAGCAGGTACTCTGAAGAATGGGAGCCCTGACGGACCCTCAGCCGAGGCATTGCTGAAACACAACCTGAGGAATTTGGTCAAGTGTTCATTTATTTATTTTTAGGTGAATAATCTCCAACCATTCTAGCAGAAATTCTTGTTCTGTTGACAAAAAGGAATCATATAGTAGTGTGGCTATGAATCATACCTTCTGTTGTCATTATTAATTTTAAGGACACATTCAAAGAAGCTTCCTCCATAACATTGTACCATGGGAAAGAAAAAAAAAGTGTGCTTATCTTTTAGGCTGACTGAGGAGATTTATTGCAAATAAAATAATTCCAAATTGACTAAGGAGATTTATTGGAAATGAAATTATTAGAAATCCCTGTTCCTTTTTAAGATATTTAGAAATTATACCTAAGTGGAACATTTTTGCTTTAGTTTCAGAAATACAAACTTCTGGCATTGCTCATCATTAGAATTTTTCCCTGCAGGCTTTGGCTTTATTAGCAGCTTAAGAGTATATTTAGCACTGTCATATGTGAAATCTCTTCACTCTGTTAAACTAATATGGGATAAAATGTCTTTTTTTACAGTGTTACTCATTCATTATATAAAAATGAAAGCAACTACTTCAGTGTGGATCCAGAGCTACTAACTATTTTTATGACAAAAGCGAGGTGACAATACATATCCCGTAGGCACATGAGAGTATTATATAAGAGTCATTAGTATAATTGATATCCATAGAAAGAGTGTTTTATCCAACATGATTAAAATGTGCAATACATTATGTAGGTTCCAGCGTTCCAGCTGCTATGTTGTAATCTTTCCTTTGATAGATATCTAGTGAAAAATAAAATTATCCTCGTTAAAAAGATAATCTTCTACTACTTAAGGCTGTGAGAATGTGAGACAGTTGCATGCCATGTGCTTCAACCATTTACATGCAATTTTTGCCTGTGCGTTGTGCTTTGTTGTGGATTCTTGGATCACAAATAGGAAAAAAAAAGACAAATAGAAAAGGCCTCTTTAAGAGAAGACTTCGTTCCTAGTAGACTACAGAAAAGCCTGGGTTATAATTCCATGCCTATGTCTGAAATTCTCCTTGTTGGATCCACCTTTAAATGATTCTAGGAGTGGGCCAATCAGAAAAACAAAGCAGAGAGCTTAAAATTTTCACTTGGGTTCAAGTTGAGAGTAACTTCTTAATGGCAAATGACCCAAATAATCATTTTAAAAGGGTGTTTCTCAACGCGATATATGTACTGATTGATTCATTCAACTCAGAAGTATTTATCGATTACCTATACTAAGTGCTTAGTCAGGTGCTGGGGACCCATAGAAATACAAATCCAGGAATTCCATTTCATTACTTATTTACTTATTTACTTTCTTAAATTAAAAAAAATTTTTAATGTTTATTTATTTTTGAGAGACAGAGACAGAGTGTTAGCGGGGGGAGGGGCAGAGAGAGAGAGGGACACACAGAGTCCGAAGCAGGCTCCAGGCTTTGAGATATCAGCACACAGCCCGAGGTGGGGTTGGAACTCATGGAACAGTGAGATCATGACCTGAGCCAAAGTTGGACGCTCAACCAACTGAGCCACACAGTCACCCTCATGAATTCTATTTTAAATAGTGAATCAAGGAAGGAAAAACAGGGGGATATTAAGCAAGTCTTGTTTTCCCTGATAAGTTACCAGCGCCTTGCATTATTGAGTTATAAAGGTGGAAAGACAGATAATATTGTGTCGACATAATGTTCATCTCAAAGAAGTGAAAGCAGATTATATACACTACTACCCCAACCCCTGTAGTAGTATCTCTGAGTTACTGTCACTTTTCTCCCTTTTGCATACATGTGTGATAATAGCAATACTAAAAGCTGGGAAAAAAGGTCACATGCTAGGGATAATGCAGCATATCCACTAAAAGAGAGTCAGTGGCTAAGGAAGCAACAGATCTCATTCTCAAGTAAGTGCCCTATGTGCTGGGGCAAAGAGGTCTGTTGGAGGCTATTCTGATAATCGAAGTCCCACTTTCTTCCCTTCAACTGACCTACCATGTTGTTGAGAGGAACAAGTGAAATAAAACATGTGAAATTTCTTTGTAAACAATCCATAAAGCGCTTCTTAGATTTGCGACACTGTTTAAAATTTTGTCGCCTACCTTCTGTGAGTTGTCGGCCTTATCTATAAATAGAGGATGGCATTTTTGCTGCCCATCTAAGTTACAAATGTGTTTCAAGTGGGATGGAAATCCATCGATTTTAAGGATCCTGGATATCAAGAAGTATTGAAATGATTAATATATGAAAATTGTGTAAGTAAATGAGGTGCTTAGCAGTCCCACGGTCTTGCCTATCTTTGATACTATAGTGTAGGGAGTAAGGTATCGGTGTCTGAAAAGGTAAATTATCCTTTAAGGACAGGACAGTGAAAAATAAGAGGCAATATTAGATTAACCACATACCTAGGTACAAACTTTCTAGGATGAAATAATGATGGACCAAAATGTGTACTAGGGAGATTGATTTATCTTTACCTCTTCCTCATTTGTCTGTATGTGACAGAATGCTTTCATTAGTGAATAAAACTAAAGTCATGGTGTAGTATTGCCCCTGCTTCCCAAGATGGTTGGATCCCATTAGCTTGTGAGTTGATATTATTACCTCCACATCCCACCCCCCCCCCCCGCCACTGCCCCCCCCTCCCCCCCGACAAACTACTCTTCTCAATGCTGGAATAGTTTGCTGGTACTTTTGTCAGCCCCACACAAGCATTATTCCTCCTCAACTTTCCTTCTGGTATCTTCCATGTCATTTGCAGCCTTGGAATACAGTAACTTGTCTTCCTACCAGTGTCCTAAAAGGTGACTTTATCCTACCTATTATTTCTTCACCATGGCAGTAATTTTGTGTTATTGTCACGGTGTGCTGGTTTACATGACATCTCCTCGCACCTTGAGGGGATGAGATTTCTTGGGAGAATATTTTCAGAATTTTCTGTACATCCTCCTTCTCACAAGGATTCAGAAACACGTGCCATCTTATAAAAGTTACAGCGATGAGATTTTAATTCTAATACTACATAAATATTGTTATTATTAACTAGGGTAATAATAATAGATGAGGATCATTATAAAGACTTGGCATGGTCTTTTCCTCAGAGTTTTCAGTGTTTCCGCTGGCACAATTGATGGTATCATTTAGTATACCAAGAAGATACGTGATCGTCCGGGAGCCATTATCAGCCTCTGTTAGAGCCTTTTCAAATGCAGTGCTTATTGTGTACGTTATGAATAAGAGAGCACAAAAATTATGCATGCGGGGCCAAATTCTCATCTTGCTCTGGACCCCCATGGACCTCTCTTTGAAGTCAATAGGAGCTCAGCAGGAGGTGGAACAAGATGGGAATTTGGAAAAGGAACGTGAAGAAAAAGGGATAATTTTCCCCGACCATATCATCATTTGGTGCGTGTTAAATGCTCACACAGTGTCTCACCCCAATCCCTTTTTACTTCAGTCTCAATAAAATTGCATGACAGATTTTTTTTGTATGTGTCTCTGTGTGTATATACTGTAGGTCATTTTCAATAGGAAGAGAATTGGATAACTTCAATTACTCTCCTGTAAGCTGTTATTATTGAACTGAGCCCGAAGTGCTTTATCTTCAATAAAGAAATATTCATATAATACAACTTTCATGCAAATTCAGGTGCTACAGGTTTTCAAAGATTTTCCAGAAAGAACATTTTTTCACTGGCCCAAATAATTAACAACTCGTCTTTGTGCCCTTGCTTTCATTCAACTAATTCTTAAAATTATTTTATCTGCCGTGGGATATCTACACAAATGTGCGCTCTCCCAGGACAACACTGTTTGAAATCAACAATGCAGTTTTTGTTTCTGCATTCTAGCATCCACCCCCCTCTTAGGATCTGAATTGTTTGGTACACACAATGGTAAAAGAATGTCCAGAGGGGAACTTTGAAAGACAACCTAACAGCCTATGAGCTGGTTGCCACACCTTCCACGGTCCAGCGGATGCCCACTCTTTGTCAAACTGGTACATACCTTTTGTGTAGGGCCTGCCCTAAGAAACTTGGCTTTCAAGGTAAAGCTGTTTTAGATCCCACCATTTTCTTTCAGGGCGAAGCCAGACTCAATCAGAATTTCACACCTAGATGTGTGTTGATGAAATGGCCTGTAACTTAAGACCATAAATATTCATGGGACACCTCACATAATTCATGATGGCCTATGATATATGATAGTAAACAATATCATTTACACTGAATCTTAAAAATATTGACAAAGACAAGTTCCTAAACACTGATGAAATCTTGTATTTTGTGTTATGATTTCTTGGTTTTATACTTGGTGCAGTTTTTCAATTAACTGCTCTGTATTCAGAGCAATTATTCATTTATTATAGTCAGTTTAGATACGGTAAAGATTAGAGGAGTAAAACAAATCATTTTAGTGACACTGGCTAGTGATACATTGTTATTATTCTGATTTTTATTTATTTATTTTTTTATTTGGCTCTTGCATGGCAGGATTTATAGTACCTACTTTTGAATGCTAAGTCTTTTTCCTTCCTCGTCTCTATTTTTATGATTTTAAATAAGCAAAAACAGCCATAAGATTTTAACTGGAGTTACCTATTTGATTTATCAAATGATGGATACATGTGTAGAAATACTAATTCACAACGCACACACACAGTTTTAAAGTTAGTTTTTTGGTCGGTAACAAGATTTTCTTGGTTATGTGGAATCAGTATCTGGTCTTTTCAGAACATGAAGATTCCCAGAAGTGTTGAAGACAGAGCTGAATTTATGTCGTACATAAACTAGGCATCAATATATGAAGAGCCTCATAAGAAAGAGCATGTAATTTTGAATGCAAGTAAACCAAGGTAACTACACATATTAGACATTTGGAAGTTAATGATATGGAGCACAATGCTCGCCGTCAACCCCACAGTGCGGTTTTCCCAGGGTGTTGCAACGGCATGCCCTGTTATGTGTCATTTTGCTTCTAAAGGGGTTTACATGCTTTTAAAAGTGCCTTAGATTTTGGCAAAGTTTATTTTATGCATTATGCATAAAAGTTGTCATCAGGATTTAACAAAGCATTTTGCACAGAAAGATTAGAAATAAAAATCTCTGCACACCAACATGATTTGGATGGTTTTGCTAGATGGTGTGAACTTAAAAAAAAAAAAAATTAGCATGTATCTTACCCTTTTCCCAAGTTTCAAAAGATTAAAAAGCTCCACGGCGTAGAGAATTTTAATGTACAGCGCTGGCTCGCCAACGCTTTGTTTCCCTTTCAGCTGGTTTTCTCTTGTTTATTGGTTATAATGTTAACAATTCCAAATCGCCGGAGCTGCAACATTCAGTCAAGGAATTGTCAGGTTCAACAACATGTGCGAGATATTTTCTACCTGACAAGTGAAAGTATTAAATGAGGCAACCTATCCCATATGTTTGGATTTTAAAATGTAGGACCCTCAGTGAAGTAAAGCAGTATTTGTGGATAAAAAGGAGAGATTGATAGGGAAAGGTTATAGAAAGGAGAAAATGTTGAGATTTTAAGTTTAGAATGACCATTTCAGGGTGGCTCAGTCTGTTAAGTGGTCGGCTCTTGATTTCGGCTCAGGTCATGATCTCAGGGTTCATGGGTTCGAGCCCCACATGGGGCTCTGTGCTGATGCTGCAACAGTGCGGAGCCTGCTTGGGATTCTCACTCTCCTTCTCTCTCTGCACCTCCCCTGCTTGCACACTCTCTCTCAAAATAAATAAATAAACTTAAAAAAAAAATGACCATTTTACAGTGTTTTCTGCACTTTAATTTTTTAAA
Source organism: Panthera onca (assembly GCF_046562875.1). Lineage (NCBI taxonomy): Eukaryota > Metazoa > Chordata > Mammalia > Carnivora > Felidae > Panthera > Panthera onca. The sequence continues at coordinate 146,995,656 of NC_138346.1, forward strand.
GTAGACACACGCTAGTTCCTTCAATGTTTTAAATGAAGAATGAAGTGCCATGGGAGGGAGCTGTACTTTGAAGGATCTGCCTGTGTGACTCAGTTTTATGGAGACAGTCCCGAAGAATTCTATTTTTAAAGGCGTATGGAGAAAGAGTAACTTTTTTTTTTTTTAAACAAGCAGTGGACTAATTGGGTCGTGAAACTCAAGTCTTGAAATGTCTCTTCTGAAGTTGAACTCAGTGTCCTGACTTCCAGTGTGTGTCCCTGCACCCCCAGGGTCATGTCTAAATGTGGGTGTTACCCTGGCGTATGTGTCTTTATAATAGTCATTGGGCCAGTCATTCTGCCACGTGGTGTTACTCAGACTATTTCTGGTAGCTGCTGATACGTCAGCCATTCTCACTGACTGGTAGCCTCACATCATTAGACCGAAGTAGTAAATTGAAGTCCCTGCTTTTTATTGCTATTTTTGGAGTTTTATTATTGACGACCTTTGGGTGCAGCCCTTAGAAACCCACTTCTTTTTGGTAACCACAAAGCAGGACTCCTCGGAGTGTCCCTGCAGATAGCAATTAGATGAGTAAACTGTGAGCAATATCCACAGAAACCCAGAGATCTTGCTCTTTCCTAGTCACTGGACGGTCTTATGAGTGTCGTTTCAGGTAGCAATTAGCATTTTGTTAGTAATGTCATTGCACATTGTTATTATTATTATTATTTTACTATACTAGAGTTCAGTGGCTTCTTCAGCACTGAAAAGGCTTTAAAAATACATATATAACTTGCTCTTTTATTTTTGGCTCCTCACTTCCAGGAAAGTTAATTGGAACTGATTGGTTTTATTTGCTGACTTACCAAGTACCACAAAGCTGGAAAGGAATGAAGAAACATTAGCTTTCCACTGTCTGCATTAGTTTTTAAACTCTATTCCTCCTAGCTTGTCTTTTATCCACAAACCATTTTTTTTTTAAAGAACACCAGTCTCTGGATAAGAGGAGAAAATTGAATTGAAGGATCATAATAATAATGCTTTACACTTGCATAGATCTTTAAAAATTTTTTTCAAGTATATTCATTTCTACCATAATTGGATTCCCATAACAGCCTTTTAAAATAGGAAGGAAGGAAAAGAACATTTATTGAATATCTTCTATACAAAGTACATTCACCACATTATCTCATTTAATTCTTGTTGCGGTGCTGATGAGGTGAGAATTCTTTCTCCCAGTTTCAGGAGGAAATATGGGCTAACAGTATGATTTGTCCAACCTTTTACAGTAAGCAAGAGGGGGGATCCTGGGTTTGAATCTGTATGGTTCCAAAACTTAGTCCCGTCCACTTGGGTGGGTGTGGGCAGTTCAGATTATTATCTCATTTTTTTCAGTCATTAAAATTTGAGATACAGATAAGTGATTTGCTTGTAGTTATTCAGCTAAGCTAATGCCACCAGCCAAACCTGAATGTACATGTGTATGTATATTTGTTTTTGTTTCCTAGGCTTGCATACTTTCTGTATGCACCTCTGATGTTCTGTCAGAAGTCAATGACGCTTTCCTGTCCAGACTGATTCCTCAGCTTCTCAGCCTGTGACGCACCCCCACTGCTTGAGGGCCCCTTAGCAGATGACTACAGAGACAGTAAGAGAGAGAGAGAGAGAGAGAGAGAGAGAGAGAGAGAATCAGTAGGGGAGAAGGTGAGAACAGCCTGGATGATGCTTGTCTTTGCATCTGTGGGTGTACGGATTGCATTATTGCAGGGTGGGTTTTATGTTCAGTACCAATTTGAATCAATGTTGAACTGCAGCATACCATAGCTAATATTTTTTGTGAGTGCTGCCTCTAAAAATCAGATCAATACAATTAAACTTTAAACCAGTGGTTTTAATGTGAATATGTTAATACTTGGCACCAGAGTTGATATTTTAAATCTGATATATTGGAAAGAATAAATATCTTAGGGGAGCACTAATGGGAAAAGAGTTGAAATCATGTAAACCTGATTCGGGTAATAGTCAGCCAGTCAATTAATCCATACTATGGAGCCTGGTACCGGGCTATATTTTGTCTATCTCATGTGCCTCAGAAACGTCACCGGCCATCACATTACAATAACACTTTCTAGTCTTCAAAGCAATATCACGCACATTATTTCATGTTTGAAGTGTAAGGATAGCATCCTTCATATCTTTTTCCTTTTTCCTTTTAGCTTTCCAGAATGGTGGGTGGGACTAATGAGCTCTAGTACCAACTTTCAAGGATTCCTCACTCTCTGGGGCTGGCATCGACTGCAAATAACCTTCAAAGAAGCCAATTTACTAGAAAGCTATCTTTTCCCCATTCCACGTACTTCAGAAATGTCCATCCTAACTGTCTGCAGAGAGCTCTTATGGGAGGCAGGATTTAAAAGAGTTTCTGAATGGAGAAGGTGAGATGCTGTTCTAGAGAAATGGTTCCCCATTTTTTTCTGTATTTTTCGTATGCCCCATTGCACCATCTTTCTATCTCCCTACCACAGGTTGCTCAGGCCCTTCCTCAGCCAAGTCCCTTGTCTTTCCTTCCATACTATACTCCTACTGCTTTAGTCAGGGCTTTGCCACTTCTTGCCTGGTCCAGTGCAATAGCTTCCCGAGTCGTCCTTCTCACCCAGTCATTTATGTAAATGCCAGACACCCTCCTCAAGCTTAGATAGACCTTGCTTCTCACCAAGGAATACACAGTGAGTTCTGATGCCTAAAGAATGAAGTAGAGACTTCTTGATCTGGCTTTCAAGGTCTCCATGAGTGACATCTTTGGAGAGTAATAGGAAAGCATTACTAAAGATGCAGCTTTAGGAGGCTGAAGAGCTCTGTAACTCACATGTGTGACATTGAACCTTGCATGTGTGACATGTGATACTTAACCTCTCTAAGCCTTGGACTCCTCACTGGGAGGAATAAAGTAAGGCAGTGTACTGAAGGCACTGAACACAGTGCTTGGCTTCCTCAGTTAATGTTATTCACTTCAACTTGCTACTCACCATTCAACATATTTTGGGTATTAAAAATGTGCTAGAGGGGCACCTGGGTGACTCAGTCTGTTGAGTGTCTGACTTCAGCTCACATCATGATCTCATGGTTTGTGAACTTGAGCCTCACATCAGGCTGGCTGCTGTCAGTACAGAGCCCACTTCGGATCCTCTGTCCCCCTCTCTCTGCCCCTCCCTCACTCATGTGTGCGCGCGGGCAGGCTCTCTCTCTCTCTCTTTCTCTCTCAAAAATGAATAAACATTTAAAATAAATAAATTAACAAATGAATAAATATGTGCTAGGTATTGTGCTAAATCCTTTAGATGCTCAATCTCAATACTAGAATTAGCAAGACGGATGATTGTATTATGGCCATGATATAGAGAAACTTGGGTTTGTAGACGTTAAGCAAATTTTCTAAGGTGACACAACTAGTTAGTGCCAGAATCAGAATTAGAACCCGATCTTGCTGACTCCAGACCCTATTCCCTAAACTAGAGCACTTTCCATCCATGCTTCCCTGCCTTTTTCCAGGCAAAATCTAGGATGTTCTTGCCTCATTTTAGGTCTATGAACATTCTTCATATGTTTCCACGCTCAGGTCAAATGAGACTTCAAAAAAAGCAGAGACAACAACAGAGATAAAGAAAAGAAGGAAATAATGGGAGGAAATTTGGCTGTTAGAGAGTAGCCAGGATGTGTCAAAGTATAGATTTCTTATATTTATCTCAATAGCATTTTGAATTAAAGTTGTCTCATGGGTATCTGTGTTCTTAGAAGACGGTAAACTCTGAGGACAGTAGTTTATAATATATTGCTGCATATATTCTGATGATCAATATACAGAGAATCAGCTCCTTGAGAACTTATGCTGGAATCCTCTCTCCCATTGACAATGCAACTCAATAGTCTCAAATGCCAAGATGTAGGAGGATGTTGAGAAGGGGGTTGTTCCTTTCAGTGAAATTAAGATTTATGTTATAGGGCATAACATAAATGCCCTATATGTTTATAGGTGGCAGTGGGAGAGGGCCATTCAGGAAGATGCTAGCTGAGTGACTGACTAGGGGGGAGTAGAGGAATGGAGGTTGGTGGAGGCATGTCAGACAAAACAAGCTTCAATGGGTGTCAGAGGGGCCTAGAAAAGTTGGAAGGTAAACACTAGAGGTCAGGTAGACAGTAAATTTAAGTGCAACTGCAAACATTTTGGGGTTCATGAAATTTTAGATGTTGAAATGGTGTTCTCCTGTGAAAAATTTGGAACTGCTGGTAGCAAAAAGAACCTCAGTCTCAGCTAGGGTACTATTTGTTTGTCATTAAATACACTCTAAGTCTCACTTCCCATATCTATACAATGTGAATATTAAAAGACCATCCTGGATGACCTCACGGAATTATTGTGAAACTAAAGTAGAAAGGAATATGTAAGGGAATTGAATTTGAAAAGTAGTTTTACAGTTTTCTAAAGTGTTTTCACAGGTTCAAGGAATTGCTATTCCTATTAATAAAGAATAGGGCAACACCTGGCCTATCAGTAGTTTTTAGTTGCGTCGTTGAGATATGGCACCCACACACTTAAGAAGGCAAGACCATGGGCTATAATAGAAATTCAGAGGACAGAGTGTTTACTGCAAAGCAAGATTGCCAATTGTCAAAGAAATTTCAAAATAGAAGATGACACTGGAGTTAGCTTTGAAGACTGCATTGCAACTAGATAGTTAGAAAGGATGAGTGATGGGTCCCAAACAGTGAGGGGCATTGGAAGGACAGGTGTACTTTACATTTTAAAGTAAAGGGTCAGTATCAGAGCAGTGGGAATGGAAAGAGGTTGGGGAGGCTTTGGGACTCAGGCACCCATGTCTGTGATAAAACACTGATATTCTAGACGCTCATTTCCTCTTTCGTGAGCACAGCCTGGAACCCTCAGCATGGATCCCCAAAGATTTAATTTATTCTCTTCTCCTTTGCTACATTCTCTTGGAAATGTTGTCAGGAGAGAAATTAGTACTATATATTTTCTAAAGCTAGAAGTTTAAGTTCTATCAACTTAGTGTTTGGTGCAAAGAAAAAGATGGCATAAATATTCGATGTGGGGCCAAAAAGAGGTCTTACAGATTAAGTATTATGCAAGGTTTAAAGTCCTCTGCAAACTAATTTTTGAAGGCTTTATTTTTTATTTATTATTTTTTAATTTTTTAGAATGTTTTTTATTTATTTTTGAGAGAGAGACAGAGCATGAGTGGAGGAGGAGCAGAGAGAGAGGGAGACACAGAATCCTAAGCAGGCTCCAGGCTCTGAGCTGTCAGCACAGAGCCTGACGCAGAGCTCGAACCACAAACCATGAGATCATGACTTGAGCTGAAGTTGGACGCTTAACCGACTGAGCCACTCAGGCACCCAATTTTTGAAGGCTTTATTAAGTTGGGTTAAGAGTCCTCATTGTTCTTATTGTGTTGTGAATCTTGAGCTATAATTTGGAAAAGCACTGGGCAGGGCAGTTACACAAATAATGATCATTGGCTCAAGCTTCTTAATGGTAAATAGATGACTTGATTCCCTGAAGAAGGGAACAGGCAGCATTTTCTCATTGCTGTTAATTATAATTTAAGACAGACTCAATTTTGTATTAGTCACAGATGTTTCGTTTCTCAGTTCATATATAATGTGGCACATGGAATATCTCCAAAGAGATTTTAGAAGTGTTTGCAGTCTTGTCCATCTCTTTACCACTTGGTGTGGTCTCTTCCAAAAATCATGACATTTGGAAAGAAACTCAGATAAGTTTGAAGGCATTTTCAAGACATTTTGCTTTCAATGATCTCTAAAAATATTCCTATTGAAAGTGAAAATTGAGAACATGCTCTGAAAAAATCAAAATGTATATTGTGTCTTTGGAAAGCGTGGTTTTGGGAGTGGCTGGGCTGTGTTTCAGTTGTGCCATGGGTGAGGGTGGAGATACAAATGCGTGATTTCTGAATAGATATTAGTCACAGAAACCTTTCAGAAGATCCAGTGTTCCTACTGCTATTAAGCAAAAAATGAATTTCAAATGATTAGTCCAAGCAGCTAGTTCCCGAATTACTCCACTGTGGATTAATCTAACCAGGGAGAACTTATCAGTAGGACAAATCACTTGTGAAATTGTGATAGGTTTGGGAATGTTCCAAGATGTGGCAGGTTTGGAATGCAAACCCTTGATGAGACTGGGTGTGTCTGAGATTTAAAAGTTGCCTAAATGTTAAATCAGCCACAAAGACAATTTGAAACACAGTAACACCTGTATTTTCTGCTGCAGTAGTATGATGTTTCTTGGGAAATAAAATAGAATTACCATAAGGATATTACAGTGAACTTTTCTTAGGTTATATTGACAAAACTTGGGGTTACCAAATCTTTCCTTAAAAGAAAATACCACATTAAAAGAGTATCAAAAGCATAATCAAATAGTTTAATTTTAAGATGAGCATTTATGAACACTTTTTTGGGGTAAGAACATGTAATTGTGGTACCTTATGAATACGTGATAAATTCATTATAGGCATGCATGCAAAGTTCCTTAAATATCATTCTTCCTCATTTTCAATTATCATTACATATATTGTATTATTATATACTATTGTTATATCCATTAACAGAAATAAAGGCACAGTGAATTTGTATATTTATAATTTTCGTATTTTGTAATTCACATCTCTCTCTAAAATCCATCTGTGACATCCAGAGTCAATGAAGTTCAGGCAGTCAACCTTTAGAATAAAGTTCTTGCACAGTTTCTCCATGATCCATGGAGTCTTTCTTTTCAAAGTTTGGAGTGGGATGATGGGAATAAATTCATTTAAGTAAATTTTTAGTAGTGAATTTTCTTGTGTAAAGTTCTGAATCACAGTTGGAACTCCTGATAGTTGCTTCAAAACTTTGGAAATTCCTCAGATAGGGTCTGAAACTGGCCCCCATACACAGAAGGCAAGGAGAGATGGAAGGAAGAGGCAAACCACTCCAGCTGGGTAGGTGGCAGTTTTAATAAACAAGGGAATTTACACAGGAAGCTTGTCTTGGGTGGGCCCAAGATGAGTAATCTCCATACACACTGCTGGAATCATAAAGGTTTATATAGAGGTCTTAATGGAGTTTAGTCACGTGTACTGTCCAGATGGTCTTGATAGCACATTACTCTCTCAAGGCTGTGTCCTTGACAAGGTTCCTACTGTGGGAACAGTGGGCAGGATGCACATTCGCAGGACAGGAAGGCCGCCGATTGTCCACATCCATCTCATGGGTCAACATATGGTCACGTCCTCTTGATAATCTCCTCCAACATTAATACTTTTGGAGAAAGAGCTGGAGACAGGGAGAGAGGCAGGGAAAGGAGGGAGGAACAGGATAGAATATACGTTTTCTTGAAAATTAAAAAGATTACAGAAATGATTAAGTGGGGGCTTATTACACTTAAGCATTTTTCAGGTCTGCACCTCTAGTCCAGAAACAGTATTTCCTTTCCCTTGAGAATGCCATGTTGGTATTGTTTATTGCATCGTTTTCTCAGCAGTGAACGTCCAGTGTCCATAGAAAAAGCAACAGGCTGGGAGTCAGAAGGTCCAAATTCCTGTCTAAGTGTTGCTTTTGTTTTGCTTTAGGGGTAAAACACTTTATATTTCTGGTCTTCTTTCTTCAAACTATAGCATAAAGACAATAACACTGACTTCTTCATAGGGATAAGTAAGCCAGTATCTGTGAATTGTTCAGAAGAGACTTAACTGTAGGTAATTGGAATAGTGAGGAGGGGGGATTTTGAAGATCTTGAGTGGAGGTGTTTGTATCAAGTGGACAAGCATGACAGAGCAATCACATCATTCGTCTTATTTTAAAAGAAATGTCCCTCCAACTCATTGCGGCTCTTGACTGAGAGGACATCTGAGACATCTACTTTTCCAAGACAGCAACTCAAGTTTGAAGGCAGGTACAGTTCAAAGTCCAAGAAATGTTGCTTACCATCAATTTTAAGTCTTTGATGTGGTTTGGCAGGATGCCAGACTTGTGTGGTGTCCTGCACTCCGTGGATAACCACTGAAGGTTTGGTGATTTGGTATTAGAATGTTCCATTTCATTAAAAAAAAAAAAAAAGAATATTCTATTTCAAAGCTTCTGAAGGGCAAAGATTCTGAACACCAAGTAGAATTCTGTTGCTTAAGGAGCCCCAGTGCAGTGGACAGCATAACAAACTGTTTCTAAAATGAGGTAATATACACATCCTTCAGTCTCAGAGAGGCTATCAGAGACTCTGGGGTCCTGTCGCATTTCTAGCTAGATCTAGAGTGTGAGTGCTGAGTAGAAGTACAATTAGGTTTGCAGGCATAGCTGCCCTCGCTTCAGTTTTGAACAACCTCACATTAAGTTTCTTCCCATTCCTTCAAACTGTCTTCCTAGCTTTGCACATATATCTATTTGTTTCAGAGAAAAAAAAAGACGGGAGTTGAATGACTTTCAGAAGCGATGTTTGCTTGCTCAATATGGTAAAATGACATTTAAAGAACATTCTAAATTAATATTTTGTCCTCAGAAATTTTGTAACATGTTACTGTGTAGCTGTAAAGAGAATTTTGGATTGACAGTTTCAAGACTAATTTTGGGCATGGTGAACTCTATTGTTTGGCATTGTATGAACCTCAAATATCTATTTGATAATACTTCTGTGTATCAGTTATCTATGGCAACAAAAATGCTATGTAACAAGCAACCTCAAAACCTAAGTGGCATACTACAAGAGATACTTATTTTTACTCATGGGTCTGCAGGTTAACTCATGGCTCTGCTGATCTGACCTGGGATCAATGAAGACAGCCCCTTTGCCAGCAGCAGAATATCAAGGCAGCTACATTCTCTGACGTGTCTGAGGCTTTGACTGGGAAATTTGGGTTGGTTTGGCTCTGGACCCATGTCTCATCTACCAGTGGGATAGCCTGGGAATGTTCACGTGGTGAGGGCAGAAGAGCAAGAGAGGAAACAAAAATGTGCAAGTACTTTTTCAAGTCTCTGCTAGCGTCAAGTGTGTTCCTGTCCAATTGGCCAAAGCAAGTCACATGACTGGAGTCAGAGTAAGGGTAGGAGGAGCTTATAAAATGTCAGAGCAAGAAGGGTTCACACAGGAAAATCATTAATTTGGGCCATTAACGAAATTAATCTGCCACTTCCATCTACGGTGTAATGATGGTTTTATAAAGGTAACCTTGAGATTCATCATGACCTTGAAGTATACTTTCAATGAAAAAAAGCATATTGTTTATTTTGGTGTGAAAAACATTTAGTCATGTTCTCATTCTTTATAAATTTGTAATCCATTGTTTGATATTATGCATTCGTATGATGATAAATATTTGGTTAACCACATACCAAATCACATGTTAAGAATTTATATTGTTCTTGGTGTTGGTAGGCTTGGGGCTTGAGTAATCACACAAAACTATACAATTTTCCCTAATTTAATCTTCACAGATTGAGAAAAAATTACTTTTAAATGAAAGAAGAATCACATTTGTGAATACATGTAATTGATGAATAGTTCTTAATTAGACAGTTACTCCAGATACTAAGACTAGTATAATGGAATGAAGCATTAAAAAGAGACCAAGGAGAGTATAGTGAGTGGGCAATTGAACTGAGACTTGAAAAGTTAAGGTCAAGCCAGATGGGCATTGGCATGACTTATGAAGTTTTGTGGCACACCCTCCTTCTCTGCTCTACCTTTGAGTCTTTTTTTTTTTTTTTTTTTAATTTTTTTTTTCAACGTTTTTTATTTATTTTTGGGACAGAGAGAGACAGAGCATGAACGGGGGAGGGGCAGAGAGAGAGGGAGACACAGAATCGGAAACAGGCTCCAGGCTCCGAGCCATCAGCCCAGAGCCTGACGCGGGGCTCGAACTCACAGACCGCGAGATCGTGACCTGGCTGAAGTCGGACGCTTAACCGACTGCGCCACCCGGGCGCCCCTACCTTTGAGTCTTATAAACACAGTCCAGTTGGCTTTGCAGACTGTGAAAGTAATGAGTTATTGATGGGAGTGAGTGCCAGGTGAATAACTCTTTCCTTGAAGATCTCTTCAGGCTGTGGTAACTGGAAGCAGCACAGAAGGAGAAATTGATGGCCCATATTCAGCTTTTGAATAGTAAAGCTTGAAGAGCTTTTAGGTACTGAACAGCTTGAGGAAAGGCAGGATAATGGGACATAATTGTACTGATTATGCAGTTGAGGTATGTTAAAGAAAAGTCTGCTAATTCTGTTAAATGGTGGCATTTTGTAGCTCCTGTTAATATTTTTAGTAGAGGAACAAGCAATGAGTTTATTGAGTTTTATTCAAAAAGATTAGCTCTTAAATCAACTCTAGCACCTTGGCATTTAATGGTTCAAGGCACTTCTCAACATAACCTCACTAACCCTTCCAACATCCGTGAAGTGAATGTGGGTGTCAAACGTTTATGACTAAGAAGTCTTAGCAAGTAATAACAAGTGACTTGCCCAAGGTTATACCTAAGGTAAAGCACTAATTTCTCCTCTGTGCTAAGCCTATCCCAGATTTGGGGGGGAGGCGATCAGGGGGCCCACATTATCTCAGGAGGCTATTTAGCTTGCTGAGATAGATCATTCAGAAGCAATAAACAACAACAACAACAAACCAAAAGGAAAATCTAAGCTCCGAATCATTTTATACAAGAAACTTTTCCAGATTAACTTACGTTGTCTGGTAAATAAAAGGTATAGGAATTAAAAGATTATTTTTGTTAAAATGTGTTAGTGATTTGATGACTCTCTTTTAAGTGGAAACTGTTAGAAGACTGTTTCCTTACATTTTATTGATGTTGTATAGTGTCTATAATCTAGGAACTCTGTAAGTATAAATTAACAATGGGAAAGAAATTTCTTTCTTTGATATGCTGAGTTATTTTATCATTTATTAGGTCACTGAACCTATTTCTTCAAGTACTCCTCTGTGATGTTCAGTGTTGTTCATCAAGTATATCTAGTTCCCCTTCTGGGCATATTGTAGCCTGTCATCTCCAACCCTCTTGGAGTTAAGTATGGCTATGTGGCTTGCTTTGGCTTGTGTGGTGCATGTCACTTCTGGTGGACACTTTAAGAGACAGTGTGTGATTCAGCACATTCTCTCTTGAAACCTGGAGTGGTGACCAGCAGTTTTCAAATAGTGGTTGGAACCCTGAGTGATAGCAATGAAGAGTTATCCTTGACAATCTGCAACACATACATAGCATGAACAAGTAAAAGCCCCCAGCCCTGCCCCCCCTTATAATCCATTGAGATTTGGAGTTGTTTTTGAGTTCAACATAAGCTAGTCTAACCTGACTGACATAAGAATTTGTACCTAGAATCTGGGGTGCTGCTCTAACAAATGACCTAAAATATGGCTAGCATGGGTTGGCTGCATCGGGTGTGTTTGGCAAGGAATTACAAGAAAGACAAATTTATTCTATTGAAAGATTTTGTATATCTACAAGCATGGAGTCCAAAAACTCAGAGACGTGCATAATTGCTTCCAATTAAAACAGGAAAGCATAAAAATGAGAAATTCTTATAATTGTTCCAAGGGACACCTATTGTTAAAACCTATGGATAGATCAAGTTTTAGCCAGCAAATACTTTTCAATTGGACAAAAAGGGCTAAGAGAAAAGATATTGAAGTTGTGGATCTCCTGGAGAAGCCTGATATTCCCAAAGTATCAGCAATTAAGACAAGGAAAGAGGGGGGTGGCAATAAAGGAAAGGAATATAGCAAATCTGAGAATTCTGTCTAGAAAAGAGCTATAATTATTGGTATATGAAAATTACGAAAATATAATTGATAAGAGGCCTACTAAGTTTTAAAGAATCTTATACTACCCAAGAAATGACAAGCCTACAAAAAAAACCCTCAAGATTTAAAATGACTCTTTAAGTTATAATTGTCTGAGGTCAAGAAGAGGTTGAAAAAGCTATTCAGTTTCAAAGGAGGGTATATTCCTTGAAGCCCATTTCATATGTGGCCATAGATTATAATGGGAAGGAATAAACTTCCAGAAGACAAGCCCAAGGACCACAGTGAATAAGGAAATAATCAGGGCCTCATCGAGGAGTAGTTTTCTTTTTTTTCTTAAAAATTTTTTTTTAATGTCTATTTATTTTTGAGAGAGAGAGACAGAAACAGAGCACAAGCAAGGGAGGGGCAAAGAGAGAGGGAGACACAGAATCTGAAGCAGGCTCCAGGCTCTGAGCTGTCAGCACACAGCTTGACATGGGACTTGAACCCATGAACTGAGAGATCATGACTGGAGCTGACCACATGCTTAACCGACTGAGCCACACAGGTGCCCCAAGGAGTATTTTTTACCTCCAGACAGGGCCCATCAAAACACCTGCTCAGGACTTTGGGCTTGTCCATGGGCAATAGACCATGGACAAGAGATCTGTGTATCCTGGATTTAGTGATGATGAATGATAAAGAGACCACTGTGCATTCTTCCAAGATCCTAGGCTTTGGGTTTGATGCTGTAATCACATGAAATTTTCGAGTTCTGTCTCCTGGGCAGATATAATTATGTTTTGTATACAAGAATGAGAATGATAATCAGAAGGACAGATTGCAGTAGTTACCAGTTTTGTTTACCAAATTTTTCTGGTTCTCTTCTTAGACACATGGTAGGTTGGAATTTTCTCAATTCCTTTATCCAAAGACATGAAAACAGAAATTCCTTTGGGTGAGAGCTTAAAGAGTCGGACCTATGCTCTTTCTTTCCTTTTGGTTCGGGTGCCAGCATCTTTCAACAGTCCCTCCCTCAGCTCAAACCTGTGTGGGTTATGAACCTAAAGTCTGAAACACTGATCTGCAATGGATATTGTGTGTCTGAAAAGCAAACCATTGTTGTTTTAGACCACCGTTACTTTGGGAGTTGTTTGTTACTGCAATGTATCCCACTCTAACTTGACAGATCTGTTCCCCAGTTGGAAAACGGGGATGCTAAATGCATATTGATAAAGTGCATAAATTTAAAATATTCTATTATGCTATTGAGCACTGGTATATATTTTTTCCACAAAACAAAACAACAGTCAAAAATACTTAAGTTTCTCAAAAGCAATTTTACCCTCTATAGGAAAAGTGTCTTATTATCTGTGATATTAAAAAGTGTCATCTTGGTGGGACACTAGTAATACTAAATAACCTACATATCTCAGAATTTGATAAGGGGATAAACACAGGTAGAGTTGAGACACATTTGTATTTGTAAATACACAAACAAATTTAGGGGGTTAATCAAATTTTATTATTTCTAATCCTGAATCTGATCTCCTACTGGGGCCTGGAAGAATTCTGTTCTAAGCAAGTCACTAGAAACATAATGTGTGTATGGTGGGAGAGGTGGGTGTGTGTGGGTGTGTGTTGAGTTCTACTGAATCACTGGGCATGGGCTATTCTTGGAGGCAGCTAGACACTAGATTTGAAAGAATCATATTCTTATCTGATATATAAATGCTATGTTTCTCAATAATTATGGATAGGTTGAGTGTAGATTCTCTGACATGAGCATGAGCCTTTCTTGCAAAGGTTATTAATACTGTGCAGTGCTCAATGCTTGTACTTAACAATATAGCCGTATTATATTCTGTACTTATACTTACAAAGCAATTTTGCAATGCCTCTTATTTACTTTATGGTATCCTGCAATGCCTAGGGAACAGTAACTTAGACAGAATCAGCCAACTACAATAACAAGCCAGGCATATGTTATTATTGCTTTAATGGTAGACTTTTGATATTCAATTACTCAACAGTTGCCTGGAGCTTGGGTTTGTGACTTTTTTGAGCCATTGATTTCTACTTCCCCTACATTCTTCCACATGATATAAGCAGTAATCATTTGGTAAATGCTAAATCCCAGTATACTAAAAGTGGCTTTGGGACATGGGACTTCATTGACCAATACCAAATTCATTTGCAGAAAAAGTATAGGGTGGTACATGAATTCTCAAATTTGGCTATGTGTTGGTATTACCGGCAGGATTTTAAAAGTAGCCAATATCTGAGTCACACTCCCAGAAATTCTGATTTAATTGGTATGGAGATTTTTTTGAAAATTCCCAGGCAATTCTAACATGTAACAAAAATTTGAGAATAACAAGTGTACTGGTTAAAAGCACATGCTCTGGAGTCATACAGATCTGGATTTATATCTCTGATTCCTTGTTACTAGCTGTGTAAGCCTAAGCGAGTATTTAAATTCTCCAAGCCCTAATTTCCTTATCTTTAAAGTTAGCATAAAATGTTACTGTAAGTTTTAAATGGGTTAATATATGTAAAGAGTTCTGTGAGTACCTGACACATAGAAAGCTCTCAATAAATGTTTTAACGCTAGATTAATTATTAATTCAAGGTTGGGGGTCTTGAAAGCAGGATAAGGATTGACTTGCAGAACAAAGATTAGACGCTTCAGAGAGAAGAAGGAACATATGTAAAGGTGTGGAGTTGAGCAGGTATGACGTATTCTGGGGATGATGTGAAATTCATTGAGGTGGAAACATGATATGGGTAAGACAGACTAGAGAAAGACGAGGCTGAAGATATTGCTAGCAGCCAGATTTTAAGAGTTCTGTATTCTAAGTATTAGAGCTGGGTTTTTACCTTTAAATTAATGGTAGTTCTTATTTGGACACAATGATGTTTTGCAATTAATTGTGAGTTATGTTACAGGTAAAGTGAAAACGAGATTCATTTTTATTCATTCCATAACATTATTCTTCCTCCCTGGCATTCTGATATCTTTCCTTAAATATGAAATAGTAAAGTAAATGCAGCAGGTGTGCCAGAAATTACTCATAACCTACCACACAGCTTAGTTTAGGTCCAGGCCACCCTTACTCATGTCGTATTATTATTTGTGAGGATTGAGAAATATTTTTATGTTGTGAGATGTCATTTCAGAGCTATATGTATTATCTTTATCCGTGGATGAATTTCTGCCTCAGACCATGATGGAGCAACTGGTACTAGACTGGCCTTCCTGCCGTAAACAATGAGTAAACAACTAGAAAAGTGGGCATCTGTGTGAAACAACTCTTTGGACATTAGACTACAAGCAGCACACAAGGTCGATGAAAACAAAACAAAAAAGGCAAGCCCTATGATGACCCTGCTTTCTCCCTCGAAATGTTTACTAGACCACAGCAAAGGGAGGAGATACCAAGCAGAACACAATGGTCTTGCTGAGCTGAGACAGAAATTAGAGTGTGGGTAAACTGAAGCAATCAGAGTTTGTAGGACAGAGTACTAAAGACGAGGGAGCCATGCAGAGAAAGAGTTTCATACACCAGCATGGAGTACCCTTGTGTTTTTTAGCTGAATAGCAAGTTGCATGTGGACAGGGCAAGACTTCCACAAGGCTTGGCAAAGGACAATTACTGGGAAAGAAAGCACCAAGGACATATAAGCTGAAAAAACTCTCAGGGCTCAACAGGGTGGGGAGACATTTGATATCCAATCAGTCAGTGTAGAGAGACTTCATGGCATACTCATGGTTGATAAAGATCCCATCCCGGGGGGGAAAAAAAAGATCCCGGAAATCCCAAGCGTTAAGAGTACGAACAAATTAACCATTGAGTAAAGATTACTCTATACCTGTCCTAAAAACAGCAATGACAACAACAACAACAACAACAACAACAACAAAACAAGCCTCCAAATAACCAAGCTGATCTACAAGTAAATTAGCTGCTTACCAGGAGTAAGACTAACATTTAAAAAATAAAATTTTTTAAATGTTTTACTTATTTTTGACAGAGAGACAGAGCATGAGCAGGGGAGGGGTAGAGAGAGAGGGAGACCCAGAATCCGAAGCAGGCTCCCGGCTCTGAGCTGTCAGCACAGAGCCCGACGTGGGGCTCAAACTCACAGATCGTGAGATCATGACCTGAGTGGATGTTGGATGCTCAACCGACTGAGCCACCCAGGTACCCCAGTAAGACTAACATTTTTTAATAGAAAACAACAAAACTCAGACACTGAACACCGTAATGTTCACAATGTTCAAATTCCATCCAAAATTATATGACATGAAAAAGCAGTACCAGTAGAACCATAAACCATACCAGTAGAAATAGATACAGAAGTGAAAGAGATGATGGAATTAAAAGATAAGGAAATTAAAATACTGATTATAATTACATCAACAATTTAAAGGAAACAGGAACATGAATAAGTAGAGAAATAGAAAGCATAACAAAGAAAAAAGAATCTTCTAGAGAAAGAAAAAAATACAATATCTAAAATGGATAATTCACTTAATGGATTTAAGAGCAAATCAATCACTTAAGAAGAAAACGTCAGTGAATTTGGAGATTACAAAAATTTAATAGAGTCTTTCAGACCTGTGGGCAATGTCAAGTAATTTTGCATATGTTTAATTGGAGTCCCAGAAAAGGTAGAGAGTGGAGCAGAAATACTATTTTTAAAAATGGTTGAAATTTTCCGGATTTGGCAAAAAATATGAACACACAGGTCCAAGAAACCTAACAAATTCCAAGCAAAATAAAAGAAATTTCCACCATGGCACATCATAATAAACTTGCTGAAAATCAATGATAAAGAAAAATCTGTGAATAGTCAGATGAATAAAAGAAAACATGCCAGGGGAGCCTGGGTGGCTCAGTCGGTTGAGTGTCCGACCTCGGCTCAGGTCACGATCTCGCCGTCTGTGAGTTCGAGCCCCACGTCCGGCTCTGTGCTGACTGCTCAGAGCCTGGAGCCTGTTTCACATTCTGTGTCTTCCTCTCTCTCTGACCCTCCGCCGTTCATGCTCTGTCTCTCTCTGTCTCAAAAATAAATAAATGTTAAAAAAAAAAAAAAATTAAAAAAAAAAAAAAAAAGAAAACATGCCCTACACAGGCAAAAATATGAATGACTGGAAACAATGCAAACTAGAAGAAAAGGAATGACATCTTTATATTTTTATTTTTATTTTTAAAGGAATGACATCTTTAAAATTCTGGAAAAACAATGCCATCAAAAAACAGAACAAAATGAAACAAAGCAAAACAAAGTCAATGGACATAATAGTGTTCTATATCAAGCAAAAATATCTTGCAAAAATGTCTTTCAAAAATAAGGACTAAATAAAGACATTTTGAGACAGTAAAAAAGAAATAACTTATTGCTAGAATATATATTTATAAGACATTTTAAAGAAAAATTTTCAGGCTGAAGGAAAAATATAAGTTGGAAATTCAAATTTACATAAAGGAGTGAAGATTATTAGAAATTGTAAATATATAGGTAAATATAAAGATTTTTTACTTAAAAATCTTTTTAAAAAATTAATTTAATTTATTTTTATTTTGGAAAGACAGATAGACACAGAGAGAGAGAGCAGGGGAGATGGGCAGAGGGAGAAAGAGAGAGAATCTCAAGCAGGTTCCATGCTCAGTGTCAAGCCCAATGTGAGGCTCAATGCAGGGATCCATTCCATGACCCTACAATCATGACCTGAGCTGAAATCAAGAATGAGATGCTCAATTGACTGAGCCACTCAGGCACCCATAAAATTTATCTTTAATAAACAATGTATTGGGTTGTCTAAAAAATACAGAAATAACATGTATTTACAGGAAAGATGGAACATAGGAAGTAGAAAAATACAGCTGTCTAGTTCTTAAATTATTTGTTCTATAGATTATTTGAAGGTACATTGTGATAAGTTGATGATATTGTAAACTTTAGAGCAACAACTAAAAAATATATAAAACAAAGATACATATGTAATAAATTAAAAGAGGAGATAAAATGGAATAATCAGAAGAAAAATCACTTTTCCAGGAGAAGGAATTAAAAGAAAAAAGGAAAAAGAACAGACACCAATAGCAAAATGGTAAATTTAAATCCAACCATATCAAAATTACAGTACACACAAATAGCCTAAACAGATCTATTGAAAGGCAAAGATTATTAGATTGAATAAAAAAATCAGGGGATGGCTAAATGCCATTTATAAGAAATGTACAAGTAAGGTGGGGGGTGGTGCCTGGGTGGCTCAGTCAGTTAAGCATCTGACTTTTGATTTGTGTTCAGGTCTTGATCTCACAGTTTGTGAGATCAATCTAGGCATTGGGCTCCATGCTGACAATACAGAGCCTGCTTGGGATTCTCCTTCTCTTTACCTCTACCTCTCCCCCCACCCTGCTCTCTCAAAATAAATAAATGAACTTTTTTTTTTTAAAGGAATACATTAGTAAGTTAAAGTAAAATAATAGAAAAATTACACCATGAAAATAACATAACACATCTGGAATGGCTTTATTCATATCAGACAATGTAGACACTGGGACACCAATTATTAATGGATAGACCTTTAGAAGAATATTAAAAGGGTCAGTTGATTAAGTAAATAAAACAATCTTATATGTGTATGCATTTAATAACAGTTACAAAATACATAGAGAAAACCTGATAGAACTGAAAGGTGAACATAGAGAAAATTTCACAATAATAATTAGAGTTCTCAGTGTTCTTTCAGCAATAGATAGAGCAACTAGACAGAAAATCAGTAATGTAGAAATCTTGAAAAACAATATCAACCAACCTGACCTCATTGACATTTGTAGAATATTGTACTCAACAACAGTACTATACAAATCCTTTTCAAGTGCTATTCTGGGGCTATCTTCACATATTTAAAAACATTTAAATCAAACACTATGTTTTTTTTTTTTTTACCATAACAATTAAATTAGATATTAATAACAGAGATATCTAGAAAATCACCACATACTTGGAAATTAAACAACATGCTTCCAACTAACTAATGGGTCAAGTAAACAATTAAAAGGGAATTGTATAATACCTTGAACTAAATGATTATGAAAATGCAGTGTATGAAATTTTCACCTAAAGCAGTACTTTGAAGGAAATTTGTAGCAGCTAAAACCGCGCCTCCAGGGATATTTACAGCTTTAGATGAGCATATTAGAAAAGAAGAAAGGTTTGGGGCGCCTGGGTGGCGCAGTCGGTTAAGCGTCCGACTTCAGCCAGGTCACGATCTCGCGGTCCGTGAGTTCGAGCCCCGCGTCAGGCTCTGGACTGATGGCTCGGAGCCTGGAGCCTGTTTCCGATTCTGTGTCTCCCTCTCTCTCTGCCCCTCCCCCCTTCATGCTCTGTCTCTCTCTGTCCCAAAAATAAATAAAAAACGTTGAAAAAAAAAAAATTTAAAAAAATAAAAAAAAAGAAAAGAAGAAAGGTTTAAATTCAGTGATCTAAATTTCACTTTAAGAGACTAGAAGTGAAAAGGAAAGTTAAATCCAAATTAGGTAGAAGGAAAGAAAAAACAAAATAATTTGAAACAAGTCATAGCCTAAACATAAAAGCTAAAATTGTGAATCTTCTAGAAGAAATCAAAAGAGAAAAATATTCAGCACCTTGAGATAAGAAGAGACTTCTTATATAGAACACTAAAAGCATAAACTAAAAGAAAAGTGATGAATTAGACTTTACCAAAACTAAAAACATCACTCTTTATAAGATACCATTAATGGGAGCCTGGGTGGCTCAGTGGGTTGAGCATCTGACTTCGGCTTAGGTCATGATCTCACAGTTTGTGAATTTGAGCCCCATTTGGGCTTTGTGCTGATAGCATGGAGCCTGCTTGGAATTCTCTGTCTCCCTCTCTCTTTGCCCCTCTCCTGCTCTCTCTCTCTCTCAAAATAAATAAACGTTAAAAAAATTTTTATAAGACACCATTAAGAAAATGAGAATATATTTGCAATACATATAGCTGCTAAAGGACTTACATGCGGAAGACATAAAAAATGCTTAAAACTCAATATTAACAAGTTAAATCCAGTTTAAAATGAGAAAAATATTTGAGAATACTTCAAGCAAAAGAAGATATACAAAATGACAAAAGACACATGAAATAGTGTTCAACATCCTTAACTGTTAGGGAAATGTAAATTAACATCACAGTGGGTACCTCCACATACTTGCATGGCAAGAGTATGGAACAATCAGAATTGTCGTATATTGCTAACGGGAATAGAAAGTGGTACAACTACTTTGGAACACACTTTGTTAATTTCTTATAAAACACTTAACACAGAAATTCAACTCTTAGGTTTTTATTCAATAGAAATAGAAACATTTCTAGATGGAACAGAAACACACAAAGACATGTATACAAATGCTTATAGTAGCTGCTGCTACTGCTTCTCCTTCTCCTTCTCGTTTTTCTTCTTCCTCCTCTTCCTTCTTCTTCTTCCTTCCTTCTTCCTTCCTTCTTTCTTCTTTCTTCTTCTTCTTCTTCTTCTTCTTCTTCTTCTTCTCCTTCTCCTTCTCCTTCTCCTTCTCCTTCTCCTTCTCCTTCTTCTTCTTCTTCTTCTTCTTCTTCTTCTTCTTCTTCTTCTTCTTCTCTCCAGTGCCTAGAATAGTGCCTGGTATAAACATTTTTGGGATGGGTAGGTGGGGGTAGGCTGGCTGCATATTTGAATGTTTCAGAATGATAAAGATTATGAATGAAAAATTATCAATATATATCATCATAAACTTTTTTTAGATACACATATTCTGATAAATATATATGTACATTCTGATTGTATATGTTTCATTGTTTTAGAGAGATTTATAGGACTCCATGTAAGAGTGACTCAAAGTAATAGCTGAGAGGATAGATATCATTGTTTCTTTTATTGTCAAATTGTACTTCTCACAAGTGAACCTGTTTCATGGATCACTCATTCATTCATTCATTCATTCATCCAGCACTTACCAAGAACCTTTGGGCATTGACAATAGATAGATACAAAATTAGATGCATGGGAGAAGTAGTATGGAAGTACAGAGATGGAAGAAAGAATCTGCGTTTGGAAAAGAGATTGAGGAAGTGGGAAAATCTTTGAAAAGAACTTGCCTAGTTCTAATTGATAATAGAAGTATATCAAGTGGAGAAAGAAGAAAGGGATTTCCAGGCAGAGGGAGATGCTTTAGCAAAAGCAAGAGGTATAGAAACTCAAGAAATCATTTGTGATGACTAAAGTATAGTGTGTGTTAGAGAATGGTGGAGAGTGATGTTGGAAAAACATGTTGAAGTTTGATAATGAAGGATCTCCAAAGCCATGCCAAGAAGTATATCTAGTAGGTAATTTAGGAACCATCAAAGGACTTTATCTAGGAAGGTGACATGAGCAGTTTCGTGATTTACAGGATAATTCTTACTGCAGTTAGGATGAGAGAGTGAGCCTGAAGGCATGGAGATTAGTTAAAAGACCACTAACAATTTTTAAGCAAGAAATGGGGCCTAAATTAAGACAGCAGCTGTATGAATAGGGAGGAAAGGACTGATTTCAAGATTAAAATTGATGGGTCTTGGGACCTATAGGGGAGTGAGAGAAAAAGAGGAGATAGAGCTGACTCTGAGTTTCTGGTTGGGAGTCTTGCAGATGGGGCTCTAATTGATCCACTGTGACCTGCAATTGATTGGCCTTCCTGGTTCACCTCATTTTCTCCATTGACCTTTCTCCCCAACTTTAACTCCAGGAAAGAGGTTTCCTTCTACTTTGGGCTCATTAATACCTCTTTTCATTCACCAGGTATAGAACCTACTAGCTAATCAATCTGCAGGAGTAACCTTTCCTTTTCCTCTGTGTCAGCAGCTGAGTATCTTACAGATTGATTCAATATGCTCTCAGTTCTGTCAAAACTGTTTCAGGATACCTAGAGAGCTATTTCACTGCCTTGTAGGTTTGCACATCTTCTAACAACCTGCTGTAATACTTTAATTCATTCAACTTTTTCTTATTATCCCCTTGTATCCACTTATATCAATCCATAGATGATATCAATTCCAGTCTCAATGGTCTCTAAAGGTTTGTTCTTAGTCCTTATGTGGGATGTAGATTTCTGACTGTGGATTCAATATTGAGATAAGTACTGTAAGGAGAGAAACAGTGCACAAAGGGTGGTTTCTTACTTTTCAGAGTTTAATAATCTAGATGAAGAGATGAGACTCTACCCCTTCTCCCTTTTCTTCCTTCTTTCCTTACTCTCTCCCTTCTTCTTTCCTTCCTTCCTTCCTTCCTTCCTTCCTTCCTTCCTTCCTTTTTTTCCTGCCTGCCTTCTTTTTTTCTCCTTCATAAATTAAATTAAATTAAACTAAACATAAATACTGCGAAGGTATCAACAGTGCAAAGATAAGTAAAACATGAAGCTTTCTGATCATACAACAGCCAATAATTAAGTGACAAATTATACGGCACAAAACTGAAAGCTAGTTTAACAGGGAAGTCCTCATAGAAAAACTAGTACACATTTAAGGAATATTTATTATTAGTAGTATTATGTGTAAGAACTCTCATAAGCATAGGACATCTTGATTTTAGGAATTAACTAGCAAAAACAATCAGGATATTCATCTAGATTAGTTGAAAAATGTAGGTGAGATGCTGGTATAGTTAGATGGATTAAAGGGTAATTCTCGAGATTATGAATAAACTAGGGCTGTGTCAAAGTGAATAGAATTTTCTAGGAATATGTGTTAGGACTCTGCCTTTAACCATATCTTATTCATCAATGGTTGGATAAAGTCATATAAGGCTGGTTTATCTAAAGTATAGACAGTGAAACAGGATCTTATTATACAACATATCATATCAAGGTTCAATATGAATATGGAAGTATAAAATTTCTGAGTCAAAAATAATAAATAAAATGAATTTAGGTTCAAAAAATTCATGATGGTAGTATCAGGGCAAATTGCCTTAACAGGTTGGAAAAGTTTTTGGAGTTGTAGTTGCCTATGTGACTTGGAGTGACATTGCTGCAAAACTAATCAAATACCACATCAGTGGGAAAAGATCATGGGGGCAGGCGTCTCCCTAAAAACAGCATTAGCTAAACCACATGTACTATTGAATGTCCAATTCTGTGTCCCTTATGTTTAGAAGGTTACATGCAAACTAGAGCATGCTCTGACAGTACCACTCATGATGTTTTAGAAACCATATCACATAGAAACTAGACAAGAGATGACTATAAAAAACATCTGAAAAATTACTTCGAAAAAATTTTTAAATGTTTTTTTAATGTTTATTTATTTTTGAGAGAGAGAGAGAGAGTCCAAGTGGGGGACGGGTAGAGAGAGAGGGAGACTCAGAGTCGGAAGCAGACTCCAGGCTCTGAGCTGTCAGCACGGAGCTCCATGCAGGGCTTGAACCCACAAGCAGTGAGATCATGACCTGAGCTGAAGTCGGACGCTCAACTGACTGAGCACCCAGGCACCCCAATTACTTCAAAATTCTTAAAGATCATGAAAAATGAATAGGCTTGCTCTGTCTTATTTCAGAGAGCAGATACAGCAAGAACAGATACAAATTTTAGTGAGGTGAATTTGGACTCAAATCAGAGAATTTTCAGTTTGGTATTCTAGAAATAATTGAGGTAGTTTCCATCATTTACACAATAAGTGCCCTTTCACTGACAGTATTCCAACAAAGTCTAAGTAGATGGTCATTTGTTGGAGATGTAATTAAATGATATCCTATTTGAGTGGAGAGCTAGATGAAATTATCTATAAGCTTTCTTCCTGTGCTAAGTCCAAACAAGCCTTATTTTTGTGTCTTTTCTTAGTAGAGGAAGTTGAACAATGTATTGATTAGATTAATAGGTCAATGATAGAATTATGGGAAGGAAGTAGAGGGAAGAATATTGAATATTTTTTTATACTGTGCTGTAAAGAATGTATATTTCCCTAACAACACAAAGAAAATTTTAGTAGATATCTTAGAAGTTGTTTTGAATTGACTTATACCAATAATAGAATCCTTTACTTCATTTTAGTCCCAAAGTGAAAAGGGAACCAGTAATACATTCCACACATCCTTTTGAAATAGTTAATTGTCAATGCCTAGTGTGGAATAGATTTAAAAAAAAAAAAAACACCTAGTAATTAGGCTTCTAGTTAAGGCATTTTATTCAACAAATACCAATGCTTAGCATACACGTGGGACTTTATATTTGCCAAGTTATTAATTTGTTTTCATATTAACCATGGGAAAGCAATGAAGTGATATCTTTACCTATCAGATGAAAAACATTAAGACCACTAATATGCAGAATCACCAAGTCTATCATTTTTCAAAAGACTTGAAGTGGTATTTATTTATTTATTTGGGGGCCTTGATACCGTATTTCAAGACAGTGAATCCAAGGAGCCAAGTAGTTGATGTGATTCATGTGTTAACATTGCCCAAAATATCAAGCTGATTCTCTTTTCTGAGGCCCATGCTTTGAGCTTAGCTGATAATTTTATAGTTATTATAGAAACAATACTTTTTAAATTTTGTAACTCATTTTTGTTGCCTACAAAGAAGCTTTAAATTACTCAATATCATTTAACAGATAAAATGAAATACATGTTTCTAACTATCCTATATACTTCAAACAGTTGTTTTCGTAAATCCAAGGAAAAAATTCAAGCAAACTTGTTTACCACTGGCTGAATAAAGTTGAAGTTCAGACGGCATAGTTATAATTTATTACTTGGCACACAGAATTATTTTAAATTACTGCATTAGCACTGACTCATTCAGAATAGCATCTGCTGGAAGACCACCAAAAAATCCTAGGGATTTGGTACAGTCAACACAATGACAATAAACAACAAACTGGCAGCCTCTGGGGCTGGCAATTTTATTTACACATATTATATATTTTTTAAAACTTCAGCAGAATCGATACCAGTGATTTCAAGTTTTTAAAAAATTCTATATATCACTGTTGCTTACTTCATATTACTCAATACTGTCAGGTGTTTTAATCTTTGCTGTTCTAATGGAGATAAAATCACATCACATTGAAGCCTTAATTTGCCTTTCATTGGTTGCTAATGCAGTTGTGAACCTTTTAAAATATTTATTCACCATTTGTGTGTTCTTTACTATGAATTACCTATTATGTCTTTTGCTCATTTTCATAGGTTATTTGTCCTTTATTGATTTGTTCAATTTTCAACTATATCAGGGAGAGTAAACTTTTTTGGTTACATATGTTACCAATGTCTTCTCTAAGTTTGTGGTTTATTTTAACCTTTTTGATGAAATATTTTCCTAATTATTTATTTTTTTGGATGGGGGATATATGCTAATAATTCATTAAGTAACAAAGTTAAACTTTTTAAAAAAATTGAGTGTTGGATACCGAGTCATTTAAATCATGCCTATCTATGGCGAAAGCCTTGTTTAATGCAAGACAATTAACACTGGTACATAACAGGTTAACCAAAAAAAGTAGGCAACAGGGCACCTGGGTGGCTCAGTGGGTTAAGAGTCAGACTTCAGCTCAGGTCATGATCTCACGGTTGGTACCTTTGAGCCCTGCATTGGGCTCTGGGCTGACAGCTCACAGCCTGGAGCCTGCTTCAGATTTTGTGTCTCCCTTTCTCTCTGCCCCTCCCCTACTGACGCTCTTTCTCAAAAATAAATAAACATTAAAAAAATGTATAAAAATAAAAATGAAAAAAAGTGGGCAACACAAAACATGATAAAATAAGATATACAACTGGAAAAAAGCAGTTGTGGAAACATACTGAAATAGTTTTGGTAAATACAGCTCAAATATGGAATGAGTAAAGACAGGTCACTAGCTTCTGAAAGTCAGCCTATAGTCACTATGTTCTGCTGAGGAAATGTTCTGCTAATCATTTCTTGATACCAATATTGGCAAATTTATCAGTTTTACCCTATATAGTCAGTAGGTTTTGGGTTCTTGTTTAAGAAATCCTTTGCTACTAGTGGTGATAGAGATATTCTCTGATATTTCTTCTAAAATTTTGAAAGATTTGCTTTCCACATATATATATTTAATCCATCTAGAATATACTTTTGTATAATATAGAGATCCAATTTTATTTTTTCCAGGTGGATAATCAATTTTCCTAATACAATTTATTGACTAGTTTTTTTCTTTTTTCAATTATCTGTAATGTCACGGTCACATGTGGGTACATGTAAGCCTGTTTCTGGACTCGTTCTCTACATCTGGCAAAAAACTTTACTGTTTCCACCTGGTCCAGGCCTGGGCGAGGGCTCCGCGGTGGTCAAAAACCTGCCTAGGGGCCGCAGGGCGAGCCTCAGCCAGAGGCCCTGACACCAGGGCCGGGGTGCCAGAGGGGCCCCTCAAAGCCTGCCGGGCTCCGGAGGCTCCTCGTGGTGCCGGAGGCTGGGCGTTTGGCAGCTGTGCCCGCCCAGCCCGGCCCGGGGCCGCCGGCCTCCCAGGAGAGTCAGGTGGTCTCCATCTTCTGGATGAGCTTCACCTGCTGACCCCCCGGCGGTTCTGCAGGAGGCCCCGGAGATGGGCGCCTGCGCGGTTGGAAACGGGCGCGCAGATAAAGGGCCGGGTTCAGGGTCCGCTCCAGGCCCCTGGCGGCTCGCGTGGCGTCCAGGGCTTTCCCCCAGCTCTTCTTGGGACGGCTTGTGCCTCTGCTCGTCCCGGAGGAGGCCGGTCGCCGCCGTGGCTCTGCCTGTTCAGGAGAGGCCTTCTGGCTTCACCTCCACCGGCTCTCGAGAAGCGGGCCGCGCTCCGGAGCCACCTCCTGGCGGCGGAAAGAGAAGCGGGAGAGAGGTGGGTGCGCGAGCCCGCGGCTGCGTGTTGACCAGGCGGTGGGCGGCTGGGCGGCTGGGCGGCGGCCCCTCGAGGGGAGGCTTTCCGACCGGCCCCGGGGCTCGTGCTTGATCCGCTGTGAGGAGCCGAGCGCAAAACACGGGGTCTTCCGGTCCGGGAGGCACAGGGGGCCCACGATGGTTCCCAAGGTTGGGACTGGAGAGGGGGTTGCGGGGTTGGTGGGAGGCTGGAAGACGGGGTCCCCGGGACTGCTGTGCCCAAGCACTGTGGAAGCAAGAGGCAGATCACGGGACCGCTCGGCTCATCGCCTTTTATTATATTTTCGATTAATTTTTGTGTATTTTCCCAAATACGTAATTGGTTTAATTAATACAGCATAATAATGAACTTTGATTTCTGCTAGGAATATTATACTTTGACCTTGCCACCAGTCATTTTGAGAATGTTTTGCCTGTTGTTAGCTTTTTGCCCATATACATTTTAGAATTGTTAAATTTCTCAAATATTTTGTTTGGATTTTGAGTGGAATTTTATTGCCTTTAAGATTGTTCTTGAGGAAAACTATTTTAACTATGCTAAGCTATTTTATCCATGAATCTAGCATATTTCTCAACTTATTTAGGGATTTAGATTTTTTTTTTTTTTTCCAATTAGGGAATCTTTTATTTCCTTCCTAAAGAATACCATTTTGTATTTTGTTTAGTTCAGGCCTTTATTTTTTTGTTTTGTTTTCTAAAAATGCTTTTATTTAGTTTACATTTTTGATGGCTCTTTCCATTGGGTATAACATTTTATGGTAGCAGGTATTTGGTTTCAGCATTTTGAAAAGTCCTTCCATTGCTCATTTGAAGGTGAGTATCTTTTTTCTCTAGCTGCATATAGGATCTATGGAATGCTTGGTTATGGTATTTTTAAGATTTGTCTCTCTTGAAGTTTATAGTATTTTTTGAAAATATGGCTTAATGTCAACAGTTTTAAAACATTGTCTATTATCTTCTCAGAGAACATTTCAACTTCCTTCTGTCATTTGTCCTGGGACTTTAATTAGACCTAGATTAAACCTTTTAACTTCATTGACCATATTTCTTATACCCTTATGTTTTTCACACTATACTTTTCCTCTCTGAAAATATCTGTGATATTTTCTATTAATGTGTTTTTGTTTATTAACATTGATATTTCTGTTGACATATTGATATATTTCCTAATATATCTCGTATATTTTTGTATATTCTAAATCATTGGTAGTCCCTCTAATTCTATTCTGCAGTTTAATTCTAGCCATGAAGTTTTTTTTTAGCCATGAAATTCTTAAGTACAATTATTATATTTTTTATTTCTGAAATTTCCATTTTTATAGTTTACATTCTGTGCTAGAATTGTTAATCTTATTTTTTATTTATATGAACATAATAACCATAGTTCTTTTTAAATTGCTAGGTGAGAACTCCATTATTCAGATTCTGTGGATCTGCTTTTATGCTCTATTAGTTCTCTTAAGTTTTGATTACATTATCTTAATTAAATGCTTGGTTACTGTTTTTTTTGTTTTTGTTTCTAAATACTAATCCCTGCATATAAAAAAAATAGAGAGGTAACTTGGGGCTTGGAGTGATGTTATTTTCTGCCAGAGGATATGTGTTTATTTCTGACAGGTGGCTAAGGCCATTAGTAATCAAGGTTTACTTTAATGCAAATATGACTTTAGATCATTTGACACTGGTTTATGTTTTGTTCACCCTTATTCTCAATCCTAGGAGATTTGCCAGTTCCTCCCCATTTGGAAAGTTCTGGGCTAGAATTTCTTTCCATCTAGCCTAAGGTCTCTGCTTAGCTTCACTCTCAGCTCTTTGTTCCGAAAATACAGACAGCCATAGGAGAAACCAGACTCAAATGGAGTTTGATTACTCTGGGTGTTTATCTTCTTCTGAATTTTGACTTCATAAGTCTTTCCTTTCTTGTTGTATTTCTTATGAATTCAGACATACTATTTAAAACATTATGCCCACATTTATTAGTTGTTTTAAGTTAGAGAAATGCTATGAAATATCTAGTTTACCAGTATCAGAAGCAGAATTCTCTTCCAGTAATTTTTAAAATTCAGTGTGTGTGTGTGTGTGTTTGTATTTGAAACATTTTATTTAGTTTTCATATCTGACTGGCCATTTTTCATGGTGTCCAGTTTATTTTTCACATATGTTGATACTTTTCCTCTTTTTTAAAACATTTCATTCATAGTTATTTTACATTCTATAACTAATGTATTCAGAACCCTAAAGGTTTAAGGGTTGATAACCCGTGGTTTGTTTATGCTCACTCTCCTAAATTGTGGAGTGTTTGTTCATGTTCATAGTATTTTTTTTTTTATTATGAGTTCATATTTTGTTGAATTTGTTCTGTGGTCGTCTTGAGGGCCTAACATGGGGGAGCTTTCCTCCAGAAAGAACTG
Source organism: Panthera onca (assembly GCF_046562875.1). NCBI lineage: Eukaryota > Metazoa > Chordata > Mammalia > Carnivora > Felidae > Panthera > Panthera onca. The sequence goes on from NC_138346.1 coordinate 147,024,737, forward strand.
GTACTTGCTCTTTGTGGGTACTGTTGAATGTAACTAAGTTGATATCACTCAAATATAATATTTCGGCTTCAGATTTCTCTGGATGAATTGATAGCATATATTTGAAATTGTGACCTGAATGATAGCAGGTCTATTGGGGCCAATTCTCATGAGAAACTAGCGTGCGAGTGTGTGCGCGTGCGAGTGTGTGCGCGTGCGAGTGTGCGCGCGTGCGTGAGTGTGCGCGTGTGCGCGAGTGTGCGTGTGTGTGCGAGTGTGTGTGTGCGCCACCTGGAGTCCTCATGAAGACAGACTGATTTCTGATAGGTTTCTATTGCTATTATGCAGATGTTGTTAATGTCTTTTTAGTAGTGCTGTAGCATCTTTGAGGTCCCAAATTAAGGAAGTCCATATCTCATGGGTCCTTTACTGGGTTATAGCTGTGAATACATATCTTAGATGTATTGGGTGAGGAAAAGTACATCTGCTACATCCAAGAACAGATAGAATAGCATATTAATAGAGAAGTAAAATAATTCCTTAAGCCAGAAATAATACAGAGGTCAGGCAGGTAATGCAAAGGTGTAAAGTTGCTAAAAGTAAGACAAGAAGAGGCAGTGGGCACACTGTCTGAAAGATTCAAATTAAAGTTTAAAAAAGAAGATGGCCAGGAAAATATCTCCTAGAAGTATCTGACTCAGAGACTACACCCAACACATACTTGATAATATACTTTAAATAGACTTAAATATGTGTTAATATTTTCTAATATACTGTGACAGCATTCAATTTGACATTTACATGTGATCTATAACAGTCTGGCTTGCTTAGGCTTATGTATTTAAAACCCTATGCTTGGTATAGCCTATGCTTGGTATATAGCCTTTGTTCTACATTTTTTTTTCCAAGATGCAGAAACATCTTTAGCATATGTTAAGAATAATGGTCAAAAATAATGGAGCAAGGATTTCCTAATCATAGTAAATTGAAGGAGTTTGGATAAAGAATCAATTCCATAAATTAGGGATTCTAGAGGCTAAAATTAGTGGTATTCATGATTTAGAGAACAAAAGTTACTATTAAAACATTGTGCATAAAATGCTTCCACCACTAATCCATATTCTATGATGATGAGAGAAATGAGGTGAAATAGAAGATTAATGAAAAAATCAATGGTAATTTCTGTCTTCTTACTAAATAAGAGTCGATTTGTATCATCACTATTAGCATCTAAGTATAAATGGAAATAAGATCAGGTCTAGAGGGAAGAGTTGTGTTGAATTTTATGGCTCAATGTAGGCAAAACGTAGTGCTTTAATTCTGCAGCTTTCCACTTATGTTGTGGCCACACACTATTTTTTCCATCTCCGGACTGATATTCGGCAAACTCCTTCTATACATCAAGAAAAAAAAATACTGCAGAAATATATTTCTTATTTAATTTCTACTATTCTTTTAAATGGTGGTTTGCAGAACGCATCTGGGTGTACAGCTAATGACCCATGAGCAATAAGCAACTGTTTAAGTAAAATGCACTATGAAAAAGCTTTTACCAAACAACATTTTAATATTTTAAATAGATTTTCCATTGCAGGCTCTTTGTAACTGGATTAGTTCTCTGATGTGTTCTGACAGAGCTGTGGTTAGGGATACTCCATTAACTTTGTCTGTCATCTTATTTTCCCTAGTATCCAGCAGAACACCCTTATATTTCATAATTTGTATTGCTATCAGTGCTGATTTGTAAATGTGCAAATTATAATTAACAGTGGCTACTACTTCTATTAAATATTAAATCATTCTTGCAGCTTATATTTTCCACAGCAGATGGAGCCCTGTGGTATGCAAATAGACCTTCCTTACATTGTCAGCAATTTTTAACCTATATTTTAGTTTAAAGAATACATTTTTTTTCTGTTTGCTTTATGTTTTCTATAGCATTTAGGTTAATATTTATTTACTGCAGATTTTCTTTCTACCAATAAGAATTTCACGGACTATTACATCCCAGCACTGTGGTTTTGTTTCCCTTCATTAATAGCTCCTTAATCATCTAGCTTGCTTATAAGTGTGAGAGCTTGTTATTTGTACGGATACTGCAGTATTGCATAAGAAGCATTTAGTCGTATTTTAATATATACAACAGAAGCAAAAATGTTGGGTACACCATCGTAGGTTTTAATTTGAAATCCAATCTATGTGCACATTTTTTCCCCCAGAATAAGCAAACACATTTAAGGTTTTATATTGTGTCTTAAACATTCTATTAAATGTCATCAGCCGATTCAGGAAAATGTATTGCAAAAATATTAGAGAAGTATAAAATGTGTAAATGTAATAGATGCTTGGGACATGGAGAGGAATGTAAAAGTCCAACATTTATCAGGTAACCATAAACCACTAAGAAACATTGATAGAAAGTAACATTCTTATGATATATAGTATCTTAAGCATGAACTCTTATTTCTAGTATTTATTGCAGTGCTGTTGTATTAAAAAACACTAATCCAGAATTATTGCAACCTTTCCTAACCGTGGATTCCTAGAGTATGAATATTTTGGTTGTGAAGTGAGTTCTAACTTTCTTAACAATGAAAGGATATATACTCTTTAAACCCGCTGGAATCAGAAGGTTGTTTCCTTGACAGGTTTTTAATGGCAAGTTAAGACTGCCGGGGAAACCATAGAACTCAAAGGCATTAACTGACAAATTAAGCAAAGAGTAATGAAAACTTCGATGTGTTGGAATCATCATTCATTGAACTGTAATTGCCTTAGCAGCAGAAAATTAAATTGTAACAAGTAAGGGTCTTGACACTTCCCGCAATTTCTTTTAAAAAAAAAAAAAAAAGTTTGTGCCTGCCATGGAGGATAAACAGCATTCACATGAAATACTGGATGTGAGTCTTCTTAATTAATTTTATTTATTTTTTGGAATCAACCCTTCAATAAGATATGCAAGATTATTTTAACAGTTTGCTTTCTGAACACTGAAAATTTGGGTCTGTAGCAGATGATGCACTTATAAATAGGGCCACGTTCAAGGTTATAGGGCCTGTTGGTTTATGGAAACAAGTAGAAATGACTTTCTCCATCTCCTGGGGGGAGGAAGAATACTCAGGAATAGGAGGGATAATTTTTGTCAGATTTTGCCTTTGGAGGTGACAGTTAAGGGTCTAGTTGAAACTTATTAATTCATTTGCGACTGGCCAGTGAAAGTAATCTCCAAGTAGCAGGTTTTTCTTCCAAGAAAAGGAATATCTTGGTGGTGGTGGTGGTTGTTTTTAAGAGGTATGAATGCTAGAGAGCATACAGGATATTCAGAAAGAAAAACCTATCTCTCTTTTTCTGTGGATATCCTATAGGAGTCAAAATAGAGTACACAAGGCTTTATAAAACAACGTTTTGGATTAATTGAAAGTTACAGTTACGGAACCCATGAGAACAGCCTGACCAGCCTCTCCGTGAACTGTAGAGAGTGTGAATTTCCCAGCAGATCATGCTTCAGCTTTGGGTGGGAAGCAGTGATAAATGTTTGAGTGGGAAAATATGTGTCTGAGTTACAGCATCTGCTTTCATTACTTAGTTTTCAAGAGGACATTGTGAGTCAAAGAAATGAGTGGGTTTTATTCTGGAAAAGATCCAGGGGAAACTAGATCTTCTTAAGACAAAGGAAGAGCTGATTTCTGGAATGGTGGACAAGACTGACTGGGGTGCGGTCTCACCATGTTGGTCAGTGGTGAACTCTGCTCATTTGGGAGCAGCGTCCTCCCTCAGCACCACGGAGCCTTGTTCAGGGGTCGGGGTTAACTTGTTTTAAAACTTCTCATTAAAACCTTCCAAAACGAGGTACCCTAAGAGAATGCCTTTGCCTCAGGAAGCTGTACTTAACGGGGATCTCCTGAAGAGAAGGCCTCTATGGGACATTTATAAAAGCCTGGATGAAGGAGCATAATGGGAACATGGAGAACAAAAAGGAAATGGGTGTGCAATTGCAGATTTTAAGTTTAGGGAAGAATCTCCATAAAGGGACTGAGTCTCAAGGTCAAGTAATTTCATTAATGATTCATAAACCACTAGGTTCAGAGGGGATTTGTATATTATTCAAATAGTTTGTAAGTTTCCATAGCTTTAAAAAAATATAAGACCTAGTACAATGGTGACAAATACAGTATGTGTTAATATCCATAGGAAAATCTGTCCTAGCAATGTAGACAGTCAGACTAGTTTTTATCCCTTCTTTATTCATGGGTAAAGGCTAAGGGTGGTGGCTGGGCTGGAGTGGATAAAGAGGGGGAAAAGGGGATATTTCTAGATGAACCAGATGAAAGGCCGCTTTGTGTTCTTTTGACTTTGAATGCCTGTGGTTGGCTTTGGGGACCTCCTACTATCAGTAACTTCTCATGTTTGCTAAAGTCAGTGTCCTTTTTGGACATCACTTCCTTTCCCATGGTATCTTTGTATCTTCAGCCACCAATACCTACAAAACCAGGTTGAGGTCTCCTGGCTTCCTGTGAAAGCTCCAATATTTAAGATCTGTTATCATGGCCACCATGAGGCTAAAGTATAAAGTGGACAACGTGGAATTCACAGTTCATTCCCATTTTGTTGGATCCTTCTTCCAGTAAGATTTCCCCTCACCTCCTTCAAGAAGCCCAAGTACAACTGTCCTCCTTTGACATACCCTAACCAACTTCTTCTTGGCCTCCTCTAAGTATATATTTCTGTGGCCTATGTCCTCAGTGCCTTGTTGGGCTTATTTAATCTTGTAAATTAAGTAAGATGCTATTAACTGATAAGTGTCTTTGGATAACATTTGCCTTTTGATAGAAATTTTACTCACATGGGCCAGGAGACCCTATGCTAAGACCAGCAGGACACAAACATCCTTTGTTTTCCTTCCAGTCATCAGTTTAACTACTTTGACTATGAGCAGCTTTGGCCTTCTCCGTAAAATCCTGAGATTGTGTGAGGCCCCCAAACCAGTGCCTTCTTTAAAAGCAAATCAGTGAAATAAACATCAGTCTTTTAGCACATGCCCCAGTGTAATGGTTGTCCAGGATTTGTGAACTTACACAAACCTAGTCTTAGGCTTAATAGAAAGTAAACAGTAAATCTACATAAATTACCCTGTAGGGGATCTAGCTTTGCAATAAATGTAAACTCTCCTTGACCTCTTCATATTCCTCATGTTCCATTTGAATTTTTTATGGATTTGCTTTTGAAGACTCTGAGTGCATTTGTTGTAGATGCACATGTGCTCTGGAAAGCTTGACTTGATAGAAACTCCATGCAAAGAGCTTTGTTTCCAGTGGGATGCAAAATGCTGTAGACACCATATAAATTTTGAGGATGTGCAATATGCATTAGTGTAGTAAAGGCTCTGAGAAGTCCTGTAGTGAAAAAGCCTGTTTGAATTTGTTTAACTCAGCATTTCCTAAAGGCATATTTTGTGCACAACATTCTGGGAACTAGTTTGCCAATTAGCACAATTGTGGAGGATGGGGCAGGGCATGACGCTGTGAACATCTGCTTGTACTCTATTTTAGTGGAAGCGAAGGGAGGAAAATGTTTTGGAAGATGATATAAGTAAGCAGCATCAGTAAACACATCCATTTGCTTTGAACTCCTTCATTTATTCGTTAAGAATTTATTAGACATTAACCATATAAACAATGCTGAACCAGGAGTTGGGGGTCTTCCCTAAAAAAAGAAAAACTAATCCATGTTGGGAAACATTTATATAATGAGAGTATTCTAGATTGCACTTATGTGAATGAATCAATGATCAGGGTGAGAAGATATCTTCCAGTGGTTGAGTCTTGACTTTTTAGGGCTTGCAGAGAGTACTAGATGCTGATAAATCCTCATTCATCTAAGCTGCATTTTATGTAGACCTCTAGACTCTGTAAAGAACATCTAAACAAAAAAGATCGCTTCAGAGACCTTTCAATCTTATCTGTTAAGATTTTGAGCTGGAAGCGAGATGTCCTTTCTCTGATATTGGGGAAAGAGCACAGGGCTTGGTCTCAGAGCACTTAGGTTTGAATCCTGCTTCCATCCTACATAGCCTTGTGTTTGGCTCTATCCCTAATATTGCCAAGGCAGACACTGAAAATCCAGTACTTAATATTTTCCTGGAGTGAATCTGGGAGGATTCCGAGAGGATCTAATGAAAACAATTCTGTCCTTCAAAAAGTGTAAATGTTTGTTAAATGTTAGGTATTGTTTTTATTATTCTTGCTTTTATTATTCTTGATCTAATCCAAATAATCAATTTACAAAGCATTGTCTTAAACACTTTCTAGTTATTTTCTCACTTAACCTTTCCAACAACCCTAAGTGTTACATACTATAATTGTTCCATTTTATAGATGAGAAAACTGAGGCTTCCAGAATTTAATAAGTAAAACGTATATAAATTTTCAGTTTGTTAGATCTGTGCCATGTTCAGCAACTTTGGGATTTTTAAAATTTAGTTAATAATATCAAGCACCTAGTATGGCCTGTGTGTTGTTTCAAGTTCTGTTTGTACAGTAGTGAACCAAATGGACTAAAATTTTTCCGTGTGGAATTTAAATTCTAATGAGGAAGAGAGAAAATAAACATCATAAATATCTAAACTATATAGAATGTCAGAAGGTGATGAGTGCTATGGAGGAAAAAAATAGAATAGGATAAGGGATAATTGGGACTGTGGGGAGAGGGGATGAAATAATTTTAAATAAGTAGGACAGAGTTGCCTATTGAGATGGTGGCTGTTGAACAGAGATTTGAGGAGATAAGGGAGTGGGTCGTTTTGGATATTGAAGAGAGGAAGGCTGTGGTTAGAGGGGACTGATAGTGCCAAGGTCCTGAGGTACGAAAATGTTGGTCATGTTTGAGAAACAGTGTGTACAGTGGAACTGAAGTAAAGTGAGCAGGGGTGAGAGGTAAGAAATTCATCAGAGAGGACAGATCGTGTAGGTGCCTATAAACCACTGCCAGGGCTTTGGCTTGTACTCTTCATAGAGTGGGAGATAGGGACGAATTTGGAGCAGAGGAGGGACATGATTGGATTTATATTTTAAAAGGATTGCTTTGGCCATCTTATTGAGAATACACTATAGGGGTTAAAGGTGGAAGCAGGGAAATCAAAACCTGTTCGTTCCTGATACAGAATGGAGTGAATTGGAATGTGCTTCCAAATCTCATTTGGTGTATATTAAACTCAGTTAGTTCATTTTCCATATAGCAAAATGAGTAAGCTGGGGAGGCCTGTTTGAACACCTATTTATCTTGGCCAAATACTTTCTTCTAGCATCTTGAAGTCATTTATTTGGTCATGTTGGCGCTATAACCAAAATGAGTTTTTCTATAATAGTGACATAAATCCTGGACTTCCAATAGAAGATTGGATTAAATAGGATTTTTTGGGAGGTTGGTGGGTGGTATATTCCAACTATTTCTTATCAAAACCAGTATAATTTCTAGTATAGACTGGGTAGTGGTTTGGAACATCATCTATCCAGATACCGTCTGATGGTAGAATATAGGATTAATAGTGGAATATATCTACCATGCAGAATTAGGATGAGGACCATGATCTTTTGAAGAAAAATCATGGAATAAGTCATGGAATACTGACACAATGGGAATTTGAATTCATTTCGTGTAACCATTGGTATTATCCAATCCCTAACCTTCAGATCCATACAACTGAGCCTGCATGAGGAATTTGATGCTGTTATTCTTATAGAACTGATAGAACGGGAAATCACATAAACTGTAGTAAGCTCATTTATTGATATTTGAGTAACTTTATGAACCATGCTTGGGTTAATGATAGGGCAGAAATGCCATTAAAGCCGAATACTATTAGTTAATCCACTGGTGACATGCGTTAGTGATACTAGAAAAATTGTACAGTAGTGAGGACTTTTGTAGTGTTTATCCCCCTAGTAAGATTTGTAGGTGTTTTACATGAACTTAATATTCTCCCTTCACCCTCAGTGAATGACTCCGATCCCTTTAACCTACCAGGAGACACACGCAAGAAGGCTTTCTGTTAATGGAACGTGACTGCCGTGTTTTCTCTCAAAATGCAGTACAGTTACTTTGGAATTACAAGTCTACTGTGTGACCAAGAAGCATCCTCAGTTGGATACCGATTGCACAGTTTATTGGAAATGTGAATCATACTTCCTTTATTTACTCCAGGGTTCATGGTTGGGAGTAGAAGTGCAGCAGAAAGAGAAGACTGTTCAAGAAAGTATTGGATTAATCTGAGGTCCTTCCCTTTCGTATCTGATTTATCTTTTGCCGAGAGTTGGCCAGCGCCTTCATGGCAGATATGCTCAGGAAATGACGGTCATTTACCTGTTAGAAATATCTGTGGTGCTCACCTTGATAGCTTGTGTACAGAGGAAATTAGCATGGCCCCTGTGAAAACAAATTCATGAAGTATTTCATATTTTTAAGATAAACTTATGGTGATAATCATCTTGTAATAGTTACATATGTCAAATCATTACATTGTACACCTTAAAATCCAATGTTATGTCAATTATATCTCAATAAAACTGGAAAAAAAGGAGAAATATTTGTGTTTGGAGGCTGGAGAGAGGGCCAAGAGGTCAGAGAAGACAGTCCCATCTTTTGAGACTGTAGTCAGGAATTTAGCAAGCAATTGAAAATGCAAAAAGCTGTAGTAAGCACATGTGTAGGTACCTGAAATCTGGCATCCTTTTAAAACAAAGTGGTTAAGAGGGTATAAATGTTAGTATTCCATTGCTATCCCTGCCACCACAAATCTACAGCCTACTATTTTCCTACCATACGTTTCCTAATGATGCTTCTGTTGATAGAAAGCCCCAGTCATTTTTTATTAATGGATGCTGTGACTTCTTCCCACTCTCTTTCCATTGGCACAGCATTTACTGATTAAGGATGCTGGGTGAGTCAGAATATTCCTTGCATAATGATTGGTTACTTGGAATGGGTACCAGCTCTTCCTTTGTGATAAAGAACAGTGTATATAAATAAGGGTAAGAGATTTTCTTGATGTTCAAGGTCTTTGGTCTCTGAGTTACAGACTATAAATTTCCTGGGCCACATTCTAGATGCAAAACTTCCACTGAAGTCAACAGAAGTTTTGTAAAAAGAAATAAAAGAAAATAAAAATAAATTAATGGCAGGAAAATGCACTATTATTTATTATTTCTTTTTGACTGCTCTGAAGATAATTTGGTGCATAAAGTATTGAAGAAATTTTGGGTTTTTCCAGTGACTCATTTTCATGCAAATGTTTATCACATTTCTGGGTATTGTTTTCCTCTATCATATGTATTTCCATCTTCCATGGGTAAATCAACATCTTCATCCATATTGCACATTCAGCGGCTGTAAATTCAGCCTGTATTCTCATTAAATGTTACAAATATGTGATTTTCATTTATGATTTTAGTGGGTGTTCCTGAAATTTCCACAGCAGCATCTGGCCAGGAAATAGTGTCTGTGAATCAGAATTACTACACCTAATTTTATTTTTCTTCTGTCTACTCATTTCTCTAATCCTTTCCTAGCAAACAGGAGACAATGTGGATTCTTCTGTATCCTAATTCTCAGAGACCCCCCTCATATACAGACCTTAGGTTTGATTTTGCCTTTCCTGTTATACATGGTTCAGGGAACAATGGAAGCAAATCCTGAGTCCCCGCCCTTTCCTCTCTGCCAGCAGTCACTTCTAAGCCACCACCTTGGTTTAATCAGACCAGTGCAAGCACTTCCTAAGAAGTTTTTCACTATGTTCAGCTTCAGTCCCTTCTAATCTCTTGATACTGCTGTTAGAATGATCTTTTAAAAATGTGGAGATGATTCTGCATCTCTCTGCTTCAAACCCTTCTTTTGCCCTTAGGACAAAGACCATGGGCCTGGCCCATGGAGTGCTTCCTACTCTGGTCCTGACTTGCCTCTGAGGACACTTGACACCCCCCCCCCCCCCCCCACCGGCCCCCATCTTTGTGCTCCAACCACAGGCCTGGAATTCAGACCCCACATCATCACTTTCTTCACCTCTGGGCCCTCGTACATGCTCTTCACTTCACTTGGCTCATTGTTCCACTAAACCTGCTCCTGAATGTATCCTGCTCATTCTTCAGCTTAAGCTCCCCTCTTCTGAGCAGTTCCTCTTACTGCCATTGATTGGCTCTGTATTCCCACAGGATCCTACGCTTGACCTTTCAAAATAGCCATCACTCCTGTGACTTTTTGTTTAACACCTACCTTCCCCACTAGATTGCTCTCTTTGTGAGGCCAGTGACCATATCTGCATCGTTACTACTCTCTCCCCAGCACCTTGCACATAAAAGGTGTTTGGGGAGCTAATGAGTATAACAAATGTTTGCTGATATCACTTGAGAACTAATTCCACCACTGACATCAGTGACTCTCTTCTGTCATTGGATGCATGTTAGTCTCTTTCCAAGGAGACCATGGGATGTTCTTCTTTTGAAATTGCACAGATACTCACTGTCCTTTATCATTCCTCTCTTGGAGCTTCTTCCTGATGCTACTTTCACTCTAGGAGCCCAGTTTGCTTTGGAGTGACTGAAACATCTCTTGGTGTGTGGGAGATCACTAGCCTCAGAGATGAGAGGCTTGAATTTGAATTCACCTATGATATTTGTTGGGGTTTTAACTCTGGGCAAACTGTTTAATCTCTCTGGTTATTATTCCCCTAGGCCCCAAAATGAGAGGAATAGACTGGACTGAATATACGGGCATCTCTGTGACCCTAAGAAGCCATTTTGTGTACTTTAAAGAAGATTTAGACAATTGTGCTGGAGTATACAGAAGATAAAATGATTGAAAGGTGAACAAATGGCAATTCAGCATATCTTCCTATAGGGAATACTAGATTTTGACGTAGAGAGGGCTGAGGACAGGGTGTCTGTTTCCTCTAGCATGTGCCCTCCTCCCCATTGCTCTGTGATTCACAGCAGCCCACGCAGTTCTGGCTCAGAGAGAGCTGATGGTGGACATACATGAAACATGCTCTCACGTGGATTAGTGGCAAGCCAGGGTAGTATATGGCCACATGGTGGAGGTTGTGGGGTGATTTGATGAAGTGTGGTTAATGCATAATTAATGAAAAGGCGTAGGATTTATAATTAGACTGATCAGGGTTTAGATTCCAGCTGCATCATCTTATTGTGCGTGAGAGAGAGAGAGAGAGAGATATCCAAGGCAATTAATTTGATTTCTATGAGTCTCTGTTTCCTCCTCTGCACATTTATGATAGTAACTATGTCATAGAGTTGTTTAAGGATTTTTAAAAGACAATATCTATGAGTTATTTGTGTCCATTTAGCATGCCTTCTGTCTTCTGATAACAGCATTCTCTTCTAGAGGAGTCATCCTCTCTACTTAGATCATGACTATGATATAAAGGCTGCCAATCAAGCAGTGATTGGTTGCTGTATGGAAGTCTACTCCCAATATCCCCAGAGTGAGGGATCTGTTGATGAACTGAGCCTGAGAAATCAGAATATGGTCCTGGATCTTTGAAAATGAGTATAAGGTGAGGCTTTCTGGTGGTAAAGGTGAGAAAATGCAGACTCAGAAGCTTCTGGCAGCTGGGGTCCTGGCTTCTCAGAGGCTTCTGATTGGCAGAAGACTTGGATGGAGTTGAGGTAACAGAGCGGAAAGATCCAGGTACCATAACATCTTTCCTTGTTGCCATTCCCAATTATACTTTTCTTTTCCCTTGTCATCTGAGTCAATAAATTTACCTTTTTGCCTAAGCCATCTCAAATTGCATGCCTGTAATTTACATATCAAAGAGTCAAGGACTAGTAGAGTAGCATACTATAGATCCTGAGGGGACTTCAGTTCTCTTCTCCACACAAATATTATCTTGTTTATTTATTTATTTATTTATTTATTTATTTATTTATTTATTTTTGGATCCTCTCAGGATAGTCCCAGGCATTATTGATTGAAATAATCAAGAGTTTCTATAATCTGAATTCCAAGTTTTTAATCTATTAGGAATCTCTCCTTTTACTTTTCCCCCAAAGATTTAACTACTAATCTAAACAATGTTTTTTATACTTTGGAGGCTTTAAAAATATGTGGATATTTACATATGCTAATGCATATTATTATATAATGTATATTATTGCAGAGTACAAAACTGGTATAATTTCTAGGTGATGATTTGGTAATAAGTATCCAAAAGTTTTGTTTATACTTTTTTACTCATGAATTCCATTTTTGGTATTCTATCCTGTGGCAACAAGCCTGCATATGAACAATGCTATATGTACAAATTTATTTATTGTAGCTTAATTTGTAAGGATGAAGATAAAATTACTTAACGCTCAAATCTTAGGGGTTATTTAAGTGCCTTGCAGCCTTTAGGTAATTTTTATAATATTTGATGACATGAGAAAACTCTGATAGATTTTTCAGAAAAAAATAAAGGCCAGAAAATGGTGTATATGATTCTGATTTGCAATATGCACATATGCTCACACACACGTGTGTGTGTGTGTGTGTGTGTGTGTGTGTGTGTATGTGTTCACAGCTATATAGCAAAAATACCAACAATGGTTTTTCCCTAGGCAGTTGCATTACTTGGTGTAAGGAAGACATTGCAATTGATTCCCCAGCATCCATCCCATTATTTCCTCCCCACTTCTATACCATGTGCAGTAGCCATGCAATTTGGTGAGGTTGACCTTCACCTTGAGTTCCATGGGTGGTCCATCATTGTGTGAAATCAATCAGTACGATCCTATCTCTCTAGTTGTGGTTATTGGGTTAGTGGTGGACACATAATCTAGGCATGAACCATTTAGTGGAAAGCATTATCTTGGCATTAACATCTAGTTCAGAGATAGGCACATAATTTCATTGGATCTAGTCAGAAAGAGTTGAAAGACTATTAGTTGGATAGGAGGCACCCAGTCTCTCTCCCTGATATGGATAAGGACACCTAGAGTTCTAGGTAATATTGGAAGAGATTTTGTGACCTTAGAGGGAAGCTAGCCTTGGGTAAACTGTGTGATGCATACAGGACAGAACAGAGGTGTAATGAGATCTTTTATGTGCTGGCATTGTCACGTCTCTGAATCATAACACTAAAGTCTGCCCTAATTTTAGAATGAACTAACATATTACCTAATTAATTAGGCTAGGTGGCATTGAGGCTTTCATCACATGAAAATAAAACAGATCAGACTTAAGTGGTTTTCATTTTTTTAATGTTTTCCATTATTTTTAAAGATTTTTTTCATCGAGCACATATTAGTTTTATAATTTAAAAAGATTACTTATTATGAAAATTGCCATTAGCTAAAAACTGGCAAAGACCCATTAAGTCAGTGTGTATTCTTCTCTCCTTTCTCACTCTCCCCCTTTTGAACCTCTTTCAGTTCTTTTCCCCAAATTCCCACAAGAGCCAGAGAAGCCAAAAAAATGTCAAAATTTTGTCACTTCATTAATTAGGAGACTTGAACTGGGGGAGGCACAACCTACATTCTGTGAAATTGATTGGCAAGTGACTGGCAGGGCTACCTTCTTGCTAACAGGGCAATGGCAGAGATGAGATGATCACCACTGTTTATCAGCATGTGGCTAAATATGTGGAAATGCAGGAGGATTCACAGGGACACTGGTTATCATATGCTGACCAAAGAAGCTCCAAAGCCAGGCACTAGAACTCCCTTGCCAAATTTGGCAGTGTGGTCAAAGGAAGAAACCCCAGGAGCAATGTGGATTGCAAAATCTGAAGTAAATTTAGCCTCGACATATATTCACATCTAATGAGTTGCAGTCAAATCAAATTGGCTAGAATTTGTAAGGCATGACATGTTGGAGAGGGTACTTTTTGAGAGCGGTGAGCCTGCAGCAAATGGTGAGAATAGAGAGCAGTAGCTCAAAATTCTGTTGGGAAGATAATTCAGAAGTGGACCTAGAGAGGAACAAAGGAGTCAGTGGCCAAGCATCTTTAAGATACCGAGTGGACAGCTGTAGTAAATGCTGCCTTGGTGAAGAAGAATGCTCCCTGATAGGGGTGCCATCATTGGGTGGATTCTATCTCTATTTCCCTATACCCCATTGCTCCTGGTTGCAGATTATATACACTATGGGGCTGCCATTAACTAGATGTGAGATCTTAGGCCAGCCACTTAACCTCTCTGTCCTTGAGTTTTCTCACCTGTAAAAGGTCTGAGAGGCAGTCCCAAGTACTTCAAAGGACTCTGCATGCTCTATAGTTGGTCCATCCTTCCGCCCGTCTGCACAAATCAGCCAATGAGGAAAGCTTTGAAAGCCAGTACACTCTGCAACGCAGTGTTGACTCCCTGCTGGCCAGGAAGGCATCCTCCCAAAGTGGTGCTCTCAGGGAGGCAGGGGCTTTTGAAGTTATTGCTGCTCTCCTTGCAGCTGCTCTGCAGAGGGGAAAAAAACCTGGATTTTAAAGAAGCAAATGGTCTTGTTTTTTTTTTTTAAACAAAATTAACTCACAGCTGCAAGCAGCACAATGAAAGCACATTTTAAAATAATCAGATGCTTTTGGGGCCTCCTTCTGCTCCCAGAACAACTTCAGTCCGAGCTGCTCCAGGCTACCTGTCAAGGCTGCAGCCTTGGGCGCCAAATGTCCAGGGGTGAAGTGGGGCCTAAAGCTGTTGGTGTCAGAAAAGAGGCCGCAAGTTTTATGATCTTGGGGACCCTAAAGGCCTCAGCTGTTTGTTTGTTCTGTTCTAATTAGGATGCATTATATATATTTGAAAGGCATCTGACAGCTAATAGGTTGTTTTTAAAGGGTAATTTTATTAAACACTTTTAAAAAATATTTGGTGATCTTTTACATTTCATTTAATCAATTAATCTTTATTTTATATCGGTAATGAATTGTGAGCCCATGCAGTCCCTGAAAGGTGCTTGAGATGACCAAGGTCTAAAATCCTGGTGGTTTCTTAATTTCCACCTATGCTTGGTATACTGATTTCTAGATAAGGATGCTACGTGTTTAGAGGGTAGTTTACAATACTCTGCTCCACCGTGATGTGTCTGCATGTGAACTTCTGCATGTTGTTTAAGCTGCTGAGTTGACCTTAGAAGGAAAAGAAGTAATGGAATTGAATATCTTGAGAGAAGCTTAATGAGATATTTAATACATGGGAGAAGCCAACTTTGTCTAAGAGAATTAAGATCTTCATCATGAGGAGCTGAAGGCCAAGAATCCCCCTGATGGGTAGAGCTGGGTGCAGGGACTTATAGTCAGGTGACCTCAGGGCAAGTCCCTTCAGGGACATCTATTAGTGGTGTGACCCTAAGCAAGGCCCTGCATCTTCTAGATTTCTTGCCTGCACAGAGGAGATGACGATCACTACCTTATCTAAAGTCATGAGGCCGAAATAGGAGTTTATATATATAGGGAGCATACTGTCTGCTGATATTAAGAGTCTGGCCTGACAAACTTTTATTGAGCATCTATTGTGTTTTCAATAAATGCTTCCTTTTCTTTCGAATCTTAAGACTGAATGGGTTTAGTATCTTCTGAAGATTGACAGAAGAGATGTATGACAAATGAAGAGCAATGCTGGGTAAAAGGAGGTTTTCACCTCAAGATTAAAAATATCACTAAGTTGAAAAAAGTTTTTATGTAAATTAAGGGATGCTCCATATTTAGTAAGTTTTAAAGGAAAAAACTAGGAAAAAAAATGAAACAGGTTTAATCTCTTAAGAGTGCAGCTTTCAAAGTAATCCATGTTTACAGCAGAGTCAGGAACCTGGCTGTGATCGAAAGACCATTCCTTTGCTCTCATTATAATTAATAATGATGATGCTATCTTATTTTGGATTTTGAAGACAGCCAGACTATTACTGTCATAATTAAGACTATTGGGTGGAACCCATTCACATTAAGGCCTGGGCCTGCCTTTCTTTAATTTGACAATGGTAGTAACAATGATAATGATAATGTCACAGCTGTTCTAAGCTCTGTACATATAATAACTCACTTATACTAATAACAACCCTTGTGGTGGTTAGTTTCTTGTCCCCTTTTACAAATGAAGAAAGAAACTGAGACAGTTTTTAAATGACTTGTCCAAGATCATACAGCTTAGTGGTAGAGGCAGGATTTGAAGAAAGGCAATTGGCTCTAGAGCCTCCACTTCACCCACTTACTATGCAATCATTTATTTAACTGTGAGTTTCATGTTGTCACAAGCTATCTTGAATTATGATAGGTCATCTTAAATACTTAATCTGGGTTACATAGTTATAGTTTGGAACAAATATTTTCCTTAACGTTTATGGTGGTGGTTCCAATTGGTATCTAGGGGAAGGTATATTTAGGAATTTACTATATTCTTCCATGCATATGGACTTAGAAGCACAATGACTAATGAGTCATGTCACCTGAACACTGAAAGAACAAAGTAACTGAGGATTGGGGAATACATGCCTATGTATATCAAAAGTAAAATCTAATAAACCATTCTATTCCTAAATATCTTTCAAATCTATTTCCTCTACCCAGTCCTGACTCAGAGAGCCTCATCACTTTCTCCTCCAGCATTGCAATAGTCTCCTTCTTGGTTGCTCTTCTTTTATTTATTAAAAAAAATTTTTTTTAACATTTGTTCTTGAGAGAGATGCAGAGTGTGGCGGGGGAGGGGCAGAGAGAGAGAGAGAGAGAGAGAGAGAGAATGAATCTGAAGCAGGCTCCAGGCTCTGAGCTGTCAGCACAGAGCCCGATGCGGGGCTCGAACTCACAAGCCGTGAGAACATGACCCGAGCTGAAGTTGGACGCTTAACGGACTGAGCCACCCAGGCACCCCTGGTTGCTCTTCCTTTTACTACCTTCCATTTTATTTTGCATATTCTTTCCATGTGATTGTGATGACAGAATAATTACCTCATTGCTGTTGCTGAGAACCTTCCTCTGATTTTTTACCTCCACATATCAAACTTGAACTCTTTAGGATGACATATAAGGCCCTCCACAAAATCATCTGCCTAGTTTTCCAGCCCTTTCTTCCGTGATACACTGTGCCTTTCATGCTTGGCTCTTTCAAGCATGTGGAATGCCTTTTCTGCTCTTGCCTGCTGGGAGAAATCCAGTGAATGCTTTCAGACTGAATTTAACCATCACCTCATTGGAGAACCTCTTTTGACCACCTCCTTACTTGTCTCTCAGAAAAAATTCTATCACCTTTGTGCTCCCCCTTACACTTATTCAAACATTTAGTATAGTCTTTCCAGGGGTGTTTTATAATTCTTGAACTACCTGTCAATCTTTCTCACTGGAGGGAGGGCTCTGTAAGGTAGTGGTTGTGTCTTCATGTTCTATCTACTGTATCTAATGCAGTGTGTGACACAGAAAACGTATTCAATAAGTGATTGTAGATGGAGGAATGAATGGATTAACAAATGATGGAACAAATTATATCCTTCAAATAAGAAGAGAATTCTGGAAGTTTTCTCGGAGTTTCTTTAATGAACTCACTTAAACATCCATCCAGTTGGAATAGAACATATAACATGGACTAGATGGCACAAAGTCTGGGGTCTACTCCTAGACTGTCTCTAATTGGTCCGGTGGCCTCAGATCGCTTAACTTATCAGTGATTCAGTGTCTTCATCCAGAAGACAAGGATACATATATAAAACCCTTCAAAGTTGCCATTAGGATTGGATAAAAATAATTCATGGTCAAATGCTTTTGAAAAATACAGATAATAAGGCATTTCAGCAAAGCTTCTAATGATCAGATTTCTTATGGCTAATTCTATGTCAGGGAGGTGTAACATATTTTTTGTGTTCCTTATCTCGTGGTCATCTGCTTGTCCCTTTACTTGCACTGGGTCATTGAAGATACTCTAGTAGGTCCTTTTTAATAGGTCAGTATGCTCACCAGAGCCTTGAATTGCAAAGGAATCTTAGAAAATATAGTACATGTTCAATACAAAAAGAGCATGCCCGTATTAGACCATCAAAAGTCAAAGGCATAATTTGAAATGATGAACGTATCCATTTTAAGTTACACATTACTTTGCATAGTTAATATCACCGTAATTAGTCATAGTTCCTATAATTTATTGAAAAAGATGCTCATCCCCTCTAGTGTACTACAGTGATGAATGTTGGGAGAGCAACTTTGGAAGCTGGAATCAAGAAAATGAGTAACAGTTGGAGAATTAGCATGTAAATCAATAATACCCTTTCTTCATTTTGAATCCAGGATTTTCATGACACACTGCAAAATCAGAGAGCCCCACAAGTTAGAGCTGTCACTGCACCCCACAGAACTAGGCAGACCGCTTCAACTGTAGGAAATGTTTAAAATCCTCTCAAACATTTGAGTAAATCTCTAGTAAATATTTAAACTCTGTATAACTAGTCACAAATAAATTAAGCTGATTTTATGCAGTCTCTCTAATTAGAAGGGCACAGCATTTGTTGAAACGTGATTAGTATTATTCATTAAGCAAAAAATTCTCATTTGTATCTTATTATCACTATTCTGCATAAACCAACACAATTTGTCATGAACTCCCTCATTTGCTGTATCCTCAAAAAGCAGATTATGCTTATTTTTCATTTGGACAGTGGAAAATCAAGCCAGGTGTTTGGCAGCACCAGAGTGTTCAGGTGTAACTGTGCCAGTGATGGAACATTACGAGCAGCGCGGATGAAGAATGAGGCATGGAGAATCTTGGGACTGAGGTGCCTTGAGGCCCATCCCTTCCGAGTGCCCCTGCTGATGAGACAGGTGTTGCACTGGGCTGCTGGGAAGGGAGAGGGAAACAGAAAAGAAACTTTTTTGTAATGTCAGATCTTTTCCCTTCCATCAGAACCTGAACATGCTTGCTTGAATTCCTGCTGCATTCAAGCTATGAGCATGTGCAGTGTAAAACCACTACAGCCGTACCTTTGTTTAAAATATTTCTGAAGCATAAAAATTCAGCTCAATGATTTGTCTAGAACTGTCTGTCTGTCTAGACACATGAGCACTGTACATATTTAGCTTTCAGACTTCTAGATATTGACAGATAAGACAAAGATGATGTTGTAGGAACTGGACGAAAGGGGACTGAAGGCTGCTTCTCCTCCTCTGAGATCTATTCGTTTTGTCTTTAAAATATTCTTTGTTCCCTGGCTCAGGTTAGAGACTCCATTAGGGCTTGTGATTGAAGCTGCTTTATGATTCTGGCAGAAATAGGGGCGTGAATAAGGTAGGGTCTATAAAATAGTGGCACGATGGTAGGAAATGATTTTTTTTAAGGTAGTAGTGGACTTAAAAAAAGCTATTTTGAATCCTGTCTATTCTTTGGGAACTTTAGAGCTGTGAAGGATTGCATACTATTTGGCCTGTGTGTCAGTTTCTCTTTTTTTGTGCCTCTGTTCCTCTTTGTTACTTCACTACCCTCTCTTGTTTTTGTAAATACTCTGCCTTTCCCAGGCCTTACTCCTCACTACTGATGTGGTTGATTTTCTGAGACACCAATCATGTGGAATAGGGTAGGGAAAATATACAACAATATATTATTGGAGAGAATGGAGGTATTTACCTAAAAACATACACAGCAAAGGGGAAAGGTATGATGGAGGTCATCAGATGTCTATAGGGTACTCAAGGCCAGGTTAACACTGTGGAGTGGCTGCAAGAGTCTCTCTACAGCAAGCAAGGGGAAGATACAGAGAGGAAAATTATGGTTCTGCTTGAGGAAGCACTCTGTAATAGTGGTGTCCAGACATGGAATAGGCTGGCTTGTGAGGTAGTGAGCTCCCATTACCAGAAATAGTAAAGCAGAGTTTGGCTCAGGAACTCAAACTATATGAATTCCAGATTCCTTTCCATTACTATTTTTGATGTTTTTCTTTATTGGAAAGGTTATTCCCATCAAGAATACTAGGAGAATCCCCATTGTGATAGAAGTTCAAAATATTCAGGAATCTCCAATCCTTGCTCTTCTGTGCCTCACATTTTCTGATGCCTGGAAAGCAGTTTACCTGCTACCACATGTTACCTGGCAAATATTCTGGTAACACCTGGGGTGTCTGGTCATGCTGAGAGACCAGTGGCCTAGATGGCATTTTGAAGTCCAGCTTTAGGGTACCCCTTGTCAAATTTCAGACAGAAGCCTGTCTAGTAGACCAAGAGCCTCCTGTCACTGCTGTATAGCCAATGTACAGCTATAGAGAACTTAATGGTCCATCCAGAAGCCATTCTCTGCTTTCACAGCATTTCCTTGTTTTCTCCATGAATGAGGACTTGTCCAAACACAAATTTTGGGTATCACATTTGGATACAAATCGGTTATCTACCTTTGAGACTTTTACAAGGTAAAAATGTATTCAAGGGTTATATCTGTGTGAGGTGGAATTAATGACAAATTATCTTATCTTCCCAAGCAGGAAATTAGTTGTGAACTTAGTTTGTTAACAGATGGAATGAAAATTATGAAACTTTCGAAGAACGTTTCTTAAGTTGTGGTCAGGGACCACCTACTTGTTGAAACACAGATTCCTGGGCCCAGCCCTATATTTATTATATTAGTTTTTTATTGCTGTGGAACAAATGACCACTAACTTAGAATAAAACAACATGTATTTATTATATCATAGTTCTGAAATCAGAAGTTCAGGCCATGTTGCTAGGTTCTTTGTTAAAGGTCTAACTAGGTTAGGTTCCTATTGAAGGCTCTGGGGAAAAATCCAGTTCAAATCTTACTTAGGTTGTTGGAAAAATTCAGTTTCTTGCTGGCTGTCAGCTGAGGGCAGCTTTTTGCTCCTGGAAGCCACCTACATTTTTCCCACATGGCCATTCCCATATTCAAGGCACATGGAGTCCTTTCCATGCTTAGAATCTCTCTGACTTCTTTTGCTGTTATGTATCAGAGAAAACTCTCTGCTTCTGAAGCACTCATATGATTAGAGTAGACCCAACTAGATAATTTCCACATTTTAAGTTGCACCAGCTTGCGACTTAAATTACATCTGAAGAATCCCTTCATAGCAGTACCTCAATTAGTGTTTGATTGAATAAGGAGGCTATGGGAATTGTGGGGGGCCCATCTTTAGAATTCTGTCTACCTACTAAATCAGCATCTCTTCAGGGGAACCAATGAAATCTTTTTAGCAGCACTCCAAATGATTCTGATGAGTAATAAACTTTGAGAACTATTGGTATAGAAGGATAATAAGAAAAGCAGTGAATGTTAGGTGTTAAGTGAGTGATGTAGAAAACAACTGGCATAGGAGTTCCAAATGAGGGACCACTGAAAACTGAAGATGCCATTGATTACATGGATGCAATCCATGGGCATTAAGACAGGAACAGCAGGCTTTCCAGGCAGGGCAGAAGGTGTGAACAGAGATTTGAACTTGGGAAAACACATAATTGGCCTTTCAGAGTACAATTCAGTTGAGTTGGGTTGGAGTAGAGAAGTGTGCAATTGTGATTTGGGGGAGAAGTTATGGGGTTGGGATTATATTAACTTGTAGGACTTTGAAATAAAGGGCAGCCAAAGTTTTTACAGATAATTATGGTTAAAAGGCCATGTAATTTTATTCACTTTATCTCATTTACTCATGGAATTTCTCTGCAGTTGAAGGTTATGTTTTGATTTGCTTTTAGTAAATTCAGGGTCGTGGTTGGATTCCAATGATGGCCAAATATTTTTATCATTTTTGTTCATGGGGATGAAGAAGAAGGGAGTTTTTCAGGCTGTAAGAAATGAACTGACATTTGGAAAAAAGTAAGATAACCCAGGGTCAGACTCTTTGGTTGAGGGAGAGTGAAAATGACAACCTGAGTCTCTTTTACAAGCACCTTTCTACATATTCTGATCCCTAAAATGTTTTCCGCTCACCATGCTCCAAGTATAAATGTATTCCAAAGATCCAAGATCCTTACCGGGGACTTGTGGGGGAGGGAAGTATTATTAGTCACTACATCGTCGCTAGAATTGAAAGATGAGAGTTTTGTAGCTGGGAACAGAAGGTGCACTACCTTGGAGCCAGGTTTGATAGCTTTGAATTCCAGATGAAGACTGCAGATACAGGAGGGTATCATCTGACAAGCATCTTAAGCAGATGGATGACAGAGTGGGTGCACTGGAGAGTATTGTTAATTTAATGACTCCAGATAATGCTTCTTTAAAATTGAAAGCAAGCTACTGGGAAACAGCCAGCAAAGCTGTAACTTGTGGGTTTCTGGCTTCCTGGTCTATCCATATAGGGAGAAAGGGAAGGACATGTATAGTTCTGAGTTCTGAAAAACTCAAATTGCTTCTCAGAAGAGGTAGTATAGAGCTTACTCATTGACATTTTTGAGAATTTAATCAAATCATCTTCTCAGGAAGGTGGGTTATCAATTTATTTTAGTGGAAATTCTAAATCTTGTGTTTAAATATTAAATGAATTAGAGAAAAGATTATCTGGGTTGTTCCCTTAGGTTTAGTGAATCTAAAACTCCAGAAATTTGAGCCCATGAAGTTCATTTAATCCCATCCTCTCTTTAATTCATTATTTTATTTATTCATTTAATTATCAAGAATAGCTGTATCATGCTATATGAGGTTCTAGAAATGTAAAGATGAGTCAGACACCTCTGTCTCTTCACAGAGCTCATGCTCTACTCTAAGAAACCAGCAAAACAAGGTTCTACTGTGAGCCAAATCTACAGTTACCCCAGCAGCAGCAAGACATGGACAGATGTTGAGAATATGGGCTTGTCACTACTCTATCCTTCACCAGTGTTAGTGGGACCCAGAAGATTGCTGAGGCTCCCCACCCTGACCTGGAATCAGCGGGACTGATAAAAGTAGAATGTGTTGCTACTAGTCAGTCCCAAGCTTCTGACCTCCTTGTACCAGTGGGGCAGAGTGGGAAGCTAAACTGAGTTTATACCCCAACTTGAAGGGAATGAGGTGGTGCCAGTCAGTGCTCCACTGTAAGCAGGAAAGGTGTCTTAGGAGCTGAAGAGGGAGCTAAACTTCCACTCCACCCATTTGCAATGAGGCAGTGTGAGTAAGTGCTCCATTTTTGCATAAGTAATGCCAGTAGGACCCAGCAAGATGCTGGACATACTCACCTAGCCATCATACTACACCTTGACAGGGGGACTATCTACAAAACAGAAGATCAAATAGGATCTAGAGCCCACTAATACAGCATACAAAATATCTGGATACAATAAAAAGTCACTTATCAAGAACCACAAAAATAACAACTTGAAATGATAATCAAGAGACACCAAGATGATTCAGATGTTGGAATTATCTTACAAGAATTCCAAAGCAGCCATCGTAAAAATACTTCAACAGCGGTGACAAATTCTCTTGAATCAAATGAAAAAAAAAATCTTAGCAAAGAAATAAGTTATAAAAAAGAACCAAATGGAAATTATAGAACTGAAAATTATTAAAAGCAAAAGAAAATAGTGAATGGGCTCAGTAGTAGGGAACAGATGATAGGGGATAGAATCGGTGGACCTGAGGAAAGATCAATAAAGTTTATACAACTTAAACACAGAGAAGATAAACTTATTTTAAAAAGTAGAGGAAGGAGAGAAGGAAAGAAAGAAGGAAAAAGAGATTATTTGAAAAAAAATAATGTCTGACAATTTCCTAAATTTGATGAATGCTCCAAACCTACATATTCAAGAATCTGAGCAAACCTTAAGTGGGATAAACCCAAAGAAATCTATGCTAAAATACAATAAAATTAAACTTTGAAAACTAAATACAAAGAAAAAAAATTGAAAGCAGCTAGAGATAAATGACACATTATTTATCAATTGAATTGAATGTTAGTTTGAATTTAGTATCGATTCACATGATGAATTTCTCATCTGAAACACAGAAGGCCAGGCCGAAAAAAAGTGGCACAGAATTTTAAAGAGTTGAAAGAAAGGAACAGTCAACCCAGAATTTTATATCTAGCAAAAATATCCTTCAGGAATGAAGACAAAATAAACATTTTCAAAAGAAAACTAAAATTTGTCACTAAAAAATCCTACCCTTAAAGAATGGCTAAAGGAGTTCTCTAAACAGAAAGGAAATGAAAACTCTTAAGGATGTTTCCTTAAGAAATGAAAGAACATCAGAAAAGGTAAAAAAAAAAAAAAATCATGATAAATATAATAGACCGTTCTTCTCATGAATTTTTTAAATTATATGTGATAGTTGAAGCAAAAACCAATATACCTTCTGATGTGATACTTGAGTAGAAATACTCAAGAAAATTATGTTTTAAAAATGGGTAAGGTAAAGTAATCTAAATGGAAATAAGTTTTCTACACTTAAAGTTACAAAATATTGGTAAATATTTTAATTGTGTAAGTTACAGTCTGGAAAGGGAAAAATATATTTTCTTGAAACTAGAAATCTCCTCATCCAGAACACCCTCAGTAGACTATACATGGGTGAGAAATATAATTTTATTGTGTTCACACTATAAAAAAATCATTCTGGTACTTACTGGATTGCACTGGATCAAAGAGATCTTTGGCAATGCAAATTGGAGATGGGAGTGGGAGCAGGAGCAGTAGTGCTTGAAGAAAGGGGATGAATTCCAGTACTTGAATTCCTTCCTAAGTTTTCCACAACAAACAGACTTTCAGCTCAAGTTAGAACTTATCAAAAGAAGACCATCCCTGTCTTTTTCAGGCATTTTTACCTTTGATTCGCAGTAATATCCCTGAGCGATTGAAATAGAATTCTTGGGTGCCTGCATGGCTCAGTTAGGTGAGTGACTCTGGATTCTGGTTCAGGTCATGATCCCAGGGTCATGGGATGGAGCCCTACATCATCAGGCTCTGTTGTGCTGCTGAGCATGGAGGCTGCTTAAGATTCTCTCCCTCTTTCTCTTCCCCTGCTTGCATAAGCATGTGCGCTCACACGCCCTCCCTCCCTCCCTCCCTCCCTCCCTCTCTCTCTCTCCCTCCCTCCCTCCCTCCCTCTCTCTCTCTCCCTCCCTCCCTCTCTCTCTCTCTCCCTCCCTCCCTCTCTCTCCCTCCCTCCCTCCCTCTCTCTCTCTCCCTCCCTCCCTCTCTCTCTCTCCCTCCCTCTCTCTCTCTCCCTCCCTCCCTCTCTCTCCCTCCCTCCCTCTCTCTCCCTCCCTCTCTCTCTCTCCCTCCCTCTCTCTCTCTCCCTCCCTCTCTCTCTCTCCCTCCCTCCCTCTCTCTCCCTCCCTCCCTCTCTCTCCCTCCCTCCCTCTCTCTCTCTCCCTCCCTCTCTCTCTCTCCCTCCCTCTCTCTCTCTCCCTCCCTCTCTCTCTCTCCCTCCCTCCCTCTCTCTCTCTCCCTCCCTCCCTCTCTCTCCCTCCCTCCCTCTCTCTCCCTCCCTCCCTCTCTCTCCCTCCCTCCCTCTCTCTCCCTCCCTCCCTCTCTCTCCCTCCCTCTCTCTCTCTCCCTCCCTCTCTCTCTCTCCCTCCCTCCCTCTCTCTCTCTCCCTCCCTCCCTCTCTCTCTCTCCCTCCCTCCCTCTCTCTCTCCCTCCCTCCCTCCCTCCCTCTCTCCCTCCCTCCCTCTCTCCCTCTCTCCCTCCCTCTCTCTCTCCCTCCCTCTCTCTCTCCCTCCCTCTCTCCCTCCCTCTCTCCCTCCCTCTCTCCCTCCCTCTCTCCCTCCCTCTCTCCCTCCCTCTCTCCCTCCCTCTCTCCCTCCCTCTCTCCCTCCCTCTCTCCCTCCCTCTCTCCCTCCCTCTCTCCCTCCCTCTCTCCCTCCCTCTCTCCCTCCCTCTCTCCCTCCCTCTCTCCCTCTCTCTCTCCCTCCCTCTCTCCCTCCCTCTCTCCCTCTCTCTCTCCCTCCCTCTCTCTCTCCCTCCCTCTCTCTCCCTCCCTCTCTCTCCCTCCCTCTCTCTCCCTCCCTCTCTCTCCCTCCCTCTCTCTCTCTCTCTCTCTCAAACAAAACAAAACAAAACAAAAGTCTAATTCTAGTGTGGGTTCAGTGCAGCAGCAGGCAAAAGCAGGAAGTGATTTTGCTGCCATAGGCCTGATGTCTGCTTTCCCAATTGTAAATCATAAGCAAATACATTTGTAATGGATGGAACCCTTCTGTATTACTCTGACATGCTGTGTAATCACATAGATCTCCATGGAAGGGTAGGTAAGATCCTAAATCCAACTCAGGCATCCACTGGGACCTCAGTACCTGTGTAAAATTTAAAACATAGTGTTGTTTTGAGCAAACAAGTTTTGACCTCGGCCTTAGTACTAATGCCTGTTTTGGCCTGCACTTGTGAACTGGGCTAGATTACACATAGGCTTTGAGAACTGCTTTTACGTAACTTGAAATCCCTTTCCTCAAGCCCTATCTGATGATTATGGTCTGCAGAAACTTATCACTTTCAGAGTTAGAGAAGGATGCAGAGATCCACTTCCCTGTGCTTCCCTGGTCTTGCTGGGCCTTGCAATTAGAGTCAACAAAGGAGCCACACTGGAAGAAGGTAGAAGAGAGATAAGTAATGTGAACCATCCAAATAGGAACTCAGAAACATGGTAGAGAAGCAGGGATAGCTCTTCGTCTTTTGGCTGTACACATCTGAAGTTTCTTAGTTATCATAGCCCAACTGTCCATCTAGGATGATTTCATTATGTCCTTGGATATTCCTTCATGGAAGGTTGGAATGAGATGTGAAAGGCTTGAAACCCTTCTACATTTATGGTTTTCAAACTTCATTGGAGCATTGGGCTGGATATTCTGCTTGCAGTCAACAAGAGTGACATTTATTCAAAGAAAATGTACACAAATAAAACAAACAAGAAGCTTCTCTTTGACATGGGAAATAAGGATTCCAGATTCTTCATTTCTCAGCATTTTCCTCAGGGCTCCTGTGAAGTACCTTCTTGGACTACAAGGGCTTCACACAGTACAACTGGAAACAACTGAGTTAGGGTAAGACGGTATGGGGAACACACAGACCCAGACTTTTACCTTCTCATCCAGATGAACACTGCAGGCTACCCTTCTAGAGGCCTGTTCAGGATACCAGCCAATTACCCTGTAGCTCTTACTTTCTAACAAGGACTGATTCCACCTCACCTTCTGCCAATTAGCTGTTGGCTGGAGTCCTTTTCCCAGTGACTGTTCACTTGAGGGTATACAGCTGTTAACCTACCTGATGTAGAAGAGTTGTTTATGTTGGTGCTGCTGTGCTTACCATCCTTGGGTCTGAGTTGGTATATTGGACTCTTTGGTTCTCAGTACTAATGGTCTCTGATAGGTTTCTCTGGATCCTTACACAGTAGGTACCTGTTTTATTCTCTGCTTTGAGTGGTGCAAGCTTGCCAATGCATGTTATGATAGACCATTCTTTCATGGATAGCTCTTGGCTAGCAATTCATTTATAATATCTGGGCAGAGCTTACATCCCAATGATCCTCACTCTGCTCCTTGAGAATATCATGGAACAAGGTTAATTGTCTCTCACATGGTAAAAGTCCTGTCTTCACGTTTCTGAAGAAAGACCTCATGTTTTCTCTGAGCCTTCTCTTTTTGTGTTACGTATTTTCAGGATGCTTTTATTTCAAATACTAAATAGTAAAACTTCTTTATCTGGTTACCTGCAGAAATGATATTTTCTTTGTCTTAACAACAACAAAACCTTCAAGAATCAGGACTTCTATAGGAAGTTCTATAAGAACTTCAGAGTAAGATGGATTTTCTTTGTGCCATCATCCTCTGCTTCTTTATTCGGCTACTATTATGGATCTGGAGCAGTAATTGATCAAGAGTGATGTTTCTGATTCTTGAGGTTTTAGATACAGTAAATGTATGGAAGGGGAAAGGTCAGTTGGGAGTGACCGACACATTATTTTGGATAATCCCTCTACCTCCTCAATGAGGGATCCCTCTACCTACCCCACCAATGATCTGCGCTGTTGGTTGCTGGGCCCCTTTCCCAGGCTTTGGAAGGAACAGGTATTAATGTTTATTCGTCCCTATTTTCCTTATACATGCGTATCCTTCCAAATGAAATAGACGTTTTGTCTCTCCAGTGCCCAGCACAGTGGGTAATACAAAGTAGACATTCAGTAAATGCTTGGTGATTGAATGAATAAGCAAATCAAATAAGGAAAAGCCCCAAAGATAGTCTTTCTTCTGTTCTCTCTGTATCTCTGCATCCCTGTCTATATGTCTGCCTGTCTGTCTTACTTACACATACACCCCTACCTAGAAGGGTCCAATCACACAATGAGTCCATGCACTAAACCTTCCCCTCACCAGCTCAGGGTTTTAGTATCATGTCTCCATGGCTGAAGGTTTCCTCTGACAGTTGATGCTGTTTGCAGGATTGGAATTTCCCTGACATTCTAAGTGTCAGAGTCCATTTATTCTACTTGCAATAACTGATTCCTGTCTTATGCTTCCCATCCCATATCTGTCCCATAGTTTCCTGTTCCTGCAAATTTTGATTAGGAGTACTCCTGGCCTGGGCCTCTGCTACCTACAGTTGGATCTCCCTAGTCCTAATTATCTAAGCCTCTGCTCATGCCTCATTTTTCCTCCCTTCCTTGCTTCTTTCTTCCTTCTTTCTGGGGCAAATATATACTGTATGCTTACTCTATTGCCGAGAAAACAGCAATAAATGAAATACTAGTCCTTGCTTAAGAAGCATAAAGTCCAATGGAACCCCAT
The DNA here is from genome assembly GCF_046562875.1 of Panthera onca. Lineage (NCBI taxonomy): Eukaryota > Metazoa > Chordata > Mammalia > Carnivora > Felidae > Panthera > Panthera onca. The sequence continues at coordinate 147,053,354 of NC_138346.1, forward strand.
TCTCCTGTGAGAGCCTCCATCTCTTGTCTGCTGCTACCTCTTGAGAGTTCACCTTATTCCCTCTGAGTCTGTTCTCTGGGTCCTGGCCCCATCACATTTCCCTTTACCACCACCTCACTGCTGTTGCTTAGGGTACTGCATTTGATGCTTATGGGTCTTTAGAATCCTGAGCTTGTTGAAGTCAGTAGCATACCTCATGGCTGCCCATGACCTTATGGTGGCATCATCATACCTCACCAGGGTGCCCATGGTGCCCATGGTGGCATCATCATACCTCATGGAGCTGACCAGTTTCCCACAAGCACGTGCATGTGTGCATGCACACACACACGTTTATGCTTTCTCTGTTGTACTCCACCAGAAAAGACGATATTCATTTATATTAGTTACATTTTTGATTCTAAGACTTCCTGTTATATTCCCCAAAACCTTTGCACTTGTATGGGCAAGGTGACTGGGGGCTCTGATCGGGTTTCCTGGAATACATGATGACAACTGCCTATGATACCAAGCTCAGCTCACTTGTTCTGTATCTGAATATGAATAGTGGGTGGTAACAAGGATAAACTTTTTTTCCTTTTTTCCTAATTCTATATTATCACATTGAATGTATCAGGGCACATATTCATTGCCTTAGCCTCCTGGGTTGAGTTGCTGTGCTCATGCATAATCAGATAAGGAGAAGTGGGCCCCATCCTCATTTAGAAACTCAATGCACCTGGAACAAAGAACTTCTGATTCTGCTTACCATCTGCTGGGGGAAGAGAAGGCCTCCCACTGCCCCATTTGCCACACTTAAATTGGAGGGTGCATTCCCAGCAGGTGGTTGAGAGTGTGGATCCACATCCCGGGTGTGGATTTCACCCTCAAATGCCCCAGATGAAGTTGTGTGGGAGTTCTTTGACTTCCCACATTTGGGAGTAGAATGCAATTGAATTTCTGAGTAGGAGGACTGGTAAAGAAGAGTCAATGTTCTGTAAACCATAGACTAAAAGACAGAGACAAAAAGATAATAAGTATATGTTTTATTTAATAATGTTCTCAGTAGTTTCAGTCATTTTTCTGTAATTTTCATGATGAATGCAAGCGATACTTTTCTGCATATCCTTAGTGTTGAGAAAACAGGCTAGGGAAATAATTTTTTAGTCAAATATGAAACTGTACATGATTCTAATACCTTGGAGGAGATTTCCTTCTACTTTCCATTGTTCTGTAAATGAAAAGTAAATTATGCTTTGTTAAAAAACTTTCCATTGAATAGTTTTATAGCAAATGTTTCATTCACTTCAATAAATAAATGTACAATATTTTTTGAAAATTGAGACTCGGGCTTTGTAAAATTTAACAACTCTACCAAATTAGTCTCTCTGGTTCTTATTCTGCAATAGAAAATTATACTTTTTAACTTTTAGTCAAGTAGCAGTTAAATAAAATGTCTAATTAATTTCCAAGCCTTTGTGAAGCATTAGACTTGAGATGCACAAAGGTAGTTAATGTTAGAAAGCTAAAGGATTTTTTATGATGATGCTCCATCTTTCTTAATGAGAGGTAGCATGGTTGAGTAGATAGAACACTGCTTTAGAAATTAGGCTTCTGGAAAAAGGACTCCTCATAGGACTTCCAATGCATCACTCTGTAGCTCTTTGCTGATGCCTTAACCTCTCTGGGCATTTGATTTTTTTTTTTTTTTTTGTATAAGATGGAAATAATAAATGCTGATGTCCACAAAGCTCTCAGGGATCTTTGAGTAAGATGAGCTTTTTACATGCAAATAATACAGGAAATCATGGTGGACCTACCTAAAATTTACAAGGGACAATCAGCCGATTTCATTTATGACCACTAATCTGAGTCAGAATTATTATAGATCATGGGTTAATTTCTTTGTTTTGTGTTTGTGATATTGTTATTTTGATTGATTTGGGGGAATGGGCATGAGAGGAAAGGAAGAACTGAATATATTGAAACAATTATTTTTGCTTCTAAATGTAGGATTGCATTTGAATCAAAACAATAAATAGAATACATGCACTACCCTGCATGATATGGTATAAGAGGTCTAGAATCTTCACAGAACCTCAAGTCTGGCTTTATGTTTAGAAAAAAACTGGGGGAGAGATACTTTTTGGCACTTTTTAAGCACAGAACAAGCTACCCTCAGTAGTCTTTTGATTCTTACACAGCAACAAAGAAAGGAGGAGGAAAGTGGTATTTTAAAAGCTGTGCTCCCTTAAAATTACCATTACAGTTGGTCAACCATGGCCAGTCAGCCAGTTGGGGTGGGGCTAGAACCTCTCACTGGTTTCCCCACCCATAGGGACAGGAGCTGTGGGAGCCAAATGCCTTCTGGGGCTATGGCTGTGTCAGGAAAATAGTCTGTTATGGTAACCAGGGTAAGTAGAGGAGACAGTTGATAGTCATGGGGAATCTGGAAGGACAGGCAGATTCTTGGGAGGACAGGAGGTAGGAAGGCAGTGGTCATCATCAGTGGGAATTAAAAGTAGGCAGTCAAGCCCAGTGCTGGGCTTTGGAGTGAAACCTTGAGCTTCATGGAGAAAAGATTTTGAAGTCCTAGGAATCTAGGGCCAAACCCTTGTTCTATCATTTACTTGACAGCATGATTTGGGGGAAGGTATGTCACCTCTCAGTTTCTCAGTTTCTTCTTCTATAAAATGGGTTGAGTAATACTTTGTTGGCTTGTTGTGAGGATTTGAACAAGTAGTGTTAGTAAAGAGCTAGTAGTTTCTGGCATTTATTAGTATTGGAAGACAGATTGTGTCTTCAGTCCAGGAATATTGATACCTAGCTGCAGAATGTTCAATTCCTTTTGCGTATGGTCAGAGTTGATCTGGAGAGCAAAAGTGAGTGGGGTAATAGATAGGTCTAAGCCTGAAAGTGGTTCAGGACCCCAACTGCGGGGAATATTACTGAGCCTTGCAACCAGACTGAGGCTGACTGTGTAAGCTTTGTTGTGCATGTATGGCCAATTTCATGTTTATCTCCAGGATGGGTTCGTGTCTTAGTCATCTTTATATCTCCTCTACCTGGAACAGGACCTGGCACAATATATAAATAATTATAGAATAAAACCAAATAGAACAAAAATATGGTATCTTACATGGGGTTGTGTAGCTTCCGAGAAAGATAGAGTCCATTTTGGGATGCCAAAATGGCATTCATTTTGTTCTTAAAGAGAAACAGCTTAATCATTCAATCCTGCTCTCTGACACATGGCTCCAACATTGATATTGTGTTTTGGCTATCAGATTAAGAAATTATCTCCAGAGTATCAAGAAAATATATGAGGACATCAGGTGGGGTGCTATGGCATACGTCTACGTGGGCGTAGTGGAATATTAGCTTGTAGACAAAAAATTATTCCCGAAGAAGAATGGATAATCCATATTCTGTTGTACAGCTGCTTCCCTCTAGAAAGGCAGTGTATTATATGTTTCTCTGTAACTTGTAGGATTAGATTTAGAAACAAAATTATTCATGTAGTTATATAATTTTTTTAGTATTGTTTATATACCATTTTGTATATGTGATATAATTGATTCATTGACCTGGGTTTGTCATAGAGATACCAGGAGATATCAGAAGCATGTGTCCAGAACCCTGTTTGCAAGGAGTTCAAGAAATCATTTATTGGGCTCTGACACAGTGTGTTTGCAACTCATGTGCTTCTTTGAGTCTCAGCACAAACATGTCTGGTTGCTCAAGGAGTATTGTTATTACTGGTTAAAGCCAAATAAAAAGAAATCATTAGGTATTGGATGGTTACTGGATGAAGGTATAAATCTCTTATGAATTCCTAGTCATTAAGCTGTGTATGCACTTACAGTTTATTTCAGGGGTACCCAAAACTTAACTCAGATTTTTCTCACAGAGTTTACCAAAACTGGATTGCTTTTGAGCAAAATCTCTACGTGGACAAATGGTGCCTGATGTATAAATACAATTGGGAATTTTGTTAATTAAAAGTGATTTCTAATTTTATATAATATATTGAAAGAAATTTCAGAAGCCAAATGTGAATCTTCATTGTAAAACAAACAAGGCCAGCAAAAAATAGTCTAGGCCATCCTTGGAGCAGATCAGTTTTCACTTGTTACTTTGAAGTGATGAAGGTCTTGGGCATAAGAGTATCAACCCAAATAGAGAATATACTCCATAGAAACATTTTCCAGATTTGGGTAGCCAGGCAATATTGCCCTGGTTTCATAGATGAGCCCAGAGTTGTATTAGTCTGTATTTATGGCTGCCTTGTAATCACCAACTTTAACACATTTCAAGACCATGTATGTCTGGACATTCACTGATTTTTAGGTATCAGAACTAGAGCTCCTAAAGGAACCCAGTGCTTTGGAATGAAGAGTTTGTAACACATCTTACCCCTAGTGCCTCACTTAGGCTGAGACCTTAGAAGACACTCAGTGATGTTTGTTGGTTAGTGTTGTTCACTATGTTTTTTGTTTGTGTGTTTGTGTGTTGCCTCTTATCATAGTTGCTGCTGTTTGATGGTCACAGTTGTCCTCAGCCTTAGATCTGATGTTAGCTTTGGTTACCTATTAAAGACCCAACCTGTGACAGCCTCAATTCAATGACAGTTCATGATTGCTTTAAGAGATAGCAGGAAGAAATCTAAAAGAGGCAATGCAAAGGATCATGTTAGGTTCCCTGGGAAATAAACCGAAGTATGAAATGCAGTCTGTGTTTTAGAAAAGCATACCATCCTATATGGAAAGGAACAAAGCAAATTTGAGGAAGCATTTAAATTTGACTATTTAACAATGTAAGTGATCAGAAATGTGGCACAGGAAGTGTTAGTGGAAGTCAGAGAAGGGGGAGGAGGAGACAGTTTCATGGAGGAGCTGGGGCTTGATCCAGACTGATGACATCATAGAGTTTGGATGGAAGAAAAGGTATAGCATATTATGTAGAGGTACACAGCTAATCTCCACCAACCTTGGTGAGAGGAACTGACCTTTTCTTTTTGGGACAACTGTAGTATTCTAGAAACATTCCAAGGTTGTTGGGACCACCTGTTGGGAATTCCCATTGAAGAATGTAAAGAGACTAGTCATTTGCAGTCCTGCTGTTAGTGTGGTACAGAGGATCCAAAAAGAGCAGCTGTGTCAAGTTCACTTGGCTTTTCATGGTCAGCACCAGAGCCTTCTTCCATCTCCTCTGTATCACCAGATTGTCCAACCTCCCTGGGAGTGTGGTCCCTTACCCTATCATTCCCTTCCAAGGGGCCATGGTAGTCATATTAATTGGCTGTTAAACTATTGATTCTAAAAGTGTGATATTTTCTCTGGGGCACTGGGCTATCCAAAGGAACAGCTCTCTCTCAGGTTATTTGATTATAAGTATGCATGAACCTTAAGAGACTCGAGCATTTCCTGCAGCATATCCACCAAGGCCTATTCAGTTGGCTTCACTGAGCAGAGTGGATCCTTGAAAGCTTATACAGTATCTACTGCATCACATCAGAACAACAGGACAGAGAATCTAGTAGGTAGAATGATGACCTTACATTGATTTGAGTGTTCCACACAAGCACAGTTTTGACTGTCCTAAAGAACTTTAAGTTAGTTCAAAAGAATAAATAAATGTGGTAACACAAACTCAAATTAGGTATTTGTGTAGCTGTTTGTATATGGAGATTGAGTTTGGGTTCTATTACAGAGCTAACTCAAGCTAAGATTTTTGTTTTCTGTATGATTTGCACATTTTCCCATATTGCTTTGTAAGTATTTTAAGTGTGTATGTATGTGTAGTTGTGTGTATGTGTGTGCACGCACACTCACTGCTTTCTAGGCTAGCCTGTAAACTCCTTGAGGGTAAAAATTCCATCTTTTGAAATCATTCACAGTGCCTACCAGATGGACTTAGCCTCCACTAAGGGCATAAATGTAGCCTAATTTAATTCAGAGAATTTGTTTCTGATTCCCCACTTTATTATATCTACTGCTCAAACTCTAGTTTATCTCCTTCAAAAGCTATTTCTTCCTCATGTTTCATTTCATGCTCAGTGTATATGTGTATAACCAGTCAACTTCATCTCACTTCTTTTTATTTCCTTTCATGGGAGCCATTTTAATAGTATTTGTTTCAAACGAAGGCCTGTTATTCAAAGCAAACACACAGAACTTGGCTAGAGAAAACTACTTGAATAGTATTCATACAGCAATAAAGCCTTGAAAATGTAAATTCAAAATACAGTATCACGGTTAGTAATGTTATGCACATACTTTACTAAGTGCATTTGGGATAGAATATAACTAATCAAAGAAGAATCATCACCTATATTCCATGCAAGCATCTTTCATCTGAGAAACTCAAAGAATTTTTACTAAAGATATTATAAAACTTATCCATAATCATTCTTTTCTCACCAATGTTTAATGTCAAAACAGAGATGGGTCAAATTGTGTCTGAAGACTCCAGTTTTTTAAATCCTAAAATATTGGTTGGGTGCATGTGAAAGCTCAAGTTGTTTATGGGTAAGTATGGAATTTAGCTCTCTCTCCATTCCTGCCTCCTAGCTGTTCAGTGCAGTCAGAGAAAATTGTTTTGTTCCTCACATTTACAATTCCAGTGGAGAAGCCATGAGGTTGTTTTTTCCTCCCAGGGTAACTATTTTGAGCACCAAAGCATTGTGAAACCATTAGATCATAGATGCTAATGATTGTGGACTTGTAGTGTGGGTAGGGGGAAACTAGAATTCTAGGGAAAGTGTTACTCATCTTATTAAGGATGACAAACTGGCTGCTTGAAGAGTGCTATTGAATGACAGGATCTTGTGGAAAGAGCACCAAACTTAGAGTCCAAATACTGGAATTTGGAACCTGAGCTCTGAGCTGTGTTAGAGCATGTGACTAGCCATGCAACTTAGGCAATAATAGTGATTATAAATACACTAAAAGCTATTCATTGTTAAGTGGTTTCTATTTACCAGGTATTTTGCATCTGTCATTCTAATCCTTACTATGCCACCAAGTGGTACTATTACTTTTCCTCTTTTATTGGTGAGGAAGTAAACTGAGAGAGGTTCAATAACTTTCTAAAGATCACACTACCATTACATTGGTGGAGCTGGGATTTAAAATAAGGTCTATTTCAGGCCAAAGTCTAGGCTCTTTCCTCTAGACCGTGATGCCAATGAGGCCTTTCTAAGTCACTGTGTTTTAAGCAGCTACTATAAGACAGAATAAGTGCTTAGCATATATTATTTCATGTGATCTACAGAAAAATACCAAAAGGCTGTGAGGCCAATATCATTTTACAAATTCATAAACTCCAAAATATTATACAGGTAGATAAAGTGGCAACAGGGAATCAATTAGGGAACAATCATCATTCCCAAAGTAAGAGATCATGGAAATGTGACCTAAGACATAACGGTGAGGGTGATAAGAAGTAGTCTGAATCCAGTGGCACAGCCGTCAAAAGTTGGGGATGGCTTGGCTGTGGAAGGTGAAGGAAAGAAAGGAAGTAAAAATGTCTCCTAGGTTTTGCCCTGAGCACTTAGGGTGGAGTTGGTGCCTTTAGCTGAGTCAGGGAAGAATGTGGGAGCCTCAGAATGGATAAATATTTGAAAGAACAACAGTTTGTTTTTGTTCATGTTAAGTTTGAGATACTTTAGGACATTAAACTGAAGATACTAAGCAGACATCTGGAACTTAGACACCAAGGGCTGGAGATTTACATTGGGGAGACATTCATGTAGAGATTAGGAAATCATCCATTTAGAAGTCATAAAAGTAGAGATTTAAATAAGCCATCAACATGCAGTCATCAATGCATTCAGTAACATGGAACTAGATGAATTTCCTTGATACAGTGGGCAAAGGTGAACTAGAAAAGGGGGTTAGAGACAAGCCCTTGAGGAGCTCTAACACTGAAAAGGACCCAGAGGATCTGAAAGCTGAAAGAGAGATAGCCAAAGGCAGGAGAAAACCAGGAGGGATACCCTTGAGCATCCTTTTCCTTATTTTCAAAATGGAAGAAAAAAATACCAGCCCTGACTACCACCGAGGAAACTTATCAAGGTCATGTGAGACACTGCAGGTTAAAGAAAAGGACTGTAACTTAGAAATGGTAACATATTACATATTTCCTAATTTATTTAGTCCAAGAAGTTCAAATAAGTTTAATATTGTCTGAAATTTCACAATTCTTGGTTTTCTTTTGTTGCCAAGGCCTTTTGAATTCCATGCCATCTTATTTTTAAAAGTACTAGTATTCTTCCCCTACTTCAAATCTCTACATCCTAAATGCCACATGCTGAAATCTTGATAGCTTCAATTTTATCACTTCTTTAAGAATTATGTAGTGAATTAAGAGGCAGAAAATGCTGTCTGACAATAGAACAGAGTATTTTGGAAATGATCTGTCCTGGAATCTTATCTGTAGGGTCATTACAACTGGTTGTGAGTAGCATAAGAGCTGGGATGGGTCTCATTTATCCTGCTTCTTCAGCGTTCTACAGTATACATGCTGATTACAGGTGTTCCATAAATGTGCACAACGTGAGTCATGAGTGAATATCTGACTCCTAGTCTTCCACTTCGGTTTTTTTTTTTTTTTGGTTTTGTTTTGGTGTTTTATTTTAGACAGTGTGTGAATGGAGAGTGGGGCAGAGGGAGAAAAAGAGAGAATCCTAAGCAGGCTCCACACCCAGCTCAGAGCACGATGTGGGGCTTGATCCCACAACCCTGGGATCATGACCGGAGCTGAAAACCAGAGTTGGACACTCAACCAACTGAGCCACCCAGGTGCCCCCCCAGTATTCCACTTTGTATGAGCAAGAACATATTGGTTCTTCCAGAGGTGGTCCTAATATGAGACATCTTATGGTGGTGGAAGGGAACAACAGCTGCACTGAGTTGGTTGCACAGAAGATAAAACATCATTGTGAAATTGGTCCCTAGCCTAATTTGAGACATTGTGCTACTCAACATTAGACAGTATATGTCCAGAGCAGTTGTGGTTTCATGCCAGATGTTTTTAGGTCACACATGGAGTCTGAGAGTTGTTGGACTATAAGTACCAAATGGCACAGAATGTTTCAACACATCATTTGAAGATCACGAGTAAGAAAGGTCAACTCCACTCTGAACTTGTTCATACTCAGCCCATTTGATTTTTATTAGCATTGTTGACATCGTATGCTCTTGATTTTCACCTTCTTAAACTTCAAAATCTAAATACTACCCTGTGAGGCCTTAGCATGAATGCCATTGTCCTCATTTGCTTCCATTGTTCTTTACCTTTTTGTAGGCATAGAGGCATGTAGGCGTGTATTATAGATCATGTTGGGTATTGGACTCTGGTCTGGATCAGGATCAATGAGTTAAGAATAGAATAAAAATACACATATCTCTTCTTTGACTTCTGATGGTTTTGCCCGTCTTCTTTCTAATACGGTTTCTATCTATAAAATTTATAAACATGCAAAAAATATAAAGGGTAGGGAGTACTTTTACATCAGGGGAAGCTCTTTATTTTCTATCTTCACTTAGAAACCCTATTTATTCCTTTTTTTAAAATTTATTTATTTTGAAAGAGAGTGTGCACGTGCATGAGTGAGGGGCAGAGAGAGAGGGAGAGAAAGAATCCCAAGCAGGCTCTGTGCTCACAGTGCAGAGCTCGATGTGGGGCTTAAATTCATGAACCACGAGATCATGATCTGAGCTAAAACCAAGATTGGATGTTTAACCAACTGAGCCACCCAAATGCCCCAATTCCTTAAAAAAAATTTTTTTTTAGTTAATTTAGTTTTGAGAGGGAGGTGCAGAGAGAGAGGGAGAGAGAATCCCAGATAGGCTCGGCACTCTAAGTGTGGATCCAGAGGGACACAGGGCTCGAACTCATGATCTGTGAGATCATGACCTGCGCCAAAACCAAGAGTCTGATGCTTAGCTGACTGAGCCAGCCAGGAACCCCAGACACCCCTTTTATTCCTTTGTAGGGAGTGTATGCAATTATTTCAGAGCTCATTAAAATAGTGGAGTTGATTTCAGCAGTTCCTCTAAGTGGCTTCTGTTCATTCCCCTCAACCTCAACCTCCCTGACAGAGAACTTTGGCATCCAAAGGGGCTACTTCCCAGTCAAGTTAATCCTACTCTGTATTTACAAAAAGATATTTTATAGAAGAGGTTAATCACACTAGTTAGGGCAAATTCACAATAGTTAAAATAGGTCATTAGGAATTCATTCAGGTGTGGCTCCTGTAAATTGACTTCCAAATTTTCAAGGGAAAAGAGGAATGCTTAGTTCTAAGGACAAGATCTGTCCAAAAATAATGTTACATTATCAGGAAGGATTATAGTCTGTCAAAAACTGTCAAATCTCAAAAAAAAAAAATCAATTCCTGTTTGAAAAACTTGGTAAAAATCTTAATCTAGAGTAAGTTTGGATATCTATTTTGCTCAAATAAACAGGAACAATATAGTAAAACCTTGGTTTGTGAGCATTTGTTCTGGAAACATGCTTGTAATCCAAAACATTCATATATCAAAGCGAGTTTCAAGAACCATTGGCTCAGTTGTGATCATGGGATGTTCTGCATTATGCACTACTCATATTGAAATACATCACTCCTTTATCAAGTTAAAATTTATTAGAAATGTTTGCTCATCTTGTGGAACACTCGCAGAACAAGTTACTCACAATTCAAGGTTTTACTATACTGTTAGATTACGTTAGAGTGTAAGTTCCTTGAGGGCAGAGGGCATTTTTGGTCAACTTTACAGCCCCCTTTAGTACCTTACATAATATCTTGCACATGGAAAATGTTTAGTAAGTTGGTCTTGAGTGAAACTGAGTGTCTGGACTTGGTTCTTTATATTCAAAGAATATACAACGAATAAAATTACAAAGAAAAAGTGCAGCTTGGCCTTTTCTATATAGTGTATGGAAAATAATGGGACCCTTAAGTGCAAGAGACTGGGGATCTAATTTGGCTCTGCCATTGACTAGTTATTTAACTTTGTGTTGATAACCTCTGCTGACCTTAATGTATCTTAACTTTAAACTGAGAAAGTGAGGGCTAAGTGCTCTAAAATATCATTTTAATAATTATTTTACAATTATTCTAAGCCTAATTTTTACTTGTGTTGGTTACCTAAATAGAGATACCAATACATTCATACCTTTAGAAACTAAATTTTATACCAAACAACCAAGCCACTGTCCAGTTTTCTCATCCTAGGGAGACTTCTCCAGTCACATCAATCAGATCCATTCTGTCTGAATATCTGACTGATTGTGTGGAGTTTTGAAAACTTACTTTGAGAACTTGTAAAAATAGGACAGAGTAAAGACACAAATGACTGTCCTTGCTATACCCAGTTGAAGTTTATGGTATTCTAATTACAGTGGACCTGAACCTTTGGTGAGCTGGAGTAATTAAACTATTCGGTGGGAGCAAATCATTACCCATAGGAGATGGATTTGCCCTTCTAGGATGCTGATTAGTGCTCTGAAAGAGGAAATTTACTTAATAGTGCCTGGAAAAGTGAAGGGCATTTTGTTTCCAGAAAGTTGTTTCTTCACACAAAATCAGGCTGGATGCTGTTTGTTTTTCTGTGATCATTTTATAATCACTTCAGCTTTAACAAATAACTTGGAGAGGAGGGGAAGGGTGGTGGGAACAATAGAAATAGAAGAATCTGGCAAGGAGGGGCAGAGTTTGCTTTTGTTTCACTGAGAATCTCATGGGATTTCTCAATAAAAGCACACTGTGGGGTCATTCTGATGAAATCATAAAAATAAGAGAGGGAGGAAACCCTGTCCTACAGTTGAAAGAGGACTGTATAGTTGAGGTGGTATTTCATACTCTTCTCTATTTAAGATTATTAATTGTTCTCAAGGGCTCTTTCTCCCACCAATCCCAGTGGGATGGGGACCAAACATCATTCTGCAAGGAGAGGAGGCAATATTTTTTTTAAAGGGAGAAAGAGTGTGTGAATGGGGGAGGGGACAGAGGGAAAGAGAAAAAGAATCTCAAGCAGACTCCACGCTCAGTACAGAGCCCAACATGGGGCTTGATCCCATGACCCTGGGGTCATGATCTGCGCTGAAATCAAGAATTGAATGCTCAACCAACTGAGCCACCTAGGACTCTGGAGAGGAGGCAGTTCTTGATGTGATTTGCCATCTTCTGGAGAAGAAATAATCATGCATGAAATCAGAAAGGAACTCCCAAGTTCCTTCTAGTGTGTGGGTATTGTCCAGATGGTTTAGTTAAGTATCTGTGTGGTAACATAACATTTGAAAAAAAAAAGTAATAAAGGAAATTGAAACACAAACTCATATTTTTATTCTTTTTTTTAAATGTTTATTTTTTTGTGTGTGAGAGAGAACATGAGCAAGGGAGGGGCAGAGAGAGAGAGAGAGCTGGGACAGAGGATCCAAAGTGGGCTCCATGTTGACAGCAGAGAGCTGGATGTGGGGCTTAAACTCATGAACCATGAGATCATGACCCCCAGCTGAAGTTGGATGCTCAGCTGAATGAGCCACCCAGATGTTCCTCGTATTTTTATTCTTAAAGAACTACAAATACTTACTAATGGGATATGTACACCTGTTGAATACCTCACAACTTTTCAGATTCTGGAATCCAATTGAATAATGCCTCCCTCATTTTTTATTCCACAATGAATTTTGTGTGTTTACTTAGTTTTTATCATAGCAATCATCAAAAATGTACCTTGGCAGAGATACATTATCATTGAAAGGAGTGACAAGACCTAATGTTGAAACCATGCTAGTAGTTCAAGGGATGTCTGAGAAATGTGGCTGTGCCCTGTGAATTTGTTGAAGTATTTCACAGTGCCTTGGCACACAGTCTGGGAACCATGGGATCAAATAGATGCACTTTTAGGAATGATAAATATGAATAGCTGGGGTCAGCTAAAGACTAATGCAGTCACAACTCAAGGGATCTAGTGGGCCTAAACGTCATGTAATTATGCTTTGACTCTAGGACTCCTGAGATAAATGGTGGTTTGGGCTGACTGCCAGCAATCGAAGCCTGCCCAAGTTTATCTAATTTGTTGATTTTGAACTTTCAAGAGAAATGAGAACACCTTGGAAGGAGAGTCACTGCTCGTAACTTTTAGTCATTCTAATGGCCTTTATCTACTTGCTGAAACTCAATTATGCACACAAAGAGGGGCAGCGTATTGTGCTAGTTTTTCATGGAATTAGTGTTTGGACTGTTGTATTAACAAAATTAATCCCCTTTCTCCCCCCAAATTGGATTTTTCTCTTTCTGATCCATCACTGGGTTTTCTGGATTCTATTTAGATATGTACTTGGGGTGTGGTGTTGGTTTATCTTCTATTTTGGAGGAGAGAACATTGTTTCTGGTGGAATTGATGACATCTAGAACAAGAAGAAATTTTTGAGTAACCTGCCACTCCCTTCACATTTTGCTGATGAGAGGTCAGGTGACTTTCCCAGGGATACTTCTCATTTGGGAGCAAAATAAGAAGGCAGTGTCTAGCCTTCTACAACAATGAGTGGTCTAATTGTCCTTTTCTACACAGTACCTGCTTAAAGAATCCTCTTTTCCTTCATGGGACTATAGAGGTGTCAGGACATTTCATCAGAAATGACCTCTCCTGGATTCTCAGTCACCATCTCCTATGGAATTAGCTGGTGTCAATCTCACACACAGAACATTTAGTCATTACTGCTAACATCACACTGAAATGGGGAAGCTTCTTTTTAGTATTTTTAGTTTTCTATGGTCATTTTCTTAAGTCAGTGGTTCCTAGTATATTTAGAATTATAAACCTTTGTATCTAAATGAAAGCAAATGACACTATCCTCTCCTGAAAATGCACACACATAGAACTGCATACATTTAGGGGGTTCTGTGGACCTTCTGAACTCCTGTCAACTTCAGGTTAAGAACCTCTGAGGTAAGTGATAGAAAGCTTTTAAAGTATTATTTACTACAAATAATTATTTTGCTCTGGTGTTTTTTGCTAATATGTGTAAGTCTCATGTCTTTTAGCCTTGAGGTTGGTTTACTTTTTGGATCTTTTCCCCATAAAAGGAAGAGTAAAGATTATTAATAGCTTGTTTCCAAGATTATGACAAATCATAGCCAAAGTTTCTTTTGAAATGAGAGATCATCTATCAGTGGTTTCCAGATCCAGATGTCCTTCATGGGGGTAGGAAGTGGGCTTTTAAAATTAGACCTGCCTGCCCTATACCAACCTTGGCCCCATCTAAAGATTCTGATACAGGAGGTATTTTTAACATGTGGCAATGACATTGATGCAGCATGCATGAACTGCTGAAAATCCAAAATTCTCACTTTGTATAGTTACTATCGGAAGGCTAGAGAGATGCCAAAATTAGTGAAGTGGTTGAGAATTTATTGTAAAACTCCTGACTTCCTGGATCTGATATAGTTTAAAAAATATTAGAAAATATTACTACTCTACAGAAAGTCCTAGAGAGAAATTAAACAAAAATCAGCCTGATCAAATGTTATTAGCATGTTGCCATATATGCTTATGATTTAAAAAATTACAAATAGGCCAGGTTTATTTTTATTTATTTTTGTTTTTTTTTTTAATTTCTGAGAGACAGAGCATGAGCAGGGAAGGGGCAGAGAGAGAGGGAGACACAGAATCTGAAACAGGCTCCGGGCTCTGAGCTGTCAGCACAAAGCCTGACATGGGGCTCAAACCCATGAACTATGAGATCATGGCTTGAGCTGAAGTTGGACGCTTAACCGACTGAGCCACCCAGGTGCCCCAGGTTTATATTAATTTATGGTTTCACCATTGTTCCTTAATTCCTGTGACTTATATTTTTCTGGTATTTGTCAATCTCTAGTTGTAACCATTCTTTGTGATTTTGTTTAAATGTGTCTAGTAAGCAATATGGTGCTATTTTTTTTGTCAGTCTATTCTGATATACACTTTTCTATTTTCATTTATTATGAATACTGTAAGATTTGGGCTTATTCTATAATCTTATTTGGATTTCTGTTTGTGTTTTCTTTCCTTTGTTGACTTTTGGATTGATCAAGTTTTTAATAATCTTTTTTATCATCTTCCCTTGGCTTCCTCTCTCCTTCTATTTCTCATTTCCTTCCTTTAAGCAGTTGTTCATAATTTTTAAAATAAATGTATGTAACGTAATAAGATGTAAAATTATCCAGTATTTCTAGTTGTCTCTTAAAAAAATATGAATTTTAGCCAATGATGTGCTGGTAAGTGTGTAGCCACCTGCTCTCTGAAAGAGGAAAAAAACCCTGATTTATAGAATTTACTAATTTTCCGGCATAAATAGTTCCATTTGAAATCCCATGGCTGATTTCCAGTTACAAACATGATGTCATTGAATGCATAGATGGGAAAAAATGCTCAATAGCACACAAGCATAAATATTTCAGATATAATGGCATAGATTACCTTAAGAACATAGGAAATAGTTAAATGTAAAATAATTAGAAAGTGACAGGTTTTGAGTATTTATTATCTTTGCTTATATTAGAATTAATTGTAAGTTTACATAATTTTCAAACTTAGCTGTGTTTGGGGCACTTGGGTGGCTCAGTCAGTTAAGCATCTGACTCTTGGTTTCAGCTCAGGTCACGATCTCATGGTTTCGTGGGTTCAAGCCCCAAGTCAGGCTCTGTGCTGACAGTGCAAAGCATGCTGCTTGGGATTCTCTCTCTCCTTCTCACTCTGCCCTTCTGCAACTTCAGCTGTTTCTCTCTAAATAAATAAACACACTTAAAAAAAAAAAGGCTGTGTTTAACAACTGGCTTGCAAAATTCCTGAAAATTTAATATCTGGCTTTTTTGAAATAGTTCTGGCACACCACTGATCTTCGCTGCCACTGAACACTTTCTCCCTTCCCTCCCCACGACACACACACAATATATCTTATTATTATGACAGTTTTTTTAACTTGCTTTATTTTAAATATGCAAACACACAAATATTGCTTTTACAGTTAACCATTACATGTGTTGACCTATTTTATCAATTTTTGGTCTCATCCCTGTTCCTTAATTCCCATGTCCTTCAGTGTTAATTTGTCATTTTCCTGAAGCATATTCCCCAATAAATCTTTCAGTGAAAGTTAGTGAGTAGTAAACTCCTTTTGTTTTTTGCATGTGTGAAAGGCTTCCATTTTGCTTTCCTTTCTGAAAAATCCCTTAGCTGAGTAATAAGTGCTAAATTGTTCCTTGAGCATTTCCAAAGTGTTTGTTCATTCTTTTCTGGCATTTATTGTTACTACTGACAAGTCTACCATGAGTATAATTGTCATGATGGTTTTTTTTTTTTTTTAATACATCTTCAATGTCCTGCGGTTTTGGTAAGATGCCTCTTGGCTAAAATTTTCTTTACTTACCCTACTCAATACTCGGAGAAGTATTTAGAACTAAGTATTTGTGTTTCTCTTCAGTTCTACAAAATTCATAGGTACTATTTTTTCAAATAATACTTCACGATTTTTCCATTTTACTTCCATTTTCTGTAGCATTAGGTGGATGTAAATTAGATCTTGTCATCTTTTGTTCTTGTATCTGATATTTCATATTAAAAAAAAAAACCCAAACCCAACAACCCCTGAAATCTCTTTGTCCCTCTAGGCTTCATTCTGGGTAAATCCCTCAGTTCTGTTTTCCAGTTTTATAATTCTTTCTTCAACCATTTTCAGTCCAGGGTTTATCATTGCTATATATATACACACATATGTATATACATATATATGTGTGTATATATATATGTATATATATATTTTTTTCCAGTAAAATATTTCTTACTTCCAAGACTTCTAATTGGTTCTTTTTCACATTTGTCTGTTTTTACTTTATATATCCTTTAAAAAATAACTTCTTATTCATTTTTAATGAACATCCACAACATATATATTAGTAAAATTTTTGTTACACTGCCCCATAAAACTAATTTCTTTAGAATGATTACTATTCTGAATGTTTATACGGTGACTACTTTTCTTCACACTGTGTTTCCTGATGAGTTTTGTAATTTTGATGTAACAACTCATGTTGAGAGGGATTTGTTGTTGTTGTTTTGCTATGTTTTAATTTTTTCTTTCTACTTCTATGTGCCTTCTTCCCTTTTTTGTGCAACTGCCACTCCCAACCAATGTCATGTGACCTCTATCCCTTTCCAGACCCATATCCTCTCCTGCTATTTCTGTTCTGTTCTATGGTGAAATGGGAGATCTTATAGATGTATCCATTGAGCCCATGGATGGCTGGATTCAATTCCTGACCATGGTGGCTGGCAACATGTTTTGGCTTGTTATGTTATGTTTTAAACCATCTTCATAGGTGGCAATAGTAGTGTCCCTTTCTGCCGTCAAGTAGTAAACCAAGCTCTGGTTGCTCTTCTCACACCCTCTCCCACCCTGTTTCTCCAACCCCAATCTGACTTGAAGCACTTTAATTTCCACTTACTACCTAGGCTTCCTGAACTTGGCTGCTGCTTTCAGATTTGAAATGCAGTGGGTGTACAGCTTCAGCTCACCACACCCAGCTTTGCATTTCTGTTCCTTTTGGAGCCCAAAGGTTCTTCACCTTGGTTTTAAGCCTGATCATATCTTTTTGCTTTTTTATTTTTATATTATCCATTGCTTGTGGAAGAGGGGATTTGACAAGCACACATTCCATTCTACCACGATGCTTTCTGCTTTCAGAAGTTTAAAACCCAAGGTAGACAGGATTCAGACTGAGATTTTTCAACACATCCTTCATGTTAAGAATCCTTCCTTTTATGTTTTTAATAGAAATATGGTCTTTCTGTTACTCAAAATAATATTGAAGCCTTTCGACATAATCAGAATAGTCTGGGCCTTTCTATTTTAAATAAAGATTTAGATGAGAAACACTGCAGGTGGTTTGGAGATGATATACCATACATACAATTGTCTCCTGGGGTGTTATTGTTTCCTCTGCTATTTTCCACGATGTCCAAAGTTTTATGAAAGATTCTGCACATATCCAACATAGCGTTGGCTTGAGCACATTTTATTGGTTAGTTTTGTCTGAAGCTGGTATATTGCCTAAAGCTAGTGACTAATGTCTTGTAACATAGTGTCTGCTTATTTATGTTACCTTGACCACTTTTATCTGCTGGCATTCCTAATACAGAGAGTTTTATTTTCTTAATGCCCTCTTTCTATATATTTCTCTGATTCAGGGAAACTTCAGTTCTCAGTGTTTTTAGTAAATCTCTTCTCTAAATCATTTTATTTAAACCCAGAATGGAACTATACCATTTTGTTTTCCCTCATCTTCTGATCAAGAGTGCATGCATAAATGAAAACTATCATCTCCTACCCAAACAAAAAATAAATAAAAAAATCCCATTGTGTTATAGCCTGCAGGACACTTCTATTGATAATTAATGTATCTGAATTTCACACACATGAGACTCAAAGAGTGATACAACAGAATTTTGTTCCAGCAATATCTATATATAATGTAAACAAATATTAGCCTGAATTTTCAGAGCACAAAAATTGTTCTCTCGGTACTCTCAGAAAACACAGAAAGTTTTAATGTCATATAGCTAGACCATGTCGATGTTTCTTCCAAAACTGATGACTAACAATGCTGCCTCATCTGCATCACTTTCAGTGAATTGGTCAAACTTGCCACTTTCAGAGGGATCAGTAGGACCTTACTTGTAACCTCTTTTTTTTTTTTTTTTTGGTGGATGTAGCTTTTCTTTCTGGATGGAGTCCTATATTTAAATATAACAAAATAGATATTTCTGTCATGAAGCCAACTGATAGAACCTGGAATTTGACCCCAATGTATTATAATGTGTATAAATTTCCTGAGTGATTACGCCCTCACGGATAGCATAGTCTAGTGTATCCTTAGGCCCCTCTACCATTGTTCATGGCTCCATTTCTCATGTGGCCCTTTTATTTGAATTATAACCATGATTATGGAGTCTTCAATAACCCCTGTAGCCCATGTTAGAAGCCTTTGCCATGCGCATACTTTGCACCTCATGCAATATATCCTATTAGGTTGCCTTGTAGTCCCAAGAACTCTTCTTCCTCACTCCCCTTGCTGCCATTGGACATTAAAAATCATGAGAAAACAGCCTGCATCTTTCAACGTTATATGGTGCCTGGAATAAGTGCTAAATACAGGCTTTTGAATGAATGTACACACCACTTCTCTAAGGCAGTCTTAAAAAAACCAAACACTTGGGCTTTATTATTATTGTGGTTTTCAGTTCAATGCTAGTATGTGGGAGACACAACAATATCCCTGATTATATTAGTCAAAATCTCAGTGGTTTCACAAAATGGAAGATTTCTCCCTCATGTCTTGACTTGGTGTGGTCATTCAGGACCAGGGTTCCTCTGTTATGTGGCTCTGCCATTTACCGGGGCTTCATCCTGAAGTGTATGGGAAACAAGGGAAAATGTAAAAGCCCAAGTTTCACATATAACTTCAACCACATTGTATTGGCCAGAAGTCAGTCCAGTGACTCTAGCTGTTCAGAAGGTGTGCGAAGGTGATCTAGTTATGTGCCAGGAGAAAAATGAGATGAAGGTTGATTAACCCAGCTTTGAACCTGCTATACTACCGTCTAAGGAAGCATAGAATCTAGTTGCCCCTATCACACAGTGGGTTATATATCTCAAGTATTTTTTTTTATCATAACAGATTGACTATTAGCTACTTAGGACTTAATTGTCAACATGTTCCTGAGCTTTTAGTGTGTCATTTGTTATACTCTCTTGATGTGAACAGAAGTTGGTAGGAATATTTGATTGACAAATGTATTTTTTTTAATTTGAGAAGTAACTTTGTACCTTGATGACAGAAGTAAGACATGTTGCTGAAAAAATTATAATGCAGAAAAATATTTTTTAAGAACAGATGAAATTACCTGCCTGAGCACACACCTTAGCAAGTAATACTTGTCTATCAAGGTTTATTTTCTCTTGTTCTAGTCAAGTGGGTATTTATAAGCTCTCACAGTAGAAATCATTTGAGGGAAATAACATAATTTCTTTTTCATTAAGTGTATCTTTTTTTGTAGGATCCATTTCTTCTCCATCACTAATCTTTCAACTACTAACTGGTCTGGGATGTGCTCTTTTAAATGAAACAAACTAAAGTAGGCACAATTAACTTACAATAACTGGAGGCAATTGAAATGTTTTTCTTTTTTTTTCTTTTTTAATTGTAAGCAAATCTGGTTTAGCAATTCCTAAGAAGTGACCAATTTAGCAATTGCTTTGAAGTGTATTTAAATATAAGTTTCAGTATAAAAACAGCTATTCCTTGATTTTTGTGTATGGAAAATAAAGAAATGAAATTTTCCTCTGGAATACTCTATTTTCTTCTGTTTCAAAGAAAGGAGTCATGATTTGGTAAATAAGGTATCTGCCTCCATTTTATAGGTTTTCTTTGATTTCCCAAGCCTAGGTAGTCGACTGAAAGGGTTCATTCAAATCAGAGATATAAGACTTACTATACAATGTGCAGTATAATTTTTTTAACTTACATCTACCACCGAGAAATTTATAAGTCGATATTTAAGAGGGCAGGCTTGAGGACTGACTGGCCTCCTATAGTTTCTCTGAAATCTGAAAGATTATTATATCAAAAGTCAGCATTTCATGGCCCCCTTATATCCATAAAGAAAATTAAAATCATATGCTGCACAGCAAGCTTAAACCATTCAGAATGCTCATAAACATATTTAAAGCCAAAATTACAGCTGTTTCTCGACTCTCGGTACCACGTATAGCTCTAGATACGGTTCTTACATTGCTGTGCACACACTGTAACAGTAATTACTGTATTTTAAGCACCACACTATTCTACAAGAGCATTCTTTGGTGGTGATATGGCAACCTGGTGACAAGGAGCCCCTCCTGTACCACAGAACTGCCTTTGCTAGGAAAACGTGGAGTGTCCTTAATGTCCTACCAGAGCTTTGTCTTCCTTTGTTAGGAAAGGAGACAACAGTCGTTTTCAAATATAGAACCAAAGGAAGCATTTCATTAAACGTGCACCGTTTGGTAACTTACTGGCAGATTTTCTTTTCATACTTTTGATGCAGTTTCAACTTTGGAACTTAATTGATCGGATATGCGTTTAACTGAAGAACTAACTGGTGCCAGTGGTAGCCCAAGTTTGTGTGAACACCTTTTCCTGCCACTATGGTCTGAAATAGGGATGAATCAATAGTCACACATGAACTTTAATTAACCACTTGAACATACCATATGTTACACGGGGATGTAGGAAGTGTGAAATCCTTTGCAAAATAGAAATTTCTCAGAATCTGACAGTGAGGGCACATTTATTATTATTTAACCTTCATTACTATTATTTTATGTTTTTATGGTCTCTTTTACCCCCACTTTCAGAGTTTGAGGTAATTAGTTTAACAACTCTTCCTCAAATAAGGAAGACAAAATGTACATTGAAATGATAATGGACCATACAGTAGAGAATTATTTGCCTCTAGAAAGTACTTACTGTAAGTTTGGTGTCTTCTGTTCACTTATATTACCATCTATCTAACAATGTCCAGTAGGAAAGGAGCCTATATCATATGTCACGGCCTTCCCTTGGCACAAATGTAAAATGCGTGTCTCACCCTGCTGGTGTGGGCACTTATGCATAATGTAAAACTTGGCAGCTCAGAGTTTAACAATTTGGGCTAAGGACCATCTCCTAATGATATTTTTGCAAAGATGTTTAGCTTACATGTCTGCTCACCGAATTAATTTAAAAAAGAAATAAGGTTCCCCTCTATTAAGTGGACAAATTAGATATTCTCCACTAGGAATTCTGCCTTTATGCAAAGTAAAATAAACATAGGTTGTTTATATATTAATTTTTATTCTCAGGAAAGATTCCAAGGATGAACTCTGTTTAAAGCCCATGAATACGACTTGTCTGTATATTTCTAAGGAGCCTAGAAGGAGACAAAGTCAGGTGGGTCCTAGTATTTCAAAGTCCCTGGCAGAATCTTTAGCCAGGAGAGGGAAGTTTGCTTGAAGACTACAACTACAGAAGATAGATGGCTCAGTAGAAAGTCTCCTCTTCTGGGGAGCTGGGGTGGCTTGGTTGGTTAAGCCTCCAACTCTTGATTTCAGCTCAGGTCATAATCTCACAGTTCGTGAGTTTGAGCCCTGCGTCGGGCTCTGTGCTAACAGTGCAGAGCCTACATGGGATTCTCTCTCCCTCTCTCTCTCTGCCCCTCTCCCTCTCTGAAAATAAATAAACATTTTAAAAAAAGAAGGTCTCCCTTCCCTTTGAGCCCATAGAGTCTTCATCTCCCCAGTGCTGTTCTCCCTAGAAAGAAGCTAACACTGTCTTTAAGCAGAGGAGACCTGTCTTCGGGTAAAATCTTTCATATGTGAAATTAATAAAAGTAGAATTGCCTTGACTAAGGAAGGAAGATGGAAGGATAGTACCTCTGTCTCAAGCTCAACCTCATGTCTTGTCTTCCCCAAGTTTGCTCTCCTTGGAAGCCTCAGAAGATATTTATAGTTTCTCTGAGCACAGTCTGAAAATCATTGACTCAAGACAACTCCTTGGGACTCATTTCCCTTGACCTGGAGAGAAGTCACTTTTTACTCTCTACTTTGATGAAATAGGGAGGAATATTGGAAACCCAATGTTTGAATTGCGAGCTATTTTATAATATAGATTCCCCTAAAGATGGTAGAATTTCTGTTTGTATATAATAACTAGCAACATGCATGTATTTCCAAATATGGGAAAGAAAACTATGAATACACATATGTATATGTTTACAGGGTCAGAGTTATGCTTGTGAAGAATAAGTAGATACTTATACTGCGTGATTAGAAGAAAACTTCCTCAGACAAAATATACTCCTCACTGGCCCTGTTGCCTGTGTTGGATCTCCCATAATTTAGTCCTTTGGGTAAAGGCAGTTGTTGAAAAAGAAGTATCAGCAGGGATATGGCATACATTTTGCCCTTATTAACCTTTAATATTTTATTTTCAGTCAGTACTGCAGAGAGCAAGATTAGGAGTGTGGGAAGCACAGAATTAAAAAGATTCAAAGAGAAAAAGAAGGATAGAGAAGCAGTTGGGTTTTGAGGAACGTTGTTTAGGTTGGGTTTGGAAGAGTGGTGCTTTGACAAGCTGCAGTGTGACAGAGGTTAGCTGAGATAGTCATACATTTAAAATCAGGACTGTCGAGGGGCACCTGGGTGGCTCAGTCAATTAAGCATCCAACTTCAGGTCATGATCTCATGGTTCGTGAGTTCAAGCCCCACATTGGGCTCTGTGCTGACAGCTCAGAGCCTGGAGCCTGCTTTGGATTTTGTGTCTCTCACTCTCTCTGCTCCCCCCTCCCCTTGCTCTCTCTCTCAAAATAAATAAACGTTACAAAAAAAAAAAAAAAAAAAAAACTAAAGAAAAATAAAATCAGAGCTATCCAGAAAGGAGGATAGAAGTGCTGAGGAAACCTTGTGGCTTTTGCAATTGTTTTTTTAACTACTTAGAGTTTGTGTGAATATACCATGTATATAAAATTAATAATCCGTTGGCGTCTGTATGTGGAAGAAAGTAAGAGGAAGATTGACTTGATGGTCTGACTTGTACCTGAATTTTTCCCATTGTGTTGACTTGCTTCCCTACAGATTCCTTTGCTTTTAATCTCTTTACTTACTGAAACATCTAGGTTCTCTTTCCTAAAAGTCCACTTAAAAAAAGCATCCCCAATAAGCTGTTAGCAGCATTTGGAAATGCATAGAATTGATCAATTTCTGTATCTACCTTGGGCTGCATAGCAAAGGACAGGCGTGTGACAGGGATGAAGGCAACATGTCCTTCTGTAATACTGAACAGTTATTCTGCACCCAGCGGGCAGTCAGTTAACCATTCCAGTAGCAGCCGTGCAGTTCCTGAAACTAAAATATAAACAACCACGCGAGGTCAGATAAATTTCATCTGCATACTCAAAATGTGGATCTTGCATAAGGATTCAGAGGAGAGGAAGAGTTTTAAAGATAAATAAATAAATAAAAATAAAGCCAGATGAGAAAGAGGCCTAAAATGATAAATTGCAAAGTTTTAAATGGCCATTAAACTGGAGCAAGTCAAATGGCTACCAAATGGAGTTTCATTTCTCATTTTATTTATAAACATTCACATAAAATTGCAAGGAGAAAAAAGGGAAAATCCTTGAACTCCTGTGAAAGACATTTTGTGCCGCGTATGTTGAATTACTATTAAGTATTCACCTGTCTTAAATGGGCTTTTTCTCCAGCCTCTGCATCATACATCTTAATGTCAGTAACATCTGCAACTGAATGGTAATGTGGATCAGTGAAGATAATCACCAGTTAATAAGAGCTTCAAATTGTGCTTTGGCTAGTGTACACCCTTTAATGTATTTCTTTGGGTAATTTACCAGTACAATTTTATTAAATGCGTATGCTTGATCAAAAAGTGCTTGTGTATGAAATTAGCTGCAAAATCTGAATTTTTAAAAATTACTAGCACGGTGGTCCTTTTGCGTCATGCAGACCTTTTCGTTTTCTTTTGAGCTTAGATCTCAGAAGTCATCACTTATAAGTCATTCTTGGTTTCTATTCAGTGCATTGCTGATGCAGATGTAACCTTGCTCTTTTTTACCAAGTCCCTGCACCACAAATGAAAAGATGGGAGGTGGAAAGCCTATGTGTTTTCCTCCATTGATAAATCTCGAGTGCATTGGGTCTTGTGGGGAAACTTTGACCTTTAGTATTTCTGTTTTTGTTGCTCTGTATTTATTTTGCTGCAGAATGCGATTGGTCATGAAAAATAACCCAGGGGCGATGTGGTGGGTAGTGGAGGGAAGGCGGAGGAGTGACCTGGTTTTGATTAGTTAATTCAGATTAGGGAGTAAATTCTGATTTCACAGCTGCTGTTCAGGTTCAGTGGCACTACCAATTTTTCCATTCCAAGTTCCCATATATAAAGCTGACAGTTTCCTCGGCTAGAACCCTTTTTAATGTTCCTCTTTGGCACAGGCTCTACCTTTCCCCCCATGATTTTCAGTAGCCTTCCTCCCCCATGCAGCTTTGCCAGAGTTACTCAGTTGTGAGCTTCAAATCTCCTGTAATTCCTGTCCTAGCAGGCCCTTAAAAAATGTAGCAATGCACAGATGTGCAGTGAAAATTTTAAAATGTGCACTTTCTTTTAGGAATATGAACACTGAATATCACATAAACTTCTGATGTTCCCCTTGCCACCTTCTAGAGCTAAGCTAACACTTCCCTCTGTGTTTATATTCGTGGCTCTTAGGTCCGTGGTCGGCCCTGCTTTTAGTTCTTGCGTTCCCCCATCTCTTTTCTTCTGTGCCAAGTAGCGTACTGGTTTTATGATGTGGGCAGGGGCCGATGAGGGAATAGTTTGTGTCCACAGCTTCCATTTTCATTCATGGCCCAGGCTGAGTTTTAATACAGACCTTAGTTAGAGAGAAGTCGAGCTCTCCACAAAGCTCTCTTTTACAGTTTAAATAAAGAAATGATAAATATCAAAAGATCAACAGTTTTCCAAAGAAGCCAATATCTAATAGTCATGCTCAGGAGCACTGTTATAACTGAAAACCTTACAATGAGTGTTGAATTATAGCTTTTGTCGTTTTGGTTTTCCTCCCAAACGATGGGGACGATAGGGTCCCTTAAAACGGAAGGGGAATAAAAGGAGGGAGGGAAGTTTGAGGATCGAGACTGAAATGAGTCTGATCATTTAGATGCAATGAAGCAAAAAGGCAGTGTTCAGTTCTGGAGGCTTTTTGGTGGTGGTGGTGGTGGTGGTGGTGTTGGGAGTGGGTATGATACACTGAGAAACAGTTCTGTGTGATCCACTTGCAGAGTAAGTTCTATCACATAAGTCTGTATTATCTTCAACAAGTGAAGGGAATATTTTGTGGGTATATGTGTGTGGTGGGCCAGCCAATGGAAAACACCCTCCTAGGGGCTCTACATCCTTTGAAATAACAAGAAATGATGGCTCTAATATTTTGCTCTTGTTAAAAAAAACAGCACATTTGTTGTAGATGTGCATCTTCCTGTCTTCCTCATTACAGAGTATTTATGAAGTTAGGATTTTTCCTATTTTAAAGATGGGCAGTCATCCTTCAAATTACACAGTGAAACCTCATGCATTTCAGGGTTATTGGGTCTTTAAAATGCCATCTCTTTTAAGAGACCTCGATAAAGTGAGGGAGTCTGACAGTGACGCTGGTTTCAATAATGCACTGGTAGCAGACGGGTTAACAGGCATGCAGCAGAGCTGAGTGATTTGCATTGTTTGGTATCTGGCTTAGCTATGAACTATAGCAATGGGTTTTTGCATAGAGGCCAGCTGGGTGGGCTGCTTGTCGTCGCCTAGAAATGGCCACTTCTTCTAGGATGGTGGGTTTGTGTGTTGCTTTACTCTTTTTTTGCCTGAAGTGTCTGTAAATATAGAGAGTCTCTCTGATGTTAAGGGTTAATCTGTGATTACAGTGATGCGAGCTTGACGATACTGGATGAAAGGCACTGTAAGTTTGCTATAGTCAAATCAAGGAGGTAAGATGGGGACTGTGATGCAGGAAATTCAGGCTAATGCCGTTCTATGTATCTACAGAGCAAAGCCAAAGAGGCAGTGCAAACCCAAACAGACCAGCCTGCTGCCATCCTGGCTGCATAGGAGAGATGGAGATTCAGTATTTAGGACTTTGGTCCGGAAATCAGGAGGCATAGTTCCAGTTCCAGTTTTAGTGCTGACGTCTGTATTAAAACATTTCCCCAAAGGCCAGAGTCCAGTGAGCAAGCAAGTCATTTTCATGTTTTGTGTGTTACATGTGCCCATCTATGAAATGGGGATGACGACGCTCTCTGTTGTTCCTTTCCTTGCTGGGGATTTGGTTAGATGGATGAGGCAACATGTGTGTAAGAGCCTCAAGCTCTTTGATGGAAAGGTGCTCTGGAAACCCAAGCTTGCATGTGCCGTTGGGAGGTACCGGCAGTCTGCGGTGACATAGATGGCCAGCAGTCATCTGCAGTGTAACCCCACCCCCCACCCCCCACTGAACCCGACCATCCTCCAACCTGCCTGAAAGGCAACATTTATAACATCATTGTGGAAACCCACTTTAGGCATTGACACCTTGAAGTAAGATTCACTTAAATGCAGGGGGAAAAACAGCTCTCCCCCCCCCCCCCCATATCCTAAGTCTTCCACTGCTACAAATGAAAATAAGGAGATTTATGAAATGGCAATGCAAATCTTCACGCTAATCAACAGAGTTTAGAAAAAATCAGCCAGGAGCCCTGAACATGCCCATGGCAAGTGTACTGCTTCAGCCTGCAAGAGATAAAGCACACTAGTGCATATCGGTTAGTCTAATTTATTCAGAGTTGTTGCCATATCACAACCTTGTGTTTGATTTTCTTATAAACTAATAATTTCTTGAATGAACTAATACTGCTACAGCCACTAGTACCTCTACCTTGTAGAAGTTTTTTATTGTTGTGTATGCAACTAAATTGAAATATCTTTCACTTGAAATATTGACTTTAATATCTCATTTGAAAAATTCATGAAGCCTTTGATGTTAAATCCATACTCAATTTAGCCAAATGCCATTAGAATATGCAATACGCCTGAATACAGAAGGCATTATTGTCTGTGTTTCTGCAGAAGAATTACATTTTATGACTGTAACGTCAGGATCTTTTTTGGATTTGTGCATGAGGAAAAGAAAGGGAAAGGCAGCACATTAGATGCAAAATGAAAAGTGGTATTGATTAGGCTCTCATTTACCCACTCTCTGCCTCATTCCCTAAATGCATGGAAATAAGGGTTGTGCCACTGCAACTAACAATGCTCTATAATGAATGGAACAATCTTTAGAAAATTAGTGTGAGCATGTATGATAGTGCACAGATGTTGCTCTGAGTAACTGTCATACATTTCTTTTACATCTCCATTTACATAAGTCTCTTTATTTCCTAATAGTATCATAATAGAAACATGACAATAGTTAATGATTTCATAAAACATGTAATGTAAAGCCTGTCAGAAAGGTAGAACGTTAATTGAAACCTATAGCTATACTGCATTAGAATTACATTTCCTAAATGACTCATGTTAAAAATATCCCTCTTGCACAGAGAAAGACAAAGACAGGTATTGAAAAAACAAAACAAAACTCAGGCTTTCAGCAAATTAAAAAAATGTCCCCCCAGTAAAACACAGACCAACAAATATTGCAGAATCTACTGTGTGCTAATAGAATGTTTTTTTGCCTTTAGTAATTTATGGGCACTTTCCCCCCGTCTATCGATCACATCTTAAAAAGTAAACTGCATTAACATTTTAGACTATAATGGCTCCAGAAAATGTTTGATTTTATCACTACTAAAACATTGTCATGGCGCACATTTTCGTTAGCCAGTGCAGGAAACAGGATCCTTCTTTCTGAATGAAAGGGCTGTCCGCACCGGTTATGTTTACACAAGTACTCCATGATGCCCTGAAGGAACAGGCTGGAGAATGGCACTGGGGATGGGACACACTATTTTTAAGACTACAAAGAGCACATTTATGACATTGGGAAAAAAGTGGAGGACAGAAAAGATGGAGAATGGAGGATCCTTGCTCAGTGAGGTAACTGACTAGCCAGAAGACTACACAGATCCTTTGGGTAGTGTGCCGCAGGCCTTGAAGGGCTCCAAGGAGTTAAGCCCTGGTAGCTGCCTGCTCTGTAGCACCATCTGCTGGTCAGTCTGCAGTTTCTGTCGGCCTGGGTGGAGCAGTGGCCTGTTGTGCTCCAGACAAAGGTCAGGTCTGATTCAGTTGTAACATCCAGCATGCCAGTTGCATTTTTCACCAAATAGGGGGAAGGGTAAACTATAGTCATTTCCGAGAAGGCTAAACAGAGCTGGAAGGGCCTGTAGAATGTTATGCACAGCATCTTTTTTAAAGAAGAAAGCAAAGGGGAGTGAGAAATGTAAGAATCCCATGGATTTTGAGAACGACACTAAACCGTCTGTGCGAGATTTATTCTCACCTTGATCCTTCAACATCTTGTGTATCTTCCATTCTATTAAATTAAGGCATTACTGAAATATGTTTAAAATTGAGCACCATCCATCATAGAGATTGAGTTAGAATATCTACATAATATTTACACATCTCAACAGGAAAAGTAATTTTTCTTTTCAGTAGTTATCATTTTTGAAAACCCAGGTTGACTTGCAGGCCGCTCTGTCTCATCCCTTACTAAGCGTTTCCTTAGCTGATGCATTTCACTGATTTGATCTCACTGATATGGTAATAAAATCATTGGTCACTCAGACACACAGAGCCCGGTAGCCATGTGTTGAATCACCTGCTGTTAATTCAGATAGAGGTATACAGATGGGACTCAGGGACCCAAATGTGTTAATCTGAGAAATCCCTGGGCAATATCCCATGGATTACAATATTGCTGAAATATCCGGTATATTACTGCAAGTTAAATACTTCTAGAATTAATTATTAAAAGTGTATTTACCAAGGTTTAGTAACTATTTAATATGTGTTGCTTCCCAATGGGAGATTAGCCTATCTAAGGGCTGTGGAATCCTGGGGCCTTTGGAATTAACAAATGATAAGCACCTGATTAAAAATAAATTAAATGCTAGTTAAAGTATTTAGGGAGCTCATTTAAAGTGTTTCATTAATAAGGAGTTTCCCCGTCCCATCTTTATTGTTTTAGAATTACTAACTTTATATACTGGAATAGGAAACAAGATGGCTGCCACGGAAGACTTGGATGAATAACCATATTTCTTAATTACTTTTTTTGTCCCTTGTGAGAGTTTTAATTTTTTTTAAGGAGATTTCTATTCACCACCCCATGGGGTTTTTTTCACCCCCATGAAAACAGGTTCCTTAATTCTGTGAAATTTGGAAGAAAGTATTTGATAACAGGTTCACCAGTTGCAAGCTCTTCTTACAGAATTTGCCTGGATTTTTTCTGTTTTCCTCTTGGAATACATATGTAAGTGTCCCTGACTGTCTTTTCCAAGTTTTTTTTTTTTTTTCTGGAGCTATAATTTCCATAGTTAATGCAAGAAAAAATTCATTCTCTCTTGTATAGTTCTTCATAGAAAAACATGTAAATCATAATTTATGACACAATGGTTTGAATTTGTCTTTCACGCGTACTGAGTGCTTATTATTTGCCAGCCATTGTACTAGGCCCATTCATATACCTTCTTTTTGAGGTCAATTTTCAAGGAATTGTCACACTTACAAATTTACATGCATGATATGCACAATGCCTGTCTGCTTGAGTTTGAATCAGAAAAGTTCAAGAGCTCAGACCAACACTGCTCTTTCCTGATAGAGAGCTTTTTGGTGGGGGAGGGGGTGGGGAGAAAAAAAAAAAAACAGGATTTTTTGAAGTCAATCCAGAAAAACAATGGGAGTTTTACATCAAAACAGACTGAAAGACATGTTTATGGATGAAACTGTGTATTTTGTTTTAATACTTAAATTATGTTTCATGTGTTTGAAATCACTAACTTTGCATCTAAGCTGTTGTGGGTTGTTTTTTTTTGTCTTGGAAGTAAAAGTTCCTTGAGCCTGGGGTCTCATCGTTATGCAATTAAAAGACATCCTGACTCTCAGTACATTATGCTTAATGCAAAGAAGTTAAAATCATGATGACTTCTGACTTCCAAGCTTGGCGCTCATTCATATCCACGTCTAAGCTGTGGGTCTGTAGGAAAGATATGGTAAGAGGAAACTGAATGGGAGTGGGGGATCTGGGGAAGTAGAATACAGGTGAGGATCTGGTGGAGAGAAATGCAGCCTTTGATAATGAGGTGTTTGTTTCTCCTTGTTATTCATTGCAACTTTCCAGCAGATTTCTCTGAGCTCAACAGCAGCTGTGTGTCTCTCTAGATGTCTAGAAGGACTAGATCATAAATTCAAGATAGCCATGAAGGTGCACCCCTTAAAAAATGTGGCAGATACGCCAGATTTATTCAGAGAGGACATTCCTGCCATTGACCAAGTGTAGGCCAAACAGGAAGCAACAACCCTAAATAGGACTTGGATTTGGAGTTTTGGTAACAGAAACCTCTCTGGAACCACAGCATAGATAGATAAAGTGTCAGCTAACGGGAGAACCTGATCACAATACAGAGTTGGAGATTGACTTGTGTGGTTGTGGCCAAGAGCTGAAAGTCAATGATAATAATTGAGTCAGTTTATCTTAAGGATCAGGGATAATCAACCTAAAAGACAAAAGGAGTTGCCTTCTTCATTTATCAACCACATCTTGAAACCAGAGGACAGAACTGCTTAGGGTTCGTGCATTAGGCAACTCCAAAGAAAAATGTAGCATTTTCACAAATCCTGATGATAAATGTATGTAAAATGAACCTTCCACAGTTAATATGGGTAGATTGACCATCCTGGGGAGGGAGAATAAAATCAAGTGAAAATAGAATGTATCTTGGCAGTGCTCATTGGCCATGGCCAGTGAGTGGTCAGGCAGCAGATGTGGTCTTTATGTCACTAGCAAAGGCTTTGAAACCTCTCCTGGATCACCTCCCACCCTTGTGGCTCCCTGAGCAATGCTGATAACAACTAGCCAAGTGACTGATGTTGCTGCTGAAATTACCTCTTTGGTTTCACACAGAGCCATCCTCAGTCCATGGAGAACAGCCAGCATATCTGTAGAGATGGCAACTCAGAGGCTGAATGCATCCCATTGTATGTGGGGGCTACGTTATTCCATGGGAGACCTTTAAGGGGGAGGGATATCTGATGATAGCTGTTGCTGCCAGACAGTATTAGTAAATGCTGGGCAGTTTTGTCTTCAGGGGGACTCTGAGAAGTTACCTTGTGTCCCATGAAGTGTCTTGTTTTATGACACCTAAAGACACTGATACCTAAGACCTGGTTGTTGTCACTATTTATGGGTACATATTATTATCATAATGTTCAGGTCTAGAATTGTGGGAAAACCAACATGCTGGGTATATGCCTATAGTGTCTAAGTCATGGTGAGACTATTCCCACATTACTGTCATATTAAAATTCTTTCTGGTGCATTAGCCCCAGAGCCTATCCATCCCTGATTCCTGAAGCTAAAAAGAATGAAATTGACTGTTTTCCAAAGCACAGATGTTTGTTTCAAAACATAGGGGAATGTGGAATTGGGTTCTAAGGGTAGGGCTCCTCATATCTCTTGGTAGTATATACTTGGCTTGTTGCTCAGGAAGGAGAGCTGAAAATGGATGCTGATTGAATACAGTCCAAAGCTGAGTGGAATTACTAGCAGGTTGCTCATTGAGAAAGTGTAAAATGATTATTGGTGATGGCTGACATTTATTGAGTACTTCCTATATGCTAGGAACAGTACTAAGTTCTTGTATGCATGACCTAATTTATTTCTCTCACCAATCTTTGAAGGAGATACTCTTATTTCTGCATATTTTTCAGAAGACTAGATCCATTACTTAGAGTGGTTAAAGAAATTGCCTAATCTATTAAGTGACAGAGAACAGGTTTTGATTCTGGCCACTTGACTCTGGGGCTCAGTTTCTTTACCTTGAGTGTTCAGGTAATGAGAAGGTTGGTGCCATAGAGAACTGAAGGCGTTCGGGTTAAAATGCATTATAAACCATATTTAAGACTCTCAGAAGGCATAAAGACTTGTGACAGTAAAGCACTGCCCCTTTCCCCAATTTAAGATACAAAGCTCGCCCTCTCTGATGGCATTGCTGATTCCTCTGTAAGTGGTAACTGTGAGAATGAATTTGGTTGGTGCACTCCTTTACACATTCTTTACGTATACATTTATCCTTAAACAACGTACCTTGCTGTTTTGCATTGCTTTTAATTAGGTCTGATATGAATATTTCTTTGGAAGTTGGAAAGAAGGAGCCTAGACAGAAAATGGCAATCATGGAGCTTGTCTCCTAGGTGAGTGTGTCCTGCAACAGTAACCTGTTTTACAGGGTTTGGTACTTTCTCAGGACTGCATTCAAGAACTGAACGATTTTGCCCGCATGTTTTCAGGGAAAATGTTTCTGAACCACAAGTACATAAGACAGATCTTGAAACTGTTGCCCTTTCTTGCAACCTGGGGGGCAGAACCCAGTGTGCCCTGTTGTCTGCACTGTGTGATTGTCAGAATAGCTAATTTTCTTTGATTCTGCATTTTCTGGCATTTGGAAAACGTACCCCAAGAAATTAAATCCTTTCTCGGTGCTCCGTGGCAGCTGCCTGCCTGGTGGCTTCTGGTAGTTCCGTGAAACGTGTGGGCAGAGGAACAGAAGGGCTGAGGAAGGAAATAGAGTGACTGGAATAGCATTTGCCGGCAGAATGTTTGTAGCTGAAGGGGGAGCATATCCAGAGGACACTGTTTGGAATATTTTAAAATCACAGGTGCACTTGTGCTCCCTGCAATTTAAAGACACATTGCAAATGCAATTTGTATAACTGTTTCACAGAGTGGATACATGGCTTCCTTGTTTCTAAGTTGGGGTTCTTGTGGGCCCTCCATAGGCAAAGGGGAGATGAGTTGTGTCTACTTCTCCCAGGAGTGAATGAGTTTTAAAGCAGGTCTCCTTCTCCAGCACCCAGGATAGAGCCTGTAGGAATTTAAGAAAGTTGGTTTTGTTTTGTTTTGTTTTGTTTTGTTTTTGTTTTGTTTTTTGGTTTTTGGTGGGGTTTTTTTTGGAAAAAAAAAAATGAATAAATAGACATGTCATCTCTTCCAACTTGAGGCTAACCCAATTGTGGTTACAATTTTTACTTATGTCTGTTAGCCCCACTATACTTATCTATTTTAGCTCTGAGGCAAGACAAGTGCTAAAGACTGCTTACCCTTAGGTGGATTCTGAACGTACTTTCAGAAGGTGAAAGAAAAGACTTTCCTGTGTTCCCCTTCCATTTACTTACTAAAATCTGAAATTCCACTTGAGAAATTTTATTTAAGGGAGTAGAAGAAGGAAACAAAAGGGAACCTCCTAAAAGTAGTTCAAAATTCTAAAATTATATATCCCATCAATAAACTTTTTTGAATACTTCAAAATATGCATATTTATCGATTTATAAATTATATATGTACTATTCCATGAATTGTTAATACATAATAGAGCCTGTGCAAACATTTTAACTGGAGGAGACAAAAGTGAGATAAAATATTTCATATAGTAATGGTACAAAGTCCTTTACTTTCACAAAAATTTTCATTGTGACCATGATTGGTTATAATCAATAATATTTTATCATCTTGGTTTAGTACTTTCTGATGTAGTATGGTCTGGTTCTAAATTCAGCTTATTTTGAAATTTTGTGTTGGTGTCTGTTACAGGTAAAAAGGATACTTCATCAAAGTGTGTAGGCCTTTGGCTGCACTTACTAATTTGTGATACTCAGTTTTTAGTTTTCCCTTCCCCAATATACAGGCAAATGTCCATCTTTCCTAATGCTAATCAGTTGTCTTTACAGAAGAATTAGAAGGTATACATTCTTATATTTTAAACAAATTGATTTAAATTCCTCTGAGAGCTTTGATCTGGGGATTTTTAAACAGGTTATTCTATTTTCAAGATGCTATTTTAAACAAGTTATTCTATTTTCAAGTTGTTAAAAAGTATGAATTATGAAGATATGGGAGCTTTTTATAGCATTTTATAGGCGACAGACATACCATTTTCAGTAGTAAAATCATATTAAAATGGAAATAATGCTAAATACCAATTTTTAAATATTCTTTCCATGGCCCAAGTTTTAGTTTTTTTGGGTTTTTTTTTTTTTTTTTTTTTTTTTGCTTTAATACAGTATTTCTTGCCCATGAAATACCAAGTTAAACCTTACAGGCCAGATGAAGTATGTTTTTTTTTTACTCCAAAACGCCAGCAAATTCATACCCTTTGATTTTTTTGTAAAAGAAAAATGCAAACATATTTATAAGTGTCCCAAGATTTTCTTTTTAAAAATTTTTTTTAAAGCTTAAAAAAAATGTTTATTTTTGAGAGAGAGGGGCAGAGAATCCCAAGCAGGCTCCATGCTGTCAGCACAGAACCCAGTGTGGAGTTTGAACTCCTAAACAGTGAGATCTGAGATCAAGAGTCCAGACACTTAACTGACTCAGCCACCCGGGTGCCCCATTGTCACCAGAGTTTCTAGTTCTTGGTCATGAGATAATCAGCCAACCTCTGTGTGGTATAAAAGATTTTTATGGGCTTTTTCTGTCTTATTGCAGAGAATTATAAATATTTTACTATATTTTAAAGGTTTTGTGGTTTTCATGGTTGTTTTTAATGCTGTAGGACTTTGACACTTAAAGCTTCAACATTTTTGCTATAATAGCTTATTAATGATGCCAGTGGAAAGTTTTTGTTTTTTTTTACATAAATTTTTAAATCTTCTCACTATCTTGTGTTTAGTTTACAATTGTCTAGTTACAACTTGGTAACAGGAATCTATTTAAGCAAGCCTGAGGGAACCTCACAGTAAACTGTAAGCAGTCTGATGCGCCCTTGTGAACTGCTACATAGTAGATTTCCTGATCTCTCCTCAGGGTACTTCCTGTACCTTATGCGACCTATGACCACTTGAAAGGCAGACTTACCAGGGAACTGGAAAATTTCTATGTTAAATATTAGTGAATCTTTTAATTATTCTACATGAAAAATACATATTAAGAACTAGTATTTTTCTTCCCTACCCCAGTGTATCGCTGTGTGCATCCCAGATTTGCAATTGCCTTTTTAACATTGATCCTGTTACAAAGCAGATCTCCTTGGGTGATGGAAGTTCTTGAATTAACTCCACTTTTTTTTGGGAAATAGATTTTGGTAGGGTGGGAACATGAGTCAAGTAAATAGTCTTGGCCCCTGGTGGTAGTGGGTAGTTATTTGGAACTCAAGGAGAGATGGAGAAGATAATGTGCAACAGTGGGAAGCTAGGAGAATGAAACCTAAATTCTGGGATTTTGTAACAGTATGTTCCTTCTTCTGACTTCTGTAACAATTCAGAACCATAGTACAGGGCAAAGCAGACACCCCAGTTGTCCTCTCATCCCAGCTCAGAGTGCAGCTCTGTACTGGGCCCACCAGAAGGAAAGGTATGGGGCCAGGACCAAAGGGTTTGGTTCAAAGCTCAAGTGATTTGAGGCCTAAGGATGATATTGTTCCATGGATGGTTGACTGCCATCCCTTGGATTATGAATATAAGTCTGGAATTCTTTGTGAGGTCTAAACCCTACATGTTTGGGTAGCTTTTCCGGATGATGCCATTTTCCAATGGGGGAGGTTGAGGAGGCTGCTTAGTTTAACTACTGCAGTAAGGTCTCATACCAGCTTAGTGGCAAGGTCAGTATTTTCAAAGACTCTCCCAATCCTCTCATGAAGGTTGGTAACTTTCTTCCTCTTATTCTGTCTTGAGCCTGGCAGCAGAAGTAGGGGATGTGTTTTCTTTGCTATATTATTTTTATTTCTAGCTGCTAGTATCATGATCTCACTTCTTTCCTCTGTTTTCCTCTTGCTCACTCTTACTTCACTCCCTGCTGAAACGCTACCCCCAGACTCCAGAAGTCACTAGTGGTAGTTGACATCTTTATGATATTCACCATTACAGATGATCATCATCCAATTACCTAATTAAATCATGACTCCTTTATACTTGATGCTGAGAGGAATAGGATGAGCAGTTTATAAGAGGACATTTTAGACCATTTATGTCTTTCAACATCTATCCGTTCTCTGGAGAAAACATGTTCTCCCTCGCTGAGTAAAAATACATCTATTTTCTCTAAATCCTGAATGCCACATCAGCTTATGTTACACTCCATGAGATGAAAAAAACCCCTCCATGTAGCACATGGAAGATAAAGTCTCTACTCTGTTTGTGCTGAGTCTGATGCTGATGGATGGAAACTTATTAGAGGAATGTGCTCACCATGCTTGGAGACTTTGCTGTTAACAGTTTTCCATATCTCATTTTTCTGATGTGAGTCCTGTTTCAGAGAATGCAGATTAGATGATGAAAGACTGAGGAAGAAATCTAAAAAATAAGAAAAGGGAATCCCCCTAAACTTGTATACTTTTTAGATTGATGTAACTCATAGGTGAAGGTGGATGATGAAGAGGAACCAAAAGCAGTACACATTCTCAAGTTATCTTCCTCTACAGAATCCACATGAACACCTCGGATTTCATTGGCTCTGTAACACGAAAAGCAGCTCACCAGCCATAGAAATAAATTCTGTAAAGTATGCTTAACTGGGGGATGGTCAGTCTCTGGGAAAATTCTGGATTATGGAACTTTATATACTCAGTGTTTTAAAATATAATAGCACTATACCTGTGGAGAAGCCAGATCGACATTTCGTCATCAAGACTAAATTCTAGAACTCAGGAAGACTTGGCGAAGGCCTTATTGGCAGTGCAGAGACAGGCTTCCAGAAATGTAAGGGACTTCCTAGGAGAGCTTGGCATTTCTCACAGTCCCTCATCTGGACCATTGTGTGTACAATGAGGCACTTTACTAGAAACCCCAGAGACATACTGATAGATAATGAAGAGCAATGAAAAGAAGGAGATGAAAAGCTATTAGAGGCCAACATAAGTGTGATAATTTGACATGACTTAATATAGAAAAAAGTGGTCTTGTAAGGCATAATACAGTTATTTTCATGATGATGATTTTGAATAAATAATGGGTTAAATTATGATCAGTGCATTTGGTTTGATAACGCAGATAATTGTGTGATATATTTTTCTAAATCCTTTCAAAAAGGCTTGAGTAATAGTAATTTTCATGTATTGAGCATTGATTGGGACAAACATTGATCTGAAGGCTTTTATAGGCATCATCTCACTAAATCTTCAGAGTGACACTATGAAGAGTTACCATTGTTTTCCCCATCTTACAGATGAGGAAACTGAGGCAAAAGACATTAACTTGCTGAAGCTAAAGGCAGAAGTAGACTCAGCCTCAGCCCCCATGTTTAACCATTATACCATACCTCCCTAATTAAAATAAATAACCATTGCCACTTAAAGTCAAAATCTTAGTTGTCTGGGAATTTTTCTTACATGGATTCCTGATGACGCACTATAAAAGAGACATTCATGCATATGTCTAAATAGCTTTCATTACAATGAGGTTTCAATTTTCTTTATAAAGTCTTTTCTGAGACTTTAAGTGATAGATAAGAATGTTTTTACAGTTAAAGCTTTGAGTATTTTCTGTAGGTGGAGGTTTACATACAGTGTGAGGGAGCTTCAAGGTTGACAACTTGGTGTCCAGATACTTAGGAGAATGT
The DNA here is from genome assembly GCF_046562875.1 of Panthera onca. Lineage (NCBI taxonomy): Eukaryota > Metazoa > Chordata > Mammalia > Carnivora > Felidae > Panthera > Panthera onca. Next base: position 147,091,708 of record NC_138346.1, read on the forward strand.
TGATTCTGTCCCAGAATTTTAGATTTACAAAATCATCAAGCCTTGTTTATGTTATTCTTTTGCTTTGCAAAAATATGTTTTTAACAGACAGTACAAAGGTAAACTTTAGCTTTGCTCCTGTCAGAATTATCTAATTTCTAATTAGGGGAGCCTGATTTAATGAGATTTTCCTAAGTAGTTTGGATAAGCCTTGGATGACTGACTTTAAGTAAGTGATGTAGCTTTTTTTTTTTAACTAGTTAATCATTTGTTGCTTTCATAATTGATCAGTCCAGCATTTCTCATAGAGCTGGGTAATTAGGCATTTGTTACAGATACTGTGGGACTGAGATGAGGGGTGAGAAAGGAGAGCCCAGAAGAAGAGAGGCAAGCCCTGTAGTTCCCCAGTCCCGTGCAGGCTGTGCAGGGGCGGGGCGGTTCCAGCCAGCACACCTGGAGGCCTGCCCATGACAATGTTCATCACCAGACCCAGGGTCCTGCTCACTACCTCTGCTAAATATTGGAGCTTGTCCACACATTTGCACCAGTGGTTTGGTGAAGTCAGTGCTATACTAGCAGCCAGTGCAATTGCATTTCTCCACATTTTTAAAAATGTTTTTAAATGTATACAGGACCATTGGAAATCACTGAAAAGTAGGGAGGAGACAGCCATCTGAAAATGTATGGGACACCATATTATTTTGAGATGATGAAGGGCACCATAGAGTAGAATATCCTGGAGGTCTCTAACAGTTTATCAGTTAAGTTCAATGACGTGCTTGGAAGTTATCCAAGAAGAGGCAAACAAAATGACAATCTTAGCTACCAAGTAGTTGGTTTAACCTGAGTTATTTTAACCAAGATATCTATTAATCATTTTCATGAATTTAAATAAAAAATATTTCCAGAAATTGAGTATGCTCTGGGTTTTCCAACTGTCTCCACATCCGTGGAGTATACCAAATTCAAAAGGCAATGCCTTTATGGAGAGCCTGGTGTGGCAGCTTGGAGAATTTATTTTGAACAGACAAAAGGTGGCCTAGCCCTCACATGTATAAACATGTGCTCCCATAACCCATTTCTTTTAAAAAGTAATGAATTACCTCCCCTGTTTTCCTGAACTTCAGCCTTTTTCCAAAGGGCTATGCAGAAAAGTGCATTGATGTGAAACAACCAGGTAAGAGGAGACAGGGTGTTCAACCCATGTTATTAAAGAAATTGGTTCACCTTTTTGATTCTGTGTCATTGTAGTTTCAACCATTCATTTGTTCAATAAGCAGTTTGGTATGTTCTGGGAAATAATGAATATTGATCATAAAATCGATCACTTATTAAGAAACAGACTAAGGGAAATTGTTTATCCAATCAATTGTAATTTTTGATTTGTTATTTATATTTTCCAATTTCGTCCACCCCTCCCCGAGGCTCTCCCGCTCTCAGGAACACCAAGGGAAAGGCATATAGACACTGGCTAGAACTTTGGAAAGAGTACAGAACCCAATACATTCACCATAGATCACGTTGGCTGAAATAGCCCATAATAAAAGAGAATGTGATTGAGAACTGCAGACACACTGCCTCTTGCACCTGTGGCTATTGGGATGAAACTTTATATAGTAATCCGACTTGCTAAAAAGGGTGTGTGCTTGCTGCTCATGATGTGTAAGCTCGCTGGGTCGTGCTTTGGGAGACAAAACAGTTGCACACAATTAAGACGTTTGCACAAGCCAACAAAGATTTTGAGCGAGCCGGGAAAAAGAGGTCGATTACTTAGGATATACACAGTTTTTGTTTTACTGGAAGCATTCCTTTTTTTTTTTTTTTTAATGTTTTTGGTACAATAGAAATGAAATGCATCACTCTAGAATTTTCTGAAGATTTAACACTGAAAATGTGTCCGTTTGAGGCAGGTTTGAAGTCACAAAATGATGTGATGTGTAGACAGATCTTCCAGGGATATAGGGAGAGGAAGAAGGCACATGTTTCCTTCGAGATCCTGGGAAAAGGGACCACTGTCTTCTTGTGTAAAATATTGACACGTACTTGGATGAATCCTTGGGGAGAGATTGAGTGAGTCCTGCAATGAAACAGCCAACCTGATCACCATTCTCGATGTTCTTGTTAAAACAAGGAGTGAATCTGGTACCACCTCAGAGTATATGTTTCTAGATTCATTTTTCACTTACGTGGAAAACCAGAATATGAAGCCAGTGTATAAACAAATCTGATTCCTGGTGGAATGATTCCAACTTTTTGCCCTTTTTCCCACAGTGCATCTAAGGTAGAGAAAATGTAACTGCATCCCCAAGTGGCTAATTAACTTTCTCTGGGATTTGTGAGCACCGGGCGAATACTCTGCTCATGCTCATACTTCATCTGAAATGTGATTTTGAATATCCCTTTAGCTGGCTGCAGACACTGATGAAAATTGCCTCTCTTTCTCTTTCTCTTTCTTTTTTCCACCCTGTTTTCCAACCCCTTCAAGATCAGAGACCTTCATTCATTCATAGCATATGGTCGTGGGTCCAAATTCCAGCTGAAGTTTCAAGAGAAGATGTTCAGTGCTTATCTTAATGACTACAAAACCTGAGAGTCCTTTGTTAAAGAACCAAAAGAATGGTCAATTTTACTAGTTGGGCATCCTTCTTGCATTTGTTTTTAGACTTGACTCATCTTTTGTCTTTTGCCTGCTTTTACCTATTATCTTCAAAGTTTTCCTGTGTGAAGTAGTTTTCAATTTAGTTTGTTCAAATGCCTTTTCATTGTGAATCTACATTCACTATAGGAGCAAGGACTACTAATGCAATGTGATAATAATCTTATGAACATTGTATCACAGTGAGTTCTTGTGACCATCTCTTCAAAATGATTTCTTTTATTAAACTGTATTATGTCTTTTTATTTCCTTCTTTTTGTTTTCCTACCTCAAGGCCTATACTCCAGCCTTCCCTTGCATGCATCCAGGTTCGTATTTTTAGCCGTAACCTCTCCCTTGGGCTCTGGAACTGTGTTTCTAACTCTTTATTTTCAGATTTTTGTTAAAGCCACAGCCCTCCTCCTGGGCATCCTACTTGCACTAGTACTTCTGTAACTATATAAAGAAAATTTCTTTCCCCAGGACTTTGCTTGGGGATGGCCCAGTTGATCCATGTTTACAAGAAGTGCTTGGAAAAGTATGTTGAGATGGGTGGTGAGTACCTCACAGGGCTGCATGGGTAGCGATATGGCAGCTGAGCTCCTCTCTGAGGTGGACAGTCTCTGTTGGGATCTCAGCTCTGAGCTTTTCTAAGCATGGCCTAGGGGTGCTGGGCTATGCAACATCTGGAGTAGCAGCCAGGTCAGAACTATGTTGCTTTGTGTAATAAAGGGCTGATACATTTTAAATTCTCAAGGGAAAAATTTGGAAGTGGGAGATAGGTGCTAACAAGGCTAGATGCTATGTGGGAGCTTGAAGACAGAGAGGCAAAAAACTTTTTTTTTTGTTTTGTTATAAATCTTGCTGCAGGCGTGGGTGAAAAAGCTTGGGGGAAGGTATGTATCTGTTGGGGGATTTTGAAGCAAACAGCTACCTTGCTGTGAAATGTAAGGAAAGTCTCCACTGCTGTTCTCTTCATAAAATTGTCAGTGAAGGCTCCATTATGTATTGGTAGGTTGTTTTTGTTTTTTGTTTTTTGTTTTGCGACTGAATTCTTTGGAGACTTTCCATGGATGCTGAGTCCTGTGGTTGGGTTGCAGAGGGTTTAAAAATGAGGCACTGCTGGGGGGTGAAGTGAGTGGGGATTAGAGGAGCAGCTACTCATACTTACTATAGTCTTCTCTCCCCTGTGACTGCAAACTGTTACCCGGCCTTGGTAGTGTCATACCACATTTATTTTCCTCTCACCTGGAAATATGTGCTGAGGTTGTATCAACTGGGCTTCTCCTCGACCAGTATAAATTTCATGAAACTGTAGTTATCTTAAAACACAATCCGATCACGTTAGAAAATGGGTGGAGTTTCATCGGTTTCATCATGAAAAACCTGTGGCTCCACTTTGAGTGCAATTTTGATTGGCCTCAGCCAGACAGCACATTTTTCCTTCATTTTGAAGCTACTTTTTTGAAGTGTGTTTGTTTGTTTATTGAGAAATAGGGGAAGAGAGAATCTCAAGCAATGTCCGTACTGTCAGCACAGAGCCCAACACAGGGCTCGAATTCACAAACCATGAAATCATGACCCGAGCTGAAACCAAGAGTCAGACACCTAACTGACTGAGCCACCCAGGTGCCCCTGGAAGTTTTTATGTATGTCATATTTGCTCTAATTTCCCCAACTCCCTGTTATCTGACATCCAGCCTGCGTCACACTTAATTGGTTATATGCCTCTGAAGCCAGTGGAGTCTACACTCCTAGAAATTAAGACCAGAAGGATTGAAGTTAGATGTGAATTTGAATCCAGCTCAACTACTTGCTCTGTGATCTTGGGCAAGCTCTGAGAGCATCCTGAACCTTTAGTTCTCTCATAGGTAAAATGGGAATAAGATTATTTTACTGTGAGGTTGTGGTGATTATATGAAATTCTATTAGCACAGAGTAAGCCCTTAAAATGATAGTAATTAATTTTTATGTCTTTCCTCTACACTGAAACCTTCACAATTTCTTATTGTTTTCTAAGTAAAGAAACCAAACTTATCCTAGCCTCTGGACCCTAATGCTTTGACCCTGCTGTGTCTTTTCTGGTCTCACTTCTCATTATACTCCTGTGCACACTGTATCCATCGACTTACTCGCTGTTCTTCGAATAGGCTCCATTTATTCCTGTTTCTGTGGCTTTGGTCTTGCCTTCCCCATCTATTTATATTGTTTCTTTTCAGATCTTCACCTGTCATAAACCTACTTACTTTTCAACACTCAGTTGAAATATTCCTTCATGAAGACTTCCTTCTTCCCTACAGATGGAAGTCTCCCTGCCCATTGCCAAAACCCAGTGATTATCTCAAGACAAAGGTCACACTTGCCTTACACCTTGAGAATTTAGTTTCTGGATCGTCAGCTCTTTGAAGCATGGACCATATTTGCTTCATCCTTGTAGTCATCATGACACCAGGAAGTCTGCAGTTCTCCGTCTCATTCCCCAAAAAAGGTTCCTGAGTGCCTGATCTGTGTGGGACTCCAGATGTATGCCTGGTGCTCAGCAAAAATATATTGAATGTAGGAATACATCAGTGAAGAAATGTGTTAGTAAATGGATAGTAAGCCAGTGAAATTTGTGATATCCTAACTCTCTTGATGCATTTTAGCAATGGAATCAGACCAGTCATCTAAACACTTAAGGTATTCTGTTTCTTGAAAACTGCAAAAGGAGTTCTTTGGAAGTTTATGTTCTTTTAACCCACCTTGGCCTCTAATCTTAGTCTATTATCATTTTTGCTCCTAGTTGCTGTTTTTAGTTTACCTCTCTTGCAAGGTCCCAAAGAATAGAACTTTTATGAGTCAGATTCTTTCTGTTTATTACTTCCATTCCAAATCTTTCTCTTTCTTCTTTTCTGACTGGCTCTCACCCTGGCTTAGTGTTGGTAAATTTCTCTCCACTGTTTTTAGGTGGTAATCTTAATTTATTAGTTTACTAAATAAGAGGAAAATTATAACTCTCTAAAGAGATGCATTTGTATGTATTATTCAAAGTATGTAGACTTGTGTATATAACTTTTCAAAGGGTATTATATGCATTCACTTTTCTTTTGCTTACCCCTTTAAGTTTTAATTTCCCAGTAGATACTCCAGCACCGTTGATCTGTGTCAGGCTTTCTGGGAAATAAAGAGGACAACCCCAGTGTCCTTGGGTGTTGCATGGGCATAAGAATAGGCACTCACTCTGGTGGTTGAGCATTGGAGACCTGAGTCATAGAGACCTGAAACATCCTTTGGGAAACTGTCCCAGCAGGTTACGAGCAACTCTAGCAGTGTGCCATTCTTGTGTAGCACTTTCAAGTAGTCTTTGCTGCTCCCTCCCTCTGCTTCCACTTTCCTTTTTTCCCACTACATTTATGAATGGCTTTTCTCCCTACTCTCATTCTGTTATCTTGTGGCATCTACATCCCTATGACTTCTGATATTTCATAGCTTCAGTTTACTGCCCTTGTGTCTTTCAGAGTGTGTGACACATTAATTCCTCTCTATAGGTCTTTCCACATGACACCTTCAAATCTCCCACGGTGAAGATATGATTGACTAGTGTTCGGTATATAATGACCCCGTTGGTTAGAATTCTGCACAGAGTTACTGAATGGGTTTCCTTTAAATCTGTTCCTCAAGTGTCTGGCTTTGGAACAGGTGCCTGGTAAAAACATTTAGAATATTCCTGGTACAAACATTTAGAATGAAGATTTCAGGAATAGAGGCCTCAAAAGCAGAGTAACCCATGAATGAGTAACTAGATATGGCTTCTTTATTCAGAAGATCATGAGTCTATAGGTTTTCATTCTTTACCAATTTTTTTTTAATCTAGAAAATATTTTAAATTATTTGTTTATAGATAGACATAAGACATAAGACAAGGTAGGTATATTGGAGATTTTGATTCTCCTATGAAGTTTCTCGCTATAGGTAATACTGTCTGATGATGTCTGGATATCAAAGAATCGTAGTGCTGAAAGGGGTCTCAAATCATCTAGTCCAGTAGTTCTCAAATCTGTTGATAGGAGGGCTACTTAACAATCTTAAAAATTATTGGGGCTCCTGTGTGGCTCAGTTGGTTAAGCGTCTGACTTTGGCTCAGGTCATGATCTCAGTGTTCCTGAGTTCAAGCCCCGTGTCGGACTCTGTGTGCTGACAGCCCAGAGTCTGAAGCCTGCTTTGGATTCTGTGTCTCCCTCTCTTTCTCTGCCCCTCCCCAGCTTGTGCTCACGCTGTCTCTCTCTCTCTCAGAAATAATAAATGAATATACTTTAAAAAAATTAGGATCCCAAAGAGCTTTGGTTTATGTGAGTTGTATCTGTCATTTATTGTATTAAATATTAAAGTAAAATGCTCATTAATACATTAAAAATACATTATAAATAAAGATTTTTGTGAGAAACAATACATTTTTATTAGTAAAAAGGGTGGCATTGTTTTACTTATATTTGTGACTCTCTTTAAGATCTGGTTTAATGGAAGATAACTAGATTCTCATGCCTGCTTCTTCATTTAATCTGTTATGATATTACATGTATCAAAAGATAAACTGAGGCACATTAAAATTTTCAGGAGTTTATTTGAGCAAAAATCAATTCACATTGGCCAGCACCAAACTGAAAGTGATTAGGAACACTCCATTGACAAGAGCTAGGGGCAAGATTTTTAATAGGGAAGATGCAGAAACAAAGAAATTACTTGACTGGTTATAGCTTCAGGAATGGCCTTATTTGGGAAAGCCAAGTTGGCTCTTTGTGATTAGTTGTTCTTGTTTCCTTTTCTTAGATTCAGGTGCCTGGACTATGGCTTTGGTTTTGATCTGCTTATGTAGGTTATCAAGGCATGAGCACCGCCTCAGTCTCATGACCACCTCATGTGCTTTTGGAAAACCACACCGAACACTTATGAGCAAATGAGAATAAAATAGGCAGATTACATCTTAGTATTATTATGAGAAGTTTTTTTTTTTTTTTTTAATCTCACAAACACTCTGAAAGGATTTCCGAGCCCTCTTGGGTCCTGGGACATTTTGAAAACAATGAAAGAAACTCATAGAGGAGAAAACAAGGGTTCAGATACTGGAACTGACTTGTTCAGGGCTGCACGGTAAGTCAATAGCAGAGCTGGGGTTAGAACTCAGCTATCCTCTTTCTTCATTCTATCCAGATTCAAGTCCCAAAGAACCAACTTTGCCCAAATTGTGATCCAACGAGTTGATATAATGCCAGGTCTCCACCTATTTCCTACTGTGGAATCTTGGCTTCAGATAGTTAGCTAGGCTCTAGGAGATGAAGAGGGGTGGTTACATACCATCAGAAGGGGCACAAGCATTAGAACACAGGATCCAGGAGAAACCCATCCTCTCGTTAGCCTGTGTGTGCTGCAGTTTCATTCAGAAGCCTTACCTACCAAAGGTTTATTATAGAAAAGTAAACAAATCAGGACTTAAGAAGACATGACTGGTTCACACCAGTTCCTTCTCAGCATTTCTCAAGTTAGATCAGACGGGGCAATTCCAGAAGCACATTCTCCATTATTGCCTTTAATTTCCCCATGGCTCACGACTAACATTGTCCATTCCTTTGTTGTGCTCTTGGCAGAAAGCCATTCCCTCATGGTTAGACTTAATTGGAATCCACGCCAAAGGGGGATGGGACAGGCTGCCAAGTTGTGCCACTTCCCTGAGCCAGTTCTTTGGGGAATATCTGTGTTTAGTTGATATAATGATGTAATACAAGGTTTATTGCATGGTACGTGGTATTAAAGGAAGAATAAAATTAAAAAAATTTTTAAGATTAATTTTAAGGAAGCAAAAAAGATGTGTTTTTTACTCAAATTTTCAGTTGAATGTATATGTATATAATGTATGTATGTATGTGACTGTGTATATATGTGTATTATATGTATATGTACATATATATGCACACGTGTGTATTTCAATCTCAAGTTAATGGTCTTTAGGTAATTATAGTAGTAAACACTCTCAGAGCAGGTGCATGTCCTTTTAGAGAAACATCTGAAAAAGATTGAAATTGTTCAGTTTTAAACTTAGAATTTAAATCCTGAGCTTACTATTGACAACCTGTAAGTATATGCATTTTAACCCATAGGAACCTTCTGATTATCTGAATAAATGATTAATTTTTAGAAGTTTTCAGATTTAAGAATAAAATGCTATCTGTGTTTCAAGTGGGTTGTTTCCCTTTTGAATGAAGAATTTCCATGTTTTGCAATCTTTATGCCTCCTGTCTTGGAATGTAAGTGTCCAGGTACACTTTCATCTCTAACTATGCATATTGTTGAGATTGTAGCTAATTAATCCCTGTGCCATGAGGTGGGATTACACCCTCTTCCAAGGGGAGTTGGAGGAAATGACTGGCCAGCATTCTGTTATTCCATTTTCTCTGTTCTCTGATTTTGCAGAGTATTCTAATCTTCTCCAGATGAGTGCAATCGCAGTCCTTTTTGCTTGACAGCCAAAGACAAAACACCAAGCTGTCCAGAAGATCGAGTGCCATTTTATTCCTCTGTCGACATTCCTGATGAGACAGGCAACACATCAGGAAATTCTCCCAAGAAGACTTTCTGAGCTTTCATAATATTAGAACTGACATTTTCTAACTGAACTAATACCATAATCTTTTTCTTTCCATGAAAATCTTAACAAGCTGTCCTTACCAAAACAATTATATAGGAACAATGCTTTGCCCACTACCCATCAACCAAACTCAGAATATTTTCTGACCTTTGGGATTTATTTTTAAAAGTTTTTAGAGGATTTTGGAAGTTCTTTATGTAACTCTTCAAATCTCATTCTCTCAGCCTTGTTTCCTCCAGGTAATAATAACCTGCATTTTTAGTTAACCATTCCTTTGTTTTTTCTATTTGACATTTTTCAATGTTATGAAAATGGGCTTATTCTCTATGCATTTTTCTGCAGTTTAGTCCTTTCTTGATGTGTTAGGAGATTGAGATTCAGCCATTATTTGAGACTCATTCATTACTGTAACTACTTAATTTTTTTAAACCAAAGAGAATCAGAACTATCTAAGTTAAGTGGTCATTTCTCTGTCACCTTTTTTTTTTAGAAGATCTTACCAAGTTTTTAGCCACTTGGTCACTTATTCCTGTCAAGTTGTACATGCTGTGGTTTATTTTTATTTTATAAAAGCCAACACTACTTACCCATGATTAGTTGAGAGGCTTTCAGAGGCCGTCGCTATCAACCACAAGCAAAAAAATCTCTAAAATGCCATGTGTACTTATGATTCAAGTATGTTTTCTGTGACAGGTTAGTTTAAAAATTGGGTAAGTGCCTTCTAAAGTATTTACAAAAAGGGAAGAATGTGAAAGAACAAACAATAGCGTTTATAGTCTTATATATACTAACAAGAGAAAAGATATTTTTACACATTGGAGGCCTAAAATGTCCCAGTTCCAATGAATCGGCCCTTGACAGTTATGAATGGTGGACTAGTTGCATTAAAGCAATGAGGGAGCTAATAGCGGGGTTGAAAACTGGGTTTGAATAAATCATCAGCCGAATGCATAACGGCACTGGGAGAACAGGCCAGACCCGGTGCAGCCATGTACTCCCTTGCTGCCTGGAGACCGTGAATCTTGGGTGTTGTATAAATATTGGAAATGTGTTTTTGGCTACCTAAAATTTTCTAAATTATTTAAAATATAATATATTTAAAAATTAAATTTAAAGTTCAATATATATTTTTCTTAAACTAACTCTGCCACCATTATACATAAAGTGTTCATGATTATATGTAAGGTGTTTGGCAGCTTTAAAATTAGGGTGTATATTTGAAGTCTTAAATGGAATTGACCTTTATATCACTCTTGAATAGGTATAACAGGACTACTGTGCTACCTCCTAGAATCTTTTCAGTGATTATATAATTCCTCCAATATGGTATCATTAAACTTGTGGGAGGTGGAAACCATTTACAAAAAGTCCATTCAGATTTGGTTAAAACTCTTATGAAAATGATTTATTTAATTTATACATATAAATAATATAACCAAAATGCAGGAAAAGAGTTACTAAAACATAATTCTGTATTAAATTAAAACTGAGTGTTTTCATTTTGCCTCTCTTATTATGAAAGTTGAATAGTATATGCTATATGAAATAGATGTCTGGTAAAGAGCAAAGATCAAGAGATGAGTGTTTTGAACAGTTATATGTTAAAAATCTATAAATAGCTTAATAAATATATTATGTGTAGAAAGCAGAAAATTGCAGGCTACAAAATGATTATCTAAACGGTGCTATTTTGAAAGCACCTTTGGAACAGTACACATTGTCTTATCCAGTTTTATAGCTCCTGCATATAAAACTTGTTTTTAAAAAATGGGTCCTTTTGAAATATATATTTTTTCTTTTATGTTTCATTTCATTCCTGAAATTATTTGAAGTGACTTACATCTTACTGGGTTTAGGAGGGCAGAAGTTGTACTTGAGGTAATCAGTAGAGAGAAAATCTGAGTAAGCAAATGAGAGTCAATGACCAGGAATTCACAGATCGTGTGTCCACAGTCCTATATATTTGCTAGTGTGTTTGCTATCAAACCACGAATATGTCTCTGAATTTCTTAGCAACCATGGCAAGGAGGGACAGGCTCTTGTTGTTTTTTTTTTTTTTTTATGTTTATTTATTTTAAGAGAGCATGTGAACAGGGGAGAGACAGAGAGGGAGAGAGAGAATTACAAGCATCCTCCATGCACCAGCATGGAGCCTGATGTGGGGCCTGATCCCACAACCCGAAGATCATGACCTGAGCCAAAATCAAGAGTTCGATGCTCAGTTGACTTCCCAGGCACCCCTCGTGGTTTTGTGATATATATAAAAACAAGTTTTTTTAAATGTAATATGTACATATATATCTGTATATAAAGCAACCTAGATTTTTCTTTTGCTGAGAGCTGGGGAAAATTTCTTTTAAACTTGTATAGCTGGCCTAACTTCTGATCTCTCACCATTAAGTTACCCTTAAAGTTATCCCTAAAGTCTACCCTATTTCTTAGCGGGTATTTTATGCTTTCTTAATAAGTAAATACTATAGAGACAATGGGGCTCTCCTCAGCCTTAGGATAAGGCTGACTCCTTTTAAAGCCATAGGAGCCCCAAACAAACACAACACAATATTTGTGTGCACAAAGAACTAAGTGTAAGTCAGTGGCCTCAAACAAATTTCATTTTCCTCTGATACAGCAACCCAAAGTAAACATTCCAGGTCAATAGGTGGCTGTGCCACACATTCAGGGATCCAGGTTTTCCCTCCCATTGCTCTACCATCACTGTGGTTCTTATCATCATCTTCATGGTTGACACAAGGTTGCTGTGGGTTTTAAGCAGCAGCAAGGGGGAAGAGCACGGAGAAGGCACACCCAGTCTTCAGGACTAGGTCTGGAGGTGGCACATTTTACTTCTCTTCCTCGTCCTTTGGTGAGAACTATCCTGTAGCCACCCCAAGATTCAGAAGAGGCTGGGAAATATAGATTAGTCGTGTTCTCAGGTAATAGAGAATGACAGATTTTGGCAAAAAACTCAGTCTTTTAGAAAGGAATATTTTCAGGGAAACACACTGAGTTCTTGTCCATCTGTTGAATACCTAATAAATAGAGTATTGTGTTCAATTTTAGTGCCCTTACTGGCAGAAATGTAGAGAAACTAAAAGTAAACTCATTTCTTCTGATTTCCATTTCCATATATGCTCTTCATTTCTTCCTTATGTACATTCATTTAATGTTATTTCCTAATTTTGTGTATTTTGTATTCCTTAATCAGGTTGGTTTCTCTCAATTTTTAAAAAATGTTTATTATTTTTGAGAGAGAGAGAGAGAGAGAGAATGTGTGGGGGAGGGGCAGAGAGAGAGGGAGACACAGCAACTGAAGCAGGCTCTGAGCTGTCAGCATAGAGCCCAGTGCAGGGCTCTAACTCATGAACTGCGAGATCATGACCTGAACCAAAGTTGGACGCTTAACTGACTAAGCCACCCAGGCGCCCCTCTCTTCCTTTCTTAAACTCCTATATCCAGTTAATCAGAATCTCTGATAACACTACCCCTATAGTATCTCCCAAGCCTGTTATACTTGGCCATTTCCAACAGCATTGACTTAGGCACTTACGACCTCTTGTCTGGATCACTGCCCCCTAAGCAGCCTTTCTGTATCCAGGCTCCTCCCCACTCATCCCGTTCTAAACCAGTGCTCTATATTACCTCCATGGTTGACAGCAAATCTGTCATTTTCAGGAAACTGTGCTGGGGGAACAGAGGTGAAACATACAGGAAAACTGCCCTCTGGAAGCTTGTTTTAGAGGAAGATAAAGCATGCACTCAAACTACACTATTATGTAAAAACTTAGTAATGCAATTAGAGATATTGCAGTGGAAAATCACAAGGTTCATGATGGATCACCCACCAGAGGAACTTTATGATATCAGAGTCTTATGTTGTGAATTTCCCAGGAAATAGAGGAAAATAAGTTTGGGGCCTGAGTCCTACACACTTTAGGGAAAAAAATAGTAAGTGGAGAAAATGGCCACATGGGCTTTCTTCTAGTAATGCTCCGAGAAGCCCCCTGAGGCAGGGAGAAGCAACCCTCCGGGATGCAGGGTTGTGGTGGGTATTTTACTGTCTCCTTTCTAGCCCTTGAGGATTTGACCTGTGTTCCATGAGAAAGCAAGTGGTAAATATTAAAAAAATTAACTTTTGGGCAAGAAGGGGATTATTTACTCACTCTAAAGTTAGAGTATCTAAAATTTTCTGAAATGATTTTCATACAAGGAGAGGAAAATCTCTTGAAAGGCCAACAACGATAGAGCCAAACATAGGAACTGTAGCAGGTGCAGCAGTTACCGTGTACAGGGAAGGAAGCCCACAGACACATTCTGTCTTTCCTTCAGACCTTTTTAGGGCAGAAGTAGGACTAATTTTTAGGCCAGTGTGCCTAAATTAGGTAATTAGGTAAATTAGGAATTTACCTAATTACCTAATTTACCTAGTTAGGTAAATTAGGAATATCCATAAACTTTGTAATTATTTCTTAAATCTTTATTTTCCTGTAGTCAATGGAATAGAATGATTCAGTAGTTCTAGTTTGATAGGGGCACAGAATATGAGGCATGAATCCTTCTAAGGGATAAGTCTAATAGTCATGGAAAAATAGAAATAGTTTTTTTATAAGTTACCTTCTATGTTATCAAGCTAAATTTGAGCTTGTAAGGTGGTAACCACATTGTCATATAGGATGCTTTCAACTGCTAGTATAAAATAACCCAACCCAAGTGGTTTATCCACATAGGAATTCATTAGGTCACATGACAAGAAGTCCTGAGGTTGGGTGGCCCTAGGATTAGTTAATTCAGTGGTTCAGTGATGCCACCAAAGACCCAACTTCTAATTTTCCTTAATGCCTTTGTCAGCAACTCAGCTTCTTTTATAGTTGAATGAAGTATGATAAGAGGAAGGGATTCCAGACAGTGGAATGGCATGAGTGAAGGCAGAGAGTCAGGAGGTCCAGAGAAATCTAGAAAACAGAAATTGTTTTATTTGACTGAAGCATTGTAATTAATGGGAGCTTTTACCAAAAAAAGGTCTTTGGGACCAGGCATTGTGAGGCCATGAATATGAAACTAATGAATTTGGACTTAATTCTACAGACTCTTCAGAAGCATGGGTATATTTTAACTAGGGCAATGATAGGACCAACAAAGTGCTATAGGAAGAAGAATCCAACCAGTCAGTAGTGTGGGCTGGAGGATAGAGGGCCTGGAGGTAGCCTAAATCCAGCACAAAGCCTAAAACAAAATGAAGCAACTTCTCCCTTCTAAAATGGGGAGAAGGCCAAGAAACTCGTGAATACAAGAGCTGGTGCAGAAAGAACATTGAAGGAGTTTGTCCACTGGTTGGATGGGAAAGAAGTGAAGTGTCAAAACGAATCTGAGATGTCATTAATGCAAATAGAAAACACAGGGGTGTGGGAAAAAAACATTTGTTGAGCATATCTTCTATACTAGGCACACATATTTTAAAACACCAATTCACTTCCACAATATATCATATTGGGGATTTTATTAACTTATTGTTTGCTATGTATTTATTTAAAATCCAAGTTAACATATAGCATAATAGTAATTTCAGGAATAGATTTAGTGATTCATCACTTCTGTATAACACCCAGTGCTCATGCCTGGGTCTCCTCCTTAATGCCACTCTTCCCTTCAGCACTTCCCCCAACCCAGCACCCCACCAGCAACCCCCAGTTTTTTCTCTGTATTTAAGAGTCTCTTATGGTTTGTTACCCTCTCTGTTTTTATATTTTTGCTTCCCTTCCCTTATGTTCATGTGCTTTGTATATTAAATTCCACATGAGTGAGATCATAGGGTATTTGTCTTTCTCTGACTTATTTTGCTTAGCATAACATACTCTAATTCCATCCACATTGTTGCAAATGGCAAGATTTCATTCTTTTTGATCGCTGAGTAATATTCCATATTTGTGTGTGTGTGTGTGTGTGTGTGTGTGTCTGTACAGGCACAGATACACACACACACACTTAAGTTCCATTATATATGTGTGTGCATATATATATATATATATATATATATGCACACGCACCCACCCCATCTTTATTCATCTGTCAGTGGACATTTGGGCTCTTTCCATACTTTGGCCATCGTCGATAGTGTTGCTATAAGCATTGGTGTGTACGTGCCCCTTGAATCAGCACTTTTGTAGTCTTTGGATAAATACCTAGTAGTGCAATTGTTGGGTTGTAGGGTAGTTCTATTTTTAATTTTTTTGAGGAACCTCCATACTGTTACCATACTGTCTTGATGAGTATAGCTTTATAATACAGCTTGAAGAATTGTGATGACTCCAGCTTGGTTTTCTTTTTTAGGATTGCTTTGGTTATTCGGGGTCTTTTCTGGTTCCATACAGATTTTAGGATTGTTCTAGCTCTGTGAATAATGCTGGTGTAATTTTGATAGGGATTGCATTGGATATGTAGATTGCTTTGGATAATATGAACATTTTAAAACTATATGTTCTTCCAATCCATGCGCATGGAATGTTTTTCCATTTTTTTGTATGTTTTTCAATTTCTTTCATAAGCTTTCTATAGTTTTCAATGTTTTTTTGGTTAGGTTTATTCCTAGGTATTTTATGTTTTTTAGTGCAGTTGTAAATGGGGTTGATTCCTTGATTTCTCTTTCTATTGCTTCATTATTGTTGTATAGAAATGCAACCGTTTTCTGTACATTGATTTCATTCATGAGACTTTGCTGAATTGATGAATCAGTTCTAACAGTTTTTTGGTGGAGTCTTTTGGGTTTTCCACATAAAGTATCATGTTGTCTGTGAAGAGTGGAAGTTTGACTTCCCCTTGCCAATTTGGATGCCTTTCATTTCTTTGTGTTGTCTGATTGCTGAGGCTAGGACTTCTAATACTATGTTGAATAACAGTGGTGAGAGTGGACGTCCTTGTTGTGTTCTTAACCTTAGGGGGGAAGCTCTCAGTTCAGGATGATATTAGTGGTGGGTCTTTAATATATGGCCTTTATGATATTGAGGTATGATCCTTCTATCCCTACTTTCTTGAGGGTTTTTATCAAGAAAGGATGCTGTATTTTGTCAAATGCTTTTTCAGTGTCTATTGAGACACCCTTATTTATTTATTTATTTATTTATTTATTTATTTATTTATTTGAGACAGAGTGTGAGGGGGCAAAGGGCAGAGAGAGAGAGACAGACAGACAGACAGACAGACAGAATCTGAAGCAGGCTCCACGCTCTGAGCTGTCAGTACAGAGCCCGACATAGGGCTCGAACTCACAAAACATAAGATCATGACCTTTGCTGAAGTCAGGCGCTTAACTGACTGAGTCACACAGGAGTCCCCTTATCCTTTCTTTTATTAATGTAATGTATCACATTGATTGATTTGCATATATTGAACCAGCCTAGCATCCCAGGAATAAATCCCACTTGATCCTGGTGAGTAATTCTTTTAATGTATTATTGGACCCAGTTTGCTAGTATCTTGTTGAAAATTTTTGTATCTATGTTCATCAGAGAAATTGGTCTATAGTTCTCCTTTTTAGTGGGTTCTTTGTCTAGTTTTAGAATCAAGGTAATGCTGGCTTTATAGAATGGGTTTGGAAGTTTCCCTTCCATTTCTATTTTTTGGAACAGCTTCAAAAGAATAGGTGTTAACTCTTCTTTAAATATTTGGTAAAATTCTTCTAGAAAGCCATCTGGCCCAGGACTTTTGTTTGTTAGGGGATTTTGGGTTATTAATTCAATTTCTTTACTGGTTATGGGTCTGTTCAAATTTTCAATTTTTTCCTGTTTCAGTTTTGGTAGTTTATATGTTTCTAGGAATTTGTCCATTTCTTCCAGATTGCCCAATTTGTTGGCATATAATTGCTCATAATATTTTCTTATTATTGTATGTATTTCTGTGATGTTGGTTGATCTCTCCTTTCATTCGTGATTTTATTTGAGTCTTTTTCTTTTTGAACAATATGGCTAGGGTTTTCTCAATTTTATTAATTCTTTCCAACAACCAGGTCCTAGTTTCATTGATCTACTTTTTTTTTTTTTTTAAATCATTGATTTCCACTCTAATATTTATTATTTCTTTTCTTCTGCTGGTTTTGGACTTTATTTGCTGTTTTTTTTTTTTTTTTTTTTTTTCCTAGCTCTTCCAGGGGAAAGGTTAGGTTGTGTATTTGAGACCTTTCCACATTCTTTCCAAAGGCCTGAATTGCTATATACTTTTCTCTTATGGCCACCTTTGGTGCATCCCAGTAATTTTGGGCTGTCATGTTTTCATTTTCACTGCCTAATGTGTACTTTTTAATTTCCTCTTTAATTTCTTGGTTAACCCATTCATTCTTTAGTAGGATGTTCTTTAATCTCCAAGTATTCATGGTCTTTCTAAATTTTTTTTCTCGTGTTTGATTTCGGGTTTCATAGCATTGTGGTCTGAAAATATACAAGGTATGATTTCAATCTTTTTGTACTTGTTGAGGGCTGATTTTTGTCCCAGTATATGATCTATTCTAGAGAATGTTCCATGTGCGCTCGAGAAGAATGTGTATTCTGTTGCTTTAGGATGAAATGTTCTGAATATATCTGTTAAGTCCATCTTGTCCAGTGTGTCATTAAAAGCCAATGTTTCTTTGTTGATTTTCTGCTTACATGATCTGTCCATTGCTGTAAGTGGAGTTTTGAAGTCCCCTACTATTATGGTATTATTATTAATGAGATTTCTTTATGTTTGTGATTAATTGATTTATAATATTTGGGTTCTTCATGTTGGGGGCATAAATATTTACAATGGTTAGATCTTGGTGGATAGACAATTATGATATAGTGTTCTTCTTCATCTCTTGTTACAGTATATTAAAATCTAGTTTGTCTAATGTAAGTATGGCTACTCCAGCTTTCTTTTGATGACTGTTAGCATGATAGATGGTTCTTTATCCCCTTACTTTCAATCCGCACGTGTCTTTAGGTCTAAAATGAGTCTCTTGTAAGCAGCGTATAGATGGGTATTTTTTTCTTATCCATTCTGATACCCTGTGTCTTTTGATTGGAGCGTTTAGTCCATCAACATTTAGAGTGAGTACTGAATAATATGAATTTAGCATCATTGTTTTGCTGGTTGAGTTGGTATTTCTGGTGATATTCTCTGGTCCTTTCTAGTCTTTGTTGTTTTAGGTCTTTTTTGTTTTGTTTTGTCTTTTTCTCACTCAAAGGGTCTCCCTTAAAATTTCTTTGAGGGCTGGTTTAATGGTAACAATCTCCTTAGTTTTTATTTGCCTGGGAAACTCTTTATCTATCCTATTTTGAATGATAGCCTTGCTGGATAAAGAATTCTTATCTGCATAAGTTTTTTCTGATTCAGCACGTTGAATATATCCTGCCACTCCTTTCTAACCTGCCAAGTTTCTGTGGATATGTGTGCTGCGAACCTGATCTGTCTTCCTTTGTAGGACTTTTATTCCTTTGGTGCTTTCATAATTCTTCCCTTGTCGGTGTATTTTGTGAATATGACTATGATATGCCTTGGTGATGGTCTGTTTTTTTTTAATCTAATGGGAGTTGTCTGTGCTTCTTGGATTTTAATGTCTGTGTACCCAGATTAGGAAAGTTTTCTGCTATAATTAGCTCACATAAATCTTCTGCCCCTTTTTCTCTCTCTTCATCTTCTGGGACTTCTATGATTTGGATGTTATTTTAAATAAGTCACTGAATTCTCTAAGTTGTGTACTGTGCTCTTTTGCCCTAGTTTCCCTCTGTTTTTCTGCTTCATTCTCCATAATTTAGTCTTCTATATAGCTGATTCACTGTACTGCTTCATCAATCCTTGCTGTCATGGCATCCATTCGAGATTGCATCTCGGTTGCCATTTTTAATTTTATCCTGACTAGATTTTATTCCTTTTATTTCCACAGAAAGGGATTTTATGTCTTTTTCAACTCCAGCTAGTATTCTTACTATCATGGTTCTAAATTCTAGTTCAGACATCTTGCTTTTATCTGTGTTAATTAAGCCCCTGGCTTCATTTCTTCCTGTTCTTTATTTTGGGGTGAATTCCTTCATTTTGTCACTTTGGAGGAAGAAAAAAATTAATAAATAAAAAAAAATTAAAAACAAAAAAAGTCAAAGAAAGCTAGATATTAAGTGTGTTTTGGTCTGCTTGTTGAAAGAAACTTGATAGAATAGAGAAAAAAGGGAAAGAAAATAAAAACAAAAAAAGATAAGAAAAATTTAAAAATAAAAAATCATATAAAATAGAATAAAATGAAATAAAATGAAATAGAATAAAAAATTAGGAAAAATAAAAACTAAAGTAAAAAAGAAATAGAAATAAAAATTTTTCTCTTTCTGTATCCTAGAAGAAGGAAGAAAAAGAAAGAAAAAATGAAAACAATTAAGCCAACACAGAAACAAAACAAATAAATAAATGAACTAGTAAACAGAATGAAACCCAAGTGAAGTTACATCCAGTTTCCACTAGAACTGAAATTATGAAGCCTTCTATATTCTGTATATTAAGTAAGTGGAGCAACATGTGCTATTCTTCTATGGGATGTGCTTGGAAGGCACAATTGGATGGCGCTTGGTGTAATGGCTCCATTCTCTGCTAGATGGCGCTGCTTATCTTACAGAGGTGGATCAGTTTGGTGAACATTTGCATATGCTGGTGCAGTGGAAATGGCTTCATCCAGCTCCCTAGTCTCTGGCACAGGAACTTGGTGCTCTCACCCACCCAGAATCAAGCACTCCTCCTTTGTCTCAGGCCTCTATCCACTCCCCACCTCTACCTGTCCATGTCCAAGCTGTCTGCCTGCCAGGCAGCACCTCCCTCCAGAGTTTTATCTCAGATGGGTTGTATTTCAAAGCCCCACACTTTTAAAGACCCCTGTGGCTTGGACCCATTGGACCCATTGGCCCTCTGTGGGAGGGTCTTGCTGAGCAATGGCCAGGTGCCGGCTTGCCCCAGAAAACATTTGTGCAATTGCACAGCAGTAGAGGTTCAGAGATGCTGGCAAACCACAATCCACAGACAGCACTAAGTTTCATCACACTCTGGCTTCTTTGTCCCAATACCAGCAAATGTGGCTGCTCTCTGGGGTCTGCTGGGACTTCTGCCTATGGGGAGGCCGTACGGTCTCTACCAAATGCTCTCCAGGCAGAAGAACTGCTTCTCCCCATGTGGCACATGGACCCCTCAAACTCCACTGACTGCTCTTGGGGATTTGCCATGCTTCTTCACCAGAGCACCACCAGGCACTGAGCTTCGAACTTCAGAATCCTGGTGGTATTGAAACCCTTTCCTTTCTTCCTGTCAATGGTTTTGGGGAACATATTTCTTGTTCAGTCCCCTGGGAGTGTTTTCACACACACACTCTCTCTCTCTCTCTCTGTCTCTAGCTATGTTTTTCCTGCACTCCCTCAATGCACCACACTCTCCTCCTTTCTCTGTCATCTGTCAGCAAAAACAGCTCCCTACCCTCCACGGCTTTTCTCTCTCCCAGTTCACCTTTACACACCACTTACCTGCCCAGTTCTGTGGCTCAAGTTATGCACGTTGTTGTGTTAATCCTCAGATCAATTTCCTATGTATTCAGAATGGTTTGGTGCTGATCTAGCTGCATTTCAGGGATGAGACAAGCTCAGAGTCTCTATGCTGCTCCACCATCTTAACTCTCCTCCCATATCAGAGGTTTTGTTTTCCTAGTCTACAAAGGAGGAAACTGAGGCTAGAGGAGAAGTTTAAGAAATGTTCTCATTATTAAGCAAATGGAATAGCCAGAATTTAACCTGGTTCTGTCTAATTTCAAAACTCATGCTTTATGCACTCTCCTTTCTAAGAGGCAAGGAAACTAATTTGTTTTTATTGATTTTGCTGTTCCATTCAAAAGTCCTCAGTGGCTCTACATTGCCCTGGATAATAAATTCCAACCATTGTTGCATGACATGCAAGGGCACCCAACCTTTGCCTTCAACTTGCTTTTCCAGCCTTATCTTCCATGCAATCATTTGGTATCTTACTACATTCACCCAATAATGATTATTATTTAGAATTCCTTAAGTACACCCAATGCTCCTTTGTTCCTTGTTACATGGCTTCTTTACCTAGAATGTATTTCCTCCATTCTTCCTGTGGAAATTACATCTGTCCATTTCCTCCATCAATCTTTTTCTGATTATTTATTTTTACTCACTCTGATACTTTATATTGTGGTTTCCTTAGTAACACATTTATACTGTCTTCCTGACAGAGCTTTAAGATCCTTAAGGGCAGGGATTGGTTTTATCAGCCTTCATGTTCCACGCATAATGTCTATCAAGATCATAAACTTATAGAAAGTGAGGGAGATAGGAAGGAAAGAAAGAAGAGACAAATAATATAGAAAAATAAAGTGACTTGGAGATAACCTTCAATTATATTTTCAAGGTATACTGTATACTTATTAAAGCACTACTTATTGAGGAATGGGAAGCCATTATGAAGGTAGACAACTGTAACTGGAATGTTTTACTCCAGGGAAGACTAAACATTGGCTTTATGATTGTCTTTAATTCATAATCTTTTTTCTATAGGAAATTAAAACCAGCTTTTTTTCTATGGTCCAGGAGATTTTAACGATAGGAAATGGATTTAAATTAGAGTATATTCCAGTTTGACTTAAGGGAAATCTAGTCAACATTTTAGAACTGAAAAGATCCTCAGTAGTCTTCTAGAACAACATTACAGTAAGGAATAAAGCCACAACATGGAACAAAATACAAATATGTCAAATATCCCTAGAGATCTTTGAAAGAGTTGATAATCTATTCTGAGAGAGTCTTTCCTCTCTGTGATTCATACCACATCATGTTCAACTTATTTGTTTATGTGTCTCTCTCCTGCACTAGAGATGGGAGTGAAAGCAGGGCCTTACTAATCTGTTTTCTCAGAGCTTAGCACAATGCCTGGCACCTCGTAAACATGCAATCAATGTTTGATAAATGAAATTGTATGTACAATGCACCAGGCTAAAGGGATAGCCACTGCTGAGATTCATTTACAGGGAATTAAACTGGTTAGAAAGTTTGGTAAAATTTGCCTTTTGATAGCTGGTGATTCAAGCAGTACATCAATTAGTATGCTACCAAGTTTTGAGTTTTATTTACTGTTTTATTTAATGAGCATAGAACTTGCTCCTAACATGGAGATACATATATACAACATGGATCCTACCTTTGAGGAGCTTGTTCTCTCTGGTAAAACCTAGTTTGAGGAAATATTACCAAATTAAAACAAAATAAAAGCTGTACCATACAAAACCATAGTTATCAGGGATATCTTGGAAATATTGCAGGTTCATTTCCAGACCATGGCAATAAAGTGACTATTGCAATAAAGTGAGCCAAATGAAATTTTTGGCTTCCCAGTACATATTAAAGTTAACTTTACATTATACTGTAGTTTATTAAGTGTGCAGTAGCATTATGTCTTAAAAAACCAATGTACATACCTTAATTTAAAAATACTTTAGTACTAAGAAGTGTTAACCATCATCTGAACTTCTGATGAGTCCTGATCTCTTTGCTGGGGGAGGGCCTTTCCTCAGTGTTGTTGGTTGTGACTGATCAGGGTGGTCATTGATGAAGGTTCGGGTGGCTGTGGCAATTTCTTAAAATAAGATAACAATGAAGTTTGCTACACTGATGGACTCATCCTTTCAGAATTTTTCTGTAGCGTTTTATCTGTAGTAGAGCTTCTTTCACAATTGGAGACAATCCTGTCAATCCCTGATGCTGCTTTATCAACTAAGTTTATGTCATATTTTAAATCCTTTGTTGTCATTTCAACAACTTCACAGCATCTTCACTAAGAATAGATTCCATCTCAAGAAACCACTTTCTTTGCTCATCCATAAAAAGCAACCCCTCATCTGTGAAAGTTTTATCGTGAGATTGCAGCCATTCAGTCACATCTTCAAGCTCCACTTCTAAGTCTAGTTCTCTTGCTATTTCCACCACTTCTGCAGTTACTTCCTCTACAATGTCTTAAACCCTGCCAAGTCATCCATGATGGTTGGAATCCACTTCTAAACTCCTATTCCTATTGATATTTTCACCTCTTTCCATGATTCAGGAATGTGTCTTAATGGCATCTTGATTTTTTTTTCTGAAATGTTTTCAATGGATTTTGCCCAGATCCATCAGAGGAATCACAATCTGTGGTAGATACGGCTTCATGAAATGTATTTCTTAAATTAGGGGACTTGCAAGTCGAAATTACTCCTTGATCCATTGACTGCAAAGTAGATGTTTTGTTAGTAGGCATGAAAACAACATTCACCTTATTGTCCATCTCCATCGGAGTGTTGGGTAATCTGGTGCATTATCACTGAGCAGTAATATTTTGAAAAGAATCTTTTTTTCTGAGCAGTTCTCAACAGTGAGCTTAAAATATTCAGTAAACTCTGATGTAAACAGATGTGCTATCATTGAGTCTTTGTTGTTCCATTTCTAGAGCACAGATAAAGTAGGTTTAGCATAATTCTTAAAGGCCATAGGATTTTCACAATGATACATGAACATTGGCTTCAACTTAAGTCCTCAGCTTTGTTAGCCCCTAATAAGAGAGGCAGTCTGTCCTTTGAACTTTGAAGCCAGGCATTGACTTCTCCTCTCTTGTGAAGAAAGTCCTAGATAACATCTTCTTCCAGTTTAAGGTTGTTGCATCTACGTTGAAAATCTATTGTTTAGTGTGGCCACCTTCATGAATTATCTTAGCTGGATCTTCTGGATAACTTGCTGCAGCTTCTACATCAGCATCTGCTGCTTCACCTTGCACTTTTATGTTATGAAGACAGCTTCTTTCCTTAAACCCATGAACCAGCCTCTGCTAGTTTCCAATTTTTCTTCTGTAGCTTCTTCACTTCTCTCAGCTTTCATGACATTGAGGAGAGTTAGGGCCTTACTCTGGATTAGGCTTTGGCTTAAGGGAATATTGTAACTGGTTTGACCTTCCATCTAGACTACTAAAACTTTCTCCATATCAGCTACAAGTCTGTTTTACTTTCTTATCATTTGTGTGTTCACTGGAGTAGCACTTTTAATTTCCTTCAAGAACTTTTACTTTGCATTCACAACTTGGCTACTTGGCACAAGAGGCCTAGCTTTTGGCCTGTGTTGGCTTTCGGCATGCCTCCCTGACTGAGCTTAATCATTTCTAGCTTTAAGAAGGGGAGAGAGATAGAGAAACGCCGGTGGGTGGGACAGTGAGAACAAGTACGTACAACATTTATCAGTTGAGTTCACCGTCTTTTAAATGTGCAGATTGTGGCTCCCCAAAACATTTACAATAGTAACATCAAAGATCACTGACCAAAGATTATCATAACAAACATAAAAATAATGAAAAAATTTGTAACATTGTGAGAATTACCAAAATGTGACCCAGAGGCATGAAGTGAGCAGATAGAGTTGGGAAAGTGGCACTGATAGACTTGTTTGATGCAGGATTGCCATAAACCTTCAATCTGTGAAAGCCATAATATCTGCAAAGCACGATAAAGTGAAGTACAATAAAACAAAGTATGCCTGTACCTTGATTAAAAACTCTGTGGTAAATGGAGTGTCTTTATAACAAAGTACACATGAAGCAGAAATAGAGGCATTTGTCTTCTGGACAATGTCAAAATGCCTCTGCACATGTCTTCTCTTTGTAGCCATCCTGCAGAAATCACATAGTATTGTTACATACCCATGTTGACTGTTGTTCTCTGGTGTGAATGAGTCTCACCTTCACAGACAATTGCCTTCTAGCCATTTAAATTTTAAGCTTTAATTAATGAAAAACTTTGCCTTCTATTAAAAGACCTTCATGAACTAGCAAAAACGGTATAGTCATTTATATAAATGCATATCTATTTCTGGGTGGCTGTCTATCATCCAGCTATATTTGGCCTGGCGGATAGTGGGGCCATTAGGATTCCGTCCATGGTCCTTCCTTCAAAAGGGCACTCTCTTCTCATATAGGAGGCATGGATCCTCTTGCTGAAGGCCCCATGGATGCTGCTTCTTGGGGAAGAGGAGGCTGTGGGTATTCACCACCAGTTCTATCAGGGGCTTGTCCTCAATGCTGTTTGATCCCAGATATTCTAACCTCCTGGAGTTTTTTTGCATCTTCTGCTTTTCCTTATCTTCCCTCACTAGTCTAAATGCATATCTGATACAATCAGTAGCCTCTCCTAATCCTAATCACACAATTCCTTCCCTTTCTCTGCCCTAAAATTCACATTTTATGTCCTCTAGTAATGTTGACATTCTTTCACTTCATCACATTTTTGCACAACAGCCCACCTATTTGACATTTTGGAATGCACATTTGTTTCTAGTATTAATTTCCACCTCAGAAATTTATTAAATCGTATGCAAATATTAACTGAAAAGACATGGCTGCTGCTCTAAGGTGTTGAGTCTGGGAAATGTTTTTGGGAGAGAAGTGTGTTACCAGTTACAAATGCCCTGTATTAATGGCGGAGTTAATCTATAGTGACAGGAGTTCATCGTAGGGTGCACATCATTGTGTTTCTGGGATGCTGGGAAGGAGCACTGAGGGTTAGCAGAATACCTGGAGGCTTCCTGGATCGGTAATCCTTATGCAAAGGCGGTGAGGGTGGGTATGATTGAGCTCTATTAAATCCTAGTCAGTGTAGCATCATAGGTGCAATTGTTGTTACCAGTATTTTCTAAAAAGTTGCTTCCAGTGTGAAAACAAACTTCAGAATAGGAATTGGTACCGTTGGATTCAGCAGGGTTTTGTCACTAGGAAGGTGGGTAGATTGTCTTCCCATCTAAGGATTCAATCAGGCATGAATTCAGAGTGCACTTGAATTACGTCTTAAGTAGATATAATGAATACACCAATTATATTCTTTTTGTAAACTAAATTAATACAGATTTAGTATTCCTTTATTAAAGTGCTTTTTTTTTGTGGTAAGGGGAGTTCAGTCAACTGAGACTTTCTTTTTCAGAAAGCTCTGCTTTGCATAAAGCAGCTACATCACAAGGAAAAAAAAGTAGGGAAGGAAATCACTAGCCAGGGTTTGGGAGAGAAATCGAGTGAGTGAAACTAAGGGCATGTGAAGAACAGTCAATATCCAGCAACAGCGGCAAAACAGTTTCAATTTTCTGGATTATTAATTCAAATTCACACGCACATGCCAGTTAAAATTAAAGGCCTCTTTTTACTGCACTAGTTTAAATTAAAGATTATATTCTGCTCCACAAGTCTGAATTAAATAGCTTATTTTGCACACCAAGCTCTCATTTTAAAGCTAATAAAGAAAAGACATAGCATGTACGCGCAAGCTCGAGACAGGAAGGGTCTAAATTACTACACCTGTTTCACTTGGGAGCTACTTTATTAGTGTTACAAAACTTGGCTTTCAATTTGGCACTCAGAAGCACATTTAGAACAAGCATTTCTTTGTTTTGACAGAGAAGCCGTGGTAAATGAATGACGTTTGAGCTAGGTGTGAAATGTGAAGGTACAAAATTAACTGGTAAGGTAATTACTGTTCTAATTCTGCATAAACAAGCGTTTTGAAAATCATTAATAGTTCAGGGAAATAATGTTAGTGATTAAATAAGGTGGCTTGCATCACTGAGCACAACTAAGCTTCTTTAATTACATTTGAAAGCAAGGGAAAGCAGCTAATTAAAATTAGCACAAGGTTCCTGAATGACCAGCACTGCATTGTTGCTCTAACCTGTATAATTGTGTGTTTATTAATACGTCTTCATTTTCCCTCTTGAGCATTTAACAAAATTATTTAAAATAACTAATAACCTTTAAGGAGTAAATGTGACTGAATCCAGTTATCAAAATGAATCCTACAGACCTTGCTCAGGCCTGCCATCAATTCCCTTTCCCAGCGCCCATTAACACTGGTGGGAGCCTCATGGTTGAAACCCAGCAAAGCAATGCTTTGCACTTCGTGCCACTGGAGGATTAGCATCCGTGGTAGTGCTTCATGGGATCCTGGCTTGGCCCATCATCATCCCTTTAAGGGAAAAAGAAACGTAATTTGGGTTTCAATGTCTCAGTTGTTGACTGTTTTCAGAGTCATTCATTCATTCATGCATTTAATCCATTCATTTGCTGATAAATGTCATTCTTTCAATAAAATGTATCAAGTTTTTGTACTGTTCCTGGGGTTATAGAGATGAAAAATAATACGGTCCCAGGCAGAACCAGCTGTATAATTTGCGGGGCCCAGTGCAAAGTGAAAATACCGGGTCTCTTGTGCAAAAATTATGAAGGGTTTGATGACAGAGCATTAAGTCAAGTGTGGGGCCCCTCTAAGGGTGTGTACCTGTGTGTATATCTGCACACATTTGCACTGGTGAAGCTCAACTCAACAAGCTCATCAAGTTGTAAGGGTAACACACATGCAAACAGGGACAAGAAATCGGATTCCTCTGTACACTAGTAAGGTGCAGGCAGAGGAATGGTGGCCCAATGCTGGAAGGGTTCTCACCTGTGCTGGACTACACTGATGAGGACACCATTTAGATAATGAGTCTCTGCCTGTTTTCACTGATTTCTCCAACCTCAATCTGCTGGAACCAAAATTCAGCCCTCTAACTGTAAGCTTCCTAAAGACAGTAACCCTGGTTTATTCACCTGGAGATAGGAGCTCAATACAAGAATATTAAAATGTGTTCAAAATGTGTTGACTCTTGAGTAAATAAAATTTGTTATCTCTTATGATATCAGCTTACATTTTTTTGGAATGCTTGTAACGTGCCAGGCACTGTTCTAAGTGCAGTACAGTAATATTTAATGTTCCAGCGACTCTATGAGGTAAGTACAATCATCGTCCACATTTGACAAACGCCAAATTTGGGAAAGAGAATTTTAGTGATTTGCCCAAGAAATTAAGTGACAGAACTGTGTTTCAACTCATATGGTCTGACTCCAGGGCCCGTGTTCTTAATCCCTGTGTGAAAAGAGGACTTTCCTGGCAGGGTCTCCTTACTCCGTATTTCGGTTTGTGAGTATAGACGGTAGACTTGGATCACTTGAGAATCTGAAATGTTTGTTACATGCCAATCAAATAATGTTGGACACCTGAGATACAGGTGTGGAGGTGTGTTCTTTTTTAGTTTACGGAAAGTAATCACTGTTCTAGTGTTTGGGAAATTATACATCGGTAGAAATTTTATGTTTGTGTTGTTGCCACAAGCCTCCTTGTGAAGTGGCCCAGTGGATGATGATGGCTACTCTGTGGGGAGACCCAATACTCCTCAAAGTTTTCCTGTGTTAGCAGAGGTCTAACCTCAGGGTACACCACATCGGAGAGGAAGGCAGCAGAGACTGTGGAAGGCCCTTTTGTATGTTTTGAGAATTTTGAATTTGTATAAAATTTACGGTAAAGTAGTGGTGTGATGTGTAAAGATGAGCCCTGTCACTGTAGCCTACATAATTATTTTTAAATGTTTTTGTTTATGTTTGAGAGAGACAGAGTGTGAGTCGGGGAGGGGCAGAGAGAGTGGGAGACACAGAATCTGAAGCAGGCTCCAGGCTCTGAGCTGTCAGCACAGAGCCTGACACGGGGGTCCAACTCACGGACTGAGAGATCATGACCTGACCTGAGCTGAAGTTGGATGCTTAAACGACTTATCCACCCAGGTGCCCCTAATTTTTTTTTTTTTTTTTTGAGGAGGAAGAGGAGGAAGTACAGCTATGGGACTTTGTGTACTCCAAGACCACTAAGGAAGCCTGGGTGGGAATAGTAAATGCTTCTATATAACTGCTCTAAACAATACTCTTAAAAGAAAGCCTTTCCTTGCCCTCACCCTTTTTGGGGGTATAAAAGAGGGGGTTTCTGCAGTCTCATTTCCATTTTTGTTTTCTTTTTAAATTTGCTCAGATGTGAGGGGTGGGTCAAATAATACAGCACTTAAAATTTTTGATTTTGGAATCATTCCTTTGGCAACCACCCGTCCTTGGCTTCTTCTCCATGGATCCATGTGACCATGGGTCAGATGTATTGACTTGATTGACCATGCCAGTTTCAATCTAATATGGAATGATGCAACTGGAGTTTCAGAGAATGGCCCGGTCTTAACTCCCAGTGCTAAACGAAATTCGGCTACAATAGAAAAAAGGCACCACTGAAGCAGTCTGAGGGATTTCTCTTTGCATTTTGCATTGGCTATGTTAGCCACGCTGATGGTGTCCATTGTGATTTTTTGGAGGATGGCTTTTCCTTTACATTTACTTATCATAGTTTGTAGTTGTTTGACGATGCAGTTCTCAGTAGACTCTTCGCTGTGTGGATACAGCATGTATGCTCACATCTCTTATTTCCTCCCTTCACCCTCACCCCCAGCATCTAGCACAATGGTTGAAATGGAGAAAGTATTCAATAAATATTTGCTAAATGCATAAATGAGTGAATGAGCATCTTCTGTGTCTCCAACTTGTTATTTCTCCTGTACACTAGTCCTAGGTCTTCAGCTGCTCACATGGATGCCTATAGTTTAATGTACCCTCTTAACTCAGTATATCTGAATACCAACTGCCATTATCTCCCAAATCATATCTATATCCAGCTTCCCAGTTTGTCAGCTTCCCAGTCTCCCAGCTATGGAGATTCTAAATTATGGAGTTAGTCCTGACCCCTTTCTATTACCCAGTATACATTTGTTTTCTAAGCATTTCTATTTGCCTTATGTGCATTATCTCATTTGGTTCCCATAAAGTATCTATTGGATATACTTTATATGATGCTATGTATGTTATATATTTATTATATACTGTATCATATATGTATAATGTTATATACTCTTTCCCTTAAAATTTTTTGTTAATGTTTATTTATCTTTGAGAGAGAGACAGAGCATGAGTGGAGGAGGGACAGAGAGAGAGGGAGACACAGAAACTGAAGCAGGCTCCAGGCTCTGAGCTGTCAGCATGGAGCCCAGTACAGGGCTTGAACTCGTGAACTGTGAGATCCTGACCTGAGCCGAAGTTGGATGCTTTACTGACTGAGCCACCCAGGTGCCCCTCCCTTTCCAGTCTAGAATGAAAACCCCCCTGAGGCATTGACATGACTACTGAGTTGTAGAGCTGGATTTTAAGCCATATGTATATATCAGAGTTTAGAGCTTGGACTCAAAAACCACTTTTCATTTTTATTTGTTATGTGGAAGTTCTTCCTTTCCATTGCCATCCCATAATCCATTTCCTCATCCTTTGAGCCTGTACTGTTGTAGATTTCTCAGAAAGTTTATTTTTATTTCTTTCCCTCTCCTAGCTTTTTATAATGGCCTCAAAATACTATACTCTCTAACTTTCCATGACTTGCCAATGTCTTTGAAGTAAGATCCATCTCCTAAACTTTATTTTATGGTCCTCTCCAATCCAATCTCCAGCTAAATATCTCATCCAGCTCCAATTAGTCATAAATATATGCTGCTTTCTGGCCAAATGGACTTACCTACTTCCCTCATCATCCACTTTGTTTTGCCATTGCTGTCTTACATATACAATCCATTTGCTCCTTTTTAAGTATTAATCTTATTCAAGGTCCCAAGTCACATGTTAGCTTCTCCATGAAGCCTTTCCCAATTGCTTCAATGGATACTAATCTCACCTTATTAAGTTTTTGAAATACTTATCTATAATATTTATGTGATATCTGTTTAGTAGAATGCCTTGCACATTATGCCTAACAAATCCTTGTCAAATGAATGTGTATGTTATTTTATTTGTATGTTTTCCCAGTGACTAATGTTACTAAAGTTAGGGGTCGTGTCTTATGCAAGCCTGTAAATCTTATCTCTGATTATGATTCAGTCACAAGCCTCTGAATACCTAGGTATTTTATTCTACTTGTCTTAAAATTGCTCTGTTTTATATGGAATAAGAGCACAGCTTTCTTTCCTCTAATTAAACTTAACAAATAATTATTGAGCACTTATTGTATGTTAATCCCTGGGAACACAAAGATAAATAAGAGAAGATTTCACAAAGCCTGAATGTCCCTTAGGGGAAAATGAAGAGATTCAATTGACTATAACACAATTAGAGGAGTGCTCATGGCATGATAGTGTTTTGGAAGGACAAAGAGGAAGGATATTATTTCTCTCTGGTATGGTGGTGGTCAGAGGTGTTCACAGAGAAGGAAACGTTTGACTTGAGCATTGAAGAAGAATACGATTTCATGAGGTAAAGAATAGAAGCAAGAACATTCTCAACAGAGAAAAACATCATGAGCAAAGGCTTGGGGGTTTGATGAAGTGTACCTGTTGAGGGATTAGCAAGTAGCACAGGATGGCCAGAGCTTGAAGGAGAGTGCAAGGAACTAAGACTGGAGCTGGATTATGTAACATCCGGAATGCCACGGATGGCCTCTGAATGTTATCTGGGAGACAGAAGCCATCAAGTATTTGGGAACTGGAAACGGCATAACTTGAACTATGCTTTTGAAAGAAAATTCTGTTAGAAATGTGGTAAATGATTTCTTTCATGTGTAGCAGGCTTGGAGCAGGAAACCTAGTTTGGGGTCAGTTTTAAACTCCAGCAGTAAATGTTGAGGTTTAATGCTAGGGTGTATTCGAAACATGTTACAGAGCAACTACTTAGATTCCACAGATAATGCACCAGTTGCAGAATATTGTCAATTATCCACCCCCCCCCCCCCCGCATTGTAGTGATGGATTTGTAGGGTTATGCTCATCCCCCATCATCTACTTTTGTCCAAGAGCACCCAGTTATTTGTAAGGCTAAGATTAAGGGAGGGAGACACATTACAAGGTTTTAGGACAGAGAAACAGATGCAATTCAGTGGGCCAAAAAAGGATAGGTGAGACTGTTTTCTCTTTAGCTTTCTATTTTAATCAATTCTCCACTTGAACAAAAAGAACCACTAGAACAAATTATGGTATATCTCTCCCTGGAATCTCTCATTGTGTTTCAGAGACTTCTGTGTCTCAGATTTTGTAGGTAAGTCATATTTCACCAAGTGAATTTCTCTGATAATTCATGGTCAATCGTGTAGACATAATTTTCACTTGTGTGACAACTGTGGAAGGTTCACATTCCCGTAACCTGGGGAGGGGGTTGGTAGAGAAGGTGTGGGAGTGGGGAGCTGGGAACAGAGTTTGATTTGGTGTTGTAACCATCCTGACACTTTCCACCTTTGGGTACTTACTTTATTTTAAATCTCAATGTCTCATTCCATTAGTGTTTTGATTTTTTTAAAAAGGTGCAGTTTCTTTAACCTGTCCTCCATTTCAACGATGTTCTCTTTGAGAACACAGAGCCAGCAAATTACTTAAAACAGCAAAGTGTCATGATTCAATAGTCGTAACTTTTCTTCCTATTAATAATGGTTTCCCCCCTGAATCATATCTATGTGTCAATCACATCAATAGATGAGACAAATGATGTTTGGCAGTGTTACAAGACACAGACAGCTTGGAACCTGGTTATTTTCTATTTTTTAACCTTTAATACTGAGCTAAGATCAATAATAAATCTGAAAAATAATCAATATGGATATATTACATTCTGCTGAAAATTTAGTGTAAATCTTTCAGTCTTTACAAATTTTGGTGTTATGGAGGTATAGACAGGTGAATTGTAAATTAGGTGTTTTTAAAACACATATGTTTTTAATTAATGCATGATATAATACAACAATAAATACAACCAAGAATAAAATGCTAATTTATATTTTATATTTAGATATAATCAAGTCAGGTTAAAACAGACACTTGATGTTTCCCACATTGATTCAGCATTTATATCTCAGATGCAAAAGGATCCAATGAATAATAATTTACATATATATACATTTTAAACAGTAAAAATAGATGGAATCATATATAGGTTTGCATGGCAAGATAGTGGAATACTAGAAAGCAGTTCAATTGTGAGATGTTAAAAACTTAGGAAATTGATATGCAATTTAAGAAAGATGTAAATTATAGCTCCAATTAAATTATGCAGTATTTGAGAGTCTCTATTAGTGTATTCCATGTGTTCTGTGTTCTTTAGCAGTAACCTTCATATTTTTAAAAATTCGTTGGGACTTAAAATATCCATTCTGGCTAGAGAGCTTTTTATCTCTGTTACTGTTAGGGTAGGTCTGGAATGGGGTTGTTGACCCTGCAAAGGTAGCCCCAGTGAGTCAGGCTCCAATAGAGGCAGTGTCCCAGGAGGGTGTTTATTGCACAAGTTTTCTTCTTTCTGCTGGTGACCTGTTTTCCAGGTATGAACTGTTCTGATTGAGAAACTCACACAGCATGGCACAGATGGGCGATTATGAATATAAACTCTGATCATTACACTGACTGTGAGGCCTTGGACAAGTAATTTAACCTTCTTTGCCTTGGTTTTCCCATCTGTAAAATAGAAATCAAACCATTAGTGTTGAAAGACCTAATCCAGGTAAAGACAAAATAGCATTGTGCATGGCACATAGGGACTCTCAGCAAATGTCAGTTATTGCTGTGTCATTATGAGCCTGGATTCCACCTCCTTTTTCACTCTGACTTTATCTTGGGTTTCTTCCTGATTTTGAGAACCTAAAACTGAGTTTGCTGTCTATTGGCTGAATCTGTTTCATCTCTTTTTTGCCTTTTTAATTCCAACTTGGTGAGTTTACATTGCTGTCTGGGTATCCCCTCTAAATCCAATATTTATCTTGGACTCCTTACCTTCTCTCTCTTCCCACATCAATTCATCTTGAAGTTCAGACAATTCTTTTTTTTTTTTTTTAATTTTTTTAACGTTTATTTATTTTTGAGACAGAGAAAGACAGAGCATGAACGGGGGAGGGGCAGAGAGAGGGAGACACAGAATCAGAAGCAGGCTGCAGGCTCTGAGCCATCAGCCCAGAGCCTGATGCGGGGCTCGAACTCACGGACCGCGAGATTGTGACCTGAGCTGAAGTCGGACGCCTAACCGACTGAGCCACCCAGGCGCCCCCAGACAATTCTTTATTACATCTTTTATATCTGTCACTTCCTTTCTGACACATTGCTGCCATTTAGTTCCAGGTTCACACCATTCCACAGGTGCACACCCTCCTGTTCCTTCTCCTCCTGCTCACAGATGTTATGTTATATTAATCTTCCCCAAATGCGACTCTTCATTTAATCACGTTCACGCCCACTACCCCTTCAGAAACCCCTGCCTGCTCAAGTATAGTGACACTTTCCCTGACATTTAAGGCTTCTACACTTCACTTTTCATCACTACCCTATGTTAGTTCATTCATCAAATATTTATTTTAGGCTAGATTTCATAACAGGCAGTGTAGATAAAATAACTTTAAAAATTAGTCAAAGTCTTTGCCCTCAGGAAGCTTACAATCTAGTGAAAAGATTTTTTTTTTTTATAAAATCTTCTTCTAGATCTCATGTATGTTCTTATTTCTGTTCTGAAAGGACTCTCATCTCTTCTTCATTGACTCTAGTACTTGCTTTCCTCCAGGTCCTCCTGAAAGTTCTTTGTAGAAACCTCCTCAGGAGGACTGGTGCTCTGCAAGCCTAATTCACTGCTGGTTTCAGGAAACACTGCTACTGATTGCATTCACCTTTGTCTGTAACTCACTGCTCTGCCCTGCCCCAAATGCCAGACACAGGCGCTGAGCATCTGTCTTTGCCTCTAAGATCCTCAAATCATCCCTTTTACAGAATCTCATGGGGGAGAAAAGGAAGACTATAAACAGCTTGATTTTTGAATGTCTTTTCTGCTTGATTTCCTTGGACTTACTTTTGTTTATTTTAGGCCCTAAAAACATGGGTAAAAGCTCCTATGATTCTTTGAGATTCAGCTCAAGTTTCCTATATAATTCAAAACAAACTCCATGTTTAAACAGTTATTGGAGACTGGAACATTTACTGAACGTATACATAAGACTTCTACTGGTTTTATGGGGGAATGCTGATGTGAGCAAGAGGAGTGTCTAGCTTCTGTCCCTCTAGAGTTAAGTAAGGCAGGGGATACATATTAATGTTATGGAGGACGGAGATATAAAAACAACCAGCACCATTGTGAATTCTCCCAAATACTTAAAAAATATTTAAGTTTATTGGGGGGCGGGGAGAGAGAGAGAGAGAGAGAGAGAATATATGAATGAATGAATGAATGAATGAATGAATATCAAGCAGGCTCTGCACCGTCAGCACAGAGTCTGATGCAGGAAAGGCTTGATCTCACCAACTGTGAAATCATGACCTGAGTTAAAATCAAGAGTTGGTTGCTTAACTGAAAGAGCCACCCAGATGCCCCCCCCCAATACTTCTTAATAACTATCCACATAACATCTACTCACAATTCATATCTATCACTAGTGCTTATACTATGGTTCACTTTTTGTTCCTGATTAGTCTCAGCTTCAGACTCCCACATGCTCTCCTACCCTTATCAGTTATAAAGTTGTATCATGTCTGTTGTGCCATGATCCTCTTTCAAAATGTTTTTATGACTAGCCATCATTCTTAGGGTAATACTCAAACTCCTTACCCTGGCTTGCTAATAGTCTTTCAGAATTTGCTTCCTTGTAACATCAAGTTTTTATTTGTTTGTTCTGTAAATACTTACCAACACCTAAAAGGCATCAGGAAGTATTCTAAGTGCTACATATATGGTGGGCCCCTAAATTTGAGGTCCTTGCTTTCAAGAGGAGTTGAAATAATAAATAAGCAAAGGATTAAGATAATGACAGAAACAGTTGTTTCTGTAAAAAATAATTCGAAAACTTTGAAAAGAATAACAGTTGCTCAAAGTTAGTTGTCAAGTTAGGTTTAGATAAGACAGACAAAAAATTGGGGGTGGGGAACACTGTAAAAATACTATCTGCATTTAAGATTACTTCAAAATTGTTTTTCGATTTTGTCTCTATCCCAAGCAAATCTAAACGGGAAATTGTTCATGATGTATTACAGGTATGGTTTACGCGACAGAGAGAAAACAAACCTCCAATGAGAGGACTCATTCCCTACATCACATGACTGATAAGTGAACATATATTTATGGTGTGAGTTAAAAATAAACTGTTTAGAGTTTTTGATATCATGTCTTATGTTTGTTAAATACCATTTTTAATCAGCTGATTCGGTATAGGTTCCAAATACTATAGGATAACGAGCTTCTACTATACTGACAAGAACTGTGAAAACAATGAGACAATATAATATCGTGGAGCACAACATGGTGGTGACTCATGGGGTAGCATTAGCTTGAGTGTTGTCAGTAAAGGCCTTTTTTGGCACTGCCCTTGGGAACTTGCATTGCTCTTTCTGGTGCTTTAACATTCAGGGTTCCCTCTCCTGTTCCTTATCTTCACACATGCTCTTCTTTTGCCTAGATTATTTGAATTGATTTCCAGTCGTCTCTCTTTTTCTTAGCTGGTTCCAGTAGGTCAAACTGAGATATCTCACTCTCCCAGGAGCTGGCTTCCCTAAATCTGGATTAGGTGTCCCTCCTATGTGGTTTGTCTGCTGTTTGCCACACAGCGTCATAATTGCCTGTTTACTCATCTGCATTCCCTGGCACACTGAGCTTTGAGAGGACCAGGATCTTTGTTTCTTTTATTTCCTTCTGTATCTCCAGTACTTAGTATAATGCTTGGCATATAATGCTTGTCAAAGACATATTTATTGAAAAAATGCATGTGTCATAATAAATAAGTTCAGATGAAAGAAGGGGAGGACATACCTAGTTAAGTAAACAGCATAAGGCAAACATTGAAGATTTCTGGAGACCTGTAGGTAACATGGCTGAAGAACCATGGAATGCTTTTGAAGGAACTACTTAGCGCCACAGTGCAACCTTATGGTGAAGGAGCTATACTAAGTATGCCACCTATACGTAATTGGGATTCTTTTTCTGGAATGAGGTCAATAGGAGTCAAAGGGATGTTAGCGAAGACAAGGCAGAGCATCAGATCTTAATTATTACAAAGAGAAAATCTTTTATCCTGGTTACTTATACTCATTGTTACAAAAAAAAAAAAGCTTGGTGCCATGGTTACTACTTTATTTTATTATTTTTTTAATTTTTTAAAATGTAATGTTTGTTTATTTTTGACAGAGAGAGAGACAGAGCGTGAGCCGGGGGAGGGGCAGAGAGAGAGGGAGACACAGAATCCGAAGCAGGATCCAGGCTCTGAGCTGTCAGCACAGAGCCCGACACGGGGCTCAAACTCACGGACCGAGAGATCATGACCTGAGCCGAAGTCAGACACTCAACCGACTGAGCCACCCAGCCGCCCCAGTTACTACTTTATTTTTAAAAAGGAAGAATTTATGTGCATCAACAAACATTTTTGGGCAAAGCAGGCCATTTAGTCATTCTCAAGTGCAGGTTATGGAGTGTCAGAATTCAGGGTTTTAATTTTTTAACTTGGATATTATTAGCTCTGATCAGCTAATCTACTTTCTAAAGTGAAATAATGCCCAACACTCACTATTGATTATGATTAGCAGAGAAGGGAGATTAAAAGAGTAGGTATATAAATGTGCTCATATGGAATAAAACAAACAATAACAAAATTGGAAGAAAATATTTTTTAAACTACCCTGTGAAACTATTCATTATATATTGGAATTCAGAGTAAAATGGAGCCACTAGAAACTTCTGAGGGGATTCATTTACTGAAGTACTTATGCCAACTCAGAAGAAGCCATCTCATCTCTAAGAGTGCCTCTCAGCATGGGTCCTCAGGGGAAGCATTAGATCAAGACTCCAATGTGTTCTCTCCAATTCATTTACATGCCCATCTCGTTGTACCCTAGGATCATCTGTATTGCATATGTGAAAGACAGTCTTATCCTTCATCTGCTAGCACCACATAAAACCAGGCATTGCTAACCCAGCAAGATACCCTGTGATGTTACACATGTATGCTAAAAGTGGATGTTTTCTTGCTGTGATGTTCTCGATTTGGTTTACAGACATTTTATAAAGCTTTTTGTTAGTGGACATGGCCAAAACAGACTTTTTTTCAGGTTTCTGGAGTACTTTGGCTAAAAAAAAATGCAGGCACATATTTCTTCTTATTTGGAGCTATAATTTGGCAGGATTGAAGATACATGAGTTTATACCCCCTCTCCTCACCCCCCGCCCCCCACCAAGCTTGAGAAGAAAGGACTTGAAGAAAGAACTCTCAGGTAGTATTAGGCGAGATACAGGATAGATCAGGTACCTTTTTAATGTGTCTCTTTTCCCACTAAAGCCCTGATGTTAGAAGACATTGACTAGTGACAAACAGTGCAATTTTCTTTGTATGTGAACTAGAGCATTTCGGCTAAAAGCTTAAAGGAGCTTACAGGTAAGATGTCGCGGCAAGAGTTTCTCCCCTGAAAGAATACAACTTAATAAATGTGCAGTAGCTCTGTTTGGACCCCCTACCTGTCTAGAAATACAAAATCACAGTCTGTCTGCTGCCTTAAACTCATGCCTCGTACACGCATGAGCTGTCCCCCTCTGAGGTTTACTGGAGTGTATTTCATTAGAACCTCTTCGTGGCATCATGAACCTGATTGTAATGAATGGGTTGAACTCTGAAAGCACTGGGCACTGACCTCCCATCTGCTGATATCCTAAATCAGGCCATTAGAGGATTCCACAAGAAAGAGCATGCTGTTTATAGGTTAATTTATCTCTCATTTGGTTCAACTAGATGTGTGCTTATAAAGGTCTTCTAATTGAATCTTATAGATG
This sequence comes from Panthera onca, assembly GCF_046562875.1. Taxonomy (NCBI): domain Eukaryota; kingdom Metazoa; phylum Chordata; class Mammalia; order Carnivora; family Felidae; genus Panthera; species Panthera onca. The sequence goes on from NC_138346.1 coordinate 147,130,632, forward strand.
CCACAGAGATCTTTCCATTTTAAAGAAGTCTTTGGGAATAAATACAGTCAGTTCTCAATTATCTATGGTAATGGAGACCTGGCCAATACAGATGAGCATAATACAGAGGTGGTTTTTTATCCTCATTTATGTGATTAATTTAAAACCTCTATCCCCATCAAATATTGAACCAGAACTACTACAATGGCTAATCTTGGTCACTTTCCCATTTATTTTATTTGATAACCTTCCAATCAAAATGCTATAAACAACAAAGGAGGCCCAATGTCTGATGACCGTGTGTATCTCCATAAAACTTGAAGGAGCGTAGGCACTGATAGAGACAGATGTATGAACTCCCCTGATTAATGACACTGTGCCATTAGAAAAGCAAGGCATTCCTAGTCTATAGCATATGGACATCGCACTGGCCTGAGACCCAATAATGGTAATGACAGTGTCTATTCATTGAGCACCCACTGTATGCTAAGTTCTGGACTAAACATTGACATTTGTTTCATCTTCACAGAAAATCTGTGAAGCTGGCACCATTGTTATCTCTGTGTTGTAGATGAGGGAACTGAGGCTTGACAGAGATTAAATACTCACCCTGCATGCATTGCTAGTGGTAACCTGGTGCGGATTGAAGGCTAGGTGTATTCAACTCCCCAGCTCTTCTCCTCTGCCTCCAGAGCTGGCACCCCCACTTCACCCTTCCTCAGCATGTGAGGCTTTTGGAAATCACCCACCCTGATGCCCATGACGCCTGCATGCTGGCCATCCTCTCGGCACTTATTCCCTTCATTCTCCACATCTTGATTCAGCATCTTTCGGAGGTTGGTTGACCCCTCTTCTACAAGTTCCTGATAGTGATATACCATGAAATGACCCCTTTGTGCTAACTTATGATCATGTATACTCTAGCACCTGGGAAATCCTATCTGCTTTGTTTTGATGCTTTTTGAATTCTCTCCATGTTTGCCCCCTTTGCTGGAGCCAACATATAAACATATGCTTCATTTTTTTTGGTGTGTGTGTTTAAAAAATTTTTTTTAACGTTTCAACCATAAGGAGCCCTCATGTCAATGTCTTACTAAAGTATCCTTATGAGTAAAGTGTTTACAAATCACGTAGAATGCCTACTTGTTGATATGACACTGTCCATGTACACTTTGCAACAGTCAATTTCTAAATATTTGAAGGTTTGTGCTTCTAGTACTTAGTTAATTCATTTATCACCTACCTTTGAGGGATAATTGTGGGTGCATAATTTTAGTAACATCATTATGCCTGTTGATATAATCTAGAGCCGCCACGGTGGTGCAGCCCCTGATTATATGTTCAATTAACTGCCGCGTGTTGTCAGCACCTCTCATCCACCAGGTTTCCTTATGTTGGATACTTGTAATAATTTATAACAAAAATAGTCCTGCCAGGAATTATTGCAGCAATCCTATGGCCTTAGAAACCCATATGTACAAGTGACGTATAGCTTTGTTTTCCAGTCTACATTTTTTGTGAAGAAAGCACAGGGATAGGCTGCCTGATTTCTGGTGTGAGTTTCATGTGACTTTGGGCAAGTCACTAACTTTGCCCAGAAACTACTTAGTTTGGGTATGAAATGAACATGGAAGTGTTTAGCTTGTCTAACCTCACAAAGTTATTGTGAAGTTAAATTGGAATAATATATTTAAACGCACTCTTAAACCTGTAAAGCAGGGGCAGAATGTGATGTGATTACTCTTAGTCTTGACACATATTTTCCTGATGTTATATTCATACACACTAAGAAGCATTTTTACTTTCCAGCCTACGATTGTGCAGTTAAACATTTTTAATCCATATTTTCTATGACAGAGAAAGGCTATATTCACATTTTTGTACTCCATGTGAATTCTCTACAGGCGGAGACAGAATCTCCTGCTTCTTTGTTTCCTTGATGAAACCTACATATAAAGAGTACCTTAGCTTGGAGTGCCTGAACTTGGTTACTTGGAGATTGTATGGCTTAAGGAACATACATCATTGGCACTAACTATGCCCTTTCTTTGGTCTTTATGAAATTAGAGGGTTTTTTTTTTATGGTGTTTTGTCATGGAGGGGATGGTGTTACAATACTGACTTTTAGTTTACATGGAGGCTTTTTAGGACAAATTATAACCTTGCACCCCAGACCACCAAGGCCTCCATTTTGATCATATCATCTCCATCCCTAGAATAGCTCTGCCCCACTTTTCCATTTTGCTGTATAGTCATTTGGTTTGGATATATATATATATATATATATATATATATATATATATATATATATATATTTTTTTTTTTTTTTTTTTAGTGGAAACATTAGTGTTTAATATGAAACTAATATCCATGTATTCTTCTGTCCAAGGGGCAGAGGAAGACAAAAGAACAGGAGTGCAACTGGTTTGTAAGGTGACTTGTGGCAGTTAAAAAAAAATTCACTGGGGCGCCTGGGTGGCACAGTCGGTTGAGCGTCCGACTTCAGCCAGGTCACGATCTCGCGGTCTGTGAGTTCGAGCCCCGCGTCAGGCTCTGGGCTGATGGCTCGGAGCCTGGAGCCTGTTTCCGATTCTGTGTCTCCCTCTATCTCTGACCCTCCCCCGTTCATGCTCTGTCTCTCTCTGTCCCAAAAATAAATAAAAAACGTTGAAAAAAAAAAATTAAAAAAAAAAAAAAAAAAAAAAAAAATTCACTGTGGGTAAACAAATTAGGAAAAGATGCCACTTCTGTGAGGTATTAGCCCCTGCCAGGGCCTTGAACTTGGAGAGTAGAGTTTGGGCTTGTTTCAGCTGCCACTTACTGCCTTGGTGGTGCCTTTGTGCAGGGTACAAACTGCATGGGGGCGCACAGCAACCCTGAATATAAGAGTCTGGGCACTCACTTGCCATTGAGTGGAGGGTAGATCATAAAGCAGTCTTATCCTGCTATATAGACGAGTAGAGTGATCAGCCTAAAGTGAGCAGGCTTTCAGAGAAGGGGAGAAGAAAAAAAGAGGTGATGTCCTTGCCAAAGAATGGGGCATCACTGAGAGAGAGGAAGGGGGCACCTTCTCCTAATGCGAAACAAAACCACCCAGCTCCCATAAACATATACACGGCACCCAAACTCCAGCATCAGGTGGGCCTATGGAGTGTCACTGCCATGTGCTTTCTTCTCCACCTGTCCCCTACCCCACCGCGGATTCTCTGTTGCCCTTTTATGGCATTTTTCTTTATTTTATTTTATTTTTTACCCCCAATCTGGCATTATCATCTTCGTCAGGTTTTATCTGTACAGGACTATGGGTAAGAAAAAGAGGAGGCTGTCCTCAGGTCCATCAATCTCTAGGCCTTTAGACATGGCTCTGGGTATAAGAAGCCAAGTACTTCTGGAAATGGAACGATAGGCATGAATCTATTCCATAAATATTTATCGTGTATCTACAGTACGCCAGGTCTTGGCAACACATCAGTGATCAATTATACAAGCTATTTTCTCTGTCTGAATATTTCCCCACGAAGTATTCAACTCTTCCTTATCATTCAGGTCTTTGTTGAAATGCCCCATCTTCACCCTCCCAACCAAATTCCTGTAAGTTTTTGGGGTATTCTAATACCTCTGTCTTTCATAACATTCTCCACTTTTGTGATTCCTAGTACAATTGCCTTCTTACCTGCTAGACTGTTTCGGGAGATTAGGGCCATGGCTGCCATAGCTCTGGGCCTAGCTGAGTGCCAGGCACATACTAGGCCCTCAGTAAGTGCTGGTTATGCATGAATGAATGATTGACTGCCAAGCATGAGACCCACTAATTTACCTTTCCGGAAACCTTTGTGAAAACACTATTATGCATTTGAATGGGAGGTATTTATCCATCATTGAAATCGAGTGAGCTTTTACAAAAACTACCAAAGTTTCCTGCTTAGAGTTTTTCCTATGACCTCTGCCTAAGAGATCTTTTTAATAGGAGTATATTATATCAGAATACCAAAAAATGTCTTTTCATAAGTTTTAACAATAACACAGCCATCTTACATGACAAAAGGGGAATCTCAGAATTTAGTTCCCCCGGTGATTTATATGATTAATTGTGGCCTGCTGCAGTTAGGCAATGGTGATAAATAACAATGCCTTTGCGATATTTTAATTGTAAAATGGCCATTTCTCTTGTCTTTGATTGATCATGGTTACTGTGATCATGACTGAAACCTTTCATTAACCTTTTTATATTTAATTTCTGTTTTTGAGCTGGCACCATTGTTATCCTATTTCCATGAACAACATAACATGCGCCCTTTCAATATGCACCTAAACTTGCTGGCACTGTATGGCAGCTGAACCGAAAGCAGAGACTAACCTTTTCCCAAGCAGATCTGAGAAAGAAAGGGCTACAAAAAGCCTTTGCTGTCTTCCCTCCTAGGGAGGTCTCATCAGGATGGGGAGGGGGGGGACACCCAGTGAGTATAATGTTCTAAAGACCCATAAAACATTATTTGACAAGAAAATTTTGCCTCGCCTACGAGCTGCCTCTAATGAATTACATATGATGCAAGAAGCAGCATGGCTGAAATATTTTTATTAATACTAATAATATTTTTTGCTTATGCAGCAACTTTCATTGGAGGAAACTCCAATGAGTTAGGAAGGAAGCTTTAAAGACATACTTGGGGTAAAATTACTGGCTCATAACTTTTTAGACTCACTGCTGCCTCTCCGCCATGCTGGAGGCTGGGGGCCGGCTACAAAGCTAATGGTGTTAACCTCAGAGAATTTCAGTATCCAGAGATTCCTAGGCTTACAGAAGCCACAGAAAACAAAGTGAAATTGTTTTGTATGTTTGTTGGAAGGCGCAGCATATAAGGATTTTCTTAAGGGGTGAAGTTCAAACAAATCCACTTGAGAAAAAGTGGTAGTGAGAGCTGATTTTGTTATGCTGTTGTTGGTTGCCAGTGGCGGGTCACTCTATTGTGTACCTGGGATTGTTTCAAGTGCTTATATGCACACATTTTATTTTCACAACATCCCTGTGAAATTGGTGTTACTGTGCTTATCTTATAGATGGGGTGACTGAAGCACAGAGAGGGTAAGCAACTATCCCTGCTTGCCCACACCCTGCTAAGAACTGTTCCCACCTGTGACCCTTGGGTTCCAGCCTGCATAAGATAGGAAAACTTGGACAACTGTTGGTGCGTTCTTAGGAGAGTATGTCCTGTCTTTTGGCGCTTAATGTAAATTCACTTGCATTTTATTCCTTTGGTTCCCCAACTAGATTGCAGGCTCCATGAGGATGAGGATTTGAAATTAGGCTTATAAAATTTAGCTTAGGTTTTTGTAACTAAAAACCAGGACATATGTTTTGATCAGGGCAGAGGCTGTTTTCTCATGGCAATAGTTATAGAGGATTTTGAAATTAGGGACATTCTGGCAAGCCCAGGACATATATCATCATAACTATTGTGCTTTCTTTTATAGAAAAGACCAAAAGGAGGGGCTCCTTGGTAGCTCAGTTGATTGAGCATTCAACTCTTGGTTTCGGCTCAGGTCATGATCTCATGGTTTCTTGGGTTTGAGCCCCGTGTTGGACTCTGTGCTGGCAGCGCAGAGCCTGCTTAGGATTTTCTCTCTCCCTCTCTCTTTGCTCCATCCCCTCTTGTGCTGTCTCTGTCTCTCTCAAAATAAATAAATAAACTTAAAAAAAAAAAGATCAAGAGGAGAGTAGAGAGTAGGCCACTGTCATTTTTAGGCTAAGCTTATAGGGTGTGTCCATTTTGGTAGAGAATAGGGCCCAACACTCTGTATTACATATTCAAAATGTCAGTATTATTACTATTTATGGGACAGTCATGCTCCAGGGAATTTGTTTAATACAAAAGCCAAAATGTAGAATTTATTCCCACTGGAAAATACACTTTTAAGGTTGTATCTCTATGACATACTTTTTATGTCTGAGTTAGGACATCTAAAAAAACAAGCAATCCAAGAAGCTTGGAGACCATGGAATGAGGTGTCCACCACAGCTATTGCTGAAGCCACAGAATTATTCCTAGTCTTTTAACCTATAGAAAATATCTTCCTGGTGGCTTGCATTCTTGGACCCAATGTACAAAGTGTAGCTCTCCATTGGACACCTCTAAAGAGGTATAAACTCTTTATTACCCATCCTCCCCCCTTTTTGTATTGTTATCCGAGACTTCTTTTTTTTTTATTATTTTTTTTAATTTTTTTTTTTTTTAACGTTTATTTATTTTTGAGACAGAGAGAGACAGAGCATGAACGGGGGAGGGTCACAGAGAGAGGGAGACACAGAATCTGAAACAGGCTCCAGGCTCTGAGCTGTCAGCACAGAGCCTGATGCGGGGCTCGAACCCACGGACTGTGAGATCATGACCTGAGCTGAAGTCGGACGCTTAACCGACCGAGCCACCCAGGTGCCCTATGTTATCCGAGACTTCTAAAGAAATCTTTGTCATCTCACCAACAATCCATCTCTTACTTTCTATTCCTTAAATGTGGCCTGATAAAATTTAGAATGCATATTAATCTCATTAGCAGCATGCCACAAATCGTGTTTTAAGTGGATTAATTCCTGGACAGGGACCCACAAATGACAAGTCACTGCCATTTACATTGATTCTGTTACCTTCAAGTTCAAAAGGTAATATTCCAGGAGGGTCAGAAAGTATGGTGCCATAGCAGGAAGAAATAGGGTCTGGAATCCAGTAAGTGGTCAGCCCACTTATTCTCTTTGAACCCCAATTTCCTTATAATAATAATAATGACTATGTGATAAAATAAGGAAATGAATGTGAAAGTGCCTGAAAATGAATGAGAAAGTGCCTGATAATATATACAAGGTAATTTGATATTTTGGTTTACACCAGTTTGGGAACCATAGTATGTAGGACACTTTCAATTGCAAGTGATAGCCCAACATAAACTAACATGTGATAATGTAGGGATTAAGTAAAGCCAGTTCTGCTATAACCTGACATATGCATTTCTAAAAGCAAGTCTATATGGTGAAGATTATGTTTATACTAATTGTCTAAACCGGCACTAATGAAAATAGAATACTTACCAAAATTGGCTATATGTGTAATTTAAAATTTTCTATAGAGATATTAAAAAAACAATAGTGAAATTAATTTGAAGATGTTTTATTCCACCATATCTTAAATATTATTTTTAACATATAGTCAATATAAAACTTATAGCTATTTTACATTTTTTTCTTTTTATAAAAAAAGAATGTAAAAGATTGTATTTTACATTTATAGCATATCTTAACTTAAACCAGCCACATTTCAAGTAGCCATAGGTAGCTAGTGGCAATTGTACTGGACAATGATGGTCTAACACCTGGATCACATCCTTAGAGCAGGAGTTGGATCTCAGTCCCCAGACTACTTGAATTGAGAGTGGGGAATAAGTGAATAGAAATTGAGGTCAATTTCTTAGAAAAGAGAGAATGGAATTTGTAGAAACAAAATCATCCTCACTGTCGTTGTCATCATCATCATCATCATCATCCCCACAAAATCTTTTTCTTTTCAAAGAATTAAAATTCCTAATCTCCAGGCCATTTTAAGCCAAATTCTATTAAAATGAATTCTGTAGTTCAGTGAAAACATAGCAGATGCACAGAGTACTAGATTGGGATTTAGGACTTGGGTCTGATTGAGCTGGACAAAAGTTCCTTGATGTTCATTCTTAATCTATAACATAAGAGGGTTCAAATAGGTGTTTTTTGAAGTGTTTTTCAACTCTAGTATTGGTAAAAAGGATGTTATTGAAGTATAATTTATATACAATAAAATGTACTCATTTCAATGTGTATTTCAAAGAGTTTTGACAAATTTCACACCCTTGTAACTACTGTCATACTCATTACGGAAAACATTTCCATCTTCTTAAAACATCACTTGTACTCCTTCCCAGGCAATGGTTTGTTGATAGATACACAGATCTTTTCTAGTTTCTGGATCAAGTAACTTGCGGGCATGGCTAAGGTCAGCACTGAAATGGGTTTGGATGAACTTTCTGGGTCCTATAGCCAGTGTATTTTTAACCTAAGAAGCTGTCAAACTGTTTTCCAACAATTTGCACCACTTAATAAAACAGCAACATATGAGAACTCCAGTTGCTTCATATCCTTGCCAAGACTTGTTATTGTCAATCTTTTTAATTTTAACAATTCTAATATGTATGCATAGTGGTATCTCATTGGGGTTTTAATTTGCATTTCCCTGATGACTTAATGATGAAAAACCTCTTTCCATGTCCTCATTGGCAATTTGCACATCACTTTTTGTGAAATGTTTGTTCAAATCTTTTGCCCATTTTTAAAAACGGTTTGATTTTCTTATTTGTCTGCTCTAGGTATAGTGACTTTTCTTTTAGTCTGTACGTATTTTATTAATGGCATGTTTAAAGTTCAACGTATCAGTCTTTTCTCCTATGATTCAAGTATTTTGTGTCTTAATCTAAGAAATCTTCACCTATGCCAAGGAAGATCTTATCCTTTACTTGTCCAAAAATTGTATAGTTTCGTTTTTTACATTTAGATCTACTAACCATTTTGAGTTAATTTTGTGAATGAGGTAAGGATGGAGATTCATTTTATTCCAAATGTATATCCAGTCATTTCATTGTTTTTATATCTTTTTCCATTGAATTTTCCATGCCTATCATACATGTAGGATATTGCTATATATAAGCAATAGTGTATATAATATCATATAATACAATAAATATTTATGTATATAATATTTTATTAAATGTTTGTATCATAGATTGTTCTTATTTTCATATAATACAATAAATGTTTATATAATATTTTATTAAATGTTTATATCATAGCTTGTTATTCTTATTTTGTGTCTCTTGTTTAAAGCAACTTGGTAATGAGACAGCTGAGCATGGGTTTCTTTTCTGAATGCGATAGTGAGGAATTTGGAGGCTAGTCTTGTGTACGGGGCCTTGACTACGGGCCCATCTCACATCTTTGCTCAGGAGTCAACCACGTGCAGAAGGAATATCCTGAGGGTCTTATCTGAAAGCAACTACCTGTCATAGTTCAAGGATTTGGATTTATGGTCATTCTTTCTCTCTTTCCCTCTGTATCCTTCCATTTAAAGCCTATTATTCATATGGCCACCATACCAATTTGAAAACACTTTACTCTGTTTCTGTGGATCTGTCCCTAAATGTACTTGATACACAAGTAAACTAGATCTCTAAGAGTAGAATTCTCTAAGAGTATTCACGCTAAACTTCTAAGGGAAACAGATTTTTTATCTTTAGTAGCCTAGAAAATAATCTGTGTGTAATCAGGATAATGTATACTCCTTGAGTTAGGATGTCTCTGGTTCTGCAGTTACCTTGGCAGATGAAATGTTCACCTGATTCTCTCTGTCACCATTTCCACCATTGTTTTTATTTATCTTGCACTGCGTTGAGCTGGTGTGTTGCCCTAAGCTGTGGCAGATTTGATTTCTTGTAGCGCTGCTTCTGTTTTTGTTATCCTTCTCATTACTTCTTCTTAGCACCCTGTCCTTGACTTCATAATCCTGGAAGGACCCTGCTTGCAAATCTGCTTTTGGCAGAGCAAGATATCTTCAGCTCTGAGGTCACGTTTCAGGCTTTTGTTCAGTCACAAGTTCTGTTTGGATTTATCCTCAGTGTGTCTACTTGAATATTCAAAAAGTCATCAGCTAGTCTAATTTGTTTTTTTTTTAGCCATGTAAAAGACTGATTTGCTTTGACAGGTGGATCAGAAACAGAATTGGAGCTATTTTATCTGGACCTAATTAAACAACCTTCATTACCGGCAGATATATGTTTGTGACTTAAAATTAGCATGATTGGAATTAAAACTCAAAATATAAGGCATTGAATTCAGATATGGCTGGTTTAAAAATAAATTCCATACATTTTAAATGCAGCAAGTCTGGCTTTTAAATATCCTATAGTGACAAATTCCATTTAGGGGTGGGTGTGTGTGTGTGTGTGTGTGTGTGTGTGTGTGCGTGTGTGTGTGTGTATGTATGTGTGTGTGTGCACGCACATGCACGCATGCACCCGTGGCCATGGCTGTAGATAATAGTAAAGATACGGCCCATATTTTCTGAACAGTTCCAGAGCAGCATTCTGAATTGAAACTTTAGTAAAATATTTTTAAAATCTCATTTCTTCTCCTTTCTTCCAACCCCCAAGTATTGAGTTCAGCTTTGAGGATTTTATGTAGCTTTCTTTGGCCTCAAAGGTTACTATTCTCTAATCAAATTATTTCTATTCATCATTGTCGAGTTTCTGAGATTTTGTGATTGCCTTTTATTATACATATCCTGATTGTGTGCAGACGTATATATATCCAGACACAGTGGAACCTGCTTAAAATGTTCGTTCGCATGTAACATTTAAAATCATATTAGATTTTTTCTTATAGCATTTTATTTCCTTAACCTTTTGAGAAATATTTTAAAAGATTTTGTGTGTGTATGTACATATATAGGCATGCACACACATATACCTAAAATATTTCTGTAACTGTGGATGTGCATTCTGGATAATGATAAAAACCTAGTAATTATCAAATAATTATAAAATATAGGCTCATATTTTTGTCTTTCTTTAGAATTTTTGAGGGTTATTATGCACTTAGATATATGAGCCTGATTCTACCTTATGAAGAAAAATAAAAGGTTGAATAAAACATATTGACATTTCTGTTCAACATTAAGGCTGCAGGAATTATGGTGGATTCCTTTTCCTAACAAACATTAATATGAGATTCCTGGTGTGATGAGAACTGGATATCAAGAATCTAATCCCTCCCCTTTCCTTTGTGCATCAGTGGCCCTCTCCAAATTATTAAAATTCTGGTCTTTTGTGATATTTCTTGATGCATTGTTGCAATTTTAACCACTTTGAAATGCAAGCAAGAGCATGTCCTTAGTATTTATAGCCTCCTGTGTACCCACCATTTTTTAAAATAAAATATAAAATAAAGCATTTGTGTTTATCCATGTCTTTTAACAATTAGAATTTCCATATGGTCCCTTCTTTTTTATGCTTTTCTGGAATCAAAACAACAGTTCCTGCACATGTTTGCCACCTTTGTTTGGATTTGTTCAGCCCTGCCTTCTTACTGAGGAGGGGTCTGATTCAGCCATTGCTGGTCATAATTGCTCCTGATCTTTGTTCAGTCATTTCCCTTCATGTAAAAGAGTTCCAGACTCAACACGGGCTCAGTGGTAGGCATTGCTTTCATTTGCGTTCCAGCTCTTGAAATTAACTTTTTGGTGTACATTGTCACCATCTTTGAGTTCTTCTTGAATCCCAATTTGTATGTATCTGAACTTTAGGTGGTTAGAGTTTAATTTGGGAGCATTAGAATGAGCTAACTGGTCAAATTTGAAATGTTGAGTCCTTGGATTTATTTTCTCCTTCATTACAGGTGGGTGTGTCACCTTACAAAGGGCGTTTATCATTCTTTTCTTCTTTCTCCGTAATGCAGTGGGGATGATAGCAATGTCTTTACCCAAGCTTGTTGATATTGTATGGCAACTCCCTTAGTTCTGGAAGGATCTACAGATAACTGGGTGCATTTGGTGAGATGTTGGACAAGAGATTTCTGGATGGTTGCCTTAAGTGCATCAATGTGTGAAAGGTTGTGTTTGTAAAATTCTGTCAGCCTTGCTTTGTTAAAGCCCATCAAATCTCATAGCATTAAAAACTGTGATGATTTTTGTTATTTTTTTTGAGATAGGCAAATGGAAATTGAAATACTAGCTTCTCTATAGGCTTTGTGACCTTGGGCAAATTGCTTAATATCTCTAAGTTTCACTTTCCTCATGTGTAAACCCAGGAAAAGCACAATCCCTCACCCAAGGAAAAGTGAAGATTAAATAAAGGGAGTGGAGTGTGGTGGTTGGGATCGCAGAGACTGGGTCTGGATGGCCTACATTCAAGTGCATGTCTCTACTACTTGCCATGTGATTGTGAACAGTTCATTTAACCTTTCAAGGCTTTGGTTTCCACATTTGAGAATGTGGATTATAGTAGCTTTGGTTTCCTCATTTGAAAATGTGGATTACAGTAGCATCTACTCACAGGCTTGTGAGAATTAAAGCACTTACAACCATAGTGGATGCATGGGAAAGGGTCTAATAGGGTCATTCGCCCAACAAATATTTATGAGGTGCCTACTATGTGGGAAATACTGTTTTAGGTGCTAGAGACACAGATGTGAACAAAAGTTTATTTAATATATTTTATATTTTTATATCATAGTTTAAAATTTATTGATTGGTAAATTGATTGTAAGGGCTAAGTAGGAAAATGAAGCAGAGAATGAGGATAAGGAGGGTCCCAGGCAGGGTAGGCTTACTTGGAAAATGGTATTTGAGCAAAGACCTGAAAGTGGGAATGATCAAGCCATGTGGTCAAGGAAAGAGTAAATACAAAACCCCTATGGCAGTAAACTTAGAGTAAGCAGAATATGACAACAGTAAGAGATGAGGCCAGAGAGAAGATAAGGACCAACTCAGAGGGTCTGGCCAGGTACTGTTAGGAGTTTGACTTATACTCTGAGTAAGATGGAGAGCCACTGAAGAGTTTCAGTCAGAAGAATGGCATGACCTGACACATTTGTGAGGAACACCTTGGCTGCTAAGTTGAGGATGGATTGTAGGAAGCAAGGGTAAAAACGTGGAGAGCACTTAGGAACTGTGATTATAAACCAGATGCGGGTGAAGGTGTTTGGGTTCATGATGGTATTGGCTGGGGAGGGAGAAGTTAGCAGAATGTGGGCATCTTCTGAAAGTGGTGCTGTTAGAATTTGTCATCATCAAGTGAGATGACCCATAATTCCTTTGGAACATTGACTACTACAGAGTAAACATTTATTAAATGGCAGGCTGTTGTTAATAAAAGTAAACTGGTATTAGTCTGAGGTTTTCTTTGTGAATTTGGGAGCAAATTGAGGCTTTCTAAATGCCTCAGGAGGATTTAAGTGTGATGTCAGGACTTCACTTCTTGTGAAGCCTTGGACTAAATATCTAAGGAGATTTAAATCCTACTTTCCTAAATTCTTTTTTAGGAAACTGCTTATGTCAAGTTTTCTTAGTTGAAGAACCTATTAGATCAGGAGTAGGTAAACTATACCCTGGGGGCCAAATTTAGCCCACCTTTTGTTTTTGTAAATAAAGTTTTATTGAAACACAGCCATGTTCATTAAGTATTGCCTATAGCTGCTTCTGAGCTACAACAACATAGTTACTAATTTGCGAAGTCTAAAGTATTTACTCTCTGGCTCTTAACAGAAACTGCCTTAGATGAACATTTATGTGTGGCTTAGTGTCATAAACACAGAGTTGTTTTCATTCAGGGCATATTTATTAAAGTACATGGCACCTAGCAATGAATGAAGGTATCCAGAGGTACTCATAAATATATTTATTTTACAGGAAGAGTCCAGGCTTTGGAACACTTTCTTCAGAAAATGTCATCATCATAATGGTACTATTTATCTATGCTTTAATATGTTACAAGTGACTGTCCTAAGCGCTTCACATTTGCTAGTTCAGCAAATGTGAGGTTAAGCCTCACAATAACCATTCAAGAGATGATATTATTACTCCTATTTTACAGATGAGAAAAGTGAGGTACAGAGGAGTAAATGAGCTGCTCAGAGCTGCACTGTTGGGAAGTAGAAGAGCCAGGGATGCAAATGTAGGCAGACTGGCTTGAGAGCCCATGCTGTTCACCTCTGTGCTTTTCTTCTATTCAGGCAACTTCTGAATAGTTTCTTTGCTAGATACTGCATGTGACTTCTCCCATTAACAGATTCCTAAATTTGGCTATTGAACCTGATCTTGTGAGATTGTTCAATACATTGATCATCAACATCTCTGTCATTTACACTGCTTCTGCACAGTGATGCCATTCAGCTGCTGAGGGGCAGAAAAAGGAGTGGAAGATTGCCACATCCCTGATTGTGTTCTTTCCTTTTAAGTCAACAGAATAACAGAAAGGCAGTGCCAATTTTGCTGCTTGCCTTCTAAGTGCGAAGTCTCAAAGAATAATGCAAAATAATTTTCATATGTTTATGAGTTTATCCAAGCTGAGGGGTTCTTAACTCTTTAAATTTCAGTGTTGGGCTACTAAAAGTGGATATCATTTTCTTTAAATAATGGCCCATTTTAGAATAAGAGTGTCTGTCAGAAATGAAAATACTATATTTATGCTTCATTGTAATCTATTCATTGCTTTGAGGGCTCTAGGTTCCCAAGGGAGCATTAAAAATCCAAATGGTGTCCCTGAGTGCTGGGTTTTGCATTTGGATCTCTTATGTAGCTTATATGTAAGAGCATGAGTCATCTGACAATCACCTATTGATAACACACTTGAAAAGAAGCAACCCAACTTCTTCTGGCTACAGTCTACAGTAATTTTGCATCAAAATGTTCCTCCCTTTCTCCATCTCGTGGCCTATTTTAGATGATAACATGCAAATAAGTGTTTTTTCCTGCTAATTTCACTCATTTTTGGGTAACTGCCACTTTGAAGATGCAGCTGCCACAGATCAAAAGTTTCAAGAAAAGAGAGAGTGTTGTGGCTGCTGAAAAAGCTTTCTCATTCCTGGACGAGATACCAGAAGCCCTGGGGCTTGTCCGATGGCAAGAGTCTGATCTAGGGCCCATGGATGTGGCTTCTTCTTGTTTCTCTTTGTTGAAAGTTGTTGCTCTCTTATGCACAATGTCCATTCCCAAGGGAGTGGTTCACCGTTCAAGCCTCCAAAGATTGTGAGACTTTAGTTGGCCTAAGAAAAGAAATGAAAGGGTCCTGATTTACATGTATACATTAAACACATTAAACAAGTTGAAATGAAGGAACTCACCAGTTTCTAATGTTCTTATACATTAAAGGAATAAGCAGAGAAATAACCTCAAATAATTTGTTTATAAAAGAATAGCCATTATACAGAATGGTGATAGGGACCAGACGTGCTGATTTTCCTTTCTCTTTTGCTTTCTTCCTTTCTTTCTTTCCCTCTTTTTTCCCTCCCTTCCTCCTTCCTTCATCCCTCTCTCTTTTTCTTTTCTTTTTTTTTTCTTCTCTTTTCTTTCTTTCTATATTGAGTGCCTACTATGACAGACTCTGCTAAGCCCTGAAGATACAATTATAAACAAGGCAAATGGAGGTCACAGTCTTTGTAAAATTTACTAGAAGAGACAGAAATACAACAAATAATTAACAATAAATTATGCACATAATTATGTGATTACACTAAGTAAATTCTGTATAGAAAAGCATAGAATGTGACAGGGGTGGGGAGAATAATGGGGACCTTAGACTGATGAGCAGAGAAGTCCCCCAGGGAAAATGCTATATAAACTGACACGTGGGAGATGAATGGGAGGAGGCAGAAGAGGTGGGGGCAAGCACATTCCTTTCCCTTGAAGAAGGATTTCTATGGGGAAGGATGGAAAGAGCAGAGTGAGGAGCACAGGGGTGTGAGATGAGCTTAGAGAGGCAGTCAAGGGCCATAACTACTAGTGCCTGGTAGACCTTATTTACATGTCTGTACTTTATCCTGAGAGAAAGGAGAAAGAGCTAAAATATAGGGACTTTAGTGTGTGTGTATATGTGTTTGTAGATGGTCAAAATTACAAAATTTGATGGATCTTTTCTATGTGTTTGAGAACCTCATAGAAAATTCCTTGGGAATCCACAATCATTCTCATATGAGATTTTATCCGTAAGTACCTAATACCATTCTAGTACATCAAAACTAAACATTTTTTTTGTGTCTCTCAGGAGTCTGGTGAATCATCATGAGTAATTTTGGAGACTGAGATAGTTGGAACTGAAATCCGAAGACCCAGTGAGTGGGCAGGGCTTAGCTCACTGATTTTTGGTACATCTGAATTGGGAAAAACTTTGAGGAATTAGAAAAGGAAAGAGCAGAGTCCAAGAATTCTTGGGAACTAGTCCTCTAATTTTTTTTGTTTGTTGTTTTGTTTTTCCAGTGTATCTGAAAACAGTTAAGTTTTCTTATTAATACTGTTTAAGGAGTATTTGCCCTAGACCTTGACTTCCTGTGCACAATATGCTGGACTGCCTGTTGGCAACTTGATACCATTTCCCATCTTGTCTGCACTACCAGTAATGTAGGGATTTTGAAGCATAAGAACAAATTTCTTAGAATCTCTGTCAGTAGAATTCTGTTTTTTGTTCCACAAGAGAAAAACACTAGTGTAAGAGATGGAAGATAAAAGAGAATCAGAACCATTATTGCCTCTGGGCAGGTGTTTGGACTATAGCAGATGGCAAATAAAAGGTTTTGCCAGAGGTTTCTGGGTGTTCTGCAGTTTCTCTGTACCACTCAGGTGCTGGAGATGGCTGAGATCATCAGTGCCTTTATGTACTGAATTTAGACATTTCCTGATTTCCTGAATGCCACTGGTGGCTTCCCCAATCTTTCTCCCTCAGCGTTTCCAATAGGTCTTAAGTCTGTAATTCTTTCTGTTGGCATGACATACCTAGAATGGTTTCTGTTTTTCTGACTGAATTCTGATTGATATACACCATTATCACTCAGTTCACATTTGTTTAAAACTGAATTAAATTTGTTTAGTGAATTGACAGCTGTTTTCCAAGAATACTGTTTAACTAGCTTGGATGATTTTATTAGTATTTTCTTGAATATTCTGTTCTTATTTATTTAATTATTTGAGAGAAAGAGAGAGTGAGCAAGTGGGGCAGGGCAGAGAGAGAAGGGGACAGAGGATCCAAAGGGGACAAAGGGACAGGCTGACAGCAGCAAGCCCAATGCGGGGCTAGAACTCATGAATCATGAGATCATGAACTTAGCCGAAGTTGGATGCTCAACTGACTGAACCACCCATGCGCCCCTTGAATATTCTGTTCTTAGTCATGACCTCTGTACCCCTCTATCATTCCCACCCCCACTATCCTCCATAAAAATCGCTGATAGATCTACATAGCCTGTAAGTTAAAAATCTTCATCTCTTTAATTTGGAATATAAGGGTCATCAAGAACTGCTCTCCACCCTATTTTGTCTCCTCATCTCTGATCTTGCCCAAGAATCACTAACATGTTGAGTCTCCTATAATTGATGTTTCTGAATCTTTGCTCATGTAATTGTCTCTGCTTAGATATATACTTCTTCTTAGTCTGTTAAACCCATACATATTCTCAGAGATCCAGTCCAAATATTTCTTCTGCTCTACTCCCCCCCCGGCCCCCCGCCCCAGGACTATCTTCCCAACAAATGCAACTAAACTTCAATAGCAACCTAGATGTAAGCCTACTACAAAGTTATTATATTATTCTCTACCTGTTTTGTTTTTGACATTCACAAGTCAGGAAATTCTTTGAGGAATTCTAGTTATTTTTTTTTAATCTCAAGAACCTAGAACCCAGTAAATTATCATGGACTGGAAATACTGAGTTGAAATAACTTGTCACCTCTATGCCATCTGTAGGAAAAAAACCCAAAGAACAAACAAAAAAGAATACGGCTAGAAGAAGCTCTAGAATCTTTTCCATAAAAGTAAAAAAAACTTCTCAAAAGTGATCTAATGCTTCATAAAGTAGCCGAAGAAAAACTTCAACTTTTCTCTTGCAAAAAGAGGAAAACTACTAAAGAAATTTTCTTGCTTTTCAAAAACTGATGTTTTGAATATGTATTTTTTTCAAGATATAAAAATGTAACTCCTGCTAAAGCCTTTGGGCATATGTACAGTTATAAATATAACATTAAAATACAAGTATACATCATAATTTAATTGTATCATACAATACAAGGAAAGGAAGAGAGTGAGGACTGGCATATTGCTTGCAGTAGAAGCCTCTCGTGGACAGCCAGTGGGGTGGGGTTAGAGATAATAAAACAGTGTGTGGGCAGGCAGGCAGGGATTTTGTGGTGTTAACTAGGATTGCACTGAAACAGCAATGTGAGGGTCTTGGCCTCCCATCTGGTAAAACAGTCATGCATGAATTCTCCCAATCATAGCCATTGATAAACCCAAGAAGCAGTTTTAGTCCTGATAACATGGGCATGAGCACAGAGTATGCTAAATGGCAAACCTTTGTGGTACAGTCTCAATGCCAAGGGGATGAAATTCTTAATTTTCATGTGTTACTGGCTCAGTGTGGAATTTCAAGCAAGTTATTCAATATCTTTGGGCCTCCGGTACCACATCCATTTATGGGGATAGTAATGTGTGACTTCTACTCACTTCACAAGATGGTTTTGTACTTTTCTTCTATACATTTACATATTCACTTTCAAAGCTGACTCCAGGCAAGATTATGAAGTAGAGGAGGTTTTTTCCAGGTACCTTCCCATGTCCAAAGTCATAAAACTCTATCCTCTCTTCTGTTTCCTCATTCTGCTGTGGCTCCTATTCCTACTGGGCCCTGCTAGATAGCACAGTAACCATTCTTTGAGTTATAGGTAACACTCGCATAGTATTTTATAATGTGTGAGGATTTATTTTACCCTTGCAACAGCTTTGTGAAGAAGTATTTATTATGATTCACATATTCCAGGCCAGGAGACTGAGACACAGGTAGTTGTTAAGAATCTTGCTCAGAACCACATACATTATAAGTGGTTGGTCTTGGTCTGGAACCTAAGAATTTTACTCAAAACAAAAACAAACCCTAAACTAAACTAATACTTCTTGAAGTATTTAAGAATTTTGAAGGTTTAAGAATTTTGGAACACAAAAGAATGAACTTTTATAAGAACTCCTTGGGGGAAAGGTTTGTACTCATCTTTTTCATGGTTGGATTCCCAGCCCATAGTAAAGTGCCTCACATGTAGCAGTCACTATTTCAAAGTAGTGAGTGAATGAATAAAATAATAAATGAATGGATAAATAGAATAGCAGTTATAATATTGATCTATCTACATTTCTATGTATTTATGATCTACCTATAGATATGTGTATCTTATATATACATTTATGATATGTAAATGAGAATATATATATGTTGTTCTGTTTTGTACAAATAGATTATCCTTCTATTCTTTATCTTGACAAAAATGCAATTTGTTACATTTTTATTCCTTTTGTTTACATAGTAAAAAAATTCTAGGCTGGTTATTATAGGAATATTTTTGTATTTTTAAAAAAGTTTATTTTGAGAGAGAGAAAATCCCAAGCATGCCCCATGCTGTCAGTGCAGTCAGACATGGGGTTTGATCTCACAAACTGTGAGATTATGACCTGAGCCGAAATCAACAGTTGGATGTTCAACTGACTGAGCCACCTAGGCACTCTGAGATATTTTTTTGGATTTTTAAGATAAACTTTTTACTCTGGAATAATTTTCAGTTTGCTGAGAAGTTGCAAAGAGGGCACAGAGTTTCTGCATACCCCTCACACAGCTTCCCTTTAAGTTTACATTCTACATACATTGCCAAAGTTAAGAAACCAACATGGGTATGTTAGTATTAAACTGTAGACTTTATTCAGATTTTACTAGTTTTTCAAGTAATCTCCTTTTTCTGTTCCAGGATCAAATTTAGGATAGCACATTGCATTTGAATACCACACCACATTTAAACATCACATGTTTAGTCTCCTCTTGTCTGTGACAATTTCTCAGTCATTCCTTGTTTTCATGACCTTGACAGTTTTGAAGATGACTAGCCATTTATTTTGTAGAATGTCTTTTCATTTGGGTTTGTCTGATATTTTCCTCCTGATTATATTGGAGTTACACATTTTGGGGAAGAAGACCACAGAGGTGAAGTGCCCTTCTTGTCCCATCCTATCAGTGGTTGCATGTTACCAGTGTGCCTTACCACTGGTGATCTTCATCTTGATCACCTGGCCCAGGTAACATTTGGCAAATTTCTCCACTGTTAACTTAACTCCGACTCCCCCTTTACATACTCAACTTTTTAGGAACAAGTCACGAAATCCAGCCCAGTTCAAGGGCAGGGAAGATAGATGGGACAGCTGGGGGAGAACAGTAAGAACCACCTTCTGGAGGGGAGAGGATTGCCATAAATTATTCAAAATTCTTCTGTGAGGAAGATTTTTAATCTTTTTCTCATTTATTTATTTAGTCCTTAATTTATAGTATTATGGACCCATATTTATTTTATACTTTGGGCTATGATCCAATACTGTTATTTATTTTTTTGCTCAAATCATTCCAGTTTTGACAGTCTTTTTTAAGTTTTGCCTTTTTAGAGTATCTCACCTATGGAAGGAGCTCTGCCATATTAGCCTAGCACCATCAAAAGTGCTTGGCTTGGGACTTACCCTCATGACTTCCGAGGCTCCCATTATATATACTCATGTTGCAGTCAGTCACAGATTTTCTTCTCTGTGTGCTCAGTTCACCAAAGCCAATCCCACCTCTCTTGCTCAAGACCACTAGTGATTTGGGAACCGGGATTCAGGGTTCCCAAGGCTGCTTCTGAAAAGCAGAAACAGTGAATGTTGCAAAGGGCCAAGGCCCTGACATTCCAGTGCTTCAGCATGATTTTGGGAATGCAGGAAGGAATCGGGGAAATACATTCCCATAAGGTTCCATTTACTGTTCTTTTGACTTCTTTAATTTCAGTAGCGATTGGAGGCTTAAGACAGGTGATGAATTTGGTACAGAATGAGGTTAGTTGAGAAGGAAATGAAAACAGAGGTTTAACAGGAAGATTAGTGGACTTTCTACCTCTGGGCAATAAATGTCTGCTTTGGTCCTCACTAATCAGTTTTCCACATGCCTCATGCCATTTGCTTTACTTAGGATGAGTTCTTAAAGCTCCATTAGGAAGTGTTCAAACTGCTGTTTTGAACAGGCTGATTTTATTTTTTCAATGCCTTACTTTTAACCCATTTTCTTTCTTCTAAGTGTATGCACAGAGAAGGCTGGTCAAGGGGAAGATTGTGCTTTTAAGGAAGCATGGTCCAATTAAAGCCCACATGATGGGGAAATTGCCTGAGAGTCCAAACATATGACTCCAGGATAGAGGGGCCTCTTTAACACCTACAATAAGACTTTACAGATTTCATAGCTCATAGCTCAGGGCAAAGAGAATGGGCGTCTGATCAATTTGCATATAAAAATGATGGGAGCCAACTAAATAATAATCTGTCTCTAGACATGGAGGGGAAACTATGTGGTTCCTTTAGCCCTGTGATAATGAGAAAGCATTTACTATTTTTAAAAAAGGCAAAAATAGGAAGATTAGAGTAAGGGCATAAATAGTCCTTAATTATTTCCCTCACACCTGTAATGTCCTGCTTTCTTTCTGTCCCCTCCACTCCCACCCAGACCTTTAACAGTTTTCAAATCCTCCTTCCCTTCAATTTTTAATGAGCATTTACATAATAAGGACAGGACTCAAACAGTGTTGTGAGGCTAAAATTATTTTAGCTTAGGAAGGAGGAGGACAGAGGGTTAGGGGATATAAAGGAGAAATTGCTCACTGTGAAGCACCCCTTGAAATGTTCCTCATACTTTAGTTTTGAGAAAGTTTCATAGTGGTTGACAGATTATGTAATCCACTTGCCTACCCACTGATAGTGTTTTGTCATGGGGAGATTGTACAGGTATTTCGATTTTAGCTAGTCTCTAGTTAATAATCAATAGTTCTGTTGTCTAATGAAGTGATGGCCTTGACACCCTGGCCTTTGTGCAGTGTTAAAATAACATTGATCACTATCATTATCATATGCCCTTGATATACTGAATAAGGACGTGGATATCAATCTTGGAGCAAAGCAACATTTCATAAATCTTCTAGAAAAAACCAGGATTTTCCACACAGGCATATGTTTGACAGCAATGTGACACAGGAGTCTAAGACACCAATAATTTACAATTTATCTCTAAACTCAGATTGAAGAAAGACTCAAAACTAGGATTTAGTAGAAAAAGTGTATCTTTATATGCCAAAGAGGACAAGAGAGCCTTTTGATTTTTTTTTTTTTTTTTAAATAGTAGGTGGCGTTAGGGGGAAGGATCCCATGGGCACTTATGGGGTAGAAGGAAGGAGCAAGAGTTGATAATTTCTCTTGGCTATCATTTCTTTAAATTTTAATTTTATTTGAAATTTGTATTAGTCTTAAATGGCTTGATAATCAGAGTCATGTCATCTGTGGAGAGGGCTTTAAATGGGACTGACCCTCATCCAGCCACGCTGAGGAACTTTAAGGAGAAGAATCCCTTTTTCCAACAGAATCTTGTCATCAGCATCTCAGATTTAAAACTTTTTTTTTCCTCAAAGTTAATATTTTAACCTCTTCACAACTAGCTTTTTTTTTTTTATTTATAAATGTCCATTATTTATATGAGTATTCTTGTATCAAGGGATTGAGTTATTCCCTATTGCTCGGTGGTGGATGATACAAAATCAGGAGCACTGGATCAAAATTTCAAGATAAAATTCTTTCTCACTTGTTGTACCATTGCTCCTCTAAGACAAGGCCTTCATGGATCATAGTCTCTGGTAGACACCCTCACCACAAATATGGAAACATTTGTTTAGAGAAGTAGGCTACACTCAATGACTTTCCATCCCAGAACAGTTACTGAAAGTTGTGTGAAGATTTCAGGATGTGGATAATTCACAGCAATTACTTTTGTGCTACAGAATTATCCCTGCACTGTCCAAAGAATTCCAGAATGGGTAAACAAGATGAAAGAGTACAAGAATTCCTTGAAATTTCCAGAATTCTCAGATGGGAAGTCCATTTAAAGGTGGCAAAAGAGAGTAGGAACCTTAACCAGGATGCTGGCAGATCAAACACCAGGGTGTTTTTATTGTCATTAATTTAAGAATGTAAATGGTGTCTCCTGTTTTATTTTATCATTTTCGTTTAATTTTATTTTGGTTCATTTCACTTTAGTTCAACATATTTTGATTTTTTATTTCTACCTTGTTTACCTACATGTATTTATTGTCCTTAATTTATGAATGTAAAGATGGTCTTCTACTTAATAAACACCAGCTTTGTTTCTTAAGGTGCAAAGAGGTCTTGCTCATGAAAAGCCAGACGACTGAGTATGTATCACATATGTGATATACGTTGTGTGTGTGTTGTATGTGGGGGTGTGTGCCTGTGTGTGGTTCTGCTCTATGTATGTGCATAGATCTTATTAGTGCTACTGAAGATATACCCACCAGACAAAAAAATATACCTCTTTGTAAGCTAAATGTGGAATAGATGTTTTAAAAAAATAAATTTTAATTGTTACATACTAAAACCTACTTGGATATGTGCCATATCTACAGATACTTAATCTGGTTGGTAGTAATTTAAATTCTAAAAATATTCAGGTCTATAGCAAAAAATACTCAAGTCTATAACAATTCTTTTTTCTTCTTTGGCTTCCTCTTAAAAAATTATTATTTTACAGTTTTTCTTACAAGATATTTTTTGTTGTTACATTTAAAAAATGGAGTAGAAAGAGTAAAAGGAGCACCAGCTGTGTCTGAGGGCTTATTCTCAGAAATACTGAGATGGAGAGGGAGAGGGATGTGCGTATCTGTGTGCCCTTGTACAAGTATTCAGCTCTTTGTAGCCTTGTTGGGTCCCCATGCTTAGTCAAAGACACTCATGAAGAAAAACAACTGATATTTGGGCCTAGAAGTTAGGGATGGTATGTGGGGGTGGGGGTGGGGGAGTGTCATTCAATGACTAAAGCCTGAAGCTTTTTTTTAATCAATCATTTCCTCCCCTTAAACACAGGAGGATAGCTTCTGGCTGTGTAAAATCTTTACCCACTAATCTGCCAAAAGTGTAAATATTTTTATAAATATATTATTTACTAGGCAGGAAGCTTTTGGGGAGGCAGTAGGGTGGTAGAGGAGCACAGATAAATGTGCTAGCGGTAAGAGCTTTATGGCCACTCCAGACCCAACTGTCATTCCTTCGGTACTTCCTGTCAGTCTGACTAAATCCTGTCATCCCTCAACCCGGTTTAAATTAACAGGTAATTTGTAAATGTCACTTCAGGTTAGGCCGCTCATTTTGTTTCTACTCTACCAATGCAAAGTCTAGGACTAATTTTTCTTGTCTTCTTTTAATAGGATTTTCATTTATAAATAGAATTATGTTCTGAAAATAAATTACAGTAAGTGATGCACAGAACGGGTAGCAGCGGCACTTTCATAGAATTTCAAGCACCTACATCAGAAGAGATTAATAAAAACACTTCAAAGGCTAAATTCTATTTAAGCAGAAGACAGCTTTTGGTTAATATTTAATCTGAGTAACTGAGATCTTGGTGGAAAATATAATTTTTTAATATCTAAATTAATTTTCAAAACAAAACCATTAATTTTGTTTGGAGAGTTTGTGCAGTGAGAAAGTTTTTAGTAATATATTTGTAGAGGGAAAAGTTAATTAATTTTGTGGTGAAAAAATTAGCTTTTAATATTGTATTTGTTCTAAATGAATTCTTAGTATTTGATCAGGTGTAGGGCTTTAGGATTCGTCTCCCTGAGTATTTTCCATAGGCAAAGAGGCAGGCTCTAGGGGAGGAATCTTTATTCCAGTTACTCCTCCATGGCTGCCATGCACTTTACCTGGTTCTTTATGCCGAAGATCTCAAGCTCAAACCCTGTACTCCCTTACCCCTAAAGACTGCAAGGCTGGTTAATGGGGTTCATCACATGGAAAGCTTTTGGTATTGCCACTGTAGCAGGTTCATTGCCATTGTGGAATTTTTTCATGGAGAGGAAATTATGGTTGGGAGATGCAGTGGAGAATCACATTAGGTTGAAGGAGAAAAGGAGAGAACTTGCCAAGCCACCAGACAAATATTCAGCAACGTTAACTGATTGCTTGAGACAAACAATGTTTGTATGTGGCTTGGATAAAGAAATTTGTGGAGCAGTCAAGTCGATCACTTGTGCCATCTTACCAGGTGTATCATTTACTAGTTTTGTGGCCTCAGAGTTTAATATCCATATCTGGTTTGATCCAGTGGGGGTTTCTGCAGCGGAAATATGTTGCCTATGCTTATAATCCTATTTTACGATAGTTACAGGCTTTACGGCTCTCCTAACCAGGATTGGTGTAGCTGGACTGAGAAAGCTTTTGTCTTTCTTCTACCTTGTAGCCGAGACAGCACCATTTTACCAGGAAGATAAAGCAAATCTGTGGTAGTTAGGATCTGAAATTCGTTTAACAGAAGCTCCAGGTCCAGACCTACTAACCATTCTGGTGCTGTGTTTTCCTACCTTCTCCCTTCTCCCTTCATCCCATTCTGCCGACACTCTTCTTGGACTATTATCTCTTTGTTGAGTGGGAGATACAGAAACAAAGAAAGCCAAATCGTGTTTGGTCCAAGCCAAATTTCCTCTCCACCGCTTGGCTGCTGTGGTTCAATGAACAAATGCACTGTGGACTTTTTAATTCCCCAAGATGGTCATCTTCCTACTTGACATACATGTTTAATCGTTGAACTCATATGATCACATTACAGAAATTTGGGAGATGGAAAGAAAATTACTCATGCCCCTACCATCCTGACACACTCTTGTCATATTTCCTTCGAGTATTTTTCTTATATATCAGCCTTTTAATTCTGTAACTTTAACGAGTACACATATGATTTATAGCATTTTTCTCTTAATGTGTCATTTTCTTTTCCCATATTTCACATAGCTTTTATAGTTATCATATTTCCAAAAGAAAAGACTATTAGTTAAAGGAAGCACTGTCACAATTCTTTTAAGAAGTATCCATATTACATTCATTTTGCAATAGTAATTTGGAAGAGTTTATGTCTGCTGCCTTTTGCTGTTATCAATGAATTTTTACCTGTGACAAAGAACTAACACTTTATCTCAGAAACAGTGCCCCAGTGGGCATGCCCCTTTGTGCTCCGGCCTTTCTGCAGGGCACCCCCCTGCCAGAGATGTGGCTCTGCATTCCCTAGCAAGCGCCTCCTCACCTTGTGTTTGAGCTTGTTCATGTCCATCCGTCCTTCTCTTTGGATATGTGTCATAAAATATATGGTTACGAAGTACATTTAGAGCGGGGAGAGCAAGTAAGAGAGCATCCTTTTCCCTAGTTGCCTTACATCGTTAGAGAAAAGAATAAAGAATGCTCTTACAATGGACTGTGTTAGATACATAAACGGGCGCCCCTTTTACCCAGATATTTTTTCGTGAGGTAAATAGCATTTTTACTTAAGGTCTTTCCCCTTAAGCCTTGTTTTTTGGGGAAAAAAATGAAGTAGAATGTTAGGGTGGAGGACCAGGGAAGGTGTATTTTAAGTCTCTGATTCATCATGTTATCTTATAACAAATTACTACCAAGGAACCGTAAATGAATTTTTATTGATATAGAAAAAAATAGAGATTGCTCCCCCCACACACACACTTCTTAATTGAATAATTTAATTCCCAAATTCTCATTAGGATTAGAAGCTTTATTGGAGGTGCTAGGTGACCCTACACTTTTGAATACTGTATCTTTTTTAAAATAATAAATTTTCTTCAGGGTTTCACTGAAACCATAAGCTAAAACTAAACCCCCAAAGAGAAATTGAATGTTGGTGAGAGCCAATCCCAACATTACCGTTACAGTACCATGTTCACTTGTGGCAAATCATATCCTTTTTTCCCTTCCCCTGCAGTGTTCTTCCTTGTAGTTAGAGGAAATAATTGGTAAGGTAGAAATGTACCATCACCAGTCAGACTTCATGAAATTGACTTTAAAAATCTTTGTAAAATATGAAGCATATGTTTAAGAATAATATTAATTAGGTCTCAGGCAGTTTGCATATGCTTTATAAAAAAAAACATGCAATAATAATAATAAAAAAGAGACCTGCTTCTTATTTACACAGCCCGGTACTTTGAAATTTCTCGTGGCAGAAAGCAGTCCTTCATGTACATAACCTATGAATTATCCTTGAAATAAAATGTTTAATTACAGTTGACATTTCTGAACCCATTGCAGGTGGTGCCCATGTGAAGAGTGACATTGTTTACTACACTACCAGGCTCTAGGCCTAGTGTCAGAGATTATAAACCAATTTCCATCCCTGCTTTAATGCTGGTTTAATATCAGAAGAAGAACTTTACTGTGTAAATATTAAACATTTTGTTTAAATATTAAGTACCAAAGGTCTTTTCCTTTTGATTATTAAAACAGGAAGAGCCCCAACTTTGAAAGAGGTGCCTTGTTGAATTAAGAACACGACTGGTTCTTTACCTTTGGGTTAATTATCACTGGCCAGAGATGTGTGCTCAGGCAAAATGTCAGTTGTCTACTTGTGCCATTGTGAATTTCGGCCATTGAACGGTGACCAAGAGTCTGCCTTACTAATAATGAGTTTATTAGGGAATTGTGCATTTTCTCTTCTTTGCCTAGGAAGCAGTATGATGATAGTTGACCAAAAAATGCTGTCTCCTTTCTGGATGCAGGCAGAGCAGGATGGGGAGTCTCCTCCACAAGGAAGTGACCCACGACTGCTCCAAGTTTAGTAGCATTCACGGAGTCTTCCCACCATCAAACTGGAAAGGAGCTAACCATCTGAAAGGTTGGCAAGAAGGGCCCTGTTGTGAAATACATGCTTGTGTGCCCACCTGAGATTGACATTAAACCAGGGAGGTAGAAATCTATGAATACCTGGCTTGTAGACAAGTACTCAAGATGAATGCATCTTCCACGTAATTGGAATAGGAGCTACTATGTGAATATTCACAGCTCCTCTCAATTGTGGAAAAACGAGCTGTGTCTTTTATTCCGTGGTATATAGGATTTGTATCACTTTTTCTTATGCATTGTCTTAAAGTTCTTGAGGAGAAAACTCTGTGTCTATTAGGCAGATATACCTAGGGATCCGGATGTCATTCTTACATTGGAAACTGTTGGGTCTGACTTATTGAAGTGCTTATAAAAGGGCAGATAAGCTCTGCGTTTAGGCTTTTGGTGTTCAACATCTCTAAATATGGAAGCATGTTTAGAATTCTAAGAATGATGATGACACCAGGCAGATCTCATTAGGGGAATGTTTTAGAGCACCGTAGTTTTGATGGGAAAGGGCAGTTGAACTGTTGAACCTATTAATATTTACATATAGAAGATTAGATGGTAACATTGCAAAGCAGCTTATAGGACATGCATCAATTTACCAGTACTTCACCAGCACTTTTTTAAAATCTCTTCAATTATTAATCAATTAACATATACATATTTGAGCACCCATCTTGTGCCTGGCATTGTGGTGCGCCTTCAGACAATTAAGATACATCTGGAAAGTCAAGATTAATATATTCGCTCCAAGAGAAAACTGTTTTACATATTAAACTGGTCAATGGAAGGAAAACAAAGTTGGCTAGTTAGGGTGTGATCAGATTTTACCAGACTTCAGTGACCAGGGAAAGGAATTTGAGAGCAGTACTATCCCTGAGTTGCATGATTTGGGGAGACTTATATTACAGTATTAAGAGATACCTTTGGTAAGGGGAGAGACTGGGATTGGAGAGCCCCCCTGGAGGCTATGGCAGTAATCTGATAAATTTAAAAATATTTTTTTTCTGTTAGTGCAAGACAGTGGGATTAGACTGGAAATGTGGTTTCTAGAAGCTTTTAAATTTGGTGGTCACTAGTAGCTCTTTAAAAATTATGTTTCTCATTATTTTTCCTCATATGAGGAGTATCGAAAATGTAACCCCATGACCAACGAATTAGTCAGAGATTTGGAAGGCGTACATTGTTTTCATGGTCAGATTGCTGATACTCTATGCGACTTGGTATTTCCTGTATCTTCTGGCTTCCCTGTCCCTAGATTCAACATGACCACAGCAGATGATCTAACTACCAGATAAGACTTTAAACATGTTTTAAGCTTCCTGTGTGAAAGATTCTGGAATTAAAGGAATTCTTTTTAATATCCATGACGAAATTTTTTTTCATGCCAGCCTTCCAAAGGAAGGAGGGCAGCTTACATTTGGAATCAAAACTCATACATTGTTGACCTTTTAAACATTGGTTTGCCTTTTCTTCATTTGTGTGTCATTTGTTAGTATCCTTCAAAGATTTCCTCTTTGAGAGATTTAGAGCACTACTTATTGAATTTGGTAACTTGATATGATTCAATTTTAAATGTCTACTTTAGTGAAATCTTTGAGACCCTTTCTTAGTTGAGATTTCCTTAGTCTTATAGTGTTGTTTTCCAAGTGTAAATATACCTTAAAAGGTGAGGAGCTTTTTATGGTGAAGAGTCTTCATGGTGACTATAGTTAATGATACTGCATTTTATATTTGAAACTTGCTAAGAAAGTAGATCTCAAAGAGAAGAAGTTTGTAACTATGTATGGTGATAGATGTTAACTAGGTTTATCATGGTGATCACTTTGCATTATACACAAATGTCAAATCATTACATTGTACACTTAAGCTATCATAATTTTATGTGTCAATTGTATCTCAACAAAAGGCTTTATACTTTCTACTAATGTTATATCTTTCCACTTTTCACTCAAAAAACAGTTATTGACTTATAGAAAAACTTTTCTGCCATACACCAAAGATGTCCGAAGTGGAAGATGCCTTCTATTCTTTTTTTTTTTTTTTTTTTTTTTTTTTAAATTTATTGAGAGAGAGAGACACAGAGCACAAGCAGGGAAGGCACACAGAGACAGACACGCACACAGAATCTGAAGCAGGCTCTAGGCTCTGAGCTGTCAGCACAGAGTCTGATGCGGGGCTCAAACCTACAAACCATGAGATCATGACCTGAGCTGAAGTTGGATGCCTAACAGACTGAGCCACCCAGGTTCCCCGAGATGCCTTCTATTGTTATAGGAACTTGCAATCAAGTTGGAAAGATCCAGCATTTAAACACAATGGTATATGAGTAGCAAAATAACCAGTGATATGCATTTATTCAGAAATATATCCTTTACATAGGAAGCACATGCCAAGTGTATAATGTGTCAGGAGATAAAAGGTGAACTCCAGCTGAAGAGGTCTTTGAATTAGGCCCAGGAGGAAGGTAGGGCTATGATCTGGAGGGAGAGCATTCTCAGCTCAGGCACCCCCTTTGCAAAGATGAGGTGTGGCCAGGGGAGATTACTCTGAAGTTTGTGCTTGGTCTGTGCTCCATACATACAGCACACAAATAAAAATGTTTCAGAGTGCTGTAAAATGCAAAGAAAATATGGGAATACCAGTAAATATCAAGAAGGAGAGGAAAGGAGTCTGATCAAGGTACATTACCATTACCTTTTGAAAAAACCATAATTCTTCAAAAATACACAATGTGGGTTTCCATTCATGTCACAAGAGAAGATGGCTTTAGCACTATGTCCTGGTATCCCTTGTTCCTTGGTCAGAGGTCACGTCCTCCAACTCCTCAAAAGCAGATAGAACAATCACCTTACCCTCCTGCTGATTTCTATATCAAGGAGCTGGGGAGACATACTCCATTTTTAAAAATATCCTTGGTAGAAGTGCTTCTACTTCACTCCTGGGCTCTTTACAGACCGTGCTATTCTTGGAAATGTCGACCTACTAAAACCCACGCAATGTGAAGGTTCAGGGATGAGTTCTCTGGAGATTCTTGAAACAACAGTCCCTTTACCAGAGGTAGGACATCCTGGCCTTTCAGGTAATATTACCCTGTAAATATAAATCGCCACAACTATAAATGGATACTCCTTTTAGAGAATGAAAAGGATTGTTTCTCTAAGTTCTTAAAAGAAAAAAAAGTCTTTGGGGCTCCTGGGTGGCTCAGTTGGGTAAGTGTTGAACTTCAGCTCAGGTCACGATCTCATGGTCCATGAGTTCAGGCCTTGCATCGGGTTATGTGCTGACAGCACGAAGCCTAGAACCTGCTTATTCTGTCTCCCTCTCTCTCTCTGCCCCTCCCCCACTCACGCTCTGTCTCTGTTTCTCAAAAAATGAATATACGTTACAAAAAAATATTAAAAAAAAAAAAAAGCCTTCATAAATCCACTTGCAGCCCAGGAAAAAACACTCAAAAATCCAATGTTATTATGAAAA
Organism: Panthera onca; assembly: GCF_046562875.1. Lineage (NCBI taxonomy): Eukaryota > Metazoa > Chordata > Mammalia > Carnivora > Felidae > Panthera > Panthera onca. Next base: position 147,161,634 of record NC_138346.1, read on the forward strand.
TAGAGCAATTTCTCCAGATGAGGACAAGCACATTAAAGAAAAAAATTATTCTCTACCCAAAGTTGGCTTTGTATTTATTATGTTACTTTCTGGAGACCCCTTGATGATAGGCACTGCTTCTGAATTTCTCCGGAAACATGTGAAATGTGCCATTTTCAAGATATTTTGACCTAGCTTCTGATTATCAGGATGCATTAGTAAAATCACTTCCGGTTTTTGAATGGAGGAAATACCTGAAATGCCTGTCTTCACCTATATTTGGGGATTGAGATCTGGAAGGCTATATGTTTCACAATGGAAATATATTGTGCAGAAATTTTAAAAAAATGACAGTTATAAAATGATAAACATCTCCCCTCCATTAAGCACATCAGCAAAACAGCACATGCTATAGTCTATTAATATATTTTATTGCAATTCATCCCACTTTTTGGTTTTACTGAAAGCAAAGTTGCAGAAAATATTCTATCTTTGAATTGAACATGTTATTATTTTAGGATACCAAGTTTTAAAAGTCTAGGACTGACCCTCTGTCAAAAGGACTATATAATATCAAAATTTTTTCTTGGCTCTTTCATTGTTTTTTTAATTCACTTTTGACAAAAATCAAATTTTGTTTCAGAAACTATTTCAAATAGATCCATTTCTGTTCTTTTGACATTTTAAACTTGTTTATGTAAAATTATTTCATCTTTTTTTGTATTGAAAGGCACTGAGCATTTCACAAGTAATGATATATCCTCTGGTGTGGAATAGTTGTTGAATCAGGTTTAAAAATATGGACAATACTAACATAGAGAAGTGGAATAATTGGAACAGGTTCCTTCGTGGCATTGTTGTGAAAAGAGAATATACACACCAAAGCCATTGCCTGGTTCTTGCCTAAACAGGTGGAATCAGGAAAACCTAGATTGTCTTCTTTTGGAATTTATCCATGTTTTAAAATAGATACCAGTAATTGTTTATTAGCAGAGTTAATTTTTGTTTTCCAAGCTAAGTAACAAATTATATCAGGTGAAAAGGAAAAAAGGCCCATTTCTTTTATTTTACATCAGAGTAAACCCTAGCATGAGACATATTGATAAAATTTCTGTGGGCTGGTAATTTTCACAACCCACTTACAAGGCAATATTACAGTTTCCAGATATTCAAATAATATGTATTGTAGAGATTTGAAGGCAAAGAAAATGGCTCTAACAAAAAAGAAATACAGCCAGAGATACCCTTCATTTGAATAAATGCATAGAAAGGATCTACTATTAAGAGTCCCTCACAGGAATATTTGCTTGTCTTCTGTATCAGCCCCATCCTATGAATTACAGCAAATGGATTCCTGCATTTGGAAGAAATATTAATACTTATTATATTTCTCTAATTCCAAGCAGCACAAACAAAAGAAATTTCCTTTCTGCTACTTCAAACCTAAACTCCCATATCTGTGTTGCCTTTTTGAGAGGTATGTGAACTGGAAATTACATCTCAACACAATCAAATTATTACTGAGGCTTGGTCCTAAGGGGTAAATTTTCAGGGCATGGCAATGGGATTTAGCTGTGTAATTCATATTAATACTAATAACAGTCAATTACTAGGCTCTGGAATGTACCTGAAGAATTCCTCCTAAACCTAAATACATGAAAACAATCGCTTTTAATCACACTCAATATCAGGCATAGTGTGAACCTCCATGGAACCAAATAGAGAAAAGATCTGAATGTTAAAAAAAAGAAAAAAGAATCACAATGACCAAAAAAAAAAAGATTACTTGAACTTAGAGAACAAATTCATATTGCTTTCACATCTTATCAGACATATGCAGAGTTGGTGGGAAAACATTGCAAAAGCCAGAAAAGATGACACATCAACCTTCATGTGGCACCTATAAAAAAGCCATGCCATTTCCACAGGCAAGCATTGGGAATATGTGATGCTTTGCTCCCCCTGATTAGCAGGCTCTGACCAGATCTAATAATTTTGGGGAAAGAGGGTCTAGATTAAATTTAACATATGGGCCTTCATGGAGTTTACTTTGGTTCTCATCTGTTTCATTTGACTCTCCTATTCCCTGAGTTTAATAAAGTTATTAACCAATACAAATTTAGTTTCTCAAAAATGCCTCACCCTACAAATCCAGCTTTTGAGAAAGCATTGCCTAGAGAGGAGTTGACCTGAGACAGTATTGTACCTTGTCATGAGCTCGTGATAAGTGCTCTCAGGATTGGCTATGACCCCCTTCAGCCAACCTTACCCTCTCTACCCATGAAATTCCATCATCCCCCCTGCCCCCATCCCAGGCCTACAAAATCCACTTCAGTACTTTGAACATTGGCTCATTTCCCTAACCAGACATTCATCTCTTCTAATGGCTGAGTACACCCTCCTTAATCAAATTAAAGCTTTGTGACTGGGCAAATTTGTTACCCTCTCTGGGCTTCATTGCCTTCGTCTGTAAAGTGGGAATAATGATAGTTACTATCTCATAGGGTGGTTGAGGGAATTAAAGCAGTTAAAAAATATAAAGCTCCTTTCTGAAAGGCCACCTAGCATATGGTAGGTATATCACAATCCCATGTATCTTTGCATAGCACCCTGTTGTATTTGTATAATTTATTGTATTTATATGTTGTATTTACAATACATTATATTATATTTATATAATGTACCTTATTTTGTCCCTTCAGTGCTTAGGCCCTTATTTTGCTATGTAGACTTAATGGGCAAGCAAAGAATGGGAAAGACCCAAGAAGGCAGCCCACCATGGATAAGAAAGGACAGGCAGTAATGCAGAGGACAGAATTTGGAAAATAGGAAGAAGGAGTAAGATAAGAGGGATCAGAGGCCAGATTTAGGTAGACCATTTGTGGGATGGAGAGGGGAGCTGGGGGAAGGAGAGAGGAGGAGGAGGGCAGGAAAGGGCAGGGAAGAGAAGAAGATGGGCCAAGCCAGGGAGGAGCTTCAGCATGTCTGAACAGAGATTACTGGGCTCCAGACAGTGCTGTTCACTCTCTGGCATCATTGAGAGACTCAGTAAAGATTTACATTCTTTTTTCTTTTCCTTTTTTCCTCCCCCGTTTCTTTCTCCCCCTTTTGTCTTTTCTTCTTCTCCTGTTACTTTAACATGGAGTTTATTTTATTTACTTATGAGTACGAGTTAAGCACAGTACCATTTTTCCTCCTGATCAGGCTCACTCTATAGGCACAGATATCAGCAACATTGCCCCCTCAGTGTCTTGCGATGCTCTCCACAGAGGCTTGCATATGGCGCATACACACCCTCCCAAAATATTAATTCCATGGTGAATGTGCTGTTTCAAAGCCATCTTTTTTAATGAACATGTTTTGGAACGATTTAACTTGACTTCAATCTAGCAACCCAATAAAGGTTAACACTTTTCATAGACTTCAGATATTTATAGTGTTGAAAATGCTTCAATACATGTGGTCTCATTTGTTTTCCCCACAATAATTTTGCACATTGACAGGTAGGGTGTGTTCATTCATTCATTTATATTAAGTTGGCTCTACACCCAGCGTGGAGCCCAACAAGGGGCTTAAACTCACGACCTGAACTTAGTTCAAACTAGACACTTAACCAACTGAGCCACAGGCACCACTTTCATTTTTATTTTATACCAGAGGAACACCGTTTGTAGGATTTAAGAACTCAGAGATGTGCTGGTCCTAGAATTGATGAGGTCCTGTGACTCCTGCTTTGTGTTCATTCTACCCCATCACATCATCTTCCTGAATGTTTCCAAAGGCCCTGTGGGCCCATACAATCTCTCCTTTCTCTGGGCTTCTAGAACTCCTTCTGCATTTTTTTTTCTAGCATTTCATAATTTTCCTTTATTTGTGTACTCATTGTTTCAGGTTTATCTAACTTCTGCAGCTCAATTATAAAAGCTCCTTTTGGTAAGGGGCTGGTTTCCTAAGGATGCACAGAGTCTGTGTCTGAGGCAACAGGTCTCCAACCAGTTTCTTTGTCCTGGTGCAAAAACTAGGCAATGGGACTGCTTGTTTCTACTTTTCTGTTCTAGGAAGTCTTGCCCTAGGTCATAATACTGACATGGGGATTAGAACCCACAACCTCTGTTCGCCCTTTCTGTCGTTTAGCCCTTTGAGCCATGCTGCATTTCAGTTCAGTAATTAGCACTTAGAAAGCCATTGAGGTCAATCCCCATTGCGCCTGTGTAAAATTTGGACTCACTTAATTGCCAAAGCCTCTCAGAGAACATTTCTGTATAATTCTGTGTATTTAAAAATAAACTAATGCCATTATCTATATTCGCTTAGAATGGGATATAGCAATAGTGTATGGACAGAACAAAAATCTATTAATACTCATGTGTGGTAAGGTGACATTCAGATGCATCTGTTTCCTCTCATAAAGTCACCTGCTGGAAGCCTATTGAGTAAATGTTAATGAATTTGGGTGTACCTTAGCTGCAAATGGATCAGATCTTCCTAATGTAACATTACAGCAACCTAGATTCACTTGGATCATTCTGCTGATTTAAATTACATTGAACACCAAAGCCAGCAACATGTATTAGGGAGGAATTAGATGAGCTAGAGAGGCATTTAAAGGGTGTTCTTGGAGCCCCAAGAAGAGGAGGAGGATAAGAATATCAGTTTGTATTCTTCCGGCTTAAAGCCTGAGACACATTTGGAGAGATGGCTGTGATGATTCCGTTGTGTGAGTGGAGTTTGCCACGTGACCTCCACTAATGTTTAAAGATCGCTCTGTAGTTTAATCTTTAAAACATCATGCTGAAAGCATGCCGTCAAGTGCCTGCCAAATTTAATTTTAAAATTTAGCTGGTTTTTAGCTAAAGGTGGGGAAAAAAAAAAAAACACTGAATTTTTTGTTGTTTCCATTGGTGGAAACTTGGATTTTTTCTATTTGGTCAGTTATTTCTAAAATAGCATGCACTTGCCTCTCAAATCAAATTGAAACTTGTAAGTGGAAGTTTAGCACCTCTCCTCCTATATCTACCTATCTGTCCTCTTTAATGTGTTGAGATATGCTAACTTAAGTCCAGTATATTTAACTAATTCCTACCCATGTTCATTAACATGCACAACCCTTTACTTTGTGGCTTTTCAAATGTGTTATCTCCTCATCGTGAGGGTATAAATACTTAAGTGTATAATTCATGGGTTTTGCTTTTGATGTAGCTTCTCACAGTCGTGTTTAAGAGTTTTCTATCTAGTGCATGTACCTTATGACCCTTGCTGACTTACTAATCTCATTTAGAAGATAAATTTGGTCAGTCAGCAACCAATACTTCTAGAAAACTTAATTTTGACTATCTTTTTTCCTCATTGGGAAAGTTCTGTGTGAAAAGCAGCCTGAATGTTTTGCCTGATAATATTGGTTCTCAGATATCTGCGCTATTGTGAATGAAATGAGCTGTTTTCCCAGACTCCACAGGAGGGATTTCTTTTTCTCCCTCCCTAATAGATATAATTTCACTGGTGCTTTCAGGCCAAAGTCTCTGTCTACTACTATCATATTCTCCAAAGACCCTTTTACTAGGCTGTAATGCAAAATAAAGACCTCAACATAGAGAGATAATTGCACATGGTAGATACTGTTATTTGGCCAAGGCCAGGAATTGCCAACATTAGAAGGATTCCAGTATGGTTTGTTATACATCAGAAGTATTCTGTGACAAACAGAATAGAGTAGAGTTTATGGTTACTGTTGATGGACAACTATTCTAAATCCCACATCAGGTTTGAACATGAAGCATATCGTGAGATGTACATACTGGGAACATTGTTTTTTGGTTTTTTTTTGGTCTGAGTATTGGTTTCCCATTTTTCCCCCTCCCAAAGGGATTCCTGGTATAAATGAAATGTTCTTATAATGAAAAATGTGGAAAACAAATAAAATTGGAGCTACTTGTTCAGACATCTGTCAACCAATAGAAATATTTTACCTATAATACTTACATAAATATATAAATTTTTCTGGTAGCCACATTAAAAGGTAAAAAGTAATTGGTGTAATTAGTTTTAATATTTTAACTCCAAATATCCAAAACATTATCATTTTAACATGTAGTCAATTTAACAATGAACTATCAATCATGATATTTCATCAATATAGCATGAAAAAATATATGTCTTCAAATCTAAGTCCTCAAATCTAGTATATTTCATACTTGTAGCACATTTCCATTCAGATTAGCTGTGTTTCTCAATAATAGTTTCTCTAGTAGTTTCTTCTCAATACTTTCTCTGAAACTGCTCAATAGGTACATGTAATTAGTGGCTGCCATATTGGACTACACAGGTTTATATATACCATTTGTAGGTGTTAAGAACTTTTAAGACTTTGGGTTTGAATCTTGCCTCTGCCTCAGTCTCTCTGTGACCACAGGCAAGTTAATTAAAGTTTCTGAGACTTAGTTTCCTAATATGTAAAACAAGGGTAAAAACTATTTCTGTCTCTTTGGATGTTATAAGAGTTGAATGAATTCAAAGTACCTGGCAAATACTATATATACTACTCTAGATGCAAAAGGAATGATACTGCTGAGAAAATTACCTGAGGCTAAAAAGGGATTTTGAAGAAATGCATGCTATCAAAGTTATAGTTCCACGTTCTCCACATTAATATCACCCATGCCATCCAATCATGCCATTCTTAGTGCTTAATTATTATTGCTGTTTTGAGTTCATTCTGCATGTCAGGTGTGAACTTGTCTTCTTTTGGGAGTAGCCTTCTACTAAAGGTATTAAAATAAAATGCTTTCTCACACATGGTTTTCTAAGCAGCTGAAGGCTTGAAATTAAGAAGTGAATACCTAGCCTAATTTGAGGTACTTTTTGTTAAGATAAATAACTTAGGTGGATATAATGCAGTGATTTTCCATAATGTTCATTGGCTGAAAATATACACACACGTGGAAATTGTTTACTCTCCTGATTGTACAAATTTTCTGCTAGATTCAGAGGAAAATGAGACCCATTTTGTCAGCACACACCACAACTGGCAGCACTTATATCTTTCATATAGCTGTCAGAATTCATGGACACCATGGCAATGTTGTAGAAAGCCTATCATAACTTAATGCTCACATAGCTGCCAACCACCTATAGCAAGTGCCAGACATCAATAACTGTCCACATTGTCAAAGGGAAGCACCAATGATACTGCAGCCAACATTGTAATAGCTAACCAAGGGGACAATATTAATTCATGACCGAGGAATCCTTTGAAGCTAGCCAGAGACCAAAAAACCAAAAAAACCAAAAAGCCAAAAAACAAACAAACACGAAAATAAAAAACACAAAGCAGGAATCCATTCAGACCATCCAGGCTGGCTAAGGCCCACAGAGAAATCAGAGGCAAGCCAACGCCCCCAGTTACCCATTCAGGCCCTTAGGAAAAGGGAGGTTGAAGGGTACACTGTTCAAAGGTGGCACTTTCTGTCTGCCACAAAATTTCGTTATTTGTTTATTTTTTTAATCCTTGGGAAGGTATGCAAAAAAGATCATTGGTATTCTGTCTCCCGTGAAGAAATATTTTGGAAGGCCCTGCTGGAGATTTGAGGAACTTGAAAGTTCACTTTCTCTAATCCTCTCAATTATATCTGAAAAGACTAAGGCCCAGGCAAGTTAACTAATTGCTCCAAGTCAGATTGCCAGTTCCTGAGAACATCCAGGACTAGAAGGCAGATCTTACTAGCCTGGATTCTGTGCATTAGTCTTTCCAGGCATTCTGGCTACTCTCCTTTGACTTTGTTAGGGCAAGAATCATTTTCTGCTTTTCATTTTAGTTGGCATCCCAGGAATGGGAGAGGAACTGAAGACAAGAATGGCAACGAAGTCCCCAGGCTGGTAAATTCATTCAACCACTCTCCTGGGGCGTACTTTCCCAGTAGGTGGTCTTGTGATTCAGTAAACCCAGACTTGTTGGTGCCTCCTCAAAGGTATACTTCATGCTTTCCACACTGTCTCCAAGGTCCAGAGTCTGGATTGCTTCTGTGTTAGCATACTTATTTCCATGCCAACACTATGAAAGTTTCTGTGAAGGCCTAAAATACAGCCAGAAAGTATCCTGGGATCTAGGAAAATGTAAGTCATTTAAAATACTTGTATATATTTAGATAGTGTTAAAATATAGAAATTTCCTCTTTTGTGTTTCTACCAAATCTAAGTAGTATCCTGTTCCCACAGAGGTAAAGTTCCTAGAATGCTCATGTACTGCTAAAAATTAACTTGTTTTATAAATAATACTTTATTCTTACAAATACTAGTTTTGTAGGCAGCTGTGGAATTGTGCTAAAAGCTTAAGGCTAAAAGCTCTGGACTTTCAGTTGCAAGAACTGAGATTTTAAGACTCTGATAGGCTACTGATTAGCAAACACTATTCATTTGAAATGGCTATGATTAGGATTAAATGAAATAACATATGTGCAAGCATTGTATAAACTATAAAGCACTGTACAAATATAAGAGCTTATTATCTTGCTCAAAATCTAATAGACATTTGCATTTATATATTGAAATCACTTATATTTATATAAAGTATCTTCTATATGGTAGATAGGGATTATGTCCAGATTGGAGATGTTTATTGATAAGCTTCCTATCTAATTTTTGTGACCTATTTATTTTAACAAGACAGCTTACTCTATAGCTGACTTGAAATTTGTCTCAAATATTCAACCGACAGTGACTACAGCTATCAGACCCACTGTTTATGGTGCAAAAATCAAAGTAACCATTTATAAAAATTTCTGCAGAAGATTCCAGCTAATGAAAGCACCATTTGTGGTGTGCTAAAACATGCGCACACATAGGTATTGCCCCATTTATCAGACATGAGAGCTAATTACCTCATACACCACTATATCTCTTCCATTCTCTGCATTTCAATTCCCAATATTAACACATAGGTGGTCAAGCTGACCATCGAATAGCCTGCATGAGCATGAATGCATTAAATAATTTAATGTTGGAAGAGTTTATTAAACTGCCACATTCTAATCAGCATGCGTACCTGCCTTCATTAATTTTGCACTGGTCCATGTGTGTCTCTACAGCCAACACAGAGAGCACTAATGTTAATAGGAGCTCTTAACAAACAGGACCAGTTAATCAAGGAAAATTTACTATTAACCACATGACCGTGCATACTGCAATCTAATTACAATCAGATTTAACCCTCGCCCTACCGTACCTGTTTAGACATCTTTCTTATTATTTGTCAATGAAACCGCAGAAAATAGGGTATCATTATTTCATTTAGAGTGAGAGATTTGCGCACGATTGTGAACATGAGGGGGTTTTCTCCTTGCTACTGTCCCATGTTGGAGAGACTCGATTTTGTTTGTTTAAAATATCACTGAAAGAGAGCCCTGGTTCTAGCCCCCAAATGATTTTTGATTCTTTGAAAATAGTTCGTTACAAAGAGAGAGTTTTTCTGAATAAACATCTGTACTCTGAACTGATTCAGGTGAAATTCACCATTTGGCAAGTCACAGTTATTGCTATGTAAATGACCTGCATGTAATGTAGACCATTGAGTTTAATTGTTTAACAAAATAATCTGAGGTATTAATGTTAAGTCCCCTAAGATTGGAGGCCCATCATTTAAGCAGGTTTGGCTACTTTAATACCAGTGAACTGGACAAACACCTATCATGACTGGCTGTTTTGCATATTTAGAAGTACATTAAAGGAAAAAGATAATGTAACCAGGTTTTTTTGTGTTTTCACTTCTTCAGGTTGTCATTGGGCCCATTTTATTACATTGGATCACATAAGTTTGTATGTTTTTACAATGAGTTTCTGGTTTAGTTATTATGCCATTTGTGGTAAAGAGGCATAACTCTGTGAATCTGAGTAAGAAGGAGAGCTTTAAGAATTCAGAAATGTCAATGCCACTATTTATGAAATATCAAGGAGAGAAGCTACAGCACTTTTATTAGTATTTTGTCTTATGATCACCTTGCTCCTTGGAATATTAGCCCACAGTGAAGGAACTAAAGAAATATCCCTGTAATTGGCTAAGAATTTCAGCTTGATAACTGAAGGGACTTTAAAAAAAACTTTCTTGAAAGACTTTATCCTATTTAAGACATTTCTTCCTATTGGGCTAATAATTAATTTATTTTAGGTCAAATTATCTTACTTTAATGTTATAAACAGTTTCATGTGGGTCAACTATGGAACTGAATGAACTATACATTTATTTGGAGTGAGTTTGGGTAAAGGATACTCTTGTATTCTGCATCATAGGATAGCAGCTCCACATCTGCATTACATTTTTTTCTTGTGACTCATGGGTTTATAAGTGGTTTGTTTTTGTGTGTATCTGTGTATGTGTGTGTGTGTTGTTGTTGTTTTTTGATTTTTTTTTTTTTTTTTTGAGACAGAACAAGTAGGGGAGAGGAGCAGAGGGAGAGGGAAGCAATCTCAATCAGGCTCCCACCTGAGTGTGGAGCCCAAAGCAGGCTGAATCCCATGACCTTGGGATTATGACCTGAACTGAAATCAAGAGTCAGATGCTCAACTGACTGAGCCATCCAGGCTCCCTATAAGTGTGTTTTTACAGTTTTTCTTGTTAGAAAGCAACAATAGTACCCAAGTATTATTGCTACATTATTTAGTGGCCCTACCTGTTGAATATTAGCATTATCAAAGGGAGAGTTGATCAGATAGCATTCTTTTTACAGAAGAATGGTCCACAAGGAATATCCAACTAGAATTTAGCCTTGAAAGAAAATGTGATAAGATATACTAAATTCACTGTACATAACTGACCATGAATCTGTCCATTCCCTGAAGGGATAGTGAATTCCCTAAGGCCACTCTCAGTATCAAATAGAACAGGGCTCGAGTTGGCAGACATGGCTGAATATGCTTCAGACCACTGGAAGAAAATATGAGGGAGCTCTTGAATGACTCATACCACTCTTTTCTGAGAGCTCTGATTTAAGGAATACAATATCTGGCAATACATATCTTTCTCTTATTGTTCCTAAGAAAACTATTGAGGTGCATCATATTCAAAGGGAAAATTATTTTAAATTTAGCTAAGAAAAATTATTATCTGACTTGAATGGTAATGTTTCCCAAAATGGCTGACAAAATGTATAGATAACTCCTTTGGGGACCAGTATTTCCTATTTAGACTATCTTTGCTTTGCTTTGAAGGCACAGTGTTGTCACCTCGATATTTTGACCAAGTCTTGTCAGTGTGTGTCATTGTGTAGGGAAGGTGTGAGGTTAGGTGGAAAAGTGTTTAAGGGATTGGGGGCTCTGAATTATGTTTCTAGGTCTGCTCAGTTCTTTCATCTGTAAAGAGGATGTGTTAGATTAACTCGTTTCTAAGGATTTCTGAACACGTTAAGTACATGAAGTAGTAGAATCTAAAGAATAAGGTTCCTTTTAAAAGTTCAGGAACCTTAGATGAGGAGTCACGAAATATTAAATGGATGGCTTTTTTTTTTCACGTTCAAAAACAAAGGTATCTAATTCTAGGTCTCTTGCTTTCTTCTACTTATTGCAAATTTTGTATAATCTCCACACTGAGAGAAGTTAATGCAGTAGTACCCTATATGACCCATAAAAAATAATTTATTTTAGAGATGTCATATGTTAATCCCACATAAAGCCCTATCATCAAAGGCCTGGGCTCTCAGGTTGTGATGGTACTTTGATTATTTTACACATTATTCACACAGGAAAGAACCAAAAGGCACATTCCACACACGATTTAAGAAAGAAAAAGAGTTTAATAGAGGGTTTATCCTTTTCACAATGTAGTTATTCTGAAAACGTGGAAGAACATATGTGTTAAATTGGCCAGGCCATTTCTCTCTCTCTCTCTCTCTCTCTCTCTCTCTCTCTCTCTCTCTCTCTCTCTCTCTCTCTCTCTTCTCTCTTTCTCTCTTTCTCTCCCTCTCTCCCTCCCTCTCTCTCTCCCCATCTCCCCCTCCTCCCCCTCTACCTCCTTTTCTTCCTCTCTCCCTCCCTCCCTTTCTTTCTCTTTTGCACACACACACACACACACACACACACACACATTACCATTGCATATCAGAGAAAAAATTCTGGTGTCATGTAAGTGCAAGAAATATGAGCATAATACATAGCATTCTCCCTGAGTAGTGGTTTTTGTCTGGATTCACAGAAGGTGTTCAACAACTAAGATTACACAACTACTGGAGGTATTACATTTGCTTGAATAACCCCAGAGGGCTGGAGCCAGGAGCCAGGAAAGGAGAGGGTGTGACGTGGGGAGGTTCTGTGGTGAGCCTGATGCAAGTTCCCCTGTCATCCGGTTGGGGGGGGGTGCATCCCACAGGAAAACACTTAAAGCACCCACTTGTGAGTGTATATGCATACGTGCTCAGTGCCCGTGCAGACGTGCACACACACACAACTCCACGGAGTCAGTAATTGGTGTTTTCCAAGGAAGGCAAACTGAGAGAGTGAAGGAACACAACAGAGCCGATCTTTGATCTGCTGCGTCTATGTGGGTTTACGGTGTTAGCCCAATATGCTGTTGGCAATTCTTTTGAGACATAGGTAAGAAAAAGGAGAGTTTGTCAGAAAGAAATTAAAATAGGATGGGAAATATTGAAACCTAGAAATGAAAACTGAAAAAAACACTTTCCATTTCTTTATTTATTCTCCCTGCATCTTCTTTTTCTTTCTCAGTAACTTCAACTTATTATGCTATCTCTTTGGAGAACAGATAAGTCGTTTCAAGTGAAGTCCAGAATTGTACTTGTCTTTGGGTTATACTCTCCTAAGGTAATGTAACATTCAGTGCCATGTAAGTAGTTTGACAGTTGGCCAGTTGTTCAGGGTATTTCTGGCTTCTGATAGGGGAATGGATTTCAACATGAGATTTGCTTAGCAAGGGGAAACTTTAAAAAATTCTGCAGATCTATAAAGATCTAACAAACAATATTTTTCATTATACTCATGTTACTACTATTGAAAGAACCCATATATTAGAACAATATATTCATTCAAAGTGTGAGATAAGGTTGAGCATTTTGCTAAAAAAACCAAAACCAAAAAAAAAAAAAAAAAACTGGATATAAAATGCCAAAAAGAAAATCTCAGAATGTATTTTAATAAATGTTCTGTTAAATACCTACATGATGTGATGTTGTGCCAACTTAATTAATTGTAAAATTTAGTATTCATTAAAACTACACTGCATTTGAAAACAACTTGTAGGTTTAAATTTTCTCACTTTGTAAAATTTTCAGCTAGGTATGATGATTGCTGAGAGCTCATAACATGTTGTGAGTCAAGTCAGTTACTTGTAGTCAAATAATTTCAAAAGGAAATTTACAAATATTTTTGAAAAATAATTACAACAATATTAGGTTTAATGTGGGTCATAGATATATGTTTTAATAAGCATTGATATGTTGGGGGCAAGGCCCCCAAAAGTAAGGGGGATCTGAAAAAAAATAACCTGGACAAAGAGTTAACTGTTTTAAAGTAGCTTCATTGAACATACAGGTGTTTTTAAGGGACTATTTCTAGAATTTTCTGAAGGTGACAGAGCTGCATTTTTTATTCTTAAATTGAAGGGCATCAAGGTAGTCTTGAATATCTGCAGGGATGGTGAATGATTATATGAAGCCCTTGTAGCAGGATAACCTTCCCTGCTGCCTTGATACAGCTCTTGGACACCCAGCACTACCTGGTTGTTAACTATAATGATACCCTACAATGTGGGCTCACTTTGACTTTCTAGACTCTTCACATGAGCCTTTGTAACCTTGCTGTATTTCACATAAAGTCATACAGCTGAATTTGTCTCATATACTGCTCAGCATGTCTTGAAGAAAATATCTTTCTCTCAGGATGTCTCTGGGTCTGGCCTGGCAGCACATTAAGAAAACATTCCCCAGATCAACATTAGACAATTTTCTGGAGGAACTCCTTTCCTGGCAGGTGCTTTTCCTTTTATTTTGGGTCTCATCTTCACCCTAATAATCTAAGATAATTTAAAGAGTTCGCTAATGTTTATTTACATCAGCCTAGGAAAGAAAAAGAAAATGATGGTTCTGAGCCACAAGAATAGTATCCACTTGATTCTGAGACAGAAAATTTAAATGAGGGTGGCATTTTTTTTAAACAGTCTGAGTAACCACACTGTCAGCTACTGTCAAAACTGGCTTGCACTGAATTGTGTTACGTGCTGGGCAGGAACTTTTTTCTGAATTACACCAAGTAGATAATTTTAATTTACACATACTGCCTTTTAGAAGGACTATCTACACGTTCTCTCCTTCTCCTCTTCCTCCCCGAGCTCCTCTGTCTCTTTTTCATTCTTCTACTTTGACTTGCTTTTGGGCAAACTTCTAATCGAAATCTTTGTATCTCTCTCTGGGTCTACTTTCTTCTAGAAAAGACTCATTCTTATAAAAATCATGATAGTTTGACAAGCTGAGGGCAATTACCTGATCAATATCAGTCAGAATGAGAAGCCCATGATGGATGCCCCTTTGGATTGAAAGAAAAGCAGCAGAGACATATTAAATTAAGCCAGTCCCATTTGGCCCATCACCAGAAGATACTGAAACAAGGTAATTTGACCTTTAAAAAAATCAAGAGACTGTCTGCATCACCCTGGTATGAAGAAAGGTCTCAGACAGGGTAATTAGAGAATTTCAATAATTGTTGGCTTTGCAATAAAGGATTTTTTTCAAGTCTTTTTTGGAGCTCAAACTAGAAATTAAGGAAAATTAGTGAGCCCATTTACTCAGTTCCTATAGAGTAGGTGGGGCTATTCCATGGGGCAAGCTGGGCAGAAGACAAAATGGAAAACAAGTCATTGCTACCCCTCAGACACCATAAGTCTTAACCTACCCTTTTCCACTTGGCAGGTTAATAAACGTTTTAATTATACTTTTAGCTTGGTACTTTTTCTAAAGCCAAACAGTAAATCTCTTTAGATTATGTTGTCATTGGCTGTTAACATAGCTAACAAAGCAATAGATCTCAGGTATTTAGCCATCATTACTTCTCATTGGTTCGAATCATCAGAATCAACAACTGTATACTCAGAGGAATTAATACACCCTCAAATCTAAATATCACTTTGAAAAGGTGACCTTCCCCCACAAACCTGTACCCAACATTTTTAATGATTATATAGTTACAGAAATGAACAGTGATTTAAAAATTTATTTAAATCGTCTCACTTTCTCTGTGATAGTATCTTAAAGTATTCTACTCTTCTTCACCTTACCCAAAGATTAGTGGCCCTGAAAACTGTAAACAAAAGGAAACATTTTGGGGACCTGGCATGGGACACTGTCAATAGAAATCCAGAGTCAGAGAGTCTCTTAGGAAGTTGTCTTTCTCAGTGTCCTCACACTTTCGATGTATAAAAATTAGTGGGGTAGCATGATCCAGTATGCCTGGGGAAGATGTAGGGATCTGCATTTTCATAGGGTTCCCGGATAATCCTATACCGGTGGTCCATGGACTACACATTGCTTTCTGTTAGCCTCTGGCAGTGAGGAAAGTATACCAGGTTAAGGTGATGAGAATCAATCACTTTTTGCAAAGGCTACCATGGAAATGGACTGAGACTCATTCAGTCAAATAACATAGTCTAAGGCTTTGATGTTCTGTCACTTGCCTGTTAAGAACTGCCACTTTTCTTCCTTCAACTAGAATCCCTTTGTTTCATTTCAGTTCAGTTTTCTTACATGTCTTCTTTTTGCAATAGTGTTCCCAAGGAATACAGTGAGTTTTTATTTTATCTTTTTATCATCAAATATGTGCTCTCTCCTTTTTAACATATGATGGCAAAGCTTCCAATACCCTCCCAAGCATAGGGCACCTTTCTTGCCGGGAAGAAGAGAAATTTGTAAAGTAATTCATTTCATTCAGAGTTAAAATCAAAGGTCTCGAGACATCATCACTTCTATTCTGCCTCTTGCTATTCAGGCCAGCCACGCCGGCCTCCTTGTTATTCCTCAAACGTGATAGCCCGCTCCCACTTTACGGCCTTTATTCCAGCTATTTTCTCTGTTTGGGACACTCTTCCCAGATTTCCTTCAAGTCTTTGCCTCAATTCCACCATCTCCCTGAGGCCTCTCCTCACCACTTTATTTAATACTGAAATGACCATTCATACACACACACACACACACACACACACACACACACGTATATATACTTTTTTCTCATAGCACTTACTTTCTTCTAATATATTATTTAATTTTAAAAATGTTCTT
The DNA here is from genome assembly GCF_046562875.1 of Panthera onca. NCBI lineage: Eukaryota > Metazoa > Chordata > Mammalia > Carnivora > Felidae > Panthera > Panthera onca. Next base: position 147,177,875 of record NC_138346.1, read on the forward strand.
GTTTATTTTCTCTTAATCCCTAACAGAGTACAAACTCCATGAAGCTTGGAATTTTATTTTTTAGGCCAATACACAGAAGGTAACTAGAACAGTACCTGGCATATAGTAAGTGCTCAGTAAATCTTCATTGGATGAAAGAATAAATGTCTAATTACATATATTTCCCTTTTCCCAAGCATTTGCATTAAAATCTAAGAAATAGTAGAGGAGGCACACATTAAGAAAGCAGAAGTCACATGTTATTTAGATTCTTGTAATTCGATATGATTCAGAAAATATACTTGAATAGTCTGTATTCTAGGTGAGCCTTAAATTACGCTACAGAGATTATTAGCCCCTCAGCCTACTCCTCTAGCCAGCTGTTTCACACTCTTTAACATGAATACTGATGACTGCTACAACTGAGGGAAGAGTACCCAGAGAAAGTAGCAAACTGTAGTGAAGGAGTTGAATGAGTGAAAACCATAATTAACATTACCCTAATTGTATTGAAGGTATTGTCAGGGACCTGATGCTATCTTGACATTTCATACACATTTCTATTGAAACTTATTTTGCCAAATTTATAGGAATAGTTACCATTATGGAGAATTTATGATGTGTTACGCATGATGCTATGCTTCACAAACATTATCTACTTTTTCAGAAGAGTCCTATTAAGTGTGGTGTTTAAGATTCATTGTCTTGCAAGTGGCAGTGAGTCCAACTCAACCTGTTTTAAACAAAGGCAAACAGAAGGAAAAAATGAGTTCATATGGTTCATGTATCTATAAAGTCAAGAGGAAAAAAAAAGGATTGATATTGGTTACTCAAACATTTAAGATAACATAAGCAAAATAAAAATATATTAACTTTCTGAATATTTAAAAATGACATAGAATAATTATTCTGAATTTATGTCACATACTTTAAGAAATTTTTTTTAATGTTTATTTTTGAGAGAGGGACAGAGCATGCATGGGGGAGAGGCAGAAAGAGAGGGAGACACAGAATCTGAAGCAGGTTCCAGGCTCTGAACTCTCAGCCTGATGTGGGGCTTGAACTCCTGGACTTCGAGATCATGACCTGAGCTGATGTCAGATGCTTAACAACTGAGCCACCCAGGCGCCCCTATATTCACATACTTTAATCGGTTTCTTAGCCATATCTATCTGAACACCATGTTATGTCTGTGTGATGGTTAATTTTTTGTTTCAACTTGACTTGGCCACAGGTTAACTGCCCAGATACTTGTTAAACCTCATTCTGGGTATTTCTATAAGGGTATTCTGGTTGAGCTTAATATTTGACCTGATTGCCTTCCTTGATGTGGTGGGCCTCATCTGATCTGTTTGAGGCCTAAGATTCCATCTCTCTGCCTGAAGATGTTTTTTTAGAAGAATATAAATTTTTCAGTAAGGTCTTTTAATTTTTATTTGTTTCATAAATTCCCATAGTCTTCTTCCAATGTGCATTTTAAATTTAATAAATTTAAAATCTTTAACAGCTTTGGGGCATCTGGGTGGCGCAGTTGGTTGAGCGTCCGACCTCAGCTCAGGTCATGATCTCATGGTTCATGGGTTTGAACCCTGCATCGGGCTCTGTGCTGACAGCTCAGAGCCTGGAGCCTGCTTCAAATTCTGTGACTCTCTGCCTCTCCCTGGCTTATGCTGTGTCTCTCTCTCTCTCTCTCTCTCTCTCTCTCTCTCTCTCTGTCTCTCTCTCTCGCAAAAATAAATAATCATTAAAAAAATAAGATCTTTGACATCTTCAATTAATTTTTCTGTCTATTCCACAATATTTGCTATACACATTGAGGTACCATGTAATCTCAGAAAATATTCTGCAAAATGGAAGACTCTCAAATCTATTTTTTTATATTGAAATACTTAAATATTTCAGGCCAAATATTTTCACATATACTGTGTTTACCTCTGTTCTTTGACAAATATAGTTTTATAAGACAAAACTCTTCAAATGAGTGGTCTGTATGGTTTTTCTAATATTTTGCCAGATACAGATGCTGTAAAATTGTAAACCTTCTCAATTTGTCCAATCTATCTAATTAAAAATAGGAGCTCTATTGTGAGATTCTTCCCACAAATTGAGCTATTCCCAAGCACAACTATAAAATTCCAGAATCTTAAATCTCACACAGTGTTTGGGCTCTTATGGCTCCATTTGTTCACCTCTTCCCTTGCTGTGGTAAGGATAAATTTTGTCATCTTATGTGCACACTTTGTCTTCATAACCACAATTTGCTACAAGATGAAAAAGCTGAAGTCTGTTGGCACTCCATTTGTTTAATACTATGGTTAAATATTTTCAACTGAATTTGCACAAGATACATTCAGAATTTGAGATCATTTATAAAAAGAACACTATCCTTATGGGACAAGAAGGTTGATGTAAAAAACCAGTTTTTTTCAAAAGTGAAAATATTTCTAAAATCCATTTGATCATAGCAAAGAGATCTTTATTGTCATGTTGAAGTTTTGTTTTGTTTTGTTTTAAATCAGTATCCATATCATCACATTTTCTTGTTCAGCTACTGTGCGTGCATACAACTAGAGCTCCTATGTTCCTTGGTGAAATATTCCAACTTATTTGGATACAATTATGAATTATATATACATCACAATCCATTCCTAGTATGTATCTCATATATAGGCTTCTCAATTTAGTGAGAACTATGTTTTTACCACTATAATGTGTTACACGAGATTTATATTTTTATTATCAAACAAAATAAATGTGGCTTCTGTGTTTTACTTTTAAATTTATTGTACAGTAGCATTCAATAATTTTAAATGTTTCATCTTTAACTGAATCATCTAATCACACTGATAGGAAACTGGCTTCACTTCCTCTGTGAATAAACCCAACATGTTAACAGCTACTGCTTCACCCACGTGCCCTGCTTTCTGTTCACTTTTAAAAAGTGGAAAATAAGCACAACTTATTTAAAACTATAGTCCTTTGATCTAAATGAAAAGCCATAGTTCTTGGGGTGATTTGTAAACATGCATTCTTCAGCTGTGTCAGATTCTCTTCTGGGGGCTCAGGCTTTAAAATAACTTTCGTGGGGCATCTGGGTGGCTCAGTCAGGTAAGCATCTGACTTCAGCTAAGGTCATGATCTCCTGGTTCGTGCTTTAGAGCCCCACGTTGGGCTCTGTGCTGACAGCTCAGAGCCTGGAGCTTGCCTCGGATTCTGTGTCTCCCTGTCTCTCTCTCTCTCTGCCCCTGCCCTTCTCATGCTCTGTCTCTCTCAAAATTAAGTAAAACATTAAAACAAATTTTCAGTAACAACTTTTGAAATAGATACCGATGCTTTCTCAGCAGATTTATATCTTCTAGTTTCTACATGTTAGTGATATAATTTATGACGTCTAAAGAAAGCAGCAAATATTGAGAAGCCGTATGGGCAAGTTAAGTATTCAAGCCAACATGAGAAATGAAAAATCAGCACTTTTATTTTTATTAAACACACATTTACTGAGCTCATTGCTGTGGGAATAAAGTATTTCAAAAATGGATAAATTTTATCAAAAATTAATTAAATATGTCAATACTAAACAATAACCAAATGTCTGTACCAAGGGCATTCAGCTTTACACATTCTATGCTCTGTAGAAGAACTGCTTAGTCTTGCTTTCTGCATATATTTTGTGTGCACTTATACCATAATTTCTCTCCTTTTTCAGTGACCCCTCACTGGAAGCCTGGGAACTTTATTCATCTCACAAGCTGGGGCTCGGGTTGGGGCTCCTGTATACCAAGTGGTAGGCAGAGTAGAGGGCCTTTTATGCTTTCTCCACCACCGCCTGAGACTAGAAGTGAGCTGTCCCTAGCTATGTGCTTGTAGGCCCCTTTAAAGTGGAAACCTTATTTATAAGATACATGGAAATAGAAAAAAAAAAATCTGGAGGCCTTAGTTATACTGCACTTGGAAATAAGAGTGACAGAATGTTCTTGGTCATTTTTCATATTTTTCCAGTGTTAAAGTGAAAACATGGTTCACTGCACACAGTGCTTACACACTGCTAGACAAGATCATTCCAAGAACTGTCATTATTATAAAGTGGAGGCCTACCAAACGTAATCTGGCTTATTTTAATGAAACTGCAGTCGAGGACCCATAATACTATGAAACATCAGATCATCTGACATTAATCAGGCCCAAGGGAAAGCCAGAATGTCTTTAGGCATTAGCCAGAATGTCCCTAGACATAGGGAGCAGCAAGTACAAATTTAGGAATAAAATCAGCCTCCATAGGGCACAGTAGACATAGTTCATGGAGAGCCTTGTAGGCCATGGCAAACATTTCAGGATCTACTTTACATAGTCTAAGAAGCCTTTGGAAGACACTGATTTGATTATTGCTGAAAAGATCATCTGCGGCTATGTGCAGGACAGACAGTATAGGAAGAATAGGACCAGGCAAACCTCTCAGGAGGCCATTGCTATCATCAGCTGGAAGGTGATGATGTTCAAATTGAGGATTAAGTGTATAGATGTGGTGAGAAATGGTCCCATTTGAGAAATATGTAAAGTGCATTTCTGACAGGATATGTTGATGAATTGAATATGGGGAGTAAGAGAGAAGAGTTGAGGATAAATTCACGGTTTTCCTTTGAGCCTCTGGATGAATGTTGGTGCCATGCAGAGATGAGGAACATTGTGAGAACAGTGTTGGAGGGAAAACCAGGAGTCCAGTTTGTAAAGGTTAAGTTTGACATGACTGCTAAATGCCCATGTGTAAAGTTGAGTAGATATTTGGACATATTCATGGTGGACTGGTTGGGGAAGATATTTAAATAGGGCACCAGGAGTGTAGAAGTAGTATTTGTAACCAGAAAAGGAGGTAGGCCCATTCAGGGAGTGGGTATAGATAAACAAGAGAATTTCTGGCTGAGTCCCAAACACTCTTGTAATTATTTGCTTATTTGATGTATAACATTCAGAATAATATTTTATGGAATTAATATATTGTCATAAATATCAAAATTTCCACATTCTTCTTTAAAAGCACACACACACAGGGGCGCCTGGGTGGCACAGTCGGTTAAGCGTCCGACTTCAGCCAGGTCACGATCTCGCGGTCCGTGAGTTCGAGCCCCGCGTCAGGCTCTGGGCTGATGGCTTGGAGCCTGGAGCCTGTTTCCAATTCTGTGTCTCCCTCTCTCTCTGCCCCTCCCCCGTTCATGCTCTGTCTCTCTCTGTCCCAAAAATAAATAAAAAATAAAAAAATAAAAAAATAAAAAATAAATAAAAATAAAAGCACACACACACAGACACACACACACACAACTTTCTTTGTTTCACATATTATTTTCAAAAGTTACATTGTATAAAATGAATCAATGATAGGGAGAATTAGGGTACTTGGGTTCTTCTTTAATTATATTCTAAAATAATTCATATTCTTTAATGCTGTCTATAGTGCTTGGTGCCCCATTACAACCTAATAAAAGTAATAGACCACTAATTCTCATTGTACTTCATTTATTTACTAGAAAAATACATAGAAAATTATTATAAAATTAATTCTGAATGGCTAATGAGATAAGCAAATGCCTTCAGATATTTCCATTCTCCATCTGATGGGGAGATCTGCCTATCACAAAAGGTGTATTTCCTGTCTGTAGCTATAAACCCATTTTAATCAAAGTTTAATTTCCCTGGACATAACAATCAGTAATTGCTTTGCATGGAAAGGATTCCTCTCATTTATTAAGGATCTAGTGATGGTTTATTGATGACACAAGAGGACAGGTAGGAGACAAAGAACCAGAGGGGCCAGTAAATCAAACAGATATAGAAATTATCAAGCCATTGACTGAGAAGACATGTTTAGAAATAATATAAGCTGAAGGACTCAGGAATGAAGGGTGGAAAAAAGAACCACCAAATGTGTCTAATTATGGAAGTAGTCACAAAGATTATGAATTGGAACTCTGACGGTATGGTTTACCAAGGAAACTTAAAAATTCCTTCTCATCGGTATGGTCAATTTGAAGAGCCTCTTTGATCTGGGAGCAGGAAAGTAAGTAACCTTTTGGAATCTTATAATATTAAAATACTCAGTGCCTCGACAAGAGCAAGAGAGAGAAGAATAGGCCAAATAGAGGAGTTTTGTTAAAGTCTATTGCACAAGGAGTGGATGGTGATAATAGTAGTAAAAATAAATATAGAACATTAACATTGACAAAGCACTTTCAAACAAATGATCTCATTTAATCACCATAACAAATTAGTGAGGTAGGCAGTTTATGTCTAATTATCTTCAGGGTGTCCAATTTGCAGATGAGGAAAATGAGACTTGGAGACTTTGGAAAAATTACCAGACCTCACACAGTCTGTGAGAAAAGCATGACCAGTCCTCTTGTCTTTCTGGCTTCACATCGATGCCATACATGATAACAAGAGAGATCATAGACTTAGGCATTTGCAGGTGCTGGTGATGTATGCCTAATATACTATGCCCTGAGCACATCTCTTTTTAATCCTTTCTTTGTCAATATTTTTTTTTTGAGAGAGAGAAAGCGAGTACAGGGAGAAGGGCAGAGGGAGAAAAAGAGAGAGAGGGAATCTTAAGAAGGTGCCACACTCAGTGTGGAGCCCAACACAGGGCTTGATCCCATGACCCTGGAATTATGACTTGAGCCAAAAACAAGAGTCGAACACTTAACCGACAGAGCCACCCAGGCGTCCTTGCCAAATATTCTTGAGAAGTTCCCAAAGTAGACTTAGATTTCTTTTTTGTAGTGGCATTTGAATTGTCCAGAGTGGACCAACATTGCATTTGATTGATGAGTATCATTAATTGTCTCCAATGAAATCTTTTTTTCAAATGTAGTTAAGTGTGTTTGAATTAAAAAATGGCCTAATTAGCAAAACTCAAGTCCCAGAACATGAGAAATATGACTGAACTTGAAAGATCCTAGCAAGATTTCTTCCTTTTTTGCCATATCCAGAACACATTATCAACAATCAAGATGTTTGATTCATGATCTTCATAGTGCTTTGTGTACTCCTTAAGGTAGTTAGTTTTCTTTTGAAAATTCCTGTAGTCACCAGTTATTTCTTCTTCTTAAGATGGTTCTCCTTTGGTCTTCATTGCAACTGAGCTGGGCATTTTGTCAGTTTCTGCTTCTAATGGGAATTGAAATCTGGCTACCACACACAAACTCATGGGCAATCTTGTCTTCCTTGGGAAATTAGACAAAAAATTGATTCATAGTTATGAGCCCTTTAATCACTTATTACTGAGAGTTATTTTCCCAAGTCATCTGCTGAGAATGAACAATATAATGAGGTAATTATAGTTGAGGTCCATCTGCCATGAATTACTATGTTTAAATTCTAAATAATATACTTACATATAATTTCTAGGTTTATCAACTTTAGATTGTATCTATTTATGCCAAACTATTAAATGTTAGTATTTTGATTCATTTCTTATCTCTTAGTTTTATTAGTTATGTTATTAGTATTTCTAACATTTTCATTTATAACTAAATGATCTATTCTGCCCTCTATTCTTTACTAAACAATTTAGAGAGTATCTATTGATTCCTCACTTGATAAGAGAAAAAATTAGTGAACATACTCGTGTCCATCTGTTTTCCTCTCGTTCCTCCTTTACATACTAACTCCTTTTTCTGTTACTTTTATACATTCTCTAAGTGTCTCTCCTGCTTTGTTCACAAGTTAATTTTATGAATTGAGGATAAATAAATATATATATAATTGTAATATAAATAATCCTCTACAGATCTGAGTGATCAGATCCACACAAAAGGATATGTTAACCTATGTCACTTAATTTCTGCCTCTTGAAGGAGAGTGGCTATTCTAAGCATCAAGAGCAAATGGATTCTTATTTTCTAGCTATACTTCCTTATTGTGTGTTTGCTATTTGGACCACGGATTTCACTGCATCTGTTTTATTCTGTAACAGCTAAATGTCTTTATTTTCTTTACTGAGAGAGGGAAAAGACAAATGATTTTATCTTATCAATTTCTGAAGCATGTGATTTGTAATAGAATTTTGACTTGCTTATTAGAAACAGTCTCTACATAGCACTTCCACTAATTTTACTCATTGCTCATTAGGATGGCTGCATCATTATCTTCTTTTTGTATTTTCCTGTATTGGTACTATTGTGCTTCAATTCCGTGTCTTCTACTTTTCAGGTTTCCTGTTTTGTTTTGCTGGAGTACATCCTCAAGTCTGTGTGAGCTCTCCAATAAAATTGATAGTTGCTTGCTAGCTTTCACTCCTGATTAAAGTGTCATGAAATTTCATGAAAAGCCTTTGTTTCAATTTTTCTAATCTATTATGTTTTTACCTCAGATAAATTTTGTCCTATAATTTAGTTGATTATATCTCCCATCTTTGAGAAAGAACACAGTGTTTTTATCAGGAATTTGAGTTAGTTATTTTGGTCTATTCTGGATTAACCTTTCCTATCTTTTACACTGTCTCATGGTTTCCATTCTCTTATGATTTAGTTCCGGGAGATTTTTCTCAACTATATATTCCAAATCACTCAAGTTTATTTTAGCCCCCCATCCATTATTGAATTCTTCTATTGATTTTTTTTTTAAGAAACCTTATTTAGTTTATGAAAAATCTGTCTAGCTCTCTGATTACTCCTTTTTTTAAAGTGATCTGATTGTATTCTGGGATATAATATCTTCTGGAATATCTCCCAAGATACCAATTAGATTTTTTTTTTCTTTTTAAGGTTCTCTTCTGTTACTGACACTAGCTCTATTTCCTTAGGGTCATTTGTTCTATTTGTTTACTTTTGGTAACCTTTGTTTTTATGCTATTGGATAGTAGCTATTAACATGGCTAAATGAGTCCCATGTAATTAGCATAAATTGATAGCATGGTTTTAGTTATCATTCCTTTACTTGATTTACCAAGGGACACTTCCTCTTCCTGGTAAGGCCAACAGAGAGCTGGGCTTCTGACCATCAGGCTTCCCCATGGAGTATGTGAACAGGAAATAGGCCAGTAGATTCAGTACTCCTAACAATACCACTGAAAGAGAGACTTTATTCTGGAGACAGAAAAGAGTGGTTTCTCTACTTTGATTTTGTGCAAGGCTGGAGTCTTTCCTCCCCGTGACTCAAATCTGCCCATGCTTTGGACTGTGGCTCTAGACTTGTTTCCATCTCTGGTCTGTTTCTTTAATCCTGGGTTCCTAATAAGGGCCCTCTGAGGTTAATCTAACACTTTGCTTGGAAATCAGTTTCCAAGTACTAATTAAGATGGAGGCAAATGCTACTCTGTACCTTTGTGGGAGGTGGTCGGATCATAGTATATAGTCCCAGCTGTTTTATAGACATTCCTTCATTTAATTGTCCTGAACCATGCACCAAAGCTCATTTCTGATCTTCATGCCTGGCAGCTCCAGCCTTGAATCTTTCTGAGGTTCCCTGGGAAGAATGTCATCTGTCTCATTAGATTATAATCAGTATATGAGATCAGAGATCAATTTTGATTTCCCACTATGTACTTCGAGTTTTCAAAAGTATCTGGCATATAGCTGGCATTCAATGAATATTTGTTGAATGAATGAACAAATGTATTGATGGATTTTGATATATTCCTTTTGATATATTTTCATTGTTATTTCAATGCATTTTTTGAATTATTGATGGGTACTTAGATTATCATTTTCAAATTCATGGTATTTTTAATGAATCATTAAAATCATAACTGTGAGCATTATGTACAAGGTTTATGATATGTTACCTAAAATAATCAAAATGCTTACTTATGTATATACTATTATTATGACTTCTCAGCTGTTACTCAGTTTGTGTGTTTGTATGTGTGTGTATAGACAGGGACTAGAAAAAGGGACTAGGAAAAAATATACAAATAAGAGTTTAATTTCATTTGTTTACCTTTAAGAGACTTGGGTTCATGTTTTCTTTTTATTTCAATTTGTTGCAATAATATTTGTGTGATAATAAAAATATCAAATTAGATTAAATGCTAAAGGAAAGAGATACCCAAATCTTTCTGGGTGATGTAGCATGAAAAAGATATTTTACTCTGACAATTAAAAAAGGCTTCTAATATCTAATCTAAAACCCACTCCCACCCACGGCCTTCACAGCTGTCCTTGCCATATGACCCCATGACCCTTTCTAATGATTCAGTATTATCTGCTTAGATAATCAATATACCCTTCACTAAAAAGATTTAAATCAATTTTTCTAGGTATTATGCTAAAATATTGGGATACAAAGATAAATAAGAGTCTCTGTGTTTTTAAGATCATAGCCTAGTGTTCTTTAGATCACAGTGGAGACTGAGAGACAGGATTCCTGTGTGTATTTCCTGACTTTAAAGAAACGTTCCCCACCTCCACTGTGCCTTTTCTCATGGATATAATTGTAATTGTTAAGTCTACTTTTGTAATTTCCTAGGAAAAAAGTGCAAAGTGAAGATTAAAAAAACAGGGAGAGGAGAACAAAAAAGGGACAAAAAGAAAAGAGAGAAATAAAAGCAGTAATAGAGATTATTTTCATGAGTCAAGGCATATGAGGACAACTGAGAGAAAGAGTATCTTTCCTAGGCAAATATGATCAAAACAATTAAAACTGCTTATTTCCCATGCGTGTTTTTTCACATTGCACTTTATGTACTACTCTTGTTTTGTGTCCATATTCTTATAGATGTTGTTACTTTGTGGAGTCATTCACTTGTTTCTGTATATTGCTTTGTGTCATTATTCCTATGGCCACCTAGGTGCTGCATAAAGAAGTCTAATACATTTTGTTTAAAGGAAAAGTAAAAGGTGGTTTTGACTGAGACTTTAAGGGGTTTTTCTATATTAAAGTTCACAATTGTATCTCATGGATTTTATGATATCTATTTTGGCTCCCATGGAAGTGTTACCTCTTACTTAAGTTCTCCATCAATGAGACTTGCAGAAAATTAAGCTATTGCAATAGACAAGGGGTTGATGTACTTTTCATGGAATTTCCATATGGATTTATGCCCCTACCATAAGCTAAGGTGGTTAAATAGCATCTCTACCCATCCAATTCTTCATGCCAGAAATCTAAGAGTTATTATGGACACCTGCCTCTCTCTCCATCCCTCTCTCCTATACATCACAGGTCTTATTGATCCGACTTTCAAAATGGATCTTGATTCCTTCCAGTGCTCTTTATTTCCACTGTCAGCATTTGGATCCTGACTTAGACCTTGATCATCTCACACATGGATCACTGAAATTGCTTCCTAATTACACTTCTAGCTGTCTTCGTTGATCCCTTCAATCCATTCCAGATAGCAGTAATAGAAGTGTTTTTAAAAACTCAGATTTAACCACATGGCTCCCCTGCTTAGATCTTAGAACAGAACCTTCAATTTTATCATACTCTCCATTAAGTGGTCTTTGCTAATCATTCCCCTTTTCTCTTGGTGAGTAGAAGAGTTCTTTTGTGGTTTAAGACTTTTGTATACATTTTGTTTTTTGTTTTGTTTTTTGTTTTTTTTCCCCCTTGAATAGATCCTGTCTATGATTCAGATCTCTGATTAACTGCTATTCCTCTGAGAAGTATTATTCGATTCTCTCCCTGTTCCACAGGTCCTACATGTGCAGTATATTTATAATTAACTTTTTTTTTTTTTTGCAGTCTTTATTTGTTTAATGGGTCTCTCCCACAAAACCTTAAGCCCCTTGATGGGGCAGTTCCTATACATTTTGGTTGACACCATATTCTCTGTAACTAGAACAGGGCCCAGCTTAAAACCATTGCTCAAAAAAAATATATTGGTTAGTAAGTAAACGATGATGGTCATTGGCCTGTCATTGGCATGACAAAGTAGGTCTGGTTTGTACGATATTGGCCAGTTCAGTGTCACAGAAGTTGTCCTGGTGCTTCTTCTCAAGTTGTCCTGGGTTTTTATCCAGTCAGAGCTATGGTCATTCTGGTCACAAAAGGGTCTTTCTAAAACTAGTGGGAAGTTTGTGGTTCCTCGGACAACCTGGAGAAGTAAAATCAGCATTTCAGCATCAAGATAAAGAAAGATGAACCAATTCCACAAAGTAGCAGGTGCCGGTTCTTGTCTTTTAATTCAAAGGACAGCATGCATGGATAATATATAATAAGCATTTATCAGTGTGCTAATAGTGTTTGAAATTCTATTAGGTGACATGATGAGGAAGCTCAAGATGGATGGAGTTGTTACATATTTGGTGTCTTGACTGTGCCTGCCAGAGCCTTTAAAGTCAGTTTAGTGGTCTATTAATGTGTCCATTATGAACCCAATTTCTTACCTTAGTCATTTTAAATCTCATCTGTCTAATAACTTAGTATATGTTATTAGCCCAAATTCAAACATTTTATACCAACTATAATTCTTAGTTGTTAAACCGGTTTTGACTTATTGGTGCCACATTAAAACCTTAATAGGTGGAATAATTGGCTCTCATAACAATTTGGAGTAAGAGAAGTCATGAGCGAGCACTGTTTCCAGATACCCAAAAAACTATGAACGAGTCCCCTTTGCCCTCTGAAAAGCTATGAACGAGTCCCCTCTGCCCTCTATTGCGTCTCCCCACCCCTGCTGATTCCATTTTCTCCCAGTTTCCCAAGCCAGTCCTAATTGGATCCAAACAGGAGCCATTAAACCTGGCATGGCTCAGGGGAAACACCTTCCGGGGTTTCATATGGGAATCTTTCCCCAGGAGCAGCCAGTCATTGGTACAAAATGATGGGCTTTAGATGTTTTTTCCTTCAGAGGGATAAGCCTGAGGCCATCCTCAGTGAGAAAATTGATTCACTAAGCCTTCTGACTACTCTGCAGCCCTGTAGCATTCCACAGTTGCCTTTACATTTATTTTAACAACATGCATGAAAATCGACCCCAGCAATTTGTATCCCTTTCCCATTTTTGAGTAACACCTAAGTTCCACCCTCTATATGGCAAAGTCAGCTTCTGCGCCCCACCCCCTACCTCGCCCCACAAAAGGGACTTGTAGGTACAGGTCTTTTTGACTTATAATCCTTCAGACAAGAGTCAGCCAGGCCGATGTATGTCTGAGTGCTGCACGATCAGATATCTACAGTCCTGGACGCTTGAACCTGATTATCCTCCTTGCCTACCTGCAGAGTCTCTGGTGCATCTTGCATGTCTTTGAGTGCCTCTCCCCTCTCTAATTGAGAGAAAGCCTTCTGGGGTGCAATAAAGCTGCTTTAGGAAGGCAAGAAACAGATGGAAAATAAATGGGTTCAGGTGCTTCAGGGACCCAAGTGCTGCTGCAGAAAGCAGAAGCAGAACATCTAAGCACAAAAGAGTATTTGATTTTTGTCTTTAAATTTTGCAGTGGGACACAGTATCAAGGTAAAGAATTAGAGGTTCTCTCCTTGGTGCACAGGATGCATAGACTGGATTCCGGTTAAAGCCAGTTGCTCTTTAGAATCGAGAGAAGATTTACTAGTGGTTCTAACCTGTGTGCAGGGTGAAAGGTAGGCCCTAAATCTGATTCCTGGCAAAGCAATTTTTCTTCTACTTTTGAGAACTATTTCACAGGGACAAGGGTGCCTATGAAAGACTAATGAGTTTGAAGTCAGCATTGGGTTCCAATCCTGGATTCAACGTGTGCTGCCTGTCTGTCCCTGGATAAGTCACTTAGCATCCCAGAGCCTGGGTTTTCTGAACTCTAAAACTGGGATAATAAAACATGTAATGGAGAGTTTTTGTGAGTACTATATCGGTATGTGTGTAAAATATGGGGCATAATGTTATTATTACAAGATCAACGCACATAGGGTCTTTAGTTCCCTGCCCCATCCTCTCAGTTAAATGACTGACCTCCTTCACCATCCTCATTTCAGAATCCTCACCACATTTCTAGGTAAGAATTGCTTTAGCCACCACTCCTAGCCCTTTCTCCCTTGTTCTCCATTATGTCCTTGTAACTATAACCCACGAGGCCAATGTAATTTAGAGTACAGGGAAAAATCCAACCAGCAACAAGATGCAAGGTGAGCTCATAAATTTGGGGATGAATTTTGCCAAGCAGTCAAGAGCCTTACTGAATGGTATTCTTGCCAAAATATGCTGCTTTCTGAGAAACAATTAATGATAAATAGTGCTTACTGAGTGCTTCCTTTTGGCCAGGTACTATTCCAAGTGCTTGTCTTGAGCTTACTTATTTCCTCTGCCTCCCCAAATGCTATGAGAAAGATCCCATTTTTACTCTCATTTTTGCAGAGGAGGAGATTAAGACACAAAGAGATTGAGTTCAAGTTCACACAGGTGAAAAGAGAGAGACCTGGCCAGCTGATCAAGGCTAACCATCTCCGGAGCTCAAGTACTTAACCACTAGGAAGTTTGTCACTTGAAACAAAGAGAGGAGATTTGTCCCAGTTGCCTGGACTTTTAGCTAAATATAAATCTAGCCTCATGCAGAGCAACAGGTCCAATATAGTTTTACTGATATGCTCTCTGCACTATAACTTCTATACAATGGCTTGGGGCAACCAGGAACATATCCGCTGAGGTTTATTGCCTGGCAGTCTAAGATTTATAACCTACATATGGTGGTGGTGTGTTTTTAACATCCCCCTCATGTATATTTTCTTAGTGAGATAGTAAGTTTCTCAAAGGTTTGTGCACAGCTTTTTATTTCTCTTGCATACCCCCTTATTCACAATGCTTTGGGGCTCAGTAAGTGGTTTTGATTGACTGCCTGAATTTCCGCAACTCCACATGGCGATCACAGTGATTACATTTGCAAAATGTAAAAGGGCTAGTGCTGTGGTTCGGCTACTTTAGGATTTTATTCCAAGTTCTGGGACTTACCCCCTAGCCTGGTTTTATAAGACACCAAACCGGTAGACATTTAATGCACGTTGCTTGGGAGTTCACCATCAGAAAACAGCAGTGCTAGCTACTGTGGGGTACAAAGGCAAGCAAGACATGGTTGCTGCCCTCCAGGGACCCACAGTGCAGTGCAAATTAAGGTAAACAAGATGCCACTAGAGGAGTGGGAATCTGCCTGGAAAAATCTGGAATAGCTCTTTGGAGAAAGTAGATTTAACTGAGCTTTGCCAAAAAAAAAAAAAAAAAACAAAAAACAAAACAAAAACAAAAAACAAAAACCCCGAAACAATAGGATTGAGAGCAATATGTCGAGCAAAGAAATTCCAGGAATGCTCCCTTACAGATGAACTAGGATAGAGATTTTAGCCTGAGTTGAAGCACTCATCGTAAGAGAAAGTTTGTCTTCTGGAACTTAAGTGAAGATAATTAGATCTTCCAAAAAAGTTCTGTAGGATTTAAAGAAAGGGAGAACTGATCATCTCATGGTTTTCTTGGAAGGGGGATTGGGAGGACCAATCTCATAAATACTTTGTGTAAGGCAGAAGGTTGAATGCTTTTAAAAATGTGTGGTTCCAGAGCACCTGGGTGGTCAGTTAAGCCATCTGACTTTTGGTTTCAGCTGAGGTCATGATCTCATGGTTCGTGAGTTTGTGCCCCGTGTCAGGCTCTGCACTGGCAGTGTGGAACCTGCTTGGGATTCTCTCTCTCCCTCTCTCTCTGCCCCTTCCCTGTGCTCACTCTTTCTTTCTTTCTCTCTCTCTCTCTCTCTCTCTCTCTCTCAAAATAAATAAATAAGCATCTTAAAAAATGTGTTTTTATTCTCACATCAGCTACAGATGAAGAAAAAAGTCTTAGAAAAAAGGAACTTGTTGCTCATCATATGGGTAGCAAGTGGCAGAGCAGAAATTCAAACCCAGATGGTTCTGACTCCAAAGTCTATACACATCATGAAATATAACTCATTCTGTCAAATTATCTGACACTTTTGCTGGAACTCTTATTTATTCTTCTCTGTGAACACTGTTTCTCTAGGAAAATATTAAAAAATAACCTAAAAAGTCTAAGTTTACTTTAATTCAATGTGCATCAAAGTTTCACATTTACTGCCTAATTTTCTTTTCTTTTTCACCCTAAAGTTTTTTTTTTTTTAACTAGAACTTTTCAACCTTCTGTGATCTCTTTATAATTCCCTTTAGGATGCATAATTGTGCTCGATCAATTTGTTAGAGGCTTTTGAAGTGTTAAAAAAAACTACATTAAAATTATTTTCTTTCAGGTTTTATGTTAATGAATATAGGTGCTATTCAGAGCAAAGTCAGGGTGTCAGGGGAACTTTAGTTAAAGTTATTCATACATAAAATAAAAAAGGAAACATCTTTAGTAGAGGAAAAATACATTTAATGAGTAAGTACGGCACACAATTCCTCCTTTCAAAAATGTCAGCTCGTATTGAACCTCCATTCTAGATATCTTACAATTACTTTGTCAACAGAAGGTAGAGTAGTGATGGATGACGCATTGGTTCTTGAAACCAAACTTTCTGCGAGTTACTTAGGCTGAAACTAAGTGCTTTTACATTCCAGTCTTATTGATGATAGTGGTTTTATATTTATCACCCTGTCATTTCAGTTGACTGTATCAGCCTCTTCCCTGTAAGAATATGGACACTAATGGAGGTGTGTCCTTAGTGCTCGGAAGGGTCACAGATTCATTCTGCTAACACAGTCAGGGCAAAACTGCTTCCTGTGGAAACTCAGAGGCAGCTTTACCCATTTCAAAAAGGGATCAGCAAAGAGTGCCTTAAAAGGCCTTTGGAAACTGTGTTCTCACTGGCTCTCTTTTGACCATGACCCATCCTTGTGGTGCTGCACACAGAGGCTCTCGGCTCTCACTAATGGAGCGTTACTGTTTCGCAGCCTCCCCTATAATAGGAAGAATTCTACCAGGACCCTGGCAAGTCCAGGACCTGATTGCAACACTTTATTTATAAGAAATTCTGTCAAGAATCAATAATAGTCTTGGGTCTCAACTTCTTTCTTTAATAATACTTTGATATGATTTGTCACAAGCTGGCCCAGAGTATCCACCAGATTTTATTACTTAGCTTGCAGCACAGTGTCTTATCTTTGAGTCATGAGATCAGCCATGGGGAGACCTTTAAAAAGCTATATTCTTTACTGTTTGGTTATTACAGAAAGTCTATATTACTCAATAATACCTTTTATAGGGTGTGCTGTCACATCTTCACACAGATGTTTAACCCCAATGTAGATAGACTGGATGCCTGGAGGCCATTTTAGTGACATGGACATTGTTTTTCATGATTGGATGCCTGATGTATCAGTAGGAGCAAAAAACAGAAAATGAACAGAACTGTACAAAAAAAGCCCACAAAAAAACCCACGAAACAAAAACACTACCACTGTAACAAAAAATGTTGACTTCTTTTCCTAGCCTGACGTTTCTGACTGAATCTCAAGCTAAGTGTCCATTTTGACAGAGATTTTGTTTAGAGTCTAGAGTGTTAGGTTTTTATGACCTGAAAGCAGCAGAAATTTGGAGAAGTCAATTTAGATTCCTTTCTTGCACGCGATCAGCTTCTTAGGTTTCACTGTACATCTCAATAAACACGATCCTACGACATCAGTAGCATGCTGTACAGCAGGGGCTCTAAATATGTTTTATACTGCTCATCCGTGGAATTCATATTGTTGCAGCTAATGCCTGTTGGTAAATGCTTGTATCGTTCCATGCTGTATTTACAAAACTATATATTGTCAGCCTAGGATTTCGTTTCCCCAATCTGTTTTCCTTTTTTGGAGGAAAATAGCAGAAAATGTTCTAATACCCACTGTAGACAAAACACACACATACACACACACTGCAACACACTCGCAGACACACAAACCAAGATTTCAAAATCGTAATCATTTTGAATTTTGAAATTAGAGGAAATGAGGGAGAAACACTCCTTGGAAAGTTATTATTGTAGATCTCTCATGTGTCTGCAAATTGGTACTAATTTTCAATGTAGATTTAAGAAAATTGTTGGTATGTGAGCAAACATTTTATTTAAAAAGTTTTCTGTTTTGTGCCTGTGTCTGCTGCAGTTGTTGTCACGGAGACTTGTCCCCTAGGAGGGTGGCTGGTTTCACCAGCGGCTCAGATCCTGGCTGACACTGTGCCTAGGCTCAGCATGACCACACTGGCACTGGCCAGAAAATACCCGCGCTCTGTCTCCTTGCCTTGTCCAAGTGTAAACAGAGGTAGCAAAGCCAGGAGGCCATAGTGGTTCAAATTGCTGATTGTGACAAGCTGCTCTGAAAACTTTGTCCTCTCTCTAGACAAGGCATGCCTCTCAGTGCAGACTCAGGACACTTCCCATCTCCTGCTCACATTTCCTCCTCAAACTATACCTACTCTGTAGCTAAGGGCTGAGGGGTGACAGGTCTGTGCTCCTGGCACAGCCTTTTTCCTCACCTCCCCCAACGTTGAGCATTGCTAAGAATGTGCAGTAACCTGCCTTGAACTTGACTCAAGAATCCCTCGTTGACCTGGAATCCAAGGGCAAGGGAAATAAATCTGTATTTGCTACATATCAACAATGTGCCAAAACCTGAGTTAGATCCTCCATATATGTTAGCTCATTTAATGCTCATTATCTCTACAAAGAAGGTACCTTTTGTGGTACAAATGAGGAGCCCCATTGGGAGATCAGAGGGCTTGCTGACCTTATATAAATGAGAGTGTGGGAACTGGCCAACAGATTGAGGGAGGGCAGACTCTAAAATTCATACTTGTTGTACTAAAAACCATGCTGCTAGCTTCTTCTGTATTACCATGACCCCTTTCTCTTAGAGATTCTCTTAGAGAGGATCTTAGAGATTCTCACATGCCTACTTTCTCACAAGCCTGTTCTCTTAGAGATTCTCACAAGCCTACTTTCCAGCCCATTCACCCCATCGTCCATGCACTCTCCTCTCTTCCTATCCAAATCCCTACCTTGGCCCTACTTCTCTTTGAACTCTTCTTCAATAAGGCTATGCAAGTTTTTTGGATATTCTTTCTAAACTTTTTATTTTGTGATAATGACAGATTTGCATGCAATTGTAAGAAATAAAATGCAGAGGAGACCCAGTTTTGCTTAGTTGTAACACTTTATATCACCATAGCATAGTATCACAAACAGGATATCGATGTTGATGCATTCCTCCAACCTTACTGACACTTCATCAGTTTTACATGCACTCATTTGTGTATGTGTGGATTAAGTTCTGTGCAATTTTGGGGCACCTGGGTGGCTCAGTTGGTTAAGCATCTGACTTCACCTCAGGTCATGATCTCATGGTTTGTGAGTTTGAGCCTCACATCGGGCTCTGTGCTGACAGCTCACAGCCTGGAGCCTGCTTCGGATTCTGTGTCTCCCTGTCTCTCTGCCCCTCCCCCACTCGCGCTGTCTCTCAAAAATGAATAAACATTAAAAAAAAATTTAAAAAGTTATGTGTAATTGTATTGCATGTGATTCATGTGATTATCAGCTTGATTAAGATACAGAACAGCTCTGGCATGATCCCATGTACTCTCATCTGGTCACAGCCACCTCCCTGCCTATTCTTACCAACTCCTGGCCATTGCTAATTTGTTCCCCACTTCTCTGATTCTGTCATTTCGGGAATGTTGTATAAATGAAATCGTGCAGTGGATACCATTTTGAAAGTAAACCTACTCGGTTGTGAAACCTCTACTTTGGACCGGAGTACATTTTGTGTGAAATAATTCACTCATTCATATATTGAAAAATATCTGTAGGCCACCTACAGCTTGCCAGATATTGTATGAGAGCCTGGAGGTACAGTGGTGAACCAAACTGCCAAACATCTCTGTGCTATATATTTGGGTCCTTATTTATAGTGATGTATATTGTTCTTGAGATATTTCCTGTCTAAACACTTATCCTATTGGATCATAAGTTCCCTGAGAGCAGAGAATCCATCACACAATTTTGCCATTTTCACTGAGCATACAGAATATATACTTATGGTGTAGGCAGTCTGTAGAGATCATCTGGGGCATTCTATGAAAAGCTCTTTAAGAGAAGTGACATTATCACTCTCTTAACATATGGGAAGGACCTTGCAATGAACAGTGACATGTAAACATATCAGTCCCTTTTCTAATCCCTTCAGTCTTCAACACCTCTCACTCAGAGGCCTCACACTGCTGACCTCCATGCTCCCACTCTGGTTGAACTCCGTCTCTCCTCTTCGATTTGTTGTTGGCCTGTTCTGTAGATGTGCACCATCTTGGGTCACATCTATACATCAGAAGAGACCAAGGCTCATCAACAGGCAAATGGCAGGTTTATTTCACTTATATCCACCCTTGGCTCTATCACACACCAGGCCTTCTTTGTGGACCACTTTACAGTTTTTCTCTGCCTGTGCAGAGAGCAAAGGACAAGTTCCCCCTTCTTCTTAACCATTAAGATTCTGTGATGACCTTCAGAAACTTGTGATGATACTCAGTCTGGTGCAGAGGAGAGAAATTTAAACTCAAAAAGTTTGGTAAAGATCGGTCGGCCTCCAGAAATAGCTCACCGGCAAATTTAGACCTATGGGAAACAGACTTACAGTACAGAATGTGACTATTATTGTGGTCCCATAGATTTCTATTGAGTAATAAACCAAGAGGAGTGGATTCTGTTGTGGGCTTCCCAGCCAAAAATTTGGTGAATACAGGATTGAATTTCCCAGATGCAATTGCTTAAATTGAGTTATTTTCCTTCTGCCCAATTACAAGGCTATTGTCTATTTTATTAGCAATTGTTGACAAAGAATGGAGAGTTAAAACCTCATTGGAGAATGTTGTGTTCAGTTCTGTGTAAGGGAACTTCTGGAAACCCCAGGGTACACAGTGAATTAGTTCCAAAAATTTACCATTGTCCTGATGGGATGTTTAGGAGGAGAATGCAGTTTTTACTTCAGCACCTCCAAGAATATTGAGTTGGCACCATAATCCATGTGCTGACGCTAAAATGATAGAATGAATCCTTGTAGCAAATGATACATTGGAAAGATGAGACCTGAAGTACTCCATGAATTTGAAAAGATTCCTTTATTCAATATATCATCTGTTCAGAGGATTGAGTTGTTGGCACTAGATGAAGCAGACAAGCTTACTGGCAAAGTGAAACATGTGGACTTTTATGCCTGGCTCTTGATGAATTAGCTGACCTTGCTGGTGCTGCCCAGTGTGTATCTTTCTTAGATTTTGTGTTTTAAGAATCACAGTTTCATTGGGGGCGAAGTGATCTAGATTTGGCAATAAAACATTTTCATGACCACTAGTGCACAAAGGAAATTTTAGTATAACAAAATGGACTTAGCCCATGATTCATTTCAGCATAATTTCAGAGGAAGCCCAATTCTGAACTGGCCACCATCTTCTGTGTATAATACTTTTCACTACCTGTCCATCCTTCAGGGAAGAGAGTACAGAACCATCAGGAAATAGACTACTCCTCGATGGAAATCCACTTGGATTTCTCAGGTGGTTTGGATCTGCTATCTTCAGTTGAGAGTGGGAAGGAAAAAAACATCTCTCTCATGATGGGCGGTGGAGAGATTTGCCCTTTTGTTTATTAACACAATTAATGATTCTCCTGGAAAATCTTGCTTTTTGAGATTTACATAGAGTACAGAGAAGAATTGGTGCACATTAGTAAATTATTTGGCTCTCACAGGTTCTGGAAAGACTTGTGGAAAAAAAAATTCCAGAACAATAAGCAAAAATAAAAAGTAATCTGAGGTATTTTTTTTAGAAAATTCTTTCTCTTATTATTTAGAAGACAATAATTATAGCATTCCAGATAATTATTAGAGAAGATTTAGTGGGAAAGTTAAAACATTTTTATTCATCAAGCTATCATAATTTTGCCTTAGAAGGAATTTAATATTTCTGCCAGGCCCTAGAGGGAAGATACTAAAAGAAGAATGGAATGTCTGTAAAGTTAGATCTAGAATTTACCGGGGTGATTACCAATTTAACAGAAACTGTCTTTTAAGAATGGGGCACAGCTAATGTTAACTGATGTTACTGTGACAAGATGAATGAAATCGTCTGAACAGCTGACCTCATTCGTGTAGATTATGTGGAATGATGATGATGGTGGTTACAATCACAACCTCTGTCCAGCTGATAGACTGAGAGTGTATGCCATGAGGGGGAAAATAAGCCTACGAGAGTGCTATTACATGCCCTAAAATGGAATAGCAGCAGATTTGTTACTAGAGGTACAATTTGGATTCCCCATTTGCTTGTTTTCACTCTAAACAATTGTAGGTGAGTCAGAATTTACTGTCAAATTTCTGATGGCTGCACTGTTCATGCTTTGTGATAAACAGTTTATATTTCTAGATTCTTTGTCAAGTAGTTCGTTACAACCAGCCCGATTGAATTTTCTTTTAAAAAAGTTATTGTACTTTTTTTGTATACAAATACTGCACTAAGCACTTCATACATATTTCATTTTTCTAATATCCAAATGACAGCAATGTTATTGTCACCCTATTTTATTTTATTTTATTTTATTTTATTTATTTTTAATTTTATTTTAGAGAGAGAGTGTGTGAACAGGGGAGAGGGACAGAGGGAGGGAGAGAGAATCCCAAGCAAGCTTCACACTCAGGGTGGACCCCAAACGGGGCTTGATTCCACAACACTGAGACCTGAGCCAAAATCAGGAGTCACTTAACCAAATGAGCCACCCGGGCACCCTGTCACTCCTACATTTTAAGTGTTGGAACAGAAAGCTAATAATAGCCTAAGTTCCTACCATAAATAGGACTGACCACCTACATCTCGCTTAAGCCACAGTTGTATTAGGTTTTTCTTCATATACAGCTAAGTTTAATCCTAACTGATATACTGACCTATTAAGATTCTAAAGAAAAAGAGAATTAAGAGAAGTTTACATGCTAGACAACTTACAGGTAATAACTCAGGTAATTCTTACACTTAGAAAAGGTATGATACACCCATGTCATAGTTGAGAAAAAAGAGTCTCAAAGAAGTTGTCTTACTTTTATGATGAGAACTTTGGAATCCAGAAAAGTTGTTTAGCATCATGCAGGTAGTAAATGCAGGTCAAGCACAGGTATTCCTAGTTCCAAATCCCTTGCTTATAATTATACCATATTGCCTTAGAATATAAAAATAAAATTCCCAACCTCTCTGTATTCAAAATCACATGATTACTCAAGTTAGGAAAGGAAGAGAGAGGGAACAGATAAATCTGTTGGTGTCTAGAGAAGGTGATGTGGCATTCACTATGTGTTAAATGAAGAATGAAGGAATGAGAACTTCCTTTATACTAGTTCTGCCAAAAGCTATATCTGACCTAAAACACCAACTACAATGATAACGGAACTCTCTCTCTCTTTTATCAAAACCATCCAAACAAACAAAAAAAAAATACCCATTGAGAAGATTTGAAAATGCCAGACAGCAAATAAATTGGGATGTGGTAGGAACTGTAAATTTGGGGATTAAGGGAAAGTCTCATAATGAATATTGAGATCATTCCCCTATCAGCTCTACTCCTATGCCCAACTCCAAAATTAGCAGCAGAGGGGGAGGTTGGGGGATCCTTCTCCAGCAAAATCAAACCAGTGTAGACCTACAGATAAAGTAGTTGGATGGCCCAGTGAAAAAAGTTAGCCGGTTATTCTTTTGTGCTACAGAGGTGCCCATTAGTTCATGGATGCACTAATACGTGGTTTTCTATCAACTCTTTAATGGCTGACTGTGAACAGAGAGCTAAGAACTATCCGATGGTTTAATATAGAGAAAAAAACAAAAGAACAGGACTGGTAGGAAATCTGGACCGTGGAAAGTATGAATATCTTTAGAGGGATAGAGAAGACATTTTACTAATAAATCGACAACAGAATGCTACAAAAAATGAAACAATCTGAAAAAATGAAGTGTTTTTAAAATTAATATATGCCAGCCAAAATTTTAATCAAAGTGTTAAATGATGCAGGCAAAAAATATCCCAGAAAGAACAAAAATAGAAAGAGATGAACAGATGAAATATTTTGGAACATTTCGTGAACCAAAAATGAGGGCTAACATATAATTAATAGGCAGCCTACAAGGGGAGAATAGAGAAAATAATGGCAAGGAAGTTATTTTTTAAAAAATAAAAAAAATAAAAAAAAAATGAACATAATTTCAAAATGAAAGGCCTTCTGTGTACCTAGCAAACTGATTAAACAAAAGACCACAGCAAAGTGAGTTGTCACGAAATTTTGGAATGTTAGCCATAAAGAGATGGCATTGAACTTCTAGACTGCCATATTTCAAGATAGGAGAATAGAGCAATAGCTTTCAAGCTTGGAGGGGAGAAAGACTCTAAATTTGCCTTTTCTCTGGAAGCTATTGGAGGATGTGCTTCACCAAAACATGGTTGTAAAGGAAAAACAGATCTAATGTTGGAGAAAGGATAAAGTAATTCTTAGGATGACTCAAAAGGAAACACAGGAGACAATTACTGCATAGCAGGCCTAGAAGTTGCCAGTCCAGATTGAAACCAGACGATAAAGAACTTGAGGAGGTTTGATGAGAAAACAGATATTTTACTTGTTAGATTTGACTGGGTGAGAAATTATATTAAGAGGCACACTTTGGGGGCATGAGTCAGTAATTAGATTAAAAAGCCAAACAAAAGAAGAAATGATGACGTTATTAATTTTTAAAAATGTGCATAGTAACAACAACAAAAATTGTAGGTAGGGCTTTAACTCCAAATTGATAAAACTATTACATGGATCGGGGGAAGAGAGAAGAAGGAGGGTGTGTGTGTGTGCATGTATGTGTGTAAAGAGCTAAAATCTTCATCTACCGTTATAAGAGATCAATAGATAATGTTTTAAATTAATAAATCACAATATAGCTACATAGCAGTAAACAGTTCAAAGCATTGAAAAAGGAGTTGTATGATATGTGAGCATGGAAGCAAATGGAGGGACTAATATATATATTGAAATGTAGTGTTTTTCGTAGTGGTTAAATTCACTAGGAACCATAAACTCCTATTGTTTTGAGTTTTAAAAAGTTTGTAAAAATTTCCCATCCTTGCTACTTGACCACTGCTGAATCTATCAGTGTCCTCTTCAGCTTGGCAGTGCCTCCCCTGTCTGTCCTAAAGTGTCCTTTCAGTAAATGTAGAATTGGGCTAAAATCAGTACAGTGCACCCTCAGAGTTCTTAGGAAGTTAAGAATTTATTCCCCCCTGTAATGCTGCTTTTTCAGTTCTGAGCACAGCAAAGACATGTTACATAACTTGGAGTTTCAACAAACACCTGGAAATCAGGCTGTGTGTATTGCTCAGATGAGACCAGACATGAAGAGATTGGTAGTGACAAGTGGTGTCACTTCTCTCTCTGACAGCAGGCAAGTGGCGCACTGTATATACAAGGTCTGATACCATGCTTTCAAGATGAAAAAAAAAATGAAAAGGCAAGTGAAAAATAACATTTCAGGAAGAGCTATCTGGGAAAATAATGGCAAATTACACATGATTTAGCTTTGCTCTTAGCTTTTATAAAGACCCAAGAACTATGAACTGAGCAGTTGAGCCCTAATTAAGTCTCCTCTTGATCTCTGTGCTGCACACCCAATTCTCAGGCTACGTTTTAAAAAGGCATCATAACTGCCTCTAATTCATCTGCACTTTTCCCTGCCTTGCTTCCTCTTTTTTCTAATTTCTCCTTTTTTTTTCCTTGAGTAAAGGAGGTTACTATGAGTCATTAAGAATTAAAAAATAATTACACAATGAAAAAAAAAATAGTTCAGGTGAGTTTTAATTAGAGCCTAATTTGATGGGATTTGAACCCAGCACCCTGGAAATATACAACAGTAACTTTAGCCATTAAATTGCATGGCCTTTGTTTAAACTCGGCAAGAATTTAGAGAGATTATTTTGGCTGCTTGAAGACACCATATTTTTTCCATTAATGCCAGGGAAATATATTGAGCGACTAAATATTACTAATAAAAATAAATGCGAAAGTTGTAAATTTCAAACACTATAAGACCTGAAGTTCATACCTGAATTTCCACATGTGTATGTGACATTTCATTAAGCTTAAAACTGAAGACACACTGTATTATATCTGACCTCTTTAAGAAAGGAACCTAAATATTTCCACAATTTGTCATCCGTTGGAATCTAACAATAATAAGGCAGAGAATGTGAAAGGGTCTCCTCTAAGCCCCTCTGTGGTCCTGTGCTCTGATGTGAGGCATTACCCTGCCCTCCCAGTATTACCAGTCCCTCTACTGCCTTCCAGTGGGTTGTTTTTCATCCATAAAATGGGACCAGTAAAATAAACCAATTTGGATGGGGGATTATGAAGTAGATTAATTAAAATCAACACCTACCTTAAACCTTTCTGGGAAGGGAATGCATGTTAAGAGTGAAGCAGAATTCCCAAAGGGATTTGATCTCATTTTGTCAGAAGGAAGTGATTCCACACTGAAACACCAGGCTGTAGGGCCTTGAGATATACCCCTGTGGTTTCATCAGAGTTCAGTCAGCCACTGGAGGGAGCCAAGACGACTCTCACAGTCTAGTCGAATATGCTGAACTAGTAGGGAAAGATAATTTGAAAATGGCATGTAAGGATGACAGAATTTGAACAAAATCCCTTTTATTTATTTATGCCAAAATCTGTGTGAATGTAAAATGCCATCTCGATCATGCTTTATTTATGGCGTAGCTTTTTCTTTGGGAAAAAAAAAAAAGGAAAGAAGAATCGTGTTGGCTTGAAGATCTCCTCAAACTGAACCTCATGCCTGCTGGCAAGTGAGCGATGTGGTGAGCTCGGACCGTGGAGCAAGCCATGGCACATGCCAGACCTGGTGTGGGCATGCTCTCCAACTCTGCTTGCCTGGTCTGATCTGGGCAGGTTTGAAAAGGCACTTCTTGTCATTTAGTGCAGCTAGAAATCATGCCTGTGCCTCTCCATGAATAGAGGGATGTGCAATATGTAAAATTCCTAAAGACAATTTTATTTATAGCTGTTGCAAACAATGTTTATACAAAGTTTATTAAATATGTCACCCACATTGATTTATCTCAACCAATCTCTTCAATCACTAATATTTATGTGATGGGTTCAGTTGCAACAATTATTTTATGTGCTGTAGAGTATGTTATAACTAGGGATTCACCCTGGCAATTATATGAAAGATAAAATGCTTCCTGAAGACCTCAGGGCAGACCAGGAAGTATATTATTGGACACAAGGTGGTTTTAGCTGAATGCCACAGCACTAAATTTAGAGAAAGAAATGTGGAGCGTCTTATGTTTAAAAATTAAAGCTAGTTTTGTGTCCTGTCTGAAGTTTCCTTATTACTGGAAAGGTAGCAAGCTCCTCTGCACATTTCCTTTCCAACATCCAGACCTGGGGCCTAGAAACGCTTTCTTTCTCATCATTTTGAATTTCTGTCAGCTCTTGCTCATCAGCAGCATTTATTTAGTGCCCAAAGTGGGCAGAAGAGTCTACTTGGCATTTGTAAACACCTACCAAAGAAACTAGACACATGTTACTTGCCTGGAAGGAATTTGGCATCTGATGTGAGGGGCTGAAGCAGTGTTAGCAAAGAAACCAGAATTTTCCAAAGAGCCCCAGGTAACTATTGAAGCTATAAGATGACACACTCCACAGAACAAAACAAAGCAAAAGTTGTTTCAAACCACAATTGAACGCAACTTCTTCTGTTTCCTAAGAAAGACTCAAAAGTCCTTTGTTTGGCAAAAAGACAGACTCACTTGGGTTCAGAGTAGAGCCTCAGGGCATGGTATGAAAGTAGACCATAAAACAAAGAGGTAGCTAAACTGTTTTGGCGCTGAAGTTTACCGCTGAAGGGAGAGGGGAAAAGTTTGGGTTACAGGAAGAGAAAGATGAACTACAAGGAAAGGAAAGGAATTTGGAGAAATTCTGTGCGCTAGTTGGGGCTGGGAAAGGACTTTTGAGTGCCGGCATGTGTCATATTCACGTTAGAAAATGTTGCTGTGTTGTAATGTAAGCCTGTTGCCTGTTCCCTGGTTTTGGGAAGTAACGGGGGAGGGGGGGTGGGGTTCAAACTGAAGTAAGTGGTTTCACAAAAGCATATAGTGATAGTCAATAAACTGAAATAATTTGGTCAAGGTAGGAATGCAGAGCCAGAAGGAACTAAAAGTGTTTTTGCTGACACTCATCCTAACTTCAAGAATCTTTGGGGAGACTGGAGGAATCCTCACTGAGAGATGAGGGGTCGTCTGGGGATAATTTCATCCCCTGGACAGGATAAACCCCAGCCTAAGGGTTATGCAGCACTTTCCCAGGGGATGAGTAAGTTCTTCCATTACTTCAATGGTGGTCTGGTTTTACTCTTCCTCCCACCCCCCCCACCCCCGTTGTTGTTGTTGTTGTTGTTGTTGTTGTTGTTATCATTTTCCAAAAACATTTATTTCTCTACCAGGAGAGTTTGTTTTTTTTTTTTCAGTGACTAAATATTCCTCTTTAGTTGCCATTGGATTTGATTTTCAGTCTGCTTTGTTTCATAGCCTTTTCTAGTGATTAACACTATAGGCAATGAAAGTGTTTGGGACCATGGGTTTGAGAATACTGATCTTATATAAAACCAATTGCTCTCAGATAGAACCTATTGAATTTATAGAAGCTTTGTGGTCACCTCTTTTTAGGAAAGCAATTACCAAGAAGCTACATGAATCACTCAATTAATTAAGTATTCACCGAGCGATCCTGGCACCAGGCTACAACCTGGACAAATAGCCACAGAAAGACCTCTATCTGTAGGGAGCTTGCATCTTCACGAGGAGGGAAGTAAATGATTGTTTAAGGCGACTGTCGAAACAATATGGAGTGATTCTGATCTTTTCTGTCCAATTTATCATTTAATGCAAAGAGGGAAGATTTAACCTCAATTTGATTGTAGGTATTTGGACTTTGCCTTATATATCCATAAAATAGGATTACCTGTAAGGAAAAGTTCACAGAACCTAAGAAATTAGAGACTCTCACTGTGGCTGCTAAAGGAAAGGTTGTAACATTAATATTAAATTGGTATCCAGAAAATATATATATATAAATATAAATTAACTTAAAGGCTTCACAGTTTTACATATTATGATGCCATAGTATCCTTTTATACTCTTCTTATGGGGATCTTGGTGTACACCTCTTGACCAAGAATGCTCATTCAGTAGAGCCCCTCAGGGCTAAATAGAAGATCATGGTGCTGACAGAACAAGATTCTCCAAATTTCTTTGTTTTGTGAGACCATGATGACAGAGTGTTTAGAGCCTACTTTATATATTCCCTCCAAATCCCAAGTTCCTTTGACTTGCCAACCGACATTGCTATCTGATTGCCATGATTCCCTGATATATGAAATCGTGGTGGAATTTCCTTGGAATTATATATCTTAAGCCATGATAGCATTCAATGACTTCCAGATGTGTTAACAATGATGGTCCATTGCGTAAGGAATTACCACAGATTATCTCCCCTTTGATTTGTCACAGTTTTGTATGGAGTTTATTACCAGTAGAAATATTAACCTAGCCTTCTACAGCAGCCTATTTTTGAGCTCTTTTGACAATATTACAAAAAAAAGTCTGTCATTTTTTTTTCTGACAAAGGAATGGTCAGTGATGTCTGCCAAGCTTCCAGAAAAATGAAGAGCCATAGTCCCACTGATGTGCCTTCTGTCCTAGGCATGGAACAAATATCCAGTGCTCTAGAGACTGCCCATTCTTCACTTGAACACAATGGAAAAGGTAACAGGAGTGGTAGTGTACTGTCAACAATGCACCAAGCAGGGCAGAGCAGAGTTGTGTCTGCCATCTCCACGTCGGCCGCCTTGTTGCTGCCATGCATATGATCTCGGATTCTGCACCACAGACCTATACGAAACTAATTGTTCATGTGATTTCCTTTCTGTGCCACTGCAGATGTCCCTTTCTGTAACAATTTAATTAACACTTTAAAATAATGATGCATTAATTAATGCCAAATTACAATGAAAATCCTGGAGAATTACACTTTATATCAACATTAATGCAAAATGAGTTCCTCCTGGATAATTTTTCTTACAATGAATACAAAAAGAGATAATACTAATTAGGCCATCAATTTAAATTTACCATAATTTCAATCCATGTCATTTATCTGTTCCCCAGCACAAAACAATACCAGTCTACCATACGTTTGTATGGCAAATAGGGATGTCTGCATAGCAACCAGACCTGGGTCATTTTTAGGGTATTGTGAAGTAGGCTTGAATTGTGAATTTGTATGTCAGTTGTTGAAAACAGGTGTGTGTGTGTGTGTGTGTGTGTGTGTGTGTGTGTGTGTGTGTGAGAGAGAGAGAGAGAGAGAGACAGACAGAGAAACAGCGTTGAGTCCAACACTTTAGTAAAATGAAATGCTTTGACTTAAATAAAGTTACGTGCTCAGTCTTATAATATGCATGGCATAAGTCATCAGGCTTTGTCTATCCAGTTGCATATAATTCAGTTTATTTTCCACTCTCAGGGTCATGACCCAGGAGTTAGAAGAATTGTAGCATCTCCAGGGTCATTTGTTCATGAGCAGACCTAAATCACATCTTCCCATATTCAAAAGTGACATGATGTACACCTGTTACATTTCATTTTCATTGCTTCTAATAAGGAGATGCTCCTTTCAGTATCAAGAAGAGAGAGGGCTCAGAAGGTTAATTTTACAATGCTTACTGAAGAAAGAAACGTGACAATGGTTCCTCAGTTGCACCTACTTTCTTAAGTGACCCTTCACATGTGCCTTTCATGTTGAGACATGGTATCTAGAACATGAAAAATCTGTCAAACATTTTGTTTCTAAGTCAGAACACCCTTGACTAAATATTTTCATAAAATCCTAAGTATGTTATTCTTACAGAAGTCTTTCAATGGTAAGAGAACATGAGGGGGCACATTCCTCCAGGGCTTCATCTTAAATTATGCTCTCTTTTGGACAAAGAATTTCCACCCATTCCATTTTTTAAAAATTTTTTTCAGTGTTTATTTATTTTTGAGAGACAGAGAGAGGCAGCGTGACTAGGGAAAGGGCAGAAAGAGAGGGAGACACAGAATCTGAAGCAGGCTTCAGACTCCGAGTTGTCAGCACAGAGCCCAACATGGGGCTCAAACCCATGAACCATGAGATCATGACGTGAGCCGAAGTCAGATGCTTAACTGACTGAGCCACCCAGGTGCCCTACCACCAATCCCATTTGACATGAGATCCCCACGTCTCTTATTTAGGAATCCTGATATGTACTTTGCTAAAGTGCCATTAAAAAAAACATATTTAGTAAAATGACCAGTGATGGGGTACCATTGGATATAGAAATTTACTAACAAAACAAATAGTCTTCCAACAATAAGAATCTCTAATTTCAGAAGGGATAACACCAGAATGTGGTCAAAGTTCTTATACCTCTGGGACATTTTCCTGGTTTTTTTTTCCTTACTCCTCAGAGCAATTTGAGTTCTCACCATGCTCCTCTTGAAGATCCTTTCCCCTTTGTATTGAATGACAAGAAAAAATTGGCCCTTTGTAGTTTAGTTGTCCCATGTTCCAAATCAGCAATGGAAATTTCTGCTTGCCCAGGTGTTCTCAAAGAAAGTAGGCAATGGGCCTAAATGAAGTCTGGCAGAAAGAAATTAATTTTTAAAAATCAATAAGCTCTGACTTTGTTTTTATTCAGCTTTAGGGGAATACATATCAGTGACATTTACCTTGGACTATGTCTCTGTGCCCAAATAACCAGAGCATATCAGGGCAGACTGGGGGCATGGGTGATCCATTCCACTTCGTAAATCTGGGTGACTTCCAGGTAATAGGTGATGAAGACAGTTGAAAACATGACCTCACAGGGCTACTTGGCATCATATAGTCATTCTTCAACCATGTATATCTACGAGAGGCATAAAATTATGTAATTCAAAATGTGTTCCCAGGCTGCACCTGTAGAGTTTTTCGTAAGGATGGTAAAATCTGTAAGCATTTCATCATGTCTGTTGTTAATTGTATGCTTGAAATTTCTTAAGATGATTCTAGAAATTAAATACCTTAGCCCAGTACCTCAAATCATGTTTGTGTGTTTGCTTGCCTCTTTCAGTATTGCCCTTCTGCTCTCTCCCTACACCATTCTGTTAATCAGGAAATGCTAGTAAACAACTATGCAAGCTCAGAAGCTTTCTGAGGTGGGGCATCTGGGCGACTCAGTCAACTAAGTGTCTGACTCTTGATTTTGGCTCCAGTCATGATCTCACGGTTGGTGAGTTCAAGCCCGATGGTGGGCTCTGTGCTGACAGCACAGAGCCTGCTTGGGATTCTCTCTCTTCCCCTCCCCACTCATGCTTCTCTCTCTCTCTCTCTCTCTCTCTCTCTCTCTCTCTCTTTCTTTCTCTCTCTCTCTCTCAAAATAAATAAACATTTCATAAAAAATGAGATCCTGAAGTGGAACTGTTTTATAAAGGTATGGGTTGTGTCACATTGAAGGCAGACAAATGTTTTCATATCTATTCTTTTAATAGTCTCCAGCAAGGCTCTTATAAGAAGAAACTATATGGGTTGTTTCTCACAATTGGCATAACTTAATCCTTCTAGTTTCAGGTTTATTTTGAAACAACTGAATGGTGAAGGTAATGCCTCTCAAGTACTGGATTATATTAGGTTAGAAATAGTGACTTCACAAAGAAAAAAAAATGAGCCTCTTCATTGCATAACCTTTCTGATTTTCTCCCTGCACATTCGTCAAAACACAGAATCAGCAGGAACCATAAGATCCTAGTGATTAAATCTCAACTTAACCTAGTGGGTAGGAACCTGTTTACACTTTTGCTGTGCCACCTTGATCCTTGACTCTGGAATTAGATGGGGATTCAAATCTCATTTCTACCTCAGACAGGCTACTTACCCTCTCTGAGCTTCAGTTTTCTCATCTGTAAAGTGAAGACAATAATACAAATACCTTTGAAGACTGAAAGAAAGTACTTAACATGTTTTGCACATTTAGTTCAGGTTCTGCTGGTTATTTGAAAACTCATTCATTGGTCCTACAGACATTGATTGATTGATAACACGGTGCCAGTCACAAGCCTCTGGCAATAAAAAGATGATTAAGATAGAATGTCTATCCAAAAGAACTTCACAGTTTAGAGGTACATACAAACACAAAGGTAAATAATTAAAGTACATTGTGCTATATAATAGAGATATGAACAAAATATTAAAAAAGGAGAGACCCTAGGGAATTTGGGGAGGGATCCACATAAGTGGTGATATTTGAGTTGGAGCCCAGCAAAAAAAAAAAAAGGGCAATATCATACTAAGAAAAAGAAACAGAGGCAGATATAGGAAAGAGATGGGTTCATCATGGATAAGCTATCCCATGTGGTTAAATACACTATAGACAGGTTCATAACAGCCTGTTTGTAAGGGGAAAAAAAAGATTCAAACAAGATTGGATGTAAATTACCAAAATTGCATTTTTTTCTATTTATAACTCTGGGCAGTGTGGCAAACATATCAAAAGCCTTAGATTTTTAGGTATGCTATGCCACAGCATTCCTATTTCCAGAGATTTATCTGAAGAGAATTGGTATGAATATGAATAAATATTTTGATATGAGCCTTTGGTTCTTACCAAGATGGCAAACCAGAAGGCCTGTCAGATCTCTCTGCCTCAAATCAGTCCTAGAGACAATAAGAATAAACGGGAAACAGACTTTGGGAATATACAATGCCACAAAACTGTGAGAAATCAATGAAACTACAGAAGACTGTTGACTTTTCACTGTGTTGTAGTGGCTGGACACAGTGAAGGGTAAGCGACTAGAATGGGGGACACAGCACATAACTGAATATGACAGTTAACACACAAACAGAAGAAGGTGTTTTTTTAAAGTTTATTTATTTTGAGAGAGAGAGAGAGCGAGTGCATGAGAGAGCACAAGTAGGAGAGGGGCAGGGAGAGAATCCCAAGCAGGCTCCGCACTGTTAGTGCAGAGCCCAATGTGGAGTTCAAACTCACAAACCATGAGATTGCGACCTGAGTCGAAGTTGGTTGTTCAACTGACTGAGCAACTCATGCGCCCCCAGAAAGAAGGTTTAATTTTTGTTTGTAATCTTCTCTCCCATTCTATTAGGACCATTAATGCCTGCCATTTGCTAATGACTCAGACTATGGATATTTAAGTCTTAGGGGCAGAATCTAGGTAGTATAGCAAAAATCCCTGATGATGTGGCATGAAGAATTGGGATGAGCAGGTTCCTTCCCATCAGCTGTCTACAGGCACCTCCTAGTCCACCCCTTTGCTCTGAGCCCCATGGCTGGTGGACTGCCGTGTAAGGAGTTGGCCTTCTGCCGTTTTTGCTTAGGCAAGCCTTTCCCAGCCCAGTTGCCTGATGGGGTTGATACAATACATAGTGGTTAACAATGATTATTCTCTGCTGTGAGTTCATACTTCCCCTTTTCATTAAACTTGCCTACTCTGACCAAACTAAGATTTTGGTCCTTGGGCTCTTTCACTGCACATTCCACCAGACAGAATAGCTGATATTCACAGGAAAACAAGTTCTCATGGACCAAGATATGGAGGGTACTGTATTGTTTAACTTCTTTGTAGGACACACACCAAACTGGACAAAATGTATCTTCTGAAAATAAATTTTTAGAATAGATGGAGGAATAATTGGAAATAAGTATGATTAAAAAGACTTATGTAATTGGGAAATAGAACCAGGAATGAGTTAAAAGATCAGGTTGAGAAACTCCTCCAGAAGGCAACAGGAAATAATGAAGAGTAGAACTTACAAAAGCTAAAAGTTACACAAGATATAAGTAGAAGTTCCAATACCTAGATAGAAGAAATCTTAGGAGAGAAAAAATATGATTAGAAATATTTAAAGAAATAATGGAGAAAAATGGCTCAAAAATTTTGAAAAGTGAAAGATTTTACAATGGGAAGTGCTTATAGAGAGACAACCAAGAGGAATAAAGAAATCCTTATACAGGGAATATCAAAAACAAAAAGGAAATTCTACGTTCCAGAAAGGAAAAGTAGTTCACCTACAAGGAAAAAAGAATAAAATCAATATCAGATTTATGCACAGCAACATTGGATGGAAGAAAACAATAAAGTAATGTTTTAAAGTATTAAAAGATTTAATTACAAAGATGTTTACTGTGGCATTGCTTGTAATAGCAAAATATTGAAAGTGACCTGATTGTTCATACAATGACACACCATGAAGCCACTTAAAAATTATGTTGCAGAAAAATGTTTAAAAACATGAAAAGATATTTGCAATAAAAAAGTGGTTCTGTGAATAAAACAGATTGTATACATGTATACAATGATTCCAATTTTGTTTAAGTGGGAAGACTGAAAGAATATGTGCTAAAATTTTCGTTTTTCTTTTTTAAATTCCACCATAATTAACATATAGTTTTATATTAGTTTCAGGTATACAAATAGTGATTCAGCAGTTCCATATATTCCTTGGTGCTCATCGTGACAAGTGCACTCCTTAATCCCCATCACGTATTTCATCCATTCCAATCCACCTTCCCTCTGGAAACCATCAGTTCTCTATAGTTAAGAGTCTAGTTTTTTTGGTTTGTCTTTTTTCTTTCTTTGTTCATTTGTTAAATTCCACATATGAGTGAAATCATATGGTATTTGTCTTCCTCTGATTTATTTTACTTAGCATTATAGTCTGTAGATTCACCCATGTTGTTGCAAATGGCAAGATTTTATTCTTTTTAATGGCCGAGTGATATTGTGTGTGTAACTCACAACTTCTTTATCCATTCATCTATCGTTGGACACTTGGGCTGCTTCCATAATTTGGCTGTTGTATATAATGCTGCAATACACATAGAGGTGCATATGTCTTTTTGAATTAGTGTTCTCTTATTCTTTGTATAAATACCCACTAGTGGAATTGCTGGATCATATGGTAATTTTATTTTTAATTTTTTGAAGAAACTTCAGACTGTTTTCCACAGTGGCTGCACCAGTTTACATTCCCACCAACAGTGCATGAGGGTTCTTTTTTTTTCTCAACATCCTTGCCAACACTTGTTATTTCTTGTGTTTTTGATTTTAGCCATTCTGACAAGTGTGAGGAGATATCTCATTGTGGTTTTGATTTGCATTTCATTTCCCTGATGATTAGTGACGATGGGCATCTTTTCATGTGTCTCTTGGCCATCTGTACATCTTCTTTGAAGAAATAGCTGTTCATGTCCTCTGCCCAGTTTTAACTGGATTATTTGAGGGTTTTTTGGTGTTGATTTGTATAAGTTTTCTATGTATTTTGGATATTAACCCTTTATCAGATATGTCATTTGCAAATGTCTTCTCATCTTTAGTTTTGTTGATTATTTCCTTTGCTGTGCAGAAGTTTTTGTTTTAATGTAGTCTCAGTAGTTTATTTTTGCTTTTCTTTCCCTTGCCTCAGGAGACATCTCTAGAAAAATGCTGTATGGCCAATGTCAGAGAAATTACTACCTATGCTCTTTTCTAGGATTTTTATGGTTCCAGGTCTCATATTTAGGGCCTTAATCCATTTTGAGTCAATTTATGCATATGGTGTGAGAAAGCAGTCAAGTTTCATTCTTTTGCATGTTATTGTCCAGTTTTCCCAATACCATTTGTTGAAGAGACTGTCTTTTTTCCATTTTATATTTTTGCCTCCTTTGTTGTAGATTAACTGACCATATGATTGTGGGTTTATTTCTGGGCTCTCCATTCTGTTTTATTGATTTATAGATCTGTTTTCCTGCAAGTACCATACTGTTTTGATTACTGCTTCTCTATAGTATATCTTGAAATCTGGGATTGTGATTCCTCCAGTTTTCGTATTCTTTTTCAAGATTGTCTTGGCTATTTGGGTTCTTTTGTGATTAAATACAAATTTTAAGGTTACTTATTCTAGTTCTTTGAAAAATGCTGTTGGTATTTTGATAAGGATTACATTAAATGTGTAGATTGCTTGGGGTAGTATGGACATTTTAACAATATTAATTCTTCCCATCCATGAGCATGGAATATTTTTTCCACTTTTTGTGTTGTCTTCAGTTTCTTTCATCAGTGTTTTATAGTTTTCAGAGTACAGGTTTTTTCGCTTCTTGGTTAGGTTTATTACTAGGTATTTTATGATTTTTGGTGCAATTGTAAATGGGATTATTTTCATAATTGTCTTTTCTGCTATTTTATTATTACTGTATAGAAATGCAATAGATTTCTGTATACTGATTTTGTATCATGCAACCTTACTGAATTCATTTATCAGTTCTAGTATTTTTTTGGTGGAGTATAGGGTTTTTTATAAAGTATATCATGTCATCTACAAATAGTGAGAGATTTGCTTCTTCTTTACCAATTTGGATGTCTTTTATTTCCTTTTGTTGTCTGATTGTTGTGGCTAGGACTTCCAGTACTATGTTGAATAAAAATGGTGAGAGTGGACCTCCTTGTTTTGCTCCTGACCTTAGGAGGAAAACTGAGAGTTTGATGTTGAGTATGATGTTAACTGTGAGTTTTTCATACATGGCCTTTATTATGTTGAGGTATATTCCCTCTATCCCTATTTTGTTGAGAGTTTTTATCATGAATGGATGTTATACTTTGTCAAATGTTTTTTTCTGCATCTATTGTAATGATCATATGGTTTTTATCCTTTATCTTGTTGAGGTAATGTATCCTGATGATTGATTTGTGAATATTGAACCACTGTTGCATTCCAGGAATAAATCCCACTTAATCATGGTGAATGATTTTTTTAATGTATTATTGTATGAGGTTTGCTAATATTTTGTTGAGGATTTTTGCATCTATGTTCATCAGAGATATTGGCCTGTAGTTTTCTTTTTTGATAGTGTCTTTATCTGTTATTAGGGTACTACTGGACTTATAGAATGAATTTGGAAGCTTTCCTTGCTCTTCCATTTTTTGGAATGATTTGAGAAGAATATGTATTAACTGTTCTTTAAATGTTTGGTAGAATTCACCTGTGAAGCCATCTGGTCCTATACTTTTGTTTCTTGGGAGTTTTTTGATTACTGACTCTATTACATTGCTAGTAATCTGTTCAAATTTTCTGTTTCTTTTTCAGTTTTGGTAGGTTATATGTTTCTAGGAATTTCTCCATTTTTTCTAGGTTGTTCGATTTGTTGGCATATAATTTTTCATAATATCTTATAATCCTTTGAATTTCTGTGTTGTTGGTTGTTATTTTTCCTCTTTAATTCCTCGTTTTGTTTATTTCAGTTCTCTCTCTCTCTCTCTCTGAGTCTGCCTAAAGGTTTATCAATTTTATTTATCTTTATCTTTTCAAAGATCCAGCTCCTAGTTTTATTGATCTATTCTATTGTTTTCTTTGCTTCTATTTTGTTTATTTCTGTTGTAATATTTATTATTTCCTTCTTTCTACTGATTTTGGGTTTTGTTGTTTTCTTCTTTTTCCAACCCCTTTCGGTGTACAGTCTGGTTATTTATTTGAGATTTTTCTTACATCTTGAGGTAGGTCTGTGTTGCTATGAACTTCTTTCTTAGGACAACTTTTGCTGCATCCCCAAGTTTTTGCACCACTGTGTTTCCATTATCATTTGTCCCCATGTATTTTTTTATTTCCCTTTTAATTTCTTAGTTGACTCATTCGTTGTTTACTAACATGTTATTAAACTTCTATGTATTTGTGTTTTTTCCAAAAATTTTCCTTGTGGTTGATTTCTTGTTTTTTAGCATTGTGGTTGGGAAAGATGCATGGTATGACCTTAATTTTTTTAAATTAGTTGAGACTTGTTTTGTGGCCTACCATGTGTTCTGTTCTGGAGAATGTTCCATGTGCACTTGAAAAGACTGTGTATTCTGCTGTTTTAGGATGGAATGTTCTGAATATATCTGTTAGATCCATCTGGTCCAACGTGTCATTCAAAGCCACTGTTTCCTTGTTGATTTTCTGTTTGGATGATATATCCATTGATGTAAGTGGGATGTTAAAGTTCCCTACTCTTATTGTATTACTGTTGGTTATTTCCTATATGTTTGTTATTAGC
Source organism: Panthera onca (assembly GCF_046562875.1). Taxonomy (NCBI): domain Eukaryota; kingdom Metazoa; phylum Chordata; class Mammalia; order Carnivora; family Felidae; genus Panthera; species Panthera onca. The sequence continues at coordinate 147,216,894 of NC_138346.1, forward strand.
TGCTTTATGTATTTGGGTGCAGCCATGTTGGGTGCATAAATATTTACAAACATATCTTCTTGTTGGATTGTTCACTTTATGATTACATAGCATCCTTCTTTGTCTCTTGTTACAGTCTTTGTTTTAAAGTCTATTTTATATGATTTAAATATTACTACCGTGGCTTTCCCTTCACTTCCATTTGCATGATAAATTTTTATCCCTGCACTTTCAATCTGCATGTGTCTTTAGGTCTGAAATAAGTCTCTTCTAGGCACTGTATTGATGGGTGTTGCATTTTTATCCATTCCATCACCCTGTGTCTTTTGATTGGAGTGTTTAATTCATTTACATTCAAAGTAATTACTGAAAGATATGTACATATTGTCATTTTGCTACTTGTTTTATGGTTGTTTTGTAGCTTTTCTCTGTTCCTTTCTTCTTTTGCTCTCTTCTCCCAAGGTTTGCTGGCTTTCTTTAGTGATATAATTTATTTCCTTTCTTTTTATTTTTTTGCACTTCTCTTGTTTTTGATTTGTGGTTACCATTAGGTTTATACATAACATCTTCTACCTATAGCAGTCTATATTAAGTTGATGGTCCCATTCTTTACTCCTCCCCTGCCCTTCTTCATGTTTTAGGTATATGTTGTCATACTTTATATCCTTTTACTTTGTGTGTCCCTTGATTGATTTTTATAGATATACTTATTTTTACTGTTTTTATGTTTCTTACTTTCTTATTCTTTCTTATGGTCTTTCTTTTCCATTCAAAGAATCTCCTTTAATATTTTTCATAGGACGCATTTAATGGTGCTGAATTCCTTTAACTTCTGTTGGTCTGGGAAACTCTTTATCTTTTCTTCTATTCTGAATGATAGCCTCGCTGGATAGAGTATTCTTGGTTGCAGATTTTTTCTTTTAGCACTTTGACTATATCATGCTACTCCCTCTGGTCTGTAAATTTTCTGCTAAAAAATCAGCTGATAGCCTTATGGATTCCTTATATGTAAATGTTTCCTCTTTCTGTTTTTAAAATTCTCTCTTTATCACTACCTTTTGCCATTTTAATTACTGTATGTGTTGATATTACTGTATGATTGACTTCCTTGGGTTGATTTTGTTGGGGGACCTCTGTCCAGATCTGGATATCTGGTTCCTTCCCCAGATTCAGGAAGTTTTCAGCTATTATTTCTTCAAACAAGTTTTCTGCCCCCTTTTCTGTTTCTTCTCCTTCTGGGATCTCTATAATGCTTGATGGTGTCACTGAGTTCCCTGTATCCGTTTACATTTATTATTATTGTTATTATTTCCTCTGGTGTTCAGCTTGATTGCTTTCTGTTATGCGGTTCTCCAAGTCACAGATCTGTTCTTCTGCTTTCTCTAGTATTTGGTCCTTCTAGTGTATTTTTAATTTCAGTTATGGAGGTCTTCATCTCTGATTGGTTTTCTATCTCACTGGGGTCTTGCACTCTTTTCTCAAGTCCAGTGAGTGTGTTTATGACTGTTACTTTAAATTCTCTATCAGGCATGTTACTTAACTCTGTCATTTATCTCTCTCACTCAAAATCTCAGGATTTTGTCTTGTTTTGTCATTTGGTACATTTTCCTCTGTCTCCTCATTTTGTCTAACTCTCTGTGTCTGCTTCTGTGTTAGGAATGTCAGCTATGTCTCCTGCTCTTCAAATCAATGGGCTTGTGAAGAAGAGGTCCTATAGTGTCTTGTAGTGTAGTGTCCTCAGTTCACCAGAACCTGGCACTTCAAGGGTGTCTCCTATGTGTGTGCATGTTCCCTACTTTTGTGGCTGAGCCATGTTTCCCTTTAGTCCAGTCATCTGCAATGGCTCTCTTTGCCTATTGTGGGCAGGATTTGGTCCCTCTGTTATTAATGAGCCAGTCTGAGGCCACTTTGGGCTTGAGTTGAGTCAGACTAGGCATTTGCCAGAGTTGTGGTAGCATGATATGCAGGATGCTTTCCCTGTGTTGTCCCCTGAGAAGCTCTGTTGGTGTCTGGGGCCTGCAGTCAGACCACATGTCTTCCCCTAGCCCACTTCTGGGGCCACAGCTGGAGTAGTGTATGTGATTATCTTTCCCTTTCCCCAGGGCAGGAGTCACATTGGAGTGGTGATGGTCCCTTTTTGGGCTGCTTGCACACTTTGCCAGGCTTGTGCCACCACTTTGGATGGGCTCTGGCCAAAGACCAGAGGGCGTATTAGATGAGGCAAGTCTGCCAGAGAATGCAGGGGTGGGGTGCACAGTGTTAACGATATTTGTGGGATCTAGAGCCACTTTAGAAAACTCCTGCCACAGGAATAGAGGGAGGAAGTCCACAGGAGAATGTGGGGGTGGGCACACTGTGCCAGCAAGATTTGAACATGTCTGCTGCAGGAGGAGACCTATAATGGAGGCCTGGCTGGAGGGATTGTGTCAATCGGAGAATATGGGGGGAATGCACTATTAACAAGGTAGGTGGTAAGTGTCGCACTGTGCTGGTTCCTGCAAGTGTCCATGTGTTTTGGCTGGGGGATGGGAGGGAAATGGCACCGGCCATCTACTTTTTCTTGAAGAAGTGTCCTAAAGATCCCTGCCCCATCATCATAGCTCTGAGATTAGTAAATAAATCTCCTTCTCAAGTACCCCAGGCATTTTCTAAACTGCTGCTTCTATGCTGTATCTCTGCAGGGCTGTTTGTTGTTCTCTCTCATTAAGGGCAGGAACTCAGTTTCCCATCACCCTCTTGACTCTCCCAGAGCTGACCCCTCTGGTTTTCAAACCCAGCTGTTATGGGCATTTGTCTTTTCCATGTGGGTTCCCTATGCCTGGGGTGCTTGGTGTGAGGGTCTATTTTTGTTGTCTCTTCAGGCCTGTGATATCTCTCCCTTCCATGAACAGTCACATGGGTCCATTTAGGTCCTGTGTCTCTGCCCTTCCTACCCATGAGGCCTCTTCTCTCCATTTGGCTGTGGAGAATCTGTTCTGCCAATTTTCAGTCATATTCTGGGTAATTTACACTGGTGTGGGTGTTATCTAATTCTATCTGTGGGAGTGGGTGAGCTTAGGATCTTATTCTGCCATCTTCTCTGGAGGTCAAAAATTTTATTTTTTATTTCTGAGAGTGAGATAGGACAAGAGATAATATTATTTCCTTTTTGTTTTTTTTAAACTATATACATTTTTTTTCCTGATGTGCTTTTACTACTTTAAGAGGAAAAAAAATGGTACTTAACTATTGGTTTAAATTTGATAGGACTCTGTGACGAGATACTAATTGAGAGCAATTTTAGTCAGACTTTAGACACTTGGAAGGTGCTGCACCAGTCCTGGTGAGATGTGACCAGGCTTGAGTTAAGTAAGACAGTGGCAAAGGGGATGGATCCAGCAGGTTCTATTGGATTGACACTCAGGAAAAGTGAACAGGAATTGGTTAGCAATTAGATAGGGGACATGTCAAGGATGACTCTGAAGTTTCTAGCTCTCTGATATTTTACTTATCAGCTCCTAAATTTAGGTCTGAAATAACTATTATATATGCCCTTCTAAAGAAATGTTGTGATACAAAAGGCAGATATTTATACTGCATTTCCAGCAGCTCCTCTATGAAAGCACTTTTGAAGCTGATTTGTATGTACACGTACATTGTGAACTACAGATATCTTATTTTCAAGAAAAACATGTTCTACAAACTCTTTCCCCACCTGTGTCATTAAGCAAAAGCAATTGCTTTATTCACCACTAACCTCTGTCTGAGTTCTTTTGAATGCAGGTTCAAAGGCACATTCCATGAATATATCTTTTTTCCCATGTGTGTTGAAACCTGCTGGCAAATATTTCATACCCCTATGGAAAACTGGGCCAAGTACATGAATAGACAATTTACAATAGAAACACAACAAATGACAAGTATCCATAAGAAAAAAATGTTCTGTTACCTAAGTAATGAAAATTAAACCTAGTTTCAAATTAGCAAAAATAATCTCCTTAAAAAAATCTCTTAAAAAGATAATGTGCATTGGTTTCATGATGTTGGTGAGAAAAACATTTCCTTACATGGCTAGTACACTTTCTGGAAAAATTCACTACATGAGAAAATTAGGCATACAGTTAAAGATTAATTAATGTCTAAAATGGGCAACAATATGATAATGGCTAAATAAATTCTATATCTACTAAAGGCACATTTTCCAAAAAAATGTTTAATGACAGGATAATATTCATGCTACATAAGTGACAAACTTTATATGTCACAGAATTTCTATTTTTATCTATTTTTGTTTATTTAAAAAAATTATGTTTATTTATTTTTGAGAGAGAGAGTGTCAAGCAGGGAGGGGTAGAGAGAGAAGGAGACACAGAATCCAAAGAAGGCTTCAGCTTCTGAGCTGTTAGCACAGGACCCAGTGTGGGGCTCGAACTCAACAATGGTAGATCATGACCTGAGCAGAAGTCAGATGCTTAACTGAGCCACCCAGGTGCCCCGAGAATTCTTATTTTTAAAGAATTTATTTGTGCATTAAAAAAAAGGAGAGATGGAAAAAATAATCTGAAATATTGAGTATTTCAATATTCAAATAATCAGTATTAAGTATTTCAGTTATTGAGTGTCCCTAAATGGTGGTATTATTGACAATTTTTACTATCATTATTCTGCTTTTTTAAGTTTCTAAAATGAAGCACAAATATTTTTAAATCAGACAATTATTAAAAACAATCTATTTCTAATATAATTTCAGTTATGTTGAATATTCTTTTAAATTCATCTGGCATTTTTTTTCTTTGTATACATAGTACATACATAAATAGATAACCGGCACAGAAGCCAAAATCAGTTCAGTAATTTGGGAAAATTAGCACATGGCTATAGACATGTTTATTTAAGTACAGTGTTGTCTAGGAATTGCTCACCATTTAGTCAGAATTTACTGAAAGGCATAAATTCATAGCATATCAGAGATGGAAGGGACTGAGAAGTGATATAGTACAAACCCTCATTTTGTAAGTGGGTTTTGTGAAAATTTACTTTCATCGTGAGACACTGGGAAGCCATTGAAGGCTTTCAAATGCAATAGTGAGATCATTAGATAATTTTGGTAATAATGTGGATAGTTGATTGGTGAGGTAATAGTTGAGGGACAGGATATCCAGATAGAAGGCTACTTTAATAATGCAGGGAGGAAGTAATAAACCCTGAATTGGGAAAGTAAACGTGGAGCTGGAGAGCAGATGGGTTTGGGAATGTATTTAGGAAGTAGAAATGACATGTTAGAGTCAGATTAATTATCATGAAAAAGAGAGAGAAGAGTTAAATATAACTGGGTTTTGTAGGTTAGGGAAGGCAGTGCCATTGCCTGCGATAAGCTATCAAATGCTTGTCCCCAATGTCACCACATACTGGGCTTTTAATAAATATCAACTCATTGACTAATTAGGCTACATTTATGTCTTTTTTAAAGGAACCTGAGTATGAATTAATAGGTATTTACTTTTAGCTTTGTGCAGTTTTGAGAAATATTAGAGGAGACCTATAAATCAGTCACAGGACACGTGCACTGAGCTTTAAAGATGCATTAATAAAATTTACGCCAATATGTTCTGTGCCACTTTCGTCTAGGCCATCATTTTCATAGCAACAACACCAAAAGCAAGTCCTGGAGAAATAAGACTATTTTTAAGTTTTCTACTTTATATCAATTAGAAACTAATTTGAAATGTTTTAGTGTAAAGGTAGAAGATATTTCTGGTCCAGTCACCAGTTTTAATTAGTTGTTTTTAAAGCAATATATTTTCTTCCTTTCTTTGGGCTCCATATGTTCTTCTCCACTGAGATGTGGATTTATACCCTCACAGAGGCACAGTAAACAGGCATATTCATAGAGTGTGCTTTCTTGCAGGCATGTCCTGTTGACAGCCCCATGCATGTTAGAATGATCTTAGGAAAAGAAGATTAAAAAGTAGGAGACGTAAGAGTCCATTATTCTGTTTTACTGAAGCAGAGATTCAGCTACACATTAGAACAATCTCGAAAGTATTAGACCACAGCCATCTACCTACTGCTTCTGCCACATCCTTACCAGGTGGTCAAGTCCTTGTTTGAAAATCCCACAAAAGTCCTATCTGCTCCGTAAACATACTGTAAAAGCTGATCTTTTAACAAGTTGAAATTTGTCTTCTCGTAGCTTAATATTTATTGATCTTAGTACAATGAAGCCAAGTTCCCATTATGCATACCAGCTCTTTAACTGTTCTTTAACTGGTCCTTCTTAGTGATTTCTTCTTCATTCCCTTCACTTGCTCTTAATGTGCTTTAATCTTTTCATTATCCTGATTGCTCTGTTCTGAACATGCACTAGTTTTATCCATATCCCTATTTTTTGAAGTAAATTTATGTTTTAATTATGAAAATAAAAGCCTTATTAATACAATTCCTAAATTTGATAAATGACTATGTAAAACACATTTTTAAGAAAGGCCTTCTTATTGATCTCGTGGCTCCATTGTGTTTGTATTTAATTGAATTTCCAATCAGCCACTGGAGTTGTCTGTCTAAACTGCATTTCCAACTGCATGGGTTAAGGTCCCCAGATAAGCAACGTCAAATAGAATTATAAGTGCAAGAGAGCTATTAGAGGTATTTCCTGTCAAGTTGAAGTGGAGGGTGCTGGAGAAGGCAGTGAGAGCCTTCAGACTGAGAAGCAGGACTGACACTTGTGAAAGGAAGGGGGAACAGAAGGTGAGAAGTGAATAGGAGAAGTCTTAGGCTTTATGCTGCAAAAAAGCAAACAAAATAAACAGAATACATACAGTGTAGTAAAAATCTTGCTAATCTCAGGTTTCTACTTCCATAAAACAAAATGACAAAATATTTGGAATAATATCTACAGTGTTCTAGGGCAAAAAAAAAAATAAAATAAACTATTTGAACTAAGAATTAGTCAAAGATATATGTATTACTCAGGATTCATTTGGGAAAACAAAAATTCACTATAGATACATCCGATGAAGGGGATTTTATATAAAGAATTATTTATGAGTGTTGGAAGGGCTGGGATAGCTAACAGAAGGAAAGACGGTTTGAAGACCAAAGATATGAAAGGGTGATACTGAGAGAGTGGGAGCTGGAGTCAAAAAGCCTGTCTTTCCTGCTGCCTGTTGGAAATGCTGTTGCACTTGGGCCAAAGGAGTGCTGCTGAAGGAGTGCTACCTGGACCAAGGCTAAAGCCAAGGAAAAGAGGCTACCTGTGCCCAGTCTGCTTGAGTCTAGAATCATCCCATCCCTGCTGTTACCCATCTATAGCTACTGATGGCAATTGCCAACAACTGCCAGTATTGGAGCCAGAGGAAGAAACTTGCCCTTTTCTGCTGTCTTATCTCCCACTAGTATCTTCCATTAGTAGCACTCATTAGGAAGACAGCTGGCAAGAAGACTGAGAAATGTAGCTTGCAGACATCTAGCCTTTCTTAATGTACAGAAAAAGCACAGAAGGATGGGAAGAGGGGCTGAGGGCAAATAGGCAAATTATTGGCACAGTAGAAGGCCAGCATACTGGAAGTTATATTATAAATTACAAGTGACAATTTAGACTACATGAAAATACTTTTTTTGTATCATAGTAAGATTTTTTCCCTATAATTTTAATTTTTTTAAATAATGCGATTGTTTTGAGCTTTAGCATATGAATTTGATATATTTTTTTTAAAGAACTGATATCTTTTAAAAGAACTTTGCTTGTGGTGTACAAAAGATGCAAATCACAAACGCACACAAATTTATCTTTAATTCCCTTATTGCCTTCATCAATAATTGCTTTGCTTTGTCTAAGCAGAAACATAAATCACTATTTCCAAAGGAGGTCCTGGTCACTTGGGCTGGGTTGGAGGATGGAAATGAGTGAATCATGGGCTACAAAGCTTGTAGATCTTGGAAGATGTATCAAAGGAATAGCAGGTTCCTCTATCCTGAGTAACACCCTATTGGTCTCACCTCTGTTTGCATGGTTGTGACAGACAGTTCCTTGAACCTTTCATCCATCACATGCTGACGGTGACTTGCTCAAAGAAAGACGTGGAGTCTCCATGTCCTTCACTTTCTTCCTAGGTATCTCTCACTTTTTCAGAAGCTCATAGGAGTAACCCGCCTGTAAAACCAAGAGATATCAGAGTTAATGCCCTCAAGGGTATCTCCTGATCAATAGGAAACAGGGCTGATATATAGATAATTCTGGTACGTCCTCTGTAAAGGTATTGTGAGTTATTTTCTGTGCTCCTCTGAAAGTTCTGTTCGGAACGGAGCCCCATTTATCCTTCATGGAGGGCAGGACAAACATTACACTCTTATATTGTTTTTTCCCTCCTTTTTTTTTTGTTTCCCCTCCCTCATCTGTCCCTACTCTCTGAGATTACCTCATAAATGAACTATTTGCACAGAGGTCATTGTTTTAGATTTGGCTTTCTGGGGAAACCCAAAGGTAAGTTACAGGGCAATTCATAATAGACACCCAGGTAAGCAGCATTTTGAAGCATGTGGGCAAAGGATAAAATGCCAATTAGACATTAAATATAAAACAAAAGGCATTGGTAGATTTGGAATAGGGCAGAGAAAATGGGACCCAACAGAACCTTTCTAGGTTTCCTGCACCTTTCATATCAGAAGCAAGAGAGCTGCTAATGGGCTTCAGAAAACTGCTATTTTCTTTTTTTTTTTGCCTCCTTACTACTCTTCCACCTACAAAAGTCTTGAGTGACTATTCTGTAACTAAAAGCAATAACACATGCACACTCCATCTACCTATAAACATATGTAATATATGTACACACTATTTTTGTTATATATAGTTCATACATATATGCATGTATATTCTTTATTGTAGGCTACTTTTACAGTTAATATTTCACTTAGTGGATTTCAATATACTACTTTGAATTTTTAGCCTCACCTATTTTTTTCTCCATGGTGGTTGTCCTCTATGACTTTATTTGATTTTTAAATTACCAGTGAGCTTTTTAAAAAAATTTTTTTTAATGTTCATTTATTTTTGAGACAGAGACAGAGCATGAATGGGGGAGGGTCAGAGAGAGAGGGAGGCATAAAATCTGAAGCAGGTTCCAGGCTCTGAGCTGTCAGCACAGAGCCCGATGTGGGGCTCGAACTCACGGACCGCAAGATCATGACCTGAGCCAAAGTTGGGTGCTCAACCGACTGAGCCACCCAGGTGCCCCGAAGTGAGTTTTTTTTTTTTTTTAATGTCCATTTATTTTTGAGAGAGAGAGAGAGGGAGAGAGAGGGAGAGTGTGAGCAGGGAAGGAGCAGAGAAAGAGAGACAGACACAGAGTCTGAAGCAGGCTCTAGGCTCTGAGCTGGCAGCACAGAGCCCAACGCGGGCTCCAACTCACAACAGTGAGATCATGACCTGAGCTGTGAAGTCCGACACTTACCCAACTGAGCCACCCAGGCGCCCCACCAGTAAGTTTTTTTTTAACTGCTTTGTTTTCTTTCCTGACCTCTAATTTTGAGAAAATGTCTAAGATCTCCAAAGCACTTTTTTAAGCAATTTTTATGAGCTATAATTTCTTAGACTTTGAAAAAACTTGAGATTTGTTTCTGTTACTTTTGTGTACAAAAAGCAGGTTATTAGTGCAATCTTAGAGTCATAAAACATTTTTTTTAGCCATAGTGCTTTTTTTTTTAAATAGCATTTGTTGCAGAGGAGAACCTGAGAGCAACTTGATTTTAATTGTGTGGTTGAATATATATTTGGCTCTTACACCACCACCGTTCTCTCTCAATCCTGGGTTGGGTTTATTTTTTAATTAGTTAAAAATTAGATAGTTCATTCCATAGATAGTACATATACAATATTTATTTATCAGGCAGGATTTCAGGTGGTGGGGGATACAGCAGTGAATTAAAAAAAAATCCAGCTTTCCTAGAGCTTAACCTGTAATAGAGTGAAAAAAAGCAATATAAGATATGTAAATATATGTAATATAATCTAACATAAATGCTAATGATACACTTATTAAATTTAAATATATTATCAGGATATTCTGAAGTATAAGTCTCCTCTCACTGATCTACCTTTAATGCCACTTTTCATTTTAACTCTAAAGTCTTTTATAAAGTCTGGAAACCCTAATCCTTTAGTCTCTCTCTCTAATTTTAAATTTCTTTTCACTTTTTCTTCATTTTACAAAAAGTTTTTAAGAATGTCCTTTGAGTTATTTATTTTATTTTCTGCAGTATCAATTAGTGACTCCCAGATTCCAGTGGTGGTTTAATCTGTTAGTATTCATTCTCATATCATCTTAAAGTCATCTTTTTAAATAAATTTTGTTCATTCATTCATCCATTCAAAAGATACTTGAATTTATTTTGTGCCAGTTGCTAGAGAATGCTGAGATGAAAATACTCTGAATAATATACTCTTATAGTGACAACAGGAAGCAAAAAAAAAAGAAAGAAAGCAATTTTCCTTTTCTGTAATGGTCTACATCTAATTGTGGGAAGAATTTGCACTTCTGTACTGGACAGTTCTTTTTTATGGGTTATCTATTGGCATTTTGTGTTTACTTAACTTTGAACAAAAGATTTCTATTTAGTCTACAGGTTTGAGGATAGCCAGGATGGAGGGAGTAGACTCAGTTCATAACAGACCAAGATCCTGGCAGGCAACCCACCTGCTCATTGACACTGGAGGGCCCCTGAATTCATAAAGGGATGAGTTCCTGGCTTCACTAAATTATATTTATGTATTCATTTGTCCATATCTTTTAGTTATGTATTTGTTCATCCAACCAATTTTTGCCGTGGAGTCCAATTTGAAGAACACGAGAAAGAGTTGTTAAAGATTTATCAAGTTGCTTGTGGAACTTTGAAGCATATGGACCATGGGAACTGGTGGAAACCTAGGCAGAACACGTTGCTTGTGTTTTTACCTTTAAAATAGATATTTTCTTAAGGAAGTTTGTGATGCTGGCACACCCTGAATTTGTGGCTCAGTCTACATGAAGAAATGGTCTAAGTGAGGAAGAAATGAAGTGAGAAAAATGGAGAAGTCTCTGAATAGAAATCAGTTCTTAGTCCTGACCCATTGGAAAAGAATTTCGAAAGCATTTCTTCCAGAATCAAAATACTGATTTCTCATTTCATAGTGGAATTACATTGAATATAATTTATTTGTCAGGTAGTTTCATAATTATATTAATGTTCTATTGCTTATTGGCTCTCCAAATCTTTACATGAGAAATTTCCCAGTCTATTAGTTTGGAACTCCAAAATATTATTCATCACTTTATTATAAAAAATAACAAAGTAAAATTGAGACTTTGTAGTAAACAGTAAACTTTGCTGTATGTTTGAAATTAACATTTTACTCTACTTGGTTTATCACATATAAAGTCATTTGTCATCCCTTCATTCATTAACCCATCTTACTTTTTTATAATTGCAGAATTCCTTTTCTCCCTAAATACGTTAGCATTCATAACATTAACTAGGATTTAATATTTTTGCAGTTGTTAATGTAAAACTCACATACAATGAAATGCACAAATTTAAGTGTACATTTGGTGGGTTTTAACAAATGTTGTATAACTCAAGCCTCTGTCAAGATATGGAGCATTACCATCACAAAGTTCTTTCATGGGTTTCTCTGTCAGTTTCTCCCCTGGGCCTGTAGTTTTGTGTGGTTTTTTTGTTGTTCTTGTTGTTTTGGGGTGTGTGTGTGTGTGTGTGTGTGTGTGTGTGTGTGTGTGTGTGAAGTCTTTTGATGGCTGATTTAATTTATTAAACATAGGCTATGTCATATTTTCAGTTTCATTTAATCAGTTTGTTAAACTGTCCCGCTCTCCCCAGGATTTATCTATTTCATATATGTTGTCAATAATTTTTTTGACATAGAACTGATCATAACATTGTTTTATAATCCTTTTTAATGTCTGTGTGATCAGTAGTGATGATAATTTTTCATTCCTCTTATTTGTAATTTTGTGTTCTTTATGTTTTTTCTTGATCAGTCTAGCTAGAAAATTTTTATTTTGCTGAGCTTCTCAAAAAACAACTTTGGCTTTATTAACTTCTCTGTTGTATGTTTTAATATTTCATTAATATCTGCTGTTATTTTTTTTTAATTTTTTAAAAATTTATGTCCAAATTAGTTAGCATATAGTACAACAATGATTTCAGGAGTAGATTCCTTAGTGCCCCTTACCCATTTAGCCCATCCCCCCTCCCACACCCCCTCTAGTAACCCTCTGTTTGTTCTCCATATTTATGGAGTCTCTTCTGTTTTGTCCCCCTCCCTGTTTTTATATTATTTTTGCTTCCCTTCCCTTATGTTCATCTGGTTTGTCTCTTAAAGTCCTCATATGAGTGAAGTCATATGATATTTGTCTTTCTCTGACTGACTAATTTCGCTTAGCATAATACCCTCCAGTTCCATCCACATAGTTGCAAATGACAAGATTTCATTCTTTTTGATTGCTGAGTAATACTCCATTGTATGTATATACCACATCTTTTTTTTTTTTAATTTTTTTTAACGTTTATTTATTTTTGAGACAGAGAGAGACAGAGCATGAACGGGGGAGGGTCAGAGAGAGGGAGACACAGAATCTGAAACAGGCTCCAGACTCTGAGCTGTCAGCACACAGCCTGACGCGGGGCTCGAACTCACGGACCGCGAAATCATGACCTGAGCTGAAGTCGGCCGCTTAACTGACTGAGCCACCCAGGTGCCCCGAATACCACATCTTCTTTATCCATTCATCCATTGATGGACATTTGGGCTCTTTCCATACTTTGGCTATTGTTGATAGTGCTGCTATAAACATAGGGGTGCATGTGTCCTTAGAAACAGCACACCTGTATCCCTTGGATAAATACCTAGTAGTGCAATTGCTGGGTCATAGGGTAGTTCTATTTTTAGATTTTTGAGGAACCTCCATACTGCTTTCCAGATTGGCTGCATCAGTTTGCATTCCCACCAACGATGCAAAAGAGATCCTGTTTCTTTGCATCCTCGCCAACATCTGTTGTTGCCTGGGTTGTTAATGTTAGCCATTCTGACAGGTGTAAGGTGGTATCTCCTTGTGGTTTTAATTTGTATTTCCCCGATGATGAGTGATGTTGAGAATTTTTTCATGTGTCAGTTGGCCATCTGGATGTCTTCTTTGGAGAAGTGTCCATTCATGTCTTTTGCCCATTTCTTCACTGGATTATTTGTTTTTTTGGGTGTTGAATTGGATAAGTTCTTTATAGATTTTGGATACTAACCCTTTATCTGATATGTGGTTTGCAAATATCTTCTCCCATTCTGTTGGCTGCCTTTTAGTTTTGCTGATTGTTTTCTTCACTGTGCACAAGGTCCCTGTAGTTCATTTTTGCTTTTGTTTCACTTGCCTCCAGAGACATGTTGAGTAAGAAGTTGCTGTGGCTAAGATCACAGAGGTTTTTGCCTGCTTTCTCCTCGAGGATTTTGATGACTTCCTGTCTTACATTTAGGTCTTTCATCAATTTTGAGTTTATTTTTGTGTATGGTGTAAAAAAGTGGCCCAGGTTCATTCTTCTGCGTGTCGTTGTCCAGTTTTGCCAGCACCACTTGCTGAAGAGGCTGTCTTTATTCCATTGGATATTCTTTCCTGCTTTGTCAAAGATTAGTTGGCCATATGTTTCTGGGTCCATTTATGGGTTCTATATTCTGTTTCATTGATCTGAGTGTCTGTTCTTGTGCCAGTAGCATACTGTCTTGATGATTACAGCTCTGCAGTACAGCTTGAAGTCCGGAATTGTGATGCCTCCTGCTTTGGTATTCTTTTTCAAGATTGCTTTGGCTATTCGGGACCTTTTCTGGTTCCATACAAATTTTAGGATTATTTGTTCTAGCTCTGTGAAGAATAACACGCTGATGTTATTTTGATAGGGATTGTATTGAATATGTAGATTGCTTTGTGTAGTATCAACATTTTAACAATATTTGTTCTTCCTATCCAGGAGCATGGAATCTTTTCCCATTTTTTTGTGTCTTCTTCAATTTCTTTCATAGCTTTCTATGGTTTTCAGTGTATAGATTTTTCACCTCTTTGGTTAGATTTGTTCCTAGGTATTTTATGGTTTTTGGTGCAATTGTAAATGGGATCAATTCCTCTTTCTGTTGCTTCATTGTTGGTGTATAGGAATTTTCCTTCATTTTACTTCATTTTACTTACTTTGCTTTTATTTTCTCCTTCTTTGTGTAGCTTCTTTTTTTTTAAATGTTTGTTTACTTTTGGGAGAGAGACAGTACAAGTGGGGGAGGGGCAGAGAGAGAGAAGGAGACACAGAATCTCAAGCAGGCTCCAGGCTCAGAGCTGTCAGCAAAGAGCCTGACTCGGGACTAGAACTCAGGAACTGCGAGATCATGACCTAAGCCAAAGTCGGATGCTTAACCTACTGAGCCACCCAGGCGCCCCGTCTTTTTCTGGCTTCCTAAGGAGGACTCATGCTGTTGACTTTAGACCTCTTTCTTTTCAAATATAAGCATGTAAAGTTATAAATTTTCCCTCAGGTGTTGCTTTAGCTGTATCTCATGCATTTTGACATGTTGAATTTTCATCATTGTTCAGTTTGGCATATTGTTTAATTTCCCTTGTTATTTCTTTTTTGATTCATGGATTGTTTAGAAGTCTGTTGTTTAAATTCCAAATACTTGATTTTTTCCCTAAATATCTTATTTTTATGGCTCTCTAATTTAATTTCATTGTGATCAGAGAACATCCTTTGTGCGATTTCAGTTATGTTAAGTATATTTTATGGCCTGATTTGTGATGCATTATATGGTTGTCATATTGAATGTATAATTTGTGCTTGAAAAAAAGTGTTTATTCTCTTATTGTTAGATTTGATGTTCTATACCTATTCACTAGACTAAGATGTTGAACATATTGTTTAGATCATCTCTATCTTTACTGAATTTTTGTCTATCAATTACTAAAAGATCATTTTTTAAAATTTCCCACATTGTTTTTGGAATTGTATATTTCTCCCTTTAAATGTGTTTATTTCTGTTTCATGTATGTTAAAGTCCTTTTAGTAGGATTGCATACACTAATGATTGTTATTTATTCCTGATAATTTGATTTTATCATTATGAAATTTCTTTATTTTTGGTAGTACTTTTTGTCTTCAAATTATTTTATCTAATGTTAGTTAAACTAGTCTTATAATGCTTACTGTTTACATGGTATATCTTTTCCATTCATTTACTTTCAACCTATCTATATCTTTTTTTTTTTCAGTTTATTTATTTATTTTGAGAGAGAGAACGTGCAAGCAGAGGAGGAGCAAAGAGAAAGGGAGAGAGAGAATCTCAAGCAGGCTCCACATTGCCAGTGCAGAGTCTCACATGGGCCTCCAACTCAGGAACTGTGAGATCATGCCTTGAGTTGCGATCAAAAGTCAGATGCTTAACCAACTGAGGGTACCCCCTCAACCTATTTGTATCTCTATATTTAAAGTGAATTTCTTGAAGATAACAAATAGCCGAGTCTTAATTTTTTATTTATTTTTATAATCTCTGTCTGTATTTATTTATTTGTTTGTTTATTTATTTATTTATTTATTTATTTATTGAGAGTGAGAGAGGGAGAACACACTCAAGTTGGAGAAGGACAGAAGAAGGGAAAGAATCCCAAGCAGGCTCTACACTTAGCATGGAGCCTGACACAGGAGCTTGATTTCATGACTGACCTGAGTCAAAATCAAGTGTTAGATGCTTAACCAACTGAGTCACCCAGGCTCCCTGGTCTCTGACTTTTAATAGGAGAGTTTCATCATTTGTATTTAACACAATTATTGATAGGGTTAGATTTAGTTTTCCTGTTTTATAATGTGTTTTCCATTTATCTCCTCTGTGTTTCGTTCCTCTGTTTCTATATTTCTGTCTTCTTTTGGGGTTTTGAATATTGTCAGAATTCTATTTTAACATACCTATTGTTTTTTTAATATACCTCTTTGTGTTTTTTTAGTAGTTGCTCTAGGGATTAAAACATACATCTTTAAGTTTTCATAGTGAGCTTAGAGTTAACCTTGTGCCATTTCACATAAAATGCAGAATTTTGCACTTATGTAAATCCATATAATGCCCCTCACTTTATTCTGTCATGGACATATGTTTTACTTCTATACTCATTATAAACCCCATGAGACAGTATTATAATTTTTACTTTAAATAGTCATATGAAACTTAAATAAATTTAAAGGGAAAGAAAATATTCAAATGACTAATTAAACTTCTTATATTTGCCATTTTCAGTACTCTTCATTCTTCCTGAGAATATGAGTTTCCAGTTGGTATAATTTTTCTTCAGCCTCAGAACTTCCTTTGACAATTCTTCTAATTTATGTCCAATTTATCCTCTAAATTCTCTTATATTCTATCTGAAAATATATTTTCCCTAAATTCTAGAAGGATAATATTGATGGACATAGAATGCTTGATTGACAGTTTTACTTGATATTGCTTTCTTCACCTTAATGATATTTATTTACACTGCCTTCTGGGTTTTGTAGTTTCTGAAAAGTAGGTAATGTAATGATTTATTTTTCCCTCCTTATGTAACGTCTTGTTTTTCTTTGACTTCTTTTGAAATTTTTCTTTGGTTTTGTGCAGTTTTATCTTGACATTTCTAGGTGTGGTTCTCTTCCTATTTTTTCCTGCTTGGGGATTGCTAAGTTTCTTAAATCTTTAAATTTATGTCTTTCACTTAAACTTTGAAAAACATTCAGCCATTATTTTTTCAAAATATGTTCTGTTCTATTTTTTCTCTTTTCTTCTGAGACTCCAATTACACAAATAAATAGATCTCTTGATATTTCATAAACCAATAAAGCACTGTTAATTTATTTTTAAATGTTTTTTATTTCCCATAGATTGGATAATTACTATTGACCTCCCTTCAAGTTTACTGAATATTTTTTCTGTCTTCTCCATTCTCCTGTTAAACCCATACATTTTATATATCAAATATTTATAAGTTAGATATTTTCAACTCTATAATTGCCCTTTTTTGAATGATTATTTTGCTGGATATAGAATTCTTGATTTACATTATTTTTCTTTCAGCATTTTTGAGTATATTATCACACAGGCTCCTGCCCTTATTTTCTATTAAGTAAATTGTACCTCTTAGTAAAGACTTTTTGTACATGATGATTTGTTTTTTTTTTCTCTCTCTCCCTTACTGCTTTCAAGATTCTCTCTTTGTCTTATGAAAGTTTGACTGCTATGTGGATGGGTCTAGGTGTAGCTTTCTTTAGTTTATCCTATTAGGAGTGTTTTGAGATTCTTGGATGTGTAGCTTAATGCTGTTCATCAAATTTGGGAATTTTCAGCTATTCTTCAAATATTCTTTCTGCCCCTTTCTCTCTTTCTTCTTTTTGGGGATTCCCATTATACATATGTTGATATACTTGATGGTATACCACTGGTCTCTGAATCTCTGATCAGTTAAAACAATTTTTTTTCTTTCAACTGAATAATTTCAACTGAACTGCCTTCAGGTTTGCTTATTTTTCTTCTATTGGCTCTTATGTTTTCCCCTATAGTGAATGTTTCATTTTAGTTATCATATCTGTCATCTCCATTATTTTTACTTAGTTTCATTTTATAAGTTTAATCTTTTATTCATATATTCTATTTGGTGTGGTATTATCCTACTTCTCTTTAGTTTTTTAAGTGTAATTTTATTTTATTATTTGAACATATTTATGATATCTGATTCAAAATTTTTGTCTTGTAAGTACAGTATCTGGGCTCCTCAGGAACAGTTCTTATTGTCTGTTTTCTTTCTTATGTATTAGATGTATTTTTCTGCTTCTTCATGAGTCGTATAATTTTTTTTGTTGAAACTTGGACATTTTAGATAATATAGCATGGTAACTCTGGGTATAAATCTCTGCTTCCTCCCCCAGACCTTGTTGTTATTATTGTTGCTGTTTACCTGTCAGTAAAAAATTCTGTAATATCTGTATTCAGTGTTTTGTGCAGCCACTGAAGTCTCATCTCTGCTTAGCTATCTTAGTGGTCAGATAATGATTGCACAGAGATTTGCTTAAATTTCTTGAACCAGTAAGTCTCTCACTCTCTGCCAAAGGATGTAATGTGTGGGTTGGAATAGGCTTTCAGTGCTTCATTAATTTACAGTTGTGCCTTAATCTTCACTTCTTGCTTACACAGAGCCTCATGGTCAGCTATGGATAGAGATTAAAGCCTTTTCACGTCTTTTTGTGTCATATTCACAGCACTGCACATGCAGATAGTCTTCTAGATTCCCAAAAACTTGTTAGATCTTTTCAAAACCCCCTATCGAGATCTCATTCCACTTATTTTCCTGACTTTTTTTTTTGCCACTTAATTACCCCAACTGGCACTGATGCCCTAGATAAGCTATGATCTTAAGCAACTGCCTCTAACTTTTTTTTTTTTGGCAAATGCACTGTAGATACTGCTTTCCTTGTCCAGTGAGCTCTGAGTCAGTTGAAATAATGTCAAACTATCAGAATGGGATTTCCCCAAGGAATTCCAAGGTGGGTCAAATAATAAAAATTCTTAAGGGTTAGATTTTTAGGGGAGTTCCAAACCCATTCTACCCATTCCAGTGGCTTCTAGACTTCTGTTTCACTGTTACTACCATTCCAAAGTGGATGCTTTTCAAGGCTACTATAGAGATGGGAGTAATGGGATGAGAGTAGGGCAACTTAAAATGCCACAATTTTAATATTCTCATTCAGCCAATTTAAGTATTTTCTTGAGTAAACTCTCTTGAACAACCAATCCTTTGGTTAATTTTAGTAGCCCTTAAAATGATGACTTGACAATTATTTACCAGTGTTCTCATTGCCTTTATGGAAGAGTGGATTTTTGGAGGTCTTTACTTTGCGAATGCTGCTTTCTAATAAAGTGACTAATTTATTGAAATCATAAATATTTACATGTACTACAGTACTGATTCTTTAAGTATATCATAAATTACTTGAAAATATAAATTTAAAACAAATGTAATGAAAAGTAAATATAAATAAAAATTGTAATATTCCCTATTTTACTTCAGTAGATAATTTTCCTGGCATATGAGTTGTTTTTTTGAAGACTTTTGTAAAATTTTACTTCTGGTGTGAATGAGGGTGCAAAATGATACATCAGAGCTTATAAGTTCTATTGATAATGAATACTGATAATAAGTGTAACTATCAGTATATTTTAAAAGCTTTTAGTTTAAATTTTATAAGGAGTATATGTTTAAACCTTCAAACATTGAAAGGTATCCAGCAATTATATCTTTTTTAAAGCAAGAGCTTTAAAGAGCATAATACTCCATGGATTATTGGCTCTCACAGAGTAGATCAGGAATCAGCAAACTATAGTGTGTTGGCCAAATCCAGCCTGTTGGGGGACAAGTCTAGCCAAACCCATTTGCTTAAGCTGCTTTACTGCTACAAAGACAAAGTTAAGTAGTTGTAACAGACTGTATGTCCCAGAAAGCCTAAAATGTTTAATATCCCTTAACATAAAAAGTTTTCTGATTTTTGAAGTAGTTTTCACTGGATGTTAGTAGTTCTTGGGATGCATCCAAATCATTAGCCATATTTGTGAATAAGTACAGCTATCTGAATTCTACCTTAGGCATTATAACACCAATGAGTTACTTGTTCTCTGATTTTCAGTTGAGTTTGGTAGGTGGGAAACACTACTAGGAGACTGTTAGAAGGGAGGAAGAAAAGTGAAGTCAGGTGTTACTTCCCTTGTTTCTTCCCTCCAAGCTCCTCTCATTTAGATGGCTCTCTTCATGCATTCTTTGTGTATCAGTGGTTTCATAATCGGCCCCTCTCTTAACACCTTTAAGTTGTAGAGGGACTATTTGAGCACTTACTGTTTTGGGGGTATTTAATAATGCTTTTTAGTTTCTTTAATCCCTATTAATACTTTTGTGAATAATTCCTTTTTTAACTTTCATAAATTATATTCATTTTAATTTGCCTTCCCTTTCAAGCTGGAACTCTAACTAATACTGTAAATCTTTCTACTCTTCTTTTTTTAGATCAAAACTTCAGCCCATCATTTCTTCATATTGAACTCCTGTCTTCAAACATATCTCTTCCTCTTAGTTTTGTGCTATTTTAAATTAAAAATATCTACCTTCTATTTCTTTAATCAAGTTGTTAATAAAATTATAAACCATTTGGGGCTAAGAATGCTATCTGTGGATGGTTACTAGAACACTCCTTCCTGACTGATTTGATCCATTTATAACATTATTTGGTGTTATTCAACTGGTTTCTAATCTATTTTAAAAGCCCCTGGTCCTCATGCCTGCATTTTGGCCATTCTTTGATGTCCATGCTCTCTGACTCCTCTTAAGTCTCATATTCATAGGGAGTACATGATTTCAGTGATTATACATATCTGTTCTTGCTCCAGTCTCTGATCTTCAGTTTCTGACAGGTGGCAGACAGAAATTCAGATGTACTTGACAAATGGCAGTCTAATAAAGTATTTCAGTTTTCTAAAACTTGGCTTCCCTTTGAAGGATCCTATAGGAAGCCTTTGCTCTATGACACTGTTGATGTTCTTGTGACACTTGCTTCTTTACACTTGATCACACCTGTTAACATTGAGCATTTTAACAACAGACATTAAAATGTCTGTTAACCAGCATTTTAACAACAGACATTTCTTGGATTTCCCCATTTGACCAGTCTATATCACATAAGCACCCTAAACTAGAGAATTAAGATCGGTCCAAGGTACCTGATGAAACAGATCCATTTGATATGACGGCATACTACATAATATTTAAATTATGTAATACATGTATATCTCCTGTTTGGGAAGTTCTTTATATCTTTATTGGTGGTGAGCATAGCAAAGATAGGTTTTTCAAAATTTCTCCATATATAATATGCTCATAATTTCTTTTATGGAATTGCCCATCAGAAATCTGCCATTAAACCTCCTCCAGAGAGCATAACACAAGTGATCAGAAATAAATTGCTGTTATTATAGTGTGTATACAAAGATATTGTTCTTTTTTGTATAACTATTTTTGGTTTCTGAATACAATATTTTCATGAATCAAACTCAGCTTTAGTACTAATATCTCTTTATGAGAAGGACTCTGATATAAGAAGTAGAGAAAAGAATATGTAAATTTTATGGAAGAATGGCCAGGAAACACATGCAGGCTAATTTCACTGCTTGTATTTTCTCTTTTCTTTTCTTTTCTTTTCTTTTCTTTTCTTTTTTGAAGTGAACATAACTGCAAGATTATATTGTCTTCATAATGTAACAAAATATGAGGCTTAGAACTGGATCACTTGGCTCTTTCTCTTCTTATCTCCTCCCAGTTCAGAATGTTTGCATCCCTTAATAGCCAGCATTCTCTTAGATCTGCAGTTGGGCTCAACACATTCAAGCCTCAGCACAATCTTCTTTATAGTTTTAGCCTTTCTCCGGAAATTCAGCTTAGTTTGCCTACCATAACCACTCTGCTTCCTGTCATAACACCGCTTTCCCTGGGCATAAAGAGAATCTTTGCCTTTCTTTTACTGGGTAATTTTGTGGGGTTGGAGCTTGCCATACTTCTTGCAGAAAGTTTGGCGGGTTTTAGGAACATTCGCTGTGGTTGTGAAAGCACTATCGACGCGGAAAGACTGCTTGTATTTTCTTAAAAAATTGAGGCATGTTAGTAAGCTAATAACAAAAGAGAGCACTAGGGAACCACAAATGGAAGAGAATCATTAGTTCTAGCTAGTGATTCCTCTACCCTTACTTCTGGTGCCAAAATGTGATTATATAAAAAATGATAACATAGTGGATTGTGAAATATCTTTAAAAAGTTTTTCCTCTTAGACCATAAATAGTAATAATAAACATTTAATAATCACTTACTATAGGTGACCAAAAACTTGGAAACACAGGCAGATGGGCATAATAAGTAGCTATTGATATTACAATATATGATTTGTTCAGTGGGCTTTCTGATATACTCAGCATATTGTCTCTCATCGTGCTGGGTATCACCCTCAGATAAGCTCTGAAGAACTTACAACTTGTATGGTTAAAGGGCAGGTACTTTGGAAATCTTTTGAACGGTTCTACAAGGCACCTCCCATCCCTTGGGTGTTTGGCAAGGCCAGTTTGTACTGGCTACAACCTTGGCTATGACTGCTTCCTTCACCTTCTTGGAAATGGATCAGAGTCGACAAGAGTTTGTACAACAGACTGACTATATCTTTGAATGTTTAAACCACCTTTCTAAGTGTGCTATGAGAAATGGCAGCTCTTTCAAAGTAATATGCATTAAAAGGCTCTGCTATTTATTGTCAGGATCAGCCCTTCATCTGCTTAGCAGTATCAGCTCAACACATTCAGCTTTCATCAATCTGTAAAAAATATAAAATTATGGTATTTATATTTCCAGATTTTATGGATGCCCTGTATATATTGAGGAATCTTCTTTTTTCATGTAATTCTCATAACAAATCTATGAGTTGCCTTCTATTATTATTTCCATTTCACAGAGGGAAAAGTGGAAGAAGAGGGAGATTAAGTAACTTTTCCAAAATCACAGAATTGGTAAATAGAAAATTATAGGTCTTAGGTTTAGGGAATGAGAACAAATTAGAGGGAGAAAATTTGGTGAAGAAATACTATGTTAGCTAGTAGAACACAGATATTTTGCTGTATGTTTGTGTAATCTCTCTGGCTTGCACATCAGATATCAGATTTTAAGGTACACCAAAATGGCTTCCAGAGAGCTTTTCTGATAACCATACCTCAACATGGAAGTGCTAGGTGGCCTTTGACAAATTTTTAGCATCTCTGTGCCTTCAAAAATGGGGATGATTATTTTAGCTATCTACCTACCAGGTGAGTTGCTATTTGGGAATTCGAACACAAATTGTTTTTTGACTTCCTTGGAAGAAAGTCATACTATAAAAACAAATTTGGGCTATTATAATGACAAGTGTGTGAGTGTACATTAATTTCCCCCTTATGTTGTTATTGCCAGCAGATGGAGGTCGAAATTGAATTGCTGCTGACTGTTGTCCCTTGTTATGGCCTGTGGAGATATGACAATTGAGGAAGAACTTAGAGGAATGCCAAGTAGCAGAGCATGAAGCAGTGGGTGTGACCCACTGCCTTGGACATTTTATGGCTGATAGCACTTGGCGAGAAAAAAGTCTGCAGACTCTATAGTAGTCTTGCAAATAGATCTCAACATTAACCATGCCCTCACCCTCACCCCTACCCCTATTTGATTCGCCCTGTAATCTACACATTTGCCAAAATCCACTCTACTAATTGTCTGCTAACTCACTGGTCCCCTCACAAAATACCTAAAAACTGAATAAATCACGCTTGAAGGAATTTCTTTGTTGCATTGCAAATGTGGGCACAGAAAGTCGAGGCAATGCATATGAAACTTCCTGTTCTACTTTGATTCCTTTTGGGCTCGTCCTGGTTCTTCATTTTTTAAATCTTCTTGTTTGTCCAGAGATTATAACCTAGGGAGTCCTTGGATGATCTTCCAGTGGTGCCTGACTCAAGGGAATTAGAAGCACAATATCTGTGCATGCTATCATGCTCATTTTTGTTTTTTTCCTTTAGGAGAGTCTGTAGCTTTCACAAGATCCTCGAAGGGGCTTAGGACTTCAAAAAGCTTATGAATTCCTGCTTTGGATCTTTGGTTTATGGGGCAGTGAAACTTTGTATGTTTGCTTTAACGATTGAGACACAGCATTTTATGTGAATGAGAACAAGGGAGTGGTGGAGAAAAACAGCTTGGAGGGCATTATTACCTTTCCCAATCTTCATTTCTTGTCATGAATTATTAATCATGAGGTAACACTTCATCTGATGCTTTGAAAACTCTCCCCCTGGTAAGAACAGCCTAATTGAATTGGAGGAAGTGGAGCAGGAAGAACTAAACGTGGACGTTGATGGTTTCACCAAAAGCAATTATACACCCTGCAGCCTTCTCCACCTGTTTGAAAACCCAAGGCCCACTAATTCTCATGCCACAAGGGAACGGATGGGAAAGTAGAGGAAAAATTAAAATTGTGGAGTTTCAAACATATCTTCCTTGAGAGTACTTCATTTTGGCAAAGGGGTGTATGGGGGGATAAGGGAGGATAAGTGGTGTGGACAGGGGTCTGATATATGGGAGATAAGAGCATGAACCAGTTCAGTCTCTGTGGAGTGCGTTCTGGCGAGGTAACAAAAACTTTAATACAGGCATACGTCTACCCAGTAATTCCAACTGCAGCAATGCATATATCTCAAACTTTAAAATAAACATGCATAATGGAATATGAAGGAGTCATTAGAAATCACGATTAAATACATTTTGATATGAAACTATGTTTTTGATATTTTGTGTAAAAAAGGCAATAAACCAATATGAATGTATACGGAGTATAGTATAATACGCATTGAAGAGAAATGTAATACTTCGGAATTGAGGAATATGTACCTTAAGGCACATTTTTATGTAATATAAACATGGAGGAAGTCTGGTAGGATATGCACTAAATGATAAAAATGGCTCCCGATGAGTGCTCTGATTGCAGTTAATTTATTTTTGCTTATCTTTATTTTCATTTTATTTTCTGTAGTAAGCATGTACTTTTTTTGGTCATTAAATGTACTAATACAAATTCAGACATTATCTTCTTTTGAAAATACAGACTCCAGGTTGAAAATAGACGGTTATATCAGCAAAGGATCATTCTTGGCAACTCCCAGAAGTTGGGTCCCACCTATCAGAAATTGAAGCAGGGGTGTGGGTGCCTGCATGGCTCAGTTAGTTAAGCATCCAACTCTTGGTTTTGGCTCAGGTTATGATCTCATGATACATGGGTTTGAGCCCTGCTTTGGGCTCTGTGCTGACAGTATGGAGCCTGCTTGGGATTCTCTGTCTCTCCCTCTTTCTCTGCCCCTTCCCATTTCATGCTCTCTCTCTCTCAAAATAAATAAGTAAACTTAAAAAAGAAGAAAGAAAAGAGGCTGAAACAAACCGAGATGATGGAGAATGCCCTTTCTCCTTCCAAATGACTAGGAGAGGCCGGTCTGGGCTTTTTCCCTGGATCTGAACCACTCCTTCCTATCCACAACCAGGTCAAACCAAGGGAGTTTCCACATGTTAAATAGCAAACAGAAAGGCTTTTGAAGACATTTGAAAATAAAAGGAAAGAAAATAATCTCAGACCCTACCAGAATTTCCTACTTCATGCTGCCTTCACGCTGACTTCCCTTTACCCCGTGATTACTCTGATCGTAGCATCTTCCAAACTATGCCAGAATTACCCAGCTTGATTTCCTTACACAATGCACACTCTCTCTGTCTTGGTTTCCACTGTATCCCCAGTGCTGAGCACAACACTCCATCAGTAAGTGGTGAGTGAGCAAATGATTAAATGAATGCATGTGTGAAGAGTAGCAAAGAACCACCAACTTGACTACATTGGATTCCCCAAAAGCAAGTGCAGTGAAATCCCAGTCTGAGAAACAGATATTTTTCCAAAGATAGCCAGAGTGGAGCAGGCATCTCCAAGGGATAAGAAATGATGACTCAAAACAGCACTTGTGGGGATTTGGAAGGGCTAACAAGGAGAGAGGGGGTGCCACAAAAACCAGGCTGAAATGAACAGGCAAAGATGGGTTGTTGCAGTTATATTGTACAATTGTAAATGACATTACTCTAGGCATGGGGGAACAAAGGTTGTTGAGTTTGCAGAGAAGTGGATTCTTGAATGGGTGAAAATTAAATCTGCAGGATGATTTTACGTGGAGACAGCACACAGGACAATTTTAGCCACATAAACAAGAATGGCCGCGTGCAATGATTTCTATTCAACCCCCCTGGCTTCCTGGCCTAAGCTGATTATTATTAAGCATTTATGCGGCATTTCATATGTACAAGTGCTTTACAATCATTTATTATTTATTCCTCACAACGTGAGAAAGCCACAAATCAAGGGCAGGGATAAAGTTAATACAATTTTATTAAACAAGAGGGGTGTGCCTAGCAGCAGGCTCAGCTACAACCAGGGAGTGTGACCTCACAGGAAAGAAGCAACAAGACAATTCCTTTTTCTCTTTTTCTGTTGCAATTTACACTTTTAATCAGTATTAAGTCAGGTGACCCTGCACACCTGGGAGAACTCCTGGGAGCCTGGAAACCTGGTGTGCCAACTCAAGGGAAAGCCTGCCTCTGAATCTGTCCTTTCTATCGCCAGTTTCCTCCCTTTCTCCCCCTCCCTGCTGGCTCCATTTTATTTCGTGTATTTCATGGATTTTTTTTTCTTTTTTTCCATCATGCCCCATCTCTCCTTTTGTTTGTTCCTATTTCTTTGTCCCTCATCCCAGTCTTCTTCCCGCTTCCTCTCATCTTTCTCTGACTCTCCTTTCTCTTCTCTGCTTCTGTCTCTACTTCTCTGTCCTCCTCTCTCTTCCCACAGACACACAGAGACGCACGGACACTACAGACAGAGAAAGAAGCAAAATCTAATTGTAGGAGGTGCAGAAGGTCATTTCCTCTCTAAGACAGTACTCCTTCACTGCCTTCTTCTGAGACCTGACACATGGAAAATTTTAACTCGATTTGTACAGGGAGAATAATGCCAGTGTTAATCCAAGTTGCTTGGAAGGTCATTTAAAAACCATTCCAGGTTGTTTTACTCCCACTGCTAGTATTCTTCAGGCACTTCTCATAAATGCTAATGAATAATTCACCTTGGTAGTATAGACAAACACAGGCTGGTGGTGTTATTTGGAAATCATTCAAATTGACTAATTAGTCATTTCCTTTAGATTTTATTTAACGAAGGAAAAAACATTTTGAGATATTTGGTAAATCATTATGTTACTAAAATCTTAATAATGTATTAATTTGGGGAAGGGTTGATCACATTTAGTGAAAAAGCCTGAATGGTTGCAATTTTTAAAAAATTGTATATAAATTTATTACATTCTAGGCAGAATCTTATTAGTGAACAAAAATATCTTAGCTAGAGGTCTCACTGGTCTCATTTTGAGGAATAGATAAGAATCATTTGTTGTTAATGCACATATTGAAACAAAGGATAGTAGATGAACACTCTCCCAAAATCCCTTTAAGTACTAGTTTTCATCCATGACCCCCTACTATGTGTAGGATACACTGTTCTACATGCTAATGATAGAGCAGGGAACCGACAGGAAAAGCACTTGCTTTTATGGAATTTAGATCCTATTGGGGATATTTTATAAAGATTAAAAAAAGATAATTATTAGATGATTAGATAGATAAATAGATGATGGAAGGAAGGAAGGAAAGAAAGAAAGAAAGAAAGAAAAGAAAGAGAAAGAAATGGATGGATGTCATAAAATGACAAGTGCTAGGTAGAGAATAGAAAGTGATTGGGTATGTTTTGGGGTATATTGGATACTATTTTTGGAGCAGTCAGGAAAAGCCTTTAGGGATGGGGACAATAGAGCAGAGACTAAATATTGAAAAGGAATCACTGTGTTAAGATCCAAGCATTTCAAGGAGGTAGATAAGCAAGATGTAAAGACCTGAGGTGAGAACAAGCTTGGTGCATTGAAATCTCATGTGTTTGTAGCCTAGTGAAAAAAGAAAGAGTGGTGAGAGAAAAGCTCTAAGTCTGGTCAGGGACCAAACTGCATTGTTTCTTTCTTTTGCTCATTAAACTTTTCCTAGCTAATAAAGGGAAGTTTCATCCCAGTGACTAAATCATTGCAATTCTCCATTATGGTAGGAGCAGGATGAGTTTCTTCAGTGTGACAAATGTATTTCCCCTCTACACATTTCCTTTTAAACCTATAACAATCTCTTCTTCAGGCCAGTAGATATAAGGCTTCAATGTGCCAATGAAGAGGAACCACAGAGAACATAGAAGGAACTTTCTTGGTTTTTCAATTCAGTGAAAGGCAGAGCATAATTAAAATGTGTAATAATGCACATCTTTGGATTTTATTCTCAAGATTATATTAAGATCCTCTTAGTTGGATAGAAGGAAGATTTCTGCACTCTACTTACCCCCTTTTCAACCAAGACCAAGCTGAGGAGAGAGAAGATAGCTGCCTGACTTGACTAGCCAACATCTTTGGAGCCACAAGCCCTCTGCCAAAGCTCTTTTCCGTGCTTTACTCCTTCCCTAAGAAGTGAGGGCCTTCCCAGTTCAAATTGGGTCCCGTCTCTGCTCATCCAGTGGTCACCAGCCAGTGGCCTGAGTTATAACACATAGACTTAGTGGGAGATGTGGCTGAAAAGACATTTTGGAGTCAGATAGGGATGGATCTTAAAAATAATGTCAGATGGGGCGCCTGGGTGGCTCAGTCAGTTGAGCGTCCAACTTCAGCTCAGGTCACAATCTCACGTTCCGTGAGTTCAAGCCCTGCGTCGGGCTCTGGGCTGATGGCTCAGAGCCTGGAGCCTGCTTCCAGTTCTGTGTCTCCCTCTCTCTCTGCCCCTCCCCCGTTCATGCTCTGTCTCTCTCTGTCTCAAAATAAATAAACGTTAAAAAAAAATTAAGAAAAAAAAAATAATGTCAGATGATGTTGGCAGCCTAAATAAAGAGGTAAACTAAGGCAAGTTCAAAATTGTCAAAATTATGAGCTTATTCAGGAATAGCAGGGGAATTGCAATTCAGGCCATGAAAACTGTATCAAGCTACAGATGAGTCTGTTAAGGTCTGGGGCAGGCTATATTTATGGGAATATAAAAAGGAATGTAAAGAGGGGAGAGTTTAGTTAGGTCTGTTAAAAGAAAAAAAAAATCGTGGCCAGCTTTGAAAATTCTGCAAGCAGACAAAACCAGCCCAGTCATACAAACAAAGATCAATTTAGCTTACTTTGTGAGATCAGCCCAATCTGGATCATTTCTTGTTCATGTCTCTAAAAACCATAAGCAAAAATTTCCTGGGTTGATATGAAGCAACTCCTTGACCATCTCCATATTATTTAAGAAAATTCCAATACTATCAGTTTTCTATAAACAGGCATTTATAGGAAATTAGTTTCCCAGTCCTTAAATTTTGTTTTCCTGAGGGGACATATGTGAGATTTTACATTTTATATCCTCTGGTCCCATTTTACATTGAAATCCTTTCATGTTTTCTCCCTTCTCTGAAGATCCTTCGCACAAAGCGTTGCTGATCAATTATGGTATTCAGATGTTGTTCATTATTATTTTGTCAAAGGTATAATTCTTTATATGTGGATTTTTTTTTGTATGTTCTATGAAGCTGAGGAGGACCATCAGGTGTCTTTTTCCATGAAGCTGAGGAAGGCCATCCTCAAGAGTCTTGTCCCAGGAGGGGAAGGAAATGATATGGAATTTCACTGACCTCATTTGGGCGACACGAGGGTTGAAAATGAAGAATCTCATCTATGTCCCTCTAAGATGGACCATTTAGTTTCCATGATCAGTTGAGTTTCAGGAAAAGCCCTTGGCAGGACAATAATTTTATTTGTACATACACTCAGGAAGAAGGCATTTGTTTACTAATGCAAAACAGTAGAAATTTAGTTAAAAAGGTTAAACTGAGGACCAGAAGCTCAATGACACCTACTGATTGAAATACACCTCTCAACCAGTTTCCCCACTTGCCTATGTTAAATAGATCAACAGTGTCCTAAGTTCTGGGAGTTTGGCCACCTTCTGCTAGCATCTTGATGTTGTCCTTCATTATTTTTAGTTCTTATGTTACTTTCCCTGACTTATTGACATAAAAACAGCATTCTTCCCCAAGTAAGGTACAGCTTCCCCTTGTGGAGCAGTGAGGAGGTTTAGGGCTCTGTGGTTTTGTAGGGTTACTTCTGCAAGGCTGTCTATTTGGGTTTGTTGATATTCAGAAGCTTGGACAGAAATATTGAAAGTGGTAGACATGACTATAGAAATATTGTGAATTGCTTTTTCAAGGTTTGCTATTCCAATCCAAGGGAAAAAAGCTCTATCAAAAGTATGCCCCAAACCCTTTCTGTCTACTGCAGGGTTATATGTAGGCAGCCACCCAAATTATAGCATTCCCAGTTCCAAAGCATCCTTTTAAGTTGATAGGACAGACTCCAAATAAGCTATAAAAGCAGCAGAATGAAACATTTTTCTAATTTTTGTGTCAAGGGTGAGGACAATGATCCCACAACATTCCTTCCTATTAAGAGGAAGCATAAAATATATATATTTTTTCTCCTCAAAAAGAAATACCTAATGTCTTCCAAGGGTAACACATAGTTGGGTCTCTTTGCTCAGATTCTTTTCCCTGGAATGAAAGAGGAGATCTCATAATTAGAAATACAGGCTTTTATACAGAGCACATGATAATCAGTTTCACTAACATTGTGGAGATGGTTATGTGATGCCTTAAATTTCTAAGTAGAAACACTTATAGATCTAAAGTAACAAGTGAGCTGGTCTAGTATAAGTAGGATTTTGGTGGAAGTTTGGAAAATCTCTGGAGAAAAAGCAAATTAAGTTTCTCCATCATTTACCATATTTTTGGTCAATTCCTAATGGAGTACCATTGAGTGGGAGCACATAAGCTTTTCATTTCCTGGTCTTGTTATGGCTTTCATTGTTCCATTGTAGAGATACATTAATGGATGAGTTGATACAGTCTTCTGTATTTCAATGGGATGTGAATTCATGTTCATCTGGGTCATACAAAATAGTATCGTTACAAATATTAAGTGGGAGATATCCTAGAGTTTTGACATTCCCATCATCGATTTTGAAACAAAGAAAATTTTGGGGTAATATTCCAGAACTGACTGAGGGATAACCATTTATCCAAAAATGGAAAGCCATAATATTTGGTGCCTTTTTCCAGAAGGAAGGAAGGAAATGTGTGGCTCCAAAGTTACCAAAGGAAAATCCTACATGTTTATCAGATAAATTTTGCCATCCTTCTCAAGATAGTGACCAGGCCACCAATTCAAGTTTATCATGAGTAATATTTGCTCTGGCACAAATCTGACAGTATGTTTAGCAGAATCAAAGTTTTTGTAAGGTGGGGATAAAAGGATGTGTTGAAAACTAAAGTGAAGAACAATGGTAAAACTAGAAAAAGAACAGTTGAAGGCCTGAATTACCTAATTTAACTAAACACAGAGTAATTAAAAAAACCAACCAAACAGGAAAGTTATATAGGCTTGGCTCAGGTATTTTGAGTAAGCTGTCTACTTCAGATGCCATGAAATTTGGCCTAGAAATTTTCAGTTTCAGGTCACCAGTTGGTATATAGGTTCACTCAGGTTTGGGGGCTTTCTTTAGATGTGATGCATGAATCTAGGAGTTTATTCCTTTAAATTTGTCTTCCCAAGGGTTAGTTAACAGCACCTAGTAAAGGCCTTTCCAGTGATGTTGAAAAGAGTCACTGGAGATGTCTTTTCCATGAGAAGAAATCTCTGGGCTATAAGGTGTGATGTTTGATGCCTCTGTTTCCAGGGAGTGCTCTGTATAAAGATTGTTCTACCAGATGGTGACTATTTTCTATGGATTTGAACAGGCTTTTGCAAAATTGAAGTATATCCCTCTTTATTAGTTGTGGGTCAAAAAAAAATGGGGCTAAGTGTATCAGTCATTGTGTAATTATTTCAAAAGGTGAAAGTTTATGAATTCCGAAGGGAGTAGATCTAAGATTTAGAAGAACTGACAGTAATGTTTTTGGCCAGGGTACTTGAAGGGTTTCACCTAATTTAGCTGAGTCTTAATTCCATTTGTATGTTAGACAATCCCTGAAGATAATAAGCACAATAAAAGTGCCACAAAACTGGTCAGAAACCACAGACTTGTCTAAGTATCTGACCAGTAAAGTGAGTTCCCTGTTCACTATGAAGTTTAAGGTGGGGGTGGGGGGAGGGGGGAATATTTTCTAGTAGGATTTTAGCTACAGAGGAGGTAGTTCCTTATCTATACAGGAAAACTTCAGTCCAATGTGAATACATGCATACCATTACTTAGAACATATTTATATCCATGAGATGGAGGCAATTGTATGAAATTCATCTGCCAAACCTCAAATGGTCCACCGGGTAAACTAAAATGCCTCAGGGGCAGTATGGATAGTCTTCCCTGGGTTAAATTTAGCATGGTGAAATGACCAAGGTAAGTGCTTTTCGTGGCCTTGCAGATGCTTTCCACCAATGTTGATTCATGAACATTATTTTATCACTTGACCAGTGATTTCATCTATGAATGGTAGTTAATAATGGAAATTTTAGATTTCCTGACAGTACCAGTTTATTATTGGGTCAGAACCAAAGTTTCATTTCTTCATGATACCAACAGCTTTTAGCTCTCAAATTATCTTTTTCTCTTTCAGAAACCAATTGTTTGTATTTGCCTGGGTAATTTTCTTAGGTTATCACTAGGGGAAGTAGTTTTCTGGACCATGACAGAAGTGTGGTCTATGGATCCCATAGGAACAGCATTTTTTGTGGAGGCATCAGTGAGTGGTTTCCTTTGGCTTCAACAGACAGACTTAGAATGCTTAGGGATTTTAATAAGCTTTAAGAGCCGCTGATGGGAGTATAGCATCTAATAAACTTTGGACATAAGAACCATCTTAAATTCTGTTTCTACTGCAAGTAGGAAAACCTTGTTGCTTCCATAAAATCCAAAATCATGGGTTATTTCAAAGGCATATTGACTATTAGTATGGATGTTAGTAGCTTTAGCTTTAGCAAGAATACATGCTTGAATAAGAGCATGTAATTTGGCTTATTGGGCTGAAGTAGGCAAAAGTCATCATGAGGGGTTAATATGTGATTCATCAAAGTCAAACAGTCATGGAGATTTCATCCATGGAAGAAGTGAGAAAGGGAGCAGGTTTGAATTTGTTACAATAAATAAGAGTGATCTGAGGAGCAGTTAGCAAGAGAATTTCATAAGAAGTAAGATGGCTTCCTGAAAGGTGTTAGTTATGTTGTGAGTTCAAGAGAGCAACAATACCTTGAGTTACAAAGATGGTCAAAGAGGATCTCATAACTATTTCTTCAGTGATCTTTACCAGAAAGGCAGTAGCAGGGATAACCTTAAGGCATGGAATATGACCTCAGTCCATGGGATATAATTGTTGGCTGTCATAACCTAGAGATTGGTGGTAGACCCCATGTTTTGGGGTAAATACTTTAAAGAAATTTCCCTCTTTTTCATATACAAAAAGGAAAAGAGTTAGCTGATAGTTTGGATGTTCAAGAGTATGTGAATTTATTAAGCTTCCCTTCAAGGTTTTAAATGTCAAGTTATCTTGGTTTTCCCAGATAATAAGATTAGGTTTAGTGGTTTTTTAATAAGACATATAAGGGTTGTGCCATTAAGGAGAAAACTGGAATTCAGTTGTGACAATAACTCAGCTAGCCCAAGAAAAGCCTGTAATTGACATTTTGTTTTAGGTTTAGGAAATCTTAAGATGCCATGAAGCTTGTTGGGATCTAGGTATAACTCTTGTTTTGAGATTAAATGCACTAAATATCCAGTTTCAGTTTGAACAAATTGCAACTTTTCTTTTGAGATCTTGTATCCCTTACGGGCTAAGAATTTAACAGGTAAATACTATTTTCTTGTGAGGAGGCTTGGGACAGTGAACAGAGAGAAAAGTCATCTCCATATTGTAGTGAGATGGAGCCTCCAGAAATTTTTATATCATCTAGGTTTTAAAATTTGTGAGAACTTTCAGTAAAACCCTGGGCCATTGATGTCCATGTATATTGTTGTCCTTCCCAGGTAAAAGCAAAAATGTGTATCAATATTAACAACTTCAGTCTTATCAACTGAATGCACTGCATAAATCAATCACAATGAAAAATTTACTTTTGGTAAGGATAGATGCTTGTATGGGAATTAGGAACAACAGGATAGTGAGGAATAATAATGTTTTTTATTGCTTGAAGATCTTGGACAGTCTTCATCTGCAACCATTAGGGGGTTTTTTACAGGTAAAATAAGGGTGTTACAAGGATTGGTGCAGAGGATAACAACTCTATGTTGTATAGTCTTCTATGATAGGTCTTATGCCCTGTAAAGCTTCTTTGTCTATATGGTATTGATTAATTCTGGGGAGGGGTTTTAAGGGATCTATTTGGATCTTTTTTTTAAAAAAAAATTTTTTTTAACGTTTATTTATTTTTGAGACAGAGAGAGACAGAGCATGAACGGGGGAGGGTCAGAGAGAGGGAGACACAGAATCTGAAGCAGGCTCCAGGCTCTTAGCTGTCAGCACAGAGCCCGATGCAGGGCTCGAACTCATGGACCGCGAGATCATGACCTGAGCTGAAGTCGGCCGCTTAACCGACTGAGCCACCCAGGTGCCCCATGGGATCTATTTGGATCTTAATGCCAGGGGGAGTGAGTGCAGAATGAATTCTGCCTATGTTCTTGGAGGTTTTTCCCATAGAGTAGGGAACATTAAATCTAATAATGAGAATGAATCTGAAGTTTGATCTTCCCTGGTTTGTAAACTACATGTGAAAGAAAAAGAGTTTGGATTTTCCTGGTGGGTAGATTCAAGGGATTTAAATTTAGGGGATTCAAACTCAAGGGTTATTCTGTATTTTATTTTTTTTATTACTTATTTTAGAGAAACAGAGAGCAGGAGGGAAAGAGGCAGAAGGGGAGAGAGAAAGAATCCCAAGCAGGTTCCATGCTCAGCGCAGGGCCATATGCGGGGCTTGATCCCACAAACCTGGGATCATGACCTGAGCCGAATTCAAGAGTCAGGCATTCAAATGACTGAAACCACCCAGGCACCCTGAGGGTTATTCTCTTTTGGAAGAAAGAAACGACAGCGTACTTATTTTTTAAGGAAATCTTATCCTAGTAAGTGAATAGGTACTGCTTCACTGAGAAATGGGTGTTTGTTTTGCAAAGGTCTCAAACAAAAGTGTATAGATTTAGAATAGGAACCACTGTGGTTTATTTGACATGACTAATATTTGAATAAATGTATTGCTCTGAGGAGTAGCTCCTGTGTCAATTAATATTTCAAGGGATTGGCCCCCAATTTGGAGAATAGTTTCCCTCAGTCTATTTAACTGTAGAATGGGAAACAGACCTTGTGTTTCCTTAGAGCCCCATCATTAGGATGAGTCTGATCCTTAGCTCTTGGAAAACTCTAATTATCGTGATAATTAGATAAAATATTTTTTATTTCTAGCAGTCATTTCTCCAAAGGCCAGGTTTTTAACAATTATGACAGAGTCCAGTGGGGAGAGTTTGCTTAAGATATTCCATCTGTTGAAATTGAATCTTTAAAATTTTAGTTGCTTTTCTTTTGGATTCATTGTCTATGGTGCAGGCTCACTGATTAGCTAGATTGACAGATCAGGTGTGGACAATGTTCCCCATTCTATGTAGATTCTCCTGACTAACAGAGATAGATCTCTGTTTAAAACATTTATAAAGATTGACTTAAAGCCTACCCTGCTGGATTCAACATTTATAGGGAGCCCAGAATTTTCTCTAAAAACACTGTGGAGTCTGCTATGGTAATCATGAACAGATTTGGCAGGCTTTTGGGTGCATGCCTGAATTTTGTTCCAGTCTACTGATTTAGGGAAAGCCCTTGGGATGGCAAGATGCAGCCTTCTGGCTATGGCACAAGCTTGGTCATATAAAAGAAGTGTTGGTTGAATTATTTGGAATTCTAAAGATTTTTCAAGTCTTTCCCAGTTAACAGATTTCATCCAATGCTGGGCTTGACCTTCTCCAACAAGCATGTAGACTAATTGATAAATAGATAAGTTTGAATTAAAATATTGAATTCTTGAGGAAACGTGTGAGGATGCTCATTGTTACTTTGGGAAAAATCTTGTGTTATAGTCTAAGTTCAGCTTTGGTCCATGAGATGTAGGAAATTGATGATTTATCAGGATCTTCAGAAGACCTAATTTTAAAAGGGGGAGTTTTAATAGGTTCAGTTGGTATGTTTCAGCAATAGAGAAGACGGAGAGTTCAGATAAGGGAGAGGATTAGAAGAGGACACAGGTGGATCTAGAGGAGGTGGAGCAATAGATTTAGGGGAGATCTTGGCTGGTGTTGAGTTTTCTGCAAATGAAGCGTTTATGGGAAATCAGTCTCAATCCTTAAGTTTTGTTTTCCTGAGGGCACATGTATGAGATTTTCCATTTTATATCCTCCAGTTCCATTTTAGATTGAATTCTTTTGCAGTATAGTGTGCCTTTGATTTTAGAGAAGTTACCAAAATATGCGAGACTAAGGCACTGATAGGGATTGAAGCATAGCTCTTCTCCATTATTTCCCTTTTTATTTTCTTTAACTTTTTTCTCCTTTCTCTGCTCTCTCTTTTTTCTTTCCTATTGCATTCTAAGTGTAGGCTTTATTACATTCTAAGTGTAGGCTTTAGTGACCCACGTGGCATAATGAGAACTATAATGCCTGGGTCAAACTTTTGGATTTTTACAAATCCCCAGTTTGCAAAGATCACCTTATCCTTGTCCCACTGGTAATGGGACACTTAGCTTTTCCATCTTCCAACACCCCTGAAGAATCTTGGGCTTATCTTTTCTGTAGAAATTGCTGCTGCTTCTAAACTCCCAATCACTTCTCTGCATGTAATCACCTGTATACACTGTTTAGTTTTCATACTATATCACACTGCTGGACACTGATGTAATCTCTTTACTTTCCAAAATACCACCTACTGAAGGCTATGTATATAGTAGATTTTATTGAGGATTTGGAATCAATGGATGAGAGATGGGATAATGGAGTGATTAAAAGGTGGATAGGTCACAATGTGTACAGCAAGCTATGAAAGAAAATTAGATGACTTCTTCTTAAAAGCCTTCCTTTTGTTTGAAGGAGTTCACACTTTAATTTTACTTAGGCTTACAGCTTATTGGGTGAGATCCACCCACATCATCTGCTTTACTTGAAGTCTACTTATTTAAATGTTAATCTTGTCCAAAACGCCTTTATAGAACATTTAGAATAACATCTGACCAAATATCTAGGGCACTGTGGCCCATCAAATGGACACATAAAATTAATTATCTCCCTATACAAAACCTAAAGACATGGGAATGTTATATCTATTAAAGAAAGTTCTCTCCTCTGTGAGTTTCTTCAGCCAGTTCTTAAACTTATTTTCCTTCTCCTCAGTACAGAAAATTCCTTGTTTGTCACCACTTCTTGGTTGTCTCTCTCATTTGACAAATCAGGAGCATGGATGGTAAAGGGGCATGTGTATGTGTATGTGTATGTGTGTGCACATGCATGAATGCACATGTGTGTATTTCTGTGCATATAGTAAAAATGTAATTCTATTTGGAAGGGTCACTTTGACATAAACTAGGAAAGCACTGATATGTCATTCTGTACAAGCAGCTTTCCTAAAATTTTGAGTACGCTTAACCCAATGACCACTTTTTTTTTTAATGTTTAATTTTGAGAGTGAGAGAGACAGAGCACAAGCAGGGGAAGGGCAGAGAGAGAGAGGTAGACACGGAATGTGAAGTGAGCTTCAGGCTCTGAGCTGTCAGCACAGAGCC
The DNA here is from genome assembly GCF_046562875.1 of Panthera onca. Taxonomy (NCBI): domain Eukaryota; kingdom Metazoa; phylum Chordata; class Mammalia; order Carnivora; family Felidae; genus Panthera; species Panthera onca. The sequence continues at coordinate 147,254,416 of NC_138346.1, forward strand.
CAACACAAGGCTGTAACCCACGAACTGTGACATCATGACCTGAGCTAAAGCTGGACGCTTAACCGACTGAGCCACCCAGGTGCCCCACCCATCAACCACTTCTCTATTTTGATGTGAAGATCTTGTAGTCAAAGAATAAAGGAACTTTGCTCCTTTCTTTATCCTTACACCTTACTTCCCCAAAGAGAATTTATATGTGGTAGGTCCAAAGGAACTGTTGGACTCTTCTATCTTATGCTAAGAAAAGGATTTTCATGGCAAATGAATATGATTGAGCACTGGTAGATTTAAGAGTTTAAAAGTGTATTCTAAAGGCTAACATAGGTCTAGGAATTTGTTTTTAAAATAATGTGCTATGTTGGGGCTCCTGGGTGGCTCAGTCGGTTGAGTGTCCGACTTTGGCCCAGGTAATGATCCCGTGCTTCTTGGGTTCAAGCCTCGCATCAGGCTCTGTGCTGACAGCTCTGAGCCTGGAGCCTGCTTAAGCTTCTGTGTCTCCCTCTCTGCCCCTGCCCCACTCTGTCTCTCTGTCTCCCCAAAATAAATACACATTAAAAAATAATAAAATAATGTGCTATGCTGAAGAATTCATGAAAACAAAAAGAGTGGCTAAGTCTAAGTCTGAAGTTTCACAGAATAGCTCCCACTGTGAAGTGCCGCCATCTTAGCGAGTCACTCTCTTAGTGAGTGTGAAGGATAATGTGTGCTCCACTTGTACTTGACCTCATTGTTTTCATTATATGCAAATTCTCTGACCGAAGTTGGGTTAATAATATAAAAGTGTTTGTTGGAGATTCTTCTATTCTTATTTTCAAGGCCTAAACTTTTGTTTGTATGTGTATCTGAGTGTCTGTTATACAAGTGGGCATAACTTTTAAAATATACACATACATATATACACAAAAGTCTAAATTTACAAAACATAAATTGAGAAAGCAATTTCTTTTTGTAGCACAATCATGTAAATACAATATAGCTGAAAGGAGAGCTTTTCTTGCTGAAGAGGGAGCAGGTGTTGATGGAAAAGTTGAGGCGGAAAGTAGAAACTTCCTTGGTTTACATTTGCCCATTGGGGCAACCTCCTATAAATTCAGCTTACAAATTACTTAAGTAGAAGGGGCTAGTAGATACAGTATCCAGGAAAACAGTCCTCAATGTGGTTTTTAATAGCTGAATATGGAGTTCATTTAAAATAAATTTCGGTATCTGCTCATTCTGATTTCTACTCATTCTAATAAACTATCATCCCTGTGAAGCCCTTCCCAGTGTTTTCCTTGAAGGGAAGGAATCATTGCTACTCATAATGTTCCACTAGCATGTAATTCCTATATCTGTTAGTGCTACCCATGCAGCATTTTATTTAATTGTGGGCTTCTTAAGCCAGAGTCCTGTATCTTTATATCCAAGAACTTAATACAGTGCCTGGATCAGAGTTATGTGTGACCAGTGAACGTATCTATCCCATAGTTTTAGAATAAATATGTTTTGAACAAAAGCATTGGGTTGATCCATACAGCATAAAGTAGTCAACCTTGATTTTAGGTTTTCAACAGCATACTATTTCTTCCTTTCACATTCAGTTTGAGTAGCCAGATGTGTTATCAAATTAAATAAATGTTCTTCATTTACAGAATAAATTAAAATTAAGTTTTTTCTTAATGCTTAGAATTGTATGTGCTTCATTGAAATAAGTAAGATGTTTTGAGAGATTAGAATCTTAGACCTGTCAAATAATTAGTGTTAGAATCATTGAAATTTTTTTATTATTTTAATATGTTTCAAATTAGAAATTAAAGAGAAAAAGTGGATATGTAGAAGTAATGAGATTAAAACAATCCTGTAATCAAAATTGCAGCTTCTTTATTCTGGTATCTATGTAAAGTAATGGAGAAAATGTGAAGATAATTATAAGAACAAGAGGTTTAATAGATTCTAAAATCATAGGGTTGGAAATTGCTTCCCAAGATCCCTCTGCCATGAGTACTTTGAATGAAATATGGCTTTGATTTGCTTTTGGATCACAGAGGTACAAAACAATTATATTTCTGAGTGATTGGGGATCGGGGCATGGAAGATAGGATTGACCCACACTCCTCTCTCCTGGCTGCCGTCAGATAACCAGTTTTCAAATCCTCACATAATTTATTATAATTTTTTCTAATAGTATGTAGGTGTTAGCAAGAGAAGATCCATGTATAAGGGTAGGGAATCATCGCTAGGGTATTGCTAAAGGAAATGATATTCTGAGATGTATTGTTTTACTTTGCTAGATGCTTCCATTTGGGGATGAGACTGTGCTTTATAGACTACAACATGCCATGCTATTCCCATTTCCCATTATTCAAAAAGAAAAACTATGGAAAAGTTATGCTTCATTCTTGGTTAATAATTAAACAGAAAAGAACTTCTTTCAGATTCTTTTGAAGTAATCACAAGCAGTTTTTGAAATCTCAGCAAAGGGAATGCCCCATGTGTTTCTTCCCCTTCTTTTTTGATTCTATGTCATGGAAAGGATGAAAGAAGCACCTTAAGAAGAAGATGACTGAAACTTTTGACATTTTTAAGCAAATATGAAAGCTGAGTAGTCACAGGATTAGTTCCTTAAGAAGGTATAGTTACAATTTAAAAAGCTAGAGGAGCATTTGTGGGGAAGTGACCTGAAACACAAGAAGCATTCTAAAATTTTAGAAAGGGTAAAAACTAAAAATGTGAATTATTAAGAAATATATGATCAAACTTTGTATGTAACATTAGGACTGGAATGAATAAAAAAAAATAGTTAATATTTCCTGAGAAAGATACCAACCTATCTTGGGGTATCATCTCCTTTAAAAATCTTCCTTTAAAGTTATGTTCCTTACTCTACTTTATTTACATACTTAAATGGAAATGTAACATTTCTTAAAAAAAATAATTAGTATTTTCATATCAGCTATAATGAACCATTGCAAGCTCATGTACACACACACACACACACACACACACACACACAGAGTCTTTGACTTATAATTTTTGGCCATGATGAGCACCACTGCTAGCATACTAGCCGAATATGATCACAAGAAAATACGTAAGAGAGTAAAAGTGTTTCTTGAATGGCAGCACTGAAAACCCAATTTCTAGTGTAGTCATTTGGGTAGAAGGAACAAGCACAGCATACTGAATGCTTCTTCCTGGCATCTGCCCTGGCTCCTTTGTGCATCCTTGCTGATTGGTCCATGCCCATGTCATTCTGATTTTTGACATTTTTTGATGTCATTTATGATAATATGTACAAAGTGATAGGCAACACTTCAGAAGTGTTCACAAATTTTACATGTATGAGAGCTAGTAGAAGACCTGCTAGCATATTCTCAAGAACATTCACTGCAGTATTGTTTGTAATGGGAAAAAAATGGGAACAACGTAAATGCCCACTGGTAGGAGAATTAATAAAGTCCTCACTTTGGTATGCTGTACAACAATAAAAATAAATGAGGCAGATCTATTGACATTCTCATGTAAAATCTGTAAGGTTTAGTAGTCTTTATTGAAAAAACAAGTTTCCAAAAATATCCACAGAATAATATTATTTTTTTGTGTATAAAAAACAAAAGACCACAGAAATTAGAATGCTCATTTGTATATGTAAATTCAGAGAAAAAGGACCTGGAGAAAGCACATCAAATCAATGACAGTGATTGTCTCTATTGATGGTACATGCTATAGGGATACAGGGCTGGATGTCACAAGTGATTTTAATCTCCTGTCTACTGTCTTCATTTTTACAACGGGAATGCATGCCAGTGTTGTTTGATTAACTTAAAATGTTTTATAAATGTTCTAGGGGTATTGAAAAGAGTCGAGGGGTGGGGGTGGGGGGGATATTTGCCAATTTGCTATGTGGCTTTTCTCCTTCATGTCCAGGTAATAAACTTCAGATATGGCCCAATCTATCAAAACACAACAAAGCAACTGACCTAATGCCAAACCCTCCACTCATTGCTGAAGCAGAGTGTGCTGGGCAAGGAACATTATGCTTCTTTCCCAAACATAAACCCGTTTGAAAGTGTTTCACTCTGTGTATATAACATCCCATTTTGGGTGTATGTCTTCTTTTTTTTCCCCACCCCAGCAGTTACCTGGGGTTCTTACTAACTAATGAATGCAAAACATGTATTTTTCAGAAGACATGTAGGGTTTAATAAAACAAGGTATAAAGTGATATATTATAGAGCTAATTTGGGAGATTGGAACAAAGGATCTATTGAATATAAATGTCCTTATTCTAGTGAATCAGCATTCTGGATATTAGAAAGATGGATTGAATCATGGACATGGCAGAGAAGATATGTTAGTAAAAACCCTTGGCCTTTAAAGTTCTTCTGTGAAAACCCTGGCCTGCCTGCCCCTGTCAATAGGAGATAGACTTCTCGGTTATATGCTTGTGTGCTCTCATAGAACTGCTTTTTGTTGTTGTTGTGTTGTTTTCTTTTGTTTTTGTTTTGTTTTGCAGGTTACATAATAATTGTTCTTTTCTAATAGACAATAAGCTTTATGAAGTCAAGGACCATGTGTTTTCATTCACCTTTATATAGGCATAACTCCTGCTAAGCAACTGGCAAATGATTCAGTGAATGAAATCAATGAGTACAATAGCTGAATTTATACTGTGGGAGAAAGCAAAGACTTTTAAATTAAATTTTGCTTAACTCTTCTATTCTCTCAGAAAATAGGACTCCACTTTGTAAACTGCAGACCAATTTAATGTGATTATTACTGTTTTAGTGAAAATAATGAAAGTATCACTATCTGCCACTCATTAGTCTAGAAATGAAGGATATGAGGATGGTGAATAGGCTGTACCACAAAGAACTGAAATTTTACAAGAAATTTCACCTTGGACCTTCCATATATGTGACCAACTTAAAGACCTCCTTAAAGTGAAGGGGGCTGTGTGATTGTGATACTATTGCTGTGTCCCGGTTTTGATATATTATTTGGATAGCACTGGCAAAGCCGTAGTAACAAGTCATACTCTGAACAAACCCTTAAGTAGAGCTTACTCTGTGCCAGAGACTCTTTTGAGGTCTTAACATGCATTAACCTAATCCTTTGTTTCCCTAATTAAAGAGGTAATATCTACTTATTATGGAAAACTTGAAATTGTAAAAGACTGAATTTCTGATTATCTTTAATGAATCTTTCACTTTATCCTTATAAAGTTATTTGGTCTCTGGAGGATTATATCAATTTTTTTTTTTTTTTTTTTTTTTTTTTTAGTATCAATCTGAGAAGCCTTGTTTTCTTAACAGGATGCATAATGTATTTATTTTATATATTTTCATAACTAATAGATTTGGCCTTGCTTTTGCCATGCCTTATGAATTTTGTTTTTTTATTTGCTTTTATTTTCCCTGCTCTGCTGTTGCCTTAGTTTTCTATGTTTCACTTGTTTTTTTTTAATTTTTTTATTAATTTTTTTAACATATATTCATTTTTAGGAGACACAAAGAGATAGAGCATGAATGGGGGAGGGTCAGAGAGAGACAGAGACAGAATCTGAAGCAGGGTCCAGGCTCTGAGCTGTCAGCACAGAGCCTGATGAGGGGCTCAAACCGACACAAGATCATGACCTGAGCCAAAGTTGGACGCTTAACTGACTGAGCCACCCAGGCGCACCTCACTTAAGTTTTCTGTGTTTCACTATACCATGATCTTTTTAAACATATGTCTTTATTTTCTTATACTTATTTAGAAGATAAAATTCTTATTTTTAATTCTAATGTTTGCCTTTTAGTTTATGACACACATAATACGGTCTATATTTCTTTAATTTTCAGAGATAAGCACAAAGGGATAACATTCATTGTCCTTTTTGCCTATTAGAGAATTTAAGAGGTTAGCCAATGTCCTGCCATATCCTAGGCTTCATTAATTGTCTGTGGCTGTAGATTCAACACATTACTTTACAATTACTGTTTTTACCCTGTAAACTTTTTCCATTAGTTGTTTTTGGATTTGCCACTGAAACTCCTAACCAGTGCTACAAATGCAATTCATAACCAGACCTGTAAGCACAATTTATTATTTAGTAATAATATTGTTTAGTAACAACAAGAAATATATATATAATACTTTTATGTACTGGATACAGTGCTATATGAAATTTTTCATTGCATATTTGCTATAATTCTCTGAGGAAGTATCTATTTTTACCTCCATTTTCATAGAGAAGGACCTCAAATTCAAATAGATTAAGCAATTTATCCAAGGTCAGTAAGTTAAGCTGGTGGTTCCCAACCTGAGATTTGAATGTAGTTCTCTTGGTCCAAGGAAGCCTCAACTCCTAAAAACCACACTACCACTAGAATGTCTCATTCATCTACCTTCTCTAATGATGTGTTCATTTTTTCAACTCAAAGTTATGAAGTACATAATATGTGATAGGCATTTTTTGACAAAATGGTGAATCCTTGCCATCGTTGCCTAAGGTCTGATATTGAAGAGATTCAATAAAGGAAGCCATGATGCTAAAGTATAATAAATATTATGGTAGGAGAATTACAGTGTTCTAGGAAATCTGAAAAAGTCTGCACTTTCTCTGGACATCAGGGCAGGTAGCACAGACTGGGAGATTTGGGGGAGGGAGATAGGAAAGGCGAGGAGGAGTAAGAAACTGAAAGAAGGTGAATATGGCTAGAGAATCAGATTCTGTCATTTTGATAGGAAAAATGAAAATGGCAGATTTAAAAAGAAGAAGGAGGGTTGAGAAATAAGGCCAAAGAGATACCCCTAGGTTATTTAATAGAGCTTGTCTCTGCTGTGGAATTTTGCTTGTAGCTCATAGAATTTCCCTTTTTAGTTTATAGAGCTTTTGTTGGTTTGAGTCTTTGTGGATCTGTCCATGGTTATTAGCATGTGACGTTTAAAGCAGGCATACAGAGCACTGGACGTTTGCCGTCCTGTTATTTTGAAATTTAAAATAAAAATTTAGCTCCTGAAAGTACATGCTTTTGTTGAAAAGGAAATTCTAAGAAGGCAGCTCTGAATTTATGTTTGTTGAGCTATTGGAAATGATGAGAAGCTTAGTGGAGCTCGACCCCCCATCAAGTTATTAACATGTTCCTGTTAGTTTTTGAGGGATGGTCTCTGAAGAAACCATTGGAATATTAATGAAAGTTTTTGATGAGATAAAAATTCAACAACTGGAACAACAACCATGCATTAGCCAAAAGAAATGGCAGGATACAATTTCCATGGCTACTGAAATATTATTTTGGTTTTCACTAAGCTGAGAAGTAAAATAGTCATGGTATAAGGAGGTAAATTGAGTTTAGCCCAGATACTTTGGTTGAAAAGAAGCACAAATCTCACTTTTTTACTTTCTACCATCAAAAATGGTAAAGTATTTGAATCACACTTATGAGATTAAAACTCTAGTAAGAGCATTTGCCTTATAAATGTGATACAGGAAGAAATGATTGGTAAAGTTCAAATAGAGCACAATATGCATGAATATTCTATAAATATTATTATCTAATAAGAATAGAAATGGTAGACCCTAACATCTTAGAGATTCAGCTTGAACTAATGTAATAGATAGAGATCAACTTCTCCATTTCATATATTTTCAAAATAAATACACTTCAGCATAAAAGCAAGTCCATAGACATAAGTAATTGAAAGCCTGACTGCAGAGAAGTGATATAAACAAGGAAATATACATTACTTATGTAATGAAAAGCATAGATACACCTTCTCACCTGCCCAACCTCCACCAATAAAACAAAATAACACACACACACACACACACACACACACACAACAGCAAAATTCTCATACCTTAAGGAGAGAAATCCTGGGAATGAGAGTACTACCATGTAAAGTACTACCATGTAAAGTACTACCAGCTAAAGAGGGCATTTAAAACTTTTGGAATTAGATAAGGCATTATTCTGAGAGATGGATGAGGTAAGGGTTTATGAAAGATTTGCAAATACTTTTCCTTAGAATGTTGGGAAGGTCCTAGTATTTATTTTTCTGTATATGAAATAAAAGTTCTTTTCCTGAGAGTAAACCAGGCACATGGTAGTCACTAAATCAGGAGCAGAGGAATAGTTAAGAGCATAGACTCTGGATTTACATACACTGAGGTCTGAGCTCTGTCATGTATAAGCAAGCACTTTTCCCATCTGTCTCAGTTTTCTCAGGTATTAAGATAGAAACAGAAATATCTAACTCTCACATTTATTGTCAGGGTTACTACAAAGTGTATGGAAAGATCTTTGTTCAGTGGCACATTTGGACCCTACGAAAATGATGAGATAATTGAGACACCAACCATGAGTATAGCATGGTTGTAGCAAAGAGGATGTAGGGAGGAAGCCCCAATAAAATGAAGTTGTATAATCATCCTTAAATGGTTGCTTGGTATTCTTCTTGAGGTGGAGATAATTAGAAGCTAGAAGGTGTCATCAGCAAGATGTGCTGACATAAGAGCATAAGAGCAGGGGTAAGTCTGGGATGAGCCCCCAACATTAAGTAACTTTCAGTCACACCCCTGTTAGGCAGTCAGACCCCAGAGCCTTGCTTCAGTTACTTTAACTGAATTATGACCAAAGCTGGGAAGTTTTCTCTTCTTGTCTGCTCTTGGAGCCTGCTGTTCACCTGCTTCTCAATCCTCCTTCCTCCCAGAAATAATATATCCACTTGGTCTCTAGGACCCTTTTCTTTCTTGGTTCTCCTCCTGTCTCCGTGACTGCGATTTCTCAATCTCTTTTGCACAATTGTGTTTTATGCTTCCAACCTCTAAGTGATGGCATGCCTCAGGGCTCCTTTCTTGGAATTCTTCCTCTCTTTATTCTGCAGGTACTCCCTAGGTGAGCTTATATAGGCAGGTGTTCCACATAATACTGTACCCTGAAAATTCTCATATTTACATCTCAGTTCTGATTTGTCCCCTGAACTCTCATTTCCTGCATTTCATCTATTCCTCATTTCCACTTGTAATCAGCATTCTCAAACCTAATGCAAGAAAACATAGTTCCACCCTCCTGCCTTCTCCAGCTCTCCAAATTACAACTCCTTTCAATTACTCCAGTATCAAAACTTGGATTCATGCTAGATTTGTACCTTCCCCCACCCCAATACCCTAATCCAATCCACCAAAAATTGTCTATCAGTTCTGTGTTCTAATATATCTACAACATGACCTTTTTCACCACTTATATCCCCTGTGCTCCCCTCCCTCAGGTCCAGGCTATCATCTTTTCTCTCCCTTACTGCGTAGCCTACTAAATTGTTTCCCTGCTACATCCCTTGTGCCTCCACCATCTATTCTCAAAATAGCAACTGCAACTACCTTTAAAAAATAAGTTATATAATATCACTTCTCTGTTCAAGACACTCATAAGATTTTCAACATCATCTAGAGTAAAATTGACCCACATTGACCTGTTCCTCCATCTGCTATCTGACTCACTTTCTGTCTCTTTCTCTTTGATTACTGTTTGCAGGCCACAATGCCTTCTTTCTTGTTCTTCAAGCACTCCAAGCATCTGCCTCCCTTGGGCCCTTTGAACTTAACTCGTAGATCTGCCTAAAATGGCTTTCCCCCAAATAGCCAGAGGACTTGCCTGTTTACTTCATTCAGGTCACTTCACTTCTACTCAAATTTCATATCATCCTGGAGGAGGATTCCCCTGTACAGTCCACTCTAAGTAGCACCCCCTCCATGCCTCTATCCCCTTATCTTGAGTTATTCTGTTTTCTCAGACTGTAACATATTTTATATTATTTATTACTTTGCCTTTTTTTGGTTTACTGTTATATTACTAATACATAGAAAAATGATTGGCTCACGGTTAGAGAGAAATAAATATTTGTTAAAGGAGTGAATGCCTGGTGTTAGAATAGAAGAGGGCAGTTCTATTCTACCAGTGGGAATGGGTCTCTGTTCTTGCCTGGCATCATTGGAACCAAAGCTGAGTTGGACAGTAAGTATTTAAGATAGTACCTATGTCTAGTAAGGTTCTAATAAACATCTGATTTAAACTAGGCTGCCTTATGATTTGAAAACGTCAATGCCTCATGAGACATGAGTCTCTATTTTAATATACTCTAGGGATCTAGTCAATACCCTTTCAGTCAATACTCTTTCAGTCAAGAGCAGTTTAGTTTTTAGGATCATTTTTGTAAAGAAAAAGTATCCCCATATACTACCCCCAAAAGGCTGATAAAGTTTTCTTAAAAATGTATTCATGTCATTTCTGGGAAAGAAGACAATTTGACCACACATTAAAAATAAGATTTTTGGAGCCAGGGAACTCTCTTCTTCCCTTCTCCCTGCGGTCTCTCCTCTCCCTTCCAGTTAGATCTTTTGGTATAAGCCTGGCTAAACAAAGTAAACTGCACATATATTAATAGGAAAACAGCTGTTGAGCTGTTGCAAGAGCAATATCACCAACTAATATTAGGGCAATATATTTTAGTCTCTGAAGACAAAGAGCTTTCAGTTCACCTTTGCATTATAACATTTGCACATTCATAAAAAGGGGGGAGGGGAAGGTATTTCAAACCAAGAATTGGAGCCCTTCAGAGGAGAGTTTGAGTTAGGATTCAGATCATTCACTCTGGAAGGGAAAATAACAGAACCAAGATATCATTAACCTGTATTTGTAAAGCATTTTGCTTATTTGCTTGTTTTAACCAACGTTACTGGCCAGATAGCGACCCAGGGGACTTAAAAACAACTCTTGCCTGTTACCACCCTCCCTGGCTTGGCTTCTCTGTTCTCCCATATTGGAAGCTGTCTGTCTTTCCTTTCCCTGGGCCTGTCTCTGTTAATCCACCTATTCCAACTCCTCCTCAATCCGAGAAGCTTTCACTTACATCTCCAATATACGTTTAAATTTGGAATTCTGTGAAATACAAACTGTCAGTGCCCTTTACACCACGTCAGCTTACACACTGCTTTTTATGCGTGTGTGGTTAGTATGTGCTTGGGAGTGTATACGTTTCATCTCCCCCAACTAACTTGTCAGGTTGTTGAGAGCAGAGAGTAGGTTCTTGAAGCACCTTACGGTGCTGTGTTCATAGTCGGCCTTCATGAAGTCTCACTGGGGAAGTGGGTGTACGTGAGAGTGGGTGCTGCATGGTGTTAATGGTGAGGAGTCTACACTTTTTGCAATCTGGATCTGCTGCCCACTCGCTATGTGACTCTTGCCAAGTTTACCCTTAGTGGGAAATAAAAATGTCTTCCTCAAGGGTGGTTGAATTGATTGAGAGATAATACATATTAATTTGACTAGTTCAGAGTCCAGCAAATAGTAGATTCTTATTACCTGCTGACTTGAAAGTGAGTGATAGAATATAAAGTTAGTGATGGATTCTGTGTGGTTAATGTAGAGAAAGATGGGCTTGCTAACTCCATCCTTGTGGTATAGACTAAACAAAGAAGCTGGCTGTGGAATCGGACAGACTGAGTTCAACTCCACCATTCACTAGCTGTCTGACTTAGAGGTATTTTTAAAGACTTTCAGACCTGTATTTTCCCTATAGAAACACTAATACTTATCTCAGAAACATTAATGCTGATAACAGAGGTGTTATGTGGACCAAATGAGAGTGTTGTGAGAGATTTTCCAATGAGTTAATGAATGTGACCTTGTCAGTTTATTTTTGGAGCTGATCACTCCTTGAGCTACATGAATGGATTCCATTTCAGCTCGTTACCTTGACTCTTCAGTCTTGTGGCAGAGACTACTAGCCGACTGCCTAATTCTGCTCTCCTTCTTGGAACACACAGTTAGACTACATTTCCTAAGCTCTCCTATATTCAGTGATGCCAAATGACTGCAGCTTCTCCATTGGAATGTGAGTGGAAACGCTGCATGCTCATCCTCCACCTCTGCTTTTCACTGGATGAAGATGATGGAGAAAAAGATGACAGGGAGTGCGGTTTCTGGGATGACCAGATAAAAGCTGTTTTACCAACCCAAACACGTGCCCAAGACTCTTGTATTAAAAAATAAATAAACTTCCTTTTCTTTTTGTGATTGCAGGCTAGCTTATTCTGTTTTAATAGACTTCTTTCCGAGGGGTGCCTAGGGGCACTCCATGCCTAGGGGTAGCTCTGTTGATTAAGTCTCTAACTTTGGCTCAGGTCATGATCTCACAGTTTGTGAGTTCAAGCCCCACGTCGGGCTCTGTGCTGACAGCTCAGAGCCTGGAGCCTGCTTTGGATTCTGTCTCTCCCTGTCTCTCTCTGCCTCTCCCCACTCATGTGTGCTCACTCTCTCTCTCTCTCAAAAATAAACATTAAAAGCACAATGGTACTTGCTGAGTGTCATGCAAAAAAAAAAAATTAAATATACTCTTATCCTATTATCCAAATTCTCATGCCTGAAAGTTGTAATCTGATATTAAACACTCAGTGTGTGTTAGCTTTTAATACTATTCCTACTAGCAGAAAATAAAAAAATGTTTCATTTCTAGACCTGTTGATTCTCAAGGTCAAAAATGTCATATCTTTTTTTCCTTTTTTTTTCAGTAATAAGGGTAAGAACTTTCATTTATCATTGATGATTTATTTTTTGTCTTTTCAGTATTGTCATAGAATTTTTTTTTATTTTCTATTGGGTTATTTATCTTATACTTCAGGGACTTGAAGAACTTTAGATATAATCATTATTATCCCCTCATTGTGTTTTGTTGTTTTTAATAACAAATGCCTAATGACATTTAATCATTAAGTTGGCCAATCTCTTCTTTATGGATTCTTCTTTTGATTTCATGTCTTGAAACTCATTTCTAACCCTAAGATTAGATATGCATTCTCCCTATTAAAAAAAAAAACTGTGGGTCTGAATGCACACTATACTACCTATATTTGCTCTCTAGACTATCATGTCACCTTTCATGCCAAAGTATTTAGCACTGATCTCTAGCTTCTTTCTAAAATTAGACAACTTTATCTTACTTAGTCACTTTCCTTTTATTTCTAATTAAGCATGTGGGATCTAAGTGATCTGAGGAATATTTTCCCCTCTAATATACTAACTTTTATTCTGTCAGTATATCTCTCATATCTCTTCAAGTTCTTTGTTTAATTTATTAATGTTCTCACCAATGCTTTGAAGATTTCATTAACATGCTGTTTACCCCTTCAGATGCTATTAGTGATGATGGTCCAATAAAACAGAGTTAAACTGATCCCCTATTATCTGATTAGCCAGTCTGCACATGCTAACCTGACACCTTCTTATATTATATTCATCCCATGTTTGCTGTATTCAGATATTTAAGATCTACATATTCAGCCAATTTAAATTAATTTAGCTATCAAGATTTCATGAGATGCTGTACCCAGCACTTTACTATGTGCACTATCAAGATACAAGATCAAATAATCATCTACCACATTCCCTTTAGCTAATATAATCTTTGTGATTTCAGCCAAAAAGTTTCTAGTTAGTCTAATCTGTTTTATTCTTTGTGAATCTGGGCTATTTATTGCCAGTGGCTGTGTTCTCTTGGAGTTGGATTATCTCTTAGGAGCAGTCTGGATAAATTTTCTTCATTATAGGGCTCAGAATGAAATATTGAGAAGACCAGGAGCTCAGCAGTTACCAACTGAACAAAGAGTAATGTAATTCTAATATCAATCGATCAATCAACGAGCTTTTATTGAAACAATCATGTGCACAGTCCTGAGTGCTGAACGGGATATAGACATATAAAACAAAGATTGTTTTAGTCAGGGCTCTTTTGGTTGTAAGTCACAGAAGCACAACTCAATCTAGTTAAATCACCAAAGGAAACTTATTGGAAGATTCCAGGTTAGCTCACAGAATGAAAGGAAACAATGCTATAGCCATCTTAAAGAAAATTAAAACCTGTGTCTTGATGCTTTGAAATCATCTCCCTTTTTCTGTGCCTCTTGTCTCTGGATGTGAGTTTCATTCTCTTTCTCCACATACCAGGGAATGTGTACTAGAGTTCTCTAGAGAAACAGAACCAATAGGATGGATATGCAAATATATGTGTATGTATGTATAACTGTGTTTAGAGATACATATAATGTGAATAGATTTGTTATAAGGAATTGGCTTACATTATTATGGAGGCTTCCAAGACCCAAGATTTGCTGGGTGAGTTGGTAAAGTGGAGATCCAGGAGAGCTGATGACTCCAAAAGATGATAGGTTCAAGACCCAGGAAGAACAAAGGTTTCTGTTTGTGTCTGAAGGCAGGAAGAAAAGTCAGTGTAACAGTTTGAAGGCATTCAGGAAGGAATAATTCTCTCTTATCTGGAGGAGGGACAACCTTTTATTTTATGCAGGCCTTCAACTGATTGGACAAGGCCCACCCACACTAGGGAGGGCAATCTGCTTTCTCAGTCTATCAATTTAAATATTAACCTCATCCAAAAACACCCTACAGAAACACCTAGAATAATGTTTGACTAAATATCTGAGTGCCTTGTGGCCTAGTCAAGTTGGCACATAAATTTAACCATCACAGAATATACCTGTCATCAGCTAGGAAGTCTGACTCTAATCAGACTTCTTTTTCCTTTCAGCTCCCACTGGGAAAATCCTAGAGAAGAATTCCCATTAGTTAGTCTATAGATAAATCACTATGACTACCAGGATGTAGTATTATAAATGATCCAACCTTGGTCACCTGGCTATTTCTGTGATTAGAAAGATATGATGGAATATTGTGATAGATAGAGAAGCAATTTTGATCCCCAACAGAAACATATTATTAAAATTGGCAAGAAGCAGTTCCTCAAAAGAAATAGGGATGAGATGGTCAAGTGCAAATCACACAATAAAAAACCACCATGCAGATTCAAAGAGTTTGCGAGCTATTTTTAAAACCAAGCCAACACAGTGATTCATAAGCAGCATATAATGATGTACCCCACATTGACATATCCAAAAAGTACATAATGATTCATGGAATTGAGAAGTCCAGAAAAGCTGTTATAACCAGAGAAAGTTTCAAAAAAGAGGCAGGATTCACACTGGGCCTTGAAAGATTGACAGATAGGTAGAGAGATTAGTGAAGGCCTTTGAGGTGAGTGAGGAAAGAATGGCCATGACAAGCTACTGAGGAGATTTCCAAAGCAGAAAGAAGGGAGGGTAGCATCATGTGGTCAGTTACGGAGGGACTCAAGGAAGCACTTGTACAAACTTATCTCCAAAACATTCCCCCATTAACCTTCTTTGCTACATCATGTACCTAGACACAAAAAATTTTCCTCCTCTCTTCTCTTAGCTGAAACTTGAATGTTCCTTAAAGATCCATTTCTCCTTTAGCTAGAGTGACCATACTATATCATACAGGCTGGGGTGCCTCTGGTTTAAACTGGGAATGCACTCAGCCTTCTTCTTCTCATTTTTCATGGACTTCTAAATCAGCATTCCTTCACTCCCCAGTAAAACTCACTAGTCTTTTGAGATTCATGATGTTAGACCGTTGTTGTCTTTTTGCGAACTCGCTTCTCCCTAGCTTTGGGTCACTGGAGACTTTGAAACAGTCCCTGCAGTCCCCTTTTCCATCCGAAGTTCAGTGACATCATGAGCCTAGGGGTGATATCTGTGCCAGAGTTCTAAACTTGTGCTTTCTTGTCTTGTTCACCTCTAGAGACTTTGTCTACTAATTATTGCATCCTCCCATTACAATGACCAGTCTCTAAACGTTCAACTGCTCAGAATGCACTATGCTGTTTCTAGTCTTAAAAGTAATGAGGTGGTATCTTAAGCTTTCTCATCAGATTTTTCTCTAGCCACAACTTGATTTATCTCTTTTTCCAGTTGTATAGAATGGGTGTCTCTTCTGTTCAAGCCAGTCCTTCCCCCTTTATCCTTGACTCTTAATTCCTCATTTTCCCTCTGAGAGAATCTGTCTTTCTTCACTTTTGTCTTAAGTACCTTCTACCTTTTTGGGGGAGAGGGATTTCTTCTTTGTAGCTTATAAACTTATTTATATTTTTCTCCATTGCATACCTCTCTTGTTATCATACTTCTAAGAAATAAATAGATTCTTTTCCATTATTTCTAAGCCCCTCCTAAATCTACTGCAATCTTCCTTATCATCAAATTCAGTGGAAGTGTTTCAGAGCATATCACTCCGTGCCACCGTACTCTCTTTGGTTTTCCATGATCCTCTCTGATCCTTTTAGAGAAAATTTGTTAATTCCTTTCTTAATTTTGATTTTCTCCTAGGCTATGACTCTTCCAAAATTTCCTTAGTGACCTCACCTGCTTCCACAGTTTCAGCCACCAGTTACAGGCTGATGATTCTGAAATCTGTGAATCTATATGTTCAGTCTAGAACTCTGTTCTGAGTTTTAAACTTAGAGATCCATTTTTTCATACACACACACACACACATACACACACACACACACACACATACACACACACACACACACACACACCCTTATTGCTTCAACATCAATAAATACAAAACTGAATGGATTACCTTAATATGCTTCTATAATACCCTCAGCTTCAGGGATCTCCCCGACCCAGTCAGCCAAGTTAGAAACCTGAGACTCATTCTTGAATCCCCCATCCCCACCTTTCTCACTACCATGCTCAATTAATTGTTCAACAAGTATTATTGACTGAATATCTAGAATACTTTCAGAAGCCAGAGATTTGTTCCCTAATCTGATGTCCCCTACTCTCTCATTTAGGTTTTATTACCTTTCTCTGGGATTACCAAGATAGTATTTTAAATGCCATCCTAGTTTTATCTACTAATTCATCTCCCAAATGTAGCTTTCATGTAGCAGATGGAGGGGTTTATCTAAAATTCGTGTGTGACCACCTCCTCTTTCCCGTTTAGTATCCTTCAATGATTTTTTTCCATTGTTTTCATGTAATGTAACTTTATGCACCTTAATGTTAGACATAGGATCTTCCCTCTCCAATCATGTTAACTGAGTATACAATTTCTTATTTATCTCCCAACTTCATTTTCTAAAACATTGGCAGATGGAATTGAATATAGATCCCCATCATGCTATTCCTTGAGCCTCACCTTTGCTTGAATGCCCCCTTTAATGAACTGTCTTGAATGCCCCTTTTTCTTTTTTCACATATTCTATTCATTCTTTCAGACATAGTTCAGGCATCACTTTGAGCCAGAAGTCTTTCCCATCATCTCCTGATTGGGTTAGGTGCCTTTATCGGTTAGATCAGTTCAGGAAACGGAAGCCACTCTAGGTATTTCAAGCAGGAAGAAATTAACTACCAGGAATTTGATGATTTTAATATCACTACCAATTTCTGTGCTGGTCAGGAAAATCTAAGTTATGTTAAAGACACAAGTTAACCTCAAAACCTATGGCTTAGTATAACAAAGTGTTGCTCTACTAAGCTAGTTTATGATGCTATGATGGCTAGCTTGGGTCAGTACCTGGGAATTTATTCTGCTTTACATAGTCACTTAGAGACTCAAGCTGACAGGGACTCAAATACCTTATACCTGTGCCAATTGGAACTTCTGGTCTTCTTAGTTGCCTCAGCAGGTAAAAAGAGTCTGGAGAAATTCACATGGCTTACCACTGTCTCTGGAAATAACACTTATCTCTTCCGCTCATTTTATTGGCTGGGTCTGGTCACATGGTCCCTTTCAACTATGCGGTTTTTTATGTGCCTGGGAAAAGGGGGACTAGATATTGGTGAGCACTGCTTTAAAGATGGAGAAACTGAAGCTCAGAGAGGTTTATTTCCCCACATTTGCACAGTTAAGACTTGGCAGAACTGGAGTTAAGATTTCACTATTGTTAAGAAATCTCTGTTGCCCTTCTTTTGGTCTCTCCCTATTAGGTCTCTCCCTCATGGAGGAGAATTATTCTTCTAGTCTTTCTGACATTAGGCTTGCTTGGACCAAGTGAGGGTAAGTAACACATACCACTCCCAAGCAGAAGGTTTAGCAGGCATGATGCATTTTCCTCATGGTGCTCCTCTGTCTGTTACAAGAGTGGCAATTTCCCAAACAGGAGCTGTACCTCCAACCTGTTGTAGTGTGAAAAGTATATGGAGCAGAGCTTCAGGCAACCTGCAGGCAACACTTAACATGAGTAAAATATAAATTTGTGTTGTTGTAAGCCCGTGAGATTTCGAGGTCGTTCATTACGTTAGCATAAATGAGTAAAATCTAACGCAAATACTGAAGAACTTACAAAATCCAACCAAAGACTGAGCATCCAGGATTCAGAAAGGAGTGGAATCTAAGTATCTATAAAGAATTTTATGGGGCGCCCGGGTGGCTCATTCGGTTAAGCATCCTACTTCAGCTCAGGTCATGATCTCACAGATCATGGGTTTGAGCCCCATGTCAGGCTGTGTGCTGACAGCTCGGAGCCTGGAGCCTGTTTCAGATTCTGTGTCTCTCCCTCTCTCTCTCTGCCCCTCCCATGCTCATGCTTTGTCTCTCTCTCAAAAACATAAACATCAAAAAATATTTAAAAAAATAAAAAGAATTTCAGTAAATGCCTGAGGATAAACTCTACCTGGCCTTGAATTAGAATCATTTATATCAAACCCTTCTGATTATGTGTGTCTCTGTGATCAAGATCCACATCCCTAAGGGAGAGAGAGTGACAGTCTTACTGGTCCAGAATGGTCACGTGCCCATCTGCCCCTCTGCCAAGGAGAGCAGGGGCTGGTGGAGGGCAACCCGAAACAGCTGACCATCCCACTGGGACCATGTTGAATGAGGTGGTGGTAATTCCTCAAAGCAAATTGGATGCCGACATACAAAAAGAGGGGAAGAAATGGCCTCCCTAATAGCAATTCATTGAAATAACAGTAATTATTCATCATTGGCATATCCCCTGTATCCGTTTCTTTCTCTCTGCTTCATAACCACATGAAATCATCTTTCCAACCCCTGCTTCCCAAACCAAGCATCCTTAATAACCTTGTAGAAGTCTTTTATTTGGCTGTGCCCAGCTTCCCGTCCCCTCTGCTCAAATCAATAGGAAAAAATAAAGATAATCTACATTAATTTGGTTGTAGTTGTTTTAACATCCCCTGAAACCTTGAAGTTCAGCAGTACTGGGCCAGCTTGAAGAAAACCTTTCTGACAGGAAAGCGAGTTTCAAAAAAAATGTTCCCCAGTTTGCTAGGCTTATAAGCCTAGGGCAAGTTTAATTAAACTCAATGGAGCATTTTAAAGTGAAGAAAAAATTAGGACAGCAAGAAAAACGTGTTGATTGTTTCCTAATTATGCTGTGGACTTTCTCTCTAATGCATCCCCCCTCCTTTCCCTCCCTAAATAAAACAACTGGCACGTTAAGTTTGCACACAGAAGATTACATCTCAACCATGCGTTCTGCACCAGCCAGGCACGCTGCTTCCCATTCCGCTGTTGGGCTTGCTTTTTGGAGACATTCATGCTTTTGTTATTTCATGGAGATACTTAATCAAATACAGAGAGACAGAGAGACAGAGACAGAGAGGGAGAGAGAGAGGAATTCAGGGAACACATTAGACTCCAGCAGTTTCCACCCTTTATGTTGGAAGCCCAACATTGATTAGCCTCTCCCTACTAGCATGAACTCCTTACTTTATAATATTTAGTCCACTGAACAGTCTGTATTTTTAAAGACATGATGAATTTACTTTCTCATTTTTATTCATGAGACATGCATTAACACAAAGTGATCTTTTCAGGATAACCACACTACTGATAGAATTATATCCAAAAGCAAAAAAACAAAAACAACAACAACAAAAAACAAAACAAGCAAACAAAAACAACAAGACCAGAGCTTGTAATCCGTTCATTTCACTAATAGTGTCCTGCTCTGTGCCAGGCAGCATACATGTAGCCTTGGTATGAGCATGTAGACCGTCTCCATTAGAATTTGAGATGTAATAAAGAAACTCATAGATCTTGGGGACTCTAGAGCCCCTGGCTGGGAACCTGAGTGCTGGAACTGTGTGACTGTTCAGGTGTTCAAGACTCCTAGACCACTGCTGATGAGAAGACTGTAGGTGTGGACATGAAGAAAAAAGATGGCTTCAGGTAAAAGCCTCAAGCCAGACACTGGTAGCACATAAAAGAAAATCAATTTTTGTCTCAAATGGTGCCTCAAAATTATTTTAAAAGAAATAAGAGTAGTTAGTGCTTTAATAGCACTTACTGTGAATCCGCTATTGCTGTGAGCAATTTACATGTATTAACAGATTTTAATAAGCATTAAATGGCATTCTAATAAGGCACAGAGAAGTGACGCGGTGGGCCTGAGGTCACACAGCTAATTAGTGCCAGGACCAAAATTTGAAGTGATGCAATCTGGTTGTTAACCTAGTGGTTAAGTTTGCACATATAAGATGGTTATCATACGTGGCCTAATAGAGAAAAAACATCGGAATCCCACTAAACTCAGCAGTTCTAAACTGTTTTGACACCAAGAACCTCTTTCCTTTTCCTTTTCCTTTTCCTTTTCCTTTTCCTTTTCCTTTTCCTTTTCCTTTTCCTTTTCCTTCCCCTCCTCCTCCTCCTCCTCCTTCTCCTTCTTTCCTTTCCTTTCCTTTCCTTTCCTTTCCTTTCCTTTCCTTTTTTCCCTTCCCTTTCCTTCTTTCTTTGCTTTTCTTTCCCCACATGGACTCCTGTGCTTTGAAAGATATTGTCTACTGCCTCATGAAAAGAGGGAGAGCTCAAAATGAAATGAATTTAAAAGTAAATATGTCATGTAGAATTTTGGAAGGGTGTATGTCAGAAAATTACATTAATGGTAATACAGAGCTAGAGCACCAGCCTGGCATGTGACTCTTGATCTCAGGACTGAGTTCAAGCCCCACATTGGGCATAGAGCCTGCTTAAAAAAAATAGTACAGAGCTAAAATTGTCCCCAAATTTATGAATCCAGTTAAGTTGAACTCTAAAGTCACCTTGGAGTCTGATAGATTAGATGAAATTCCCTGTTAAAACCAATAGTAAAGTTTCTCAACCTTTTTCCCCACTCAACAATGGTCCTCTAAAGCAATACCTTTCAGGGGCACCTGGGTGGCTCAGTTGGTTGAGCATCCGACTTCAGCTCGGGTCATGGTCTCATGGTTCATGAGTTTGAGCCCTGCATCAGGCTCTCTGCTGTCAGCACAGAGCCCGCTTTGGATCCTCTGTCCCACCTCTCTGTCTCTGTCTCTCCCCCACTTGTGCTCTCTGCTCTCTCAAAAAATAAGTAAAACATTAAAAAATATAAAGCAACAATTTTCAGAAGTTTTGGGGTAGACAACTTGGAATACCCGTTGGTAGTGTATTAGAATCTCTAGGGGAATATGCTGAATTTGAAGAAAACCTCCAAGTGATTCTGAAATGTCTACAACTGTACGTGGGGGTGAAGTTGTTTCCTACATCCTGCTGCACGGCACTCAGAGCCCAGTGGAGAGTGACCGAACTCCACTCACCAGACAGTTATCAGCTATCCTTCCTCTCCATCTAGCCCGTGTAGAGTCCTGCATGTGAATACCAACCAAGTGACCCGACCCAAATTATAGCCCTAAAAATGCATGCAGCAGCACCTTCCAGAGCCTGCATGGAGCGGTGGTGAAGAATTAGGCTGAGAACAAATGGCAGTTGGGCGCTGGCATGACTGACTGCACGTGTGCTCAGTTCCCAGGGCCTCCCTGGGCTGCAGCTTCCTCACCTGTCAAACATGCACACGTTTGACCCAAACTTGTCTACAATCCAGTCTCCACCCTAGATGTGGTTGACTCGGAAATAACAGAACACCAGGGCCTAAGATAAAATATAGTAACATTTGCCAGGTCTGGTGCTTCAGATGCATAGTCCCTGACAATAAAGCAAATTCTCTAACCTGCTATTTGAGGCCTTGGGAATGTCATCACCTTCTTCTTCTGGTCTTTCTGTCTTGCTCTTCAAATGATTCTAGCTGTTCTTTTACTATTAGAACTCCCCTTAGACCTTAACACATTAAAAAACATATACTGTTTTCCCCTTTGTTAGAAGTCTATTTTTGATTTTCTAGAACTCTGTAATCACCATCTTTCAAAATCTCATCCAAATTTCATGGCATAGTCAAATGTTACCTTCTTTAGATCTTTAGACTAGATTGGATTAGACTTCTGGACAGAAGGGACTCAGTGTTCCAGTTTTTTCCTTCTCTTTCTCTCATATGAATGTAGGTTGTAATGCCTGATAGTAAAGTAAAGTTCACGTTTCTAAACCCCAGCAGTCTGTATTTGGGGCCAGATGTTCCTTCACTATGGGTGCCTGTCCTCTGTTTTGTGGGATGTTTGGTGCAGCCTACACCTCCTGACCTCTACTCCCCAGAAGCCAGTAGCACCCTTCCACCAAAATTTTCTCTGGAAATTGCCAAAACTTACCTCCCCCGGGGGTAAAATTGCACTCAGGTAAGAGCCACTGGTCTAGATACTTGTGTATATATCCTTGCTTCTCTTCCCCCACAGGATTTAGCTCAGTACCTGCTAACATAAATATTTATAGAAGAATAAATTAATAAATCATTGTTGAATAATTATTTGTATAATGAATGGATTTCTGTCACATCATTGCAATCCAGCTATCTGCTCTGTTAGGTCTCGAGTCAAAAGAAGAGGCAAACATTTGTGGTGGTGGTCAGCTGGAAAGGCTGCTTGGCAGGACTGAGATTTACCTAAAGTTTCTCTTAAACTTGTACTCTGATTACCTCTCTTCTAAGGAATGAGAAGCTTGAAATTGTCCTATAGTTTTCCATCTGATTGATACTAACACTTTCCTCTTTTCTAATTGTCCATCCATGTAGTGGAAGAAAATTGGCCCTTTTTTCAAGAGACAGTGCTTTTGTGTTTATTATGCTAGCCGGGTCTGAGAACCCTCTCAGGGAATAACAGCAGTGGTGCAGGGGAAGAGCAGAGGGGTAAAGGCTGTCACTTGAGAAATCAGAGATTTAGAAGAAAGTCCAGGCCTGGAGTGACTGTATTTGCTAATGCAAATTCACTAGTCTCCATGTAGGTTGCTAGGATATGGTAAAGTGCTTCAAAGTAGGACTCGTTCTTGGATGAGTGGATATTTGGGCTTAAAAAAAAATAAATTAGGTTGCTGACATGGGAAAGGTTTGGGGTACAGAGTGATTGAACAATGCATGGGTGTTGAGGCCCAGTGAGTCTCTTCCATGGTCAGAGCTCATGGGGTGCAGGTCCTTGGGAAGGTAAAGTTCTCTCTCAAAAAGGCAATAGCATTTCGGGCACTTGCCAGCAACTGGAACCAAGAGCAGAGTCGGGAGGGAGCAAAAGCTGACAGGGTGTATGTCCGTATGTCTGATGGGCTATCAACTTTAAAAACGCCAGCTGGTTGAGTCTGCTTTTGTTTTGGATTATTTTCACCCTTCTATTAGCCAAACTAATTGAAAGCTGACTTAGAAGTCTACCCAGCAAGACTGATGCCTGTTCTAAACCCATTGCCTCCTTTCTTTTCAGCTTAAAGCTCAGTCACTATTAGTTTCTTCCACTGCTTCTCTCAACTAAGAATTTTATGAGTTGGTCCTGGGAATCATTTAATATTCTTCTATATTAATAATATAACAACAACACAATAACAATAACAGTAATTACACCATCAAAGGTACAGGTAAAGATTTCGGAGCACTTACTATGTGCAGGTATCACGCAAAGCTTTTGCACATGTTGTTAATAACCCTCCCCATGATAGCCCTGTGAGCCATTACTCTTCTTTTGAAGATAAGAGAGCTGGGGCTTAAATAGTTTAATACAGCAACACAGCTGATAATTGGGTAGGTCTCGCATTTGAATCCAAATCTGTCTGGTTCTAGAAACTGTGTTCACAACCAGGAGATTATACTTTCCTTCATGGTTCCTAACATAGAACTTTTGATAGGAAATTATTCCAGTAAGAGTAGAATAGCAATAACGGACAGGTACCCAGCCAGTATGTCAGAATCATGCTACTGAGGCCTCCCTGATGCTGTCCTATTCTCTCTGTCAGTCCGGAACATACACTGCAGACAGGAGTAGACGTTCCATAGGTGCCTATGGACTTCATCATGGGTCCTGAAGTTCATGTGTTAATGCTTTGAGATTTGACAAGCGAATGAGTCGGTAGAGCGCAACAAACCTGGTCTGTTGTATTTGTTCTTTGTTTCAGTTTCAGATATTGTTATTAGTTGTGCAAAAGTGAAAAATAAATGTCATTGGTGTTTTGAGGTTGAATGACTTCTGGGAAAGAGAAGAGAGACCTTTAAAGAATTTAAATCCTACCTGAATAGATGGTTAGGGGTAGCAGCTCCCATAAACTATGCCTGTCTCAAGCCTGACCTTTGTCCCAGTCTCAGAATCAAAGTCCGTGGAGCCTCTCTTTGGTTCCTACTTTGAATCTGCCCAGGTCAATAGCCAGTAAAAGGAAATTGTGCTGAATTATCACAATTTTTATTTGTGCTGACTTATTGGAAATCAGGCAAGACAGATGAGTTGCAGTATCTACACACTTGATTACCCCCTTCCCCAATTTTTCTGTGGTTTCATTTTGGATCTCTTTGCTACAGCATTTTAGCTCCAACTTTGGGCACTGAATCATGCTCCACTGTCCCATCAAGCATCTCGGTAATGTGATAAATTCATCCAAAGTCTCACAGTGCCATCCTGCACGTGACAAATGCAATAACACGTCAGGCTCAGAATGATACCCATATTAGGCAGATACTCCCTCTGCTGACAGCAGGTGTTTCTGCTTTATCTGAAAATAATTCACTGAATAGATAATTGGTGAATCCCCAGTGGGAACAAAACTTGATTCTGTCTGAGCATAGGTTACCAAGTGTACCACCATAAAATAATTGATTTTGTGATATATTAAGTGGGGACGTACTCAAGACTACTGAACTTTTCACTTAGGGCCTGGGGCTGAAGTTGAACTAGGCTCCCAAAGGTGAAGAACCCATGCATGACACGGGCAGGGCTTCACACTCCGACAGCCAATTTAACTTTCATTTTCTTTATTAATCTAATATGTTCTACCTTTCACCAGGACGTGATGTGCAGGGAGTTTCATTAAAACGGTTGAGTTGTTATTGGAGATAATCACGGAAGGAATGTATCACAAAAGTCAAGAAAGTCTGAATCATTTTTCATGCTGTTGTTTTAGAGAAGAGGTTTCGGATGCTGATAGGGAAGTTACTCTAGCTATAGGGCGAATTTAATTGCGTTTTTAGAAACTTCTTTTAATCCTATAATAACAAAAAAATTAAATCAGTGCTGACATTTTTTGTTGCCAGAAGAAGGTAGTAAAAGGGTAAAGAAATAATTGTTAGTTCTGAGAATATAATTAGCGACTTTAATGCTTTAATCTAAAAAATGAATATTTTGAGCCTAGGTGAATGATTAAAGAAAAGATATTGAAAGTCTTTGAAATTTCTAACTGTGTGTGTTTTTAATTGTGAGTTATGATCACTATAATTAGCTCTTTAGTACATTTATAATGTAAACAAATATAAATTTCTACAAGTTCAGGGGTATTTCAGGGCAGATAAGATTGGCATCCTGACCTCTGGCTCTGCGCATTAAGCCTTTCTTATAATGTTTGGCAGAAGTTTATTCTTTGCTTTGGGGGGAGGAAAGGAGGTTAAAGAAATGAGGATCAAACAATGGGAGACTAGAGTCAAGATTGGGCTGTATTTGGAAATTTATTCCAAAGGGGTGATAAGGTTGTTCCCATGAGTAGCCTGGGCTCCCCTCTGGCCCATCAAGGAAGGGCCGTGCTTCCGCTGCCCCTGTCCCTTCAGATGGAGCCTCAGGTTGGGTCTAAGTTAGAAGCACTGGAGGAAGGGCCAGGTTACAGATAAAAGAAAGCTCTCTGATGCTGAGCCTCTTCGAATGTGCAACCTGACTATCCTGCTCTACCTCTTTCCTGCTCCACCTTGACAGAACCACGAAACCTCATTACTATGCACTAGAAAAGGGAAAAGGAAAAAAAAAACCCAGAGGGATCTGGGGAATGAACTTTTTGGGGGTCTTATTTCTCTCAGAGGTGCACATTAAAATTCTCTCTTTCATTCATTAATGTGAATACAAGCTGCCTGAGAAAATAGCTGGTGGGACCTCCCTTAATGAATAGTGGGGCTTTTCTATGCTCTAGAGGCTTAAAATTGGGTTTCATCCCACTGAGGATTTTTTTTTTCCTTCTCCTTCTGTCTTCTTAACACCACATGTTTGGTTAGATTTCTAGGACTCACCTAGGCTGTGACCTGCCACATCTAGTTCTAATCGCTCATATGATTAGATCGGGCCACCCACAGACAGGCAGGAGGGGGCTGGTGTCAGAGACTCCCAGAAGTTCAGGTATCTTTCCAACATTATTTGAAAGTTTCTACTCTGTCAATCATGTGCAATCAAACTTGTTCTTGTGAAGTTCCTTATACTGCTTGGTTTAGAATAGGCCAGGTATGGATATAAAAATCTTTACTCTCTTGCTTTCAGGGCTTTTACTTTGGTTTGAAATGGAATTAACCCTTTTTTGGAACTTCATGGCTTAGTTTCTTTAGATTTTCACTTCAACTTACTTAATTTTCTCCTGTATCTTCCAGATGGGCTCAGCTACTGCATCCCACTGTATTTGGGATGTATTGGGACAACTCCAACAGATGTCCTCCAAATCATTCATCTGGGGCATTTTCTGGAGTTACATTGTCAGTTCTCTTCCTAAGTACATCTCTAAGTTTCCTAAGGAAACATCATGTGTTTTCTACTTGTCTCTGTCTCTGGGGTCAACAAATAGTGGGTGCTCAATTAATGTTTTCATGACGATCATTGGCAGAAAGCTATGTCTTCATCAATTTGCTCCTCACTCTCATCATAGGGAAACTTAGGATGGCCAAGAGTCCTTGGTCATAATTCCAGATCCTTACCCCAATTTGTCTGGACTTGGTAGGGAAAATGGCAATGGAGAGAGCTTATGTAAGCTAGAGAAGATTGTGGTAGCAAGAGAAATGCTGAGATGTATCTTTCTCCCTGTGCAATTCAAGAATGAGATGACAATGTGACAGCAAGTTACAGAGGAGCTCATGGGTCAGCCCCAAGAAGGTGCCATAATACCTCACACGGGGAACCACAGAGACACTTTGCAGTGAACGGTCACTCCATCCCATGCCATTTGAGAAACACGAAGCTGTTTTTCTGATGGGAAAATTATTTGGAAGTCTAGTTAAGATGTTGTTTGCTTTAGTTTCTCTTTGATAATTATTTCAATTCATGGTATTTTATTTACTTTTATTGCGCCCTGTATATTTTAAACACAAACAAATAAAACCAGTGTATCATATTATTTAGAGCAAGATTAATTAGGAAGCATTTATAGAGAAAGGTAAAATGGTGTTTAAGTTTAGTAAAAGAGTGACATAAGTGAAAAATGCTTAAGAGCAATGATACAGTTACCTAAAGCTCCAGAAACAGCTCTGGATCACTCACTATTCATTTGTTTAAAGTTTACTGAGTGCCAGGTATTATGCTAACACAGTTTTATTTTTTTATTGTTTAATATTGTAAAGCTACTCTCTCTATATTATAAATCAATGGAATTTATGGTCTCATAGACCATCCAGTGTATTGGACCACTTAAAAATTCTGTGGCATATTTTATAATCATGATATTCTGGACTTCATATTGTTGATAGAGCTACTTTGTCAATAATTGTCTACCAATTTGCCAGTAGGCTTCCAAAGAGGCCAGATAACTTTTCTCAGTGGAACCCAAGGAGAATTTGGTGCTTAGAAGGTCAGGATAAAATTCTTTTGAAAACATTATCTACCAAAAGCCTACCTTCAGCATCATGGGCTCTATTTTGTATCTTAAGGAAACACTTGACTGCTTAAGATTTAGCGCATATGGTATAAGAAGTTAATATCGTACAGCCAAAGTGAGCAAACTAATAAAGGAAAGGCGGTGCTTCCTTTGCAGGATCAGATCTGTTACCCATTATTTTGTTCTGCTGCTGAAGGAGAAAAATAAGTCTTGGATATTACAGCTGTCACTGTGACATCTGTTGTTCCAGGATCCGTGACTGCTTCAGTCACCACCTGACCCAGATCATCACCATAACATTCTGTCCACTATTAAACTGTGAAAGGCCCTCGCCCTCCAGGTGGTACTTCAAGGTTGACATACCAAGGTGTTCGTCTCTGTCCCCCCCGAATGCCTCTCAGCTGAAAAATACAGCCTCACTTTGTGCAGAATTGATGGCAAACCAAGTCTCCCAGGGTTCAAGGGGAGCAGCGGAGAGCAAGAGTTCTTGAGGCGTAGCCCGGTTCTGTGCTTAATCACTTGTCACTACTACTGGAGGGCCTCAGAGCATTCAGAGGTGTCGCTTTTTTTTTTCTTTGTTGTCGGTTCCCCTTTTCTCTTGAACAGATGAGTCCAGCTCTTCAAACAACAATAACAAAGCTGCATACACAGCCAGGCTCACAAAATGGATAAGTAAGGGGCTATGAGTCCTCCCTAACACATAAAGAATACTTTACTTTTAGAAAGTTCCTCTAAATAGAGCCCCACTTCTGGTTGTATGTGGTTGGTTCAAATAATTAATGATTTAAAAGAAAAGCAACTGTTAATTTAGATGCAAACTTGACACATCGCAAGAAGTATATCACGTGAGTTACCAAAATCAGGCGTGCACATACATTTACAGGAATGTAATAAATATGTAAAGTAAGGCACATCTCTGCTGTAAAGAGCTTTCCTTCCACGAGCTTATTCACTTATTCGTTCATTTATCCATTCTTTCATTTGGAACCTATTTATTGAGACTCCACAAAGGCACTGTGCTGGCAACTAGGGTACAGCAGCATTAGAAAGAGATACATTATCTGTTCTCGTGAAGTTGAGCATGACAAGAAAAAGCAGGGTTCACATCTGTATTTGTGATACAGATTTCTCTTATGTGTTGAAAGGCAGAAAAACCCAACCTCTCCCAGCCACAGAGCCATTTGAGAGTCAGCAAGAAGCGGTTTACTTGCGTTACACAATGAAGGCACCAGATAATCTAAATCACAGAAGAAAACACAAGAGCCGGAAGCTGCTCCTCACATGCTATATGTCAATTTCCTTTCCTTCCATTTCCCTACAATTTCTAGCACTAATTCTGATGCTACTAGTTAAATGTATATGATCTTAAAGCACTTAACTTCTTTTAACCTTCTCTCACATGTAAGATTCCTTTAGTTGATGTCTAAGATTTTTTAATTTTTTTTTTAAGTTTATTTATTGTTAGAGAGCGTGAGCAGGGGAGGGGCAGAGAGAGAGGGAGAGAGAATCCCAAGCAGGCTCTGTGCCTTCAGCACAGAACCCAACAGGGAGCTCGATCCCATGAACCCTAAATTCATGACCTGAGCTGAAATCAAGAGTCTGACACTCAACTGACTGAGCTACCCAGACATCCCTAAGATTTTTTTTAACCTGGAAAATAGGCTATTCCCTTTCAGACAAGCTGAATTCTTAAACTCACTGTCTTCATAGTGCCTCAGGACATTGGCAGCCTAAGCATTGTGTTTGAGCAGGCAGGATGGGAAAATCCAGGGTCCCCACTGCCTAAGCAGCCTCTGCATCCTGGATCCTCTGCTCACCTGGAGAGCACCTGGAGTCTGAGCCTGAACAAAGACACCTTATCCAGACCTGGTAATATTTACCCAGCTCAGAACACGGCAGAAGGCTTGGCAAGGGAGAAGCTTGGGACTACACATTATAGCATTTGCTGTTGCTTTAGTTGCTTTATAGGTTTGCATTTGTGGTGCTAGATCTTTTCTTTTCTTTTTGCTATTGACACAGTGCCTGAAGATTTAAGTAGTTGCTCCCAGGTTAAGTGTTCTCATCTTGTATGATGGCTATACTGGTTTATAATGGCAGGTACCCAGACCTGGGTAACTGAGACAGAGGAAGAATGCACTAAAAATTAAACCTCATATTTTATGTTTTCTCTATAAAAAAAATTAGCTTAAGTATCTATTTAAGTAGTCACCATCAATTATTGTATAACAACTGAAAGGACAATAAAATGTTGGATAAAATTGAAAAGTCAATATAGACACCTAAGAACTCTTAAATACTCTTCCTACTGAACCTAAATTTTAGACCTATGCTTTAGTTATTCTTGGCAAAGAATTACATGCATTTTCTCTTACAAACAGCTAGTATTCTGGGGCCTATGCTGGGCAGATCAAGCACTTCGAGAAATAGGGTATCAAAAGGCTCTATTTAGACTAATGGCTTCTGAAGTAGCATAACTATGAACACAACGTGAGGTTGGTGGCATGACAGAATATTTTAGAATCTAGAATATTTTTTAGGATTTTTGTTTTCTGAGAATAGAAATTTGGGAATGAGATGCTCAAAAGTCCATTTGCCCACTGGCTGAACGGGTCCTCTACCTCATCGTTCCTTCTCAGAAACTTTCAGGCTCTCTAACACTATAATGATAGGAAAACACATTCATTTACACTGACAAGGATTTTAAAGATGGTGTTAGTGGCCTATCAAGGGTCTTTTCTAGGAAAACAATTACCAAAGTATTTTTTATGCCCTTGTGATGCGGGGCAGGGTGGGGCGGTGAGAAAAAGGAAGAAACAGGTTTGTGGAATTTAATATATTTTTTTAAAGTTTGTACTTAAAAGCTAAACCCAGGACACCTGAGTGGCTCAGTTGCCTAAGCATCCGACTTCGACTCAGGTCATGATCTCACAGTTCGTGGGTTCAAGCCCCGTGTCGGGCTCTGTGCTGATAGCTCGGAGCCTGGAGCCTGCTTCAGATTCTGTGTCTCCCTCTCTCTCTGCCCTTCCCCTGCTTGTGCTCTCTCTCTCTCTCTCTCAAAAATAAATAAACATTTAAAAATTAAAAAAAAAAAAAACAAAAAACAAAACTAAGCCCTGAGCTCTTGACTATCTCAGAGTAAAGAAAGTGTTACGTTACTTATTCATGGTGGCAGTCTGTCAGATTAAACATGTAACAGGAGGATAAGGGGAGTATTGGCACATCGAAAAATGGATTCAGTTCAGGGCGAGCGTGGGGTTTGAGACTTCCTTGAAAGAGCAAGGCAGAGATGGGTGGGGGTGGAACCCGGTGTCCTGCCTCAGTAAAAACCCCAGCTGTAGAATGGGGATGGTTTTCTTCAGGATTCTCTTGTTAGGAGCCACTTTACCCTCTGGTGGTTTGCACGTGCGGGTTGGCACTCTTGTGAACATACATGAAGAAAACAGCCATCTTCACAGATGAGGACGTTATGTTCCCAGAGTAAACATTGGGAAGTATCAGGTTCATGTCACTGAAACCACAAGGGTCTGTTGTTACATGATAGGTACCTGGGTTTACTCAGAACTTGTAGGACGTATGAGTTTTAAAGCAGATGCCGTTGGTAGGAAGAGGATAGCATTGATATACACCAAAGCTAACAGAGGAAAGGATAGAATCAGATAAACTCTTTAAAGAATTGGAAATTCTTGAGTTGAGGGCTACGCTGCCTGATACAGTAGCCATTATTACGGTAGTGACTATTGGGCATTTGAGATGTGGCTGGTACAAATCGAGATGTGCTTTCAGTGTAAAATGCAAAATGGGCTTCGAAGACTTAGCATGATGAATAATATAAAATGTCTCATTAATAAATTTTTGTACTGATTACATATGAAAATAACAAGGGTGTGGATAAGTTGGGCTAAATAACATATTATTAGAATTGATATCACCTGTTTCTTGTTAAGTTTTTTTTTTATATAGCCAGTGGGAAATTTAAAATTACCCATGTGACTTGTGTTTGTGGTACACACTATATTTCTGTTGGGCAGCAGTGGCCTAGAGGCTGTTCCCATGAGCAAGCTGAGTGTATATGAATGTGGGGGAACCCAGGATGGATACTTGTGTTAAGGGAGTTAAAAACCCATGTTTCTGAAATAAATCCTATAGGATACTAGTTTACATATCTTCTGATTATGCAGATCTGGCTATGCCATGGATCAAGTAGTGTATCATATCCTAAACCTGAATAACACTATTCAACAAAATCTCATCTACATATCGGCTTGGGATAGAAGCATCATCCACCTACCAACAAGAAGGAAGAGAAGAAAGGAGTGTAAGGAAACAGTGTTAAAGTTGGGGAACAAAAGCAATTCATTCAATACCTAAAAGTGCTTTTCAGCAGCTCCCACAATTAGAGAAATTCCAGAAACAATTAAAGGATTTGGAAGTCCCCAAGGATTCACTATAAGAAAGCCTATTGTCTTATAGAAACCCTCAGGAGAATCAAAGAAATGTGTTGCTTTAATGGGACTTTGCTGTTCTAGGTAATTTTCAACATGCTGAGCATTTCTTCCCCATCTTACTCCAGAAGAGTTCTGTATGAATGGGTCTCCGAAGAGAAAATGTTTTGTTTCCTTATGAAGCCACTCGAAGACTCCTCCAGCTTAACCCCTCCTGAAATGAAGGACGCCTTCTCAGAAGACTGTTCTATCACTCGAGCCCTCATTGCTCACTGCGCCCGAGATGTTTTTCAATCCCAGTGTAATTATCTCCATGATGGAGGAGGCTCCAGATGCATTTATTTGCCCCTCTCTGTGACTGGAAAATGTATTCCATATTCAGTTAAACTCAGTAATTAAAATGGCCTAATCTGCATTCACTTTGTAACCACAGGCTGAAACTCCCCCTCCCTCAACCCCAGAGGTGGGAGGGCTGCTACTCTCAAACCCACCACGAAGAGCTCTGATTGGCCAGTGTGTAGTTAGAACAGGTGAAATAATCTAATCTGGAATATTGCTCTCCTCACCTTTTTTAATAAACATTTTGCCTCACCACAGACCTTAATATAACAGCAGTAAAGGCAAGAGAGGAAATTGGAAACATGGCCAGGAGTGTGCCTTATGGTTCATAACAGCGCCAAATTGTGACTGTTTATTAAAACTAACACCCTTTTGTGAGGGTGTGGATCAAAATATCCAGTGGTTTCTCTTCTTTGATATTTCCTTTTTTTTTTTTTTTTATAGCACTCAGTTTAAGTTTCAGTTTTAGGGTTTAATTAAGTTTCTAAAATTGTTTCTGACTAAAACATTGACATAAAAAAGCAACTTGTCCGTAATTTGGCTCCATCAAATATTACCATCATTTATTTCAGTCAGTGGGAGACGTGTGTGGATGGATTACCTCTTGGGCCACCAGGACAAGAAAGAGTTAAGGCAGGTGAAGGAAGGGAGGAGTGAGGAGGCCAGAGAACTGCCTCACAAAACACAATTAAGGGCCTTTCCCAGGCCTGGGGCGCTTGGTGCTGCCAGGGGAAGGGAGCTCAGAGCACAATGTTCTCCTTGTCCACATACCTCCCTTTTGTTTCAGCAGCACTTTGGATCCCACACACGCGAAAGTTTGAATTTCCTGTTGGCTCTGAGGTGAGATTTATAACATTTATTAAGGTTACTATTCATTGTGAATTTACTGGGCAATAAGCCTAAGAGCTTTTAGGGGTTTAATTGCCTGTGTTTACAGGGGTTGCAAAGCTCCCCACAGTTCACTGACAGTCAGGTTGGCCCAATGTGGACTTCTCAGAGCCTCCAGGGTGCATGTCCTAGTCCAAGGAGAGGGTCCAGGGAAGAGCTAAAGGAAGGGCTCAAAAGGACACAGTTATCTTGGAGCATGAATTGGTTTTCTGCTCTGGCTATTTTGGTTCACTTTTCTCTGGCTCCTCTACCTCATTGTGGCCATGTTGGAAGACATTTGAATTTTCCATTTTTTTCCAGGAAGAAAAGAAATAATTTGAAATAATGGGGTTGGGGGAGAGGGAAGGACGGTATGGAAATAGGGGTAGTGAATACACGGTACAGACATAACATGGGCTAACTAGACATGTTCACTGTCCCGTTCACGACAGTCCTGGCAGGCAGAGACCATCATTCCCACTTTACAAATAAGGAAATTGAGGCTGAGAGAAATGAAATAATTTGCCACAGTTGAAACTAATAGTAAACAGAAGAGGTGAGATTTGAACTCCATTTTGCTGTGGCTTCCCAGTCCCCATGCGGAGCCCTCCATACTCCACTGACTCCTCTTTTACAGCTGGCTGATGTTCATTTAACCTAAGCAATCAGTTCCCCTATGTCATCAGGCCATTGGAAAGTAGAAGGTTAAAATGTTTTGTTTTTTTAAGACCTTGGGGTTTGCTTTGTTGCAGAAAGAGAACTTGTCCACAATGGTCTCATCCCTTGGCCTCGTCAGAGCCTTCTAGGATGGAATGGGCAAAAGCGAAATAAAGCACATTGAACAGTGGTGGGGGCTACACAGGAAAAATGGGCAGATGTTGGTCAGTCCCCGAGAGCGAAAGCTACTCAGGCAGCTCTCTAATTTGACAAAAGAGGTAGAAAGGGAAAAGTCCAGTCTGAGGGTCCATTTCCTTCTTTCATTCATTTGTTTATTCAACACATATTTAATAAGCACCCTCTGTGCCAGGAACTGCGGTGGGCACTGGAGATGCTAGATACGTGCACACTTTACCTGCTCCCTTCGTGCGCTGCAGAGGCAGGCAGGATGCTGTTCGTGCCCTGTGTCTTAAAGGCTCTCCCAGCTCTGCCCAAGGTCTGCCACGGAGACAAACTTCCCAAGCTACTTACATACAGTTTTACCACATGAAAGAATCAAAGGCATAAAGAAATAAAGAATAAAAGAGCTGATGAGCAGACAGTGTACTCTTTATATGAAATAAATAAACATATATGTGTATGTGAGTATACATACATAGTATAATCTTCATATAGAATAAATAAATGAACAAATGTATACATACATATGTTTGTGTGTGTGTGTGTGTGTAATCAGACGTCCAGTCCAAATTGCGAAATTGCCATTGCAAATTTGTGATTGGAATTCTAACAGGCAGTGAACCTAAAGGCACAGAGGACTAAGCAGTTGAGCCATCGTTGTTGGAAATGTATTGTTCAGGATGTTTGCTAATTTATTGATGCAGCCAAGGTAGAATCGGATTCAGTAATTCAGCTGAAGAATAAATTGGAATATTTTGGTGCATTTCTTTTAAAAAAAAAAAGCCACTTTAAAGCCTATGTATTAAAATGACAAAGTCTTAAATAGGGGTCTCTTTTTCTAAACAAAAGATATGCAAATTGCAATTCAAGATTTATATTATGATAAAAACTGAAATACAAAAGAGTCATTATCCTGCGGAATGTAAAAGTGCGTTGCTTCTTGAGTCTATAATGATATAATGGGATGTTGATGTAGTAAAAGGTGTCAGAAGGGAGACAATGACCTTAAAATTTTAAGTCAGAAACATCAGAATTGAACAGCAAGTATCTATCTACCCACCTAACTCCCCATCGATTTATTGCATATTGCATATTTTGAAAATTTGAGATGAAGAGAAGCACATTTTTGTTTTCCAGTGTTGTAGCCATAAAAAACGGGTCGGGGAGGTTGGGGAAATACTTTTCACAAAGCCATTCCAAGTCTGAAGTTGGGAAAAGATTTGCCTTGAATTTTAGATTCATAGAACTGTTTCTCTGAAGAATGAGCAGAGTGTTATTCCTGGCCTGGCCACGGGGTCAGTGCCTTCACATCAAATGTCAGGAACCCCAGTGCTCTCTGCATAAGAAAGACTTGAAAGTTAGTTGCAGGGATTCCCCAGGTTCAAGACAATGGGAACAATTTCCGGTTGATCACTGTGTGTCACTGAAAGAGCTAAGAGAGTGAGTCAACTTCAAGATACTTCATGAGAACGCAATAGAATTGTTCTGTCAAACCCGGGAGAGACTGCAGCAAACTGATATTTAGATTTGAGGTGGTTCTACTTGGCTTATTCTAAAAAATGGAGGCTAGAATGTGTGTGTGTGTGTGTGTGTGTGTGTGTGTGTGTGTGTGTGTGTGTGTGTGTTTCCAGTGGAGACGTAGTTTAAGTAATCAAGTGATACACCACATGTGAAGCAGATGTACAGGCTTGTTCCCACTACCAAGCAGAGCAGAAGGCCTGCTTTAGCTTTATTTGGCAGGAATTTATATACTCGCTTCACTATTTGATCTTACTTTAAACAAAGGACGTTGGTCCCAGCCACCACCGATTTCTCTGCCTTTTTTCTGAAAGGCTGCAGAATTGTGACACCTCAGAAATCAGATGGTGGCACAGTATGGAAGTATCTTAAATGTTTATTTATTGTTTTAGCGAGCCAAACCCTCACTGTCTTGTTTCTGAGCATATGCAGTTGATTGCACTGAATGTTGTAGGCGGAAGGACCTCACTCTTATACAAATGTCAGAACCTTGGCAAAGCCATTCCCAGAACTTCAGAACAAGCCCAAACAAGCCGGAGCCTCTAAATGAGGCCTGAGATAATACTCTCAGACCAAACTCCTGATAATTTTCCAGTTCAGAAAGTTGCTGAGGGTCTTCTGTCAGGGCGAGCTCATGGTTTATGATTTTTGAGCCTGTGTGACGCTCCTTTCTATTTCATCTTGACTTAATGTCATTAGTTTTCCTTCACAGAAACCTGAGTGTTCATTTTCTAATCTATCTAGATGATACGCTGACAGTATTTCCCCTGATCGAGACTTTACCATTTATGTCTCTGCCTCTGTTAATCATTTTCAGAAATGAGATTTATAGTAAAAAGGATTAAATCAATTCTGACTACTTCCAAATTTCCAGGTTTTCGGGGATTCTTGATGAGCACAGAAACCATGGCCCCTCAGAGATGCTTTACTAAGAAGATCTTTCTTACCTGTGTTAGTTGGCCTTTCAGAGCTGGCCGCCTCTCTATGGATTAGAGCAAGTCAACTTCTCTATGTTTTGTTTGCCAACCATACCACAGAGGCCGCCCTCTGAGCAACTCAAGCTATTTTTGATTGGAAATAGATTAGTGAGCTATCAATTCTCCTCTCCTTCATTCTCCATCTTTCCTTCTTTCCCTTCTTCCTAGTCCTAAAATGAGTACCCTTAGGAAACGTGTCAGCCTATTTCAATTAAGTGTTTATCTTTTGAGTTTCTCATCATGGGGTAAATTATGACATTTTTAACAGCCAGGGGTTGAAGAGAAAAATTGCACTGGTCCAAACTAAATCACAGCTTATTTTCTTCCTCTCTAATTTCTCTAATCTTCGGCGGACTTGAAATACCATTACTATTATGCATCAGGCCTTATGCAAGGCAAGGGACTTTCACAAATACAATCACTTTCTCTCCTTCTTTTCCTTCTTTTGTTCCTTCCTTCCCACAGCCCTTCCTTTTCTTTTTCCAGATTTACTCTCATTATTTTGCCTCATTGAAGAGATTTTTTACATTCTCTCTTAGCTTGGATTTCCTCCTTTTCATATTCTTGATGATTAAGTACAGGGTTAGCATTCCCTGACTTTTTTTTTTTTCTTTCCTTCCCTAAATGCTGCCTATCCCATGAGGTCTGCTATCTCAGCAAAAGGACAGTGATCCTATCCTTGGTCGTGTGTCTAGGCCAGCAGACTCAGTGCCTTTAAATTCACTGAACCAGCTCTCCTCCAGCAGCAGTTGTTTAAACCATCTGCCCCATGTCATCCCATGGGCTGTCTGCCCTAATGTGGAACACACCTGGATTATAATCTTCCTGGGCTGGTTTTCTTTCTCTGGTCCTGTGCTCATCCCCTTGGTCCAGGGAGACGTTTTGGCTTCTCTGGCTTTTTCCCTCATTACTACATAGATTCTAGGTCCTAAGATACAACCTGAAAATCAACTGGACTCTCTCCTTTTTGGGTTACTCTGGGAAACTACTAGAGATATAATTAACTTATACCCCAAGAACCCTTCTCCAGTACCATTTTTCTTGGTTACTAAAGAGCTTGTCACAGTCCCCAGGTTTGAAGGCATGGAGGTGGGTAATGTGTCAAAACATTTTTGCTTCAATTCAGAATCTTTTTTGCCACGGTGAGCTGGCCCTTGCCTGTATATTCTAACGTCATTGTGTCATCTCTCCGGTTTTCTGGTGATGGTTAAGTATTTGTACATATAAGATTTGTATCTTATACGAAGATTTCAGTGTCCAGGATCCTTGCCATGGATGCCTTCTACTGCTTCTCCATGGTGATTATTCTTGGAGGTGCTAGAAATACCCTATAGGTCTTTGGACTGAGATAGTATAGCTACCTGCACACTTACCATCACCATTTTCCTATGCTAGTATTCAGGGACTAAGAAAGAACCAGAAAGTGAATTTCTGGCAATTCTTCAGAATATTGTAGGTTACAAGGGACATGAAAAGCAATAGCATAAGCATCTTACTCCTTTGTTTGTTGATAATAAGGGATTTAGCAAGCAGGAGTAGAATAACAAATATTACTAATTCATAGCCTCAGGAATTCCATGAGCCACATCATGTAGGGTGCTCCCCACCATCACCACCCACAACAAGCACCTGATGTATACACAGGACCTTCTGATTCATGGACGATGCAAAATGTTCTAAAATAGAGCTATTTTTCCCCTAGGGACTTAATGATGAATCTAAGCAAGACACCTGTACACTTTTAAAGGATAGACACTACCACATAACACTTGTTTGGACATTAGCACTGAAGGCGTTCCCAAGACAGTATAATGACTGGAACTGAAACAAAGTAAAATTTTACCTAGAGACATGGGTGGCTTCATGGGTGTGTGACCTGTGCAGTCTCCCGGGACTTCACACTTGGTTTAATTCTCTGCTGCCTCTATCTCAAAATTCTTCATAATTTAATCTTTGAATTTGTGTTTTGTAAGAGAAGTCCTGAGGGCCAGTGGATCATGTGCGTGGGGAGAGGGTAGATGTGCAACATGCACGTCCATCTTTCCTCGTTGCCCTGCTCACATGCGGAATTTAGTGTCCATTGAGCACGGGCTTGCGGATCCAAGCACTGTGCTGGAAGTGATGACACGGAAAGAAAGGAAATGATAGGATGACCTATGGTTCATTTTCCTGTCAGTCCTTCCTTATTCATCAGTACTGAAAGTAGCAGTTGGTAGAATGTGTATCAAGAAGTACAATAAAAACAGTTGAGTTCGTTTTATGCAGCATTGCCATTGGTTTGATAACAAAATACCTATGCGTGTACAAACTACCACAAAATAAAAATTGTGCAATTTCAGTAAATCTGCATATAATTTAAATGCTTTATATTTAAAACTGTCATTGCACAGTATAAACAGTAAAATTCAGGCTAATAATTTAAAATTTCAATTTTATTTACTTAGAGGAACATTAAATAGCAAATAAAAACCATCATGGCAGTTCAAGAGAGAGACAACAGAAGAAAGGGAAAAAAAGTTTTATAATTTACTATGTCTAATGGCACTTGTTTCCTGTTCTTTGAGCAAGGATTTCTACATTTTCATTCATCACAGGGCACTACAGATTATGTAGTACCTCACTGAGAGTCCTGATAAAAAGATGAAACCAAGAGAAGCAAAGAGCTTCTATTGGAAGTGCTACCTGTGTGCCCTGAAATTGATTTCCCTGATTTGGGGGAATCATGAGTACCAAAATGAAAGTGTGAACGAACACTCAAAAACATCTGTTCTATTGATTCTAAGCTTGGAAAATTAAACCTACCCCCCTCCCATGCTTGGTAAATTCTCATTTTTTCTTTTCTTCTGCTTACTCTATGCTTTTTCATTTTTTATATATTCAACTCTTAAATCCTCATCTATGATTGACTTGGGGTAAGGTGCAGGACCAGGGCATTTAAATTTTTCTAAAAGTGCTAAATAGCTACTTGTGATCTTAATTGTGTCCTGAATTCTATGTAATTGCCTGATTTTTATTTCTAAGCTTCTTATAAACATTTCTTGCACCTTCCAGCCATTTCTATACATTTGCTGTCTGCACCCCTGAACACTGCCTGTGTTTCCACTACGCTTCTGTTGGGTTCTTGGTTCCAACCCAGCAACCATCTCAATATCCTCTTTATAGAATTTGCCTTTGCCACCTATTAAGTCATACCACCACTTCTGCCTGGAATAGTATTATACAACCATCTGATTACTCCTATTTATCCTTTCTCCAATTATGAAAAATGGAGATTTCTCAGTTTCCACCTCATCTTGGCTGCAGATTCACCAAAAAAGAGATGAAAGTACTTTATAGCTATAAAGCACTCTACAAAGATAGAGCATAATTGTTAAAGACATTTTAATTATATTGATAATAGTTAATACTTGCTTAGGGCTTATTAAATGCCGGGCAGGTAGTATTCAAAACCTATCCATGTATTAATTTCTTTATATTCTCACAACAGAGAGGTTAAGTAACTTGTTAAACAGCTAATCGGTGGGAACCCAGACACTCGCTTGTTCTACCTTCCTGAGGAGATATTCTGGAAAGTCTTATAATATCGTTCATTAGTATGCAATAATACTGATCCATTAGCATGCATTTATGAAGACTCTATTTCTATATGCCCAAGAGGAAGGGGGAAGCAGAACTCCCAAATTTTCATATCAAGAATTGCCTGCCAGAAAATCTGCCCACTCTTTGCCTCTATGGTTTTGTCTTGTTCAGTTTTGTTTTGTTGGGTTTTTTTCCCCTTAGTTTTGGAGAACAGACCTTCTCTGGGAAGTTAGTTTTTACTTTGATTGTCCACCCAAGACCGGAGCATGGAGAGCATACGTGCCTTTGCAGCCTCCCACGAATGCTTGCTAGAGCTGTGTGACCACCAGCCTACAAGCTTGCACTGCAATCCACTGGGAACTTCTTAGCGGGACCACCCAGAAGCTGCAGCTGGTGCTGAGTAAGGTGGCCGCCTGTTTACATGAGAATGTGAGCTGAAGGAAGTGGACAGTACCTGCTTTCTGTTGTCAGCCAGAGCCTGGATTCCTGTGGAAAGATCTGATGTGTAATCTAGAAATATTCATAGATTTTTGGCTCTAACTATTTTCCAGACATAGGCTATTCCATTCCCAGAACTGGGGCAGAATGGAGCTTCTGTGGAGCCAGCTGCGGGTCTGGGAACGTGGGTCAGGCAGACTCCAAATGTACTGATCCACAGATAGGCCATGTTGAAAGAACCATTTTCTTGTACAAAGACTTTCCATTGAATCATATCCTATGCACTATCTCTGGCTTGTCTGAGAGAAACAACACTGAATTGTAGGGAAAAAAGAGGCATCCTCAAAAACCTGTATCTTTTGTGGACAGCCCCGTTCATGTCTAGCTGCTCCATGAGGGCATCTGGCAATAGCTGCAGAAGAACGTTTTTCTGCCCAATGAACACCAGTGTCTGGACAAGCTGACTTGTGGGTGGGGGATGGTGTATAGAAAAAAGGAAGAGTTTTTTTAGAGCTGTTAGCAATGCCTTTATAACACAATTTAGGTGATAGGCTTTCGCTGGACAGGTTATTGTACCTCTGTGTTTTTGTAAATCACACCCTTTGCAATTCTGTTTTGGCACTCTTTAGAGGGCTCACAAGTTAAGAATTTCTAACATCTGCTTCCAAAGTAAATTCAAATCTTCAAACATCAATTTGCCATGAGTTGAGGGGGATCTATGTTAAAAGCTCTGTCCCTTTGGCTTTGGCCTTTTAACGAGGCCACTCTGCACCCTCGGGGGCCATGCTGCAAACAGGCCCTGGGAAGGAGAACAGAGAAGGAAGGCCATCTAGAGACAAACACTGCGAGTAGGTGAGGCTTTTCCTCCCTTGTTAGCACAGAGTACATTCTTCTGAGGCTGAGCCTAGAGAGGAAAAACTCACTAAAAGCTATTGAATTGGTACTGTGTACCAGGCGTTTAATCATACAACAGCCCCATGAGAGAAGAAGAAAGTGAGATAACACTTAATGAGCACCCACTATCCAATGGGCATGGAGCTAGTAGCTTTATAATGTATTGTTTCATTTAGTCTTTACAATTAGGGTTGCCATAGTTAGCAAATTAAAATCTAGTTAACATCCAATTAAATTTGAATTTTAGATAAGCAGCAAATATTTCTCAGTATAAGTATGTCCCATACAATATTTGGGATATACTTATAGTAAAAAAAAAAAAAAAGTTATCTAAAATTCATATTTAAAAGGAGGTCTTGTGTTTTACTGGCAACCCTATTTATAGTGATCTTAAGAAGTAAGAATTATTATTTCTATCTTATAATCGAGAGAACTGAGACTTGAAAACATCAAGAAATTTGCCCAAGATGGTAAATAATGGCTGAGATGGAATACCAATCTGGTTTTGTTTGATTCTAAATCCTATAGATTTAGTGTCAGCAACTAGACCATACAGTCTCCTCATCCTAGATTATAAACAGGGTCAGTTTTTATTCAGTTAAATAAGCTGCCTCAAGAGAGCTAACTTCAATTGTATTTTTTATTTTTTCAATTTTGTTTTAATGTTTATTTTTGAGAGAGACAAAGAGCAAGAGCAGGAGAGGGACAGAGAGAGAGAGGGAGACACAGAATGTGAAGCAGGCTCCAGGCCCTCAGCTGTCAGCACAGAGCCCAACGTGGGGCTTGAGCTCATGAACCATGAGATCATGACCTGAGCTGAAGTCGGACGCTTAGAGGACGGAGCCACCCAGGCACCCCACTAACTTCAGTTTTAAATACTAGGTATTTATTAATGGTCTACCTGGCCCCAAACCTTGTGTTAGAACTGGAGAGAAGAAGGGATGCATGACCAAGATAATTAAAGACCCAGGGCCTGCTGTCACAGGAAAGTATAATGTAGTCAAGAAACTAAGAGGGAGAGAAATGCCAAATGTGTTACAAGTCAGCTTCAAGTTTTTAAACAGGTACATTGGTGTTACAGAATTTAACATTTGCGTTAAGATCTAGCACTAATGGCGAGCTCCTCCGTAGAAAGTCTGGGGTGCATGTTGCTGACTGAGGAAAATTGATGAACATCCTCAGTGACCCCCAAGGAGCAAGATTCCCCTTGTAGGAGATCAGCAGCTACGTCTTCGTGGTCTCCTCAATGCCTTTGGTCCACTGCTCCAGGTTATATAGTGACATTCAGGGTTTGCCAGTGGTGTGGCTGCACCATGGCTTGCTTCACTGATGACCAGGACGACTGTGGCAAATCCGTCCAGCGTGGAGGCTGCCCCTTCCCTCCTTCAGCACTTAATGTGAAACCTGCCTATCGTTGTCAGCTTGAGTGAAGAAGATGATCAAGAAAGACTCAAAAGCACGCAGAATCCAAGATAGCAAGTATTAGCAGCTCAAAGACATTAGAATCTTCATAAAATAACCCTTGAGGACCTCCTTTGTATCAAGCACCATGTCAAATACTTTTTATAAGTATTATTGCTAAACATTGCAAGCAAACAGTAAGATGACAATTTCTATCTCTAGCTTACAGATGAGAATACGGAAGCTCAAAGATATAGGGGACATGCTGAAGTTCATACAGCTAATATGAAGGTCTGTCTGCTCTGAACCCTGCTTTTCATATAGTCATGGAGTCCCTTCCTTGAAACAGAGGGAGCTGAACCTTCTTCCCTTCAGACAGGCAGGAAAATTCACCACTGAACAGCAAACAAA
This sequence comes from Panthera onca, assembly GCF_046562875.1. Classification (NCBI taxonomy): domain Eukaryota; kingdom Metazoa; phylum Chordata; class Mammalia; order Carnivora; family Felidae; genus Panthera; species Panthera onca. The sequence continues at coordinate 147,297,904 of NC_138346.1, forward strand.
AAGAGATGCTTTTTAGGGCCTTAGTGAAAAGAAGCAGGGCTGAGGCTAATACCATTCACTCTTATCTCTTAATTGAAGCCAGGGGTACACAGGACCGTTTTTGTAGCTAACATCAAAAATAGAAATCAACACTGTGCAAATGTATATCTAATAGTATAGCTTATGGTGTGATTCCTTTTCCCCATATCATTTTACAAAATAGAAAAGATTCGGGCAGAGAAACTTAGAAGTGGACATAGAAAAAGCTTATATTTTGATAGTAAGGTGCTTTTTAAAGTTGAAGTTCTGTTTTTGATAAGAAAAAGCTTTTAAGAATGCTTTTTATATAGTATTGTATATCTGTATTTATACTCCATTTCTTCCTTGAGCTTCTTCTATGCTCAATGCTAAGTTCCCCTCCATATTTTCCCAATGGCTAACATTCTGCTTCTGAAAATTATCCATTAAAATTTTATCCATTTTGTATTTTGGTGAGACAGTATGAGGAAATGCCATTGTGAAATTAGATTTTCCTTTGACATCAGGCGCCCAGTCAGCAATCCAATCCCATGTGTTTCTATTGAGACATTAGGGTTTGATATAATTTTGGGCAGAAAACATTTTAAAAATGAAACAATTGAATTTTCTAGATGGTCTTGGGGACCACTTAGCTTAAGAGAATACACTTCCAAATCAAAAGCCTTTCAATCATTTTAAATATTATTTGGATGATATTTGCTCTGCGTGTAGTAGCAGTTTGAATTTGTATTGAATGTTTGACCGGCTCATGCACACATAGATGATGTATGAAATTATTATTTCATATTTTTCTAGTGTTTGCATTGCAAGTGACATCTGGCTGACAGGAACTTGGAGAAATGGGATACGAAGTGAATGCTGCAGTTACCACAAGCATCATATTTATCAAAAGGTTTAAGGTTGGTCTGTCTTTGTTTAACATATGAAACTTGGAGCAAGGACCAAGAAGCACTGTGTTTTTGTGTTGCGTGCGTTTTCTTAACTGAGTTGTTTACTAAAAGAGTAGTCAAAGAATAAACACTAATTGTATTATTTGTTCTGCTCATGAAACTAAATATCATACACCCTAAGTTTAAGAAAACACACTTAAATTGGATTTGATATAATTTCCATACATTTTGCCTGTGTTCAGAGAATTTACAGATTTCATGTTAGAAAAGCATGCATGTTGAACACTGTTCATCATTACTTAGAAAAGGCAATGTGGGAGAAAAAAAAAGCTCATCTGCATTTTTAGTTTTATTTTTTAATTTGTGAATGTGCAAAATATAAGCAAGACACATGAAAACATGAAGTATGGTGTTTGTAAGCTCTGATGCTATTGAAATATACACCTACAAATATAAACATTGGCTTATCATCCTTTTCAGGAAGGTCACGGTGCAAACTATTAATTCAGTCATGAGAATTATCATTCATTTAACAAAAATGTATGAGTCTACTAGGGGACTGCAGACTAGCCAAGTGCTGGAATTCTGCAGAGAAGTCAGACAATCCCAGCTCTTAATAAACTCATAGGCAGCAGAGAAGGTCAGTATGAAACAACTAAGTGTAATACAGGAGTACAGATGTCATGATAAGGTTTAGGATCATTCAAAAAGTAGGAACAAAATGGTGACAGTGGTCCATCTCCCAAAGTAGGTTGGTAAACAAAAAAGGCAGGCTGGCCATGGTGAAAACCTTTCAGTGAGTGCATCAAAGTGAGCCATGTGCATTTTTTTTGAAACTTGAAAATTTCAGGAAAACAGAAGGATGGCAAAAGTCATCCTTGTTCTTAACATCTAAAAATAAATACTGCCAACCCCCTTCTAACATGTCCTTTGTATCGTTTCTCAATAACTATTTTTTGAAAGCATTGTGATCGCACTGCAAATAAACTGCATGTATTAAAAAAATAGTTTGCTGTTTAAAAAAAAAACAGTGTCATTGTTGAATGCATTTCCCTGTTGTTTTAAACTCTTCCATACATAGTTATTAATGACTCTATAATAGTTCGATTGATATTCCTTGCCATACATTAAGATATCCGGGTTGTTTTTCATCTCCCTTAACCAATAATAAATTTCTAACTTGTAAGAAAAAAGGAATGTAGGAGAAGAGAGGTAAATCTCCAATGGTGGGATTCCCGGCACCAGAATAAAACATGAAAAAGGTAAGTAACATTTATTCAGCATCTGTTACTGTGCTGCATACTTTACATATGCTACTTTTTTTATTGCCATGGGAATCCTGATTCAAGGGTGCTGTAGAATAGACTGGATTCACCCAGAGCTGGGCTCAAATTTAATTGCCAGCTTTGTCCAGCTGTGTGGTTTCCAGAAAATTAGTTCATCTCTCTGACTCTCAGCTTCCTCATTTCTGAATCGGGGCAGTATTATCATCCATTCACTTAACAATAGTATATTAAGCTTATTTTATGCATAAGGCATCTTGCCAGGCATTAGAGACCAGAGATAAGTGTGGTGTGCCTCATGTCTTTGAGGAGTTTAAAGCCTAGTGGCAGAATCAGACATGGAAAGAAACAGGCCTGACAGGTCCCAGGAGAACTCAGATGAGAAAGGAATACATTCTTCCTGGTGGAGTAACATTTGGTCTGGGTCCTAAGGAACGAGGAGCAGGTTCTAACTTGCCGTTCCCGACAAGAGCATTCATCTTCTGCTAATCAAGTAACTCTATGGCTGCGTTGTGCATTTTTGCCCTTGTCCCTGCCCTGAAGAAGCTTACCAGCTACTTTCAGTCCTGCCAGAAGAATGTGGCTTCTTGTTTTATAGACTAGCACACTAATTTATTTAACAAATGATTATACTGGTTTGGAGGTGATTGGTTTCTTCCAGTGTCCTTCCTTCTAAGAGATGTGTCTAACTGTGAAATGAGAGAAAAATATATATTGGTCTGTGCCCCAGTTCCTGACACAGAGCTCATGAACTGACAAAGGTTTGGGGGGGGTGTCTTTTGTTTAAGGAGGGGACTCTGGGTGGGCTCTGGACTCCTGGATGACACCTGGATGAGGGCCAGTCACCAGAAAGGCCAGGCCATGATGAGAAGCTTGGAAGTTTTAGTCTCACCCTTCCATCCTCCAGTGAGGGGAGAAGGGCTGAAAATGGAGTTAATGGATGGATATGCTTATGGGACAAAGCCTCCGCGAAAGTCCTAGAAGTATGGGGTTCAGGGAGTATCCAGGTTGGTAAAAAGGTAGCCATGCTGCGGGAGTAGCAAGCTCAAAGAGGGCGTGGAAGCCCCATGCCTTGCCCTGTGCGTCTCTTCCATCTGTATGGTCATCTGTATCCTTTTATAATAAACTGGTAAATTCAAGTAAATGTTTCTCTGAGTTCTGTGAGCTGCTCTGGCAAATTAATGGAACCCAAGGAGGGGATCATTGGGACCTTTGATCCAATGGTATCTGAAGTGGGTGAGGGGCAGTCGTGTGGAGCTGGCTTTAAACCTTATGGGATTTGACACTGTCTCGTGGTAGACAGTATCAGAATTCAGTTCAGTGTAGGATGCCCAGCTAGTGTTACAGAGAATTTCTTGTGATGGGGAAAAAAACCTCCATGCATTTGGTGACCAGAAGTGTGAGTCCCATGTGAGTAGACAAGGAAACTCAAAGGAGAGAGACGCAGCAGGGAAGAACTGGGGTTTTTCCCTACACAGAAGGTGGAAAGTGAATTTCTTCTTTATGCTAACCTTGTAAACAAAGGGTCCTGTTGACCCAAGGGTCACCTTTTGACACTGTTATTTTAAAGCCTCGTTAATGTGAATAAAACTGTTACTAAAATGTGTAAGTTTTACAAAAGGACAATGGCATGAAGCAACATACAGACGTGCTCAGTAATCAGATTTGGGCCTGTGTGTATTAAGTCCCTCTCTACTAAAAGTTCCCAAATCTTAAATTAAAGCTTGAATACTCAGACCTAACGGCAAGTTTTCAAACATTCATAATTTAGCAAATTAAAATGTTTCAGATAGCATTAAAGTTGTCATTTGAACCAGAAAGATAATTTTAGTAATTTTTTTTCTCCTTCCAAAATTTTATCTAGAAGTATATCTGAATGTTTGCCAATATATGGGAAGGTAAATATATTTGCAAATTTTACTAATGAACTCCAATTTTAAAATAAAACAATCTTCATCTCCTGTCCTCTGTTATAAACCAAAGGGTGGCTCAGTCAGTTGAGTGTCCGACTTCAGCTCAGGTCATGATCTTGCGGTCTGTGAGTTCGAGGCCTGCATTGGACTCTGTGCTGACAGCTCAGAGCCTGGAGCCTTCTTCGGATTCTGTGTGTGTCTCCCTCTCTCTCTGCCCCTCCCCTGCTCACACTCTATCTCTCTGTCTCTGAAAAATGAATAAATGTCAAAAAAAGAAATTTAAACCAATGGTGCATCAGTTAGCTGTGGCTATCAAACTACAGCATGATAATCCACTCCACAATTCAGTGGCTCGAAACAGTCATTCATTTAGCTTCTGAGGGTTGAGTTAACCGGGATTTGACTGACCTTGACTGGTCATGCCTAGTGGTGGCTCTGTTCCATGTGCCGTCGTTTTCTTAGGACCTTTGGGTTAGTTTAGGCCTATCCTTCTCATGACAATGGCAGAGTCACAAAAAGCAGTCTGAATGCTTTTCATACCTCTGCTTGCAGCCTTTCTGCCAATATCCTACTGGCCAGACAAGTCACTTAGCTGAGTCAAGGTTTGGGAGAGCCCTGCAGAGTTACACCAAACAGCACAGATACAGCAAGGAATGGGGGCTGTTAGCACGCTCTACCCCAAATGGCCATAGCACTGTTCTACAAAGAAGAACGGGCTTTAAGTAGGTTTATTATTTTTTAATTACCGTTTATTTAAAGCCTTCTATAATTTGGGCACTGACTTATTCTCTCATTATTGTCCTGCAGGCCTACAAAATACATTTTACCATCCCTGTTTGCAGATGAAGCAATTGAGGCTCAGAGATGCCGCGTAACACGCTTAGGCTTTCATGGCTGGTCAGTGGCAGAGTCTGGACTTAAATCCCGCCTGCCTGTGGGCTCTGGGCTTTGCGTTCTGTTCCTTCTCCTGTGTAACACTGCCTCTATGTAAAATTTCACTTGTGAAATTTAAGAACAGGAAGGAATTTTGGAACTCCTCTCTCATCTAATCTTTTTTTGTTTTGTAGAGGAAACAACTGAGCCCCAGAGGGAGGATTTCCACATTTTTGTCATATTAATTAATAGAAAACCAAGGGACCAGACACTGACTTTTTTGCTTCCTTATTTTCTCCATCGTTTCATACCTTTTTTATTATTATTATCGTACACAAATTTTCTGAATGCCTGCTATGTGTCAGGCATTGTGTCAATTCAATTCTCTATTGCTAACATCATATTCTTATTATGGAAATAAAGAGAAGAGAAGCTCGTTTGAGTGTCTACTGTGTGACCCAATGGATGACCATGTTTTCCTGAAATTTACCGTAAACTGAAAGTCCGAACTGCTGCATCAGTCTGTTTCCTCCAAAGCGCAGGACAGATTTTCTCTCTGGCACTCACCCACTGCACATTCCCCAGTGGCCAGGTGGGCCTGGGAGGCTGAGAACTGTGCAGGCAGCCTGGTGCTCCCTGCTCATGGCGAAGCTGAGCACCTAGCTCAACGTTGGCAGCGGTGTAACAACGCTGAAATCATACAGCTGCCAGGCCCCAACTTAATTAGAGCTGACCTTAAGATGAATTTTGCAAGCCACTTAAATAGATCTCTCTTTTTGGAAAGTTTTCAGAGTGAAAAGGAGAAAACAATAAAATGCCTCCAATTTGCAGTCCCTCCCTCTGAGATCTGCTTCATGCGCCCCCATGCTCTCCCCGGCACTGAGTCATTATCCCTGGTGGGTCCTGCAAGCCTAAGACTGATGGAAAACAAGGTTTAGAGTGGTTTGCATGGGGTCAAAGCCGCCCTCCCCATGTGTCTGGGCCCATTGTATTAGCTGTGGGGGACAAAGAGGGTGGGGAGGAAAGTTGGAGGCAAGCCTGCCTGTGTATGGGAGGTGTTGGGGTGAGTCCCCATAGCCTTTCCTCTCTTGAAAAAGAAAGTGCCACCTGTACCCAGGCTGGGGCCTGGCACATAGTACGTGCTCCATAACATTTGGTGAATGAATGATGACGGAGTGAACGACTCTCCCTAGTGCTGTTGCTTTCTGGTTGTGTTTCACTTGATTTGGGGGAAAGTCTCTTTGCTCAGGGCCTGGGTACTGCATAGAGGATAATGGTTTAGGCTGTGTCTTCAATCATTCAACCGTCATGTATGAGAGTTTACTGTGATCTGGGCACTGAGGATGTGACAGTTCACAAATCTATGCAGTTGCTACTCTTGAAGAAATTGCAGCCTGATGAGATCAATTAGACCTGAGTTTTTAACCCCGACCTTGCCACTTACCAGTTCTTTGTGGGCACGTTATTTATATCTTTGTGCCTCAGGGTCCTCCTATGTAAAAAAATAAAAAAACAAAAGTGTAGTAATAGTACCTAATTCAATTTCAATTAATGTATATATAAAGCATTGAGAATATTGTCTGACGTCCAAAAAGCACTAAGTAAATGTTTGTGACCGCTTCATATATCGCTGTGAGGATTCCATGTGAAAATGCATGTGAAGAGCTGCTGACCATGATGCTGGCATATAGATTAAGAACTTCATAAACCATAGATATTATTATTACCTGTTACGAGTAACTTTATTTTTTTTAATTTTATTTTTTTATTTTTTTAAATTTACATCCAAATTAGTTAGCATATAGTGCAACAATGATTTCAGGAGTAGATTCCTTAGTGCCCCTTACCCATTTAGCCCATCCCCCCTCCCACAACCCCTTCAGTAACCCTCAGTTTGTTCTCCATATTTATGAGTTTCTTCTGTGTTGTTCTCCTCCCTGTTTTTATATTATTTTTGTTTCCCTTCCCTTATGTTCATCTGTTTTATCTCTTAAAGTCCTCATATGAGTGAAGTCATGATTTTTGTCTTTCTCTGACTAATTTCGCTTAGCATAATACCCTCCAGTTCCATCCACGTAATTGCAAATGGCAAGATTTCATTCTTTTTGATTGCCGAGTAATACTCCATTGTATATATATATACCACATCTTCTTTATCCATTCATCCATCGATGGACATTTGGGCTCTTTCCATACTTTGGCTATTGTTGATAGTGCTGCTATAAACATGGGGGTGCAACCTGTTACAAGTAACTTTAAACCCTATAGCCATTCTAACTTGATGTGGAGGAGGTGGGAAGTGGTAGGGGTGTAGATTAGGAGGAGAGTGAAGCTGGGTCTCAGGCAACTAAAATTTGACCTGTTCTCAGATTCTCAGGCAAATATTTTGAAATTTACAGCACTTTTAAGGTTATATTTTAGAGGAGGAGTGCCTGTTTCTCTAACTTAAATCTTCCTAAAAGTTGAAATCCCTTATTCTGGAGTCACTCCCATCTTAAGGACCATTATTCTACTTGGACACTTATTCTAGAATGCAGCTTCAGGGAATTTCCCAGCAAGACCAGAAGAAGCCAGTCCGGCCAGGGTACATTTGTGTGTGTGTGTGTGGAGGAGGGGGGAGGGCAGCTCCTTTCTGTTCTTGAGGGATTCTTCCCCATCCTCAGAGACTGTCAGCATCTGTAGAATGATGTATTTTCCTCCACACTTATGCCCCTTTCCTGCATCAAGTGTTTCTTACGTGGTATTGCCCTGTTCCTTTGGATCCAATGAAACCATTAGAGACCCGCCATTAATCATTCTTAATTTTATCCCCTTCTTCCTTTCCCCCCCAGACTTCCACTAGGGCCTCTCCTCCTGTACATAATCACTCCAACCTGTTATTTTTTCCTTCTCTGAGGGTTTCTCCTTCCATTTGAATAGCTCACTCATAAACAGCATCATTGAGACTCAACATAAGTAGATGTACAAGTGCCTCTGTACTTGAGGCTTCCCATCTGGGCAAATCCTCATCCTCCACTGAAGCATGTCTACGACTTAAGTTTCCACAGCCCTCTTCATCAGCAGCGGAACGTCTGCTCTCTCTTCTTCCTTCTCATCGCACACCCACAAACGTGGCACCCACAGAATCATGCCCAGCCCTCCAAACAGCCCCAACCCAGCGTACACCTGTGTCAGCAAAGCAGGAGAGTGGTGACCATGGTTATCGGCATAGGAGGAGGAGAAAGGGACATGAGGACGTTAGAACACACATCTCAGAGGCCACAGCATAGAGTGACTTAGGAAGAGTCCGCGGGAATAAGAGAAGTTATTATAAGCAGGATTCCCAACAAGTTGCTCTGTGCTCTCACAGGAAATAGAAGAAGAGAAACATGGCCTTATATTGCAGCAGGAGAGAGTTTTGCTAAACATAAAGAAGAGCCACTTGACATTAGAGGTGAATAATCCCGAAACAAGCAACCAAGTAAGTTCCTGAAAGCTGTGTTACAAAATGAAAGATAATCATGTATTTTGAGTAGTTTAGAAAGAGATTTTCCTGGAGGTGAGGTTGGGAGTGGGGTGGGATTGCACTAGACAAATACATATCATCTTAGAACTAGAAAGGGCATTAAGGGCCCACACCATCTGCTTCACAGAAAAGGCACAGAATACATTTACCCAAGGTTTCAAGGCTAGCTACTGTTTGATCCTCCAGGCTTTCTGACTCCTGGTCCAGTGCTCTCTCTGGAGCCCCAATTTAACTTAGAGACTGCATCCACTTTCAGGTTTTTTTTTTTCCTTTTGTAAAAGGAAGAGAAGGAAGAAGAGGAAGATAAAGAGAAACAAAAATGACGGGTGCTTGGTTTACCATTATGGATCCTGGTCGGTTCAGGATGTGTAAAGGGTGATCCCCCCTTCCCAGGGAGAAACAACAATTAACAGTAACAGTAACCATTAACCCCGAAGCTGAATACTAAACCCGTGCCTGTGAAGATGTGCAGTTATGTCTTCATTTTGTTGTTTAAAGGACTGGGTTCCATAGGCAGAGAAGGAGCTGTGCTGAATAGCGACACTTACCATTTGCTCCTCCAAACACATTCTGTAGGAGGGCGTGGGATTTCACAGCAGTGAGAGCAAAACTATTCACAGCAGTACCATATGCTCCCCACCATCAGGAGCGGCGGTACTGGTCACTGGACTTGGCAGGCGAACCAACTGAATGGAAATTCTGGAGACCACAGTAGGAGTTTTCTCTTTGTGGGTTTTGGATGGTAAAATCTTCAATCTGTTCCACAGGCAGAAATCAGAGTGAAGAATAATTCTACACAAATTGTGTGCGCGTGTACGTGTGTGTGTGCGTGTGTGTGTGTGTGTGAAAGAACATGACTACGTGTTATTTCTAGAAAAGTTAAAGGAGAAGCAGAGGCTCAGGATTTATCTCGTGCTGTCCTACAGAGGTAGGAGACCGAACCTTGTATGCAAAAGGAGAGAAGATTGAGAAAGATGGAGAAGGATTATTTTTAGTATAAACTCCATGTTTTCTGTTTTTTTGTCTAAGAAAAAAAGTAAGATTGAGAAGAATTTCCCAAATGCCAAGACCGTTTAATAGCAGAATTACAACTGACGATAAATGCAGCACTTTTTAAAGCTTGTCCTTTCTCTGTTATTAACTTTGTTCTTTCGGTTGTGCCAGAGAAAGCACAAGAGACAGAAATTGGCAGAAATATGGGTCTGAAGAACAGAAATTCAACTCAAATGAAAATACCGTGAAAACCTCTAGTAAAAAAAAAGTCTTTAGTTTAATAGCACAACTTTCATCATCAGGAAAAGGTTTATTTGAATTAAAAGTAAAATTTAGGACGCTCTATTATCTAATCATTAGTAATTCTGTACACGTATGGGCTATTTTCTGTTTCCAAAGTGGTTTGCAATCATTAGTTAATCCACTCAGCATGCTTAGTCTAAATTGTGTTATATGCATATAATAGATAAGGACGGTTGTTGGGGAGCGGCCGCATGACACGGCAGGCTGAGGAGCACACTGCTAAGTCAGGGGCTGTGACTTCTCGTCTGAACCACCCCGTTCGTCCGCCATGGGAGCCAGGCCTCTACCGCGGGAGGTCAAAACAAGGATTCAACTTGTCTGAAAAATAAATGCGTATATTCTAGAGAATATCTTTTCCAACAGTCATTGGAATGGCCTGCAGTTTTCATTTCCCTTTGGTGTCATGTGGGCCCCGTCTCAGCTGTCCTCATAGGTAAGAGAGATTTTAAAGGGCCAGTCTCTGAAGTCTCTCCCTTGAGGGACCGCTCAGCGGTTCCCAAGGATACATGTAGATGCTGACCAATACCCTTTTCCACATGAGGACACAGTCCTGAGAGTTTAAATGCATTGGAATGAGTCAGTGGGATAATGTGACGTTCTTTTCTTTTTGGCCATCAATAATGCTAGTCTGTATTGTTATCTGAGGCTTGCCAACTTCAATTTTTCTCTTGATAAGAAGAATGCTCTAAGCAAGATGTTGCTTTTAAGTGTTCTAAAGTAAGTGTATCGAAGATGGACCAAGGCTTGTGCCCAGCACAGCTTGTCCACATCGTGTTTAGCTTACAACTGCATGGCTTCCCTTTATTTTCATTTGTTTGCTCCCACCCGAACCAAACACATGAATGTGTGGCTCCGATAATGTATTCGGTATGTTTAATTAGCCGTTACATAACATGTAGGAAGGTGTGGCTTTTGAAACATGTTCTTCATTTTCTCCCAGTTTTTTTCTAATTCACAGTGTCTGGTGGCTTTTTTGCTTGTTTTTCTTGTTTGTTTGCTTCTTTGTTTTCATTCTTTCCAGAGTAAGAGTCTGTCCAGACTAAACTTACCTAACTGCTTCGGGGTTTAGATTTTCTTTAGTTTAATGGGTCGATAAACCCATTAAATTCTGTCCTGGGGTGCCTGAGTGTCTCAGCCGGTTAAGCATCCAACTTCGGCTCAGGTCATGATCTAATGGATTGTGAGTTCAAGCCCCACGTAGGGCTCTGTGCTGACAGCTCAGAGCCTGGACCCTGCTTCAGAATCTGTGACTCCCTTCTCCCTGCCCCGCTCCCACTCACACCCCCTCTCTCTCTGTCTCTCAAAAAATAAGTGTTAAAAAAATTTTTACAAAAATTAATTCTGCCTACCTTGCATTATGTGTATAATGCAGTCACCACTCGATAAGTGGATATGCATGATAAAATATTACTTAAGCTTGTGTTAAGGAGTTCCCTTTTGTGAAGTTTCAGGATTTTAAACTTGCATTTCAATGTCCATAATTTCACGATTTCTTTCTGAGTAGTTCGCTTGGTAAGAGTTTAAGTTTTTGAAAGATATCTAATAAGTCTTAACTGTGTCCTGATAATGAAAAAAAAATGACCAGCACTTCATCATTTCATTTAGAGACTATTGAAAAACTCTTTTACTTGTATGAACTGATTCCCAGTGACAACTGCCCCCAAAACACCCCCACAGAGTGCACGGCCAGCCGTGGGTGATTCACTATGGCGTCACTGGGAGAGATCGCGAAACCCACGGCTGTGATGGTGCCAGTCCATGCCTTTTCAGTGAGAAAGCATTCAGGCTCCACAGAGTGTTAATCTGGCCACAAAATGGGAGACGGCTAAGTCTGCCTGGAATGTCTGGCTGCTGGTTGGCAGACGCAGCCCTTTCTTCACCTTGGATCTGCTGGGCTAAGGATGCTTTCATAGTAATTTTCCAATGTCTTCCTTGATCAGTAGACTGCAGCATTTTATCATTTTGCAGATTTTGTTTTCTTCATGGGTTATTACTTCCACTGAACTGCACTTAACATCTATTAGCTTAGGTCTCCAGAAGATCAAAGTCCCTCTGTATCTGATTATTCTGCTCTTTGCAATTTGTGTCTCCCCCTCACTCCATCCCCTCCCCACCAATCCAGGAGCCTTGCACGTTTACAGATTTGGTTTCAGTGTCTTCCCCTAAGTCGTTTATAGACATAAAAGCATCATAAAGAGGGCATTGTGTCTTTAGCAAGAGGATAGGAGAGAAAAAAAGTGAAGACAGCAGTAGTAATTCCTGTATTATTTCTATCTCAATATGCATCATTGAAAATTCATGTGTAAAATCTCTTAAAACTCATGTTTAAATATTTTTCTTTTTGAAACGGGGTGGGCGAGGGAGGGAGAAAGAAGTGCTAATGTCATAGAATTATGCTAATGTTATAAAAGTTAAATTCCTGTGAGGTTTTTTCTTTTTCTAAGTCACTCACTGTACTCCCCTCCTTTTTTTCCAAAGCTCTGTCCAGTCTCCCCACGTTTTAGTTAAAAACATTTGTGTTGTCTTTTTTAGGAACCTGTCCACAGGGCCAACATTCCATTCATTTTATGGTTTACTGTTAACCTTAATGACTGGGTTCTAATGGAGGATTTTATTTCCTTTCTGAACGTTTAGTAAATAAGAATCATCCTCTAAATTTGGTCTCTTAGCTGTGATGTACCAAAGATCCTCTATCATATGTCAACCCAGTCTCAACAATAGACCAAAGTTGGCCCGGTCAGGGCATTTGCACTAGCCCTAAAAAAGAATATTTTTAGAAACAACGTAAGAGGACCGGTACAAACCCATCCGCAGACATGAAGTGGGTGCTTGTGAGTTGACACAGGTATTAAAAACTCAAACTACATCTGGCAGCCAAAAAAATAGCTCTAAGGAGATTTGAATCTGAAGAAATTATTGAAACAAAGACCAGGAGCTTTTTTTGTAAGGATATTTCCTTGTCAGAAATGCTTAACACTATTCTCCATCATGAATAAAAGAAGCCAAAGCAAGAGGGACAAGAAACAGTGTGAGCTAGAGCAGGGCTTTTCTTGAATGTGTTTACAGAACATAGGAGAACCTTGTTAAAATGAAGACTCTAATCCAATAGGATTGGAATGGGACCTGGGGGTTTAACATGTCTCCAAGTGATTCAGCTACTGCTGATCCAGGGACCCCTCGTTGGCAGAGGTAGAAGGTTTCTCCGTGCCCCATAGCTAGTCTGACACTTTTCCTCTCACTTTTTTGTTTAATATTTATTTATTTTGGAGAAAGCGTAAGCAGGGGAGGGGCAGAGAGAGAGAGAGAGAGACAGAGGATCTGAAGCAGGCTCCGTGCTGACAGACTGACTGACAGCAGCAAGCCTGATGTGGGGCTCGAACCCACGCACCATGAGATCATAACCTGAGCAGAAGTTGGATGCTTAACCTACTGAGCCATGAAGGTGCCCCTCCTCTCACTTTACCTAGCACAGGAGACCATCTCCTTGTGAGACATTAGTCTCTGAGGATGGATGCTTAGAAGTCCTAGATCAGTGAATCTCAGATTTGTCTATGTATTTCAATTCTCTAGGGTCTTTAAAAACCCTAATGCTATGGCCACACCCCTTATCAATTAACCAGAATCTCTGTGAATAGAACCCAGGCATCAGTATTTTTAAAAATTCTCCAGATGATCCCAGTGCACAGCCAAGTTTGAGAAGCAGTAGCTTAAACAAAGTACGTTAACTAGAATAATAACAGCAGCTAACATGTGTTGTCTGCTTTTATACAAATACCAGGTATTATGATAAATATATACATTTTTAAAATTGAATCATCAGATAAACCCCTTTTGCAGATCGGGAAACAGGCAGAGGTTATGTAGCTGAATAGTTGGTGGTACTGATACTAGAAGGCAAAAAGAGCAATGTCAACTGGAAGTAAGCATTTGATGTAGGAGGAGAGAACTTGCTCATTAATGAACATTTGCGCCTGAATCTAAGGTTTTCTTTTACTTGTATTTTTGACTTTTACGTAACAGTTGGTAGCTCCATGTTTAAATTTCCATCCCCCTCTCTTGCTGCACACCCATCCTCAAAGACCCAAGCCTGTCCTAGACTCTTGACCTGAGATAAATTGCCTTCTGGAGCCTTGACTCCCAGTAGGCTTTGTTTTTGTCTCATTTCACATTACTGTGGCCTCTCTTACCCCTAACTGGGCAGCAGGGGGAGCTATGGCTACCAGAAAAAAAAAAAAGCCTGTATAACTGCCCCCAAAGGATACGCCTAAAAGAAAAATTTCCTAGCAGTTCTTCATCCAAAAGCTAATACCTACTGCCCCAAACCCCAGAGTATAGACAAATAGCTTGTGTGGGCGTGTTGTCAGCAGAAGAGTCTCAGGACTTCTCATGCGGCCCAGGAGAAGAGGCTGCACCAGTACAATAGTCAGTGTAGTCAAGATGGCTGATAAGTCCAGAAAGGGGCCATAAATAAGCAACTGACCTTTCCTGAATGATGTTCCTCATTCAGGGAGTACCGAATAACTATAATAAAATGTGTAAAATGTAAACGTGAGCATTCTTTTTGAACTCTGATCAATGATTTGCATAGAAAGTTTTGTATCAGTTTCCCTGACTTTAAATGGGTGTATATTAGGTCAATATATGTTCATTTAACTCAGGTCGTACCTCTGTTAGATGACATAGGGTTGGCAAGGAGTTGGAATCCCCAAAACAACACTATCAAAAAAAGTTTGAAGGAAATCTGAAAAATCCTAGAGAGAGATAATTCTCTCTCAGTTCACTGCAGAGCAGGGTACTGATTTACCCACAACCATAAATTCAGAAAGGCTGCTTCCCAAACCTGAGAACCTTTTTAGAATTGCTGTGGCTCAGACCCTTAGATGGTGATAGTCTCAGAGGAGATTAAGGCCTGATACTGTGAACACATTAGGATGTCTAAGTAGAACTAGAAGCTAAATAGATCAGCTCATTCCATAAGAAACCCCTGCTTTCTTAACTACTCTTTCTTTACCTGGCTTCCACTTCATCCTCCCTCCTTGACCCTGATATAGAAAATCACAAGGGAAATGGTGATGGGTATCCAATGCCATATTCCATTCACCAAGACAATCTCGTTAGAATTCCTGTTCTACCCTTAATTCTGAGGTATTCATGTGTCATCTCTGGAAGAATTTAAGGATAATGGAACTAGAACCTATACTGTCAAATAGATTTTGGCCAATATGATGTTAGGGGCCTTTAATATGCTGCCATGAGTTGATAAAGCTCTTGGAAATTGATATGTAAACTTCATGAAGGGCATCATTGTCTGTTCAATGGAGTTTCAGAGTGTGATCTCTCTGACTTCGAGTCACTGGAGCAATTGTTAGCAGAATGATATGAAAATGTATCCAGTTAGGTTAATGCTTATTAACCTTAATTTCACTCATTGTAGTCTTCACAAATGTGTCTTAATTATGTGTGAGCTTCCTTCTCTTCTCCTGGATATACTCAGTCTAGTAAAAGAACCGGGCTATTGCATTGCAGGCTGACAGATTAGTAGTGGCACAAATGCATGCAAAAATACACAGACAAGTCTTTGCTCTGTAGTGGAAGCCTCCCTGGTAATTCTCCTGGGTCCTTGAAATTAAGTTGCCAATTTACTTACACCAGCTAAGGAGTCTGCTTCTCCTCACTGAGCTCTGTCTGAGAGCCCCTCTGTTACTTGACTAGCATGTGAGAGTTACATGCTCTACCCCTGCCCTGCTGAATCTACTTGGGATCATGAGCCAGACCAGGGATATTTGGAAATACTCACAATCCCCTCTGCAGGAAAATATTTCACATGAAAAAAGGAGAAGTGACAATTTTATTAAGAAAGCTAACTCTTTAAACAGGATTTCTTTTTTTAATCTCACTGACTATGGAAGCTTACATGCTGGTAAAGGCTTAAAGGAAAGATGGTCTGTAGTTGGAGAGACTTCCCAGCCACAGTACAAATCAAGCTCACCAGATTGTGGGATCACAAACCAAGGAAAGAAGGAGGTATAGGTGGGTGGTCAGACCTGGGAACTGTCCCTTCTCTCTAGGAATAGAAATTGCAGTTCTGCATGTTTTGTTTCTGGGTGAAAAAAAAAAAAAAAAAAAAAAAAAAAAACAGAAAAAAGAAAGTGGTGGGCAGTTTTTCCCTAATGTCCTAATAGACTGCCTGAGGCATATAAGCATGAACAATAAGCTTTGTTAAATGACCATCTGAAAAGGAAAATTGAGACTTTATTCAAAGTTGATGGAGAAAACACACTCATACACTCCCTGCCATCTTGTTATAAGCAGAGGAGGGCTCTCTCCAGGGAAACAGTGGAGGATCGATGCACCTCGGAAGGCCAACCGCTATGAGAATTGGGAACACGTTCAACTGTATTGACCCTTCAACCCCTGTGACCCCAAATGCTGGGTCAATAACTCTTTCAGGGGCATCACACAGGTGAGGGTTTTGATTTTTCTTTCCTTCTCTGCTATCACAGCCCACAATGAACAAATCTGAAGGGTCAGAGATAAACGAGGCTTCTTTAGGAATTGGCCCCCATCTAACTTTCATGGATACCACTTTCTTTCTTTTCCTTTCTCTACTTGTGCTTTTTATTCATTGTTGGGTCTACCTCCTCGATAAAGAATTCAGGTTTCCCTATAATTTGCCTTCTTGGGTGAGCCAGATTTTCACAAATTTGGACCAAAGAAATCACTAAAGTCCCACCAAATTTGAAGCAAGCTCCCAAGTAGGGGCTTCCCTTTGAAAGTCTCCTCTCTGGCTTAACCTTCGATACTTTTCTTCCTGAGAAATGATTCACTCTCCTGCTTTTGATGGTGCCCTGTTTAGCAGGTGTGACAGATGCTGTTGATTTGCTCACTCAACACCTCTTTCCAACCCCCTCCTTTCTTGCCCCCCTTCACTGTGGAAGCAGGAAAAGCTCCATAGTGCTTTCCCACTCACTTTCCCAGCCTCCTTTAGATCAGGCAGAGAGAGGGTGGGTGTGGGGTTTGCAGTTCTGTTAATGGGAGTCCGAGGCAATCATAGTGCTGCTTTTGGGAAAGTGGTTTTCTTCCTAACAAATGGCAGAAATAAAGCCAGCACCAACCATCTTACTTTTTCCACTGAATATAGGTGATGCTTGAAGGTACAGTCACTATCTGGCAATAAGAAATACGAAGGCTATCAGACTGGAGATAAAGAAGGAACTCGGTTCTTGTTGACTTGGTTGAGTTACCATAGCTCCATCCATCTTGTATGGATATCCTAGATTATCTGTTTTCCAATTTCTTGTTAGGTTACAAAAAAAAAAAAAAATTGAAGTCAGAAATATCAGGTATTCTGTTACTTACAGATTATTATGTCCCTAAATAGAATAAATAACATAAAAACCAAACCCAAATTAACCTTCCCACCCCTCAAAAAGCCCTATCCCACTGAGTTCCAAGCCCTGTGTTAGAGGAAGTTATTAACATGATCAGTCATGTTGCCTTATTCTTATTTTTGCCATTTTACAGATATGGCAACTAAAGGCTAGGGATCTAAAGCAGCTTTACCAAGGTCACACAGTAAGCTGCTAAAAGCTGGGGAATAGAGCCAAGAGCTCTATAATCCCAGGCGAGGCCTCCTCTGCTCTGTCTCTCCCCCTCAGCTGGGAAAATGTCAAAGGATTTATCAAAAACAGCCTGAAGCTAGATTAGGTATTTTAATACCCAAAGCACTTAATTACTAATACAGTTTAAGGTACATTAACCTAATTGGAAACTTTCTACATATGGCATAGGTTTTTTTTTTTCCCCTGAAAAAATTAATAGTATTTTTTCCAACTTTTCTACTAGCCCGCCTCATCTTTATGTGTTACTACTGCTTTTCAAAGTTAGAAAAATATCACAGCCAAGACCTGAATTAATGTTATTTTCTCCTATAAAAGCACAAATAGTATAAAAAGAATAAAATGCGAGAAAAAGTAAGGAGGAAACTGTACCTGATGATTGCATATCTCACCTACTTAGCCTGCTGGGAAGCTGGCAGGACTCCATCATTGGAACCCAGAGGTCATCCTTGGCTGTGCTTCTCCCTCACATTCCCCCATTCCGTCCACACCACATCCTGTTGTGTCTAGCAATCCCCACCACCCTCTAGCAAGCCCCTTAGGCCAGGCCCTCCACATTCTCCTCTGGATTACTGTGATGGCCATCCAGCCAGTCTCTTAGATCATTCCACTCTCTTCCCCACACTGCAGTTGGAGAGATCCGTATAAAATGCAAACCAGATTGGTCAGTCCCCCATTTTAAACGCTTCGGTGATTCCCCATGGCCCTCAGGATAAGTTCAAACTCCTTGCCATGGCTCCTTCCTGTGGCCTTCATTGCCTGTTGTATGTCTCATTTCCCAGTCTTAATTCGATGCTCCAGCCATATTGAGCCATTTGCATTTCCTCAGGCTGGCTATGCTTTTCCTCCCTTCCAGGCTCTTGCAGAAGCTGACCACTGCTGGGAACATACACATCTTGCTCTTCCCTTCTCTTCCTCCCAACAATTCCCAAGCTAACTCCTAATCATCTGCTGCCCAAGCATCCTCTTCCTCCCAACAATTCCCAAGCTAACTCCTAATCATCTGCTGCCCAAGCATCACTATCTTTGGAATCTTACCTGGACCACCTCCTCCCCAGACTGGGGTAAAGGCCTCTCTAATGTGTTCCCATAGCAACCTGGCATAAAACACACTGAGATAATGCTGAAATTATTTGCTTGTGTGTCTGTCTTCCCGGGGGGGCATCCTGAGTGCAGGGACTCTATTCTGTTCACCTTTGCTTCATCAGCACCTAGCACAGTGATGCTTACAAAATAGATACTCAGTAAAAACAATTGTTCAGTGAACGGAAGAAAAAGCAAACTCACCTTGCATCAAGGACTGTGCAAAAGACTAGTAAACAGGTGGGCAGGAAGGATGATTTTACTGTTTGTGAAGTCACAGAGAGCTTATTCACCCTGCACTTAGGAAAGTATCCATCCTTGATGAAGGACTGGCATCCAACACACTGGGTCATGGGTTGTTTAAAAAAAATCCAAATGGAGAAAGCTGGCAGGTCGAGAAGCTGACCACACTCTGAGAGGGAATGGATGTAGGGGATTCTTGCAGACCCTTACAAGCGTCATGGAGGTTGAATGTGGGGCAGAGGGATTTGGGGCTTCTAACTGTACATGCAAAGTTATAGACTCTCTTCTCTCTTGACCCCTTCCTCACCTCCCCACCACTCCTTTCTGCTGATGCCATTATCCTGGTGTTTTCAGCCACAAAACCAGAGGTGCCTCCAGAATCCACTTTTCTTTTTAAGGCAGATCACTTCATAAATTATCCACACACAGATAACCTGTAGAAGCTAAAGCTGACATTTCACACTAGAACATTATGTATGAAGAAGCGCTAAGTGGGGAACTGATGGCATTTCCCTGCACTCTCTCTTAATGCACCTTGTTACCTTTAAGTAACAGAGTAGTCCATGTAGTCTGCACTGATGTCAGCCTGCAGCCCAAAGTGTAGCTGAAGTGTAGCCCAAAGTGTAGCCACAAATGGGTGGCCTGTGTGGAAATGCCACGCCTCTTAGGACCTTCAGGGTCTGTGGCCTTTATTCATCACATAAGCACAACAGCTGATGAGACCACCCTTGTTTCTTTCCATGCCTGTGGGTATGGCAGCTCATGGGCATGGTAGCCTGTGGTCATCATACTTCTGAGAGGTCAACCCCAATGTCAGGAAAGCTATGCATGGAACTTCCAAAGAGAAAAGGCAAACCACCTTTGAGAGATCTACTATCTGGAGCTGGCTCTGCACCTAAGGGAAGTACCCATGTAAGAGTGAGTCAATGAACACAAGAAGCAGGCCACCTATGTGTTTGGGGCAGCCATCTTCTGTGTGTGCCCAAATTAGCCACAGTGGCTCCTGACTTGAGTTGCCACAGCAGAGCTGGGACCATAGTTGGGGTTGTGGGTAGGTCATCTCCTACAAATGTCCCAAAAGACTGTGACATGATCAAAAGGACTAGAAGGCCTTTAAAAGCAATGGGGGAAAAAGGGACAGGAGTGAGAGCTTCAGGGGTGCACAAAGTCCTCTTGTCTGGAACTTTGTGAGGTCTTAAATTTCCATTGGATAAATAAATATTGAGGGTTTAATATATGTAGGACAGGACACTGTGCTGTGGATGCTATGACATAAATAACACAGTTCCTGTCTTCAAGGAGCTGTCCCTTTAATGTGGGGAATAAGAAATTGACTTAATAAGCTCATATACTGAGTGAAAAAATGGCATCAGTGAAACAAATAAAAAAGGAGTCAGGAAAAGGGGAAATTGCTGCCAGCCAGGATTACCTAGAAGGCTCCCTGGAAGCCTAGCCAGTTGACCAGATGTTGCTGGAGTGATAGGGTTATCAGGAGACTTATCTGTTCACTGCCTGACACCCACGCCACCCTCTACACACTTAGGACTGAGGTCTGAGTGGCTGTCATGTTGAAAATCCCCTGGTAGACACTAAAGAACATGTGGAAACAATAACCAACTTTTACTAACTTACTTAGTGGGATTTGGGGCCTCTGGGAACTCTGTCTTTTATTTTCCTATAGGACCAAAACATTACCATTCCCCACTCCCACCTGAGGAAGAGTTTCAGTCTTCTGTCACATGAGGCTTTTCTGTCTCCCTGAAAATGGTTTCTCAAAGGACACCTAGACACTCAGATGCTTCTTCCAAAGGACACTTGTAGCACTTGCATGCACAAAGGATAAATTGATAGATCCTCATCATAACCATCGATCAGCCTCATGTGAGTCCTTTTCCCATTACCTTCTCCCTCCTCTTAGCTCTAAGATGAAGATAACTTCTTCTCCTTCCTTTTCTGACTGCGGAAGCATTTAAACTTTTGACCAACCTGGGAACCCTTTGTACCCAAATCCTAAGGCTTTGTTCTTCCTCCCTGGCTTGTAACACAGCCTCCTAAAAACCTGTTCGCATGTGAGCCTCCCTGCCTTCAAATCCCTTCCCACTCTCCTCTTCATTCCGCAGCCCAATTATTTTAAAAGTTTTGCCCCATGGCAGAGGATTTTAACCTCCTGAATTTTACTGTAATACTCATGTGTGTATAAGAACGAGAGCTTAAGGCCACCTTTTGACTGTTATTATTTTAACCAGGATGAAGGACAGGCAAACAAGGTGCAGGAGTAAAGGAGAAGAAACTGCTTTTTGGCATTTTATGCAAATTGGCTTTTTTTCTAGGCTTGTGTTGGCAGGATTCTTATACTCTGTCTTTCCCGCCACTGTAGTGAGTGGGTACGTGTTGGACATACGCATTTATACACACACACCCTCATGTACACATGCGTGTGCATACACACGCACACACAGGCAAACAGCCTTGACAAGGTCGGAAGTTGAACTAGAATCAATGCCGAAATGCCCTTATTAAGAGACATAGATGGGAACCAAGGGGAAGTACTAAACTAGCAGAGCATAACACTGAAGAATATTTCCTTTGTTGTTTCTTATCTCCTAGATCTCTTAATTTCTTCTCCATTAAAAGGGGGCTAACAGTCTCGCCTGCCTCATCAGTGACATGAATGAACATCTGTAAAGCACTAAGAACAGGGCTTGGCATACTGTGAGTACCTTAAGTGTTCAGTAAATACATAAAATGAACATGTAAGTCCAGACCCCAGCATACAGTACATCCTCTATATGTTATTGAAGAAGCTCGGTTCTTAACTATTGCTTTAAATTTCCCCCAACCACCTTAGAGGAGCCATCCATGCAGGTTTCTTTCCATGAAGAGCTGCTAGGTAGTTCTGGGTCCCCACTTACCAACTTATCCACTTATACCAACTTACAACGTATGGTGTAGCTTTAAGAAAACTTTAAGGGATTACATATATTGAAGCAAGTTTAATCTGCATCAAAAATGGGTAGCATTTTTTCTAACCTGAAGTTGGGTTAAGACTTGAATGGGTCTAGCCTATGAAAGTATAGACATCTGCCTTTTTCCTGAAGCCAATAGACCAGTGGTTGCAAACTTTTTTTTAAATAGTGACCTATAGTAATACAAACATTTTCTGTTGTGACCCAGTACAGAGGCATGTATGTTGATGGCTGAAACAAAAGCTCCTTAAAGCGATACTCTTGCTATATACAACACACTTGGATATTTTCTCTTCCTCCTATTTCATTTTTTAAAATACTGTTTATGACTACTAAATTGATTTCAGAACCCACCAATGGGTCATGATCTGTAGTTTGACAAACATCAAGTCAGACCAAAAGTATCTTTAGGAACAGGCTAATGATAAGAAATGGAATCCTATAAACGACTCTAAAAGTTCTTTAGTGGAAGAAAGATGACTATTGATTTGGGTCTGTGTACCCATGTTTCTTTCTCCTTGAGAATTTAAATTGCAAAGATAAATTCTCAGCTTCAGGTGTGTTTCTTTAAAAAATGGCGTTGCTTTACAAAGCAGAAGTAATAGCACACCAGGTGGCATTCTGGGACACATAGGTTTCTCTAGGACTAGTAATTATGCTGAGCGTTATCCAATTGAACTCTGAAGAATTGAACCACGTAATAGAGTGTGGTAGAAACAGGGATATCAACTAGTTCTCTTTGTCCCTGATTTACAAAAATCTTTGACATACGCTGATACCTTAAAATCTGCAAGTTCTTTTGGCAACTGATATCAAAATAAATTGAGATGAGATCCCATTCCTTCTGGACAAATTGCCATGGCATTCTGCTTTCCTACATAACAAACATCAGTAATGCCTTTACTTCTGCATAGTACTTGGCAATTTGCAAAGTGTTTAAATGCATATTACCTCCACCTCATAACATTTCTGTGAGGTATACTGGCCAGGTGTGTATATATATATATATATATATATATATATATACACACACACACACACACACACACATATATATATACACACACACATATATATATATATACACACATACATACATATCTATATATACCTATATATACCTATATATATATGTATATATACATATATATGTATATATACATATATATATACACACATATATATATATATACACACACACACATTGTATTTGAGACTGCAGTGGCATTTAAGAGTTAATGGTTTACATTTTCATCATAAAGAGGAAGCATTTTGAAACGTGTTGTTTGCTAATAACAAGAGGCAGTGCAATGTGGAAAGAACACTAGATTGGGCCTCAAAGACATGTGTTAAGATTCACAGTGTGCCACTTACCAGGTGTGTGCTCTGGGGAAGGTCTCCTAAGTGCTAGCCTAGTGTTACATTTAGCAAGTAGAGAGGCAGGAGTCATGCCAAGTGGGATTGATGTGGTGGAAAGTAACATGAACTTGAGTGTCAGACCTGAATTCAGATCTTTGAATTTGACTCAAGCTATGTCAACTTAGGCAAGCAGTGTCTCTAAACTTTAGTTTCTTCAGCTGTAAAATAGGCATTACAGTGAAATATCACTGGCCAGTTAAAATGTCCTTCTAATTAATAGAACATACCTGCTTCCAAGTGCCTCCAATTTTTTTATTCCATGTAAGTGTCAATTTAAAAAAGCAAATCTAAGTCATTGCTTAACAACTTTCCATGGTTTTCCATTACACTTCAAATAGACCAAAACCTTTGCCCTGCACCACAAGGCACCACATGATATGATCTTAGACCATCTCTCCAACCTTACTCTGTTCCTTTCTTTCCTTCTGTTAAACACATTTAGCCAAAAATGATACTGTACTGGTCTTCACTGAATTCTTTATGGCTCCAGGCATTATGTTGTTTATAGCCTGCGCCCCCTGCTCTTTCTTCTGTCTGAAATGATCTCCCCCCATCCTGACCCCCATTCCACTCATTCTCATCCTTTATGTTTCAATGTAAATGCCACCATGTTGAGGAAGACTTCCTCAACTCCATCAGGTCAGGTCCTTATGTTCTATACCATCATGGGAGCCTGTTCTTGGTCTTTAGAGCCCACAGATGTAATCCAATAATTGTTGATATAATTATTTGCATAATATGGGCTCCTCCTGCTGGAGTTTAAATTCCAGGAAGGCAGGAACTATGACTATCTTGTTCATTACTATTACCTCAGGGCATGGCCTTTGGAATTACACTCCCTTCATTTGAATCCCTCTAGCTGGGTAATCTTGAAAAGCTACTTGCTGTCTCCATAAAGGGTGAGGGTGGAGAATTAATAGTATTTATTCCCATAGAACTATGTGCAGGTAAAATGAGAAAACATGATAAAATGCTATAGTACACTGCTCAACACAGAATATGTAACAGATGTTAGCTACTGTAGGTAATAAATATTAGTTGAATTAACAAACAAATTAGTTAATTAAATGAGATAAAGCTTGTAAAGAAGCACATACAAAGCCTGGAATAATAGTATACCATAATTTTTAGAACCATCCTTCCTTCAGTATTGAGGGGATCCCCAGTGGGAGCTATCATCAAAAGAGTTGAAGGAAATACTGAGTGGACAAAGCTACAAGAAAAAGATATAGAAATATGTTATGATCTAAGTAGCCAACTCCTAAGCTGCTTGTTGGTCATTTCTGAGAGAGATGATTCTATGGACTCTTACCACTGAGTGTAAATTCTGGCAATAGATTGGGAAGGGAAGGGAGCATGTGGTGAGCGGAGGGTTTAGGGCCAGGTTCTTGGAACAGCAGTGGAAGAGGGACTCTGTGTGAAGGCGTGAAGGGCCACTGGAGCTTCATTACTGATGCAAATGAGGACTTAGGACAAAAATAGTAGGAAGACTTCAGGAGACCTTGGAAGACTGCAGGTAGGATGCAGGAAGAAGAGAAGCAAGTTCCTAAGGGAGTTTGAAGAGTAAGAAGCAGAGGAAATGGAAAGTCTTTCTCTCTGGCAGGATCCATAAAAGGGAAAATCTTGTGACAAAACGCACAGAATGAGGAATGAAACCAGTTTTGCCTGGGCTACTGGAGACCTTGCTTTGCAACGTGAACTAGCAGCCAGTGTGTGCAGGAATTAAAAGAAAATTGGATGACTTTCACAGGTGTTAAGATGCTCTGAGTTTGCCTGGTGTATTGACATGGATAGGGTTTGACAGCAGGACTCATTGGGGGTTTGAGCTGAAGATCATGAAAGATCATAGCTCATCAAGGCAAGATAGAAACGTGAAGGTGGAGCTGAAGAATTGCCAGTAGGGACTGAATACAGATAACAGCTTTAAGGAGGCAGTTGATGCCTAAGTAAATAAAGAAATAAATGTTTAAAAATCAGTTGAGAATACATACGAGATCAAGGGAAAAGATCTTTGATGTTGTTGCCCAAGATTGAAGATAAAAATGCTCATGTTTGCCTCAACCTTAGAGACTGGAACAGAGGTGTTTCTATGACATGGCTTTGGATCTGGTTAAGATTCACGTGTTCTCTTGCGAATCAAATCTCCCCACCTGCAATTAGTTCTCATTGCTACCAAAAGCCCACACTGGGAGCTTGATTTCTCAAAGACAGAACACCATTTGGCAGCCAGGAAGGAAGGGGTTAAAGAAGCATAGTTGTGGCACAGCTGGGAGCCATTAACAATTAAGTTCTTGGACAGAAACCCAGCAGGAAGCTGACAAGGGGCTGCAGAGACACAATGGCCTCTAAAAAGTAAAAACTTGATTCAGAAATGAATGAGCTGCCTTTACCAGTGAACCTTCAGCAAAACCTAAATCCCCTAATTAAAAATGAAAAGTAGATATTGGTTAAAGGTTTTATATTATGCCCAGCCATAAATCAGCATTTTTAATAAGGAAGATAATGAGTAAGTTCATAACATCTAGAGATATATTTTTAAACTACATGAGATACAGGAGTGATCCTGACCTGACGTCAAAATTGGTAAGTGGACATAAGGTCCCTAGTACCTTCCTTCATTTGCCTCTCAGTTCTGTTTCTCTTTTGATGGCAAGAGGTTTGATTTTGGAGATATAGTAATAAATCCAGTAGTTCAGGGTTATATTATCTCAAACAGAGTTCCCAGGCCCCATGCTTTTCAGTTTACTTTCTCCCTGCCTCTGATCACCTCAAGACCCCATCTTCCTACTGATTTCTCTTATTTCTCTTATAAATATAAATCCATCAAAATCCATGCCAGACATTCATGGTTCCCTAATATCCTCTGATAAACTGAAATGCACCAATTCATGACAAATTGGCAGAAACCTATGGGTTATTTTATGTAGTGCCCCACAATATTCTGTGAGAATCTTTTGAAAACTTCCAGCCAATCACCATTTCTTCCTTCCCCTTGCTTTTATATTCCATCTCCACCATCCCTATTGATCCAATCTGATCATATTCAGTTTGGCACTTTATTTCATGTTGTCTTTGAGCCATTCAGTTGTCTAATGTATAAAGTGTTACCTTCTACCAAAGATTACAAACCGCTTGACAAGCAGGGGCATGCCTCGTGATTCATTTTCTTCGCTACTGCTTCGTACGGTGCTATTTACACAATAAAACTTAAAGGGTAATAAGGCCTTTTAGAGCTGAACAGAGCATCTCCATGTCACTGAAAACTGCCCAGGATGCTTCAGAAGGTACTGGTAGAGAGGGAGCGGAAGAGTGTGTTGATGCACAAAATAGGCCTAGTCACAAAGCCTTCTCTGCATAGGACGTTTAAGGAGCATATAATATAAAAGTCAATATAAAAAGTCAGATGGAGGGGTATACAGCCAACATAATTGATACTGTTTGTATAAGTGTTGAGACAAATCGAAGCTGAGAGAGAATCATTTCCTTACTTGATCACCATCGCTACTGGCTAGCCCAAAACCCAACACAGTAGAGGAACTCAATCATATGTGCTGAATGAATAAACAGATGAAAAAGGTTAGGCAGGAATCAGTGATAATATTAGTAATTGGCTAGATTAATGAGGGAATATTTCCCAGATAAATTGGGAACTATATTGATTTAATTGTAAGAAGGGATATAGTTTGAGGTTTCACAGGGAAGGAGACTGCTTAGGCAAAAGCTATAAGAAATCGTAGGGAAGAGAAAGCAGTAGAATGCTTTTTATTTTTAAGAGAGAGGGTTAAGAGATAATGCAGGAAGGGAGATCATGTGCCCCCCAGAGAGTGGTGAGCATGGGAGAAGTGAGTATGAAAAGAGGTTGGGTAGAGAATAATTTAAATTGGTGGTGTTAGAAATTTGAGAGGCCATCAGGAAGTTATGGCAGTTCGGAGGGATTAACCCAAACAGAGTATTTGAATAGTCTATCATGAACAGGAAGATATGGGGGGAAACTGCAAGGGGGTGGGGGCTTGCTTTGGCTACATGTTATCAAGGAGTATCATCTTCTGGGACCCAGTCATACAGACTTCTGTGATGTTAAACTCAAGCTGATAAGTCCCTGGAGGACTTAGAAGGCATTTTACTGGCCTCATTTGGAAGGTGAAGCCATTGAACTCAAATCCTAGGAATGTGTTACTTTGTTCTGTTAATAACAATAATGAATTTTCCCAGAACTAGCAATATACAAATTCAAGATGCCTGGACTGAGTTGAAAGTGTCCTGCAAAATGGACCGTTCAAATGATGATTGGACTCAGAAATGTGTGCCAACGAGACCAGCTTCTACAAGCCCAATGAAGTCATCTGACCAGTTTTCACAGCTGAGTAAGAGCTGAAAAGTTCAGACACATGGTTCCCTGATGATTAGGTTGCATATGAGCAAAAACCTAGATAAGGAGCCACATTTCATTGGTGCCGAGAATCACCCTCACCCTTTACCTCTTTGAAATGTCAGGTGGAATTTTGTAAGTGGACATAAGGGAGGAGGCAGCTATGCCAGGCACCATCAAGTGATGATCAATGGTCAAGATACTCTGGAAGAGGTGTAAGTAGTGCTGATACACACCACTTCTGTGATAAGATTTTTATCTTTTTTTGAGAGATAGTCCCCAATTTTAGCAGAATCCTTGGCTAGAAGGAAAATACAACCTCACATCTCTATCAATTTTGATTTATATTCGTTTTTCTGTGTGAATATGACACACATTTGTCAAGGAAAAAATATTTCATAGGAGCGTTTTTTTTAATGCTGTAGGTAGAAATTGCCTGTGCTTTCTAATTAGACCCTATAAAAAGCCAGTTCCCACGTGCACAAAAGTTCCCTTGGGTTACCAATAGCAAGCCTCGTAGGAATGTCGGGAAATTCAGGCAGAATCGTTGGGGCCAATCTCATGCCATCTGCTCAGCATCCTCAAAAATGCTATTCCAGAAGGCAGTTCTTCGAGTTCTTAAGCGTCTTTTTGACTTGACTCAGTGTGGCTGATAAAAATAACCTTCATATTTTGAATCACAATCCCATGCACACTTTCCTAAAAAAATTGGGCAAAAATTTGTCAGTCTCTCTAGTCTCACTCATTGTCTGTCTCACAAACTGTGCTTAGCTCTAAGAACCACTCTCCTTTCTTAATGGCTGTATGTTAAGAGATGTTGTCATCTTGTTAAAGAGTGTGCCAAGCGGATGTCTCCTTTTGATCACCTGTCCTCTGTTTCTGTGGACTTCGCATTTAAGCAGCCTCTATTGTTTGAGTGATAAGCCCATATCTGGTGAACAGAGTCTTGCTAGTAGGGTGAGAGGAATGTCTTTAACTATTTATTATCACTTTCTGTAAACTCAACTCAAATATAGAAGGAGGCAAGCAGAAACCAAAAAAGATGTCTCCTTAAGATTCATAGTGTTTCCTCTGAAA
The DNA here is from genome assembly GCF_046562875.1 of Panthera onca. Classification (NCBI taxonomy): domain Eukaryota; kingdom Metazoa; phylum Chordata; class Mammalia; order Carnivora; family Felidae; genus Panthera; species Panthera onca. The sequence continues at coordinate 147,326,458 of NC_138346.1, forward strand.
AGAGCATTTTCTTTATCAAGGACTGAAAAAGTGTCTTTTTCCCTTTTTCCTTCAGCATATGAAATATTTACTTGTTAGGCTGCCTCTGAAATAACCGTTTTCCATAGAGCTATACTGGCCCAGCCCATCAGTGTGCTGGTTAATTAAGTGTGACCTAAACCAACTTGACTTGAGCTCTGCATTAAATGCACAAAACCCATTTGAGCTGACCAGCAGCAGAAGTGGTACTCAGAGAAATTGGAAAGGATTTCTCCCAAATGCTTTCTACTTACTTACAGCACTCAAGTAATGGTTGAAGATTAGCATATGACATGACAGATTACATTAAGTCATGTCTTTCCAGTGCTTTATGACAGCACTATCACATTAGCTTCTTAGCACTGGCACATCGAGGCATGCAAATGTTTTCAGACCCTCTTATTCAAATCTACAAGCTGACATGGCAGCCCTGATATGATTATTAGTCATTTGAGAGACTTTAATTCACGTCATCAGATAACAGGTTCTGCTAAAAGGTTAGAGAAACTGTCTGCTTTTAATGAAGCTCTCAAAAAAGACCCTCAAAAACCCTGTTACACACCAAGAGCCTGGTTTGACTTTATTGACAAGACCCCCGCCCCCCAAGAATGAACTTGAGTGGAATAACTAAATAGGCATCCAGACATCAGAAATATTGTCTACTTTTCAGAGAAGACCATGTTGGATGATTGTGATTTGCTCCTTCCTCACTACACCCCCCTCAGCCCATGCTAATTTGACTCAGGTGGCCTCCAGTGCATGGCATGGATGACCCTAAGACATTTTTAGAAGCTGATATGTGATATGAGTCTAAAAGGCATAAGGATAATTATTCCTAGAACATTCATTACACTTCGGGCATAAGCATTGTTGTAGCTCACAGTAATGGGTTAATGGTGTCTGGCCAAGCATGGCATGACTAAGTGGTGATGTGATTGAAGATCATTGGAGTTTGTAAGCCATAGTTTGTTTGCTGTAAATCGGTTTTGTAGTCAAATGTTTTGTTTTATAATGCGGTGATCTGCACTTAGACCCCCATAGAAACCGTCTTTTCAGAATGTTTCTGCATAGATCAATGGAGTCTGGCACCAATGATGATCTTGTTAGAATAAAGGAAGATGGCACTAGGAAGCTGAGCTGGTGTACTGTGACGAGCAGAGAGCCAGGCAGATACCTCTGCATGTGGAAGAGGTTTTTGATGAAAGAGCAGAGTGAAAACCCAACATTCTCTGAAACATGGAAAAGTGAATGCAAATGCACTGCTTTTTCTTTCCTTGTTTTGTTTTGTTTTGCTTTGCTTTGCGTTGTTTTGTTTTTAAGGTACAAAATAGTAGATACTAGAAAACCATTGCTGGAGAGCTTCGAAAGAGCAGACAATGAAAGTGTTGAGCAGTCTCGAAAACCTATCTTTTGTTCTTTGGTATTTTTTTTTAAATGTTCAGTGTCAACTTGTTCACTCAGATTTCTGAAGGAAAGAAAGATATATTTACAGTTCATAATACAGTTTATAATAAAAATTTACAATCATTCTATTACTTATGAAAATATGCAAAATGACTTGATTTGTGGTTGATTTCATTTCTTTCTATGCACGGGTGTTAACATAGATTGCCTTAAGTGAATTATGGACTTAGTGCAATTCATCTTACCTTTTTCTCCAACTTTCTTTCCATTCTTTCTCATCAATTTGACCACTGTGTTTGAGACCTTCTTTTATATGCTCTATCTGTGTCCTTCTTTGTAGCTTTTCTTCCAACCTAATTTATAATTTTTTCTGAAATAATCTTGGCTGAAAGGGTGAGTAAGCTACTAAATATGGGGAACACAATGGGGCATTGATAAACTATAGCGTGAACAAGTTCTGATTTAACTGAGAGCTGCTCTAAAGAAATGGTCCAACAAGAGCAAAGAAATAAAGGAAAAGGCATTAGATTATATAAGTTAGACCATTCCCTTCCCTTTTTTTCCCCATCATCCTCTTTTGCCCCTTTTGCACCTTTATCCTGTCAGTGTGAACCTACCCACTAGCAGAAGGTATAAATGCATACCGTGCATCTGACAGAAGATGTCTCTCTGGAGAATTTCGGTGGCCATCAGAAAAATGCTTCTGACCCTCCCCTCCTCACCCATTGCCTCCTGCCACTCTGACCTACAAAGCAAGATCTAGGTGGACATTTCAGTTGTGCAGCATGTAGTGAGTATCTGCCCTAAGCTATACTCCGTTCAATGCTAGAAACTCAAATGCTGTGCATTTGGCCCCTATTATACCCTTCCACGTAGATGGCTAAGCAGGGAAGGTGAGCAGCTCTTTTTTTCTGCAGGCTGATTCAATTTTGTGAACATTCTGCTTTCTCCATATAATAAAAGCAATAGCAGGCCCATCCTCAGGACCCCTAAATTCACTTTCCATTTTGGTCGATGTCTCCGCCTGCCTTTTAAGGTTTTCAAAACCCATTTTATTTTTCTTCTTTCAATTAGAGCTGACCTCCCTTCATTTTCAAGCACACCATTAAAAAAAAAAAAAGCCTTCCTTTCCTCCTTTTCATGCTTTTCTCCTGAAAATAACTCCTCTAAATTCTGAGTCTCCCAAGGATGGTGGCCCCTTATTCATCTTTGTGTGCCCACTCCCTAACACAGTGCCGGATATGTGGCAGATGAGCAATAAGTATTTAGTGGCTGAATGAATGAGTAAATGGAGAAATAACTTTGGAAACTGTCATAAGTATGAGACAGAGAGCTCTAGTATGATTTCTGGCACAGTTCTCCTTTGCCCCCGCAACAGGACAGTGTTTCTCTGATCACAGCCCTCCTGCCTCCCTGTGATCCTCACTTTATGCGTGTGTGTATTATGTGTGTATGCACGTATGTGCGTACGACATATTTGACTTCACTTTTAATGCTTCTCCATATCACAGGTTAGGAATTTAGTAATATATTGGTTCATAGACACTTGCCCAAGAATTGTAGTACAATTATCAGCCATGCCTCCTTGGTGTAACAGCCCCTGCTGAAACTTAGAGCTGGTCACCTGCACAAACTCCCCTTTGATACTGGTGCCTGATACTCCCAATATTTTTTAAATAAAGCATTTAACAAATGTCCTGAGTGTGTTCTTGGCTCACCTGCCTGTTCTGGAGGCCCCAAAAACCAAATCCTGGCTCTCTGGTCTCCAAAACATATAAAGAGTATACAAATAATTTAAGAATATCATTTGGACGCCAACATTTAACATCCCACAAAATTTGCACTGGCTTAAGCCAATTTCCCAGCACAGCGTTCTCCCATTTCTATTCCTCTCCATCTCAGGGTTTTAAAAGAAAACAAACATCTGCATGCATAGATTAGAACCCTCCCATAAACACATGTTCCTATCAAAACCAATCAAAATGGAAAAAAGAAAGAACAGAATATTACACATTTTTCTTTAGATCTGATGTCTGATTTTCATTAGGTTTAACCTTATTTCTTTTAGATCCTAGGCAGTGACCCAGTATTTATTTTCCTGGCTGGGCCCTGTTCTTGCCAATATTTCACTCTGGCTCCTGGAGGCCTTGCTGGGGAGTTCAAGGCTCTCACACTCCCTTTTCTCTTCTGCTGCCCCTCGGAGACACACATTTGTCACGTGTATCCTTCGTTTCATCTCTGAGTTAATTCCAAGCCCTTTCTTTCCCCCTATTCACTGCTTCTTAATTTCTCCCTTTCTTATTGGATTTATGACTGAATACTTTAATTTATTCATCATATAATGTCTTTGTAACTCGTTTTTTCTAGTAATTTACACTGGACCATATGCTTTCTGCTGCTGCGTCCTATTATATTGATCTGTAAAGCTTCTGGGGGCAGTGATTAGCATGAAAGAAGCTCTGGAAATGAAAGTTATATTGTATCTTATTTGTTCTCTTTTGAACAAAATATATTTCAGAGTTCTCCAAGTGGTATCAGATGTTCTCTAATTTTGCTGGGCTTTATATGATGTTAGTGATATATGTATGTGTGTGTGTGTGCGTGTATACATTATGTATGCATGTTATTTCTGAAAAAATTATATATATACCTTTTCCGCAACTCAAAACAAGCATTATTTTTTTAAGTTGGACATTGACTTGAAATTAATACAGTCTTCAGATTTCAGATCACTAGTTATATTTTGTAGACAGTGCTGATCTGGGAAGTCAAAACTTCTAAAATTTCTTATAAAAGGAGTCTGAACCACATAGCAATTAGCTTGTGTGCAGAGGGCATTCTCTGTTTGATATGCCTGATCTGTTTGCACAGGTCACATGAGATAACATAGAGGCTAGTACTTAGTTAATTGTAAAGAGAGTGCAAATACCAACATAGAAATTGTTCCCCAGAGGTGGCACTTACCTCTTTGAGTCGTGATCTCCTCATGCATACAACAAAGGTGACATCCCTAGCAGTGTCCTGACCATCAAGGGAGAAATGTATGTGAAAATATTTTGTCAATACAAAAGAATTTTATGAATATTGATAAATATTATTTAAAAGGCAAATATTCATATTCTTTGTTCTTTGTTCATATTCTTTGTTCTTCAAGTTTCATTGGGACTAAAGCATGTTCATTTGAATTCTATAAACAAAGCTTTGACCAAGGGTATTTGTGCTAACAAGTAGCATGACGTGACAACTTAAAGATGTCAATCAACCCAAATTACACAGTGCCATTATTTCTAAACAAAATCTTAAAAAAAAAAATCTGTGACTTTCCATAATCAGTAAGATGATACAATCAGTAAGTAGTCATGCAGGCCCTAAGAGGTCTTCCATGGGCCACGACATACTGAGTGCTGGGAATTGTGCATTTCCTGCTCCTTGTAGGAATTTACCAAGGCTCAATCCATAAATCTGAGGATTCACTTACTCAAACCAGAGGGGAGCCAGAAACATTAAGCCCTGAAGAAGCTTGGGACACCAGTTTAACTGGGCCTCTGAGACCAGCTTTCAACATTACCTTGAGCCAGTTTCCACCATGAATCTGAGAGAGTTGGGCTGGGCCATAGCATCTAAGTCTTTATCTGAGTTCAAAGGCAGTGTACCTGGAAGCCCATTTTACACAACAGATACTGATGGAACTGTTGGAATTGAAATGTGGATAGGTGTCCAAAGCTCCACTTGCCTGACTTCTGTGCATCCTATGTCACCCCCCTCCTTCTGAATCCACAGGCACCTCAGAAAACCATTGGTTGAAATGACTTGCCCTACTCCTTCCAGCTTCTTCCTAGGAAGGTTTTTATCCTCTGTCTTCTGTCACCCAAGGTCTTGCCCAGAGTTTTTTCTGTTGTGTTTCCTCCAGTCTCCTCCATTCTTTTTTATTTTGAGAAATTTCAGAGATATTAAAAAAAAAGAAAAACAATAAAACAAACGCTCATATTCATAACACCTAATATTGGTAACATTTTGTCTTATTTGTTTTTAATATTTTTAAGAAATAGAACTTTACTGGGGTACCTGGGTGGCTCAGTCAGTTAAGTGTCCGACTTCGGCTCAGGTCATGATCTCACAGTTTGTGGGTTCTAGCCCCACATGGAGGCCTGGAGCCTGCTTTGGATTCTGTGTCTCCCTCTCTCTCTGCTCCTCCATGCTTACTCTCTCTCTCTCTCTCTCTCTCTCTCTCTCCCCCCCACCACTTCCCTCTCTCAAAAATAAATAAACATTAAAAATTTTCAAAAAAAGAAACAAAACTCTACTTATACAGTATATATTTGAAGATATATATTGCACAAAAATATATAATATTGTACATATTTATTAAGCAATAAATTATTTAATTAAATATTTAATATTATTTATTTATTTATTTCTCTCTTCCCAGAGGCAGTCATTATCATGAATTTGTTGTGCATCCTTTTCATCTATATTTTAAGACAAAAATGAAACAAAACGTACATATGCTTCCATAAATAATGTATGGCATTTTTTGCTATGATTTTGTAATAGATGTAATGTTCTGTTTCTTGGAGTTTTTTGTCTGTTTGTTTGTTTTAATTTCTGCTTAGGATCATGTAAATGAGATGTGGCCAGGTTGATTTTTTTTTAACTGTTGTATAGTTTTTCTTCATATGAAGAGTCCACATTTTATTTGTTTCCCTATTTATGAGCTTTTAGGCAGTTTTTTCCCTCCATAAAATGTATACTTGTATCGCTTTTCATAGTTGGGTCTCCACCTGTCTGTAGCTGTAAGCCCCTCTCTAAATGTGCATCTAAAAGTGGCTTGGGGCGCCTGGGTGGCACAGTCGGTTAAGCGTCCGACTTCAGCCAGGTCACGATCTCGCGGTCCGTGAGTTCGAGCCCCGCGTCGGGCTCTGGGCTGATGGCTCGGAGCCTGGAGCCTGTTTCCGATTCTGTGTCTCCCTCTCTCTCTGCCCCTCCCCCGTTCATGCTCTGTCTCTCTCTGTCCCAAAAATAAATTTAAAAAGTTGAAAAAATAATTAAAAAATAAATAAATAAAAGTGGCTTGTTGGACCCTAAGGCATTTAAACAGTTTACTGTAGAATGCCAAATTCTGTCCAAAATGATGGTAACAACTCATCTCTTAGCGCTCTCGTTGTCAGTATTTCATATTCCTGAATTTTTAAATTGTTAAACATTTTGATTTTAAAAAACTACAAAAGAGTTCCTAATATTGGTGGGTTACCACTTTTTGGGGGGGATAATAATTTGTATTTCCTTATCACTGAGTTTGAGCATTTTAGGGCCATTAGAATTTTCTGTGAATTGCAATTCAATATCTTGACTATTTTCTGATTTGTTGTTGTTGTTTTTTTCCTCACTGTTTTAAAAAGTTCTTTGTATGTATTCTGGAAGTTAATTGTTAATCAGTTATCTACTGCATGTTGCAAATATCTCCTACGGTGTGTCATCATTATTTCTGTATTATCATCATGTTCATTTTACAGGCGAAAGTATGGGATACAGAAAACTTGAAAATGAATTCTAAAAATTCATGTGGGAGAGTAAAAGTATATGAATAACAGAGAAAATTGAAAATAGATGAGCAAAGAGGTGGTGTGGCTGTGGCAGCTTCTCGTAGCTGTAGTACTGAGGTCCCCGTATTTTTGGTGGCTATCAGACCCAGGGGCTAAACTCAGTGTCTAGAAGACACCCATGCATGGTCCTCACTACATGGCCACATCCAGGTTCAAAGACAGTAATGGAGACTCTACCTTGCATCAAATTCTCCTCACTTCAAAATCTCTGACTTCCAGAATTGCCCAGTCCCTTTTAAAAGTTCACCTGATTAGGTCAGGTCCATACAGAAAATCTCCCTATTTTAAGGTCAACTGATTTGAAACCTTAATTACATCTGCAAATCCCTTCAACAATACCTAGATTAGTGTTTGACTAAATGACAGGGAAAAGACGTATGTATAGCAAGGGGCCAGAATCTTTGGTCACCTTTGAATTCTGTCCACTATAGAAGGTCCTTTTTTCCCTCCCTTTCAGTACACTTCCCTTTAAATCTGTGGTTGTCTGACAGAGATAAATTTACTTCCTGGGGATATTTGGCAATGTCTAAAAACGTTTTAAGTTGTCAGGACTAGGGAAGATGGTGGAACTGGTATCTAGTGACATAGATACCACAATTCACTGGACAGCCTCCCACAACAAAGAACATCTCCCTAAAATGTCACGAGTGCTGAGGTGGAGAAACCCTGTTTTATGTTTGCATTGCTTTGCTAGTAGGCTTTTTGATGATATTTACCTGATCCGTCTTCTTCCATACCTTTGTTTTCTCTGTCATTTGCTTTCAGACTCATCTCTTCAAAATAGCTATATCTAGCTATTATTTTATCTAATCTGGGAGTCTCTGTCTCTATCCTATGAGTTTGCTGCTCACATGAGTTGTTATTACTTATAAATTTGTTCTCTCACAATCTTGGCTTCTCACCCCTTTGTTCTTGTTTTCTAGTGGGTAATAAGCTTTGCTTGTTTCTTTTTTTCCCTCTTGCCTCCTTTGAAAGTTAGATATTCCAAGCTTATTCTTTTACTGATAAACTTTTACTTAAATTGATGTGTTTTAGGTAAGTTAGAATTAATCAGTATTTTTCTTTTCTTCCTGAGTAAAATTCCAGCATATTTCAAACTTTCCTCTAAATTAGCATCATTTTGATGCGCACGTTGTTACTTATTGTTTCTTATTTTCTAACGAATGTTATTAACTCTTGTTTTAAAATATTAACTCCGGTTTTATCATGATTATCATGCCTGATTATTTACAAATATTAGTAGTAAAGGTATGTTTAATATATTTATAGTCATTTCTGCTGTAGATTTACCACCTCACAATACCAATGTCCTGGTTCATCTTTTTCTTGCATCCCACACTTTCCTTTTAATGTATTTTTATCTCACGGAAGCAATTTTAAAGTAGTTCCTTGAATGAGGCCCTGTGGGTAGAAAACTTTATAATCTCTAGGATGTCTGTTAATACATCTGTTTTAATCTCATCTGAAGCAATAGCTTGGCTTGTTTTTGAATTCTAGGCTAATGGCAAATTTTGCTCAAATTTTCAAATATATTTTCAATTATTTTCAGACATACATGTTTGCTGATGATGTGTCTGTTGCTAAATTTGTTGTCATTCCTTTGGGATAATCTCTCTTTTCACTAGTGGTTTTTATGATTTTTTTTCTTTATCCATGATATTCTATAAATTCCCTACAGTGTTTCTAAGTGTGGTCTTATTTTTAATTCTACCAAGCACTCAATGTGTCTTTTCCATTTAAATTCCTGTTTTTGTCATATCTGAAATGTTCTCAACTATTTCTCATCAAACGTCATCTACCGACCATTCTTTCTGTGCTCTACTTTCAAAACTCTTATCAGAAATAGATGCACCTAGGGCTCCTGGGTGGCTCAATCTGTTGAGCGTCCGACGTTGGCTCAGGTCATGATCTCACGGCTCATGAGTTCGAGCCCCGCGTTGGGCTCTATGCTGGCAGCTCAGAGCCTGGAGCCTGCTTCGGATTCTGTGTCTCCCTCTCTCTCTGCCCCTCCCTCGCTTGCACTCTGTCTCTTTCTATCTCTCTCAAAAATAAATAAACAGTAAAAAAAAATTTTTTTTAAAGAAATAGATGCACCTCTACTTGTTTCTCCTACTAAGTACAGCTAAGAAATCTTGGACATCACATATAAAATAAACAGTGAGAAGAACAAAAGGCAATGAGAAACAGGCAGACTGTTTAGGGACCACAGAACCTTCGACAACATGGTGGTGAATCCCATGGGCCTTATTTTTACCACATATATCCCAGAGTGGGTCCTGGAGGGGGCAGCAACCCAGAAACACCTAGGGCATAAACAGAAAAAGCCCAAGAAAAGCTGACTCTTTCTATCCAAAAGACAAGGAAAAGAGAAAGCTAGAAAAACAGAAAACTTACAAAAAGTAACTACTCCAGCCAGACACCATGGAAAAAATCTATGGTCCCACCCACACCTTTCCCAGCAAAGGCCTAGTGAGGAGTCCAGACTTCCATCCCTGCCTGTTTAGAATTTAGTGTTTCCAGCCCCCACCCACCAGGGTGATAGCAGAGAAGCCTGAGTGGGAAGCCAGGATTTTTAACCCAGGGAAAGTAACAAGAAAACTCCCTCCTCTGTGATTTCAGTGGAGACCATTGGAGAGCCTAGACTTCCCCTACTACCTGATGGTGGTGTCAGAGGAAACCTAGTGGAGAGCCAGGGCTTCCACCACCTGTCAAAGATAACAAAGTATCCCCACCACTACGGTGTCAGCAGAAGTGATGTGGGGAGTCTGAACACTTACCCCTTACTGGCAGTAATGAGAACCCCTACACCTCAGAGGCCCAGCAGGGAACCTGGACCCACACCCTAATCTGGCAGTAATAACATGGTGGTGCTTATGCGGCATCAGAAAAGCTCTGCCAAAACAGAAGATTTAGATAAAATCTAGAGTCACGAAACATAATACCTTAAATTTCCAGGGTACAATTGAAAATCATTCATCATACCAGGAATGAGGGAAATCTCAATTTGAATGAGAAAAGAGAATCAACAGATGCCAACACTGGGATGATACAGATATTAAAATTATCTGACAAGGATTTTAAAGCAGTCATCATAAAAATGCTTTGAGTGAGCAATTACAAAGAAGCTTGACACAAATGAAAAAAATAGAAATTCTCAGAAATAGAAGATATGAAGAAGAACCAAAGGGAAATTTTTTAATTGAAATATGCAAAACTAAAAAAAACTCTGTGGATGATCTCAGCAGAAGAATGGCGAGGACAAAGGAAAAAAAGAGTGAACTTGAAGATATAACAATAGAAATCACCCAATCTAAACACAGAGAAATAGACTGGGGGCAGGGTGGGGAAGAGAGGGAGAAAACATTAGAACCTCAGGAACTATAATCTAACATATGTATAATCCAAATCCAAAGGATGGAGATAAGACAGGATTGAAAAAAAATTTGAGAAAATAGATGAAAATTTCCCAGATTTAGAAAAACAAACAAGAAACCATAAATCTATAGATTCAAGAATCCAACAAAATTCAGAATAAACTCAAGGAAATCTACTCTAAGACATATAATAATCAATCTTCTGAAAACTAAAGGCAAAGAAAGAATCCTGAAAGCAGCAAGAAATGGCAGTTTACCTACAGGGGGGAAACTATTTGGATGGCAGTGATTTTAGATCAGCCAAATGATCAAGGTCAAAATCAACAGGGAGAAGTCATATTGATAGTATGTACCCTTAATATGATGTGATGAAATGGCACTTTACTTCTGTGGATTTCTTCCTAAAATTCACAATCCCAGTCTAATCATGAGAAAAAGAATAGACAAATCCCAAGAAGGGGACATTCTATAAAATACCTGACCATTACTTCTCAAAACTGTTAAGAACATGAAAAACAAGGAAAGCCTGATATACTGTCATAGCCAAGAGGAGCCGTGACAGGTAATGTAATGTAGTATCCTGTATAAGATCCTGGAATAGAGAAAGGATATTAGATAAAAACCAAGAAAATATGAATGAAGTGTGGACTTTAGTTAGTAATAATGCCTCAATATTGATTAATTAATTACAACAAATGTACCATCCAGTTTAAGATGTTAATAATAGGGGAAAATGAGTATGTAGTAGATAGGCACTCTCCTGTACTGCCTTTGCAATTTTTCTGTAACTCCAGAATTGTTCTAAAAACTAAAGTTTATTTCAGAAATAAGTAAATGATCTAAATATACCAATTAAAAGACAACTTGACAAAGTGGGTTAAAAACATAACTCCAAAAAAAAAAAAAAAACATAAGTACATGCTGCTGTGAGAAACTCATTTCAAACACAGGTTTCCTTCGCTATCCAAAAATAGAAGATTCCTCTGAAACCTTTTGTAAGCTGAAAGGTACAAAGGGAAAAATATCCTGTTTTCTGAAAGTTCACATTACACCACTTTGCTTTTATGAAAGGTTTAAATTAGTATAGATAGTATTGACATTTTTCATAGAAGCAAAAATCCTCCTCAGATTTCTTTCACATAATGAAAACAGGCATTAATGTAGATCTTTCATAAAAGCAAAGTGGTGTAATGTGAACTTTTGGAAAGCAGGGGATACCTGTGTATATATTTAGGCAAGCTGAAACTAAAAGATTGGAAAAATATAAGACATGCAAATATTAATCCAAAAAAAGCAGGTGTGGCTATTTTATTATCAGAATAAGTAGACTTCAGAGCAAAGAAAATGATGAGGAGCAAGGAGACATTCACACAATTATACATACATATTGTACCAATGTTAATTTCTTAGTAATTATATTAAATGTAATGTGTCAGATGTAACCATTGGAGAAAACTGGGTAAAGGGGTATGAGACCTCAGTTTACTATTTTTACAAATTCCTGTGAATATATAACTATTCTAAAATAAAACATTTTTTAAAATGATTGGATATTTATTGGAGCTTTGCATGCTATTTTTCATATTTCTTGCCTTTCATTGCTTCCATTTCTAATTTCTTTGTGTTCTTTTAGGGGCGATTTCCTCTGTTCTTTCTTCCAATTCTCTCTTTAGCTGTATCTTTTTACCTATTTAGATTTTTTCTTTTCTTTTCCAGTTTTTCTTTTAAGTTTATTTATTTATTTTGAGAGAGAGAGAATGTGAATGGGAAAGGGGCAGAGAAAGAGGGAGAATCTCAGTCAGGCTCCGCCCTGTCAGCACAGAATCCATGTGGGGCTCGAACTCATAAAACCATGAGATCATGACCTGAAGCCAAAATCAAGAGTAGAACACTTAATCAACTGAGCCACACAGATGCCCCTTCTTTTTCCAGTTTTATTGAGAAACAATTGACATGCAATACTATATAAGTTTAAGTTGAACAGCAAATGGTTTCATTTACATATATTGTGAAATGATTGCCACAATAGGTTCAGCTAACATCTGTCTTCTCATATAGATACAATAAAATACAACATCCTCCTTATGATGAGAACTGTTGGGATTAACGCTCTTAACTTTCCTATATGTCACACAGCAGTGCTAAGTATAGTTATTCTGTTGTACATTATATCCCTAGTGATTATTTATCTTATAACTGGAAATTTGTACCTTTGACCACCTTTCTCCAATTCCCCTCCCCCATCCTTCACCTCTGGTACCACCAGTCTAATAATCTCTTTTCCTATGAGGTTTTTTTTGTTGTTCATTTTATTTTGTCTTAGATTCCACATATAAGTGAGATCATGCAGTGTTTGTCTTTCTCTGACTTATTTCACTTAGCATAATGCCTCCAAGGTCCATCCATTCTACTGCAGTTGGTAGGATTTCTTCATTTTTTAGGGCTGAATACTATTTCATTGTATGTATATAGAACAATTTCTTTATCCGTTCATCTACTGATGGACATCTTTTTGCTTCTCTGGGTAGTTTCCAATATCCCATACTCCAGGTGGCTGATTATTTCTTCTGCATGGTCAAGTCTATTTTTGAAGCTCTTTTGAATGTTTTAGTTCAGTTATTATGTTTTCCCACTCTAGGATTTCTGTTTTTTATTTGTTTGTTTTTGATGGTTGCCATTTTCTTGTTGAGCTTCACCTTTTGTTCAAGCATTGCTCTAATTTTGTTTAGTTGTCTATATTTTCTTGTAGCTCACTAATCTTAAGAGGATTATTCTGAATTCTTTGGCAGTTCACAAAACTCATTTCTTTAGGGGTCAGTTATTAGACCTTTATTAGTTTTCATTGGTGGTATCATCATTACTCAAAATTTTGTGATCCTTGATTCCTTATGTTGGTATCTGTGCATTTGAGTAATAGGGCTCCTCTGTGAGACTTTGCAGGTTTGCTTCGACAAAGGCAGTTTTTCACCAGTCAGCTCAGTTTGGGTTTTTGGGTGTGTCGGCTGGCACTATCCTAGGACAGGTGGGGTTTGGGGGTGAGGCAACTATTCAAGCTCTGAGGATGGAGTTATTCCACCGCTAAGAATAGTTGGATAGGACTGCTGACTTGGTTTCCTACCCATGTGAGGCTGTGGGATGGGCTCCGTGGTTGCCTGGATTCACAGGTCAGGCTTACTAGATGGTTGGAACTGAGTACTATATTCACTAGTAAACAGGGCCATGAATTAGCTTCCCATCCCCGACACCGCAGTAGGATAGGACCCAGGACCTGTAGAATTCGTTGTTTGTGGACCTGAATCAGGCCAGAGTGTGCACTGTGTTCCCTGGTCAGATTAGGACACCGATTTTGCTCTGCAGACAAGGAAGCCACAGTCTGTGCTCTCTCTCTTTTCAAGTGTCACTATACAGAGGGCTGTTGAATGGGCTATGCTGCCTCCCATGTGCTCTGGTTAGGTTCCCTGGTCAGACAGGCTGAAGGCTGTCTTCAGCAATGAGCGGGGCTATGAATTAGACACCCTACCAAAGGGTGAAGCAGCTCTAAAGCTGGTAAAGCTCTTTGTCTTAACTCAAGCCGATCCACACCCTGGGTTCCCTGACTGAACAAGGCCACTGGCTTTGTTCTGCAAACTATCAGCTCTGCCTGCCAGCCTTTGGCTCAAGTGCTGCTGGGCTCTGAGGAATTTTCTTTAGCTTTTCTAGTCAGATGAGGGAGGCACTGATTAGATGAGAAGACACTCCACAGCAGGTGGGGCTAGGTATCAATTCTTTTGCCTGGGTGGGAAAGGGAGGGGCTGCTCCAGGCTTTACTCAGTTTCCCGTGAGGCGCAGGGAGCTTCAGCTTTGGCTATGAACTAATCACCCTGGCTGCATATATCATGGGGATATTCTACACCTGGTCCTGGTTTTGCTCTGGGGGGTGATCAGCTGTTCCTGCTTACCTTTCAAGTAGAGCAGCACTGGGCCCACTGCTTCCAGAAGTTGTTACCAACAATTCTGGTCAGATTGGAGCAGAAGACCCCTCCACAGTAAGGGGGCTGTGATGCAGCTCCTGGCCTGGGCTTGGGCAAACTGGGCTCTAGGGCTAGTAAAATTCCTTGTTTGAGGATCTGAATTGGGCAGATCTGCACCTCACCTGGTTTCCTGGTCAAAGTGCGCCCCCGACTTGCTTCTGCAAGTGAGCAAAGCCACTTGTTTAGGCACTACAGGTATGAACTTGGTCTGCCAAGACCCGTGTCCTGGTTGTTGCAAGCCTGTCCTCCTTCTTCGTCATAGATCCCCTGTGGTTGATCCCCACAGATTCCCTTGCAATCCCTGTGGTATGAGTAAGGGGTCTTGCAAAATAATCCACAATGCAGGGGTGGGGGGGTGGCTCGTTGTTTCCCTTGGGTTCCCAACTGGAAGAACTGGAGGCTTGGGGGAGACCGCTTCACGTGGTGCTGTGCTGGCGTGGGGGAAGGTCAATGTCATTAATGTGCAGCAGCTTCTCTTGCCCTCCTAATGCAGCCTGTGTTGGTCTCTGTGGTACAGGGGGAGTGCTTCAACCTCATCCCCGTGTTTTTGGATTCTCTCCGTGGTGTCTTGTTCTTGAATATTTGTTAGTCATTCTTCTTATGAGAGGCAGCAAATTGAGGAATGACCTATGCTGCCATCTTGGTGACCTAAGGTTTTTTTTAAGCTGGCCACATTTCTTTTTGGCTTTTTCATGTCTGCCTAATTGCATATGCTTACTTCATAACCTCATGGTAATCATATATCTCTCTTATCTCTCATTCCCTAGGAGTAGATTTTTCCTTTCGTTGCTCATTGTCTCCCACTGATAGCAGAATTCCTCATTTTCCATGCTTGCTTTCTTCCACGTGTGGCCTAGCTGTGGTGGCCCGCTATAAGGGGGTTTTGTAGTTGTTATGTAATTAAGCTCTACGGTTTTCTAATTAATGTCTCTGCTCTTTACATTCCCACACCACATGGCTCAAATTCAAACCCAGTCCCTGAACATGGATTTCCATCCATCACAGATTATTATTTATATTTGTGGGCCAAGGTGGGCTGCTGGCTTTAAGCTTCAACCCTGCCAGCGGGCATATCTATTCCAGTTCCCTTTTATGGAAGTCATCTTGTTCTTGATTCCCAACTTTAGGCAGTGATCCCACTTTCACTTCCTTTTATACGCAGTTTGCATTTTAAACTATTATCACCATGTGGTTGTTAAAACTCTACTCCTAAGATTTTCTTTCATAAGTCATAAATCATCCCAGTTACTACCATGGATTTTTTTTAATGTTTTATTTATTTTGGGGAGAGAGCGCACCAGTGGGGGAGGAGCAGAGAGGGATGTACAGAGGATCCAAAGCTGGCTCTATGCTGACAGCAGTGAGCCCGCTGTGGGGCTTAAACTCAGGAACCATGAGATCATGGCCTGAGCCAAAGTCAGATGTTCAACTGACCGAGCCACCCAGGTGTCTCTGGACTTTTTTTTTTTTTTTTAATGTATCTGGTACCTAAAGTTTTCTCTTTCTTGCATTCAAGATCAGCTATATATTTGGGGGTTGGGGGGGAGACAACAGTTTTATCTGGTATTTCTAAGCACTTAGAACAGAAGAGGTGGATGTTAAATATATTCTTAATATCACTGGTTTACCCCAGAATGCTTCTATATACATTATTACCTTCTACCATGTATTCCTGGGTTTATGTGAGGGTCTCTTTCCTATTTTAAGGAAGGAACCATAGCTCATCAAAATTTGTGTCCTTATGACACCTATAATATTTCCTGGCCCAGAGTAAATCCTTGTTGAATAAATGCATTAATTAAGGGATAAGATGACTGGACAAGCATTTTCTTGCCACACCCTACTTTTGATGAATACCTCTGTTTAGACATAAAGCTCATACAAGATTTATTATCACTAGATGTCTGAGATTCTGTTAATCAACTTGTCTAAGATCACAGAGGGATAGAGCTGAATAAAAAGAACACAACAAAACATTCACAAAGTCATTAATTCTATCCACTCACAAGTTTATACCATGGTTCAAACTGGCTCCATGCTTTCCACCTGACAGCAGCCTAGAGAAAATTGTCCTTACCTAAATGGCAGAGGGACATTAGGTTTCACAATTAGGAAGGGACCTCCAGACTCAGGAAGAGGCACCTGAAAAAAATAAAGGAGACACGGAAAGCAATAAAACAAAGAACTAATTCTGTTTATTTTTAGCAGTTGTGAAATATAATTTGAACAGATATCTGTCAATATGCTAGATTCCCTGTAACCTTCTTTTCTCCTCTCAAATATTCATTGTCAGGAATTTTACTAAAACCCAGGAATTTGGTTTTGACAGCATGCTGAGATCCTCATCCCCTTCAGTCATTTTATTACATAAAATAATTCTTAGTTGGCTCAAGATTATTCTGGCCTGTACAAGGCTGTCCTCACCTGACTCAGGTCCTTTCCAGCCTCATCTGCCATTATAAAATATACTCTGTTCTCACATCTGACTCCTCAGAATTGGCTGGACAAGTCAGGCATCCTTCATGTCTCTGTCCTCAAGCATTTCACTCTGGAAAAAGAGATGGCCTCCCCCTTGTCTGCCTGGCAAGTACCTACCCAAATTTCAAAGCCAGGCTCTAAACCTGTCCTTTGTTGCTTCCTTCTTAGGCAAAGTTAAATATTCCTTAGAAATCCTCCCATTTGACCTTTATTAAAAACTCTAATTTTATAATGTGAAATAACATTATGAGTCTTTCTTGGGCAGTAGAATAGATAGACATTAAAAAAATTTTTTAATGTTTATTTATTTTTGAGAGACAGAGTATGAGCAGGGAGGGGCAGAGAGAGAGGGAGACACAGAATCTGAAGCGGGCTCCAGGCTCTGAGCTGTCAGCATAGAGCCTGATGCAGGGCTCAAACATGAGCTGTGAGATCATGACCTGAGCTGAAGTCAGACATTTAACCGGCTGAGCCACTCAGGTGCCTCAGGAATAGACACTTTTATTTTTTTTTTTATTTTTTTTTATTTTTTTATTTTTTTATTTATTTTTTTTTTTTGTCTTTTCCAATCCTTTATTATGGTGACATATATTATTTACCACTAGGAAGAAAATATTATGCATGAGATTTCCCAAAATCTTTTTTTTTTTTTTAATTTTATTTTTTTATTTTTTATTTTTTTTTAATTTTTTAATATATGAAATTTACTGTCAAATTGGTTTCCATACAACACCCAGTGCTCATCCCAAAAGGTGCCCTCCTCAATACCCATCACCCACCCTGCTCTCCCTCCCACCCCCCATCAACCCTCAGTTTGTTCTCAGTTTTTAACAGTCTCTTATGCTTTGGCTCTCTCCCACTCTAACCTCTTTTTTTTTTTTTTTTTCCTTCCCCTCCCCCATGGGTTTCTGTTACGTTTCTCAGGATCCACATAAGAGTGAAACCATATGGTATCTGTCTTTCTCTGTATGGCTTATTTCACTTAGCATCACACTCTCCAGTTCCATCCATGTTGCTACAAAAGGCCATATTTCATTTTTTCTCATTGCCACGTAGTATTCCATTGTGTATATAAACCACAATTTCTTTATCCATTCATCAGTTGATGGACATTTCGGCTCTTTCCATAATTTGGCTATTGTTGAGAGTGCCGCTATAAACATTGGGGTACAGGTGCCCCTATGCATCAGTACTCCTGTATCCCTTGGATAAATTCCTAGCAGTGCTATTGCTGGGTCATAGGGTAGGTCTATTTTTAATTTTCTGAGGAACCTCCACACTGCTTTCCAGAGCGGCTGCACCAATTTGCATTCCCACCAACAGTGCAAGAGGGTTCCTGTTTCTCCACATCCTCTCCAGCATCTATAGTCTCCTGATTTGTTCATTTTGGCCACTCTGACTGGCGTGAGGTGGTATCTGAGTGTGGTTTTGATTTGTATTTCCCTGATAAGGAGCGACGTTGAACATCTTTTCATGTGCCTGTTGGCCATCCGGATGTCTTCTTTAGAGAAGTGTCTAAGGAATAGACACTTTTAAAAGACAGATACTCTTAAGGTAATACTCGGCACCTAGTGTCAACCCAACAATATTTGGTAAAACAAAAGATTTCCAAAAATCTGTATGCATAAGGACATTTTCTCCCTGGAATCTGACTGTCTAATGAATAAGTGACCTAGGTTGAGAGCTCAACAGCAGATCCCCTTGGTTTGCTAGGACCCCTCTGTTCTTTCATTAGGACTCTTGGTTGCCTCATTCCTGCACCTGCTCATTTCTGCCTTAGCTGACCAGTGAATACTTGGCCCATTACCAGAATAACCATATTATCTGTCACAGAATGAAAGGAAGCACTGTTAATAATTATACCAAGACAACAGGTATAAACTGGGATTGTCCTGAGCAAGCTGGAATGTATGACCAGTCTACTGTTGACTGCTTAACTTCGTGTTTGCCAGAGATTTACAGACCAGTATTTTTTTTAATGTTTGTTTATTCCTGAGAGAGAGCGAGCACATGAGCACACTTATGCAGAGAGAGAGAGAGAGAGAGAGTATGAGCATACTTGAGCAGAGAGACAGAGAATCCCAAGCAGGCTCCTCACTGTCAGCACAGAGCCCAACACGGGACTCAAGCCCATGAACCATGAGATCATGAACTGGCCAGAATCAAGAGTCAGATGCTTAACCAACTGAGACACCCAGGTGCTCTTGGCTCAGTATTTTTCTAACTGAAGGTCATATTCTTTTATAATAACCACTACTTCTAGTACACCCATTAGAGACTAGACTGTGCATAAACTACTTCTTTTTGACAGATGAGGAAATTAAGGCTGTAGACTAAGTGATTTGGCCAAGACCACCCAGATATGAATTGGTAGATACACGATTTGAACATGGGTCTGTCTGACCCCAACACACCTTTCCTCTTTGCCATGCAGTCCTTATTTTATACCACACCAAAGGCTCATATAAATTCCATTGCTGTAGGCAATTTTTACTGTGTAAAATCTCCCTTAACATAAGTGAGGCATTTGCTAGGACTTGGGAACATTTGGAGGATTGAACATTTTCTTTGTTATGGTAAGACTTAACTTGAATAGTTTAGATTTTCATTTCTCACCATGCCATTTTCTAGGGGCTCCACACCTGTCTCTCCCTTCTTTCTCTCTCTGTCATCTGAACACCTTTAATCCTTTATCCACTTTTGTTCACCCCTCACTATTAAAAGTCCTTTGCATGACTGAGATTCCATGAATTTCTTATTCAGAGAAACAAGCTTAGGTGTTGGTTCAGCTCTTCAGTATGTTAATATATGGAGCTCACAGCAATTTGACACTCCAAACCCCGATGAACTAGAGGTTGGGTGAATTGTAGTTGTTATGTTTCCCTAGGTTGTTATAAGGTTTAACACTTGCAGACAAGAGTGCAGCTCCAGGGATAAGACCAGTTTTTCCAAGGGTTAGAGAACCCCTGGGCTTAGTTTAGATTAATCCCCCCCCTGTTAGCAGCACTTCTTACTCTTACAGCCAGGACAGCCTCAGTGCCAGAGCCTCCCACCCACAATGAAAAGCTCCGGGGCCTGACTCAGTGACCACAAATTCCAGGTGTGATGTGGGAGAATGTCTGCGATAAGAGACAATAAAAGTAGTAGGAACTGTGAAAAATCTATTGTACAGGAGGTGAAAGGGGAGAGATTAACTCAGTAAGTTGTCAGCTCATTTTCTTACTGTGCTATCATGAGCTTTAACTAAAAATAAAAAAAAAATCTGTTTGATCTCCTGTATTGGAGATGTATTTCAAGGCCTGTATCTGTCACTGAAATCTACAAAGTGTGCTTCAGCTATAAATCTCTATCCTTGAATGTACACATGCAATTATCTTAGAGAGATCTGGCTTCCATAAAAATGACAATTGTCATTCCTGGTCTTGCTTTCCTTCATACAAATATAATGTTTATGTTTAAAAAATAACCTTCAATTGATAGGTAACAGAGAAATTTATGCCATTATCATATTAAATGCTGTATCCTTAAACATCTTTTAGTAGACAGGAAAAAAAATCCTTTTACTTAAACTTTATTTCTTCCAGTGGGCCAGTACTAAAAAGTCATCAGTAAAATTACTTTACAAATTAAATGTTGTGGGATTCCATAGGTTAGAAACAGTTTGGATTTGCATGCATCCTGACTGTGATGTTTCTAATTATGAATATAATACTCGTTTCAGACAATGAGCTGTTTCCTCCAAGCTGCCATGCTGTTGTCCAAAAATTGTATAAACTCTGTCATTGCCAGACTCAGTTTTCCAAAGCACCCCAAGTCCTTACTGACTAATATCTGTGTTCTGTATTTGAGAACTGTTCGTGCCTTCAAATATAAGAGCTTAAACTAAAAATAAACTTAAGAAAAATAAAGTGTAAGTCAATATGGTAGGAATGAATAGTCATTCAAACTCTCATGAGGTTTGCACTCATATAAGTCAGGCCGTCATTCTGTGAGGCAGGGATTGTGCCTAGCAGACTATGTGGCACATTGTAGGTATTAATAGACATTTGTTAAGGAGATAAGAATGTTATAACAGGGGGACTTGGGTGGCTCAGTTGGTTGATTGTCTGACTCTTGATTTCAGTGCAGGTCATGATCTCATGTTCATGAGATTGAGCCCCGGGTCGGCTCCATGCTGAGCGTGGAGCCTGATTCAGATTCTCTCCCTCTCTCTCTGCTGCTCCACTGCTTATGCTCACTCACTCTACCTCTGTCTCAAAATATATAAATACAGACTTTAAAGAAAAGCATATTATAACAGTAATAATGATAGGTTGCATATACTGAGAGATTCCAAGACACAGAACCCGGTTCTCATTGTTGCACATATATCATCTTGGCTTTTTTTCTCATTAAAACTATGAGAGGGGGCGCTTGGGTAGCCCAGTTGATTAAGCATCTGCCTCTTGATTTCAGCCTAGGTAATGATCCCAGCGTCATTGGATCGAGCTCCTTGTCAGGCTCTGCACTGGGCATGGAGCCTAAGATTCATTCTCTCTCTCTCTCTCTCTCTCTCTCTCTCTCTCTCTCTCAAAAACAAAACAAAAAGAAAAAAAACAAAAACAAAAAAACCCCACCACTCTATGAGACAGATTTTACAAATGAGAAGCTAGGAGCACAGAGAAGTGTAGAAACCAGCCCAGAACATCCAGTGACATAGAGTAGAGCAAACACACAGACACCGTGGCTTAAATCCAAAGCCCATGGTCTCAGTTACTACATTATGCTGAATGCAGTTTTGATGTTTCTATGTGAACTAACTTCCAGCTCAATAGATTTTGTCCCAGTGTTAAAGGTAAAATAATACGTGTTTGAAGTTGTTATTCAGCGTCAAACTCAGTACAATATACTTGCCATCCTTTATCCCACTTTAATCCTTCACCGGCTCCAAGGCTGTTACTATTCTGATGATACTGACAGAAGTAATGAACTGTTGAAGAAGTCCAGAACTAGCCCCAGGTCATATAGCATAAATGCCAAACAGAGGGTCTGATATATATAATAACATATATATAATTTTATTTGTAACATTTTAACATTATTTAGAAGTATATATATCATATATATGTGAATATATCATAATATTATTTATGATAAGTATATATATCACATATATATTATACACTTATCATAAATAATATGATATATTCACATATATATGATATATATACTTATCATAAATAATATTAAAATATTACAAATAAAAGTATATATATTAGAATTTATTTTAAGGAATGAATTGTCTCATTGCTGTTATGGGGTTGGCAAATCCAGAACCTGTGAGGCAGGGAGGCAGGCAGGCTGGAGACTCAGCAGGGGCTGATGCTGCAGTCCTGAGGCATAGACGATGGGATTGGTTGTGATGAACTACCTTTGATGTCCACTGAATATCCTACCTGAAGGCAACAGAGCCTTCAGACCGAGGTTCTGCTCTTCAGAGCACCTTGCCTTGGTGTTTGTAACCTTCCCCATGAATTACAACCTGGGGTCTGTGGGGCTGATGGGAATGTCCCTCCAGGACCTTATTCCTGCTGTCTAGACCATGGTCTAGGTACCCCAGACTTTGGATTTATTTGCTCTGATGACCTGAACTTGAACAGTTGTCTCCTCCAAGCTTTACCATCTAAGGATGTACCACAGGCAAATTTGCGTAGGCTGTGGACAGGGTGTCTGGTTGTGGGCTTGGTGCTCCCAGAGTTCATGTGAAGTCCTCCTGTAGGAGATGCAACTAGGAATGGTAAGAAACTGTGAGCAGACTATATAGGCTGAGTACCAGGGGCAGAGAGCCAGGAGTTGGCCTAACTTCATTCTAGAAGTTTTCATTACAAACTCAGAAGTCCAAGAATTCTAGATTGGATCATGTTCTTCTCAATCCTTATGAATATATATTTGACAAAGTAAAAGGATAGAATATGTTTTATTTGGTGATCATTTAGTTTTATTTATAATGGTTCATTTAAAATATTTAGATGTATGTTCTCCATTTATACTCTTGTCCTGGGCTCCACAAATGTCAAGGATGAGTTTTTCCTTAGGACCCCTTGATGATCCCTCAGGGTTTCCTTAGGAGATAAAGAGGCTGAGCATGTAGGGTTTGGGCTTCCCAATCCCATCTTTAGTCAGAATAGTGCTTTTATTTGTTTCTCATGTCAGATTTTATTGGAAATAAAAAATTCTGCTGGCTTACAGTAAATGTTTAAGAACACATAAGCAATTATAGTATTAACATGTAAATTGACTTTGGAAGTCTTCTACTAAAATTGCCTGATTTTACTAACAAGAAAACCAAGAATTACAGATGGTGAGAAAACTCTCGAGTCCTTGCCTAGTGCTCTTTGCTCTCTTGGTTATGGTTATGTCTCTGCTTTGCCAGGCTTGTTGAAGATGCAGTCTGGGATCAAATATAGCACAGCTCAGTTTTCTTTAAGATACCCAGCACACCTTGTCAGGTATCCCCTATTTTAGTAGCTTGGTTGTCTAGAGTTCTCTCCCCTTGCACCAATATTTATTGAAATATAAACACAACAAGGCTCAACCATTTAGTAAGAATGAACATTTTATGGTACTGTTCCCAAGGGCAATGGCATTTTAAACCCATTTTCTAATTGTAAAATGAAGTATTTCATAGAAAATAAGGGAGGCATTTTGTGTATACACTGGACTTAAATCAGGAGGAGCTTTAGGGTTTGAGATCTTATATAATATTTGTACCCATTGGGCTTCTTCTGGAGGTAAAGGGTTATTAATAATATAGGCTACCTAGAAGGAGTTAACGTTTCTCACTTCTTTCTCTCTCTTCAGGTTGTAGAGAGAATCTAAGGGCAATAATCCCACCTAGCAGTGATCTCAGATTTACCATCCCTCTACCCATGAAACAGTAGAATATCCTTGGAAGATTTCTGGAGACTAGGGGTGGACCTGTTCTGCAATAGGAGAACCTTCAGCTTCCTGCTAGAGAGACCAAACACTCTTGAGTTCATCCTCCCTGGACTGAGCATACTTGCACAGGTACTACTTTTCTCAGTCCTCCCAGCCCACCTCCCTTTCTGATGCCAGATATTGTTTCTCCTAGTCCTGCTCCCTTCCATAGCTTTCAGCTCCCCTCTCCTCCCACTGCCAACCTCCACAGGTGGCTGAGGTCTACCTTCAGCAAGGCTCTGGGGCACTCATTCCCACGGCGTCCACCCTATCAAGTTTCCATCATCACACATGCAGTAACTCAGTTCACAGTCCCTCAGGATGGTGACTGAGCTATGGTGGTGGGTGCTGCTGGCATGGTCTAAAGCTTCCATCTCTATACCTATAGTTCAGAATCCCCCTGTCCTGAGGCTTAGGGGGACACAGAGCCCTCAGTGGATGACTTTTACAATCCAGGCAGGAAGCCACTCCATATTTGGCTCTAGACAGCACGCAATGTGAGGCCTGGAAGGACAGTGGGCAGAGCAATGTGCCCAGAGAACGTGGACATGAACCCTAGATACTAGTTTGTGAGGTTCGGGACATCATCTTCGAATATGTATGTCAGTGTGAGTAGGTAACCAGGCTCTCATGAGATATGCTAAAAAATCTGCTGCTGCTGATACTTATAGATTGATTGATTACATACTATTTTCTCTTTATGTTCAGGTTTCAGAGTTTGTTGCTTGAGTATTATAATTTTTTTAAAGGAGGAGCGTGATTAATTGTCCTCAACTTTCAAAACAAACAATTAACAAAACCTGAATACATACCCAAAGCGTAGTAGTAATGAAAGATATTCTTAACAAAACCACATATGTATTTTATATACATACTTTGAAACTCTATGATATTTTGCCTACATGTATTATAAAATATATAATATTAATAATATATGATTTGAAATAATGCATAATTTATTAAATAGAGTATAGGTTTGCTCTCTGAATTTGAAGTAAGGTTAAGAATAAGCTAGGGGACAATAAAGCTACCAAATAATTGGATTTTTCCCCACATTTCAGGTAGAAGAGAATAGAACACTGCTCCCTCCTAGAGAATCACCTGGCTTGTTAGAGAGGTTTTAAATGTTGTGGTAAAGAACCTGGACTCTGCAGCCCTATTGTATGGGTTCATTTCTCAGATCTATTACCTACTGAACAAATTACTTAACCTTTCTGGGCCTTAGTCTCCTCAAGTGTAAAATGGGAATAACAACAGGGGTGCCTGGGTGGCTCAGTCAGTTGAGCATTTGACTCTTTGTTTTGGCTCAGGTCATGATCTCATAGTTTGTGAGTTTGAGCCCCTCTCGGGCTCTGCGATGATAGCGCAGAGTCTGCTTGGGATTCTCTCTTTCTCTGTCTGCCCCTCTCCTGATCACACACTCTAAATAAATAAATAAATAAATAAATAAGCAAGCAAAACCTTAAAAAAAGGGGGGGGGGAATAACAACAAACCTGTAAAGCTAAATCTCTTACATATTTTTTACTAAATCAGTTTTCCCTTTGTCAAAATGATAGCAGAGTTGGGAACTCAGATCATAAGAAAGTTGTTTGAAGTTTTTGCCAGGGAATGCCATATCTTATTTGTGATGAGTTATGAACAGAGATCATTGAAAGCCCATGGAAATATTAAATATCGTTAACTGAAGACTTGCAGATTCTAGACTCAGTAGTTGTCTATTTACCCCAGTTGACTTTCAGATTAAGTTCAAAGTTATTGTAAATATTGTTTTCTATTTGAACCGAAAGTCAAGATTGGATTTAGCTGGGACTGTTAACATGTGAAGATTGTATTTATTCGTACCTAAAGCATGATGTTTAAGTTTCACATTATATATTTATATTTATATTTATATTTATATTTATATTTATATTTATATTTATACTTATATTTATATTTTTATGTATTTATATTTATATATAAACTTAAACATCATATATATACACACACACGTAGTAAGTGTTAAAAAGGTTAAAATAGTAAAAGTGGGGTGTGTGTGTGTGTGTGTGTGTGTGTGTGTGTGTGTATAAATGGAAGCAAGTAGTAAAATTGAATACTCAGTCTATCTGGGAAAACTGAAAAGTGAAAACTTCTACAGAAGACTGCAGCCTGGGCACCATTATTCACCTGGTGACAGGTACCCGAGCTGTAGATATGGTATCTGAAAGGAAATAAACAGTCTTACACATGCAAACCTTGCAAACAAAATACTAAAAGTGATAGCTCTTGTCACTTCTCTAGCAACTTTAACAAAATTCTTGCATTCCACTGAACTAAGTGGGAAGAACACTGGGAATTCTAGATTCTAACCCTGCCTTTGCCTCTAAGCATCTTTGTGGCTTTAGGCTGGTTACTTCATCTGTTGAAGCCTCAGTTTCCTTATGGAGAGATTTGACTAGATGATTTACAAAGTATCTTCTATCTCTAATATTATGTGACTCTGAATTCCATACATGTGAGGTGTTTGAAGGAAGATGGAGACAAATCAATTTTAATAGGAAATAGAATGTGTATGACTTTGAAATAAAAGTGCCAAAAGAATTGAAATAAAAATATAAACTCCAGATAAAATTTCTTAGAAATATGTAATTATGTAACATCTTTTTTAGGATGCTATGTACTCTTGCCCAGTAATTTCTAGTTTTATACGTATTTTTCAGCAACACCTGAAAAATTTAGAGAGCTTTGCTAACCACTAACAATTGTCACTTCTCATATCATGTTTCCACTTCTCTCTCTTTTTGAATGTGAATATAAAGTGGAGAGAGAGGGACGTTCCTTTTCATGGGGTGCTGTGGTTTGACAACAAGTCCCAGGATATGTCACAAAAAAAAAGCAAAATTTATGGTTTGGGTTAATCTTTAAACTTGGCATTTATTGTTTGAATCTCTAAAGTTTCTAGAATTTTGATGTTTTTAGAATCTTATTTCTTGATAACTAGACAAGATATTGAAATTTTATGGCTAAAAATGCTTTATGGCCTCCTAATTGAAAAAAATAATCTCCATATTATTGCATGATCACTATATGTCAGACACCGTGCTAAGCACTTCCTTAGTCCTTACAACTGTAGGAAGTGCTGTAAAAACCCATTTTTACAGAGGAGGAAATGAGAATGTAGAAGTTTTCATCACATAAATTGTAAATGTGAGAATTGGAAATCAAAACCTTTGTCGCTTTGGCTTTAATAAAACTCTATCAATGTCTTTAACATCATTAACAAGGCTGCGAATGCTTAGTTTCCTAAAGTTTATTTTAATTTAAATATGTGCCATGTTACTGCAGTGCTTTATAGCTGATAGATGTAGTTCTTCTGAGAAGTATATGTATTCTTTCCTTTTATGGTGCTAAATCAGACAAGGAAATATCTCCCGATCAATGACTACATCTTGATAATACAGTCTTCCATTTAACAAATAGTACATAAATGCACTTACTGTGTACCAAGCACCAACATTTTACAGATAGCAACTTAACTAATTTTCATTCTAATAAGATGACTAAATACTATTATTATACCCAGTGTTACAGATGAGGAAAAAAAAACTAAGCCACACAAAAGTCAGGACGCTGGCCCAACATCATACAGCCAATAAATGGCCAGAACTGAAACTCAAGCAGTCTGGCTCCAGTCTGGGATTCTAACTAGTTTATTGCACTTGATCATTTAAACAGTTTTCAATACTGTCTTCTCACTACACAGTTTTAAATGTTTAAGCTTAAATTAACTGCTCTGGCTACGGACAGCACTCATAGGACTGAGTAGTGAGCTCACGCAGGAATAACCAGAAACAATCCCCAGCACTTGAGAATCTGCTGCGTACCAGGTACTGGACAAATACCACAGGCAGCACAAGTTACAGAAAACAAATACAGCTCTACCGGTCTTTTATTACATCTGATTAACACCACAGCCAGTTTGGTGGTGATCTTTTTCAATAGTTCTGCAGTGACAAGAATTTGGGGGAGGAAGATGGCAGTGGCATAGAGTTCACCACTGAAATTTGTCTGTGCTTGTTATTAAGAGTTCATTTTCCCCACCATGGCAGCCTTTCCCAAAGGCTTATACTTCAAGTTTGAGTTCTTGGCTCCAATCTATAGATGAGCTTCTGATTTTAGAAAGTTCAGCAAATGTGAAGGCCATTGGCTCACTGTTGGGTGGGGGGTCCTGAAAGGTGGGTAAATTTGGCAATGTACCAACTATATCAATTGCACACCCCCACTTTTTCTTCCCTCTACGTTCCTTATTCCCCACAGGGTGCCTAAGAAAACAATCATGTTATATTAGCTTAGCTTTATGGAAAAACTCAACTAACATATTTAACACACTGGCTACAGATTCATTAAAAACTGCCTTGCAAAGTTGGCCCCGATACTAAGCAATATGAAGAGGAAGAAGCAAATTGTATTGAAAATCAGGAATTTCCAGCTGTTAGAATGAAACACCCCAAAGGCTGCGGAAGATGTAATGCCTCAAGAATGGAAGGAAAGTGCTGACGATTTTGCATTTCTGATGGCACCCACAGTTGGTAGATATGCAGGTGATCCTGATGAGCTAAGGCTTCCTTTGCAGTTGGGGGACAGATGCTGTAACTGTAGTAATAGTGGGTGCGTAAAGAGACCCCAGCAAGAGGGTACGTGACAGGGATGGAGCTTTCCCAAAGACATGAATATCAAAGGCGGATGCTGGTAGAGGACGTAGTCAATCAGCTTAGCTGGTGATGGCAGGCTCCTGCTGTGATAAAAAATATGAGGCAAAATATGAGGAAAATCTGATAAAAAGCATATTTTTAAACTGCTGTGTCTGAGACAGCATGGTTTAGTGCTCGCACTCTCTCCATAGCTCAGTTGCAAACTGAGCTGGCTCTGAGTACCTCTCCCTGCTTGGGAAGCCTGCTCCTCCAAGTCGGGGCTGACATTTTTGGCGCGGTCGTCTGCAGAAGTTTGCGTTGGCACCCTCTGGATTGAAACTGGACTCTGGATAAACAAAGTTCTGCCGTTCCCAGTGCTGCCAGACCCTTAAACTCCATAAACATCAGTATTCATCCCCCCCCACCCCCACCTCCCGTGAAAATGAAAAGAAAATGAAACTGTATTGGAGATTGTTTCCCTTGAATAAACACCAAACATACTCTAAAAACCAAAGCTGCTCTCCTCTCTGATATTAAACCCGGTAATTACACTATGAAACCTAAGCCTATAAATTCAAGCTTGGGAAGGTAAAATTGTGGAGAGGGAGAAAGCCAGTAAAATGTGTCCACTCTGCACATGTATAGACCTTTTTTTTCTTTCAGATGCTCATCAGTATGATATAAACCTTACTCTAGTGCCGTGAAAATCATTACACCCCACTGTTTTGACGATGTACCTTCCTTGTGTACTCAGAATGCTGTACTCAAAAACGTAAGCGTTCTAGATACAAGGAAATCGATGCCCTTCGATACATTTAGAGTTTGTGTGTATGGGAATGTGTGTTCTCTCCATATCTGAATTGATGAAATCTTTTAAAATAGATGCTGAAGCTGTGGCATCCTGTCTAACAGGTAGCTGGCTTAGCAAGAGGCTAAGTGTGTGAAGAGAAGCGATGTTGTTTTAAATCAGGCCCAGTTTTTGGTTGGTTTGCTCAGATGGCCACCATCCTCCACAATGAAATAATATCACTCAGGCCTCCTTAGCACTCTGGTTACAGTGACATTCCTCCTCGGGCTATGCAGGATGGCATTCGGGCAACAGTGCTTTAGAACAATTAGCTGGAAACACAGGGAAGAAGATTTTTTGGTCCTAATGCTTTATCTTTACTCTGCCTCATTCTGAAAGTGGCATTACTTGCTAATGATAAGACCCTTGACTTTCAGTTCAGAATCCATTTAATTTATTTAATGTTTTTTTTTTGTTTTCAATTTTTAGGTTTATTTATTTTGAGAGAGCACAAGCAAGGGAGGGGTAGAGAGAGAGGGAGAGAGAGAATCTGAAGTAGGCTCCGTGCCCTTTCGCACAGAGCCCAATGTGGGGCTCAAACCCACAGAACTGTGAGATCCTGACCTGAGCTGAAATCAAGAGTCTGACACTCAACCGACTGAGCCACCCAGGTGCCCCTTAATTCATTTAATGTTTTCATATAGAGACAGGTTTGGAATAGTTTGGACCATTAAAAGTAAACTTTTTAAGATAAAATTTTTCTTGTGCTCAAAACAGGAAAGACCTCATCCTCTTTAGTGGCATGTTTGATATACCAGAGAGGATAAAGCTAATATAGCAGCAAAATAAATGTACTCTTGGCCCACTTGGCCAGATTTATCCTTTAGAACTAGATTCCTCAATTTTGTATTTGAAGGGAATTTGTCTACTCGTCAGGATATTTCTTTGTACTTTTGTCCTTTCTCCCCAATCTATTCTATTAACAATATCTTTCGCTCTCTTTCCAGAAAGATGCGATTAGGTTCTTATCTTGCTTTTTTAATGTGGCTTTCTGCTTCCTTAATTTAGGTCACAGCTGCATTTGTGCCAACCAGGGCCTTGTACTGGACCATCTTGCCACGTCTACAGCTGCACTTGGTGGATTACAAGGTCAATGCCTCCCAGCTCTATATGGGGCATACCCCTTCTGCTGACCCAAATTGGAAACAATTTAAACTTTGCTTGTGGCCTTTTCTTTCTCTTCCATGTTCTATTTCTATGTGTTCTCAAGCCTTCTTATCCTCAGGCAAAGATAGATGAGAGTCACCACTTTTTATTGTCATGGTGCCACAGGGTGTTTTATTCTGCAGATGATAGTCTTTCACACACCTGTGAACACACAGATAAGCAGGATGGTGCATAAAAACTCTTTTATTAAAGGCTAAGATATGCCAGAGATGCAGCTATGTGGGGCTGTGGGCTCCCATGCCAGGAAGGCTTCCTTCACTCTTTCCTCCAACTTCTTGTGTAGTAAAGCATTACTTTAATGTTTAATTTTGACAATTGTCTGTTAAATCCTCTGCCAAAATGACATACTACAGGATCTATCCTAAGAGCAAATGTAGAGCAAAATTATAAGCCCAAGCAGATATAAACCACATTTCTGAGTCGAATGGTAAAAATAGGGTCCCAACTTTCAGGCAGGAAGCTGTTTATAAATTGATTAACAATTAAAACAAGAGCTTGTCATGCAAGAGTGGAACAATAGTGATGTGAGGTGCAATTTTCAAAAACTATGCCAGCCAAATGACAATTTCACATTCAGGTAATGGCAGGGGGTGAGTTTATCACAGAGAACAGGAATTAGGTAAAACAGGAAGATGAGGCAGAAAATGAATTATTAGAAAGGCCCACAGGCTAGCTAAGGCTTTGGGGTCTCTATGTCACAGTGTAGGCAGTCAGAAAATGAATCCTGAAAAATTAGATGATTATTTGATGGGGTTAATAGGTATGTTGGGTCTCAGACACAACCAAGAACACAGTATAATCAGTTCACTTACATATTTTAATTAGATTGGGCAGAGCAAAATAGGAATGAGCCCTAATTATTGTCATCCACATTCACAATGGATAGATTAGTATATCAGAATGCTCGCTCATCTGTTAATCTAAAACAGCAGATATATCTGATAAAAAAATGCCTCTATTAGCTGTATGGAATTGTCTGCATCATAAAAACATCTATTCGGGAAATAAAGAAATGAGGAAATAAAGGAACGAACATTCTACGTTCCAATGAGGAGTGGATTTAGATTATCTTAAAGGTTATTGTCACCAAGTACTGATCAGGTGACATATGTTTTCCAACAGAATCCTAAACAAGTAGAACAGACCATAACAATGAGCCACTAACTAGAGGCAGAATGTACTCACGCTAATGGATGATGCTGGATCACGATGCATCTACATTTACAAAACTTTGCAGTGTTGAAATGACTATAGCACGGGTTATAGTTAGATTTTTAAAGTATTTTATATTATTACTCTTTAATTTCTTTATTAAGACTTAGGAGTCACCTTGGAATCATTAATGGACAATTAACAAATTACAGAGGAATATCTTCTAACAACCTGTTTCCAGAACTCTATTTGTACATGTTGGTTTTGTTAAGATAAATTAAAGGGTGAATACAGACTTGTAAACTATGAATTCGTGAAAAAGTAATTGTTAAGAATCAAAGGAAGAATTAGAGAAACATTACAACAAAATCCTTCTTCCCTTGCTTCACAGAGAAAGTAGTGGGGAAGAGGCACAATTTGCTCAGTTACTCTGAATCTTTCTTCAACTCATTCCCCTGACGTTGACCCCTCCCACTCACCTGCTCTTAAAATATATGACCCTAAACTTGGACACTTTTTTAGATGAAAAGGCCTACTCTTATTTCTAGTATTTCAAGCTGTGGATTTCCCTCTAATACTTTACTGGTCAGTCCAACACCATCTTATGTCTAATTTCCTGACTTTTCTCAGTTGTTTTTTTTTTTTTTTTTTCTGATCTATTTCTGCTCCCTTTTTATGTTTTACTATCGCTTTGTGGTATATGTGTATATACCTCTTCTACACTAAGGGGAACCATGCGAGGGAAGGTAGATTCACAGACTAAGTCTGCCATTTTGAAACAGGTTCTTGTAAGAAAGATCCCTTGGACAAAGATAATCTCAGTGTTGGGATAAAATGTGGCAAAGAGATTAAAGGACAGTGTTGTACATTTTCTGAGAAGTTCTATATATTTTCTATTTTAACCTTTTTTTCTGTTTTTCTTATATTAAACCATTTTCTGATTTTTACACCTTTCTTTTACTCTTTCTTATCTGCTAATACAAGTTCCTTTCATTCTCCTTCTTTATTTTTGACTTAATAGTGGTTATTTTTTCTCTAAATGATCTTGATCTTTCTTTTTCCATCGATACAATTTTATTAACTCTGGGTACACATGTAACTGGTCTTTGACATGTAAAGATAGCGATCAAATAATTTTATCATCATTTCAAGTCATCCATATTTTAAGTTAATAAACTAGTTTTATAAGAGATACAATAATATTCCACAGCCTTGGGAAGACACAGTCATGGTACTTAATTATAAGGAGGGATAGAGGATATGTTAGAGAGATTTTTCAAACTTACAAAAGACATATCAAAATTCATACTGTATAATAAAGATTATAATAAATTTAATAAATATGACAAATCACTTTATGCATTCAAGGCTTCTTGTATCTTTTAGTAAAATTTTGTATTTCTGGGGTTTCCATATACACTTATATTTTGATAAGCTTATTTCTAGGTATTTTATATTTTTTGTTCCTATTAAGAATTAGATATTTGTTTCACAATAATTTTCAACTAGTTTTTATTAAAATATATAAAAGTTGCTATTTATATATTTATTTTGTAAATGATCCATTTACTAAAGTAGAATCATATTACTTTGAATATGCTTCATTGATTCTTTTGGGCTTTCTAAGTAGGAAATTATAGGTAAGAAATTGTATCACAGGTAACTAATTTCCTCATCTCAATATTTATATCTCTCATTTCTTTTCATTGCTTTTTTCAGAAGCTGGAATTTCCATTGGTGGTAGTTTTCATTCTTGTCTTGGTCATTACTCAATAATATTGCCTTTTGTATTTAACAATTAAGCATGCATTGGCAGGATTGATTGATAATTGATTGAATGATTTTATTCTTCTTCTTTGTCAACATAGCTAAGACTTAAGAATTATAGAGATACAGAAAGTAAAACAAAGACCAGTGATAAATCTAATGGAATGCCAATAAAAATAATTGGTGGTATAAGTAATTCTGAAATTTATGCAGGAATGCGAATTCTTAAAAATATCCAAAAAAAACTTCTACAAAAGAAGAATAATGACAAGAAATTTCTCCTGCCTCATAATAAATATATTTACAAAATAGAATAGTAAATATAATTATAAAATTATGATAAAGCGTTCATTCATTCACTCAGTACCTACTGAGTATAGATTTGCTAGATTTAGTAGATAAAAATATAGGACACCAGTTAAATTTGTATTTCAGATAAACAGTGAATAACTTTGTAGTGTAAGTATGTTCAATACAATACTTGGAACACAGTTATACAAAAAAAAATACCTTGTTTTTTTGAAATTCAAACTTAATTGGAAGTCCTATGTTTTATATAGCACCTCAACTCAATACCTGTATTTATGTAGATGTATTATAGGCAAATAACTTACCTGTCCCAATATTTATATTTCCTATTCCTTTAACTTTTTTTTTTTTACAAAAGCTAGATTTCCAGTGGTGATAGTTTTCATCCTTGCCTTGTACTTTATTCAATGATAATGCCTTTAGTATTTAACTATTAAGTGTTTAACCATATATATGTAGTATATTTAACCATATATATGTGGCATATATTTATAAATAAATATGCATATATTTTTTACACGCATATATACATATATGGGGAACAAAACAGAGAAATGGACAAAATTTCGGTCCTCATAGAACTCTTAGAAATAGAAAAAATAGATCAATGATATACAATTCAAAACAGATCCGAGTGAATTCAAGCACCTAGTACATAATACAGATAGTATTTCATGTTAGTGGAAAAGCAAATTATTTTTAAAATATCAATGGAATAATTGGGTTTCCATTGGAAAGAGACTTAATACATCCAGACTGCAAACTTATACTACATGCAAAATTTAAATTCTGACAGCTAAAAAAAAAAAAAAAATTGAAAAACATCTAAGAAAATATTTTCATTGTTTTAGGATGAGCAAGGTATTTCTAAGCAAGATGCAAAACTGAAAATACACAGAGAAAAATATTGGTAGATTTTACATTAATTACAGCTTCTTTCAACAAGTCTATTAAAGACAAGTAATACATTGATGAGTAGGAAATATTTGTAGCATATGTAAGAATAAAATATTAAATATTAATATTAATTTATGAATAATCCCAACAAATCAAGAAGAAAGGTAAAAAAAATGAACTTTGGAGAAACTACATAAATAGTAATTTTTTTTCTTTTTAAAAATTTTTTTAATGTTTTATTTATTTTTGAGACAGAGAGAGACAGAGCATGAGCAGGGGAGGGACAGAGAGACAGGGAGACACAGAATCCGAAGCAGGCTCTAGGCTCTGAGCTGTCAGTACATAGCCCGACGTGGGCCTCGAACCCACAAACCGTGAGACCATGACCTGAGCCAAAGTCAGACACTCAACCAACCAAGCCACCCAGGCACCCCTAAATAGGAATTTTTAAATCTATTAATAATGAAGAAAATTCAAATCAACAATGACAGGTTGCCAATTTTCACTTTTCAAATGGATAAGAACAAAGATGAAGTATGTGACATTGACAAAAATGTGGGAAAATGTACACTGCGAAAGCTATTTTGGATAATATACAGTGTTGTGGCACATTTATTCTAGAGAATACTTGGCCATTATTTAACAATATTTTGCTACATGTTCTCTTTGGCTCTGAAATTTTACTTTGAGAAATCTCACCTATTGAAATATTTACACATACACATGAATGTAAATTTCAGTGGTCATAATTGCCACATTGTTTCTATTAAAACATAGAAACAACCTACATATCCCCTGTAGTAGGCTGGACAATGGCCTCCAAAGTGATCCAGTTCTAATGTCTGGAACCTGGGATTGTTACTTTCTGTGACAAAAAGAGGACTATAACCTAGTTATAAATGTAACTCATAACTTATAAAATGAAGTGTCATTTAAGTTAAAGATCTTGCGATGAGGAGATTCTCTCAGATTATCCAGATGGGCCGGCCCTTTTCAATCCCAAGTATCCTTAGAAAAAGGAGACAGGGAAAGATCTGACCCACACAGAGAAGGCCATATGAAGATGGAGCAGAGAGACCTTTGATGCTGCTGGTCTCAGGGGTTGGAGTGATGTGGCCGAGTCGAAGGATGCCAGCGGCCACGAGAAGCTGGAGGAGGCAGGGGAATAGATTCTCCCCTAGTGCCTCTGGAGGGAGGGTAGCCCTGCTGACAATGATTTCAGCCCAGTGATGCTGACCTCAGATTTCTAGTCTCCAGAACTATGAAAGAATGAATTGTTTTAAGTCATCTAGTTTGTGCTAACTTGTTATAGTGGCCACAGGAAAATAATACCCCACGAAAAGAAAGACAGTTATATAAATCGTTATGTCCAGATATGGGAATTTAATTGTTGCACCAACGGGTGTGTCTATTATTTACATGGAAACTGTTCTAAGACATAAACTGCTGTTGCATACTATTTATAGCCTAAACTAACCTCATATATGTGAAAAAAGTAAATCCGTATGTGTATACATATAAATATGTAGATAGGTACTAGTGTAGATATTATTTTTAACTACAAGTGGCAGAGATTACCCATAGGAGGAGTGTAAGTTACAGGAGAAAAAGGGGAATTTTCATAGTATTATGTTATTTAGGTATTTTGTAACATGTGTTTATATGTATATTATTTGTATCGTTTTTATATATGAAAATGTGATAGATGTTTCCCCCAAACTACATTTTGACAGATTTCCAATATGCAATCTCTTTCAATGCCTATTTAATGTTTGTCTCCTTCACTAGACTTAAAGTTGCTTGAGAGTAGGAACTTCACCTGTCTTGTTCACTTTTGTCTCCAGCACCTAGTGCATTGCTGTCACATGTTATACTCTAAAAATATGCATATATATGTGGAATGAATGACAGGCTGTAACATCTATCAGTAGCAGCCAAAGGTGAGCACAGTCATGAACAGACAGCAAAGGCAGGCAGAGCCGTAAGGAATGACAGCATAGACCTTCGTTTCTTTAGACCTTCCCTCCAAAAATACAACAGCAGCAGCAGCTTAAGCACACACCCAAATGTCCCACCTCTGTTTCCATCAGATAACTAGCCCACTGTCAGAAGCTTGGAATATTCTGAGGGGATCCCAGCTGGCCTGCTCTGCTTGTCATGCTGAGGACAGAACCCTGTCATTCAGAAGCAGTATGGTGAGTCAGTGCTTGCAGACACAGGGCAAATCCAGAATGGCATTTGTAGAAACAAGTATGACTCCTTTCCTGCAGAAGTTTCCAGGGCAGATGCCAATGTCGTTGCCATTCATTCACCCTTGAGGAGAAGGGCTTGCTTGGCTGAAGCACAGTAGGCGATCGAGCCAGTTGATCTCCTTGGGTGGTTAGTGTCGCCTGCTCCACTGTGCCTGGCGTGGACAGGGTCTCTGGTACATGAAGGCTCTGGTGCATAATGAGTTTAAGGAAAAATTAGCCTGAAAAAAAAAAAAATCACTTCGCTCTCAAATGTCTAGTGATATTTATAGAAGTTGTGGGTTAAGTTTCACTTCAGTGACTTTGTCCTTTACATTGACAAGCTAGATAAGATGATCTCGTCTTAAATAATCTTTTGTGTTTAGGTATTTCTCTGGCAGTTTTGTATTACAATTTAAAAATAGACTACCCTATGCCTATACTCATGTTGGCTATGGTATTTTGAACTTGATTTCTGAGGCTGCTGACAGCTTTTGAAAGATTTAACAACTGGCAGCAGGAAAAACTCCCTTAGAATGTGTTCTATGAAATTTTTTCTCCTGGAAAAAAAAAAAGAGACATCATTTAGCAGGTAATATATTGCAATAAAAATATGGTTATGCAATAATGGTTCATTAATATGACAAATCATAACATAACCTTTTCTATTAAATGTAAAAAGCAATTTATTGAAATGAAGGCATCCTTCCTATGGTGCATTTCCATAGTCATTGGTTTGAAAGGTTTCTTTTTTATTATTATTCAAAACAGTCATTTTGATTTGCACAGGAGATAACAGTTGTTCATGACATTTTTATTTCTGCATAAACAGATTTCCATTTTGGCGAAGGTTAATACAGTAGGAATTTGTTTTTACTTTTGGATATACTGTGATACCACTAAAGCACTTTGTTTAGTATGGAACCGCTAATTTATCCTTTATGCCTTTACGATCTTGTCAGTGCCGCATGTCTCCCTTAGTTTTTCTAATCTAAAATAATCCCAGTGAAATCCTTTGATTGTCTGTTTGGACCTGCTCCATTCCTAAAGCAGGAATGTAATGGGCTTTATGGCACTTACTTGGGAGTAATTTATCCAGCAGTGTGACTATAGATACTTGTTTTAATAAGAATATGCTTTATGGTAAGTGGGGACTGCTATTTAATTAGCCAAAGGGAAAGTAGTTCATGATACAATCTGTTCCAATCATCTTGGACATTAAACAAAAAGTCAGGCTAAGTTATTTATGTACATGCACTTTATTTGTAGTTGCTTTGAGCAAACCTCTTCTCTGAAACTTTATAGCATTCTCTAAGTGAGCTGAATTGTGGTGTGGGAGGAATCGGGTAAGAAAAGGACATGAGAGCATCCTATAAAATTCTTGAAAAAGAAACAGAAGGTTTACTTATTGCTATCAAGGTTGTGAGTACAGGCATACCAAATGGAAAACAGAGAACTATGACTTATTCTCTGCCATTTGGTGCATTTGGTAGAAAACTGCCATCCTTAGTGCATAGTTGGAAGAATGTCGTGGGGGTGTTAGTAAGGCATTTGTGTGTGTGTGCGTGTGCGTGCGTGTGTGTTTCCCTTAGATTTCCCCTGCTTCTAACAGGAACGTGTTTCTGAAAATTCACAATTATAGTCCTATATAGTATAAAAAATAAAGGAAATTTAAGACATTCAATGAAGACCCAACCACTTGAATTCTTAGAACGAAGTTTAGCACATGGACATGTTTTAAGAAATCTTCCCTTCCTAATAAAACTATAATAGGGACGCCTGGGTGGCTCAGTCGGTTAAGCGTCCGACTTCGGCTCAGGTCATGATCTCACGGTCTGTGAGTTCGAGCCCCGCGTCAGGCTCTGTGCTGACAGCTCAGAGCCTGGAGCCTGTTTCAGATTCTGTGTCTCCCTCTCTCTCTCCCCCTCCCCTGTTCACACTCTGTCTCTCTCTGTCTCAAAAATAAATAAATGTTTAAAAAAAAATTAAAAAAAAAACTATAATAGTGATATAATAGATATAGTGGTATAGCTATCACTTATAGTGATATAAGTGGTATCCATTTCTAATTGGCCAACATGTAACTGACTGTTCAAAGGATTGCCATAACAGTATCTATGGATGGATGAAAAAAACAAAAAAAAGGAAACAAAATATGAGACTGTATTGCTAGGATATTATCTCCTAGGTTATAGTTTGCTCGATAGTTTTATACCTTTTCTCTCTTCCCTGTGTAAAGCGTTGTAAGCACAAAGAAGTCACCTATTGTAAGCACAAAGAACACAGGAGTTAGAATCTGATGACCAATATGGCTCTGCTATATTTTACCCCCATGGCCTTGGGGAATGCACTTAAACTAGTAAAGTTTATTTCCCTATGTGCACTCTCAACTTTGCAGCACTGCAGAGAGAATCACATGAGCTGATATTTGTGAGTGTCTTTTGTAAAGTGAAGGTCTAGTGTAAGTTAGAACTTGCTTATAAAACTGCTTGGGCATCAGGTTTGGGTTATAGTCATGTATGCACATCCTGTACAGGGTCTTTTACACTGTCAGGGCTCAGAACTGATCCTGAGTACTCTCTAAATGGTCTTTCGTTTTCTGTACCTGTTTCTACACCACCATTATTTTGTCCATAACATATATGTTGTTCTTTTCAAAATGACTTTAAAAACTACAACTCAAAAAAGGGCTCTAAATCGCAGTTTGTCTCTGTCATCTAAGCAACCAAAGCACTGTCTTCACAATTGGCCTGTCAGTGGCAGTGCAAAGATGTGGCGCCCACGCTAGGGTCTTTAGGGGAACACGGTGGGCAAAGGACTCTGGTGACCATGAAGTAAGTCAATGTTAAGGGCTACCCTACCTGTACCATTGTGTAATTTTCACATCATTTTTATTTTATACCATTAGTTTCTATTTACCATCAGCAGGTTTTCTCCTTCTCTCTCTCTCTCCCCCCCCAGTTCCCCTGGGGAAATCTTTTCAGCTGCCTAAACAAAACCCCCAAAGATGGCTGCATATATTGAGTCATCTCCTAGACAGCTTGGGGAGGTTACAAAAGGTTTTGGAGTCATTACTGGTTCAACAATTGACTGCCACATGGTCCCAGTCATCAGGAAACAGAGGCAGTGCAGTCGCGCCTTGAAAGGAGAACCCGACTGACTCTGTGGATAGTACTCCTAACATAAGGAGACAGAAAAGGAAATACTAAAGACCGAACTTTCCTTCAACTCTGTGGTCTCACACATCCCTCAGTGACTTGGAAAGTTTTCTGACATGAGACAGTGTGCAGAGCGAGCTAGTCACTCCCTTTCCTCCTCCTGAAGACGTGTAAACAGCTGGTACATGCAATCTCCCTGGCTGGAGAGAAGTAAATGCATGACTGATGTTAAACAAATATAGGCTTGTACCAGGAACTCAGAAGTATTACATATACAACATGACAAAGGGCCCGGCGTGGTTCATGGTCATTTCAGGTGTTAAGTGTCAAGCATTGGAGTATCAGAGTCGATAACTTTTTTAAAAAGGCTGTTACTTGTTTCTTCTTTGGAATTCTTTAGGTCCTTTTGCTACAGTTTTCTTGGCATGGCATCATACAATTGTGAAAATTGTTGATAACCATAATGCTAGTGTTCCTCAATTTTTGTTGGTTTTAATTGCAAAATTTGATTCATGTTATTTTTAATCTTATCTTGAGAAATCAATGAGATACCATTTTTCTCTCAAGCCATGGTTGCAACTCAATGGTACCAATGTGAGTTCAGGGGGCGAGGAGGGTGGTAAAAGTGAGTGTGGGCTCAGCTTCTGTTAACTACATTTTTCTCCTAGTAAGTAGTTGGTGTCCAGAGGTCTTGACTATATAATAGGAAGCTTGGATACGTGGTTTAGACTTAAATGTAGACATCTGATTCATCAAGTAACACTTATGAAATGAGTCTGTGTGTCACTGATCTAAGTGGTAAGTGGAGGGAATTAAATGCACTGTCCCTGTCCTCTAGGACAGTTTCAGCCTGGCTGACACTGAGGCTTAATAAGCCATGGTTGTCTTCATCTTGTTTTGTGGTAGCTACTCAACCAATCTGTTGACAAAAATGAGAAATATAAAATGCACTGAAAATCAAGCAAACATAGGACATAATAGGAATCCATTCAATGGGCTAATTTCTCTTTTATCACCAACTCTGTAATGCTGAAATTTGTGGAATCCTTAGGGTTTAGAAAGAATGAGGTAAATGTCTATCTCTATACTAAGATTTATGCTTGTATTTACCATTATGGCATTTTTCCATATTTTGTGCCTTACTTTTGTCTTTCTCACTAGACAAGTTCCTTGCAGAATGTCTTCCTTTCATGTCATTGCATCTTTTATTTTTTTTATCCACACCAGCTTCTATAACTTCTATAACAGGATAGCTGCTTAATAACTCTTCTACACTGTAGGAGTAATGGATGAATTAGTGAATGAATGAATGACCATATCTTAGTCCAGAATAGAACCTGTGTGCATCAAATCCTTGTTGCTCTTTCCACCTTACTGGGGTTATTTCATACCCCATATTCTCCTCTTTTCTATATGAGTAAACTTCCAGAAAAGAAAATTAGGTTATAATCACATTCAAAATGGAGGTCAGTCTGAAATTGCTGTGTTAAAATGATTATCTTTCATGAGCCTATGTGTCTTGAGAATAATTAATGTCCTACGTCAGTTAGTGCTTCTGTTCTTTCTGTTTGAGGCCCCTTCTTATAGATTTCCTAACATTTTTTAATGGGAAAAAGAAAAGTATAAATTATGGAAATTAAAAATACAAATTAAAAATACAAAATGATTGTTCATAATCATAATCCAATTCTTAAGGTTCTGTGCTAAGAGCTAAGTATATAATCTGAACTCTAATCTATTTGATTTGATAAAGCATTTTACTATTTCTTATTCTGAAAGAACAACAAACATATGTCACTTTACCTGTTTGAGAAGCTGTTAGAAACAATATTTAAAAACTCTTTCCCTTCAAAGCACTCTTGCATCAGTTCCTTTCTCTCACATCAGCCATGAGAAGTGGACAGGACAGATAGTATTATCTCCATTTTGCAGAGAAAATGGAGATTCATTAATATATGTTCATTTGGTCCTTAAAAAGGACACTACCTATGCTTGACCCACAGGAGTTGCTAGATCTACAAAACTAACCGTAACTTCCTCTGAAGTAGCTGACAGCCTAGTTGAGGCAACATTGCCCTTAGACTGAGGTAGCCAGGGCCCCCCATACTAGACTCTAAGCTTTAGAGGACCCTAAATCCCTCTTCTGACTGTTCTCTCCGTGGGGCCAAGGAGATGTGCTTACCCAGAATTTGAGCCACCCTTCCTTCTAGACCACACACCAGAGACCCAGAATTCCTTGCCCAATGATGAACCCCTACTTTCTGGGCTTGTGCATAGCCTCTTCCCCAGGTTCACCCTCCCGAGGGCACACCACTCATCTCTAGACCCAATAGGATTCCAGCCTCAAGGGCCCACAAGGTACAGATAAGGATGAAAAGAGAAGAGTGGACAGCTCAAGACAAACAAACATTAGGGAAAGGCCCGAGAAGGGGAAGTAGGGAAATCAGCAATTCCAGCACTACCCATGATTAAGTGGTACGATGGAAGTGAACAGAAAATGCTATGGAAAAACTGAAGGAGGACACCAACCCAGCTAGGGAATGAGAGTGGAAGAGGGATGTTGGCAAGGCTCTTAGAGAAGAAATTGAGCTGTGGAGGCTGGCTTAAAATTATGTTATGAGGGCAGAAGAGGAACGAAGGGCTTTTTAGTAGAGGGAAAGATGTGTAGAGGCACAGAGGAGTGAGATCGTGTGGAAATTCATGGACCTGAAAGTTCTTCCATATGGTTGAAGAAACAGAGAAAGAGGGGCAAAAAGTTGTAGAGGAGAGATGGACAGTTATTGTTATTTTCTGCCAGCATTCGTTCCCCTTTTCTTGGGTAATATGAACCTGATTTTATTTAGATTCTCCCCATTGGCTACTGTTGGGCAGGGCTAGGAGGATGCCCTCCTTTCTGTTAGACTGAAGGCAAAAAAGAGTGACAAAATGCTGGAAATCACTGAGGTCCTTTTGTTTACAGAGCATTTCCATATGGAACAGTCAAGCAGCTTCTAACTTAGAGGCCTTTTGGAACAGCATGGTTTCTCCCTGCACTAAATCTCTGCAGCGTTCCTTTCCAACCTGCAAACACTGCAGAGCCTTCTAACAAATTTGATTTTTGATTAAGGAAGTCATAGTTGGTGTCATTTGATGGGAATCAAAGAGTCCTAGTTGATATTAGAAGAAAGCAAAGTCTGATTATTAGAGGCCTTGAATTCCATGCTGTGGAGTTTGGACTTTATTTGAAGGCAATGAAGAATTATGAAAAAAAATATAGTAACATGAATGAAATGGTTAAATCATTTGCCAAAATGTCTGGCTGCTCCAACTGACCAACTTCATAAGGATCTGGAATTCTCCATAGAGGATAATACGTTAAACAGGTGGCTCCCACTAAGACAACAAAAAAACAGAACAAAACAAAAACATGGTAGATTTTATTATTATTCCTATTCTTAAAATAAATGTAACTTTTCAAACTACTTAATTTTGCTCATAAATGAAT
Source organism: Panthera onca (assembly GCF_046562875.1). Classification (NCBI taxonomy): domain Eukaryota; kingdom Metazoa; phylum Chordata; class Mammalia; order Carnivora; family Felidae; genus Panthera; species Panthera onca. Next base: position 147,369,982 of record NC_138346.1, read on the forward strand.
AAATATTGAGCTCATAGCACTCTCTGTACTTCTTCTTTTTAGTATTTAGATCATGAAATAATAATTGCTACCTAGATTGTTTATAAATACACAGGAGTAGCATTATATATATGTTTTCTTTGTGATTTTCATACACTTTTGTACATTCTGAGCATAAATATTAAGAATAGATTCTTTAAGGGGTGCCTGGGTGGCACAGTCAGTTAAGTGTCTGACTCTTGATCTCAGCTCAGGTCATGATCTCACAGTTCATGAGTTGGAGCCCCTCACTGGGCTCTGTGCTGATGGTGCAGAGCCTGCTTGGGATTCTGTCTTTCTCTCTGCCCCTCCTTCTGCTTATGTGCGTGCGCTCTCTCTTTCTCTCTCTCTCTCTCTGTCTCTCAAGTAAATAAAAACTTTTTTAAAAGATGCTTTAAGAATTAGTTAAGTGAGAATAAACTTGTCCATTCTGAAAGCATGCGTTTAGTATGATTTATCTGTCTACCTTAATCAAAAATTATTTTTATACGCTTTAAAGAGGAAAGACAATTTTGGTATGTTTTACTCTTAAAGTAACTTATTCATTCATTTAGCAACTGTATTAAGGTATTTTAATGCAAGGTGCTATACTAGACATATTTTATGATGACTCACTAAAGTAGTTCTTAAACATCCAGTGAGAGACAAAGCAACTGTGCATTCTGCATTGTTTTACAGTTACTCTGACAATTCTAAGATTAGTCTTCTTAAATAAAATCTCTTCAAACTTTGCAAATACAAATGTTCCAGTGATCTGGCAAATCCAGGAGATTGCGTGTGACTGTCAGGGAGTGTTTGTGTGTATCTTTGCAGTTTTTGCAAGTTGGGGGCCTACAAGGTAAGAACGAGACCTTGAGGCCCTTATGACTTTATTAGCTATTGTACTCTGAAGACAACAAGCCTACACATTTTGAAATTTACAGCTTCCTGGAGCTTTTCCACAAACAGTTTTGACGTAGTATAGAATACTTGATCAACTGTCACCCAAGGCGATTTGAAGGAAATGCGAGAAATAGAAGGGTCTATTTGAACCTTGAAAATGCAAGGTCTTCCTTTTTGCCATGATGAAGAAAAATAAACCCTTATAGAGAAGATCTATGGAACACCGAGGTTGAAATCCCAAGCTCTGCATTACTAAAATTTCTGGACATCGTCACAAAACTGCTAAGCAGTATTTGCAGCTCTTTGCAAAGCTTGCCAGAAGACAACTTTAGTGAGAACTGGAATTTTACGATCATAGATATTACACCTGACGCTATATCATGGTTAAAAATGAATTTGGAAAGATACAGGGACTCAATTAGCAAGGCAATGACGAATAAGCAGCATTCCAGAATTCCTCACTCTGTGATACTTTGACATTTATAGCTGTGTGACTTTAAGGAGGATGCCTAATCTAATTCAGTCCCAGTCATCTCATCTTCAGACATAGCTAAGAATACCTACTTCTTAAGATTACTGGGACAATTTCATGAGATAACGTATATAAAGTGCAAAATGAAATTCCTGGCATATACTAGGAGCTGAATAGATGCCGTGTCCTTTCTGTTCTTGTTAGTGCTGTATGTGATTTACTCCCAGGAGAAGGTAAAGCTGTTGTTAAAATGGCATTCATTTTACTGATACTAGAATTAAAAAGTTATCTGCCAATTATTGAGGACCAACTTTGTTCCAGATGAATAATATATTATGTTTATATCGCACAATTACATGAAGGAAGCCTTATTACTTCCATTTTGCATATAAAGAAAATAAGACCCAGAGAGGTTAGATGACTCGATCAGGGACATATAACTAGTAAGGGAAGCTGCATGTGATTCTAGGCCTGATTCTAAAGCCCATACCCTTTCTATCTATGCACACATATCAGTCAGGAGGTGATGATTAAAAGCTGATCAGTCATTTACAGAAATCATTGTAAGAGTGGATATAGCATCAAAAGCACTTCACTATGAGAGACATCTTAGCATTGTCTGGGCATATTTTCTTATGCCTCTGATGTTTATTAATTACAAACTTTTATTTCTTAATTTTCTTAAAATTCCTTGGTTGAAACTTTTCAATATAAATGCTGATATTTACAAATACATCCACTTGAATTTTCTAAGGAGTTAATTTTCCCATGATGTCTCATTTGCTAATGCACACATACTATCCCTGTAAGCACAGAGTATTGCAAGGCTTTCTGGTCAAATAGGAGCAGGTTGGGGGATGGATTGAAGCTAGTATTTATACCTTAATTCCCTGGGTTGGAGTGTTAATGTATGAATATCACTAGGCCTCAGGGTGCAGTCATAGGAGACGTTCCCAGTTAATTTCACTATTTCATAAAGAAAGAGTCAAGAATCTTATCCCAGGTCCCTCCACAGGGATTCGTCTTCCACTTCATACTGTCAACAGCCTTTACAAGAAGGCTTGATAACTTCTCAATGATTATGATCTATTGTACTTGTATTTTACTGTCAATAATTGTATATGTGAATAGATACATGGATCCACACCTGCACCAAATGAGAAGGGCTACATGTTTATTCCCCCCACCTCCATGATTTTTCTGAAAAACTATTTTTTCCACATTGGAGTCATTCTGAAGAGCAGGAAGCTATCTTGTTCCCCTGCTGTTCTCTGTTTCTGCCCAGCTTGTGGGAGAGAGTACCATGGTGTCAGTGGGTACCCTACGCAATGTCAGCACAAAGCACATTGGTATGTTGTTGTAACTTGCCATTTTCTCCTCTTAAAAGTTTTTCTAAAAAAAAAAACAAACTTCATCTTTCTATACTGCATTATAAATACCAATCAAATGTTAATAGAAAAAAACACATAAATTTTTGTTACTTTGTTTTTAAAGGCTTTATAGGAGGTTGAGATTTGGGGTGGGGGGGAAGGGGACAAGGAGGAGTATTGTTTTCACTTAATTTCACGTTGACCAATATTTTTACTGTGAGTAAAATGAAAATATACTTTTTCCTGAGTCTTTACCAAGATATATGTTTATTAATGTTGGGTATTCTAAGGTATATATGCAACTTCTTCCAAGGGCCAGACCAACGAACAGATCATTTTTGCCTGAAGGTACAGTTCTCCCACCATCATCCATTAGCACTTGCTCATGATGACAAATTCAGGTTTAGGTCTCCATGATTTCTCTTCACTTTTCTTCTTCTCTGGGGAGAGAAAGTGAATTTTCTTCTAGAGATCTGAGAAATGTATATGGAACCCAATCATTGGGCCTACTGCAGTGGGTGATAATGTCATAAGTCAACTAAAAGAAATGCAGTGAATAGTGAGATTCTTTCTTTCTTCCTGCTTTTTTTTAAATGGTGAGATTCTTAAGTATATTGAAGAGATTGACTGGATATATTAATGCATAAAGTCTAATTAGGAATGCGACAGGGTTTGATTCTTACATCAAAGAAATCAGTGTGATCCCACTCATGGCAACCTTATTCTGTTTCTTATTAGAAACAATCATTATGCCAACCCCAAAATGGAAGTAATGTGAGAATACAGTATTGCCTCAGAATGGAATGGTTACTACTTGAATGCAGAAAATCTCATTCTTTGAAAATTCATGAAAAAAAAAATGTTGAACGACAAATTTTTTGAGTTATTCAAGATACTTTTTAGACTAGAATATGTTAGATGATTTTTTTTTAAATGTATGAACATACTGTGCTTAAAAAATTAGAACATTATAGCATAAGCTAGAGTTTCTGTAATCCCAGAGGTAACCACTATTCTGAGTTTGATGTGTATTCTTCTAATCCTTTTATTTTTGCTCCCTAATCCCTCTGATTGTGTGTTGTGCTTTTTTGACTAAAAGTGCAAGTATGATTATGGCAATAGCATTGATTTTCAGGTGTGGCTGTAGAATTAGTCTCATTACTTTAAAGTCATAGCTTGTATAATTCATTTTTATAATTCTGTTTAGTATTTCCCCAGGCCTTCCAATACTTAAAAAGAAACACACAACAGGAGAATAACTCCTGAGGCAGCACTCAGATGGCGGGAATTCTACAATCACTTATTAAATTGGCCTCCTAAATCCTGAGCGGATTTAGTAAGATGGAATTTCAAAGGGCGTTACAATGTATTGAATACCATTTTACTTAAAAGAAAACTGGAGCTCAGAAAATTAGATCTAGTGGGGCTCCTATGGGAAGCTTCCTTTTTCTTCCATGCTCCAACCCCCCCCCCCACCCCTCTCTCAATATCTTACAGAGAAAGACAAGAAGAGCCACACATCAAACTAAAGAAATCATCCAAACCTTTGTTCTTGCTTATTCCACTTTAGCCACTCTACTCTTTTATGATGCTGCTTGGTCTGAGTTATTATTAGGATTTATAAGCAGTCCCATGATAGACTTAGATTTTTTAGGTGTTTATAACTGTCATAAAAATTTAGTGTGGCATGCAAGGTCTCAACCTGGCAGTAAATTTTGCAGTAATACTTCTCCATATTGTAAGAAACTTGTTTGTCCATCTTCAAGGAGTTGGGGAAAAGGTGGAACAGAACAAGAATTTCATTGTACTAGGAAAATTTTGTCATGGGGAGGAAGAAGCTACTCTGTTTTTCAGAAACAAAGTGTTCCAAGTGCCTTGAAGAACAGTACCCTGTGTCAGAGTAGATTAGAACACAGAGCAGCCTCTGAAGTTACCAGCTTCTTCACTTTGGGCAAATTATTTAACCTCTCCGTCCCTGAAAATTCCTCATGTGCACAATGAGGATAATAATAGTATCCACCTTATAAGGTTTGGAGGAGCGCTGTATTAGTTAATATATGACAAACGTTTAGAATAGTGCCAGACACATAAAAGAACTGTGTGTTTCTATTTAATCTTATCTTAGAGAGCTGGCTAAATCTTCTAAATTCTCATCCAGACATACTCACTGATAATGAAGCAGTGTTTTGAGGTATCTAGAGGTTAACATAAAACATAATTATTATAGTCATTATGTATCATGCATAGTCAGAGAGCAACTGTAAGTAGGATATTCCACGTTTATCTTTTTGCTTAGACACAGTCTAGGGACAAGAAACAGAACTCTGTGAAATGCTGTCATACTTACAGAAAGGGAGATAGATGCAGACAGAGCTGAACCCTTAAGTGGGAGAGAGGGTGTATGCTGGACTGAGGGCAGCATGTCCAGCAAAAGTCATGGTTTTGATCTTGGTTAACTTGAGTCTCAAGCAGATATTAGTCTCAGATCTTATTTCCCAAAAGGTCTTATCATTTAAGATTATGTATGGTTGACTCTAAAGAAAATCTGAAGGTTCTTCTAAACAACTTTTCCCAAAGATAAGAATCAGCTTAGTGGGTAGACGGGGTACTTTCCTAGCAGACCCTTGGTAGTCTGACTTTTGTAAGAAGCTGCTTTTTGAGCTCTGACTGTTGAATAACAATCTCTTTTTTAAAGGTTGCTGTAAATTTTAGCATGACATTTGGGAAGAAACAGGGTCAGAGCATAATCTTTCTATTTTCCACATTCGAATTGTGGCTGTTTCCATTTTTTCTCCTTTAAGCCAGTGAGGGGTGTGTGTGAGTGTGCATGTGTGAATCTAACTATTCATAGATGGCACGTTCACTTTTGTAGTGAAATTACCAAGTGAGAAGAAGGAGAATTGAAACTTTACTAGCTCGTAGCCATGCACTGGGGACATCATACGTGAGCCGTTTGATCCTTACAATGATTTTGGGAGATATTCTTATTCCCATTTGAAAGAAGAGAAAGCCAAGGTTCAGATGAGATGAGCTTGCAGAATAGTAAGAAATGGAACCCAGATTTGAGTATAGGTCTGCCTCCAAGGCACATTTTCTGGCTCATCATACAGAACCCACTCGTGAGGTGGACCTACCTTTAGGAATTCATAAGTTGCTACATCGTGGAAATAGCCACACAGAATAGAATACATAGGTGAAGTTTGTTCCTGGCTCTCCCTTCATCCATCTCCCTGTCGTCATCCTTCCCGATCTTTCACTGTGATATCTGTTTTTTCTCATTCTGTCCTCAACTCACCAAATCCAAATCCAATACTCTTTCAAAAGCTGATTGCCTAAGTCCCAGTTACCAGGATCATGCTTGGTAACTAGAGCTAACCCAATAGACCAGTTTATCCTGAATCTACTCATCTCAACTTGCAGTGATGCATTTCTGGTCCTTCCGTCCAGCCTACTCTGCTGCTTCCAGATACCTTCAGGACACCGTAACATTGAGCACACCAGCACAGATTTAAAACTGATGTGAAGCAGAGGCAGAAAGTAGCTCTCATGTATTTTTCTCATAAACAGTTTTCACATTGGTGTGGTACTACTTCCTCTTGATTCTTTCTGAGCCAATGACATGTTCTTGTTTGAAAATCTTTGAGGTTGAAGACCAGTAGCCTCCGTGTTCAGGTCACATCTTTCCCCTCTTCTCTTCCCCATTTCCCCCCTTTACTGTGTGTACTTTGTGCATATCCCTCAATCCCAGGAGATAACAGATATGTTTGCAGACAGGGTTTGGTGATTTCATTAACCAATGAGTCCTGTCCTTCAGGATCAGTGCCCTGCAGGAGTTGCAGGGAGGCAGAGGTTAAAGCCAGGGCATGTGAAGGCCAAAATCCCTGAGTTCAAAATCTTGCTCTGTTATTTAACATTGTGAGAATAGGCGGATCGTTCAGCATCACTGAATCTCAGCTTCCTTATCTGTAAAATGGAAAGAATAATAGAATCTAGTTCGTGGGGTTGTTGTAAAGACTCAACAAGACAGTTTATGCAAAGCACTTCATACATTATGTCAATTATATAGCAATAAAACTGGGAAGAAAATACTTCATATAGGATCTGGCCCATAGTAATTTATCATTATTATATGTGGCAAAATTTTGAAGTTGGTTCAAAGACAGAAGCATCAGGCCTATGGATCAGTGATTTGTAAAGATTAGAGTAGAACATTGAGCATCATATGAATTGCATATGGTGAAATTAACATTAGCTCCAGCTCATTCAACTTTTAATCTAGTTTTATTCCTTAAAGGGAACTTATAAAAATCATGTTGATTCTTGACCCAAATTAATTAGTTATCATTATTTAGTTATATTCACAAATAACTATTGAATACTGACTACTTAGCAGGTATTATTTACCAGATAAATTATGCTCAAAAGATGTAGCTTAGTAGACATTATCAAAAACAGACATTTAAAAGGTAATGCACTTCATTTTATATAAATCTTTCCATTTTTACTTTAAAAATGTAATGCCATAAAAATTGCATTCAGGGAATAAGAGCTTGTGATCTGATTATAAGATAGAAATTTTCTTGTTGGATGCAGAGTTAATTTTCAGTCTGTGGTCAGCTTGGTGATTCCAAAGTGATTTTTACCACTTGGGACAATTCTCTTAAATCCGTGTAATGTGAACTATACAGTATTGTTACCTAGATTATAAAATATGGTAACATTCTTTGTAGCTTAATGTGTGCTGCAAGAACCCTTTTTGTACACTCCTGAACCCTTAGCACCTAGACCAGCTCCTGATACACATTGATAATGAAATCTTTTGCTGCTACATACTGGATTTTGTGCCAGATTCTATTAACATAGGTAAGAAATGGCTCCTGCTAAGATCGCACTTACCACACACTGGAAGAGAAAATATGTAAATCAATTGAAATGAAGTGAAAGGTACATGCTTGGTGTAGAATAATGGCAATTCTGCCTGCAGAATTTGGGGATGAAAAATTTAAGTTTTCAAGTCAGTAGGAGTGTTCCAGATCAGCATAAATTGAAGTTGGAGGATGTTCAGACAGAGGGACAGTCTAGGAATGATTGGCTTTATGGAAAACCAAAGCACTTGTCAGTATTTTCAAACAGTTTGAAATGATCAGAGCCCATGGTGTGAAAGAATAGTCACAAGGAGTAAGCAAGGAGATGAGGCAGTACTGCCCCGTCATGGGAAGTCTTCGTGCCCTTAAAAGGCAAACTCTTTTATGCTATGAGCAAAGGGGATCCATTAATATAGAGTTATCAAAATGGAGTAACATAGTTTTTGTCTCTTAAAAAGATCAATCTAGCAATAGTATGAGAATTTGCTGGAAGGTAAAAGACTGGAGGAAATAGGAAATGTCTCATAATTTAAGTAGAAATAATGAAAATATTAATTAAAGCAGGGTAGTAGGGTGGCAACTTGGAGAGATTGTAAGGCTAAAATAAAAGGAATCTACTGACATGAATGAGGCAAGCAAAGAAGGAAAGGTCAAGGTTTCTTACTTGGGTAAAGGGCGGATGGTAAAGCCAGTAATCAAAAATGTAAATTCAGTTTTAAAAAAGTTCGATTTTCTTGTGGAGATGTCTAGGAGGTAGTTATTACATATATGGGTTTAGCTCAGAAGAGAAGTTTAGGTGGTAATATATCTGGTGTCTTCAGGGTTTATAAAATCATCCAGAGAAATTATTTAAAAATAGAAGAGAAAAAGTACGAGACTCTAAAGAGTTTGAGTTCTCTGAGCAATTGTCCTAAAGGAGAGGCCTTCAGTGGACAAACCCTGTCCATATGCCCTGAGCTCTCAAATAGCTTCTCATACTGTCATTCTAAAAAGGTGAAAGGAGACCTTAACATCAAGATCACTTAAAAAAAAAAAAAAAAAAAAAAAAAGAATGAATGAAAAAGAAGCAGAAGCAGAAACAAAGGTATGAGCCTGAACTTCAGATTTATCAATTAAGACAGGAATCTCCAGACTTGGAATATGTAGATATGACCCTCTGTGCAAGATGATCCATTGGAGTAGGAAAAGAAAATACTGTGGCTTCCATGTATGTTTGTTGTCCATATAAATAATAATGAAATTAACCTTTGCTAAGATTTAATAACAGATTAAAATAGTCCTCACTCACCCCATGTTTGAGAGGACCACGTGTCATCTAAGGGTCGTTGGAAGAAGGCTAGCAGTTCTATAAGGTGAAATGGTGAAATAGAGTCACCTTCAATTCATCTGTTTATTTTACCCATATTGTGCTATCTTCTGGTTTATGTAGGGCCAGGCATGTGAATTTATAGATTGTGTTATTGGATTTTAACTAAAAAAACCCTGCTAAAATGGACAAGTGGTTCACAAATTTTCCAGCAAAGAAATAACACTGATTGAAGATAGTACCCGTAATGCAAGCACAGATGAATATAGGGAAGGTATAAAGCTGACAAGTCCATTCACAGAATAAACTCTTTCTGTGAGCTAAAAGCAATTAAGATTTATTTGGATCTTCCAACATCCTTCCAAATGAGTAAAAAATATTAAAAAATAAACTCAACATATGGGTTTATCATTCACTATCATGACAATAAACCTCAAATGGAACATATGCACTGAGATATCAGCTAATGATCTTGAAAAATAGTGTTTATTTGACTTTATTCTTATAAATTTATATTCTGTGCATATATTTTCATCTATTGAGAGAATACGAGGTAACACAATTGATAAATAAAGTATGTATGTAGAAGTTTAGTTTGGTATCTTGAATTTTTTAAAGGTGGGAACAAACAAGCAATAAGATCTGGGGAGCAGTGAGTTACAGAGTGGAGGGATATTTGAGCAGAGTTCAGGAAAGTCAAAATGGATGTCCATTGCTTACATCCTCTTTCGTACAGGCTGAGAAAGGGGTTCTCTGTGTTTCTTTGTGTAATGCATTTCTGAAAAGAAACCCACAATCTCCTCATCACACTATTGATTACTGTATTGAAATTAAATCTCTGAGCCATAACAAGGTGCAGAGGCAAGAGGAGGAGAAATTTTAGCAATGTGATGATTTTATTAAATGTTTGAGAGCCTCAGTGCCAGAAATTACAAGTGCAATCATCAGTCCTAGTTTCACAGACCATTAAGCAAACAACCTGTTTCTGTTTGGACTATTTTATTTGATTCAGGTAACATAAAAGACTTTCATAACAAGAAATCCATGAAGAAAAGTTTACTTATCAATATGCTTCCATTTAATCATGCAAACTTCCATGTGAATAATATAGCTATATATTGCAAGCTGTGGCATCGATACTGGAATATTGGCCATCCTTAAGACTCATGAATTTTTCCATAGCCACTGTTGGTTCTGGGTGATCAAAGAGTACAATCTTCACTAGAAATCTTAGTTAAAGGCTTATAGAAGTAAATCCAACATGGAAAGTGTTGTGTGAACCCCATTTACTGTCAATACTTGAATTGCTTTGATGCATTACAATTCCCAGAATGTTAAGAGCTAAAGGAAAATAATATCAGTACATTCAGTAAAGCCAAAAATTAGACTTTCAATGATGGTTACATACATATACTAATATCTAGGAATTAGATGATTGTTGATAAATGAAATTGACAAAATTTAAAAACAAAAATTTTGAATATAATAAATTTAGGTTTCTTTTAAGGAAATGAGTATTTTTCATAACTTGGGAGGAAAATAATACAAACTCTACAAATCTGGAGATATAAATGAATAACATTTGTCGGGTAGGTAAAATATTACAAGAATTAGTATTTGGCGTCTAAGATTCTTGGAGCAAAGGCCAGGTAAATCCCAATGTGAAGAAGAATACGGCAGCGATGGAGTGTAGTGATAGGAGAGATTAAGAAGCTGAATAACGCTTATAAAAAGCGTAGTGTAAGAATATTAAGCCACCTTCATGGACCCATTCTAATTACCTTTCATCAGTGACACATGCAAGTAATTATAGAAAAAATTTTACAGTCATCACAGGGATTCAGAATTTTATCTAACCATAGTATTTCCCAACTTGTTTCCAAGTTGGCTCAAGAAGTTGGGGTAAACAGTCTCTCTCACAAAGATAAATAGTAAGCCTACAGTTTGTACATTTGTCCTAGGATCCAAATTCTCTGGGTACATCCAACACTGAGCAATGACGATCAAAAGAAATGATCGTTCAGGAAGAATCTTAACCACTGAACCAAAAATGGGGTCCACATTACAAACACTTATTTTCACCAAGGGGAAGAAAAATGGTTTGCTGAATTAGAAACACTTTCGGGAAACTAAGGAGGTGATATGGGAGCAAAATAGAGTAAGAGTATTAAAACTGTAATCTTCTGATTAGAGGAGGACTTCAAAAATAAGAGAAGAGGTGCCAAAGTCTCAGCAAAAACTGCCCATGGAGAGATTCCAGATAGAACATGGCTTTGGCATCTTGTGTTTATCTAAGCAGGAATTCATGTACATCTGGGGGCAGTTTTGTGAGTCTATTGCAAAATTTGTATTATGTACAAATCAATTGTAATCAAATAGCAATCAATCTTATCTTCAATATATATTGACCAATTTTTTAGTGGTAATTGGCTGAGATTTTCGTTGGGCTTAAAAGTGGACTATTTCCCTCATCTTTGTTACTGGTTTGTACCCCTACCAACAGTCCCTACCCCAGTGAAATATAGTAAAACGAAACCACCTGCACTTGGCCTCCTTACTTCATGCTGAGTCACTGACTAGTTCTCCTTTTGCTGGCTTTTGATCCCAGGTGTTAAGTCCAAGCCTCTGGTCCCCCTTGGCTACTCATCTTTCTTGAGGCTAAGCTTTTCATCTTCTTGACATTTATGCTTCCTCTTCTTCTGCCTTCTGTTCTCACCAGCATAAGAGATCTTCTGGAATTTTTCCAGTTTTCTTAGATTTTCCTCCCTCTTATACCTTTCTTCCTTCTGCAGCTCATATTTGCATGTCTTGGACACATTTCACTTGGTCTGTCCTTTAGATGATATCAAGAGGTCTCCTCACACTAAGATTTCATAAGCCAGTTCTTCTTGCCCTTCAAATACCAATATCAAACTTTCTTCTAAGACATCACTGAAGCTTCATCTTTGAACATACTCCAGAATTCACGTGTTAAGAACTACAGAGATTGGCAGGCAATTCTCTTAACTAGACACTTAAGAAAGGGCCTCCATTTTGCTGAAAATGAAACGTAGCATGCAATTAGTATTTACAGAGGCAGTTGTGGAGAAGTTAATATCAGGAAGCAGATGGGTAGGGGATGGGGAAAAGGGAATGAAATGTTGCTGTCTTTTGTGGATGACCAAGGGGGAAAAAAGAAAAGAAAAAACTGCCACCATTCTAACAGTCCTTGTATAAATGCACAAAAATAACCAACTAGGATATATCCAATTGCAAGCTCCTCCCACCTCTGGATAGTTTGTCTTTAAATCTGCCACCTCTAGGGGCTCCTGGGTGGCTCAGTCGGTTAAGCATCCAACTTCGGCTCAGGTCATGATCTCATAGTTCTCATAGCTCGTGAGTTTGAGCCCCGCGTCAGGCTCTGTGCTGACAGCTCAGAGCTCAGGGCCTAGAGCCTGCTTCGGATGCTGTGTCTCCCTCTCTCTCTGCCCCTCCCCTGCTCTTGCTCTGTCTCAAAAATAAATAAAACATTAAAAAAAAGTTTTTTTAATCTGCCACCTCTGTTGTGAGTGTGAAATGGTAGTAACAGTGACAAGGGCTACTAGGCATGAATCTTCCCAGAAAGCAAATGGCCAGCATATTCTTGATGCCAACAGCAACAAGGGGGTGACAAAGGCTGCAAAAGAAAAGTTTACTGTGGAATAATAATAACAGCTAATACAAACAGAAGCCAGAGAGGACGTGCCTCTTGTCTGTCCAAGGACTGCTCTTGATGATATGTATAGCCGTTCCTGAACTTGGTGGTAGAGAACACACATCTCTGGGAATCAAAGCAGAATATAATTTTGAATGAAGTCCCATGGATTTCTGCCACATGCCAGGTCCCCTTATTATTGTCAATGGCTGCTTCTTGCAATCTATGAAGACTTTGGGGGGCCAGCTGCATAATAAGGGCCTTTTGAGCTCCAAAAAGTCTAAGGTATTTGGCATGTGTACACCTACATCTTCCTGTAACAATGTATTTTATTGTTTGGTAAAAGAAGTAAATCCATATGAAGCAAAAGTGGCGAAAGCTTTTAGTGATTTTTATGGTTATATGTGAAGATACATTTGGCACATTCCTTTTCTGAAAGGTTTTTTTTTTTTCTGTAGGTAGTAACGGCTCCCCCTCCACCCCAACTGTCCTTCTCATGTTCGCTCTTCTTGCTCTGATTGGCGATGCCCTTCCTTTTCTAAACTCTTCACTCCTCCCTCTGGAGAATAGGACAGAAACACAGAGTGACCGCTCAGTTCCTTGGGAGAAGGCGACTACAGAAACAAAAAGGGGTGTGCTACCCACTCATTTTCCATTATCTCTGCATATGGATAGCTATTTTCAAAGGTGATCTTGTAAGAAGCCCCACATTGGCAGTTTGCTAGCATCAAGCAACTAATATCTAATCTGGCCAGCCTCAGAAGGATGTTGGATTACGCTGCTGAGAAATCATCAAAAAACTGAGGCTTCTATTTACTCCAAGCCTGTTTCTGTTTCTAGTCAGGGTGAGGTAGACCACACAACAAAACCCAGGACAGCAGTGTTGTTGCACTAAAATCAACAGGCCCCCCAATTTAACTCAAAGCTTCAAATCCAAGTGTGTATTCTAGAAGCAAATGGAAGTACCTGCTGCTTAGAGTTTGCCACAGTGCCTGGTCATAACAGGTATAAATGAAGAAGTTATTAACCCATGAGTTTTCTGATGTTCGTGAGCTAAAACGCAGGTCCTGGGTGCTATAATTCTAGTATGAGTGGTGGTAGTGTGTGTGTGTGTGTGTGTGTGTGTGTGTGTGTGTGTGTGAATATTTATTACAAACTTAGTCTTCACCTAGGAAGTTCTTGGCAGGAATTTAAAATGTAAGGGTTATAAACTAATAAATGTGCTTTGAACGGTGCCAGGTTTACAGTCAAGAGAGGGCAGTACATGGCACTATTAAGGATAACAAGAAGAATTCTCTGATGGGAACTCTAATAAATGTAGTAGCATGCTGTAATAAAGAGCACTAGAAAATGGATGAGGTATAACAAAATTATTCATAAAGAGAAATGGAAAAGGATGTCATGCTGAGTGGTTACATGCAGTTATATAGACACTAACAAGGTTATCACGAGAAGCTGAGTGCTAGTACGTTCACATATGTTTTCTAACCAGCACAAAGAGAGACTGTTTTTATCTTGAAGAACAGGAGAGCCCGGAGTTAGAGGTGTGCTAAATCTTGCTACTGATTTTTAATAATTCAGAGCCAAATAGCAATAATGGTTCATGTAGGTCAGTTTAATGAACAAAGCAACCTCACTTCAGGTTGTTTGATGGAAGGTTCTCTGCCGAGTTGCTAACTGGTATACTTTACAGCTATCTCCAGGGTTCTTTTTGATATGATATTATCCTCCTCACACACTGCGCTTCCTGTACACCAAAATATAATGTGATGCCACGAGCGAGGATGAAAACACTGAAAGAATTTTCAAATGAGCCCATGAGCTCTTGCTCTGAAGCCACAGTAATGCTGGAAAAACAGAGGCAGCTGTCCTGCTCACAAACCGCTCAAATAAAGTTTTCTAGGAACCACAGCAATTCAAAGAGCTGGCTAGGGAGTCTTCCGACGATCCTTGGAACTGAGGAGAGAGGTTTGCCCACGATATTTTCATTCTCTGATGCTTAACTGTCACAAAACAGCAACAGACTGATGCAATATTAGGCTGATTGTAACCGATTCGTTAAATACAATGGTAAGCAATCATTTTATTGATATGTGAGACATGCGGGGTCCTCTATTCCTGCGAATTTCCATTTGTGCTAAGTGTAAATAGTACAGTTATCTCAGTGTGATTTAAATTTAACCCATAGAAAGGAGTTTTAACCTAGAGATATGAGGCATTTAGATTTCTTTTTAGACCAAAATCAGATCAAGACGTGGCTGGGAGTATCAGCAGCGATGTCTCAAGCCAATAAAAATCACTGAAAGTATTTTTCCTACTGAATTTGGCCTTTGAGGATTTTTCTTTGAGATTCCATTTTAATTGAAGCCCTGAGTCAATTCTGTATGAGGGGAAACCAGCAAACCCACTAATACTAGAATCCTACAGCTTTGGCCACATAACCTTCTTCACTGACCTGAGCCTCAGAACGAAAGCTTGTCTCAATTTCTATCCTTTTCAGAAACCTAACGTGGTATTTGGTGTGCTAGTTAGCAGTACTGATGTAAAGACTGGGCAATGTGTGTGTTTTTCAGTGGATGAGCTTTTAGAATATTTCTCCTTTCTCTGCTCTTCTCCAGCATGGCACAATGTATGCTTAGACATTTTGGAAACACTTGGCTCAGATACTGAAGGGTAGGCTCCCTCCCCTCCCCTCCCCGCCCCCCCCTCGAGAACTTCCTATGAAGAGGATCCCTTGACGACTAGCTCCACCTAGACATCACACCTTGCCAGGCAATATTCAGTTACAGTTGACTTCTCTTGCCAGAGATTCCTAATGAGTCAGAAGTATATTCCATCCCTCTCAAGTACCACTTGCCCTGTATTTAGTTAGTGGGGCTACAGGCCTGGAACAGAGGCAAGGTTCTTACTCTCAGGTTATAAATGCTATCATTGTGTGTACCCTGATTCTCCACGGTAAGCCACCTGCCCGGGGAGGGTTGTGTTTCTCAGAGGCGTTTCTCACTGAAGGTTCGGTGGGGCTCCAGCATTTATGAACGGAAAGATTGAGGGCAGGGGGTTGGGTGTGGGGTTCAAATTGAGAAATGGAGTACTTGTTTCTTAGCTCAGGAAAACAAAGTATCCTCTGCTCTCCAGGAAGAGCCCAGCTCACTGGTGGAGCAGGCGATAACTTTCACAACTGAGAGTCAAGAAGGATGAAATCCCCACCCCCGTATCATTAATTAAAACAATACTGTACAGTTGCAAAACTTACAGTAGGCAAGCAATCACCTCCTTCACCTAGTTTGAGCCTCATGACAGTGTAGGATATGTATTGTCCACCCCATTTGATAGGTGAGAAAACCAAGGTTTATAAACTATGAGATTTGCCACTCAGATCCTAATAGGGAGTGTTGAAGGGAATTGCAGTCCTCTGTAAGTCTATTGATTTCTGCCTCCAAAAACAGCTTTGGGTCATTTGTCAGATATTAATACCCTTACTTAGTTCTTTTCATAGCTACCACAGGGAAACAAGAAGCAGAGATCTTACTGCTGAAGAAAGAGGCAGGTGAACTTGGAGGAGGCCGGATAGATTTGTACCCTGACATCACACCATGGGGGGAAACCCTAGGGAGATTTGTGTGTGTGTGTGTGGGGGGGGGGGGGTTGGTGCATGGGGACCTCAGGGAAGAAACAGTAAGTGTTCCTAATAGAGACAGGAAGGGAGCTGGGATAAACTCTAAAGACCAACTTCTTCTAGTTCCCAAGTTTGCCTTGGGGAGCAATACATCGGAAAGTGATTAGTGAAGGCCTTAATGCTTTGTATGTGCAAGTGAGTAACATTCATTGAGGGGAGGCAAATGCAAGCAGAACCTTCATTTCCAAGGAATGACTAAAATTCTCCTTCTAAAGGCTTCTGATTCCCTACCTCCCTGGGTCACACTGGCCAGTCCTTAGTGTGGTAACACCCAGGAACAAATTCTCCTGGAAGGAATGTGTTAAAGAAATGAGCATTACAGAAAGAAGGAAAAATGAGAAGTACCAGGAAATGTTTAGAAGATACTGTATCATTGTTACCGGGAGGAAGTGTCACACGTAACTTCAGACTAACTGTTTATGTGGTGGAAAATCAATTTTGAAAAATGTAAGCAGTGGCCGCAGTGGGGCCCTAGCTAGGATTTGAAATAAACCTCCCTTAAGTAGGACATAATTATTTTCTTTGGTTTCTAAAATATTGGCTTTCATAAGCAATGACAATATTTATTTAATGCTACTGACCCTAACCTGTTTAGCAAATAGAACCAGAGTCCCAGGCATTATCCTGGCACCGGCTCACCAACGTGTGGGTGATGTCTGCTGTAGGGGGAGGTCGTCTCTTGCTGGGACACACTGGAGAGGGGGGTCGCAGTGATAAAAATGCCAGAAGCATGTACCATCTCATTCTCCATGCTGAATCCCCACCAACCTCGCCAGCCACATTTTATCTATGAAACAGATTTATGGTTCTGAAAAGCAGAACACACTCATCAAATGAATTTATTTTAAATACTGAAGCCAAATTGGAATGTTTCATTGCATCTGTGACTTTTTACAATGAATCTGGATATAGTTTTGTACCCACTTCCAGTCTGGAACAAGTTCTATCTTACTAAGTATTTGGTCTACCCACCTTCCTCTGTGAACCACAGTTAAGGCTTCAATTCCCTCACCCAAGTGGGTGTTTCCCAAATTGACCTGAGAAGGACCTGAGAAGTTAGGCTACTTGGTCTGATGTTTTTGATACCCGCTGGCCTGTGGGGAATTGCCATATTCTAAAGAATGTTATGCCCTTTAACCTTTTACTTGGTAAAACCTAAACAGAGTCGCCACTCAATAATACTTTCGGTTAGACATTTTGCTACCTAGGTTAAGCTTTGACAGCACAAAATGTAGAGATTTTATTCAATGCTTTTTGACATTGGCAATTAAGAACCAGTTGGTGTAGCCAGCAAATAAATAATTTAATGTGATTTTAAGCTTAAAAGAAGCTGGGGTTTTTTTTTTTACTTTCTTTGTCGTGAAGGATAAAGTAACCAGGAAAACCCCACAAGTCACAAAAATGTGCAGCTCAATGGTTTATCACAAGACAAACACCTCTGTGCCCACCATCCAGGCCTAAAAATGTACTGGGTGTTAAAGTGTTCCTTCTATTCATTAATTAATTCGGATATTTTCTGTGTCCCTGATGTGCCAAGCACTGTCCTAGGCATACTTACTGTATAGCTGAAAATACAAACAATGTGCAAATAAAGATGTAACACTTTAGGCAGAGATGTGCTCTGCAGGATAAGGTACACAGAGGGTGAGGGCATAGGAGGGGGACAGCTACTGTATCTGTGGGGTTAACAGGAGGGACATTGTAGTTTTTGGTTGTGTCCCTGGTGCCTAGCCTAAAGTGTGAATTAATAACTGTGTTGAGTAAATTGGACAGTGATAGAATCCAATATTCGTGACAGAACGAAGCAAGCACAAAACCAAACAGAAAACAGCAAAAGACAATTGCAAGCTAGTTGTTTTTGTGAACCACAAGGCTAGGCAAATGGCATTTGTCAGGGCAGAAGAAACAATTGGTCATTAAACTTCAATGTGTAGCATCAGGGCAGGACATGTGATTCTTTTTTAGGCACTTCCTTCTGAACTGTTGCACTCAGCTGAGATTTTACAAGTTCAAGAGAGCTCTAAATGTAGACACCAGACTATTACACTTGGACCAAACGGTGTTCGCCCATCCGTGGCTGGCCTTCACCTTCCTAAATGTTTCCCAAATTGGTGACTGTGTATTTTGAAATGTCAGTGAAAGACAAAAGGAGTGAGGACAAAGTATTATAAAAGACAAAAAGCTCAAGAAATGAAATACTCTTCAATTTTAATACTGGCATTGCTAAGCAACCCACCAAATGTCACTTTTGGCCTCTGAAGATCAGAGGAACTAACTGGAGAGGGAAAGATGCCTCCTTCAATCCTGAGACCCAAGCCAGTCAGGAATGTTATTTGGCCAAAGCTGCAGAACCCACATATAGAATTGGCTCAGTTTCAATTAAAATGAGATCTAGGGGCGCCTGGGTGGCTCAGTCGGTTAAGCATCCGACTTCAGCTCAGGTCACGATCTCGCAGTATGTGAGTTTGAGCCCCGCGTGGGGCTCTGTGCTGACTGCTCAGAGCCTGGAGCCTGTTTCAGATTCTGTGTCTCCCTCTCTCTCTGACCCTCCCCTGTTCATGCTCTGTCTCTCTCTGTCTCAAAAATAAATAAACGTTAAAAAAAAAAATTAAAAAAAAAAAAATAAAATGAGATCTAAAGGGAAAATCTCAAGGGCCAATTTCAACAGGAAAATCTTTCCAGGGCTTTATTTTCCCCCCTTCTTCTTCTTTGGATGTAGCCTTTAAGGACACTGAGGGATGGGGCGGGGGGGGGGGGGGGGCAGGGAGGGAGGGAGAGAGAGAGAGAGAGAGAGAGAGAGAGAATAGGGGTAAAGGGAGAGGGAAGGAGAAAAGGAGGAAGGGAAAAAGGGAAGAGAGAGAGAGAAAGAAGTCAGGAAAAGGAGGAAGAAGGAGAGACCCTTGATACTGACATTTTGAGGAATATTAGAAATTTGCAAAAAAAAAAATAGAATTAAAATGTCTGTGAGATTCTCACATGCCTTCTTTATTTTGCCAGTTAGAAAATTATCTTTATAATAAGCTACCTCTGTATTTTGATTCTTTTTTATATCCATTGAAAATTGATATTCCTAGCATTGTGCCCTACACATAGTAGTCCTTCAATAAATGTATCCTGATGATATTGATTTTACTAAATCCATTTTCCACTTTCTCTTTAATGACCCCTAATAATCCTCATAATTAAGTTAAATCAATAGTAACACAAGTGTGGAATTCAGCATTAAAAAACTCATGTAGTCGTTCATTCCATCAATCAATAAATATTAATTGCACTTCAGGCAGTGTTCTTAGATGCTGGGGTTTTCACTATAAAAAAAGCACATATGGCCCTTGGTCCAGAGATTATAAAATCTAGCCAGAATGACATTTGAAAACCATCATCATTATCATCACCACCATCATCACTAACACATAACTCAGTGACAGGCATCCTTACAGCATTTTACATATATTAACTCACTTAATCTTCATAGCAACATTTGAAATAGATAATAATATTAGCATCATTTATTTTTCATGGGGAAACAAAGGCTCCAGAAAATGAGGTTCTCTAAAAAGTGAATTTCAGTACAGTGCTGAAGTTGTATGAATCATAATGTGACGGTTAAAATGATGCCTCAGAGCAGCTATTGGCATCGATAGAAAAAGAGGATTAAGATTCCTCTTCCTCCACATATCCTCCCTCTGCTTATAGAAAAAAAAAAAAAACACAAATCCAAAAGGCTTTAAATATTTTTAATTTAAATTTTATCTTTTACTTTTCTAACTTTTTAAGAAGGGCATCACTGGTGATAATGGTTACAGTGCTTTATATACTTGATGTTTTGGAAGTTATTTGCTAAGATAGAGAAGGTAATACGGATTATATGATGTGATCCAGAGCCTTCCAAAATGAGGGGAAAGGGCAGTCCAATTGAGATGTAAGCAAAGGCACTCTCCTTGGGAATTTAGAGCCCTGTGCTTCATTTTCTGACCTTACCACATAGACTTCCACACCATCCAGGCCTGCCATTGGATAATAACTGTGTCCAGCAACCCCTGGGACCCAACCAATTTATCATCTACTCTGCTGGAGAGATTTTTGGTTGCTTGCATCCTGTCCTGTGCTGTGGGGTCTAGCAAAGCCAAAGGGTTGCTAATTGCCATGTTAAATTCTCCTGGCCTCAGCTATTCTCTCCCTTGAGTCTCTCAATCTCCCAGTCCAATTGGGGACATCCGGAGGAATTTATCTGCACGCCAGGAGCTCAAAAAGCATTTACTGCTAGTTTGTCTGTATCAGCAGAGGAGAAAGGTAGTTTTAGTCAGGGTGGCTGTGCTCTGCATTTTATGATGCTGTTTCATAATAGGAGGTTGCAATCTTCTGCCTACTATAAGATAAAAGGGAAAGGAATTCACAACAACTCGTGTTTGGGGAAACATTTTCTTGAATTTAAGGTTATCCATCAAGATAACAGTTATTACTAATGCCCTTATCTGATGTTGTCTAAATAAAGTCCATTAACTGACTTTACATTCCGGGTCCAGTTGCGATAACTTTATTATAGCTGTCAATACCCTGTTGAAAATCATAATTCTAGCATTGATTTCTACTACTTCTTTGCTTAAAGACCCTTTGGCATCTCCACCAAATTTCTGGAGTTTAAAAATTTGTGGCATTGGGTGGAGAATTTAAAAAGTCATCATGTGAACAGGAGTCCCCAGGTGATCTTCCTTATGTGATATTTTAGACAATTTAATTCTGTTCCACAAAATATAGAATCAGTGACTCAGGGTGAATTTTTTTTTCTCTCCACTTTAAAGTTTAAAAATATTTTTAGACAGCATGAAATGCATTTGCATCATTTTCACAAACACTGTATAAACATGGATGTGCCTGCTTCATCATGGCTAACCAGGACACCATCCCTGATGTGACCCATACGTTTTTATGTTGACCTGAAAAACTCTTCCTGCAGTTGACTCAAATGTGAAATTTTATACTGTCTCTTAGTGAGAATATGCTTGACATATATATGATGCCGAATGGGCTTTGTTTCTCAAAAATTACAGAGAAGAACAATGTGATTTGCATCACGAATGAAAGGCAAAGACAAACAGCAGAAGTAGGAGATGTGGTATGGTGGGTGGTGTCAGGTGTATATGAATATTGCATTACTGACTTAGGAGGTGGAAGATGTGATGCAGGTACTATAGTACAGACCACAGTGAAGGTCTCTTCCAAAGGAATATGGATTTGAAGGACCTGTCATTGCCCTTGACAAGTACTTTTTCTAGCCTTCCCGTTTTGTATGCTGCATTTTCTTCCCAAACCAAATGATGGGGGCTAATGTCCACAGTCACTGAGCAAGAGGATTTATAGATCTGGATTTATCCCTGGCCCGGCCACACCTTGTTCTCTTTTCTAGTTACATTTTGTTTTTGGTTTTGTTTTTTGGTCTTTTTGCTCCTTCAGTTAGAACTCCAGTCCATGGTCTTTTTAGAGGCTACCTAACATGATAGAAGCGACAGCAGCTTTAGAGTCCGTGAAACCTGAGCCGTGGTCCTGACTCTGCCACAAATAACATGTAGGACCTTGGGCAAATTATTTAATCTTTTGATTAATATTCAGATTCCTTATCTGCAAAGTGGAAATAGGATTGCCTACCTTGCAGAGTGGTTTGTGAGAATTTAATTAACCGTTATAAACATAGTGACCAACACAGGATACGTTACATTGTAGGGACCCAATTATAATAATAATGGAACATAAACAGATAAGTGAAAATATAGGGTACTGTGATCTGGTGTCTTGCCTTTTTTTCAGTATATGCAATGTCATTTCTGGGGAAATACTCTTTGTCCAGCAAAAGAAGAATTTGTTTTCAGGTACTTTCTCCCTTTACTAAATGACAAAGAAATTTACATTTATTTCTCAGTTTCTTTGATGCAAACATTGGGTAGGACAGTAAGAGAATTAAATTGTTAGGTGAGTCCAATTGAAAAGCCTAAAAAATAATTGCTTTATAGGCAGTTTCAGAAATGAAGTAATTTGATTTTAATTTTCTTGTTTAAAGGACATTCTGAACACCCATCAGCTCTTTGGATTGTTGGACCACATGTTCAGTTTCTGTAATATGAAGGGTTAGGTCAGGGTAAGGTCCAAGGTCCCTTCAGTTCGTGAAGGCAGTATGATTCTGTGATATACAAATAGGGAAATGTGATCCTGTGCTCCCTGAACTCAGGAAAGGACCCTTTGTTCATATACCTAAGTTAGGATCATTTCAGGATCACAGAGATCACCTGTGATATTTTATAACATATGTATTATATATTACATATATTACACAATATGTGTATAAAAACACAATATTTTGCAATTGAACGGTCAACGTTCAATAATAAAACAGGTGGTAATACGATGTACCATACTTCCACAGAAGTTTTAGAGTTTTAGACTTTTTAGTGACTCTGATTTCCTCAGTGTCTTAACCTCTCTATTCTGATCTTTCATCTATAAAAGAAGGGGCTTCAACTGGGTAACGCTGGATTTGTCTTCAATTATGACAGTCATAACAATAATTATAAAAATGAAAAGAATAGCAGCTCCCTGACTTAATCCAGTATTGTGATTATAGGTGAGTCCCTGGAGTTTGCCTGAGTTCAAAGAACTGACAATGTGACCTTGGGCACTTTAATTTCCTCACCTGTAAAATGGGAGCAGGAGTAATATGAACCTCAGAGGGCTGTTGTGAGGGTTAATTGAATAATATGCGTGAGATGTTTGCCACGGCTCAAGAATGAATGTCAGCCAGTGGTAGCAATGGGATAGCGGTGGTGACCAGGAGCTTGCTCCTTAATTTAATTCTTACAGCCGGCAACCTTGTAAGTATTAATATCCATATTTTATAGAAGAAGTAACTGAAGTTCAGGGAGGTTAAGCAATTTTGGAAATGTCATGTGGCTGGGAAGTAACAGCCTGATGTTGAAACCAGGTCTGTTTAATTCTAACCATAGGAAGGCTACTTTCTAGCTTTATAATTCTATAAAAATTCTACTTGGAGTAGAATTACAGAATGGCACTTATGAGTTAGTTGTTCCATCTTTTCACTCTCAAAGCACTTTGTACATTTAACCAGCAAAGCATTCATCATGTCTTTTACTTTGTTTTTTCACTTGTCTGACCAACAGCAGCCAGTGAGCTTTTTGAGGATAAGAATCATGGTTTCAAAGGCCAAGGGACATGGATCCTGGCACATAGTAGACATATAAGAAATGTCTTTCTTTTTTTTAAAATGTTTATTAAGAGAGAGAACCCACCAGCAAGAGCAGAGGAAGGACAGAGAGAGAGGGAGACACAGAATCCAAAGCAGGCTCCAGGCTCTGAGCTGTCAGCACAGAACCGGATGTGGGGCTTGAACCCATGAACTGTGAGATCATGACCTCAGCCGAAGTCTGATGCTTAACAGACTGAGCCACCCAGGAGGCCCAAGAAGTATCTTTTTAACAAAATAGATTTTAAGAAAATACAGAGTCTATGGCAAAATAAAGCAGAACAGAACAAAAACAATTTGGGGGGGTTAATTCAGCGTTATGGAATAAAAACAGAAATACAGAGACTAGGGAAGTAATATTTTATCAGGGCAGGAGGATAAATAGACATTGGAGGTAACATACTTTTTAACCTTGAGGCAGGAAATGGGATTCATTTTCAGGAACTTCTTCCTGAAACAATTGTTCCAAACTAAGATTTCACTGATTCTTGCAATGAGTAGAATTAAAATTAATCAAAGTGTTTATATTCAGAGAAATTTTAAACTTAAGAGGTTTGACTATTAAATTTGGACCAAACAGAGGCAGTTAAGTTTCAAAGACATTCTAGGAGAAATTCACTACGGTTGGTGTTTCCCATTAAAATTTATACCATCCATCATCCTAATAGATTATCCATATGATTTGTCCATCACGTTATGAGAACAAAATGCTATCTTGTCTCCTTGATACAATGTCTTAAAATATATATATATATATATATATATATATATGAGAGAAAGAAAGAAACACCACACTGTTCCTTTTCTAGTTTTTTCTTTGAAGTTGTTCATAGCACACAAGGTCTGGCATCAGGAGTAATTAGAGTAAACCATGCAGAAATCCCAAAGGAAACAGGCAGGTAGGATAATGTTTGCTGAATTAAAAACTTAAAAAGAAAGCTCAGTGTTTTAGAGGACAAGAAGGTGAATAATGCTTACCAGGATGATTAAATGACTGAATCGGTTTTACCTGTCTAAATTAGATTCCCATGGCCATATTCTAAGGTGTAATCATAATTATGGGAAAAGTTTGAGAGGGAATTTTTAGTAATTGACAACACTGTACACATGATAGGCAGACAAAGTTTTTTGAAGATCACGACCAACAGTAATTGTGCACTAGAATCCCCCCAAGTGATGGTCTCCATCTCAGGCCCAAGGCTCAGGCTCCGACAGTCCAATCTGTAGGGATGGGTTCAGGCCCCTGCCCCTAACAGGCTTCTGGAGAGATTGTATGGCTGTATCAGCAATGTGAAGACTCCTGACAGATAAAGACCCTTGCAGAGAAAGTCTTCATTTTCCTCAAATGCATTTTAATTTTTTTGGTTAATTTAGTTTGTGTCACATGCATAGTGCTTTTATATTTCCTTTCCTTTTGAAGATATAATGATGCAAAATATCAAAAACCAAAATAGTGTGAAAATAGGGGCTTTGGATTCAGCAGGGAAAAATGTCCCAGACATTACTGGAGACATATTTATACTAAAAAAAATGATTCATTCTTTACCTCGAATTCAAATTTAACTAGGCATCTTAAATTTTATCTGGCTACTCTATACAAAATGGCAGGAGTTATAGCGCGAAGGCAGCTAGTAAGTAATACCATTTGCAGATGACCTCACATGTGAACTGGTGCAGAGACAATTACATTTGTCACCTCAAATAACATAATTAGTCTAAGTCTTACAAATGTTCCTTTGGGAAACAAGGATTCAAAAGTGGCCTTGATAATGTAGTGGCCTCTGTTGTAAACTTTTTCATGACTTTTCTTAATTCACTTTTAATTCAATGCATTGTTGTTGTCGTTTTTGAAGAACAAAATTATTATTCAGTAAAAATAGCCTGAAAGAAACGTAACTGTCTCCCAAACTCAAAGTTGTACTTAAAAAAGGTACCAATACTAAAATGTACATAGCCACCAAGACCTTCAGGAAGTCTATACGAAGTAGGCGATGATGATAAGCATCTCTCCAGCATTTTGATCTGTCCCTGTGTTCTAAACAGGGCAACAGGTGTGGCCGCAAGTGGAACAGATGTTTCCACATGTGGGAGTTGGGGTTTGAGTCTATTTGCTGCCTCTGCCTTTTCTTTTCTATCATTCATGGTGAGGATGTGTGTTTTCATGCTGTCGAGCTCCTTTGCCTTACTTTATGCCTCTATTTGGTAAGGCTGTGGGCTGTGGTGTGCTATTTCTTTCTTGCATATTTTTATATGATTGTTAAGAACTCTTTTTTTTTTTTTTTTTAATTTTAGTCTTGCTGTTTTGAGACTCCTGAATCAGACTTTCTGGTCACTGTTTTAGGGTATGATTTTATAGCAGATAGAGAGGGAAAGAGAGAGAGAAAGAGAAAAACAGTAGAAACATTATTCTTAAGGGGAGAAAAACGCCTCAGCCAAAGGCAGATGACTGTGCCCTTGTTCTGCCTTGACCTGGGAGTTGAACTGCCCCAGGAAGTCATTAACACATCAGTAGTGACTGTTTTGTCAGGTCTTATTGTTTAATTAGATCACAACTTAGATCCTGATTCTAAAATCCTTTTGGCACATGCCATAATTCTCAGCACTTAGTATCAAATACTTCCTAACAGCTGCCTATGTAAAGTCAAAAGCAGGCAAATTCAATATTTGAACTAATTTAATTTCTTTTTTAAATAACAGACTCTTAGAGTGAAAGTTTCTAGTGATCAATCACTCAAACTTTTTTGAGTTATTGCTCCCTGTGGCTCCCAAAGGTTGCCATGCTCAATTTGGCTACAAGGCTTCCCTCCAATCACATGAAGTGCTCTTCACCATGTCTGGAGAGTGACAAGTCTTCAGTCCTTTCAACAATATATGCTGGTGTGACAATGCTTCCTCTGTGTTCATGGACTATGACAACCTCTCCAGACATAAAGCTGAATCAAAGTTCTAGACCCAGGGAATGAGATTTGTGGCATATTTCAGGTATTTGGCCCAAATAGACATGGGCTTTCTGGGGATGCATCACAGAAATTAATGCCTCCAAGAATTAGAAAGAGGAAACATTTGTAAAATCCTAGAAATCTCAGTCCATAAGAGGTTTTTTCCCCCTCTCGCTCAGTTTATGTTTTTAGTGCTAGATATTTTCAGTATCAAATGCCTAAATGTTGGGGCTTATTACTCTATCTCTAAGGAGACCATACCACAGACCAATGGATCTGATTATTGAGATTGTTTTTCCCCTAGAGAAGCTGCCTGCATTGCATTTGGCTTAATTTCATTCTACAGCTACTAGTGATGCTAATATAAACAAGTGTTCCCTTCTTTTTTCTTCCTTTCATGTGTGCACGCGCGCGCACGTGTGTGTGTGTGTGTGTGTGTGTGTGTTAAAATCCATCAAACAGTTTTGTAGCTAGTATCTTCCTCTATCATCTCCATTTAACCAAGTTTGACATGTTGAGCTCTGTTCATGTTTCCTTTCACACTTGTCTATTTCCTAAGTCTGTAGAGTTGTGACTTTGCTTTTCCAAATTTCATTATTTGTTTTAACTATTTTTTCCATAGTGTAAGAAGCACTATTCAAGTTGTCATAAGAGGGTGATATAGGAGCACTTAGAAGAGACACCATCTCAAATTGCTGAGGTGCAAGGAAGGGGTAGGGGAAAGTTTTCTTGGCTGAGAAGTCATTGTGCGTGGAGAACTCAAGAGGAGTGGGCAGAGGGGAAAAAATGAATAAAACCTCAAGCTATGAGTTCATTGTGAAAAGAAGGTAAATGGTGAAGATTGAGCAAAAGGTGATTAGATGAGAGAAAAGCAAGAATCAAATTGTAAAGACATTGCCTACTTCAGTAGGGTTAGGTCTTTATCCTAATGGTAAAGAGAAGTAATAAAGCATTTTAAGAAGGAGAACAGTTGGATTTCTGTTTTTGAAAGATCACTCTGGCAACATGTGCAAAATGGATTAAGGTAGGAGAAAAGTTAAGAGTGATAGGAGGATATTTTAGAAAATGAAGCAGAAAACAGTGCCCCAAATGCAGGTGGCAATAATGCAAAAAGCCAGCCAGGTAGAATCCATAGTTTGGTGACCTGTTAAGTGATGGTGAGAGTAAGTGTAAAGCAGTGAAGGATGGCTCTTGGTGTTTAAGCTTGAGAAAACAAGGGAATTATAGAGATGATTCACTCATTGAGAAAGAAAATACAACGATGGATAGGAAATAGATTCCGTTTGGCACATGTTGAATTTGTGGTGTGTGTTGTGCACTCAGGTACAGATATACAGCCGGCTGATTGAGTCATAATTACAGGATCCATCAGTTTAGAAAGGGTAGTGAAGTCTTAAGAATAAATGAGACCACCCCCAGAGATATTTTAGAGTGAGATTAGGGAGTCTGTGACATTTGAGATATACATGAAAGAAAATTAAGCATGGAGATTAATGATAAAAAATGGCCATAGAGGGAGGTGTCTGGGTGACTCAGTTTGTTAAGCGCCGACTCTTGGTTTCAGCTTAGGTCATGACCTCACAGTTTGTGAGTTTGAGCCCCGCATCAGTCTCAGGCTGGTGGCATGGAGCCTGCTTGGGATTTTCTCTTTCCCTCTCCTTCTGCCCCTCTCCCACTTGCTCTCTGTCTTTCTCTCAAAATAATAAATAAACTTTTAAAAAAAAGAAGAAGAAGAAGAATAGAGGTAGGAATAAATCAAAAGAGAGCATCGTGTCACCAAAAAGGGGAAGAAAACACATCAAGAAGTGCTTAATACTATCAAATACAGAAGTGGATACTGAAAGGCTCATTGCATTCAGTAGTAGGGCAGACATCAGTGTCTTTGTCAAAAAGTGATTTCATGGGAGTAATTGTTGTAGAGCCAATTGCAATGGGATTTGTTTAGTCAGTTTTGGTAATTCACATTCTTCAAAGAATTTATCCATTTAATCTAAGTTGTTTATTGATACAAAATTTTCATAATTTCTAATTACCAGCATATTCCCTATAGGATTTATACCGATGTCCTTTATTTCATCCTGGATGTTGGTAGTTTGTCTCCTCTCTCTTTATATCTTCATTAGTCTAGTTAGACATGTGTCAATTTTGTTGACTTTTTCAGTGGAACATCATTTGGTTTTATTGGCTCACTCTATTCTCTTTCTATTTTATCAACTTCTCTTCTTTATTATTTCCTTCCTTCTGCTTATTCTGAGTTTAATTTTCTCTTCCTTCTTTAGTTTCTTAATGTAGGAGGTTAGATCATTTGAGTTCAGAATTTTTATCTTTTCCAATATAAGCAATTGAAGCTATAAAATTTGCTTCAAGCAAGTTTAGCTGCACCCATGTTTTTGATATGTTGTTTTTTTTAATGTTTGTTCATTTCAATATATTTTCTAATTTTCCTCATGATTTCTTCTTTCTTCTATGGGTTATTTAATTTTTTTTTTATGTTTATTCACTTTTGAGAGAGAGAAAAAGAGGGCAAGCAGGGGAGGGGCAGAGAGAGGGGTGGGGAGACACAGAATCCAAAGCAGGCTGTCAGCACAGAGCCCAATGCAGGGCTCAAACCCACAAACCATGAGATCATGACCTAAGCTGAAGTCAGATGCTTAACTGACTGAGCCACCCAGGAACCCATCTTCCATGGGTTATTTACAAGCATCTTGCTTTTTTTTGCCAAATATTTGAGGAGTTTAGAGATAAATTTCTGTTGTTCGTTTCTAAGTTAATTTTTATGGTTAGATAACATACACTATATAATTTCTATTTTATTTTAAGTTTACTTAAATTTGTTTTTGACTTCCTACATGGTCTAGGTAAATGTTTGTGTACACTTGGAGAAACGTATATTCTGCTTGTGTTAGTTGGAGCATTCCATAACTGTCAATTATATCAAGTTGTTTAGTGTAGCTCAACTCTTCTATATTCTTACTGACTTTCTGTCAGTTGCTCTATGAATATTTGTCTTTTCAATTTATTTATATTTTGCTCTATGTACTTTGAAACCCTTTTATCAGGAGCATATGTACTTAGGATTTTTTTGTCTCCTTGATGGATCGATTCCTCTAACATGAAACTCCAGGCACTAGACCTTGTTCCAAAATCTATTTTATGTGGTATTACTTAGAGCCACTCCAGTTGTTTTATGCTTTGAGTTATTATGGTATAACTTTTCCTTCTTTCTGCTTTTAACCTAGCTGTGTTTTTATATTTAAAATGAGTTTCTTGTTAACAACATAGAATTGGGTGTTTCACTATCTAGTCTGACAATTTCTGCCTTTTATCTGGAGGGTTCAGACCATTTACATTTAATATAATTATTGATATGGTCAAGTTTAAATTATCAAATTGCTGTTTTTTGTTTCTACTTATGATGTCTGTTCTTTGTTTCTTCTACACTCTTTTCGTGCCTTTTTGTGAATTATGTATTTTTGAATTCCATTTTACCTCTGGTATTGACTTATTAAGTTTCTTTGGGGTATTTTCGTGATTGCCCTAGGGCTTCCAAAATATAATTTTACTTATCACAATTGCTTTTCCATTTAGGATAGCTAACCATGCCTATTTGCCAAGTCTGAGGAGTTTCCTAGGATATAACTCTTATAGTACTTAAACCAGAAAAGTCCCAGGCACTGAGGAAGAAGATGGATCACCCTACTTTTTATGAATAATAAAAAAATACATGATAATATGTATATAATAACATAATACTACTACTAATAATAATAGTATGTTATAAACCCCACAACACATTACTACTTATGTTTTCTTTAAGCAGTCAATTATCTTTTAAAGAATTTTAAAATGTAAGAATGCTTGTTATGTTTATTCACATACTTACAATTCTTCATATTGTTTATTCCTTTGTGAGATCCATGTTTCCATTTGGTATCATTTTCTTTGATAAAATTTTTTTGTTGAACTTTGTTTAGCATTAGTTACAGTTCATGTCTGAGGGGAACAAATACTCTCCAATTTATTTTAAATTTAAATTTAAATTTTACTAAGACATTATTTTCTTAGGGCAGTTTAAGTCAACAAAATTGAGAGGAAGGTGCAAAGATTTCCTAAAAGTCTCTAGCCCTTATGCATGCATAGCATCCCCCATTATCAACATCCCCGAATAAAGTGGTACGTTGCTTATAATTGACAAACGTGCACTTACACATCATAATCACCCTAAATCCATATTTTACAGTAGAATTTTCTCTTGGTGTAGGTTTGGACAATACCTGGAAACCACTTATATTTTACTGTCTCCATAATTGTTCCTTTTCCAGAATGTCATATAGTTGTAATCACACACTGTATAGTCTTTACAGATTGGCTTCTTTCACTTAATAACATTTAGAGTTAGTTCATGTCTCCTTATGGTTTGATAGCTCATTTCCTTTTAGCACTAAGGATGTACTATAGTTTATCCATTCACATACTGAAGGATATCTTAGTTGCTTCCAAGTTTTTTCAATTATGAATAAAGCTGTAATCATCCATGTACAGGTTTTTGTGTGAACATAACTTTTCAACTCCTTTGGATAAATACCAAGGAGTTCAGCCGCTGTATTGTATGGTAAAAGGGTGTTTAGTTTGGTGAGAAGCTGCCAAACTGTCTTCCAAAGTGGCTGTACCATTTTGTATTCTCAGCAGCAATGAATGAGATTTCTTTTTGCTCCACATCCTAGACAACATTTGGTGTTGTTACTCTTCTAGATTTGGGCCTTTCTTATAGGTATTGGCATTGTTTTAATTTGCATATTTCTAATGACATATCCAGTGGACATCTTTTCATATGCTTATTTTCCATTGGTATATCTTCTTTTGTGAGCTGTCTCTGAAGGTCTTGGCCCATCTTTTAATCATTTGTTTTCTTTGTCGAGTTTTAATTTCTCTCTGTTTTTATTTTCTGCAAGAACTTTTATTTTGCCCTCTTCTTTTCAAAGATATTTTCATATGTATAGAATTCTAAGTGGAAACTGGTTTCAGCACTTTAAAGATGCCATTCCATTTTCTCCTGACTTTCATATTTCTCACAATGTCTTTAGTTTCATATCTTTGTACTCTATGTAATGTATCTTTTTCCTCTAAGATTTTATCCCTAGCAGTACTTTCCTCAATATAGTTCTCCTTTGCTTTGCGTGTACATGCATGTATTTATCTTGCTTTGGACTTATGTTGAGATCTTTTAGAATCTAGCTTTATAGCTTTCAGCCATTTGGGGAAAGTTTTGGCCATTATTTCTTCAAATATTTTTCTGCTCCCCCTCTAGGACCTAATGACACATATTTGAAACCACTTTATCATGTTCTGTAGATTACTGACATTCTGTTCTCTCTCTCTTTTTAGTCTTTTTTTCACTTTTTGCTTTATTCTATTGGTATAACTCAGAAGTTACTGAATATACCGTTTCATCTGCAGTGTCTGATTTATTACTAACCTCACCAAGCAAAATTTCCATTTCTGATTTTTATTTTTTATTTTTAGAAGTTTTAATTATTTCTCTCATATTTTTCACTTCTCTTCCTTTGTTACCGTAATTTACATAGTATAATAGTCATTTCAACATCTTTGTCTGCTAGTGCTATCATCTCCGGGTATGTTTCCATTGACTGATTTTCTGGGCTGTGTTTAGTTCCCTTCTCTGTATCCTTGGGCCAGAAATTGACTCCAGGTAAAAATCTAGGGGAATTGTAGGGCTCATCTCTTTTGTGTCCCTTTTCTCGGGGATTACAGTTCTGCACTGCCTGTTGTCCAATATCTGAAAACAGTTACTTCGTATGTTTTGTCAAATCTTCTAATAATTATGATGGCAATTTAAGTGTGGTCCTTGTTTCTCCATCATGGCAAGAAGCAGATGTGCAGCCACTAAAATTTGGGTTGTCACATGGAATTATTATGACAATAATTGAATAATACAAAAAAAAATTCTGTGTGCCAGGCTTGTCACTAAGGGTATAAAAATGGACAAGAAACAGTACCTGCCCTCAAAGAACTCAGGGAGTCAGACATAGATGATAAGGCAGTGTGTCCGATACCATAGTAATAGTATGTTCCAGATATTTAGGAGTTCTCAACTTTACCTTTGGGAACCACTGTATACTTGTAGTATGAAAGTCAAAGCTGAATCCTAAAGGATTAAAAAGGATGATTTTAAATCACATCTAATATAGGGAAAAGATGTTCCATGCAGAAGAGACAGCATGGGCAAAAGCATAAGGAAAAGAAATAGCAGGATGTGGTTAGGAGACTAGAGAAATTTGGCATTCCTAGCGCATAAGAGGGGAGTAGCCAGTGAGAGTCAGAGGCTAGAGAAGAAGGTAGAGATTAGTCACAGAGGGCCTTGTCAGCCACATTAATGAGTTGGGCTTTATCCAAGGTTATGCAAAGACACTGGGGTGTTTTAGGAAAAGGACCAGTGTGTAAACAATATATACAGTGGATGAGGGAATAAATTACAAGACCAAGGCCAGGGGTATTTCAGTGGTCCAGGAAGTAGACACTGGCTGAACTGGAGTTGTGATCCCTGGAATGAGGAGAAAAACAAGATTTGGTAAATAATAATGCCTCCCACTTTTTGAGTGTTTACTGCATTCTAGGCCCTGTTCTAAGTATTCTGCATTAACACATTTATAACCCTTATAACAACCCTATAAAGTAGATGCTTTTGATATCCTAATTTAATGATCAGAAACTGAACACCACATAATTAAGTAACCTACGTTTCATAGCCAGTAAGCGGGAAAACGAAGACAATCCCTTACAGCCTGGCTGCGGAATCTATATTTTTAATAATGGTATTGCACTGCTTCGGGATGACTGCTCAGTATTATAATTACTTGCTTACTTGTCCGATTTCTCTTCCTGACTGGAAACTCTTAGAAAGTAAAGACTATTCTTGATCTTTGTAATATCCCCCAGGAGATACTGCAAAATCTGGATAGACAAGCAAGTTACTATCCTGGAGGATCAACAAGTAGAGAAGTAGATTTAAAAAAAAAATTAGAGAGTGCTATGAATAAGTAAAGTAAAGTAAAACAGGCTAAGGAGTTTCTTTGAAAAGTGTGTTGGAGGAGTCCTCTCTGAGGAGGCAACATTGAGCTGAGGTCACCCAGGTGTCTGAAATTGCCTTGCTCTAAGAAGAGAAGAAAAGCCTGTGTTGCAGGAATAGTGAGGGAGGGAGAAGACAGTGTGTGTAATAGCAGAGAGGGATATAAAGACAGATCCATTCCTAGAACCAGTCTTGTGAGAAATTTGCATTTTATTTCAAGTGCAATGAACAGTCTGTGGAGAGTTTTAGTGGGGGTGGGGTGGAGAAGGATGATAAGATCTAATTTACATTTGAAAAGAAACTTTGAAAAATGGAAAGGAAGGAAGTGAAAATTAGACAAGGGAAGCTTAGTATTTGAGGTATGGAGTTGAATAATTCTGTAAAAATACAATCTAAGATATGGCTGTCTTTGGGGATCATTGGAGTTTAGGAACAGAAGAAATTTGAGGTTAGGCTATAATCTGTTTAGATGTTTAAATCTTTGAGAATGATAACTGTTGATGACGGAGAGATGTGCTATGTCATCCAAAAAAAGGGAAGGAGTATCTTGATAGAAACTTCGTAATGGAGAAAATTGCATAGGCCTATGATGTGGTTGTTAAGAAAGAAAAGAAAGGGACACCTGGGTGGCTCAGTTGGTTAACCGTCTGACTCTTTTTTTTTTTTTTTTTTTTTTTTTTAATTTTTTTTTTTTCAACGTTTTTTATTTATTTTTGGGACAGAGAGAGACAGAGCATGAACGGGGGAGGGTCAGAGAGAGAGGGAGACACAGAATCGGAAACAGGCTCCAGGCTCCGAGCCATCAGCCCGGAGCCTGACGCGGGGCTCGAACTCACGGACCGCGAGATCGTGACCTGGCTGAAGTCGGACGCTTAACCGACTGCGCCACCCAGGCGCCCCAACTGTCTGACTCTTGATTTCAGCTCAGGTCATGATCCCATGGATATGGGATCAAGTCCTGCATTGAGCTCCATGCTAGGTGTGAAACCTGCTTAAGATTCTCTCTCTCTCTCTCTCTCTCTCTCTCTCTCTCTCACTCTCGCTCTCTCTCCCTCCCTCCCTCTCTCTCCCTCTCTCTCCCTCTCTCTCCCTCTCTCTCCCTCTCTCTCCCTCTCTCTCCCTCTGACCCTCTCCCTGCTCTCTCATGAAAGAGAAGGAAGGAAGGAAGGAAGGAAGGAAGGAAGGAAGGAAGGAAGAAAGGAAGGAGAGGCTGGTGGGTGAGGACCATGGGAAAATAGTTGAGCAAATTAGTGAAGGGCTAGTGAAGGGGAGCATTTTTGCCATGCCAAAATATGCCTCTGGCATAAGGATTATTTTCAGCTAAAGGCAATCAAAATCCAGCAGATTCAGGAAAAACTCCCCCTCAACTATCTAAATTTATA
Organism: Panthera onca; assembly: GCF_046562875.1. Lineage (NCBI taxonomy): Eukaryota > Metazoa > Chordata > Mammalia > Carnivora > Felidae > Panthera > Panthera onca. The sequence continues at coordinate 147,404,904 of NC_138346.1, forward strand.
TTGGAAAGAGGGCCTGTATCAGGAAGACAGCTATTACCAGAGATAACTTTTTACCTAAGAAACTTATCTGCATAACAAGGTAAGCTTTGTTTTCCAAACATCTCTGCCTTCCTGTGAATGACCTTTCTCTCCATTTGTATCCCCAGACTCCTAACCCCTTAGCTCAGGATGTTATATAAGCCTCAATTACCTGGTTGCCCTTTGGGTCTTATATTTTTATAGGGCTTCCATATGTACAAAATTTGTTTGTTTTTCTCCCATTAATCTGTCTTATATCAATTTAATTATTAGACCAGACAAAGAACCTAGAAGCGAAGAAGGGAAATTTTTTCACCCTACACTTGTAATGAATAGAATGATGGACTCTGATGAGCATCTGGAAAATAAAGTTTGGTTTCAGTCAAAGTCAGGAAATAGAATGTTTGTGGAAAATGGTGAGTACCGGAGAGCCGCTAATAGGAGAGCAGGTGTTCCACAGTTCACGATACAAGAGTATCACAGAGAGGGTGGACAAGCGAGATAAGAAATCCTCTCTGCCTTCACCCACTCCAGGTCTGTCCCAGCTTTCAGGTATAACTTCCTGAGTCCATTTGATTTGAAATGAGCCCATCTGGCAGTTTTGGACAAAGTAAATATTCCCACCCCATTTATAAAAATATAGTGGAGGCTCAGTGTAAGTGACCCAAAATGGAGGGGTGGTGGGGAAGACAAAGCATCTTAATTAGCTCAGAGTATACAATGCTAATGTGGTGCAGAGGGTAAGTGGTGGAAAGTGAGAGCCAGAGATAAATACACAAGGAAACAAAGAAAGAATGAAATTAGAGAAGGATGGTAAAACTTACAAAAGAAAGAAAGAAGGAAATAAAGAAAGAAAAAGAATAAGGGGCCAGGCAGAGAAACCAGAATAGGATGTTGGTTTTTTGATGTATTAAGATATCAAAATACAACTGGACTTCAGTGAAAGAATGGAATATATTTCCTTGTCCATTAATTTGGTAATCTTATCAAAAAGCATATGGGTTTGTGAAAAGATAATAGATAACAGAGCAAAAAGAATTAGGGTAATTTTCTTTTTTTTTTTTATATCATCTAACTTCTATACATATGAAAAGTAAATGTTTCCACTAGGGAATAAAACACTCAGCAAACCCTGTTTAGCATCTATGAGCAGGTTTTTCATATGGTTACTAAAGTGAGTTATATTCAATCTTCAGTCTGTATGTTCATTCTGTATGTCCCCAGGCCCTGGCCTTATAGGGACTCCACACATCTGCTGGAAGTCACATATATTCTATGAGAATCAGAATTAAAAATTATAGCTGCTTCTTCTAATAAGACAATAGGGAATCCCAACTATTACAACCCTGTAGGAACACTGTTCCCAATAATATGTCAATCACATTCCATGGGAAGATATCGGGTGCTATTGTTTTAACAAGTGTGTTGGTTCATTGCTTCACAAATGGTGGGCATACTGCAGGACTTCAGGGGTGGTGGCATATTCCCTTAACCCATGTTGGGCAGTATTAACCCTGAACTCCCAGCCAGACATCCATCACTTGACCCTCCTGGGGCCGTCATTATTCACTAACATGCTCCTTTGCTCTAATCAAGCCACCCTGCTTACTATTCTCTGTATATGACTTGCTAATTTTAGTACATACTGCTCTGAATCATAGCATGTCAGAGTTGAAAAGGCTCTTAGAGATTTAGGCCAGCCCTCCTCAATTTACACCTGAGGAAACACATTTCAGTAGTCCTTCAAATCCTAGCTCAGAACTTACTTCCCACAGATCACTTCCCCTGTTAAGTTGGAGCCAGTTCTGGAAACCACTCCTTTTCTTTGTGCTTCTTTTGCTAATACAATTTCTGTTTCTCCAAGAAGGAAGACTTGGATAAGTCAATGTGCTTCTCCTGGCACCTGTTTCCTTTGTTACAATAGGAAAGGGCTGGATTTGGTGATCTCTAAAGTCCCTTTTTCCTATATTTTGGTTCTACAAATTTATCTTTGAAGTCTCATATTCTTTATAATTGTTCTTGGTCATATATATGGGCGGCCCTTGCTTTGCATGGTATCTTAACTGAAACCGGTACCTGCCTGTGCCTGTTCCTCACTGTGACATTCCTTGGTGTCTGAGCTCAAAAGCCACGTAGTACAAAACTGTGCAGAGTCAAGAATCATTGCCAGTTTGCCTGTGTTTCAGCTAATGCTGCACAGTGCAAAGCAAGGATTGCCTGCATTTTTCTACTCTTCAGCAGTTTTGTGCCCATTGGAATTCATTCTCCAGATTTTCTTTGAGGAACTAACCTTCCCTTAGTAGATAAACTATAATTAAAGACATTGAACTTCTCTGGCTAAGGATGATGACATGACCAGAACTAGGCCACTCAGATGTTCTCCCTAGAATTTACAACTCGAGCCAGAGCAACCCAAAGACTGAAAAGTGCTGAAATATAGTCGCCCGATGTCGTTCTGCAGGGATTGTTCACTCGTTTTTATTTACCAGTTCCTATTAGAACTGATCTGGTCCCTATACCTTCCAACATCTGATTCTTTGGATTCTGAGGATTACCCTCTGTCATTGTTCAACATCCCTCTTTTGCTTTTGCTATGCAGAATTAATTTGCATTGTAAGCAACAGAAACACCTTAACTGATACAGTGTTTCTGGTTTTTCTTGAACCAGAATATTTATTATCTCCTAAAACTCCAGAAACCAATAGTATCCACCCATTGCCCCTTCAGTTTCTGAGCACCTACTTGTTTCTTGCCCTTTTACAATCTCTCGTCTCGTTTAAACCGCACTTTTGAAAATACCTTATTGCAGAATATAAAGACGTTTCTGTAATTTCTTGACCTTCTGGATATTTCCTTGCAGTGTTTGACCGTATGGAAATTGCCTTCTGCTTTTTTTTCTGATGTGCCGTGGTAAGCCAGTTTGGCCCTCACTTGTTGAACAACTGTCCCATTCCTATGTCAAGCCCTCCTCCTTTTTATGTCCTAAATATTGACGTGTGTAGGCTGTGTCCCTAGCCCTCTCTGTGCTACTCTGGCCTGTTTCTCAGCTGGGATCTCTTTCCTCCCCCAACCCCAGAGCATAGGGTAGTCTGCTGAGTAAAGGCAACAGTTACATAGGGCATATCTCCTCGTAGATTTTACTTGACACTAGGGAGAAGAAAACATTATTTTTATATTAATTCGATATTAAAATAGATTTTTAAGATAAGAATTTTCTTTGTTCAGTGTGTTACTTGAGAGACAGTTGTCCACTTAACATCCAACCATTCTCACTCAGGCACAAGTAGAACAGGCTGGAACTCCTCTCTGTCACAGGATGTGATCTGCCCAGGATGATCACATTTACTCTTATGATAGTTTAGCAAAGTGATTAAGAGTATGGGCTTTGAAATCAGAAGGGTATGGCTTCACGTTCCACCACATTCTTAGATATGTGACCATGACCAAGTTATCTAACTTCTCTTAGCCTAAGTCTTCTCATCTATGAAATGGGACAAGAATGTCTACTTTATAGAAGTGGTGTAAGAATCAAATGAGATAGTGCCTATAAGATGAAATGTGTCCAGTGAAAGCTAATTGCTGCAGAAAATTGCTACTCATATATATAAATAACAGTCAGCTCTGTATCACTAGCCCTAGGCATCAAGTTCTAGTTCATAACTTACAATGATTATTTAGTTGTTTTGCTTAAATTCCATTTATCTAAACTGAGCTTTCCTCTGTCTCTCCCTCTCCCTCTCCCTCTCCCTCTCCCTCTCCCTCTCCCTCTTCCTCTCAGACTTCTCTATTTTTACCAATGGCACCACCACTCTGTCCAGGCATAAACCTCTGATGCATTCATCCAAATTGCCACAATATGTCCTGTCTCTTGACTAGACTAAAACTCAGAATCTTGCCTCTGCATTGTCTCATTTAAATCTCTTTTACTATTTGTTTGTTTGTTTACAATCAATGAACATACTTGACACATCGTTATCACCTGAAGTCCACAGCTTACACAAGAGCTCACCCTTGGTGGTATACATTCTGTGAGTTTTGATAAATGTGTAGTGACATCCATTCATCATAGTAGCATACAAAATAGTTTCACTGCTCTATCTATCCCTACCTTCCTCCCCACTGACACCTGATGAGCTGTCTTTGGTTCTTTTGCTCATTTTTTATTGGGTTGTTTCCATATTGTTGAATTTTAAGGGTTCTTTGTACAGTTTGCCTAACAATCCCCTATCACCTCTGCCTTTTGCAAATATTTTCTCCCAGTCTGTGAAGAAATAATTTTGCCTCAGTATTTCCAATATTTAACTAAAGGTTTGTCTTCATCTCTTTTCTTCCATTGGTTCAAGTTCCTTCTGCCAGAATTTATAGGATGAGATCAGTCTATCTAGGGACGACTTAGGACCACAGTCTCTGAAGCTTCAAATATCAGCTCTATAACTTACTAGCTGTGTAATTTTTAACAATTAACTTAACCACCAATAATCATGAAAATTTCTCATGGAGTTGCTAAAAAAATTAAATGAGTTAATACTTGTAAAGAAGCTTAGAACACCTCTTGGCACATACAAGCTCTAAATATGTGTTAGCTATCATTATTAGTCATTTTCTCACGTGATGGCTCTTTCAGATATTTGGAAATAATCCTGATATCTCTCTCTGCCTGTTTTTTATTTTTCTCTGTCAAGTTTACCACACCTAGTTTCTCCATTATACATAAACATTTATTTTGGAGTCAGAAAGACTTGGGTTTGAGTACCAGCCTTGCTACTTCCTGCGTGTATAAATTTGGGCACATTACTTAACCCATTAAAGCTTTTTTGTCACAAGTGAAAAGAAAGAGAACTATTGTGCTATGCTGAATAGTAACCCCAAGGATATTCATTCAGGTCCTCGTTCCTGAAAACTGTGAACATTACTTCCTATGGAAAAAGATGCAATTAAATTAAGATGAAGAGATTATTCTAGATTATCTAGGCAGACCCTAACTGTAATCACAAGTGTTCTTGTTAGAGAGAGGTGAAGGAAGAGACTTGACTACAGAAGCAGAGAAAGCAATGACAATGTAGCAAAGGATGAACACATACGACTACAAACCAAAGAATGCTGACATCCACCAAAGGCTGGAAGAGGTAAGGAACTGATCACCCTTTAGAGCCTCTAAAAGGAAAGAGCCCTATGACCGACACCTTGTTTTAACTCCATAGACTCATTTCTGACTTCTGGCCTCCAGAACCGAAAGAGAATCAATTTTTGTGTGTTGAGGGGGAAGATCCAGCTACCAATCCCAGGTGAGGTTTCCCACCGTGTAGGCATTGGCAAAGAGAATTACACTGCCAACCACCAGAAGTTGGAGCCCGCAGATATTGGCTGCTGCATCCCCAGTGAGCTCAGAATCACCAAGGAGAACTCAGCTCACGAGGTGTGTGGTTGGAAGAACAGTTAATCACAGGATGGAGAAAAGGCACAGCAAGATAAGGGTCTGCATTGTGTGCCTGTCTCCCATGTCAGCAGGACCTTCCTGATAGCCCACATGGGGTGATGGACCACACAGACCCCACTTGTCCTGCAGGTGAAAACTCTGTTTCCACCCTCTCAAAAGGCAGAGACACCAGTGCACTGGCCAGGTGCATGTGATACATACTGAACCAGTACGAGGAAGTTCACTGTGTACCCAGAATAAGGAAAGATTTATCCTAATAAGGAAAGAGAATCTGAACTATTGCTTGACACTAGCCTCCAAATAAGGGAATGTTCCAGATCCAGGGCACTGATTAGGTAATCCCAGGGCCTGGCAATAGGTAGCACTCTGGATATTTCCCTAACACTATTGTTTTAAGCCACTAAACTCATCTTGTTTTTACCGATACAATAGGAAATTAATACAATTATATTAATCAAATACAGTTTTTAAGAAGGTCAAATGAGGAATATAAAGTGCTTACCACAGTGCCTTGCACAGTGCCTTACCCAAAAGAAATATACCATGTCTAGAAACTTAAAAAATGACTCAGACCACAGAGAGGCGAATGGATTGAAAAGATTAAATATGCATAGAAAGCAAATTACATGTTTACTGCACATCCTACGTAAGAAATGAATGTGATCGCAGACTAGAGAAGTGGAAATATTTCAAGTATTTTTGGAGGGTAGAGAGAATATGGCCAGGCATGACAGGGACAAGAGGAGAGGTAAAGAAGACTAAAGAATCAAGATGGACTTCCAGCTTGCTGGCCTGAGCAATCTTACCATCTGTTCTTCCCTTTTCCCTCTGGGGACCTAAGGCTCACATTCCCTAAAGGTGAAGTGTTCGGTGGTGGGAATGGAACAAAATAATTGGCCTACTTTTCCACTGGTCTACTATTAACTTGCCCCAGACACCATCACAGCCTGCAAATAACCAGAGCCATGTTTCACATCTGATTTTTTTTTGTTTTAAATCAGCATTTTTTCCATAACATAAATACTTATGGCACTTGCAACTTTGTTCTCTGACTTCCAAATGACCTAAAGTCTGCCACAATGACAGTAATCCCAGGACCTTCCAAAGTACTGCGCTATATAGAACTATTCCCTTGAAGAGAACAGTCAGAAATCAGGGACCTGATTCCGGAAGCAAGGTAAAGCTTTCAGAAACATTTGGCAACAGTATGGCTGTACTGCCTTGCCCCTGGATAATTTAATCAAGTGACAAATGTGTCCAGTGGGTCTCCATTTAGTATGTGGGGTAGCCAGGAAAAAATGAAATGGGAAGAAAAAAGCCATACAGCAATTGTGTTTGCCTGGGTCCACAGTTCATGTGATTGATATCAGATGTAGAATTCTTTCTCTTTAGACACAATCAATTACACTGACAATTTTTTTCTAATCTCAGATCTGTGCATACCTGCGAATTGCAGTGTTTCCAGAAGACTCATTATAATCATCACTGAATATTTATTGAGAACCCACTGGGCACAGAGAACTGTACTAGGCATGTGATCAAGAGAGAGCCTATTTCCAGCCAAGTCCTTTTGTTTCCATCTTGTTCTGGGAGTAATAACATACCTAAGGAAAGTGAAATTCTACACATAATCAAACTTATTATCTGATTTGATCATTATTTTGATTGCTACTTATGATTTATAATAGAGGTCATTATTTTATTACATACTTTCTGTATATAATTAAGTTACTTAAAATAAAGACTTTCATTCAGCTCGAGTTAGTAAGAATAATGTATTTCTGATTTTCTCATCATCAGCTGAAGAGAAACTGAGCCACAAAAAAGGTATTATACTATTGAACAATTTTTTTTCAAAAATTTAGAATGCATTGTATATATAAATGGGAAGATTGATGGCATTTACTATGAGATAAATTTCATTGTTTCAAAAAATTATCACAAGTCTGTCAAGGAAACTAAGTACCTCACATTCTATGTGGGACTTGAATTCTCTGATCATATTACAAGTTTCAAGTTTTAACAGGTAAAAAAGATCACATTGTTATAGTTGCACATACATTTTGTAAAAGACAAAAGGGCCGAATTGGTAAAGGAAAAAAGAAAAATCAGTGCCTTTCAAAACAGAATTTCATGCTTTTCATTGTTAGTGAGTTGGTTTATGTGTCAGGTAAACTTTGATCTTAAAATATCTTTCACGGGCATGATTTCCTCCAGAGACTATTTTCTGTCTTGATATCCTCATAAGCGAAACAAGAATAAATATTTTGTTCCATAAAATATTCCTCCCATGACTATTCGTATCTCTCAAACTTGTCTTTGTGTGAAGGAAGTTGTAGCCAATTTTTTTGGAAATGTTTTTAGCTTTTCAGAAAGCTTCTCTCTGAAATGGAAATCATTTTCTAAACATCCTAAACCTTGAGGAGGAGGGGAGGAATATTCCCATATCACGTCACCTTGCTTTAATATCCACTGTCCATAGAAAATTTTGTCTTGGTTTCTATCCCTCTATTTCCTTGCTCTCTCCTTTCATTTTTCCCATCCGCTCTCCCTGCACCTTTCCTCTCCTCTGCTACCCTTAGCAGGATGCCTGTGTCAGGGCAGAAAATGAGAGAATGTCAGCAGTTCCGCACAGTGCCTTCCAGCTCTGCTGTGGCAGGTGGGGGTGCCTCACCCTTCTGCCTGAGCCATTTAGCACTAAGCCATTTAGGTACATTCTGTGCGCCCCCTCAGACAATGTCTTCCTTATTGTGCCAGAATCTTCTGGGAAACCTAAGCCAGATGAGTTATTCAAAAGCATATTCTCTGTGATCACAAAAAGTAATCTGGACTGTGTTTGGGCTATATTTAAACTGAATTTAAAATGATAAGGTCTGCGTGTGTTTCCCTCTCTGATAGAGGAGAGGTAATTTATTTTCCCACTGGCTCCTATTTCTGTTAGCAGGATTTTTAAATTAGTTGTGTCCTAATTAATTCATTCATCAATGTAAATTTGGATGTTTTTGCATTCTTAGCTCTTCCTTAACTTTTTTGCAGTGTTTATAAAGACATCACAACTGCCACTGGCAATCAGGTTTGTTAGGGTACCCCTGATTTATTCACCCCAGGGGTCCCGTTCATCTTCTCATTGCTCAGAACTCTACTGCAAAAGTGGGGACCTAGCACCCATCTAGGACCAAACTTTCTCATTTTGTCAAAGAGTTCGTTTTCCTCTAGTCAGCCCAAAAGAGAGTCAATAAATTGCAGCACTTTTGTGAAGGGTTTATTATCAAGAACAGGGCCACTGCACATGAAAAGCTCATGATTGCTTATTAAAGTTTTTATATACTAACCCTGATGGTGATTTCCACCCATTTTATTGTGGTATTTAAGTGTCGTGTGACTTTCCGCACAGCAAGTCCCAAACTTGTGAATCTAGGACTTAGTAATAACCTGAGAATATGAATAAGCAGTGGTAGCCGCAACTCTGCTTCCCCTTCACCTTCCTCCTGTCCCTTGCCACCCCACCACCCACTCTACCCCTGTGGGGATAATGAACTAGACTTTGTTTCAAAAGTCAGAGTACCAGGCCTAGAGAATTACCTCTCCTCATGCAAACATACACAGATAAGTTATTACTGGTCTGGATTTATCTCACCCAACTTCAGAGTTCTCCTTCCACCAAAAGATCCCAGAGTGTTTCTCCTCCTCTGATTGGAAGAGAGAGATTATTTCCCTTTGTTGAAGTTAAAGTTCATTCACTAGGGAAATGTGTATTACATTTCTACCATGTTGACTATGTCCAAAAGAAATATTCTATAGACAGTATCTGACTTGTCAGTAGTTCTAATATGTGCTCACACTTCATTTCTAAGTCATATGTTTAGAATTTCCTGTAGAAATATCGTGACAACTGGTGATTTGTTCCTCCACCTTCCCACCCCCCAACACACACACAACTACTGTGCTCTGGAACATATTTACTCTGGACTATAATACTGGTGGTATCAGTTCACCTATGTCTAAATACCGTGTATCACACAGAGTCCACGAGAAAACACATGTGTATATCTGGAACGTATTTCCCCTTCCTTTTCATGTTAGAACATGACAGGAAAAAGTAGGTACTTTGGGGGTATGAGTTGACATTTATTAGCTCCTTAAATGCAATCAACTCTTCACCTACTCAAACTGAAGAATTGAGGACAGAAAGTTTATGGGGACAGAGGCACTAGGCTTAGTCTACACGTAAACCTGTTGGATTGATGTCATCAAGATTAAAGACAGAGTATAGCTGTTGTAGCCAGAAAAAGCAGACTCTAGATCTTGTCTCCATCACTTATTGATTTTTTCCCTTTGAAATCTCAAATGTTTATAGTTAAAATGAGAATAATAGTAGTATCTATTACAATAGACTTTCTTGGAAATTATTTGAGATGATGCGTGAAAAGTGCTTTGTACAATGCCTAACCCAGAGAATGCTAGTTGTGGTTGCAGAAGATACCTTTTGCTAACTACCCTATTGAGATTTCCCCTTCTCCAGAAATTGCCCCATACCCCCCAACACCAGGACTGGGTCTCAACAGCAATGCCAATAATATTTGACTATGTCAACTTAATCATAGCTAGTTGTAATGGGTAGTGACTCAAGCGAGTAAGATTTGCTTTCCAAAAATTTTGGGTTCAAGAGCTTTAAGAATGGGAGCTGGAAGTGATTTCACTTTAGTGGCAGCAATCAAGAGACAAGGTTCAAATATTTTTGCAGTTCAGGTTCCCAAATATATAGCTTCATGGAACCTATATGATATTGCAGAGAGAAGTCATTCATTAAATATATGTTGAACAAATGGAGGTACTTGTGAAGGACGTAAAGCTTGATTAGCTGTATAAGAATCTAAAGTGTATAGTGAAAAATAAGTACTTTAAAGCAGACATTTTCATGGGCAGTGGTCAAAACATGTGCATCTCATGGTGCCGAGCTACAGACTGAACCTAGACTAATAAATAAATCATTTTCTTTCTTTAAGCAATATACTAATCATTAGGAAAGGTAAAATTTTAAAGTTATCCTTTAAAAACACCCCTAAAAGTCATTAATGTAAAAAGAATCTTCATAAAAGCAGATCTTTCTCTGTTTGCCGTAACACAGCTATTCCCTTCAGCCTCCATAACACTAGCTATTATAAGGGTCCTATCTCACCGTGACTTCTGATGATATAGTCTTTTGTTTGAGAATTTGAGGTAAAGGCTGTTGTGCACAGCTTTTGAAAGCTTTTGAGTTGAGTTGGCTTCTAGAATTTATAGACTTAGCCAGGAGGTACTGGTTACTTGACGAAAGTTCTGACTTTGGATGCTAGTTACTTGAAAAGTCAAAATATTAGAATGATGAGAAGTTGGAAAAACACCTGTAGAAACAACTTTTCTAAAAATTCTTCTTGCCCAAGAAATTAGAAGCCTTGGGAGGGTGTCTGGGTAAAAATACCCAGCAGACTTCTGTCCTCCTAGACTTTCTACATGGAACTATCTGGCAGAAATTTAACATGGCCTTGCTCCTGTTCTATTGTTTGAAAAGGGCAGAGATTCTTTTATGGGGAAATGGGAGGAGAAGAGAAATGTATTTTAATTTACTTTTATGATAAATATCATTAAATCAAAATTTAAAGCTATATATTTTTATTTTCAGTTTGATGCTCATAATGCAAGAAGGAGTCATTTAATAAGAGATTGAAATAAGCATTTGCTAACAATGAAGTCATTATTTTAATGAAACCTGATCAACTTTCCTGAATAATTTGGGATTTTTTTAAACAACATATTTCAAGGCAGAAAGAAAAAAAAAAGGAAAAGACCATACGTTTGGCAGAAATGAAAAATGGTTACTATGGCAGCTTGATTTGGACACGGAAAACCTGTTTCAAGCTATTCATAAACCCAACTCTTGCAAACTATTTATTATGTACAATAAATTATATGAAACATGTAATGAAAAAATGAGAGTGACTTGTTTTAGAACTCGGAGAGTTAATGAAAACTATTTGAGAGGGAAGGACTGGGTAAGATGTGGATCCTGGTGTTCCCTGCTGAACTAGCTTAATGAATTTTTATCCATACCAAGAGGACCCCCCACTCTTCACCGGTTGACACAAATGTCACGTTCATTAAGGGAGAAAAAAAAATGTGGAATGTGCCCTAACCACATAAAGCGCACCATTTTCACAATCCAAACGCAATTCATTTAGCCTCTATTCTTCATGCCTGAGTGGACGTTTCTCGTTACAAACCCAAGACGAAACTTGGAGATAGTGATGGGGGGAGAGATGTATTGCCAACTCTCATATTCCTTGCTGCTTATTCTCTATGAGGGCTTTAAACAGACAATGTGATATTTTCAAGTGGAGCATGTATGGTTCTGTAAGTCCAGAGGGGCTGGCAATTCTGTGTCAAATATATGTATTTCTGCATATTCATGACAAAATAAGGACTTGGTTTCTGATGTGAAAGACACAGGATATAATTGTCAAAAACATTTACATTCTTTTTCATTTTTTAAATTAATTTATTTATTTTGAGAGAGAGAGAGAGAGAGAGAGAGAGAGAATGCCAAGCAGGCTCCCCACTGTCAGCACAGAGCCTGATGTGGAGCTCAAACTCACAAACCATGAGATCATGCCCTGAGACAAAGACGCTTAACTAACTGACTGACCCACCTAGGTGCCCCAACATTCTTTTTTTTTTTAAGTTTATTTATTTATTTTGAGAAAGAGAGCATGAGATGGGGAGGGGCTGAAGGAGATGGACAGAGAGAGAATCCCAAGCAAGCTCCGTGCTCCACACTGAGCCCAAGGCGGGGCTTGATCTCATGACTGCAAGATCATGTCCTGAGCCCAAATCAAGAGTCTGACACTTAATCGACTGAGCCACCCAGGCACTGCCCTCCCCAAATTTATATTCTTAAAACATGAATCATTAGAAGCAAAATGAATCAAGTGTTCAGTGGTTTCATATGGATAATAAATGCCATAGAAATTTTACAATGGGGCAAATGGATTTGGGTGGGAATGAAGATAGGTGATGTATTGCTATATTTATCTCAAAATCTGAAAGACTGTGCTTTATAGAATGGAAGCAGTTTGGAAAAGAAGTGAGGAATAGGGAGACAGGAAGGTTTTAAGGTAGAGGTCTGGTGGGCAGTACAGTACATGTTAATGAAAGCAGTACTTAGTGTTAAAGTGTTATCTTATAAAAAGGCAGTAAATAGTCCAACCTGTATGCATAAAAGCTATTCAAGAAATGTGAGCGGTAAGAAAATGAAAGTAAAATCCTATACAGTTCCTGACTTTGTAAAGTAGTCAAAATAAACTCTGTCCTTATAAGCAAGATTAAACAGGGCTATATTATATCCCTGAAGCCAGACCACCGAGTAAATCTGAGCTTCACATTTACAAATTATGTCACTCTTAATGGCTCAGTTTCTTCATATATAAGATGGGTATGGATAATGCCATACCTAAGGAATAGAATTATCACAGGGACTAAAGTTAATGTTTATAAAGCACTTAGACTAATACCTGGCGCAATGTAAGCATTTTATCAGTGGTTATTAAATTTAAAATTTAAATTTTAAAAATTATTTGCCTAATATTTTAATGCTCCAAAATGTCTCTCACCAAGTAAATTTAAGAATTAACTTCCTTATTAGCATCTTTAAATTAATTTACTTTTTTAAATAGTTGTATTGAGGTAAAACTGACTCATAACTGACAATAAAGTGCATATATTTAAAGTGTAAAATGTGACCAGTTTTCACACATGCAAACACATACACACACACACACACACACAAACTCCAAAATAATCTACACAGTCAAAATCACGAACATATATAACACCCTCAAAAATGTCTTCCTGTTCCAGTCCCTCACATCCATTTCTCTTTTCTACCCCTCTGTCCTCTGGCAAACACTTAAAAGCTTTCCTCATTGTACATTACTTTGCATTTTCTACAGTTCTATATGAATGGAATCGTACAATTTCTACTCTTTTGTTTAGGGCAGTGGTCTGGCTTCTTCAATACAGCATAATTGTGTTGATATTAGTCCACATTTTCTGCATGCATTACTAGCTTATTCATTTTTACTGCCAAGTAATATTCTTCAGCAATACAACTTGTATGGATATACCACAATTTGGATATTCATTCACCTCTTGATAGACATTTGGTTTGTTTCCAGTTTTTGTCTGGAAATAAATATAAATAAACCTGCTATGAACATTTATATGTGTTTTATATGGATGGCCACATGTGCTTTCTCTTGTCTTGGGTAAATACATAGAGATAGAATGGCTGGGTCATTTATAACTTTGTTGAACTTTTTAAGAAACCACCAAACTATTCTCCAATGAACAGTAGGTTTTACATTCCTACCAGCAGTGTCCTGTTTTCTCACATGCTCATCAACACTGGGTAGATCAATGTTTTAATGTTAGACACTCTAAAAGGTGTTTAGAATTATATTATCTTAATTGTAAGTTTATTTACCCCAGTGATTAATAATGTTGAACATAGTTTCATGTTCTTTTTTACAAACATATAATTTCTTTGGTGAAATATCTAAATCTGTTGGTGTATTGTTTTTTTCCTTATTATTGAGTTTCATTTTCTCAGTCTGTGTCTAATTTTTTATCTCTTTCAAGTAAGATAAGTTTTTAATTTTGATTAAATTTGATTTATCATTTTTTTGTGGATTGTTAATTTAATATATCTAAGAAATTTTTACATAACCCAGGAGCAGAAAGATTTTCTCCTTTTGTTTTTAGAACTACAAAATTTCTAAATCTATGGCCCATTTTCAGTTAGGCTCATAATATGAGGTATAGATTGAAGTTTATTTTTTGACATATAGATGCCAATTATTTCAGTTCTATTTGTTGAAAAGACTATCTTCTCACCACTGAATTACCTTGTACCTTTGTCAAAAATCATTTGACCATATATGTGTGGGTCTATTTCTGAATTCTATTCTGTTTCATTGATATGTTTATCTATATCTTGATTTTTATATCTTTATAAAAAATTCTTGATAACACATAAATCCTCCAATTTTATTCATCTTCAAAATTGTTCTACCTTTTCTAGCTTAATTGAACTTCTACATGAATTTTAGAATCAACCTGTTAATTTCAACATTAAAAAATAATTTTACAATTCTGATTAGGGTTGTATTGTATCTCTAGGTCAAGTTAATGATATATCTTAATGAACATAATGAATATCTTAATACTGAGTATTCTGATCTATGAATTCCTATTTCTCCATTTATTTTGTAGTCTTCTATGGCAGTATTTTCAATTTGTAGGTTATATATAATATATATACTATATATAAATATTTCATATTTTTATGCTCTTATAAATGAAACTGATTTTTTAATTTCAATTTCAGTTGTTTGTGAATCAGTGTAAAAATACACTGATTTTGTATATTGATTGTCTGTCCTGCAACTTTGCTAACTTAACTCATGCTTCCATAAAATTTTATGATAGACATTTGTGATTATATGTAAATAAAGACAGTTTTACTGTTTTCTATTCAATCTAGATACTTCTTTCTTCTTGTCTTATTTTGCCATCTAGAGCTTCCAGTACAATTTTGAATAGAAGTAAGGGTAGTATAAATTCTGTCCTTCTTCCTCATCTTATGGGGAAAGCATTCAATCTTCCACCATTATCAATGATTATAATGATGTAGGTTTTTTAATAGATGCCATTTAACAATTTAAGTAAGTTCCCATATATTCCTGTTTGCAGATATATTTAAAGTTTATTTTTATGTATTTTGAGAGAGAGAAATAGAGAGCAAGTGGTGGAGTGGCAGAGAGAGAGAGAGAGAGAGAGAGAGAGAGAGAGGGAGAGAGAGAGAATCCCAAGAAGGTTCTGCACTGTCAGCACTGACCCCGATGTGGGGCTTGAACTCAGGAACCATGAGATCGTGACCTGAGCGGAAATCAAGAGTCAGACGCTTAACCAACTGAGCCAACCAGGCACCCCTGGTTTATTAGAAATGGATATTGGATTTTGTTTAATGCTTTCTTTCCTCTCCTGAGATGATGATATGATTTTGCTTATTTTTAGTCTGCTAATATGGTGAATTATATTGATTGATTTGCAGATGTTAAACCCATCTTGTATCCATGGCATGAACCTCACTTGGTTATGATGTATTTGCTTTTTACATATTGTTGGATTGAAAAGCTAAAATTTTTAAAGAATTTTTGTATCTATGTTTATGAAGGTATTGGTCTATAATTGATTTTTAGTTTTCTTCTTTTAAAAATATTTATTTTGGGGAGTGTGCAAGCAGGGGAGGGCCAGAGAGAGGGGGACAAAGGATCTAAAGTGGGCTCTGCACTGACAGGCCCACAGCTGTGAGCCCACTATGGGACTCGAACTCATGAACTCCGAGACCATGACCTGAGCTGAAGTGGTATGTTCAACTGACTGAGCCACTCAGGTGCCCCAGTTTATTTGTTTTCTTTTGTTTTCCTGGTATCTGCTGTTAGTATTGGAGTAATGCTGGCTTCACAAAATGAGTAGGAAGTATTCTCTTCAGTTTTCTGAAAGAGTTTGTGTTGAATTTGTGTTATTTCTTCCCTAAAAGTGGCAGTGAAGCCTTCTGTGCTTGTAGTTTTCTTTGTGGGAAGGTTTTTAACTATATAACAATTTATTTACTATATATGGGATGATTAGGGTTATCTATTCCTGTTGGAGTGAACTTTCAGTAGTTTGTGATTTCTTGGAAAAGATTTATCAACTCCATCTGTCAGATTTATTGATACTAAGCTGTCATATCCTCTTATAATCCTTTTAGTATATGTGGTATCTGTAGTGATGTCACCTCTTTCATTCGTGATAACACTAATTTGTATCTCCTCCCTCTACTTTTTTCTCTGATCACCTAAAGATCCGTCAGTTTTAATGATCTGTTGAAACAACCAGATTTTGGCTTCATGGGTTTTCTCTACTTAATTTTTTTTTTTTTTTTTTTTTTTTTGAGAGAGAGAGAGAGAGAGAGAGAGCGAGCATGAGCATGGTAGAGTAGCAGAAGGAGAGAGAGAGGGAATCTGAAGCAAGCTCCACACTCATCACAGAGCTCCACACAGGGATTGATCCCATGACCCTGGGACCATGACCTGAGGTAAAATCAAAAGTTGGACACAACCAACTGAGCCATATGGTCACCCCAATTTTCTCTATTAAAAAAAACTTTTACTGATTTCTGCTCTGATTTTTATGTTATTTCTTTTATTCTGCTTACTTTGGTTTAATTAGCCTTTTAAAAAAATCTATTAAACTGAGGCTACTAATTTAGACATATATTTATTTCTAATCTAGATGTTTAGTGATATTTTCCCCCTCAAATGTGACTTTCCCTGCATCCCACAAATTTGGATATGTTTTGTTTTCATGTTCATTGATTTTAAAACGTTTTCTAATTTCCATTTTTATTTCTTACCTGACCCATTGGTTCTTTTGAATTCTGTTAATTGGTTTCAAATGTTTGGGGATTTCTCAGATATCCTTCTGCTTTTGACTTCTATTTACATTACATTGCAATTACATTGTAGTTAGAAAATATTCCTTGTATGTCTTGAATTTTTCAAGCTTATTGAGACTTGTTTCATTGCCTAAAACATGACGTATCTTGGTATATGCCATATGTAGACTAGAAAAAATATTCTTCTCTCTTGGGTGAGTGGGTTTTTTAAATATCAACTAGATCTAGATGGTTGATGCGTTCTTATTTTCTTATCAATTATTGAATGAGGAGTGTTAAAATCCCAATTTATAATTATGTTGTTGTCTGTTTATCCTTGGAGTTTTTTTTTAAATATAATTTATTGTCAAGATAGCTAGCATACAGTGTATACAATGTGCTTTTGGCTTCAGGAGTAGATTCCCATGATTCAGTGCTTCCATACAACACCTAGTGCTCATCCCAACAAGTGCCCTCCTCAATGCCCATCACCCATTTTCCCCTGTCTCCTGCCCTCCATCAACCCTGTTTGTTCTCTGTATTTAAGAGTCTCTTATGGTTTGCCTCCGTGTCTGTTTGAAACTAATTTTCCCCTTCCCTTCCACCATGGTCTTTTTTTAAGCTTCTTAAATTCTACATATGAGTGAAAATATGTATCTGTCTTTCTCTGACTGACTTGTTTCACTTAGCATAATACCTTCCAGTTCCATCCATGTTGTTGCAAATGACAATATTTCATTCTTTCTCATTGCCAAGTAATATTCGACTGTATATGTAAATCTTTATCTATTCACCAGTCAGTGGACATTTGGGCTCTTTTCATAATTTGGCTATTGTTGAAAGTGCTGCTGTAAGCATTGGGGTACATGTGCCCTTATGAATCAGTACTCCTGCATCCTTTGGATAAATTCCTAGAAGTGCTATTGTGGGTTGTAGGGTAATTCTATTTTTAATTTTTTGAGGAACCTTCATACTGTTTTCCAGAGTGGCTGCATCAGTTTGCATTCCCACCAACAGTGCAAGAGAGTTCCCATTTCTCCACATCCTCGCCAACATCTGTTGTTTCCTGAGCTGTTAATTTTAGCCATTCTGACAGGTATGAGGTGGTATCTCATTGTGGTTTTAATTCGTATTTCCCTGGTGATGAGTGATGTTGAGCATCTTTTCATGTGTCTGTTGGCCATCTGGATGTCTTCTTTGGGAAATTGTGTATTCATGTCTTCTGCCCATTTCTTCATTGGGTTGTTTTTCGTGTGCTGAGTTTGGTAAGTTCTTTATAGATTTTGGATACTAACCCTTTATCCAATATGTCATCTGGAAGTATCTTCTCCCAATCCATCGGTTGCCTTTTAGTTTTGTTAATTGTTTCCTTTTCAGTGCAGAAGCTTTTTTTATCTTGATGTCCCAATAGTTCATTTTTGTTTTTATTTCCCTTGCCTTTAGAGATGTGTCAAGTAAGAAGTTGCTGTGGTTGATGTCAAAGAGGTTGTTGCTTGTTTTCTCCATTAGGGTTTTGATTGTTTCCTGTCTCACATGTAGGTCTTTCATCCATTTTGAGTTTATTTTTGTGTATGATGTAGGAAAATGGTCAAGTTTCAATCTTTTGCATGTTGCTGTCCAGTTCTCCCAGTACCATTTGCTAAAAAAACTGTCCTTTTTCCACTGGATACTCTTTCCTGCTTTGTCAAAGATTAGTTGGCCATGCATTCGTGGATCCAATTCTGGGTTCTCTCTTCTATTCCATTGGTCCATGTGTCTGTTTTTGTGCCAATGCCATACTGTCTTGATGATTACAGCTTTGTAGTAGAGGCTAAAGTCTGGGATTGTGATGCCTCCCACTTTGGTTTTCTTTTTCAACATTACTTTGGCTATTTGGGGTCTTTTGTGATTGCATACAAATTTTAAGTTTGTTTGTTCTAGCTCTGAGAAGAACACTGGTCCAGTTTTGATTGGATTGCATTAAATGTGTAGTATTGGGTGGTATTGACATATTAACAATATTTATTCTTCCAATCCATGAGCATGGAATTTTTTTTCTATTTTTTTGTGTCTTCTTCAATTTCTTTCATAAGTTTTCTATAGCTTTTAGCATACAGATATTTTACAGCTTTAGTTAGGTTTATTTCTAGGTATTTTATGGTTCTTGATGTAATTGTAAATGGGATCAATTTATTGATTTCTCTTTCTGTTGCTTAATTATTGGTGTATAGAAATGCAACCAATTTCTGTACATTGATTTTGTATCCTATGACTTTGCTGAATTCATGTATCAGTTCTAGCAGTTTTTTGGTGGAGTCTTTTGGGTTTTCTGTGTAGAGTATCATGTCATCTGCAAAAGGTGAAGTTTGACTTCTTCTTTTCCAATATGGATGCCATGCATTTCATTTTGTCTGATTGCTGAGGCTAGGACTTCCAACATTATGTTAAACAACAGTGGTGAGAGTGGGACATACCTGTTGTGTTCCTGATCTTAGGGGGAGAGCTCTCAGTTTTTCCACATTGAGGGTAATATTAGCTGTGAGCTTTTCAAATATGGCTTTTATTATGTTAAGGCGTGTTCCTTCTATCCCAACTTTCTTGAGGGTTATTATTAAGAAAGGATGTATTTTGTCAAACGCTTTTTCTGCATCTATTGACAGGATCATATGGTTCTAATCCTTTCTTCTATTAATGTGATGTATCACATTGATTGATTAGTGAACATCGAACCAGCCCTGCAGCCCAGGAATGATTCCCACTTGATCATGGTGAATAATTCTTTTTTTTAAAGTATTTTTAAACATTTTTTAATGTTTATTTATTTTGAAAGACTGAGAGAGACAGAGCGTGAGCATCTGAGGGGCAGAGAGAGAAGGAGACACAGAATCCGAAGCAGGCTTCAGGCTCTGAGCTGTCAGCACAGAGCCCAACGTGGGGCTCGAACTCACAAACCGTGAGATCATGCCCTGAGCCGAAGTCGGACGCTTAACCGACTGAGCCACCCAGGAGCCCCTGAAAAATTCTTTTAATATAGTGTTAAATTCGATTTGCTAGTATCTTGTTGAGAATTTTTGTATCCATGTTCATTGGGGATATTGGCCTGTAATTCTCCTTTTTTGTGGGATCTATTTCTGGTTTGGGAATCAAGGTAATGCTGGCTTCATAGAATGAGATCAGAAGCTTTCCTTGCAGTTCTATTTTTTGGAACAGCTTGAGAAAGATAAGTATTAACTCTGTCTTAAGTGTCTGGTAGAATTCCCCTGGAAAACCATCTGGCCTAGGGTTCTTAATTCGTTGGGAGATTTTTTTGATAACTGATTCAATTTCTTCACTGTTTGAGTCTGTTCAAGTTTTGTATTTCTTCCCATTTGAGTTTTGATAGTGTGTGGGTGTCTAGGAATCTGTCCATTTCTTCCAGATTGTCCAGTTTGTTGGCATATAGTATTCTCTAATAATAGTTTGTATTTCTGTGGTATTGGTTATGATCTCTCCTCTTTCATTCATGATTTTATCTATTTGGGTCCTCTCTTCTTTTTGAGAAGTCTGGGTAGGGGTTTATTAATTTTGTTTATTTTTTCAAAAAAATCAGCCTTAGATTCATTGATCTGTTCTACTGATTTTTTGGATTCTATATTGTTTATTTCTGCTTTGATCTTTATTATTTCTCTTCTTCTGCTGGTTTTGGGGTTTCTTTGCTGTTCTGCTTCTGGTTCCTTTAGGTGTGCTGTTAGGTTTTGTATTTGGGATTTTTCTTGTTTCCTGAGGTAGACCTAGATGCAATGTATTTTCCTCTTAGGACTGCCTTTGCTGCATCCCAAAGGGTTTGGATTGTCATATTTTCATTTTCACTTGCTTCCATATATTTTTTAATTTCTTCCTTAATTTCCTGGTTGACCCATTCATTCTTTAGCAGGATGTTCTTTAACCTCCATCCATTTGGAGACTTTCCAAAATTTTCCTTGTGGTTGATATCAAGTTTCACAGCATTGTGATCTGCAAATATGCATGGTATGATCTCAATTCTTTTATATATATTGAGGGCTGTTTTATGACCAGTATGTGATCTGTCTTGGAGAATGTTCCATGTGCACTTGAGAAGAATGTGCATTCTGCTGCTTTAGGATGAAAAGTTCTGAACATATCTGTCAAGTCCATCTGGTCCAGTGTATCATTCAGGGCCATTGTTTATTTTTTGATTTTCTGCCTAGTTTGTCCATTGTTGTAAGTGGAGTATTAAAGTCCCCTGCAATTACCACATTCTTACCAATAAGATTGCTTATGTTTGTGATTGTTTTATATATTTGGGTTCTTCCAAATTGGGTGCATAAACATTTATAATTGTTAGGTCTTCTTGATTGATAGACCCCTGAATTATGATATGATACCCTTCTTCATCTCCTGTTACAGCCTTTAGTTTAAAATAGTTTGTCTCATATAAGTATGGCTACTCCAGCTTTCTTTTGACTTCCAGTAGCATGATAGATGGTTCTCCATCCCCTCACTTTCAATCTGAAAGTGTCCTCAGTTCTAAAATGAGTCTCTTGTAGACAGCATATAGATTGATCTTGTTTTTTTGTCCATTCTGATACCCTATGTCTTTTGATTGGAGTTTGTAGTCCATTTACATTCAGAGTTATTAATGAAAGATATGGATTTAGTGTCATTTTGCTATCTGTAGGTTTCATGCTTGTGGTGATGTTTCTGGTCCTTTGTAGTCTTTGCAACATTCCACTCACAAAGTCCCCCTTGGGATCTCTTGTAGGCCTGGTTTAAAAACCTTCAGTTTTTGTTTGTCTGGGAAAACCTTTATCTCTCCTCCTATTCTGAAAGACAGCCTTGCTGGATAAAGGATTCTTGGGTGCATATTTTTCCTATTCAGCACATTGAACATTCCCTGCCACTCCTGTCTGGCCTGCTAAGTTTCAGTGGACAGGTATGCTACTGCCCTTATGTCTCTACACTTGTAGATCAAGGCCCATTTGTCCCTAGCTGCTTTCAGAATTCTATCTTTGTATTTTTCCAGTTTCACTGTGATATGCCAGGGTGAACACGTATTCTTGTTGAATCTAAATGGAGTTCTCTGTGCCTCCTGGATTTGAATGTATGCTTCCTTCCCCAGATTAGGGAAGTTCTCAGCTATAATTTGTTCAAGTAAACCTGTCCCTTTCTCTCTTCTTCTTCTGGAACTCCTATGATACAGATATTATTATGTCTCATTGAATCACTTAGTTCTCTAATTCTCTCCTTCTGGTCTAGTATTTTCTTATCTCTCTTTTTCTTGGCTTCATCATTTTCCATAATTTTATCCTCCATTTCACTCATTCTCCCCTCTGCTTCCTCCATCCTTGCAACACTGCATCTAGTTTATTTTGCACCTTATTTACATTTCTTAATTCACTGTGGCTATTTCTTACTTCCTGAATCTCTGCAGCAATAGCTTATCTTCTGTCTTCTCTACTTTTTTTCAAGCCCAGCTGTTAATCTTCTGACTATTATTCTAACTTCTTGATCAGATATATTGTTTATATGCATTTTGAACAATTCTCTTGCTATAGTTTCTTCCTGGAATTCTTTTGAGGAGAATTCTTCTGTTTCATCATTTTGGCTAGTTTTCTGACCTTTGTGTGTTTTGATGGCTTGCTGTGTGTCCTGCCATAACATGAGGGGTCATACACTTTCCAGGGCCTGGCCCTTCAGGAGGTTTTTTTGGAGTGTGTTGTGTTCTCTCTTGTGTTGTGACTCTGGTTGCTTTATCTCCCTACTTGTAATGGTGGTTTGGACCTTCTACTAGGTGTGCTTTGAGTTGTTCATTGAAGTTACCCTGGAAAAAAATTTAAAAGCAGGGGTGATGGTGGTGGAAGAAGCCTTATCCCATACAAAGAGAGAAGTGATAGGGGCAGGGGAAAAAAGAAGAGAAAAAAAAATTGACCAGGCAGAAAATCAGAGAAACTATACAGCTTAATCCAGAGAGAGAGAGAGAGAGAGAGAGAGAGAGAGAAGAAAATAAAGGAGATACAGAAGAGTTATAAAAAGAGTAGATTAAAAATGTCTGCTTAAACAAACCAACAACCAGAATAGAGAAAGGAAGAAACGAGAGGAAGAAAAGGAAGAAAACAAATATATATATATATATATACATATATATATATATATGTATATATACATATATACACATAACATATGTGTATATGGTAAGAATTGACCAAGAATCAAATCAGAAAACACAAAACCACTGGACCAATATCTGATGGTACCTTGGAACTGATGGCTTCACTGGTCTGGAGGAGGGGCCATCTATTTTGGTCAATGTCAATCTTGCTCCATTAAATATGCAGTTACCAGACACAGAGGAGCAGGGTTTGGTGTCTGTGGTCGCACCTCCACTGTGGGCCCGCTCTCTGTTCCCTGAAGACCCACCTTGTTGGTGATGGGGAGAAAAATGGAGACATCCCAGTCTCTCCTCCCCGGACCACGTGTCCCAGACCACTCTGTTCAGGCCATCCTCACAGTGCTGCACAGGCACAAGTGGGCTGGCTTGTCCCACTCCTCAGTCTCCTGTGCCTCCCAGGCACTTAGCTCAGATTTAAACCGCGATGTCTTAAAGGATACCACTCTGTATGCCCCAGTTCCAGGGTAGTACCAATCTGCCCAGTCAGCCAACAAAGGGCCTCTGGCTGGCGGGCACCTGCAGGGTCTTTGTCCTTGGAGC
Organism: Panthera onca; assembly: GCF_046562875.1. Lineage (NCBI taxonomy): Eukaryota > Metazoa > Chordata > Mammalia > Carnivora > Felidae > Panthera > Panthera onca. Next base: position 147,428,559 of record NC_138346.1, read on the forward strand.
AGCTATATACCTTCTTCCCACAGCACTCAAGGGAGGGGATTGCTCTCTCTGACTGTGCCTCTGACCTCCCTACTGAGCCCAGGGCTGGCTCCCCTCCCCCCACAGGTGTGTGTACAGGGTGGCAGTCCTGGTCCAGAAAAAGCTCTGCAACCAAGGATCGAGTTAGAAATTAGTTCTTTCAGCATGTTTTCCTGGTCCATGGTTTTTCTCTTGTCCAAATACCATCCTACACTTCCATAACCCCTCTTCCTCTTCCTTTTGTCCCTCCACAAAAAGGGATCCCTCTCCTCCATGCCTATGCTGCCCATTTTATCTCTCCCAGTTCGCTATCATGCACCTATGACCTGCCAAGTTGTCCCTTTGGGTCCCTGGAGATGTTTCTGTCACTCTGTAGTCCAGATTCCTGGAATTCCAAGTATTCTGGCCCCAATACTGCTGTGTTTGATGGACAAGGGAACTTCAGGTCCCCCTGTTTCTCTGCCATGTTGACTCTAGTTCCTGCCATCCTTCTATGGATTTTGTGTTATGTATTTTGAAGTTCTGTTGTTAAATGCATAAGCATTTAAGATTATTATATACATCTACTGATGAATGGATAAAGAAGAGTTAGTGTGTGTTTATGGATATATATATATATATATATATTTATAAGTATATATATATAAATACACACACACACACACACACACACACACACACACACACATAATGGAATACTACTCAGCCGTAAAAAAGAATGAAATCTTGCCATTTGCAACTATGTGGATGGAGCTGGAGAGTATTACACTAAGTGAAATAAGTCAGTCAGAGAGACATTTAATTTCACTCATATGTGGATTTTAAGAAACAAAACAATCATAGTAGAAAAAAGAGAGAAGCAAACCAAAACATGGACTCTCAACTATAAAGAACAAACTGATAGTTACCAGAGGGGAGGTAGGTAGGGGAATGGATTAAATAGGTAATGGAGATTAAGGAGTGCATTTGTTGTGATGAGCACCAGGTGTTGTAAGTATTGAATCACTAAATTGTACACCTGAAATTAATATTATGCTGTATGTTAACTAATTGGAATTTAAATAAAGACTAAAAAAACTATTATATCCTCTTGATAATTTCAACCATATCTCATTATGAAATATACTTAGTTATCCATGGTAGTATTATTTGCTCTGAAATCTGCTTTGTCTCATTAATATGGCCACTCCAAATTTGTTCTTGATTGGTATTAGCATAGTACACATGTCTCTTTCCATCCTTTACTTGTAATTTGTTTATGTCTATACATGTAAAGTGTATTTTTTGCAGGCACAAGCAAGGTCTTGCTCTTTTATCCAATCTGAAAATCTTTGCCTTTTAATTGAGGCATTTGGACTATTTACCATTAATGTAATTGTTGATGTAGTTGGGTTAAAATCTACCATCGTTTTACTGATTTCTAATTATTCCATTTGTTTATTTCCCTTTTTAAAAATCTTTCTTTTCGGGGCGCCTGGGTGGCTCAGTCGGTTAAGCGGCCGACTTCGGCTCAGGTCATGATCTCGCGGTCCGTGAGTTCGAGCCCCGCGTCGGGCTCTGTGCTGACAGCTCAGAGCCTGGGGCCTGTTTCAGATTCTGTGTCTCCCTCTCTCTGACCCTCCCCTGTTCATGCTCTGTCTCTCTCTGTCTCAAAAATAAATAAAAACGTTAAAAAAAAAATTTAAAAAAAAATCTTTCTGTTCTAGTAATTGAATATTTTGGCTTATCATCTATAACTCTTTTTTGTGTGATTTCAGTAGTTTATAGTAATCATTGTTTACTTATCACACTCTATTTTTAAGTGCTATTGTGCCACTTCATGCATAAGAAACTTTTAACAGTATACTTCAGTTTATCCCCACCCAGCATATGTGCTATTATTTTCATACATTTTACTTCTACATATGTTACAGACCCCAAAATACATTTTTTAATTTTTTTCTTTCGTGAATTATCATTTAAAGGAATTTAAATAATAAGAAAATATATTTTTATGTACCTGTATAGTTACTGTTTTAGAATTTCTTCAGTTCTGGATGCAGATTTCGTTCTGGTATAATTTTCCTTTTGCTTGAAGAACTTCCTTTAGCATGTCTTATAATGCTGATGAGCTAATAATTTCTTTCTACTTTTGTATGTCTTAAAGTCTTACGTTTGCTTCATTTTGGAAAGATATTTCATCTGGGTATAAAATTTTAGGTTACTTTTTTTTTCCTGTAATGCTTTAAAGATGTACCTCCATTGTCTTCTGGTTTGCATTTTTATTCCCTAGAAAGAAGTCTGGATAAATCCTCCTATATTTGTTCCTTTGAATAAAATGTGTCATTTGTTCTCTGACTGCTTTTAAATTTTTCTATAGGTCATCAGTTTTAAGCCATTTTATTATGAAGGTTGGTGTAGTTTCCTTCAAGTTTTCTAAGCTTGGGGTTCATTGAGTTTCTTCGATTTATAGTTTTAAAGATTTAACTAAACTTGAAAATGTTTCAGCAATTATTTTTTCAATTTTTTTGTCTTATACCTCCTGCCTTCCCTCCTCACCTTCTTTGGGTAATCCAATTACATGTAGTTTACATTATTTTAAGTAGTCCTATGTCTCCTTAAAACTTGGCTATTTATTTATTTATTTATTTATTTTACTTTTTAGTCACTTTTCTCTCTGAGTTTTATTTTGAATAGTTTCTGTTTCTATATTTTCAAGTTCATTATTTTTTTCTTCTAAAATGTCTGATCTGCTATTAATCCAATTGAGTGTTGTTTTTCATTCCAGCATTACACTTTCTGCCTGATAAATTCTATTTGGATCTTTCTTAAATCTTCTTTCTAGTTAACAAGCTCAATTTCTCCCTAAGCTTCTTGAACAAATAGAATATGACTACAATAACTGTTTTAATGCCTTTGTTCTATTAATTGCATTATCTATGTCATTTCTTGATTAATTTATTTTTCTCCTAATTAAGAATTGTGTTTCCCTGCTTCTTAGCATGCCTCCTAATGCTTGATTGTATGGTAGGCAATGAAAAATTTGCCTTCCTGAGTACTGGATTTTCTTGTATCCCTGTAAATATTCCTGAGTTATGACCTATAGTGCAGTAAAGTTACTTGGAAAAAGTTCAATCTTTTTGCGTCTTGCTTTTAAGCTTTCTTAGGTGGAGCCAGAGAAATGTTCAGTGTAGAATTAATTTTGGCCTAATACTGAGGCAAAATCCTTGTGAGTATTCTCTCTGATGTCCCATGAATTATGAGGTTTTTCTACTCTGCTTGGTGAGAACAGAAACTATTCGTATCCATATGAGCTTTAGTCTCTCTTCCCTCTAATTTCTTCTGGAAGTTCCTTTTCCCAGTTGCAGATAATTTCTTCACACATTTGTATCAATCAGTACTGACCACAGGGGAAGACCCTCTAGCGATCTAGGGATCTTCCTCTCTATGTAGATCTCTCCTCTCTATTACTCTTCCCTGGAAACTCTTGCTTCCTTGGCTTCTCTAGAATCCCAGTTTTGTTTCCTCAACTCTTGGAAACTATCAGGCTTTGTCTAGGTTTCCCCCATCTGTGGTACAACCTGGAAACTCTCAAGACTTTAAGTCAGGGAAAATGTATAATTCATTTTGTTTATTTCTTTTCTGTCAAGAATCAGTTTCTCATTATTGATGTGAAATATCTTGAAAGCTTTTATTTTAAGTATTCCATCCCATTTTTCAGTTGTTTCACATAGAAGGGTAACTCTGGTTCCTGTTACTCATTCTAGGCTGAAGTAACAGTACATATATTTTTTTTATTTCCACAGCTGCATACTTTCTGTTGCTCATTTTTATCTCCTTTCTCTGATATTCCATGGGTAGTGGGCTATGGACTATACTTCTAATATATTCAGAAAACAACAACATCTTTGCATCTTTTTCATAAGTAACACCATGAAAGCCATCATCATGTCTTTCCTGGTTATTACAGTTGCTTTTTAATTGTTCTCCCTGATCTTTTCGTTATCCACCAACAGTCTATTCTCAATCCAGTAACAACAATGATCCCTTTAATAGCTGTGGCAAAAAAAAGCCACCCTTCTGCTAAGAACCATGCAGTGGCTCCCCATTTTACCCATAGTGAAAGTTACACACACACACACACACACACACACACACACACACATAATGGCCTAAGGTACTGTATAATCTTATATTTTGCTATGCCTTTAACATCATCTCCAACTACTTTCCCTGTGGGCTGCTTCTTTTTAGTTAACAGGTCTCCTTGCTGTTCTTTGAACCACTCAGACACACAATGCCTAGGGGCCTTTCCACTTGGTATTCCTTCTGCCTGGAAGGCTATTACCTCAAAAACCTGTATGGCTTGCTTCCTTGCCAACTTCAGTCTTTTCTCACTTGTGTCATCTTACCTTATATAAAGCTGCATCTTAATACCACCTATCACCCTAGTCCAGACACTCCTAATATCCTTTTGTGCTTGATTTTTGTCCTAGCTCTCATCACCATCTGATATAATTATTCTGTTCTAATCTCTGGGATGCCGTAATAGTCCATGAATACAACAGGTATTTTCTAGCTTCCTTTTGTATTTACTATTCCCTCTTCTTAACAGAGTCTGCCAGCAAAATATATCTATAGTTGTCTCCTTTAAGTCTTTCTTCAGATGTCATCATCTCCATGGGTTGTCATTAATTATTGTAGTTAAAGTTAAATCTCCCCACTGACTCCCTGGCTTTATATATCACCTTTCCATATTTTTTTCTGTGGAAGACTTATAAAATGAGGCAGTATACATTTTATTATCTGTGTTTTATTTTCTACTCTCTCACTAAAATAGTGGGTACACATGGATACCTCCCTTCCTTCCTTCCTTCCTTCCTTCCTTCCTTCCTTCCTTCTTTCCTTCCTTCCTTCCTTCCTTGTTCCTCTGCTTTATCTCCAGAACCTAGACATGTAACCAGTATATGTTAGGTCCATAGTAAATATAGCTGATTAATTTTTTTAATGACAAGTTTTCTGGAAATGACCAAGTTCATAACCTAGAAGAGGATATGCAGACTGATTTGACAAATTTTCTCCATTAGGTATGGATTTCAAAATCCATGAATTTTGCATTTTCCCCTCCAAAACTCTATTTTATGCAGGCAGAAATGTTCTTACACAGTTAGTAGTTAAGAAATAACTAGTGTAGGGGTGCCTGGGTGGCTCAGTTGGTTAAGTGTCCAACTTCAGCTCAGGTCATGTTCTCATAGTTCGTGAGTTCGAGCCCCGTGTCGGGCTTTGTGCTGACAGCTCAGATCCTGGAGCCTGCTTCAGATTCTGTGTCTCCCTCTCTCTCTGCCCCTCCCCTGCTCATGCTCTGTCTCTCTGTCTCTCAATAATAAAATAAACATTAAAAAAATTTTTTTAAAAAGGAACTAGTGTAAGCACGCAACATTGATGTTACAACTTTCAACTCTACCATCCAGCTTTCAGTCCCGCAGCAGAATGGAAACTGCAAAATAATCAGGAAGAATGCTTTTTAATTAGTAAGTACCCTAATAGGGGACAGAAACTAACATTGGTTTATTTTCCACTATACATAAGACCCGTTATCTAATCCTTGTTACGTGTCTATTAGGTTCGTTACCATGAGCATTTTACAGATGAAGAATCAGCGGTCAAAGAGTAACTGGCCATCAGACCAGGAACTGGGATTTGAACACAGCTTTTGTTCCTCCTAAGCCCACCTCTTTGCACCTACACTGTGCTGCTTCACAGTAAGGGAAGAATGTAACCTAGACACAAATATTCAAAAAGACTAAGAGGACCACAGGCTGTCCTGTATACCACAATCAGTGTTGAGGATGTCATCTCTGGATAGCACAGCACAGTCATTAATGTTCATAATGATAAAACCAAGTCATCAAAAAAAGATTAATTACATTCCATCCACTCTGTTTAAGAAGGCAGGGAAGTGTGAAATCCATTTTAGAAAGATTTCCATCAAAAATGATTAAAATTTTCAGCTATCCAGAATGATTCATTCCCTGGGGTTTCCACATAGCCAAATATGTAAATGAAAAAGCACAAATATTGCCCATTTCCCACAAAACAAACAAGAAAACTACATAAATGAGGGACAGAAGGACCCAATCAAACTGAGGATTGGATAGTCCAACAGTATATACCAAAGTATATACTGACAAAGCTGATAGGCATCCAATTTTTATGGTATATCTCATTGGTCAGGTGTCCATTTGAATGGTTGGTACCCTTGCCAGAAATGTTTTCATTATTTTGATTATTTCTTCTGCTGTACAGTCTTTTAGGGCTGGATAAATTTATTCCCTATACTCTTGAGCACATAGTTGGAATCATTGAGTCTACTTTACCCGCAGCTCCCTCAAAAACCTAACTTTACTTCAAATTAAAAAGACAGGTTATCTTTATATTGTAAAAGTGAAGCTAAATATTACTTAATTTGTATTTACAAAAACAAGAAACAAATGTATTCCCTATCTCAGTCTGCACTAATCTGTGGTAACTGGTAGATAGTCAATAAATGTTGGTAGAAAGAATTTTTGCTGTCCACTAGTAGAAGAATAGTTATATTAATCGCGTTAAATTATAGCACATCTAGATAATGGAATGATGTATACTTATTTCAAATAATGACCTGAAAGAGGCTGAGGTGGATATTTATTCACCCTTGTATCCTCATCTCCTAGAATTCTTGTCATCTAAAAAATATCAAGTAGATATTATTTGGAAGAATAAATAAATTAAATATAAAATTAATGAACAAGTGGTAAAACTCTGATTATTGATATAATAATATAAGTAATATATAATTTGGGGGAAGAGTATATGAATGTAACTGAATCAAGAAATAATCTGGAATGCTACACAGTAAATTATTACTAGTAGTTGCCCTGGTAAATGTGGGGGACTTGTGAGAGACTCGCTTTTTATTTTATTTATATATTATTTAACCATTCACAATAAATACATATATAATTAAAATAATTTATGTTATAGCTATAACATGAGTCTGGAATTTAAGTGTTCATTAGAGAAATAAAAAAAATGAGATCGTATCAACTGCCTATAATATAAAACCTTGAACAGAATAATGCTGATGTAACCAGAAACAATCTCTCAGTATTAAAAAGACTTAATAGGCAAAGAGTGAGGAGGTGTAAAAAATTAAACGGAAAAGAAACTATCAAAAACACACAGAGTGGAGGATGGATGGGGAGTGACTGCTTAATGGGTATGGAGATTCCTTTTGGGGTTATGAAAATGTTTTGGAACTTAATAGAGGTGATAGTTGCACATTAAGAATGCACTAAATATCACTAAATTGTTCACTTTAAAATGGTTAATTTTATGTTATGTGAGCTTCATTTTAGTAAAGAAACATATATGTGTATGTATATGAATACGCACACACACACACACACACACACACGCATATTCATTGGATGAAAATAAAACAAACATGTGTAAAGACACTGCAAGTTATCCAGGTCAAGGATGTGGAGATGCTTAGTTGGGATCAAGTCCCAAAATAAAGAAGGACAAGGATTGGTTCTAATCACTAGTGCCTAATTCTTAGAAAAATAAATCCTCGTATCTACTCTTATGAGAGGAATTTTCCAATTGGTATTACCTCCCAGAACAAGGTAACAGAAGAAAAGAAATCAAATTCTGATAACAGAAAAGGTCAACCGCTCTCAGTTATGTAGATCACAAAATACTGTGCCTAGCAATGAGCTCCTCACCAGCAGAGACCACATGTACTTCATCTTTGTGTTCTCAGAACCTGACATAGTGCCTGACACAATAAATGGTGAATGTTGAATGAATTATAGCTCAACAAGGAGAATAGTGATGAAATGAAGTGGCCCTCACATCATGTGTCATGTTGGCCAGTGGAGGACTGAATGTGTAAGCCCCTGTTGCAGTCTTCAAACCAAAGCAAACAACTAAGAATGGCTCGTTCCTTCCCAGCTGAGCCTTCTACCCCCCAGGGTGTCCAAGAATCAATTAAGAAGTTAGTGAAAAAATAATCCTAGGTTCCAATATTCTGGCTCAGGAGGTCTCAGGTGGAGGCCAGAAACCAATATTTCAAAAGAGGTTCTCTGGTTTTCATGCAGATAGTCTGTGGACCACACTTTTAAAAAAACAAATAGAAGATCAGGGCTGGGAATGGTCAATGTCTTTTTAAGGAAGTAGGGAATAAGTAGCCACTACATTCTTTTGTTTTCATTCACTAAAAGAATAACTTTATAACTACCGAAACTATTCAGAAAATGAAAATGCCTTCTGATGTCTTGAGCTTTAGAAATAGTCACACGGTTGAAAAGTCTCTCTCAGGGGCGTTATGATATGTTCCTTTGCACTAAGCAGGATTTCCATTGGCTGGTTACTAGGGTTTCTTTCCACTCAATTTCTCTGATTCTATAATGAAAAGAGATTGAGGGAGGAGTAGAGGTACATGATTCATATATATGCAACTGCTTTGAAAACTGTGGATTCCTATAAAAATATGAAATATTTTCCAAATATTCATGATCTGGGACAGTAATCTAACCTCATTTTTTGAAAGTTTCTGTACTTCATTTCTGTTTTTATGGAAATATTTAATAGAATTTTGTATACAAATGGATGAATTTGGGGAACTTGAATTTTATTTATAAAATATAACAGACATGATGTTTTCAGGACTTATTTTATCTTCAGTTTTAATAATTTTTACTTTTTTGTGATTTTTAAACTAGTGAATTTTCACAGTAGAAAATTTATAAAAGTTAAAAAGTTAAAGAAGAAAATAGGATAAAACCACATGGTATTTCACCACTAAGAGATAATCTCTGTTAGCATTTTGAACTATTTTTCTTCCCCTCCCTTCTAAATACACATACACTAACAGAAAATTTTATGGTGAGAATTTTACTATTGCTTTACATAGGCTTTGAAAACATATTCTTAATCAATAGCCTACTATACTATTAGCAAATGGATTAATGCCAGCATGAAATGGTCCTTGGGTCAAATGTGGTATTGACTAGTAGAGAACTGAACTCAACAGCCTATATGGCCATCTCCAAACTGAGGCAAGAAAAAAGAATTCTGTTTTTTATTTAATGTGTTTCTTATCTCTGGACATTTAGATGATTTCTATTTTTTCTAATAACAAGTATTTGATAAAAATGCATGCACATGGTTCATTGACTTACCTCTATATCTTTAGGTTAGATTGTCATGTATGAAGATTATAGTTCAAATCCTATCAATTTGTAGACATTCTATACATACCTTTAAAGTACTTTACAGAAAGATTGCACCAAATTCTGCTTCTACCAACCACGGATGAGAGTTCATCTCTTACTATACAGTGGCAAGAATGACTACTAGTAATAAAAACAAAACAGAAAACTTGTCCATCATATTTAATGGGAAAAAATTTGAATCATGTTTTTACTTATTCTCCTGTGATTACCAGTTAAGTTGAATATATTTGCAAATCCATGCGACTCATTCGTATCTTCTTTTAATGTTCCAGTTTACTTTTATAACATTTCTTCACCATAGGCCCAACTGTGGAGAAGTTTAATCTTCAAAATTCTTCATAGTTTTTTTTTTTTTTTGGAGTGGGGGCACAATGTAGATAGGGAGGGAGAATATTTTAAAGAGGATGCACTTACCAAGTTATTTTAATATTTATCTTATTAAAATTTAAAAAATTGTGGCATTACTTGATACCTATAGAGCTATGAAATGGAAATTTTTTTCTTAAGGAGAATAATATGACAATAAATATGAATGACTTTTTCAACAGCATTGAAAGGCACTATGCAATAAAAAATATACATTTTCCAGTAACTGTACCAAAATTTTGTTTTTATTTTCTTAAGTTTATTTATTTATCTGGGGTCGGGAAGGGCATAGAGGGGGAGAGAGAGAACTGCAAGCCGGCCCTGTGCCATCAGCACAGAGCCTGACTCAGGGCTTGAACTCATGAATCACAAGATCATGACTTAAGCCAAAACCAAGAGCTGGTCGCTCAACTGACTGAGCCACCCAGGTACCCCCAAATTTTGTTTTTAATAAACTGAAAGTTTCAGTCAGGAAAAGATAGTTTCAGGAAACCCTGGGTGGCTCAGTCGGTTAAGCATCCAACTTCAGCTCAGGCCATGATCTCACAGGTCATGAGTTAGAGCCCCGCATCGGGCTCTGTGCTGACAGCTGAGAGCCTGCAGCTTGCTTCAGATTCTGTGTCTGCCTCTCCCTCTGCCCCTCCTCCCCTCACACTCTGTCTCTGTCTCTGTCTCTCTCTCTCTCTCTGTCAAAAACAAATAAACATTAAAAAAGAAAAAGATAGTTTCGGGAAGATTTTATTTTTATATTAAAAAAAACCCCTCAAATTGACAAAGTTTCTTCAATTTGTACAATAATCAAGATTATCAACATCTCCTGTCTGGGTAACTGCCCACAGGTGTTTGGTGATGTCTTACATGTGAAAATAAGCCCATTCTACAAGATACTGTACAGTCATAAACTTACATATGTTTTATTCTCAATTAAGCTTTTTCCTATAAAACAAAACATTTGCTAAAATAAATAATATAAATACATCACTAAATTGTAACACCTTCACAGTCTATTAAAGGGACGCACTTTTAGAGCAATATTTAAATGAACACAACTTTATAGATATTTTGCCTTTGTCAATAAACTTTACCCTAATCAACTTTATTTAATCCTACTTTGTTTTAGAAAGCAAAATTTTTCATTTCATTTTTGATTCTTCAGATGTTGAAAATATGGATTGTGCTCAGGTTCCTAGCAGTGGCATTAGCCTTAATAGCTTGAATCCTGGGTTATGAGATTTTGCCTTGCTTTACTATTGGTATTCAGATCTCACTTCTTAGTCTCTCTACCTTCTTGTACAAAGGAAAAATTGCCTTCTCTTTGATTATTTTCTTTCTCTCCTTTTCACTTAAGATTAGAAATGGCCAAAAATATGACGGCAATTTAAAAATGGTTTCCCCCAAACCACATTTTCCAACATTGTTGTTACTCTCCTATTAGTTTGCATATCAAAATGTATAGTCTGTGGTTCAAAATGTGCAAGAAAGAAATGTTGCTATTCATTTGCCATGACTAATCTAAATGTTCAAGCCTTCCCTCCCATTGCATATTAGAGAATACAAACTTAAACTTGGTAATTAAAGGAATTCCAGACTTGCACCAGTCTTTCGGATAAATATTGGGTTAATTCAAAGTGTAGATTCTTCTTAATGATATTTCTCTCATTCCTTCTCTGTTCCTCAAAATGGTGTCTGGGTTCATAGAAAAGCTTCTGTGTCCTCCCTCCTTTCAAAGAAGAAGGAAGCCTGCATGCTGTCCTTCACATCTTTGCTGGTCTGTTATGTGACAAAGCCATTCAGGTCTTTTTAGTCACCAAGCATGTAGCACTAGTGCCCACTGAATTGTTAATACTGCTTTGGGAGGGGGGTGGGGGGGTTGTTGGCATAATGCCATTGACATTTATGGCTGGTCAATTTCAAAAAAAAAAAAAAATATCCAGCTCAGCTTTCACTGCTCTTTCAGCCCTACCTCGGCTCTTACTGATTCTGCAGAATCTCTGGTCAGCTTCCTTTCAACTGCTCCTAATCTCATTCTGGTGGTCTTTTTGTAAGTCCATTGTTTCTCAGTTCAGCTATCTTCTTGTGCCTCTTAGATTCATAAGGCGACTTCTAGATCTCCTCCTCACTCCCACCTTCTGTTTCAGTAGGTCAGACAGCCCTTTCTCCTCTATAGAGGTTAGCCTGATGTTGATATGAACCGTCCTGTGAAAGTTCTTCTCAGAACTTCCCTCTGATTGAATACTTCCAGGTCAGCAATTTCTAAATGACATCCTAGAAACATCTTAGGTGGCATCCTGTGGCTATCATCATGCTGAACTGAGGTATTTTCTCCAGAGGTCTGTAATTTTCCTGAGCTACACTTGCCTGAAACATCAAGTACTGAGAAGTTTTTCAAACCTTCTGTCTTTTCTCTTGCATCTTCCTGAGGGGAAATCCAGGACACTGAACTTTGATTCCTGCCTCCTTCCCTCAAATTCTTTTCAGAGCCACTGTCAGGACTACAACTTTTGCTTTCTTTTGGTGGAAACTGAGCTTTCCCTACATTAAATTCTTTTTCCTTTCTATACTGAAGCATATTTTCATACCGCCATGGTTTAATTTGTATATGTGGGTACCTCTTGAAATTTAGAAACTCCTTTCTTTTGCCACAAATCCTGATTCACAAGACCTTTGTTTCACTACACACTGATAAAAAATAAACAGCAACCTTCTTTGAACAATGACTGTGTTCCTCTTTGTATTCCTGCTTTAATAATCCAAATCCTGCCTGAGATAATGGATGTCTCTGGCTGAATAGGGGGAGGGTCAATTAATTTATTTCAAAAAGTCTTATCCCTGTTATAGTTGAAACTGATGATATTGATAAATTACTTTTATCTTCCAGCTGTTTCCAAATTCATTTTAGAGGAACCATTCCTTTTCTCTAGAACCTACTTTTAAAAACAAAGTGTTTTTAAACAAAGATATACTATAGTTTATCTTCAGCTACACAACCGCTTCCATGTAGTAGTACCCATACATATTTCAATGAAAATATGTTTTTTAAACAAATCGCAATCCAATTCAACAAGCATCAGCTACCATTTTTAATCAGCCTATAATTATGCATCATATAGGGAAAAGAGGGTTATCAAAGGAAAAGACAAGGTTTATAAGTCCTCAAATGTAAGGAACCAGTTACCTACATGAAATAATCAGAATATAACACAAGACTAGGAATAGTTGTGTCAACACACACGTACTGTTCATGATTGATGACAGATATTGTTCTTTATTATGTGTCCTATAGAGAACACAATGTAGGCTATCTGGGCAACTCGAAAATAATGCAAGTTAGGACATTAAGGAGGAAGTGAGATGGCTAGACCTCACATTTTAGAGTCTAGAAATGTGGAAATGAGGAAATCATCTGTTCCAGGCAAGAGGAAAACAACTTGAGGAGCAACTTGGGAAAGAATTGTGGGTTCGGAGGACAGTTCTATTATGTTAAGCTTTAAATTGGCTGAACAACACAAGTCATTCTAGAAGCATGTACTTTTTCAGATATTTGTTCTTGGCATTGCCTCCCTTGTTTTCTCCGCCTCCATATTTTTCACAGAGCAAATGCTTTGTCATACATATTCTTCCTCTTCATGGGATTCATGTTGCTCATTCCATTGCTCCTGTTTGCTTGGTCACAGCTGTCCGCGAGAATCTTTCTTCTCCCAAGTGGTCTAAGCGAGGCTCGTAGCAAATAATGGGCAGCCCCAGGGTCAGCCCCAATGGGGCTTGAAAGCTTTTACCTTTGGACTAAAGCCATTTTTGCTACTAGTGAGACTTAGGAGAGTTTGTTTTTCTCCTTACGTTGCAGCTAAATTTCCACTGAAATAATAATAGCTCAAAAAACAAAAAAAGAAAATATCCTACCTTTTCATCTTTTCTCATTCCTTTGACTGCCAAATATGTTGGGAAAAATGAGAAGACATACACTGCTAAAACTCTCTCCCCACCCACAACTCTGCTGAAACTACCTCCTCCGTAGTCCCAGGGGCCTAAAGAGACCCATCGCAAAGATTTGTATTTTCATTTACTTACCTTTGCCCTTGCCACCACCGTTGGCACTTTAGCCAAGCCCTCTTAAAATGATTTTTCTTGGTTTCTAGTATGAAACACTCTTCTGACTTGCCTCCTACCTCCCCTGACTATTCTTCTGCCTTCTCTTGCTTCCCAATACGATTATTTTTGAAGATTCTATCATTATCTCTTTTTCTCACTTTGAATTCTATACCTAGATAACCTTATTTACCTTTAATGCTGTTTCTGTGCAGACAACCCTTAAATATATATCATATATTCATATATAATTTAAATTAATATGTATTACATAGTAAATATGTATATGTCATATGTTTACATATTCATATTTATATATTTAAATGGTATAGTTATAAAAAATAGAGATATCTACAAATAGATATAGATCGATAGATATTTCCACCTGACTTATCCAAAGGGACTATAATCCAGCATTTCCAATGCTTGCTGAAATTGCCATTTAAATAGTCCTGCAAATATCACTTTAAATTCAGCGTGTCCAAAGCCAAAACTCCTAGCTCCCTTCTCGGGTCTCCTCCTCTTTACTCGGTATCCATCACTGGAAGTCACATGCTAGAGCTGGCTCTTACCAGCTTATGAGGACTCACTGTGTGCACCTGTTCTCAACTCCATGTTGGCCATGGTGGGAGCATTTACACCACAGAATGGCAAATGCTACAAATTGCAGATTCGTTTTATTTTCCTCTTCTCTCTCTTCCTTCTTCCTTCCTTCCTTCCATTTTTCTTTCTTTCTTCCTCTCTTTCTCTCTCACTCTCTCTTTCTGAGAACATTTTCTGGCACACCACTCATTATTGTCATACCACTCTCTCAGTCACCCAAGCTTGACACTTGGGGGTAATGTTGGAGTATATTCTTTTCCTCGTTTCTTTTCCTCATACCCTGAAGCCATTCAACTATCAAGTCCTCTAATGCTTAGGTCACTCCAGACTTTATTATTTTTTATGTCTCCTGACCAATTTCTTGCCAGACTTTTCTCCCTTATCTCTAACCAACTTAGCAAAATGCTGCTAAGTTAATCTTATGAAGGAACAGCTGTGATCATAGTTAAAATTTGCCAGTGATGTTCTTTGCATACCAAAGTTGAGTCATTAATTTTCAGTCAAGCTCAGCCACAATCTGGCCCTCAGTCCCTCTCCAGCCTGTCACATCTCAGGATTCTGACTCCTAGTTTGTGCCTAGATCTTAAGTATTTGGGAAGCCCTGGATGATGAAATTGTCTAACTGACCAAATGAGGGAGACTTGTTGACTCTGTGCCTATTTTGTTCCTCCTGAATTCCCCCTTTGCCATTTCCACACACCTAAATCTTACCTATATGTCAAGGTTCATCCCAATGCTCGCTTTTTCATTAGAAATTATCTTTTTCCATTATCTGAGGACCCAACCTCTGAGCATTTTACTTTTGTAATCACATTATCATTAACATTCTTCACCTTTTATTAAGTGAATATACTACATTCTATTTTTTTAAGTGGGCATGACCATGGTGAGCTTTTTCTTAACTCTAATAGCATATAACCAAAATGTTTTGAATACATTGTTATGACTGAGCACACCTAGGACTTATGTAACATATTTTCTCTCAAAAATTATCTCATACTTTCTCATTTTTTACAAAATTATAATGCAGGAAGAAATTAGAAATTGATCTCATTAGTAATATTACTCATTTGGAAATTGAGGGCTACCACTAAGATGGATTTATGCCCAAGACTGCAGATTTCTTACCTCTCCAACATTATTTCTTACCACGCACACCCTTTAAATTCTAGGCAGAGCTGATATGTTTGGATGATGGCTTGGTTCATACCATCTTCCTTGGAGGTGAAAGGAAGGATATTAAGGACTTTAAGGAAATATTATACTGGACTCTAAGCTCTGTGGCGACAGAGACCCAGTCTGTTTTATTCTCCAGAATAACACCAGTACCCAGTTTGGCTCAACATTATTCTGTTAAATTAATGAACCCCACTGCCTGTGTTGTTTCAACACTATAAGTAGAAGGATGAATACCACTCCTAGTATTATCTCGCAAAAGTTTATTTTGCAAAGTCTTTTTTTTTCAAGCTACAAAATCACTGTGTTGTAGATTAAGGACTTTCCCCCCAAGGGTTTTATTGGTTTATTTATTTACAGAGTTTGACTATAGCTTGGCAGATAGCATCAGTAACTGAGCACAGAGGAAGAGTAATCGGGCACTGTTTTAAAATTTACTGATGACCTCCTACAGCAGTAATACTTTAACATAGGCAGTGTGAATAACATCTCTAAAAATTTTTTACCCTTACTTATCTATTAGTTGATGGCTGACATCCTTAAGTTCATAAGGTTCTAGTTAATGATCATTGAGCATATTTATCTTGTTCTAAATACATTTACCTTGCTCTAATTCTGGAGTTTAGGTTTTGTTTGTTTGCTTTTGTTTTGTTTGTTTATTTCTTAACAGTAGACGGTGAGGTTTCCCCTTTGTTTTCCTCTCTGATCTGGAAGTGGCTCCACTAGCAAAAGCGAAATAGCTCTTCAAAATGTGTGTACACAGACTAGTTGACAATACAAATTGGTAAACCATATGAGTAGATATTGCCATCTAAAGAATATCACCATAGGCCAAGATCCAAAATGACAAAAAGGAATTTCTGAAACTGTTGAAGGTAATAGATAACTTGCCAGGCCTAACCAGAATTGGTGAACCAGCTATTAATATTCTCTCCATATATACTAGTACATATTATTTGGCTTACCTATATCCTTCTCTCAATACAGCCTATGATTTTATAATATTAATATATTACCTGCAGTTCATTGTTTTAATTTTTGTTATATTACAGCCCCATAGCAATATTTATGATGAAAGCTCTAGTCTACTAAACATACCTCCCCCATGGAAAGTTTTAATGTTTTTTATGCCTCTTGTGTAGCTAACAATTATTGGATTATGGCTTATGGAAGCTTGTTTCAAAGTGTAGATTCCATAAACATTTTTTTTGTATTTAGTGTTAAAATGAAATAGTAAGGCCCATTAACCCATCTGACAACCTATTTCAAGATATCATGATTCTGAAATATGAATTTAAAAAGAAAGAGCATTATCTTAGCCTAGTCCCTTCCATTTCTGTCTCTGGGTAATATTTTCCCAGATTAGTTTGGTTGGTAGACTGTTGTTTAAACCAGTCAATGCAAATTAGCCTTGTAATTTCCTTTGTAATAAAAGTCTCTCGCTTACCTAATCTGTAGTTTAGTATTCACACTGTTGCTTTGTGTTTCTGTTAAAGACAGAGGAGTTAGAAGAATGGTAAATATAATCCATTATCATCTACTTCAGATATGAGTTTTAAATTATTTTTTTTTAGTTTAACATAAATTTTATAAGATGTTGGCTGTCATCTTTAAAATAGCTACACTCTACATTTACTTTAACAAATTTCTTGGAAAATAGTAAGTAATTGAAACTTCCAACACATATCATGGTAGGAAAGGTACTTTTTTAGTTATAGTAGAACCATGGCCAATGACCAAACACTAGCTAATGTTCATACTATCAATATAGGAAAAACATGTAAATCTATAAGTAATATGAATTGTATTTTCATTGCAAGGAAAATGATTATAAATTAAATAAGTCCTTTGGCCTTCTTAATGATGATTAATAATAATAGCCAATAATAATAGACACCATTTATTGAGTGCTACCCATCTGCTAAATTCTTAACATAAATTAACACTAATCCTCACAATGACCCTGAATATATCTTATTCCTATATTGCAGGTGAGGAAGTCAAAGGGAAGAAAGGCTATGTAACTTGCTCAATGCCTCATGTTGGATAATTACAGAGTTGGAACATTGAGCCCTGTCTTTCTGGTTTCAGTGTCCATCCTCTTTGAATATCTTGCCCCCCACCTCTAATCCCTATCCATATAGCCATCTCCCACAATTTGGAAAATGTAAACTTCTTAATGAGTTTATAGGCTCCGTGGCTGACTGATAAATAAGTCTTTTTCTTACAGATATTTATAAACAGGACCCCAAGTACCCATTTTTATGGGCTTTATTTCAGTCTCCCATGTTGCATCAAAGTATACCTTGACCTCTGACCCACCCCTCAAATTTCATAGTGAATACTGATGACCTTTTCCTCAGCTGGCCAGCTGTTTATATCTCTACCTGGGTTTGGAGAGGCAAATCCAGCCCTGAGCTCCTCTGGCCAAGCTGGAAGCTTGTCTCACTCATTCTTATCTGTACCATCTCTCACAATGCCTGGCACTAGATGAATGGGTGTTTTGTAGCTAATTGTTTCCCTACATAGACCTAGAGCTCCTGGAATATCAGGACCACATCTAAGGGTTTGAATGTGTCTGCCCTAGGGCCTAGAGGCCAGAGCCCAAACCCAGGTGGAAAAATGTAATGGAGTGAGTTAATCACTCAATCAACTGAACTGCGTAGCAGAATCACAGCCCCCCTCCCCAAAATAGAAGGAGCATTGTAAACAAATTGGCAAAATGTCTTGCCACCAACTATTTTTTATGGGGTATTTTGGATAATGATAAATTAATACCAATAATAATAATTAGAGCTCTCACTGCCAGAAACTGTGCCAGATTCTTTACATATAAGTATTATCTCATTTATTTCTTAGGAAAAAATAGATAACAACTTTCTGTTTTAGAGGTGAGGAATTTGAAATTCAGAGAAGTCACTGCTATGAAGTACCAAGCCACAATCTCAAGATAGGTTTGTCTTCCTTTAGTTCATGCTTTTCCATGGTACCGAGTCTGGAATTTGTCCAGGAAAATAGAGGTTCCTACATCTTATAAAATACAACTGATTGTTTCACATACTTTGTGTAATTATAGACTTACAGCAGTTCAATGAGTTTCTATAAACTATATATTTAAAAATAGACTCTGCACCAAGTATATTGTTATTTCATGAAATTATTAAGCATACATCCAAGAATTGGAAGCCAAATAAGGTAAACACTGGCCACACTGATATTTTTAGGTCTGTTTTACGGAGGGGTAGGGGTGTGTGTGTGTGTGTGTGTGTGTGCGCGCGCGTGTGTGTGTGGTGTTAGCCACAATACTAAGAGAATTCAATTCTGGCGATGGGTGATTATTTCTCATTTACCTCCAGGGTCAACACAGGAGGAAAGTCCTCAAAACACATCATTTATATCATGAGGTAGCTTATGCCCTATCTGATGAAAGACAAGCTGGAAAACATTTGAAATATCATAGGCAGGCATCAGTTTGAGGTGATCTGTAGTAGACCTACATGTACCCTTATGTTGCTGTTATCCAAATAAAAGATGGATATAAAAAGGAAGAATAAAATACTGAGCAAATAGCTTGTTCTTTACCCAAGTTCACCCTAGAAGATGTCTCCTCTCTGGTTCTCCTTCTTATTTTAACCTCCTAATTTAGTTTGTGTTTATTTAATTATTTATCCATTTCAGAAAGAAATTTACCAGTAAAATGACTAATTTTTAAAAAGAAACCAAATATATTTCAGAGGCTCTGCCAATGTGTAATGTCTTCTAACGCTGGCCAAAAATAGCAGTACACTAATTTTGAAATAACTGTTTTCTCTGTAGAATTTTCAATGTTATTCTCATTTGCCCTCCTTTCTTGAATCCCCCACCTCCAAACTCCCACCCCGGAAAAAAGAAAAACAGATTACAGTAAATTTTGGCAAGGAGTTCTATTTGCATCATTTTCTTCGAAGTCACGTGCTTTGGATTTCCTCTTGTTTATGATATATTAAAATGCCTTCCAGATGTTTTTAATTATGAAAAAAAAAGTTTTCAAGAAAGCAGAGTAATCCAAATAAAGTTTCCTCTTTTTTTAATGGCCAATAAATTAGTATATTCCAGCTTATCAAACTGCCCCATAATTCTGAGGGTGACCTCTTTAAAGAAGGTCAGGCATTGAGTGAGACAGCTACATTCAGGCAGAGGCCAGGTTTCACCAAGAACACTTTCAGTTCCTGTTTCCAATTGAGGCTGCTCCCTGCCTGGGGCCTAGCCTCATGTACAAGCCCATTGGCTAGAATTGCTTAAATGTCCCACACAAATATAAACACCTCTACAGTGTTGGGAAGATGAAAGGAATAGCTTATTGATATTGTATATGCTAACGTTTGGATGTGGGACAGGAAAGACAGCATTTAACTGCTGGTATGCAATGCTGAAGCTGGGCTGCATGAAGAGATTTTCATTTACTGATGTTGGATACGTGCCCAGACTGCCATAGTAGAATTCAGGGAGAAACACAGAAAGGAGGAGAACCACAGAATGGTTTTCGCGAACATCCATATGGGGCAGAAGAATAAATACATACGAAGACCGTGTCTCCAAAAATGAAAGAACTGGCCACTGGGGGACAATTGTGAGCACCCCTCCCCAAGTCTCAACTTAGCCCTCTTCGTTTGTACTCGAAGGTAACTGTCTGTTCATCCTAATTTTGATTCAGAGCATGAGTAAGACTATAATGTGGCTGAAAGAGAAAGACAGTCAGGACAGGGCAGGAAGAAACCTTAGCCCGCTTCGCCTGTTGTTGTTTTAAGCTTAGCAAGGAGAATAAATGTGTTTTTCTTTTACTAATGTTACCAAAAGGGAAAGAGCTTTGTGGATTATAGACATTGGTAGCTTTTTAAAATGTATCTGCCGAACATCTGTCGTGTGGGACAGACCAGGAACCTTTTAGGAAGTGCAGATTTTGTGACTCACAATGTGAATTCAAATTTAAATGGGACATTCATTGGCCTCACTTAATGGAGCATTTTCTGATAATTAACTCTCTCATCTCTCTACCCCATCCCATCTCTCTGTAACTTTAAGCATACTTGCCACATAAGAGTAAGTGTGTTAATGATGATAGTTTTGGAGAGATAGTTCATCAAAATAGATGTCTGCCAGGAAGTGGTGCTTGACAAAATTTTAAATAAAGCAAGGCAGTATGACACATAGAAACTAGTCACTCAATCTTTATTTACTGCATTCCAACAATATACAAAGAAGAAATGGAATCCTGTAGAAGGGAGAAATTTAAAAGTTTCACTAATTAAGAGTAGATGGGGCAACAGTGGAAAGTTACAGGGTATTCTGGAGACTTCCAGTTCAGAGATTAAGGGGATTGGAATTGAGAGGAATTGATAGGTATCTTGAGGAGAGAAAAGGAAGATCACCAATGGGACAAGGGCAGTTACCTGGTATAGGCATTCGGAACTTTGAATTTTGCAAGCAAGCATGTAATAAATACCAGATGGGGTCAAAATACTATTCGTTTCTGAAGTCAATGTGTACCTTATGGAAATGGGCAGAAGTCACCAGAACAAATGAACATAGTGGGGGTATCTATAAATAGCAGTGTCACGTGCAGTGATAACCGGGCGCAAGAACGGAATTAGATTAAAGAAAGCATCACTCGTGGCCATTCATGAAGACCACTTGATGCAATTTGAATTAAAAATTTGGAAGAGTCTCTGGGAAAGTGTTACACCCGGGAGAAGAGTGGTCAACAAATGAATCAAGTGAAATAGGGCCAGTCTTATCAAATTGATGAGACTTTTATCAACCTAATGAACAGAGGTAAAGAAACACAGATTGAGTGGTTTGACAGCCTAGTTTAGGAAACATTTGTTTCTCCCTTACTATGTGTTAGGCAGAATTCTGAGTACTCTTGAAACAAAGATTGCCAGTAACACTGAAGTAAGAATTCCCTTGGCTGCTCCAGCCAGAAGATGCACCTGCTGATACGGTTTCAACCAAAGGACATCTCCCTTAGCTGAAGGAAGCCCACTGTAATCATTCAAGCTTTCATCGTTAGGAGGAAAGCAAGTAGGACAGTGAGGGAAAGAAAAACAATTCCTGTCTCTTTCTCCTATCAATCAGAGCTGTAATCCACAGAGAGGGAAGTGCCCCGGGCGTATCACTCTCATATTCAAATAGTATTGCCCACATTCCCCCGATAGTCCTCTCCCTAAGAGTTTATTGTTTGGTATTCCAAGTATCACTTGCTCAGAAATAACCTGAATGCAATCCCAGGACCCCTCCTCCTTCTCTCTCTTCCTCCCCACCTTGCTCTCTCCATTCTAGGTATACTGGCTTTCTTGCCACTCACACTAAGCATACTCCCAACTCAGGTTGCTATCTTTGTGATTTTTTTTTTTAATCTGAATGTTATTACCCTAGATATCTGCATGGCTTCTGCAAAATGGGACTTGATCAAAGTGGCCTTCCTTGACCGTCTTCTGTAGAATAGCTCTACTTACTCACCACTACCTCCATCCCCTTTATCCTGCTTTATTTGTGTTCAGATTATTTATCATCACATAAACTATATAATTTGGGGGTTATTTCTTGCTTTTTGCCACTTGAATGTAAACTCCATGAAAGCAGGCCCTTTGTCTTTATTTCTTACTAGTCTCATAAAACTAGAATAGCAGCTGGCTTATAGTAGGTATTCAATACACATTTGTTCAATATAGGAATTAGTGTCCAAGGAAAAGCACAAAATGCACTTGGACACAGACAAAATATAGAGTGATTCTAGATGGAAGTGTCATGAAGGTCTTAGGAAAGATGATTGATGTGTATCTACTATGTACCCAGGTCACTGGTGGTAGTGGAGAGGAGAGGGAAAGGAAAAGGGACAGAGAGAGGGAGAGGAAGAGAGAGAAAGAGAGAGAGAGAGAAAGAGAGATTCTTATCCAGTAATATTCTTCAAAGGTTCTACAATGTCAAATCATAATGATATTTGAGAATAATTACTAGAAATAGTAAAGGCTTTGAAAACTAAAGTCATTATGAAAGATGACTTAAGGAAATGGTAATTTTCTCAGCCTAAAGAAAACAAAGCACAGAGGAGATAGGAGTAGGAGTCAGAGAATGGAACAATATAGCTGTCTTTAAATATTCCGGAGATATCCTCTGAAATAGTGAGTAGACTTATTTTCTATTGTTATGACAGAAAATTTTAGGAAGATATGGTAATTTTAAAATTCTAATCATTAGAGCTGTCCCAAAGTGGAATAAAATCCATCAATGTATTAAATCAGAAATAATCTGAGAAGGCCATTGTAAACTAGACTCCTGTTTTAGATAAGAAGTTGTACCTGATGACTCATCGTTAAGTCTCTTTCAAACTAGTTTTCTACACATGTGCACGCACACATACACATAATCATTGGGTTTTAACTACAGATCATCTAGCTAGTTTCTAAAATAGAGGATACCCAGTTAAAGTTGAAGTTCAGATAAGCAATGAATTGTATTTTTTAATTATAAGCAGGTCTTATGCAATATTAAGAGGAAACTTGTATCAGTATTTCCTTTGTTGTTTATCTGAAACTCAAATTTAACTGGACATCCTATATTTTATGTGGCAGTCTTATGCTTTACGGAACAATATAACAAAACAAAGGCATGTAAGTCTTCAGAATTCAGAATTTTCATAATTAATGTAATAAATATAAAGCGGGGGGGGTTGCATGCCAGGATTTATTCAAACATCTATGGACATTATAGTTTTGGCACAGATTTGGGGGTATTGGTCTTAAAGCCATACTATCAGGAGAGATTTTTATCTCTTTTATTTCATTTTAATGTTTATTTATTTCTGAGACAGAGCATGAGTAGGGGAGGGGCAGAGAGAGGGAGACACAGAATCAGAAGCAGGCTCCAGTCTCTGAGCCATCAGCACAGAGCCAGATGCGGGGCTCGAACTCACGAACCGGGAGACCATGACCTGAGTGGAAGTCAGACGCTCAACCGACTGAGCCACCCAGGCGCCCCTCTTTTATTTCATTTTAAATCATATTTGACTATATTATTTCACAGTTTTTGAGAATTCTAAAATGTATTTGCTTTAATGTTGATTTGGGGGTGGGGGGAGGTACCATACTACCTCTAGAATTTCACAGGGGACTTTGTCCTAAATGATTCACAGCATATCGTGGTGGCAATTTGGCTTTCTTAGTATTTTCTTAACAATCTAATTTCCATTTAGGTTATTTGGCACACAGTCTTTAGTACAAATTATTAAGCATTAATGCTGACAAATGATTGGATTCACTTTTAATAGAATGTAATTTAAAAATTATAATTATATCAAAATTAAGATAACCACAGAATAGTTAAAATTTTAGTTTGGATCAACAGAAGCATGGCTCAAATGACACTAACAGAAGGAGAGTATTTCTGTTTAGCAGCTGAAGAGAGGGGCAAAAAGCATAAAGGGCGAAAGCATAAAGCTTTGAAATTATAAAAATTCTTGGCAATTTTCTAAATCATAAATTCATTTTTAAACTATTTTGAGTTTTGTGCATCAAGTGAGGAGTGTCAATATTTTCAGTTGCACTATTTCCAGTCGACCACTTTCAATATTCATATGAAATGCCACGGCCTTGTATAAAAGTGTCTCTGACCTCAAAAGGCTTAGGCCTACTTTGGAAGGTAATATGAACAGATGTGAAGCAATTACAAGAAAATTTATTCAGTGTGCTATCAAGTTCTAAAACCAAAAATTTAAAGAATAGAGAAGTCATGCGATGGAGCCATTGAGAAAGTTTCTCAGAGAAATGGGGGCCTAATGTGTGCCTTGCAGAGTGGGCTGGGAATGCATTCTTGGAGAGGCAGGTGAATATAAGGCCAAGGAAGAAGTGATATGCACGAAACTTTGGGCAAGAAACCAAGAATGAGGGTAGGAGAAGCCAGTGGTGACACAGAAAGCAAGGAAAAAGTAGAATACTTCTCTTTGGAAGTCGTGGCCCATGTTCGTGAACAGGAAACAGAGCCCTATTGATCAGGACCTTAAAGGCCACACCACAGAATTTAGGCTCACTGTCACAGGCAATATGGAGCCATCATGTGTGCCTGCCCAAGCAATGGTGATCATGAGAGTGGCATTTTTGGTGGTAGTCACTGTTCAGGCAGCTCAGCGAAACTGACTCAGAGCACTTCTATACTATCCAACCAAAACTCAGAGGACAGAAATTGACATTATAATTCTTTGAGTACTTGTTCAAGAAAAGTTGTTTGTTTATTTGCAGATTTCCAAGCTTGTAGGGTTCCTTCTACTCAAGAATGAAGACACACAAACTTTTCTGTGTGGTTGCAAATCAATATTTAGGTCTCTGAGAATTCCACGTAGGTTGGTGGTTTGGTGAGCAGAAGGTGCGAGAATAGCTTGATCCTGCCTCCTTGCCACAGGCAGATCCCCTACTGACAGCCACAGGGGTTTGGCCTATGTCTGGGCTCTCAGATGCTGCCATTAAGATTACTTTCTGAGCATTAATCTCTTTGAGACCAGGCACACTGTTCAAAGAGATGTCACTTCCATGCCTTTCTCCCCCAACCAGAGGGGAAGGCATTTTTGTGAGATATATTTTTGCCAGCTCGTCCATCAGAGAATATTTATTTGTTCATTAATTTCTTTTATGAACATTGTACAAGTTACACAGTACAGTACCCTCTGATCATTTATTGCCCAGATTTATGCTCCGTGACTTGATGGAAAGAAAGTGCAGCCCCAGCATGGAGCTCCCTCATTCTCTGTGTAAGCAGTTGTGCCACGATTTACAGGGCAAAGGCATTCTTTTTAGACACTGTAATTAGCACTTGTCTTATTTATACATCTTCCTTAACATGGTGTCCCCTTTAAAAATATTTTTATTTTAAAATGGCATGCAAGGAAATAGCTCAGCATGCGTTAGGGAAAAAAGAAGAAGAAACAGCAAACCACTGATAAATCCATCTGTTAAAAACCACAGTACACAAATTAAAAGAGTAAGTTAACGTTATATGTCTTAATCCCCTAGCGCCATTGTTCGTGCTTACTATTTCTTGCAGATTTTCAAAAGATATTTTTTCCAGTAGACCAACTCCTTTTAGTTCACACCCTGGAAATGCTTTGCTTGTTTTAAACAGGTCCATTATGCTCTCCAACACCCACATATTTACTAAAGTCCAGCTTTAGTAAAACTAGTTATCTGGTTTTCCTCTATTATTTATGTTGTCTTCTCCAACTCTCCTTTCAGACAATTCATAGTTACCCAAAGATGTATTAAATTCCTTACCAAAGTTTGCCTACTAAATGCAAACCGTGATTCTGCCTCTAGCAGAGCAAGACACAGTAACTCAACAGTTCTAAGATTTCTTTCTTAATTCTTAAAGGTTTCCCTTCCTCCATCCCTTGTGAGATAGGTGAGGAAAGCAATTGCCCCCACTGCTTAATGCATCACAACTCAGAAACTCACTCCATCCTTGTAATTCTGAATCCCAGCCCAGCTGGCGGTTCCTGGATTTCAGACTCTGAATATGAGTTCAGCACTTTTAAATCAATCACTCTGAACAGTATTTCTGTCAAATGGAAACCTTTTCTTCTTTGGCAGAAAGGCTTTCCTGGTTTTGACTGCAGCCCTGGAGAACTGAACAGTCTCATAAATGAAACCAGGATGTCGGAGAAAAATTAAACTAGATATAATTTTCTAGCGTTGTCATTGGAAGAGTCCTGTTCCATTTACTGTTCAGGAAGACGAAGGCACCTCTGTACCCTGTATGATTTTTGAAATAGTTTCCCCATTCCAGGTTAATGGCGTGTTGTAGTTTGACTAGCAGGGGGTTGCTTGAGTTAGGTGGAAATGGAGGAATGAAGTACTCCTTAGTCGATTCCTCTAACTTAAAATTCTCCCTCCAATTATTAAAATGTTTTTAGAATTTAGTTACATCATAAATTTTGCTATTTATTGCTCTTAGCAGGTTATGTCCTCCTTTGTAAATCTTGTTGTTGGTGGGATTGACTGGGTAGTACAGAGGACTCTTGGCTTAGCCACACAGCGACTTCGGAAATAATGCTTCTTCCATGTTTCTCGGACGAGTTTAAATCTGAGGCCTTGAAAATAAAGAAATAGTGTTAAAGCCCTGAAAATGGTATAAGAGACCAACTCTTTTGGGGATTTAGATAATAATAACTCAACAAAATTCTTATAGTTTTTACTATGCACAGAGTAAACTCTTCTTGACTCTTTCCATGTACCCCCCGTTGAGTACCATATGTGATCCATTGTACGCAAACATCGAGGTAACGCAGAAACTAATGCTTCCTATATTCTCAGCTTCCTACTATGCTCTGTCTTTCATATATACCTGGGTCTCCCATCACCTAAAATAACCTAAAATATATACAGAAATATAGACTGTAAGATTTATTAAGAAAAGTCCATGGAGAGGTGCTGATTTCCTCTGCCAGATTGCACTGTAGGATATTTACAAATGCCATTTCCTGCTGTTTTTCATACAATGACTATTTCTCATATCTTAATTTCTTCAAAATGCTCCAAATATTTCATATAATCCCTTAGATACCTTGAAATGATTTTATCTCTAGACAGCCATTGATTTCTGGACACTCAACATGAGATTTTTAAGTTCTAAGATACACTGGGATTGGTAGTTATAGGTAAATATGAACAATGAGGAAGAAAGGTTTCAACATATATGAACATGACTACCAAATTTTATGGAAATAATTTTGCAATAAGTACATTCATTCATTCAATGTTTATCCAACACATATTTATTGAGTATTTACTATTATTGAATGCCAGGCCGTATGTTAGCTATTATAATTCAGAAGTAAGAGAAACAGATATGGTCCCTGACTTCATGAACTCTGGACATTGGGTTCTTTGAAACAGGAGGACCAAACTCTTGGATTCTTTAGAGAAACGTTGCTGGACTCAATTGCAATAGAATTCTGAAAGTTCAATTTAAATGTGCAGCAATAGGGGTGCCTGGGTGGCTCAGTCGGTTAAGTGTCTGACTTTGGCTTAGGTCATGATCTCACAGTTTATGGGTTTGAGCCCCACATCAGGCTCTGTGCTGATGGCTCAGAGCCTGGAACCTGCCTCAGATTCTGTGTCTCCCTCTCTCTCTGCCCCTGCCCCACTTGTGCTCTGTCTCTCTCTCCTTCAAAAATAAACATTAAAATTTTAAAAAATAATAAATGTTCAGCAATATGTAAAAAGAACTAAGAAAAAGCCATATAAGAGGTATGTTTCAGGGCACCTGGGTGGTAAGTTGAGCGTCCAACTCTTGATTTCAGCTCAGGTAATGAACCCAGAGTCATGGGATCGAGCCCCACATTGGGCTCCATGCAGGATGTGGAGCCTGCTTGGGAGCGTGCCTCTCTCTCTCTCTCTCTCTCTTTCTCTCTCTCTAAAAAACGAAACAAAACAAAAAACAAACAAACAAAAGAGATGTGTTTCAAATAGATGGCTAAGAAAATCATAGAGTGTTTGAGCTAAAAAGCACCTGAAAGATCTTATATCCCAGCCTCATTATTAACCCAAATGAAATTCTTGTTTGTGTTAACACAGTGGTTGATGACTGAGTTGAGTCCATAACACACATCTCTTGACATCCAGGAAAGCACCTAACCAACCAGTGCTCTTTGAATATTTGAATGATAAATTCAAATTCAAGTGTAGTCATTGCACAATGAAATGTAGTGGGTTGAATTGTGTCACCACCCCCCAAATTCAAATGTTGAAATTCCACCCTCCAATATGTTAGAATGTGATCTTGTTTGGAAACAGAGTCATTGCTGATGTAATTCGCTAAATTAAGATGAAGTCATACTGGCATAGGGTGGACATCTCATCTAATATGGCTGGGGTCATTGTCAAAAGGAGAAACTTGGAAACTGACATGTACACTGGGAAGACGCCATGTAAAAATTGGTATTACGCTGTCACAAATCAGGGAACTACCAGGAAGCCAGAGGAGACGCTTGGAACAGATCTTACCTCTTGCCTTCAGAGAGAGCGTGAAAACTGCGGACACCTTGATTTCAGACTTCTAGCCTCCAGAATGGTGAGGCAATAAATTTCTGTTGTTCGAGTCACATACTTTCTGACAATTCCTCACAGTAATCCTAGGAAACTAATATAGAAGCCAATTGTATTTTAGGCTTACTCAGTTTGCTTTTCATTCACATATTTATTGAACACCTACTACATGCCAAGCACTGCACAAAACCTCGGAGATACAAAGATGAATAAGACCCGATCCCTCTCTTCAAAATATACATGAATATTCCAAAGCATTAAATAGTGATGTTGTTGGGTTCCTCCCACCCCAATCTGGGATCCGCTTCCATCTATGTGGTTCTTTCCCAATAAATATGATGTATTCCCCCAATCAACGCTGGAAGACTAGATTCCACTTCTATCTTGGGCCTAGCCTCTTCCCTGGAAATATGTGAAACTTGCTTCCCAGACATAGTAACCCTCTCCAATCAGTGAGTCATGGACTGGGGGTGGGATTCGGGCCAGTGGCAATCCCTTAGCGTGCTATTAAACCAAGCATCTCTAATCCACCCACCAGAAGAGTGCGGGGAGGCCTGCACTGAGTCCCTGTCATGCTTTACCAAGCCCATAAAGTGAGTATTTAAAATTTTAAAGTTTTCAAATGAAATATACAAAAGTTGATTATTTAGCAGTTTATCAACATTACCCCCCTTGTGGCAAAGGGAGCAGACAATAAAATTGTTCAAAAGAGGATTCAAAACTACTTTCTGCCGTTTTACTGCAACTTTAAAGAGGTCTAAAAACAAGTCTCCCAGAAGGCCCCTGGCTGGCTTTCCTGCTTCCACCCCTGAGAGCATGTGTGCATTCCTACAGCTGATGCTGCTGGAGTCAATCCCTGTCCATTCCCACAGGGACCCCTCGGTTGCGCCTTCCAGGGCTGTGCCTGTGACAACCAGAAGCCAGAGCAAATTGCGGGAACTCTGGCCCACAGAACCAACAGTGAGACAAATCGTGACTTACACTGTTCCTACTTCATCATGACCTCTTGCCTTTCTCTATTTCCCAGTGACCGTCTGCCCCACATCCTTCTGTCTCCCCTGCCACAATAGTCGCTTCCATGCAAAGAATAGCAAGAATGAAATTAAAGGAATACAAAATTAGGCACAGGTTATAATTGCCCTTCAGTAATTTCTCTTTATGGGGATGGTAGGATTACCATATATGCACTACAGGAAAGGAGGGAAACAAATCGTGTTTCTTCAAAGTTACAAGGGATGTGCAGCAGGCTATTTATGTTTCTAGAAATCCCACTGGTAGAGCCTGAAAGATGAACTTTTAAGTGAATTTATGATAGTCTAATTATCCATGGTTTTTAATGCAGTTCCTATTTTTTTACTTGAGGCCAACTCTCTTTAAATCTTACCTTATCTAGAAAAATAAAATATATAGGCTCATAATGTCCAGAGCACCCCTTTTAAATGGCAGAGGATAAGCCAAAAGGTCTAGTACATACAGATCTCTTTAAGGCCTCTTGGCCCTTTTACATTTTTGTTTTATTGTCTCTTCTCAGCTGCAAGTGAACACAATGGGGGACCTTAATGTTCCTGCTGTGGATTTATACTGGACTTCCTGGAAGTAAGCCTCTGCCGGGGTGGGTACCATGCTCTCATGTCCACTGTCTAAGACAATGGGAGCAGGTACCATTGCACATATAGAGTGGGTGACCCAAGGTGAGATACAGAGAAAACCCAAGTTCCAGCAGATGGTTATGAGATCACAGAGAAGGAGAAAAAGTACAGGAACATATTATTAGAATTAGGTACTCAATCACTTAGTTGTTTACTCAAAAATATTTATTTATTGAGCTTCTAGTCTGTGTCGGGGACTGTGTTAACCTCCATGGATATGATGTTGTACAAATACTGACATGCCTACTATCCTCACAGAGCTCACGGTTTGATGACAGGGAGGCATCCATCAAATCATGATACAAATGAATTAAAAATACAAGTGTAAGTGCTGCAAACAATGTGAAGTGTTTTGCGGGCATAAAATGAGCCAGTTTTGCCTAGTCTGAGGTGGAGGGAGTGGGAGGAGGACGTCAGAGGAGCCTTGCCTGAAAAAGTAACCAATGAGCAAAGATTTAAAGAAACTTTGGGAATCAATTATACAGCGAAAGTTGGAGGTGGGGATTGGAATGGGGTAGAGAACTTTCCAGGCAGCGTATGGAAAGAGATCACGCGTCCTTTGTGGAAGGAAGAAGGGCCCATTGAAGGAGCTTGAAGACCTGTGTACCTGAACACCTGGAGGGAAAGGTGTGAAATGAAGCTGGCATGGTTAGTAGGAGGCAGCCGGTCCATGCAGGGCTTGGCAGACCCTATTAAAGCTTTGGAAGTGATCCAAAGAGCAATGGAGAGCTATTGAAAGGCTTAAAGGAAGGAGAGTAACATGAGGAGAAAACAATTGTCCTTTGGATCAGGTGGAATTAGCTACAGCCTGTGAAAACTTCATGCTCCCCACCCCCGAACTCTACTCCCAGACCAGAGCCACATCTGGAAACCCAAAGTAATCCCAGTTTACCAAGGGAGTTTTAAAGGCTCACGCTAATTTTCTTTTCTTGCACATTGACTGGAAATTTTCATATTCCCCAACAAAGGGGACAGCAAACTTTTACTTAAGATGTGGCCATTTGGACTGCACACCCAGTAAGATTAGCAACTAATGGTAGACTTAGAAGACAAAATATTCCATTTGGAGGATCTCAGCAAGCCACCTGCTAGGAGATCAAGTAAAACGTGCTGAGACTGTTTCTGGATCACCTTGAATTTACTTCAATATCCATAACCAACTTCTAACACACCACGTATTCCAGACTATCAAAGATTATCGAAAGTGATAGTAATGTAATGTAAGTTGTTTACCTTCAGAAATAATGAGCTGATTTATAATAACAGAGCAATAACCGCACTTCCACGTTACTGGCCAAGAAAACCTGGCTATTACCCAAATTTGGGTAAATCACACCACAAACACATGTTAATTTTGGCCGCCCCTCCTTACTTAACTAAATGTTTATTTCAAATTATCTGAGCTCCCCGCGTTCATTTGTATCCCCTCTTCCATACACTGTGGATGGAGGACTCTTTTCAAAACCTGAATTCGCTCGTGCCATTTTGGCGGCTGCAAAGCCTTAGCTGGCTTCCCAGTTACTGGGGGCTGTAGGCCAAACAGCAGCAAGGCCCCTAGCGGTCCTGCGGGCAGCCGCACCTATGTCTCCAATTCCATCTGGCCCTGTGCTCCCCACAACTTCCTGTGGGCAGAAACAATGCTGCAAACAAGATCCAGCCTCTGTCCTCAAGGCGCTTGTGGGCTGGTGAGAGATGTTACATGACGTTACATGGATTCCATTATTGCCACGTAAATGGGCAACTTCTGACACAGCAAATGCAGGCTGTTAACAGAGAACAAATTACCAACACTTAATCCAGGCTCATAGAATCAGGGAAGTTTTTCTGGATTCAGTGTCCTCTAACATGTAGCTCCAGTGGTGAAGACCACACAGTTTAAAACTTAATTGTACATGTTCTGATACAGGCCACTCTTTTTCTTTTTTTTTTTTTTAATATGCTAATCTTATTTCCAAAATTGTATTGTAAACTCCTTGAAGGCAGACTATTACTTACACTTCTATATCCTGAGCATTGTCCGTGTCGTGCTGACCACATGGTGTGTGCTTCTAAATCTATGTTGACCAATTAATAGGACAGTAAATTCTTGCCTCGGAGTGTGAGAGGCAAGGGAGGAACGGCAAAAGACCTGTACATACCAAATCAACAAGGAATGGAAAGCAACGGCCATGTGGAAAATGCTGGCACAAAGACAAAGTTTTATTGGTACTTTAATTTTTTTCAGTTTAACAGTGATAATGCTATAATGACTCTGTGATTTAATTGACAGGTAGGAGCCAGAACGAGACCTCACTAACTCACACTAATGAGAGGTAGGCCCATTGCAGTCCAATGGAGGCAGCTCTTAGTAATTGATTTTCTATTTTTAAAATATGTGCTTAGCTCGCTCTGGCCAACACACACGCAAGTTGACTGCAACACAGAATACACTCTGTTCTTTCATTTTGTCAAGTGTAGTTGCATTTTAATTATTTATGATAATACTTAATAGTATATTAGTAAGTGTCCCGTCGTGTGGCATATAAAAATAATGAAGTCTCAGTAATATGAGAACACGATAGAGCTCTCAGCTATTAAATCTTTGCTGAGAAGTGAGGGGAGACTGGGGGGTTCTTTGTGAGAACTGGGGGTTTGCAGATTAGGGAAGTGAAAATTAGCAAAGTTTTTCTGAATTACATTTATGAAGTATATATATGGTGGTATTTTAAAATGCATTGAATATGACTACTATGTTTGAATATGACAAATATGTTAAGATACATGGTTCTTTTATGTGGGCTGCTTAGTAGATATTAAGACTTAAAAAAAAATAGACCTCAGCTGCTTTTTTACTTCATGGCATCCTTTTATATACTTTATTTTTAATTCTGACTCCCACAAAACACATTCTACCTCCTGATTATTAAGAATAATTTGAGCATGTGAAGGTTTTTTAAATTTCAAATTAATCTTTCGTATGGTTATGGATGGAATTATAATCATTTCCTGGGGAAAAATAAGATTAATGTTTTAAAAGTTATATAAGACTTCATATTTTTGCTATTGGTATATTTTACATAGTTTTTTTTTTTTACTTAAATATTCTGTTACATCCAACTTTCCAATTCTAAATTCCAGAAATAAATTTTACAAGATTCAGTTGAATAAATGTCTGCCAGAAGACTCCACCAAATTCTACCTCCAAACACCACCCCCCACCCTGGAAAAAAAATGGGGGGAACCACTCTTTCTCTGCAGTAGGGTCTTTGTTCTTTTCTACCCTTTGAGAAGTGTTTGTCTGGTTCCTTTGTCTTGGTAATTGAAAACGTCTCCCAATCTTTTCCGGCCTTCTCTGTAGACTGTTTCTTCTCTTTCTTTGAATAGCTCCTTCTGCATTTCCTTGCCATTTTGTCCTCGTCCCTGTGTTCTCTCAAAGCTCATCCCTCATTCTCTGAAAACCCTTGTTGGCACCATGTTCTTGTTCTAATTGGTTCTATTCCCTCACCCACTAATTTTATGAGTTCTCTTTCTCCCCCACATTCATTGAGAACTAAAATAAGAGTTTTGTTTCATTACTAAAATATTGAAAATATCTGCATTGAGGTTCTACGTTTCAAGTGGCCAGTTTTTATGGTACAGTTTGTATCATGACTTTAAGTTGTTGGGAGAATAAGAATTGAATGCTCATAATAAGAGCAGCCATTGAAGGCACAATCATCTTATAAAAATAAAAATTCAGAGAGAAAGAGGTCTTATTTCTACTTTGAGGATTGATAGCGAAGGCAAACCTGCAAATAAATATCAAAATTATTAGCCCAGATGAATACTTTGGCAGTGCATCTTCTGTTTATATGTTCTGTTTATAAAATGAAAAGAATATGTATAAATATATATTTAATCACTCTCAGGGATTACATTTTTATTTGCTTTATACAAGCACTGGATAACTTCTCTGGAAACTTGGTTATAAAGATTAATGATACCTCTCATGAATAGGGAAAAGATTTGCAAGATGTGGTGTCCAAGGAACATGGCTAGACAACTTAGAAACTTAGAAAACATTACATACTCTGTTTCCCAAGAGAAGACCCCATGGCTTCAGGTCAATTAGAAACTAAAGTGGGTAGAGAATCCAAGGTGAACTATACTTGGAAGAATCCTTCAAGAGGTTTGATGATGATGATGGTTGTAGTACCTCCATCATCATAACAGCAACTGAGGGCAGGTATTTTGTTCTCAAGGCAAGACGCTTGCCAGAATAAAGTGGAACAGAATCAGATTCAGACATAGGGTTTCCCAGAATAGGAATTTTCAAGACAGTGGCAGAAAAGAAAATGAAATGAAACAAAATCTGAGTCAAGGAACTTTGGGCACATGAGGATAAGACTCAGGAGCTCAATGGTCATTGCAGGTGCACTGGGCCTTTGGTATAATTAGTAGCACACAGAATGTAAGAGCACAGTGGTTAGGGCTGAGGTGATTAGATTCCACTGCACGTGGGTTGTGAGAAAAAAAAATATTGATGGCTTTGGGAACTCTGGTGAGTGTCACCCCTCAGGAGAAGTAATTAAGAAACACAGCTGGGTAAGACAGAATCAGAAGCTGACAAGCAGTGATTTCCAAAGTAAAATATCTATGGCTATATATGTATCCATTGAAGTACACAAATAAATATGCATTTATGATAAGTATGCACATATACCAACACAACATAGCTACTTTCCATCTTGCATCAGAGAAACTTGTTCCGTAAAGAGTCTAGGATAATGTGTAGAAATACCACTCCTTTACTCCAAAAGCATCCAGACACCTACACCTGTGAAATTTGACATGTTCCACATTCTAGTGCCTTCCAGTTTCAAAGTACACCAGGTACATACTAGAGAATGGAAGAAAGGAATGTTTTTTGATGACTTCCATTTCTAAGCAATGACAAACCAGATAGCTTGAAAACTCTCCCAGCAGTGAAACACCTAGAAATTTTAGAGAAACAGATATATAACATACATCCTTTTAAATGCATAGGCCAGATCACAGGAATATCAGGGAAAACCCCATGGTTCAAAAATATATAGGAAATTGGTTGACAAGCAGTGCCATGAGTAGGCACTGATACTTCAGTGCTTGTAGGAAGAGGTTACCAGGTTCAGGAACCAAGGAATAAGAGGCAAGGTATAGAAGCCATAGTAAGGGAGAGAGTAGCAACTGAGACCCTATTTCTAAATCTGAAACAAAAGCATAAATTTAAGAAAACTGCCCACTTATGTAGGAAAAAAGGATGCTTTTCTGTATAAACATGAGCTCTAAGTAGCGGGGAGGGAATTGCATACTTGAGAATTTATAATCTTTATAATCTTGTGCTTTCCTCTAGGCAGGTATAATTTCCAATCAGTATGAGCAAGAACCCCCTTAAACTAAGAAATTACATATCATGGGCCCAAGCTGGGATGATGTGTACAAGCAAACACACACACACACACACACACACACACACACACACACAGAATGAAGGGATAGACACCCCCTAAGAGTCTGAATATAATTCTCACAGATAAACCTTTATTCAAAATCAACTCACACCTCCTCTCACATAAGTTTAAATATTCTAAAAGAATTACTTTTAAAATAACTACTTTGAAAGACAATGAGACCATGATATAGGAATATGATACTATAAAAAAGACTAGTCAACTATTGAAATAGTGGAAATAGAACATGTAAAATTTTTAAATACAGCCATATAAAACTAATGATCTATTTAAACATAAGATTAGATCTAGCTAAAGAGAGAATTAGGAAACAAGAAGACAGATCTCTGGAAATATTCTTATGATATAGCATAGAAAGATAAAGAGAAGGATACAATGGAAGAAAGTTTAAGAGACATAGAGGATCAAATTAAAAAAAAAAAAGTCAAATACATATTCTGAAGAAGCCAAAAAAGAAGAGAACAGGAAGAATGGAGAAGAGACAATATTGAAATGATAATTGAGAAATTGTTCCAAATTTATATGACTTGTTCCAAATTTATATAATCATGAATTATCAGATTCAAGCAGTACACATAATCTGAAATCTGCACCTAGACATATCATACTGAAACTCCAGAACCTCAAATTTTTAAAAAGTTTCTAAAAGTATCCAAAGAAAAGAAAGAACACTTTTGAAAGAATAAAAATATACTGTCAGCAACGTTATTAATGACAATACTAGCAATCAAAAGAGTGATGTCAGTATGTTGAACCCACATAGTCATCAACTGAAACCATGCTGTGTGATCACCCTGCAGATAAGGATGCAGTCTCCAGTCAAAATTCAGCTCAAATATCATGACTGATGGTGCCACACACACTAATAAGATATGAAAAGTTTCATTAATCACAGAATGAGGCTTTATGGAGAGAACAGATTCCAAAGCAGTTCTGAAAATAGCTTGAGAGCATATGGAATGGAGACCCTCTTGTGATGGTTACACAGTCAGGGGCTGAGGTGAGGATTTCCTTGCATGATCCAGAGTTTTCATGGTTTAAACTTTTTGTATATGAGGACCACAGTGTTATGGTTGTAGTAATCCATCATGAGATGCCATTCATTCCTTCCAGGTTAAAAACAGACCAGTTTGGATTTTGAAATAAAGTAACAGTAGAGATAATTGCCCTTTCTAAAATAGGGTTCAATCCTTAAAAGCCTCATTTTACTTTATAACGGGCATATTGACTATTCTAACTTTGGACAGGGAGGTGAAAATGTCTGTCAGATCTTTTTCCTAAGTCAATTGTACGTCCCAAAGAATTTAATTTTAATTTACCTATCATTGGGGCAGATTATTTGTGCCCATTATGGGGTATTTTAGGCCATTGGGTAATATGGCTATGGGAAATTTAAGCAAGACAATAGTTCCAGTGGTTAAGATGCATTTTATATCTCTGTGCTTTACATTAAGTTCAACAACTCCCCTAAGATTACAGGTGATATCTGTTTGAATTTAGTGGAATGTCCAAGTATAACTGTAATTTGAGCCCCAATATTGATTAAGGCCATGAAGTTTCCCCATTGATATATCTCAGTGGATGTTAAAATCAGAACCTATGTTATAGAGGCACAAAAACCAATCAATGGTGTCTGTTTTGTAGTGTAATTTATCTTAGTAAATTTGGGTTTCCAATGGGGTCAATTTATGGACCTTGTGTTCATTTTTTGTTTCTCTTACCCTATATTCAGGGTTTTTAAAATTCAGGGTTTTGTTTGTTTGTTTGTTTGCTTGCTTACTTTTGCAGTTACTTAATTAAAGGAGGTCCTCTCCACCTTGCTTATATTTATACTTCTTCCTCTTTGAGTTTCATGTTAGTATCATCAGGGTTAAGGTCCTACCTCATAGCAATGGTTGAATTAATGACTTAGCTGTGCCACAGGCCTGCTGTGGTCATTTGCCCTATAATCCTGAGTACCAAGATATTTTTTAGGTGACAGAGGCATAGTTAGCAGCAGCAGCAAAGGCATTTTGTTGGGTCCCAGTGAGAAATCTGCTTGTAGGTGCATGGACATCAGCATGCCATATGGTAAGTGTTCTGCCTCCGTATGACTGACCACCCAATGGATCTATATGGTGTACAGGGTATCTGTCTTTCTCCTGAGAGCTCTGCAGGATGAGAACCAATACCAGAGTCAAAACCACGGGTCACAAAGTAAGAGTTGTTGCCATTGTACTAGCATCAGTCACAGCTTATGGCTTGATTCCATGGCTGGAATCAAGAAAAAACGTTCAATCTTGAGACATACAGATGGGCACACAACCCAGGTCCCCTTTAAAGAGGGCCTCAATCCTTAAGACCCTGTCCTTAAATGCCAATTATCAAAGCTTTCCACTTGGGTTTACTGGGACTCAGCAAATGCAGTATGAAGAAGCACAGTTCTAGGCACAAACTTTCCAGGAGGTACCAACACAGCTAAAGGAACATACCAGTCAGCAGGCAGCAGTGTCATTTAGTGAGGCAAAGCAAGACACGAAGTCACTGCCTAGATACCTTGCTCACTGTATCAATTGCTGTGGTCACCCCTCAAAGACAGAATGGATCCACCCTTGCCCAAAACATGGTTCAGATGTCGAAACTAATAATGCCACACATCTGTGTGGATGAGGATATGGAAAGGTTTTTCACATTCACGATGAAGCTTTCTGGGGAGAACAGAGCAGGTTCCCAAGTAGGTCCGATGTATGGTTTGACAGCAGAGAGGGGCAAATGGCTTGAGGTTGATGGTGAAGTTAGGAGCTGTATAGGGGATAAGAATTTCTCATGTGGACCATTTTTGTATGATTTGAATTTCCTATTAACTCTGAAAGAGGGAGCACCCAGGGTTTCTTTTAAAAAAATTTTTTTTTAATGTTTATTCTTTTTTGAGAGAGAGAGAGACAGAGCATGTTTGGGGAAGGGGCAACAAGAGAGGGAGACACAGAATCCTGAAGCAGGCTCCAGGCCCTGAGCTGTCAGCACAGAGCCTGATGTGGGGCTTGAACTCACAAACTGCGAGGTCATGACCTGAGCTAAGTGAAGTTGGACGCTTAACCGATTGAGCAACCCAGGAACCCTTCACTCAGGTTTTCTTTAAAAAAAATAATAATGTTTATTCATTTTTGAGAGACAGAGAGAGACAGAGTGCAAGTGAGGGAGGGGCAGAGAGAGAGAGAGGGAGACACAGAATCCGAAGTAGGCTCTAGGCTCTGAGCTGTCACCACAGAACCTGACCAGGGGCCCAAGCCCACAAACTGTGAGATCGTGACCTGAGTCAAAGTTGGACGCTCAACTGACTGAGCCACCCAGGCGCCCCGTCCCCCAGGCTTTCTTATTATCAGTTTTCCCAGATGAGTGGCAGAAGGAGATGGGCAAGTGATGAGACTCGAAAAGGACCAGCAGTCAAACATGAAATATAGAACCAGTCTGTTACATATATGATTAATTAACTATTATTCAAGAATGGGGGTAAAGTAGAATATTGTCTATAAAAAACCTGAGTTTATCACAAGTAGAATCTCAGTGAAATGCTGACTACTGGAGAACATATTTCCAATCAAAGAAACATAAACTCAGCAGGAAGGTCAGAGATGTAAGATGGAGTGGTGAGCAAAGATAGGGTAATGTTACCTGGTAGAACCCGTGATGAGGCCCATGCTAACGTTGCTTAAACTCATTAACTTATCTGGTTACATTCGCAGGGCACCATGTTAGTGGCTGACATGGTGGCAACGTGCAGGGTAAGGAACATCCCAGACCTCATAGAATTTACATTCTCACGGAGAAAGGAAGGCTGTGTGCACAGAAACTGGCTGCTCCTGCTGCCTCTGCAAATTCTTGTGGTCCCAACGCCACATTCTGTTGGTTTCTGTTCTTTGATTTTACAGGCTGTTCACCTCAGGTGCAAGTACACATCTATTGCTCTGCTACTTTCCACAAAAGAAAGTGTGCTGGGTATTATGGTCACAGAGCCTGAAGTTTTTACCCTGAATCGGAAAGGGGAGAGGGCACCTCAGGTCCTGAAACAATACCCAAACACCTTAAACTGACATTCAGTCACAGATCTTGAAGCCACTGACACAGTCACAGATCAACAGTACCTTTCTAATGAAGCCATTTAAAATTAAGTATTTCTTCCTTTGTTCTCTCAAACAGCTCTTTCCTAGCTCTTTTTTAGCCTTTATTCCAGTCTGCTTCTATTATTCTTCATTGTATCCTTGGTGAGCCACTATATCATAATGCTAGAGAACATGATCCCTGAGTTTAGGAGATCTGTGCTTGATTCCCAGATTGCCTCTTTATCAGTTGTATAATTTTAGGCAAGGTTTCTTAATTTTTCTGAGCCTTAGATTCCTAATCTACACAATGAGAATATTAACAGTACCTAATCGTATAGTATACGGAGGATCGAAAGTGATACAGCCTACCGTGTGTTTTGCTTAAAACTTGGCACAAGGGGCGCCTGGGTGGCGCAGTCGGTTAAGCGTCCGACTTCAGCCAGGTCACGATCTCGCGGTCCGTGAGTTCGAGCCCCGCGTCAGGCTCTGGGCTGATGGCTCGGAGCCTGGAGCCTGTTTCTGATTCTGTGTCTCCCTCTCTCTCTGCCCCTCCCCCGTTCATGCTCTGTCTCTCTCTGTCCCAAAAATAAATAAAAAACGTTGAAAAAAAAATTAAAAAAAAAAAAAAAAAAAAAAAACTTGGCACAAATGACAAAAAATAATGTTAGCAAATATTATTGACCTGTTTCCCCCACTGAAAGGTAAGCCTTTGAAGGTGAGAGACTGCGTCACAATCTGCTTGATAAATACGCATCACCGAGCATTGTGACATACATAGAGTCGTGTACACACACACACACACACACACACACACACACACACACACACGGCTCAGTAAAATTAACATTTATTCTTAAATTCATTAAGCTCAATTTCCTATCTAATCCTCCACTAGCTTTATGCTTCTCTCTGCTTCACATCCCTCTTTGTTTTATCTCGATTTTTTTTAATCTCTTTCGGTTTCTTTACCTTTTTGTCTTCTCAATCTCAGTAGTCATGAAAGTCCCAAGAGATAGGTGAGAAAAATAAGATTAAGAAAACCCTTTTCGTAAGGCAAAGCAGTCATGGAATATAAATGAAATTTAATTTAAGAATTGCACTGGAATAAGGATGGCTAGGCATCAACCCTGAACTCCTAGCAATGTAGTCACAGCCACAGGCCTGTCCACCAGCTCCCCAGCAGCGGGCCAGTGTGGGGCGGTGTCATGGCGCAAAGGTAGGGAACTGCAGCAATGGCTCAGGTCAGCTTAGCAGCCCTGTGTGTGGTTGTCCTCCCAGGGTCTGGCAAAGGTATCGGGAAGTTCTGTCTCCATGCTGATTTCTGGAGTATAAAACTCCCAACTCCATCACGGTGGCTGCCATTAACTGATGAAATCAATTAAGCAAGCAGCACTACCTGCTGAAAACTGACCTAGCAAAGACACAGAGGAAGGGATGGCGGTGTGGAAGCGATGAAACAAAGAGATACTGGACTAGGTTTTCTTCAGGCTGTGTTTTTAGAAACATAAGTTCCATCCGTGTGTTCTTTTACACTGCGTTGAGCAAGCACTTCCCCGGCAACTCGAAACAACCCCCTGCTTGGCCTCATTCCGTAACCTCACTAAGTTATTACAGTTAATACTGTGGTTAATGGTTTCTGGAAAGACGATATCTATCAGCATCTGAGTGTACACACTTTGGCCTAAATATTGAGAAATCATAGGTATGTAATGCAAAGCCTGGGTGTGCCTGCCTGTAGAAAGTAGCTTATTAGGATTAATCTTTTACAGAGTGACTAATGCACAGGGAATGAGGCCCTTTCCTCTCCGACTTGCAGAGGTTTGGTCCAAGCTTTCAAACAGGTCTCTTTGGAATGCAGCTGGTCGCTATTGAAAACTCTGCTCAAAGATATGGAATGTAAAAACCTTGCTTTTTTTTTTAAACTTTTGTATATTCTAGCAAGTTCTTGAAAATCAAATGGCAGAATCTAAGCAGAAGACTGACTGCCAAAACGCATGCCCAGTTGGGGAAAAGTGTGTGGGGAATCATCCAGCATACTTCAAGAGCTACAAGTGCAGCCTGGTAGAACTCTGTATTACCTTCTGTTCTGATTCCTGAGCTCTGCCAGACTTTTGTTTGAAAAAGCATCTTGATGAAGCAGTACATTTGTTACGTTGTATCTGAGAATACTTTTCCTTCACCTTGGTTCCTGCTTTTAAGTTAAGGGCGCTGACTTGCTCTCTTGAACTGCTCTTACAGGAGAGACCAAAAGCACACAAGGCAGGTGACATTATGCGGAGGGTACCAGGCTGACCTTATTGGGGGGGGATATTTTTTCTGCTAAAATTAGTGCAAGACAATAAGAGTTTTTGTACTAGTGCTGTAGTCAGCTAATAAAAGTCAAATTCTTTTCCAGGGAAATGTAATTGTTACTCCTTGTAAAAAGGGGGAGGGGGGGAAGGATTGCTGTTTTATCAATAAAAGCATACAGAGCTGAATACCTACACAAAGAAATTTTCAGTGTAATTTATGGCATTTCATCACGTTGAACTGCATTCCAAGTAATTCACCCTGGCAGTTTTACTCTCAAAATGGAAATCTTTATATTTTTCTTGCCTTCATCAAATGAAATGAGTTTGTGTTCAACTGTAGTCCATATACTTGATAATTTGTCTGACTGGGTAAGGTTATTAGCAATTTAAGAAATAAACCCATTTGGATTTTCAGAGAGACTTAACAGAAATAGGAGATTGCTATGATGATCTCTTAAAAATTACCATGTAACACACAACAGTGAGATTTAAGTAACAAGATTTTCCATACACCAATAACACCAAGGAAATGCAAACTCAAACTCCCTCGATTAATTTCCAGGGATTAAGTGGTTGCTATTGAAGTCAACGAAAGATACACTTTACAAAGCAGAGAGGTCATTCAGTTCAGAAAAGCAGACCAAAGGCATACTATCTTTAGAGTTTCTGTGGTTGAAATGCACTCAGATCAATTGGGTGAAAGATTTTGTAAGATTCTCTAGTCTGGTCAGAATGAAGTGGAAGGAGGTGGTCACAGCTAGAGGATCCTCAAGGTCTCAACTGTTAAAATATGAGGCCTGTAAGGGCACTTGAAGATTATTTAGCACAAGCCCATAGTTTTATAAAGGAGGAAATTGAGGCTTGAAGAAATTAAATGACATGGCTAACACCACTCAGTGGGTCTGTATAGGTACTAACTGTCTTGCCTTTCAGATAGAGATCTTTTAACTCTCCCATCAAATTCTTTTAGGAATTAACGATTTTCTTGAATTTTATGTTGATTCCTTTTGCTTTTGTGTTTTGTAATGCAGATGATAACTCGGGTAAAATACTTATACAGAGGTTTATTTTCAAAATTGTTACTTACTATTTTTAACTTCCATTTAGCCTCTTGTGACATTACAAAAGAAATGCAGACAGTGTTTTACATTTGGATTCAACTTTTCAAATTACAAAACACTTGAATGTCTAAGACTTGCCAACAATATAAGCTACTTACTATGTAACCAAATGAGGATGAACAAGGTTAAATGAATTTGCCAAGATCACACAGTCTGGCAATGCAGAAGTTGGAATTTGAATGCAGCACTTTTTACTGTTTATATCACATAAGCTGTGGGTGG
This sequence comes from Panthera onca, assembly GCF_046562875.1. Taxonomy (NCBI): domain Eukaryota; kingdom Metazoa; phylum Chordata; class Mammalia; order Carnivora; family Felidae; genus Panthera; species Panthera onca. Next base: position 147,471,968 of record NC_138346.1, read on the forward strand.
ATAACTAAGGTAAAGGGGTCAACTCATAAAGTTCTCACTGAGGAGGAATTGAACTATTCATTTGCAGTCTTGCTGTAAGAGCTTCATTTGGTGGCTGAGAATATGAGATTTAGACCCAAACAGAAATCCCACCTTTACCTTATACTAGTTTGGGGACATTGGTTAAGTGATCTGTTTAAGTCACAATGGCCTGTTTAATAGTTATAATAATAACCATAGATTTTTCTGTAACTTTTAAGTGGCAAGAAAGAGAAAGAGAGAGAGAGAGTTCTGTTTCTATGAATTTCAGTAAACACTGTTGGTAATTATCTTTTATCTCTCTCAGAATGCAGGCCCCTTAAGAGAGAAGATATGTGTTTTGTCTTTAGTGTAGAATATCAACAATGACAAGAGATGTACAGCTATATATCCCCAGAACTTAGTGGGTTTCTAGAGGAGAATAGGTGTCCAATAAACCATTGTTTTTGTTATCGTAGCGTTTAATATCAACTTTGAAGATCAACCCTACCCTGGGTTGACTGGCTGGTTGGCTTCTTATTTCTTTATTTAAGTACGAAAGGAGAAGTGTGAGTTTTCGATTCTGTCTTAAGGTCTCAGTTCTCACATACCTCTCATGTGGTAAGCATTTGCTCTACTGTTGTTTCTCTGGTGTTTAAAGTGATAGCATGTAAGGCTTGTAGCAATGGTCTCTAGCTACTTGTCTGGTGAGCTGACTATATTATCTGATGCTCAACCAAGGAAGCCATCTAGTCCAATGGTAGAGGAAAATTAGTTACGTGGCACTTACTGATAAATTATACTATTCTTATTATACTTTTTGAAATTTAAGGGTTTTGATGATACACAATTTTTAATTTATGCACTAGCTTTAGCTTAGCTACCTCATATGATCCATCTTGACCAAAATGACTTTTGTTTTATTTTGCATCAATTTATTTGCAAATCAGATTGAAGATGACACACAAATTTATACACAAACATATATGTATGTGTATTTTGTATGACAAGTGACTGAGGAAGAGAAAACTCAAGCTTAGTTTGCGGATGTTTCTGCACGATAATTGATGCACCATCCAAAAGTGGACAGCTGCAACAGACATACTCCCCTTTCTGGGACATCCTTGAGGGATAGTAGTAAGGGGAAATCCTACCAGAGAACAGAACTTCAAGCAGGACACCCAGATGCACTAGACAGTAAATGAGAAGAGGTAGGAGTTTGTGTAGATTCACAGGTGGTAGCCAATGGGTTGCCTGGATGGTTAGGGACTTGGAAGGAACATGATTGGAAAAGTGGCAACAAGGAAATTTGGAGAAGAGGTATGTGGATAAACTTCTCTGAATGAGCAAAAAAAAAAAAGTGAAGATATTTGTGTCTCATGTGAATGATCACCAATGGGTTACTTTAGAAGAGGAGGTTTTCAGTAATCAAGAGGCTAGGATGAGCTCTCCTATGGATATCAGCAGCTTCTTTCCCCAGCCACCCCTGTTATTGCCCAAGAGGCTCATGGACCATGTGGCCATGGTGGAAGGGATGGAGAGCTCAGCAACATAGACTTCCACTTACCAACACCAATGTCAGGTATTGACATTGTCATTATCATTGACAATGACACTTACCTGGTGTCAGGTATTGCTGAATGCCCAATATGCCAGCATCAGAGGCCAGCACAGAGTCCCTGATATGGCAACATTCCCTAGAGTGTTTAGCTAGATACCTGGTTGATTGCATTGGACTGATTTTATCATGGGACAGACAATGCTTTGTTCTTACTGGAGTGGACACTTATCCTGAGAATGGAATTACTTTCCCTGTACACAATGGTTCCGTCAAAACTACCATCTATGGATGTATAGAATGCTTGACCCACTGTCGTGGTATTCCACACAACAGTGCTTCTGATCAAAAAACTAATTTCACAATGCATGAAGTTGAGAAGGGAATTCTAGGCAGGACAGGAGGAAAAGGATATGCAAAGATTAAGAGCGTGTATACAAGTAGAGAGGCAGGAGAGGCCAGGGTATATCTGGTGATTGTCAAATACTAAAGCCTGGTTGTGGGGGGCGGGGAGGGAAAGGGGGATGGCGAGGGGACTGTGGCCGACCTCCAGTTTGTCAGCCAGTGGCAGGGTAGAAGAAAAGCACATTCCATACTAAGGCAAGTGATTTTATTAAGCGGGCCCTGGATGTGCACTAAAAGTTCTAAAGTCAGAAGATGCAACATCAGACTTGCATTGAAAACATTCAACTCTAGCAGAAGCAGAGATGGAGTGAAGTACCACTTGTATCTTCCAGGTCCTAAAAGCCTGAGGGTAAAACTAGGTTTGCAGTAACAATCACAAAGCGTTATTTTCCTGACTATTCACAGACCCCTCCCACTAATTTTTTTTTCCCCTAAATAGATCTGAGAGTCCTTAAAGGTGTCTCCTACAAGGCCAAGTCCCTTTGGTTATTTTGAGATATTCACAATTTCCTTCTTCCCTGTTTAAGTGTGTAGGACCTGGAGCAAGACTGCCTGTAACTAAGTTCTGCCTCCTCCACTCACTAGCTAAGTGAATGCAGTCAGGTTACAAGGAATAAATAAGTTAGTATATGGAAAGTACTTAGAACAGTGCCTAGGACACATTAAATGCTTGCATAACAGTTATAATTCCAATTAGAAAAGTATTTTTCATACTGTGAGTCAGAATACATTATTGGTCCATAAATCAATTTGGTAGGACTAACCAGCATTTTTTTTTAAATGAAAGCATATAGAATACAATATAATAGAAAATTTCAGTTGAATATAGAAAATAGTAGAGCACACTGCATGGCAAGGGTCAGCATCCTTTCATGAAACTTTGTTTCAGAATACATGGATGTGTGTGTACATATGCATGTGTATGTACTCAGTTGGGATAGAAAACACATATCTCACTCTACTTAATGATCAGAAAAGCACATGTGTTATTTTTACTGCTTTTTCCATAACCCTTAGTTCTTGGAATATAGCAGGAACTCATAAATATTGGTTGGGATCAGTGAATGGATGCATGAGAACACTGGCTTTCTGTGGTCATGTTCCCTGTGGTTGTCAATGTCCAAAGGAGCTGTTTGGTTGCTAATGCACAGTCAAGAGGCAAAGGCTGTTGTTTCTGCGGCCGCCCACTGGCAACTACACCAAGGTCACTGATGGAACTGAGGTCCCTACTAAGGACATTCTTCCCCTGGCTGCAGAAGGTGTTGAAATCAATGTTGCCAAGGGCTACCCTTCCAATGGGCTGTTGAAATTGAGGTGAAATTAACTTTTGTTTTTCACCTTAGATCCACCTGAGATTCAGACAAAAGTCTGTGAGGCTGGCCAATAGGACAATGACTGCAGAAATGCTGTCATCTTCATAATCATCTCTTTCCTATGACATTAATCCATCTTTCATGAACCAAAACTCTCTTCTTTGTTTCTATCTTCCTTGAATCTTTATTGTTTTTTGAAAGTACTAAACCAAACCTAATAGAGCCCTATAAGCATCCTTTCCTATCTAGATCTATATCAACATGCCTGTATCCTATGGTGAACACAGTTGATCTCATGCCATTATCACGGCCTTTGGCAACATTCTTGGCAAGATATGACAAGGGCCTGAAACAAGTCAATGGCATGTTCATTGAGATGTAGCAACATTAACGTGGGGAATTTCAGACACTGTGCATCCATTCAAGGATAACCTTCAAAACATGCAACAACCAGTTTGGAAAGAACAGTGACCAACACAGTTGGTGCCAAAAATAATCAGAAAGGACTCCAGACATAAACAACCCTGTATCTGTGAGCCATTGCACACTGGCTGAATCTCAGCTTTAATTTCCATCATTGTTTTGGATTATGTTTTCAAAAGTTCAAGTTAACAGAGATTTCTGAGCAATAGCGTGGAGGTTAGAGGACAAAAGAAAAGTTGGATTATTAAAGTCCCCTGGCAGAGGGCAGGTAGTTGACGGAATGATCAGTGGTTGTGTTGCTATGAACTGGGTCTAAATGAGTTGGTAGCTGTTTTTAATGATCACAGCTTAAGACCCTCCAGAGAACTACCCTTGAGAATTTGCCAGAAAGTAACTGCAAATATCATATACAGAGTTTTCCAAAGCATACAAAACCGTATAGTGCACAGACATCTCACCTATTGATCTTATTTTCCTGTGGAGTTAGAGAAGACAAGACTTTTTACAATTCATGAAATTAGAACATCGTTCTAAAGTTGATGATAAGCCTGCTAACTGTTCATTCTGACTTGGCCCGGAAATGCCCTGTAACATTTTGAAGTGCTAGACCTTTCAAACTGAAAGATTAATTTTGATGTGGAAAAAAAAAAAATAAGTTGCATTCCTATTGCATTTGATTTTTGAGACAGTAAAATTCTTATTTGAGGTGCTAACACTTTTTTTTTAAATTCACTAACCTTGCAATTTTTATCAGGAGTACAGAGAACAAATAACTAACCTGATCAATGCCAACATCTCCTTTCTCCTCTGTATTAAAACATAACTTTAACATTTACATTGGTTGGAGTTGTATGCTTTTCATTTTGTCTCAGAGTTAAACATTAGCTATTTTTACCCTACCCTATTCTGTTATCACATACAGATACAAAATTATACTTGTTTGTTGACAGAGAGAGAAAAAGAAAAAAAAAAAAAAAAGTTAATGACAGAAAGCATTTTGTAGGTGTTTTGAGAGCCCAGAGAGGAAACAGGAATGTTGTTTACGATGTTTCTGTATCTTATCTACGTCCTCCCTAATATTCTTTCTCCTAGATTCTTTAACACATTTTTTCAAATGTCCGCTTCCTCTTTGTTTCTCACGAGAGAGATGTGGGATGGGGATTCTGACTCGGTTAGGCGTGCTCTGACAAGAACACTCACTGCAACACATAAAGCACAAACCTGTTAAGGATTTCACCTTTTACGAAATGACAGAATAATTACAGGACAACATGTCCTTCATGAGTGAAAACAACTAAACTAAAGTGCTTTCAAGGCTGGCGTGGCCGACTTCTCTCCTGGCAAGATGCATAAATCATCAGCTGTGCGGGGACTGTTTCACGGCACGTGGCACACGTGTGCGCGCGGCGCATGTGCGTGCGCGCACGCGCGTGCGCGGACGTGCCTGTCGGAGTGCGCACGGGCACCTCATGGTTAATGCGCTCGGTTTTAGGTTCGTTGAAGCTCTGATAATAACCCCCCCAATACATTTTACGTCCATCTCTCTCCCCCTTAATCTTTAAACCTCAGGCTGCTTTAAGGGGAAAATTTAATCCATATATGTCTGCCTCATTTTCATTTAAATCGTCAAAAAGTTGTTTTAGAAGAGTTCTTTGATGTCCTAGACTCCCTTGAGCTTTTTCTTAGCCTATTTTCTTAAAAACAGGAATTAGCATTTTCCCAGGTGTGGAGGGGCTCTAATTCTCTTTCTCCCCAAACACAACCCCCACCATCCCCACCCCAGGTCTCCACTGAAAAAAAAAGAAAGAAAGAAAGAAAGAAAAAAGTTTGGAGTTACTGAGAGGGTGCCGGTACAGAAAACAGCTTATCTGAGCATCAAAAGCATTTACAAATATGAACTCTTAATGCAGGGCTCCACGTTGAGGTTAATAATTAACATTTCTGCCCTTTTGGGACCTCTTTCTACCCAGAGGACCTGCGGGGGGAAGTACTCCACCTCCAAACACCTGACTGGTGCCTGCCTTCTGGAGAATTCAGAGATGTGGATCTTAATGCAAGAAGCAGTTTTTTTCTGCCTTATCATATTTTTGATAGACCTACAGATATGCCCATGTTGAAACCCATATTTTTTGCCTTCCGGGTGGTACTTTACTTCTTTGCTTTGCACCTAATGTGTATCATTTTATTCTGGTTTTCACATTCAGGACAGACTTCTTAATCATTTTTAGATACACAAAAGTAGGCATATTCCATTTTACTGTGCACAGTATTATCCAAAGAGTAATCTATGTTTGGCTAAACTCAAGGGTTCCCACAGTGAAGTCCTAACTTTAATCAATGGAGAAATCTCAGAAAATTGTTTAGAAGAAATGCACAGTTAGAGAAAGAGAGCAAATGTTATAGTCCCATATTTCTCACTTCTTGAAGACTTTTAAAATAAGGGAGTTCTATTTCAAATATATTTTCTTTCTCCTCAACACTGTTGAAGCTTCCCATTTCAGGTTAAATTCAATTAATATCAGAGGGGATGAATCTGTGATAGTGGCTTCTATAAATCATCCTGAAGAAATACGCAATCATTATATACCAAGCGGCGAATCATTTTGGAATGAGGGTATAGGATTCCAGTTTGGGGTGCTCAGAATCAATGGACTGTTTCTGTGTTGTTTTTGAATGCAAGGCTGATCATGTCACTCCGTTTAAAGCCTTCAGAGGCTGCTCACTGCGTCCAGAATAAAGAACAAGATTCAGGATTAAGAAGCCAGTTTAGGTCTACAGCATGTCTCACTGTCTCTGTTCCATCTCTATGTGTGCCGCATCAAAGCCATAGAAGACCCCCCTCTTCTATAGTGCATATGTTCGCAGATCTCTGTGCCTTTGTGGATGCTGACACCTGTCTTAGGAGCGCTCTCCCGCTTTTTATGCCTGCTAGACTTTTCTGGCATTCAAGGCCTACCTCAAAAGATGTCTCTGTGTAGCTTCCCTTAACTCCTTCAGGCAAGTTTATTCTGATCTGTCTTTCTACCTCATGGTCTTCCCCATGACAATGTCAGCTTTTGGCGGGAGGCACTGTATAGCATTAATTATTCTATCTGCAGCACATTGCATTGTACCTGGCAGAGTGACCTTCTGGAGATAGCGATCTGCACACATCCTCAAATGCCGCCAAGAGGAGCCAGTCAGGCTAGGCTGCCGGTCCACAGCCTACGTCAACCAGAGCAGCCTGGCTTTTATCTGTTCACATTCTGGGCTTCAGCAACAGCACAAGTGAGGCTCTTATTAGATATATATTAAATGGATGGATGGACAAATGGATGGATGGATGGATGGATGGATGGGTAATTAGGGCACAAAATCTTAGAATTCAAGCCAATTTGACAAATCCACAAATATTTATTAGGCAGTTACATATACAGCTAGGTCCATTGAGATCTAGAAAGCATTAAATAATTCAATGTCTACTTGAAGAAATTTGGGATTGGATAGTGAGGTGGGGCTTTACTACATACATACATACATACATACATACATACATACATAAATAGGAATTCCAGAGTCTAACAATAATGTAAGCCCGGCAGGTGGCTTTTGAGGCCAAAGCTTCAAATGCAACTCCAAACTGAAGGAGGGCCTAGTGGTGCTTTAAATAATGCCTTAAATAATATAGTATTTTTAAGTTGCCATATACTTTGCCACAGATAACCTTCTTTAAAACTCACCACTACTATGTCTTGAAAGTATTCTTGTGCATGCTTTAAAGACACATGAGATAAAATGACAACACCAGCAACAATAAATAGGTAAATTAAGTGACGAGCCCTATTTTCATGGCTAGACAGCAGCAGAACTGAGAAAGAAGAATCCACATGTGTCCACCAGGGGCAGGTCCATGTTTTGTGGAGCCTATGGCATATACGGTTAGGGAGAGCATCTTCAAAAAAGGAAGGCAGCATTACGAATACAAAACTAGAAGGTAAATATTTCTTCAGCATGAGAAATAAATCACAGCATTTTTTTTTATTAATTGCGTGACACACATTAATGGTGCTTTTTTTCTCTACGTTTTTTAGTTATATTCTCTGTTCAGACTTCTGGCCCTGGGGTTTATCCTGTATCCATCTATCAGGACCAAAATTATGGTAACCAGCCAGCTTGGCGTAGTTAAAAACAGTCACCAAGGCTGTGTAAGAACTGACCTCTACTTAAGCTGCGTGCAGGTTTAGAACACCTTACACCATTCATTTAGGACCTCACTTACTGCCTCCATTAAGGGGCAGTCAGGTTTGAGCACATGTTTAAAACCAGAAAATGCTTTTGTTTGGAGTCATTAAATGGACCTTGAGATAATCAGAAAGCCCATGGTACTGGAATGGGGGGGTGGGTGTCTTCTTTTTCAGAATTGTGTCACTCCTGAATCAGTGTTCACCGAAACAGTTTCTGCTTGTTATTATCACTTATTATTTTATGACCAGCTCTAAACACAGTGTGTGGCATGCAGATAGCCCATGAATCATATTTGGTGAGTGAAGGAAGGAATGAATGGCAAGGCAGTGTTTTATGTTAAAGAGTATCATCCAGAGCAGTGATGCTGAAGCACCTAGTCCTGTGGTCCGGGGAGAACATTTGAAGGGGGATTCCCTAGTAGACAGTGGCTGGAAAGTGCTACCTAACCATTGTCCAAGAAGTAGGACAGAAAACAAGCAGAAGGGAAGTAACAGGGTCAGTTGGTAAATGAGCAGGAGCTTCTGGGACTTTGATGCAGTTCTCTTAGCCATACCATAGCAAAATTCTTCTTTTTGTGCGAAGTCACCAGATATTTCTGTTGGTTTCTCGATAAAATTCTTGTGGATCTTGTAAGAACTGCCCTGGTTCACTTTCTGTGCCCCATTTCACTTTCCAGCTTTCATACCTATTTGTCCACTAGTGACCCATCGCATCAGCCCTGAAGAGTCAGTGATGTCGCTAACAGCCCCGTACACATCCTCTACTTCACTCTCCAAAACAGAAAAAGGCATTCCACAGGAGTCAAGGCAAACGAGCTGTGCCCCCCCGCACCATTGGTGCTCATTGTGGCCATGCACGTCCAGTTCTTTGCACCAGTCCAGTGCTCTCGCTCAGCGAATGCACACATACAGTGTCTCCTGCTGACTCTAGTAATCACTTCCCAAATTGCTCCACGTGTAGCAACATGGGTTCCAGTGCCTCTGTAGTTTGTTGAGTTTTGGTCTTCCATTTATCTTCTTCTTCTTCTTTTTTTTTCTTCCATCCATGTAACCGTAGGTCTTCTAAGGCTCTGGATGAGGAACACCACTTGATGTCCTACATTCAGCTTTTTCTTCCATAGAGCTCAGTCACTAACCCAGCTGCATACCAAGACTTTTTGATCTCGGTTACCCTCTTGTGCACCTTTTTTATTTGTCTCCAGCATATATTTCCTGTAATGTGATATTTGTGTGGGAGCATAACTGTAGGGTTGATATGCTCTGACCTTTGGTGTTCAAATCGTTTGTGAAATCTGCTGCATGGCCTTTTCACTTTCAGTTTCCCATCATTACTTCCTTCTGTTATTTTGCTTCATTCACATCTGTGTTTGCTTATTGCCCACCCAAATATGCCAGACATTTCAATGACAGAAGAAAAAAATACACAGACACACCATCATCTTCTTTTCTAAGTTATTATAGGTTGTGATCCCTAAACAAACTCCAGAGTCCTCTGCAGAAGATAGTTATTAAGTTGAACAATTGAATACAGTAGAAACTCAATGAACTTCTCGATGAACTAGGCTAGCCTGAACATAAGGAGATAAAGGGCGTTGTTAAGATCTTTTGGGGGCATTTTTCATGCAGTGCTTTTTATCATTTATCTCCCTAATCTTTGCCTAAACAACTTCTAGCCCTTCAGTTTCCAGATTCTAAAGTGCTTTGCAGAGCTTTAAGACACTCTTTAGACTTTATAGTATGGGGTCCATATCTATCTTTCCCCTAAAACTATGGACTCCACTGGAGGACAGGGAGTTTATCTGCTGTTTACCATTGTATTCCTATTGTAGAAGATAGTAGGTGCTCAGGGCATGCTTTTTGAAGAAGTAATGAGTTGACCTCACTTTATTCTTTTCACTGTTGTTGATCTTCAATATGGGCATTTTCTGTTTTTTATTTCTCTTGTTCTAACTCATTTCCTCTTCTCTTTATTCTCAGAGTTGCAACGCTTTCCGACCTCCATCTCAGTCTTATCTTTTACAAACTTTTTCATTTTTTGTTGACTTTCAACTTCAGAGTCATCATCATCATCATCATCATGTATGTCCCTCTACCATTATCTACCACTTTCCAGGTCTTCGGGAGCCTGGAACAGAATTAGGGGTGCCACTTTGAGGACAACAATTCTAATTTATAATGCAAAATTATAGATGAGCATCTAGGTTGGAAAGTCAACCTCCCTCTGCCCACTCTTCTGTCAGTTTCTCTTAGAAGTGTCACATGATATTGTGTAACCAAGACTCTGAGAATGATTCTGAAAGCAAAACAAATTTAAAGACTCATTGAACAGAATTAGAAGATAAACATGGTATACAGGTAAAAGGGGCTGTGAGGATAGATAAGCAGAAGTAGGAATGAGACAATAAATTTGAGAGTCAAGAATTTGGGAGCTAACATCAGTAGGGCTCATGAAAATCTATACCATACTGATCAACAGCTTTTGATTTATGAAGGCATGGGTTTCATTTATTAGCTGTGTGACCTCAGGCAAATTACACCAGCCCCTATCTGCTGCTGTTTATTTGTAAAATACTATACAGGGTCTCTATACTGTTTAAGTTTGTTGATGCATGATATAGTGCTCAATAAATAGCAGTGGTTAGAGTTATGGTTTGTTTAAACCATAAGAAAAACCTTCGTTCGGGAATTATAAAAGAAGAGAGAAGAGCAAGAGGGGAAAAACAGTAGTAGACCAGTCTCTAGTTTCTTTGGCATTACTCTACCTTCCATACTATCCAGCCACCATTACCAGCCAGGAAGCGATGAAACCAGTAGAATTTCTAGTTCCTGAAGGCCTCATTTCAATGAATGAAATGAAATGCTTCCATTCCAGGAGCTGACTATTGTCCCTGGCCAGTGCAAATGAGTGAGTCACAGCATATCAGCTGGATATGAAACGTGGGCACACAGCAATTCTCCCTCAAAACAGCATCACCACAATTATGAGGTCTCCATTGCCCAGGCCATGATGAGTTTGCTTTGGGGGCCCTTCACTATTGGACACTCGGTTATTGATGCTCTGACTAGAAAGCTCAAGGAAAAGGCCAGCTTTGGTCCCCTGGTTCCTCTCGGAAAGAATGGAGAAGCTGGAGAGGCCCATTTTTCTAAGGCAGTTTGCCTCCCCCCCCCAAGCTACAGACTATATCATGTTGGTAAAATGATAAACACTGATGATTACCACCCATATTTGCATCTATATTCATACAGCAGAATGTATTCTATGTAGCAAACCCAGCACCCTTGTTTATTATTTCTTTGTGCAACATGAAATAGGGGTCTGAACAAATAATCTTCCCCTCATGTTTAATCCTTAGGCTAGGCTCTTGTTTTCTGGCTTTTAGACATTCTCAAAATGTTCAAACAGCCTGCTAAACACTATTTCTCGTTCTTGAAATACAATATTTTGAACTCTATTATTCCACCTTCATCTGCTTCCCATGTAATCTCATAGCATGGAGTAATTTAAAAGAAATATTGTTCCTATGTGGCTTTCTTGTTCTAACTTAAGACCAAATTCTGGGCTATTGTAAAGTTTAGAAAAGCTACCTCAAACATCTGAATACTTAGCTTACTCACCACATAGATTTTTTAACATTTCTTCAAGTACTAAACCATAGGCAGCCCGTCCCATCCATTTCTCTAAACACTGGCTCCACCACTCAGAGGTTATTTTCAATGGCCAAGACAAAGTATGATTATAGGAAACATTTCTCCCTATTTTTCTCAAACCCTGGAGGCTGGTGTCTTCTGGCTCAGCTCTGGAAAACCAGTCTCAAGGAGATCAGAGCAGGCATGGGAAGTCTTCCAGGTAGAACGCTCTCGCCCCCCTAGGGACTGTGTGTACTGAAGCTGGCCCAGAATTCTCTGAACTCTCCATGAGTAGTTTTGGCTTAGTGTTGAATTTCTGATGTGGATCCACTAGGCATCTTTTGCTTCGGTCCATCGTAAGCCCAGATTTTATAGGTCTTGTGCAAATTGGAGTAAAATATCTGGGCCTGTTTTACTACCTAGGACTACTTTAGAACTAAACTCATTTCATCATGTAGTAGGGTGTGACAATAGGCCAATAATTACCCATCTCCTCATTTACTATCACTATTACTTAGGGAGGAGGGATTTCTTACAGGTTTCATTTAAAGTTCCCATCTCTTTTGCTTCTTCCGTCTGTATTACCATCTATGAATCTTGAATTATGGCATGTCTTCAGTATGTATCTGTCTTCAATATGTATCTGCTTTTAATATATAACATTGAAAGTTACACATAGCTGTAGATGTCACTTATCTGATGATCAAAGAGTGAAAGGGATAAAAAGAAGTGTAGCTTTGGCCAGACATGACAGGATGAAGCATTGTTAGGTTGCTCTTGGTTTGTGAGGGTGGGACTCCTTTTTCAAGCAGGGTAGAAGAAGCTGTCTTTAAAATGCATGGCCAGCCACCAAGGCAAAGCACGACGGATGCCGTTTAAAAGGAGATTGTATCTCTGCAACAGCCAGTAAACTTTTTTTTTGGAAAGAAGTGTTCATCGAGGACTTAGCATCAACTTTGTATGTAAATGCGTACTAAAAATAAACCATGCATTATGGATGATAGGTACATGGCTCCGTCTCAAGGATTTTGCAGACTAGTTGGAAAGCAAGCCCCTTACCTACAAAACATTTCATCCAAACGTCCATTTCCATTTCCAACCAATGTGTTGTGCTGTATTTTTTTCCCTACAAGAACCTCCAGACTAGCTGTCGGGGTGACAGACACTCTGCCTTATCACTAGCTCCATGTAGACCAACATATGGAAAAGTAAAAAAAGGATCTGCAGCCCAAACAATGTGCTTCTGTTGCTTGTTTCTGAGTGTTCTGTTGGGCTGGTGCTCTAGCTGTCCCACTGATAATGTTTTCTGGTCTTAAAAAGTGATGAAACCAAACATAAGTTAGAAAAGTATCCAAGAGGAACAAAGGAAAATGTGGAAAACATCTGTGGTCTCAAATGATATGTTTTCATTTGATTTCATTGAAAATGTTTGCAGATCTACAATATTTGAAATGTATGGCTCTCTCTTGGATAATTTAACTTTCAATATAAGCAAGTTCCTCGGTAAAAAACTATAGAGGTATCAGTGGGTGACAAGTTAACACAAACTGACTGTTTCTGAGAATGCACTTTGAACATTTTCGATATTTTGCACTATTGAGTCTCTTCCATGTTTTTTGACACTATAGAGTCTCTTGTGTGTTTTTTGTCTCTTTCTGCATATTTGGCCTCTGCCTCTGCATTCAATATGTGGGTAAGTCCTTTCGTATAGCTCTGGACCTCAACTAGGAACCCCCAGTTCTAGGAAAAGATGTTCTCATCCATCCCGATTGTTTGGCTCTCCAGCCTGAGGTTTGGGCCATATCCTGTGTGTTTTGCAGAGAGACAAGCACCCAGGAAAGGCTCCACCCTCAGACACTTGCTTAGAAAGCTGTGGAGGTTGATTGCCTTCATGCACACTTTTAGTTTGGTCCTTTAAGGTCCTGGAAGTGCAGCTGTTTGCGCTGTCTGCACTGCAGTTTTTCCTACTCCATTTAGGTAAATGGAAGTGCTTTCTCTGGCAAAGAAATTCTGACCCCATCCTTTGCCCCATTGCCTGAGTACAATGGCACAGGCAAGAAAGGCTCAGAGCACAGATGATCAGCTTTTGAGAAATCCGAGGGGGGCCGAGATGACAGCCTCTGACACAGGCAGGCATGGCAGAAGGGCATTAATTATCCATAACTACAAGCATATCCATGTGCACACTTTCTACCTGCTGGGCCTAACTCTGTGACAGTCTGACTTTACCCACCGTGGGAATCTTTAAAAGGTATCATCCTTATGAACATTCTTTGAGCACTTGCAATGTGAGAACATTATGAGAGGTTCTGGGAACCAAAAAGAGAAAAGACAGATTTCCCATCCTCTAGAAACTCGTAGTCTAGGTGAGAAAGAATTGAAAAAAAAAAAAAAAAAAAAAAAAAAAAAGCTGAGATACAAGGGGCACTGTGTTTAGTGCCATGTGAATGTTGGGAATAATACAGACCACAAGATTTTAGGAAAGAAAATACTTCAATCTGGAGTGTGGCTCTACACAGATTTGAATGTCTTAGAATAGGTCCTTAAGTTCTTGCAGACAAGGGCTTTGGTGCAATGCAATGGACTCTCGTGGGGTTAAGTATCCATAAGCTAAAAACAAGAAGGTTTTGAAATAGGAGATTGTCTGCAAGTTAAAGTTGTATACACTTTTCATGGAAGTAAGAAACTAGAATATAGAGGTGGTCAGCCCTGTCCCAAAGTGTGCTCGGTTGAGCTGCTAGGGAGCCATGTAGATGAAGCTGCTGAGGCCCTTGTTTGCACAGGAAAGGCTTGATAGATAAGAAAAAACACTGAGGCTGCAGGCTCCTGCTTTGAACTGTGCAGATGTGAGATGTGCAAAGAATGTTACAAGCCCCCTGCTTTGACACAGATAAGAGAAGCAGAGAGAAGATAGAGCCCTGGGTCGGAAGGCTGGGAGCCTTGAGAAAAGGCAGTGCTACTGCATTTCAACCAGTGAAGGCTTCTAGCAACCAGGATACAGGAGAGTCGGGGACAGGAAGAATGCCAGGAAGAACTGTAGGTGGGAATATGTAGTGGTATAGCAAAAGCCAAGCATCTGATGATTCTCCTGGCCTTCTAGAAGCAGCATTTATGCCTGAAGACCTCATACCCATGCAGACAATGGACTCTGAATCACCTTCTATGTCTCTGGCCATTTCCACCCTAGCTGTAACAAACTCATAAACCCACTGTGTCTGGATGACCAGACTGGTTCTTAATAAAATTCAATCGCACTGAAACTGAAGTTCTAATTCCCCAGATATTGACCCAGGGTTGACTCCACTCCTTCAGATTGTGTAAAAGGAATCACACACATTTCCACATGGACCCAGGGGCCAGTGCATGTTGGTGCTGTGTGTCCTTTGGGGAAAGCTGATGCCTTCTGGGAGATATAGATTTTCAAGCATTAAGTTTGTCTTGTTCTAGCCCAAGCATGATAGTGGAGACTTTAGTAAATTTTTAACTTGTCATTAAAAGTGCCTTTCATATGAGAATTTTCAAGGGCACTGATAGCTGAACAGGAAGAAAAGGCAAGCATAGGAATTATACAAATAAGCAATCATTCATTTTGAATACAAAAGGGAAATGCACCTTTCTGAGGGTGTTTCAAGAAATTTTTTGAGAAAGTGTGTTTTTGCTGACAGATTGCTGTTAGGGACACCTCTAAACCTATCAGCCATAAGAATATTGCTTTGCCACTTTTTTCTTAAGAAGTAAAATGAATGGAGTTAGAAAATGGAAAACTTCCAATGTGTTTTCAATTGTAGATCATGGAGCTTTCGTCCCGAAATTTGGGGAAGATAACTTTTAATTACAGTAATAAGAACCACATGGGCAATGATTGATGTGAACCTGATGTGTCCTATTCCTTTATTAATCTTTTTAATTAGAGGCAAAAGAATTTTTTATCTGCCGGGAAGGAGATGAGATGGACTGTGATACCCTGCTGCACTTTGGGGCTAGAGAACCCGATTGCTCACCAAGAGTCTCTGTTAACCTGGGGCCAGGAGGTGATGGACCCAAAGCTGGGAACACTTGTTTCCATCTGGGAGTGGCTTTTCTTATATCTCTTGCTGCAAATCATCTGCATGAACAATCTTCCCCCCTCCTTTCTTTCTGTTGGATTGGTTTTTGCTGGCACTGTTAAACTAGGGAGTTAGGGAGAGAATTTAAATTGTTGCCACACCAGTGTTGGGAGTTCACATCTGCCAGGAAAGGAAGGATGAGGAACTGAAATGGCAGATGTCAGGGAGGCTGAAAGGGGAGCCCAGAGTATGATAGAATCATGGCAGAAAGTGTACTCAGGCCACAGAAACAAAAATAATGAGGTCAGCATTAACTGGGATTGCTGGCTGATGACAGAATTGACAAAATAAAAACAAACAGGGGTGGGAAAAATTAAAAAAATAAGTGAAGTAATCAACATTTATGAAGGATGATATAATACCCTCCTTGAATAGTAAAGGTTGATTAAAGTTCTTTGGGCTCTGTGATATAGAATCATATACTCATTCAACAAATTTTATTGAGATCTTACTATGCTTCATACTGTACCGAGCCTTGGGGATGCTATTACTGGCAAGAGGACCTGGAAGAGTCATAATCTCAAGAATGATACAGGTACAAAGGTGGATATAGAGATACAATAACGGAATGATTGAATTGGCAGGTAGTTAAGAGGTCAGGGTAGATCTTGACAGGGTGAGAAGCACATGAGCTGACTCATCAAAGACAAGGAATTTTCTGGGTATATATGGAGAAAAGTTGTTTGGGTGAAAGAATGCCTGCTCAAAGCTATGGGGCTACAAAGCACCCTTTCCTGTTCAGAAAACTGTGTAGTTTGGCATGGGTTTGCATCTGATGAATGATGCACAGTGAAGCTTGAGAGGAAGGTGGAGGCCAAATCCCAAAGGAACTTTGTCGTATGATGGGAATCCACTAACGGAGCTTATATAAGGAGTCATTGGAGGGGTGCCCGGGTGTCTTGGTCAGTTAAGTATCCAACTCTTGGTTTCGGTTCAGGTCATGATCTCACAGTTCATGGGTTCGAGCCCTGCATCAGGCTCCACGCTGATAGCTCAGACCCTGGATCTTGCTTCAGATTCTGTGTCTCCCTCTCTCTCTGCCCCTCTCCCACTTGTATTCTCTCTCTAAATAAATAAATAAACTTTTAAAAAATTTAATAAAATAAATTTTTAAATAAGTCATTGGAGTGTGGGGGTTAAGGGTACAAACCGTGGGGTTAGAAAGACTCTGGATAATAGATTCACCCTTCCCTAGATGCCCAAATTGTGGCAGCATGAATGACATGGGCCTGTGCCTGAATAATTATAACTCTGCTTACCACTCACTCCAAGCCTCAGTCTTCTTGTTCATAAGGAGGGAATAATACCTCCCCAACAGTTTCAGTGAAGGGGTGCCTGGGTGGCTCAGTTGGTTAAGCGGCCGACTTCGGCTCAGGTCATGATCTCGCGGTCCGTGAGTTCAAGCCCCGCGTCGGGCTCTGTGCTGACCGCTCAGAGCCTGGAGCCTGTTTCGGATTCTGTGTCTCCCTCTCTCTGACCCTCCCCCATTCATGTTCTGTCTCTCTCTGTCTCAAAAATAAATAAACGGTTAAAAAAAATTAAAATAAAAAAGTTTCAGTGAAGAGACAACGAAAGCACCTAGCATGTGGTAGGTACTCAATAAATGTTACCTTCAGTTGTTTGTGTAACTCCTGGTTCAATAGAAATTAGCTTCCAAGAACTTCAGTTTTAAAAATGTATGTTATTTTCTCATAAGGCAGGGTGCTAGCCCATTCAGTAAGAGTTTTAAGGGAAAAATAAACAGAAGTTCAATTCCAGATTTTCTAATGAACTTAAATGGTTCCCAAACAGCAGCTAAATCTTTTATAGTCCACTTATCATATGTACTGCAGTCAAAATAGGTCAGTGTAATGAATACTTAAAAGGAGAAAGAAGGCTTTGGGAGAGGAGTTATTAGGAGCCCTACTGAAAGAAGAGTCTTCATATGAGACTTCAGATGATGGCAGCATCTATTCAAATAGACAAGGTCCTACTTCTTCCTCTTCAAACCTAGTTTGAAACCATCTAGATCAGGCTCTCCTTACACAAGAGATATATGTAGTACAAGGTGAAGGTAGAAAGAACAGCAGGGCACGGTGGGTTCGCTGAGACTGAAGGCAGGTCCAGGCCGGACCAGGGGGATGCTGAGGAGGAAATAAAAATGCTCCTGTGCTGTATGGAAGACTTCAGGGGTGCAGGGACAACCTCCTACCTGCTGCCCTGCAGTGAGTGGAGGGAAGGAGCAGAATTAGGGACTGGAAAATGGTTCTGTGGCCATATCAGAGCACATGTTTCCCGATACTGTTCTCTCTTGCCCTCTCATCCCCTGGTGCTGGTGTGTGTTACTTATTTTATGATCCAGTTCATGTTCTTGGACTTTGATCAGATGGGACACAGAGCGAAAACAGATAAATTTTGGCTTTTCTGTTTCAAAAAACTGAAGAGCTTTTAAGTCAATGCTCCCAAACATGACCCGCCTTGGGTCTTTTTGTATTTGGCGTGCTATTCTGTGCATGTGTGGGGGATAGGACCCACCAAGGGTGTGTTCCAATCCCTTCAAATACATTATCGCCCACAGCAAATGTCAAAGTTTCTTGGCTCTCTTCATGTATATAATGACCTGTAGGAGTCAAACTGTGGAGCTCTGCAAGAGAAAGGAAATGCAGCAAGAGAAAAACCAGCACAGGCAGCTCCACAGGGGAAGGGACCTATTATTAAATAATCTTTTTTCCAGATAACACATGATTGGTTTCTTTTTAGTCCTCTGTTGTCTTTAGTGGGATTTGTTGTCAACACCACCCAAGAGCTAAAAATTCCCCTTTCTTCCCTTCCCTCCTCTTCCCTCCCTCTCTCCCTCCCTCCCTCCCTCCCTCCCTCTCTCTCTTTCTATCTCTGTCTCTCTCTTTCTTTCTTTTCTCCCCCTCCCTCCCTTCCTCCCTCCTTCCCCCATCTCTCTCTCTTTCTCCCTTCCTTTCCTTTCTTTCCTTCCTTCCTTCCTTCCTTCCTTCCTTCCTTCCTTCCTTCCTTCCTTCCTCCCTTCCTTCCTTCTTTCTCAAACAGGTATTGGTTTGCTTAATTAGGGTCCAGTGCTGTGTGCCACCTCCCTAGGGTGTCAGCAATGCCATTTGTAAGAAGCGCTTGTATAAAATGTGAAATTGTAAAGTAGCCTTCATGAAAACAACTACAGGCTCATTTGTGTTTTATGTTTCTTGATGCACCCTCACTTTACTCCCTTAACAACTTTCTTCTCATACCCCTCTTGTGCTTCTTAACTGAGCAAACCAACCTCTGTTTGTCCACACATACAGCAAGCATCACTTGCGGGCCCTTAGGGGTGGGTTAACCTGGCCATTGGAGTAGTAAAGATTCTGAGGATAGCATGCACTCAAAACTTGGATTTCACCCAGCATTTCATGTAGTAAGCTCCAGTTTTGTGGGACCATGGATAGAAATCTCTGGCTAGATATTCTGATAATATTCTGATTCTTCATGCTTAAGTAAGAAAGGCTAGTGGCAGAGAAGCTTTGGAGTTTCTGAGGGGTTTTTGACACCTGAACCATGCCATGTAGATGCCATCTACTCATTCCAGATCATGTCAGCCCTAGCTGGTTACCCAGGACAGCTGAGGGCTGTGACAGGCACACTTGTTGGTTGCTTTCCTCCTCATCTCACAATTTTACTTCTGCATTTCCTCCACAGACTCAATCCCCTCACCCCCACTCTTCATCAGATACTGAACAGTTTCTTATTTGTCTGAGCTTTAAGCTTTAACTCTAGACCATTTAGGTTCTTTTGAGTTTTAGCCAACATAGAACTGCTCCAAGACTAACTTCAACTCTTAAAGATTACTGACTTGATGGAAATTTGGAAGCCTAAAGGGAACCGTGGAAAATGTTTTGACTTGTATTTTTCCAACTATTTTAGTTCTGCCAACTGAAGATCAGTGGGAAAGAAGATAAAAGGAAATCTCTGGTTAATTTAATCGCATCCAACTCATCAATCCCAAGATAGCGTTAATTAATAAGCCATGTTATTCAACAAACTTATTGAGCACTTTCCATAGGTTAAATAATATGCCAGGAGATAAGGATACAAAAATGTATAAGATACAGTCACTGGTAGATCAACAGATCTCAGTTGAGAATTTTGAATCTGCATTTTTAACAATCAGGGAATTCTGATGTACGTAGTCTGAGGATCAAGTTTCAGAAAACTCTGGTTAGCAATGGTTCAATTTTCTAAAACCTAACTTTATTTTCAAATACATGAAAGTAGAGAATGTTAAATGCCCTTTAATTCTGATGTCTAGTCCTGTCTGCAACAAGGATCTTGAGCCCAGTTGGTGAAGGTTTTGGTAAACAAAGAGCGTATGTTGACAACATCTCAATTTCTTTAATGACCCCAAATCAATCATTTGCTCACGAGAATTGTCCGGCTCTGCTCTCCTGGTACCACAGATCTCTTCCTCTTTATGTTACCCATAAATATCCTAATAGTTTTGCAAAATGTTTAAAAATAGTGATAAACTAAATGCTGGGGACAGAGGGAGGAGTGATGCTCTCATTTGCCTTAAGTGCCTCAACATTAGTGAAGGCAGCAGATCTGAGCAGTTTATATAACTCTGCTCATGAGAAGAAGCAGCTTTCTCCATTCAGTCTTGGCATTGGTTTCTAATGTTCTTTCCTCTTGCCTGTAATTAGAGTGTTGATTTAAGTCCTAACAAAGTACTTAAAAAGGTACAGGACACTCTGGACTTGCTGAGGGAAAATAAAAGACTCTGCTCTTCGAAATGAATGTCTCTTGGACTGAACATGGAGAAACCCAGGACAGGGTTGTGAGCGTGCCATAAGCAAAACACAGTCTACATTTCCAGATCTTGGAACAGCCATTTGGTCAGGGTATCAGTTCAGCCCTATAACCAGCTCAGATAAAAATATAATAGTGGTAGTGTATTCATGGGATATTATTTTTAAAGTATTACTGTAGAACTCTATAATCACATAAGTATGTATGACTAAACAAGAGAGCTTTGACATTTGAGAACCTAACAGTTAAGATTATAGCTTTTTATGAGCGGATGACCCAAAGGGTGAGGCATCTGATGTGCAGGGCTGATACTCAGCTAGTACCCATTGGTTTATCTCTACTGGTCGTTCATGGATGACATCTTTTCTGATAGGCTGGGTGCCCATTTTGATTGGTTGATGGGCCCTCCTAGGCTTTACAAATTTTTAGTATCATCCCTGTGATTTGTGATTTTATGAAGATGCATTCTTGAGTCCCATTTATTCTGAGTGAATGGGCCCAACTGGATTACACTCATCAGGTCTGAAGGGGATGTCTACATTTTTCAACTAGACTTCACAGGACAATATGCTTTATTGATATCCACAAAAATAAGGGTTTTTAACACTGTCAGATTATTAGGAATGTGAAGAATCTGCTAAATTGTAGTTCAAATCAGGCAAACACAAGTGTTTACATATTCTGAAACCTGAGCACACCATGATTATTTTCCATGTACTCTCCCCCAAACTCAGGTTTAGAAAGAAACTCTGTTGGCCCTCCCTTTATTTAAAAACTGTAAAGCACTAGAAGTACCATGAAGAAGACAGTCATGGTCTCTATTACCTAAATTTATAACATACATCTCTCACCACCACAAAACGTCTCATGACTACCACTGCTGGTACTTCACTTCTCTCAGGACTCACGTTTGCCAGACTCCTTCTTTTTGTTCTCACCTTCTCAGAAACACTTTAATCTGTCCATGGGCTTCTCCAGATTTATCAAGCAATTACTGTATTATAGGCATTATGTTAAGCATTGTATATGAATCATTTAATCTACCCAACCACAGTGTGAAACGGGTACTCTTACCAAACCCATTTTGCAGATTGGTAAATTTGCTTCCACAGAACTTAAGTAACTTGCTCAAGGTTACAAAGTCAATAATGATAAAGCCCCTTTCAGATTCAGGCAGTCTCACTTCAGAACTGGCAAAGATATGATTATCACCCAAACGAAGTCAATGTTGAGTCAATACATTTTAAATTTTAAGGAACTGAACTTGATATGTGCTACGTGGTTTCTCTTGTTTTACTGCAGAGTCAGGGCTAGAGTCACTGACTTTCCTGGTTAAAAGGGATCTTAGAGCTCTCAGAGGGGAACCAAGAAAAAGTTTCTTCAGCAGTATCTCTGAGGGTCATCACACTTGAGGACAACAATTGAGTGTGTATTGTTCAGGGCTCTCCGGAGACACAGAATCAATACAATATATATATGAATATATATATTGAATATATTTGATATATGAATATATATATGAGTATATAATATGAATATATATACACAGAGAGAGAGAGAGAAATATTTATTATAGGAATTCGTTTACACAATTACAGAGGTGGAGAAATCCGATAATCTACTCTCTGCAAGCTGGAGAATCAGAAAACCACATGATCTAGTTATGTTCAAATTCCAAAGGCTTGACAAGCCGAGGCCAATGGTGTAACCCCTTGTGTGAGTCAGAAAAACCAAGAACCAGGAGGTTGATGTTGGGGAACAGGATAAGATGGACGTCTCTGCTCAAACAGAGAGAACATTTTGCCCTTCCTCCTCCTTTTTGTTTTATTCATTTATTCATTCATTCAGGCCCTGAAAGGATTGGATGATGCCCATCCACATTGGTGAGGCTGATCTTCTTTATTTACTACTGATCGAAATGCTAATCTTTTCCAGAGACAACCTCATAGACACGCCCAGGAATAATGATATACAAGCTATCTGGGCATCTCTTCACCCAGTCAAGTTGATACATAAAATTAACCATCAAAGGATGCTCGTCACTTCCTGAGCCAACCCGTTTCACTCATGGAACTGACTTTGTAGACCATTCTTCTTCCTGAAAGAAGAAAAACGGTCTACAAAGTCAGTTCCATTCCTGAAATACTCCTTTTGGTAACTTCCACCCACTGGGGCTACCCCTCTCTTCTAGAGTGATCCAGAATAAGTCTACTCTATTTTGGTAGGCCTTCTTTCATGTCTCTAGCTCTGAATTTTGTTTTTTATAGTCCATTTTTCAAAGATGTCAAGGATGCCCGGGGTGAAATTTGTCCCACAGATGGGATTTACTTTGCCTGAACAATATTGGCCTTCACAGAAGGGCTTTTCTTTTTAATTCAAGTATAGCTAATATTTAAAAATCTTCTCTTGATAATGATACTCTCTAAAGTACATTACCTGTATCTCTGGGTAGCATCCATCAGCCAAGTAGCCACTGCTCCATTGCATGGGCAGTCTCCTCTGCTCTAGGCCCTCTCCATGATTCATATCCCACTTACACTTATATTTTTCTTGAGACAAAAACTATTTCTTGGACCCATTTCACTCTCAAAGGATGGATGGAAAAAGAAGGACTGAGAAGTCTGCATGTTCAGAAAAACAGGAGTGGAAATAATTCTTTAAGGAGGTAAAAATTGTTCTTTCTACCTGGCTTGCTTTGCTCATATGTATTATTTGCTTGGCTCTTATATGCTTCTGAGTTCATGACCTGCACTTTAGTTTCTTTCTTTCTTTCTTTCTTTCTTTCTTTCTTTCTTTCTTTCTTTTTTTCTTTCTTTCTTTCTTTTTTTTTTTTTGGTATAACATGTTTGCCAAACCTCTTACCGTTGTTCTCACCCTCCCGAAAACACTTTAGTCTGTTCTTGTGCTTCTCCAGATGTGTTTCAACCAATGTAGAAGTCATGTGTCTTGCCCTAAAATGCTAGTTTGTGACTTAAACTTCTACTTGTATGTCCCCTGCTTCTCCAACCAGAATCTTTTGTCCACTCACTACATGTTAAATATCAAGACAAAAAAAAAAAAAAAAAAGTGGCATACATCCAGGTATGTTTTCTTTGAGGTTTATATAAAAGTGATATGGAGATAAATCTTTGAGATGTGACCTGGTTAGGCCAGGTCAGGGTCAGTTCTTAAAAGACAAAATGCAGAATCTCCCTGTTGGCTTTCTCAACCAAGGTGTCAGGATGTCATGAACCAAATTGGAGTCTCAATTGAGTGTCTTCAGGCATTGTATTTTTAGAAAAAAAAGTGGTCCTTAATAACTATAACTGGGCAAGAGCTCATCTTTATAGCCCATTATATTGATAGAAAGAGCAACTAATGACCCCTCATTAAAATCTAAAGCCTCCAATTATTTTATTATTGTTATTTAATATCTATTGAGTTCCAGCTTTAATTTTACCCAGTTGGTCCTAAGGATGTTAATGTCTTAGTTGGTATGGAATTTAATTTATGCTTCTTTTTGGACTAATATCAAGAATCTCTTTCCAACTTTGGTAGTTCCTTACCCTTCCTGATGCACACACAGTCACACACACACACATGCATAAGCATACCTACCAGAGACACACAAATCTGTACCTTTGCTTGCTACACTTTATTTTCTCCACTATTTCTGGAACAGAAAGAATGGAGGGAACTTGCTGGAAGAAGCAAAAGGAAACATGACTTTATTCTAGTCAGCTGTTGAAATAGGATTCTTTTAGCTCCTTTTACACTTACTACAGATAAAGAATTTGAACTGTAAGTATAATATTTTGTCCAAAGGTAAATTAAATTTTATTCTCTTGTTCCCTGAACTTTAACTCCAGTTGATCAGTGACTGAATCACGTCTTTCAGAGAAAAGAAACCAAGGCAGAGTTTTCATGCTTTCAAACTGAACAATCTGACCACAGGGTGCGCATAGCACACCGTCACTTTCTGGTGGGATAAGAAAGGTCTGTCTCAATCTGTGACTTTTGCTTCAGAAGCAGTAGCTAAATTTCTATCTCCATAAGTTAAAATACTCTCATGACTGTTTATGGCATAACAACAATGGGCCTCTGCAGAAGGTCATCCCTGCGACCTTGAATTGTGTATCCACTTTCTCATGGAGCATTCTTCAGACTCCCTAGGTCATTCATTCAATTTTTTACACACATTTGTGGAGTGCATACCATGTGTACTAGGCATTTGCTATAGAGATAAAATGAAGACCAGGCCACCTCATAAAACTTCAGGACTAATATCTCTGGGATGCTTATATTAGACATTATGTTCAAAATATTTAGCAAACTGTAGAGGCCCTGCCTGGTCAGAACAGATACTAACAATATTGGTACATAAAGCCTGAATTACCAGCCCTGTTCCTACTTCCCGATTGGGGAACTGTGAAAACAAAAGTTCTAATCTATTTGCTTGAAAGGATATCCAAAATCTTGCAATAATAAAGAAAAATACAACTTACGTGCAATGTTGTTCCCTTCTTTCCTCCTCCACACAGCTACTATGGGCTCTCTTCTCTTCCTGACAAAGCCTGGTTGTCCGTGTTGAAGGGCCATCCTAAGCTATCACCAGCAGATTTTACAGAATTCCTATGGAATATTACAATTACTATACAGTTAAGCAAATGAGCTGAAGATCTGTGAATAGGTTTTTTTGCAATACCAAAGGCAATATTAGGATTAGAAGAAACATGCACCCCCCAACAAAGACACAAAATCTTCTTTCTAAATTTTTGTTTATTCTTTGCTTGCTCTCTCCTCTCCACTCTCCTGTCTCTCCTTTCCTCATTAATAAAATGTGGATCAAGATAATAAGAAGAAATTTTAGGATAAGGCACAAGTGTGGGGTTGGGAACAGAAAGTTGTAGTTTTCCCCTTCATTGTCAGTGAGGTCTTTGAAAATTATCAACAACCTGATAGTGGAGTAGAACATAGTTAGACATGAGGAGAAGGTCCTCAGTATCTTCTTTAGACTACATCTTTAGAATATTGTTCTCCTTTTTTGAGAATGATATTTTCTACAAGTGACAATGAATAGAAGTAGCCTAGAATTATTGCAACACAAGACATTATTAATAAAGTTATTTTTAATAAAGTAGACAAGAATTATTATAATAGGAACACATATAACTTCAAAAGCATTTTAATTTATTAGTTGAAATGACTCATAACGCATTAAAAATAATATTGCACCATATTTAAGACCTTAACAGACTAGAATAACAAGACAAAACACACAATGAACCAAAGTGCAAAGTATTTTAAGGGTTATTAAATACTGTGTTTTTCACAATGCTTTTTTTTTTAACAACTTCAGTGAGGCATATTTACATATCATATAATTCACCTGTTTCAAGTGTTAAATTAACATTTTTTTCAGTTAACCAAATTGTATAATCATTAGCATAAATCTGTCTGAGAACTTTTTCATCACCCCAATGAGATCTTACATGCCTGTTTACTATTAATCCCCATTCCCAACCCCTGCCCCAAACAACCATAATGCAATTTCTATCTCTATCTATTTGCCTTTTCTAGACACTTGTTATAAATGGAATCATAAAGAATGTGGCTTCCAGTGTTGGCTTCTTTCACTTTGCATAATGCTTTTGAGGTTGTCCCTGTCAGAGTGTGTGTCAGTAGTTTGTTCCTTTTTATGGCCACGTGGTAGTCCATTGTACAGATACACCAGCTTTTGTGTATTCCTTCACCAGCTGATGAACATTTAGATGGTTTCTAGTTTTTGAGTAATGTGAGGAATGTTGCTCTTAAGATTGTGAGTAATGTCAAAGTCTGGCTGTATGTATATTTTCATTTCTCTTAGATAGATATCTAAGAGTGGAATACATGGGTCCTATAAGACAGGGAATTATAATGGGAGTGGGGGAGAACAACATCTGAATTAAGGCAGATCTCAGTTTCAGCTACAACTCTTACATTACACTGTATCTCTGTGAGTCTTAATTTTATTTCCTTTGTACAGTAGAGATCCAGTATCTATCACATGTGGCTATCATGATATGCAAATGGTAAAATATAAGTTAAATTCCCAGTCTAAACCCAAGCACATTGAAGTTACTCCGTATTTGGTAACTACTATCAATGAAACATTATAATCGGGAAAGAAGAATTTAAGATGATAATTCTTCTAAAATTCTCAGAGCACAAAGTAAGCATGCTTCGAACCAGGTTTAAACATTTTCTCACTGTGGACACAGCAGAAACTTAGCTTGTTTAAGCCTTCAATTTCCTAATTTGCCTAATTTATCTTTCAGGGTTGCTAGAAGAATTGGTGGGATCATATGGGTGAAAGAAATGAGCAGAGATCTGGCCCACTTTAGATGCTTAGTAAATGGTAGCCATGAAAATATTTTTGGAAGTTTTCTTTGACACTTTCTTTTTTTGCAACTTGATTCTTCAAATGTATAAGGCTTTCCAGAAGCCCAGGCAGGAATATGGCCACTTAAATAGCCCTCCTTTCATCAGTTAGAAGAACTGAATTTCAGAACAATAATTAAAAATGAAAGCTAATATTTATTGAGCATTCACTAATATGTGAAGCATTAGGATGAGCATTTTATGTAGCTATTACATGCAATATTCCCAATAACCCTATTAATGGTAGCCCATATTTATAGACTCCTCTTTTTACAGATGAAGAAACTGATTTGTTCAGATTGAGTAGCTAAGGGGCAAAAGCAGGACCAAGCTGTCTGCCTCCAAGGCCATAATCTTATCCATTTGACTCTAATGTTCTGTGCTCTACGATAAGGAACAAGCCCAACCTACCTGACTCCCAGCTTGCTTAGACTCTGTGTGACATATTTGGTCTGTGAAATATGATTTCTAAAATCAGATTAAATCTGACTCTGGCTTCTCTTCCTTTACCTACCTTGTTCACTTAATAGAGTTGGTGAGAAATTCAACCTCGGTTAATTTTCTGGGGTCCTTCTATGTTGTCCTTGAATTGTGTAAGAATCCTGGAACTTATGCCATCCAAGAATTTAAGAAATTGTGGACGAGTATTTTATCCTCTTGTTTTCAGTCCACCACAGTCACCGTTGAGACGTATAACATCCATGCCAATCCATACTACTTGCTAGGCCAGCCTAGCAAACCCTTTCCTCATGGCATCCACCTTTTCTTTTCCACAACCTGTCCCTAGAGATTTCCACATGATTCCCAAAGCCTCCACCCTTAGTGTTCCTGTCCCATCTTCAGTCTACAGATCTTGAGCGTGTTGGAATCTCTGTGGCTGAGCACTCCTCTTCTCCTCTTTATCTTTTCAGACCGACCCTCAGAGAGTCTAACTTTTCCAAACCACAGACCTGTCAACTCTCCCCTCAGGAAAGAGGGGCTAAAATCACCAAAATCTAAAGCCTTCGCCGTCCTCTTTGAAAAAGTGTTGGAAAAAGGATTCCCGATAATTCATGGTAAACCCATAAGGCACAATTCATTTTCAGTGTGGTTATTCTGCCACATTAAATTTTCAATAAATCGCTGTGCTACGGGCATGTTGGGTATTCGAAAAAGCAGATTAGAGAGAGTGGGTCGACACTGCTGATATTTCACAAACTCTGAAGGGGCCTAGCATTTCACTAAATCTTTGATTCCTAATATACAAAACAATGACATTGTAACAGGAGGTGTTTGTCTGAAGCACTGCCAGTCCCTGGAGTCACTGTTGGAGCAGTTGCTGGCTCAAGCAGGAGTCTAAGTAATGCCGTTTTTAAAAAACTTTTTCCTCCTTATTTTTCCATTTCCCTTTCCCTAGGTGTACGTCTTTGTTTTTCCAATCATATTCAGCCACACAATTAAAAAGTGGAAAAAAGGGTGCCAAAGTTGCTAACTCTATAATTATAAGAGTACAAAACAGCCATGTAAAGAGTGGTGTAAATTGCACTTGTTCCAATTAGGAAATAATGAAAAGTCCTGCAGCGGGCTCTGTGCTCGTCTCTGTCCCACATCCCCCTTTCACGGCATCATCACCCATTGCTGTATTTCCAGGAGATGGCAGCAAGGTCACTGGGCTCGGTGTGAAGGGCTGATGTGTTGCTCTCCCTAAGGAACTGAGTGAATGGCAGGTGGCAAGCAGTAGATTGTCCTGAGGAAGGAACACCATGGTTGCAAGCCAACATTCTCAACGTTTTTTGAGACTGTCTCCTCTGATCCTGGTCACTTGTACAGCTCTTTAAATTGTATATGGGATTGGACCAATCCTACAGAGAAATCTGCTCCATGTCACTTTCATCACAAACGTGTCTTTTTATCTGAAAGAGTTTTAAATAGGTGGGTTTTTTTTAAGTTTATTTATTTATTTGAGAGAGAGAGAGAGGGAGTGAGTGAGTGCACGTGCAGGGAAGGAGCAGAGAGAGGGGAAGAGAGAGAATCCCAAGCAGGCTCCACAGTCAGTGTGGAGCCAGCCATGAGGTTCAAACTCATGAGCTATGAGATCATGACCTGAACTGAAATCAAGAGTCTGACGCTTAACCCACTGAGCCTCTCAAGTGTCATAAAATAGGTGTTTTAATAGCATTTTAGAATGTGTAGGGCTGAACAGGTGGTATCTTTCCCAATGGATTATCTCCTCTCAGCATAGGAAAGCTGGTTAACATCCGAGGAAGTACATTTAATAGATTTGTTTAACTCTCATTAAAGATCCGGAAATACTGCCTTCCTTCCTTGGTCCTTCATCCTCCCTTCTTTTCTCCTCCTTTTCCCCTTCTTCATTCAAATGACTTTTTAATTAAAAAATGTTATAATTAAACATTACAAACAGAAGAATATTTGTAGTATTTGGGCAAGGCTTAAAAAATAAAAATAAAACCAATGTGCATGTAACCTACCACATAGCTGGATGAATAGAACACATGCTCCTGTTTCCCTGGAGATAATCACTATCCTACATTTTATGTTCTGTATTTCCCTCTTTCTCTTCATGGCTTTGTCATACATGTTGTTTAAGTCCAGTAATTCATACTATGTGTATGATTTGCTTTTCTCATTTAACATGTTTCTGAAGCCTTTCCCATGTTGATGTCTACATAGATAGATGGATACAGATATAGATATAGATACATATGCTAGATGCATAGCATATTATTTCAGAATATATAGTATTCCACTGGGTAAGTATATTATAATTTTATAATTTTGTGTTGATTTGTCAATGGGCATTACAAGTTTGTTGAATGTTTTTGTTTGTGTTTTATTTTCTATTGCAAACAAGTGACTATGATCATCTTTGTGCATGTCTACTAATTTATACTTGAAAAAGTTTTTAGTGCAACAGTTTATAAATATTCTGGTCTCATGACTCCTTTTCACTCTTGAAAACTGTTGAGGACTCCTAAGAGCTTCTATTTATGTGCTGGAGGACCTACTCCCTGACTTCAAACTACATTACAAAGCTATAGTAATCAAAACAGTATGGTAATCATACTATACAAAGCTATAGTAATCAAAACAGATACATAGGTCAGTGAAGCAAACAGAGAGCCTAGAAATACCCACCCATATATGGACAGTTAACTACAACAAAGGAAGCAAGAATATATACTGAGGAAAGGACAGTCTCTTTAATACATTGGTGCTGGAAAAACTAGGCAGCTAGCTGCAAAAAAATAGAAACTGAACCACTTTCGTGTACCATCAAAAATTAACTCAAGATAAATTAAAGACTTGACTGGAAGACCAGAAACCATAATACTCATAGAAGTAAATATAGGTGGTAAGTTCCTTGACATTTGTCTTAGAGATATCTTTTTGAATCTGACTCCAGAAACAATGGCAACAAAAGCAAAAATAACACATGGGACTCCATCAAATTAAAATGTGTCTGTATAGCTAAGGAAAGCATCAACAAAATAAAAAGACAACCTGTTGAATGAGAAAGTATTTGCAAATCATATACATGAGAAGAGGTTAATATGTAAAATATATAAAGAACTCATATAATTCAATAACAATGACAACAAAAACAATCCAACTTTAACAATTGGCAGAGGATATGAATAAACAGTTTTTCCAAAGAAGACATACAGATGGCCAACAAGCACGTGACAAGATGCTCAACATCACTAGTCATCAGGGAAATGCAAATCAAAACCAAAATGAGGGGCACCTGGGTGGTTCAGTGGGTTGAGTGTCAGACTCTTGATTTCATCTCAGCTCATGGTCCCAGGGTCATGGGATTGAGCCCCACATCAGGCTCCATGCTGAGCATGGAGCCTGCTTAAGATTCTCTCTCTCTCTCTCTCTCTCTCTCTCTCTCTCTCTCTCTCTCTCCCTCTGCCCTTCTCCCCTGCTTGCACATGCTCTCTCTCTTTTTCTAAAATAAAAATTAAAAACCACAATGACATATCACCTCAACTTCTCAGAATGGCAATTATCAAAAAGACGAAAACATAACAAGTGTTAGCAAAGGTGTGGAGAGAAAGGAACCTTCGTGCACTGTTGGTGGGAATATAAATTAGTACAGCCACTATGGAAAACAGTATGGAAGATCCTCAAAATCTTAAAAATAGAAATATTATATGACCTAGTAATTCCACAACTGGTATTAATTCCAAGAAAATTGACACTAATTGGAAAAGATACATGCTCCCCTATGTTCACTGCATCATTATTTACATAACCAAAACATGGAAACTATCTAAATGACCATCAATGGAGGGATGGATAAAGAAGATGTGAGATATATGTGTGTGTGTGTGTTTATATGTTTATATTTATGTTTATATTTATATGTTTATATTTATATGTTTATATAATACATACACACACACACACACATATATATATATATACATATATATAATGGAATACTATTTAGCTATAAAAAAAGAATGAAATCTTGCCATTTGCAACAACTGGATGGATCTTGAGACTATTTTGCTAAGTGAAATAACTCAGATAAAGCCAAATACTGTATAAATTCTCACTTATATCCAGAATCTAAAAAATAAACAAAAACAAAATAAATCTCATAGATACAGGGAACAGATGGGTGGTCGCCAGAGGGGAGGATCTTGAGGGCTGGGCAAAAGTAGTGAAAAAGAGCAATGGGTACAAATTTCCAGTAACAAAATAAATAAGTCATCTGGATGTGATGAACAGCATGGGAACTATGGCCAATAATATTGTATTGCTAACTTAAAAGTTGCTAATAAAGTAAATCTTAAAAGCGCTCATCACAAGGAAAAAAATGTAACTTTGTATGGTGACAGATGGTAAATAAACTTAATGTGTTGTTCATTTTGCAATGTATACAAATAGCGAATCATTATGCTGTAATCCTGAAACTAATATAATGTATCTCAATTATGCTTCAATAAAAAAATAAAATTAAAATAACAGTAGTCCCATTACGAGTTCATGCCAATAACATTTTTACAAAAACAACTATTTTTAAAAAATGAAAATAAATTAATGAAAAAAGTGATATTCTCTTTATTTTTACAAATTTTTCAATGTCTGGCTTAAAGGAAAACAACCAAATTTTCATATCTGCTCTCTTCATTCAGTCTATTGGGTTTGTAGTTTTGGTTGAAGTATTTGAAAAACATCGGGTCTCACACAAATACGCAGTTTGAAATGAGGGGACTTTGCAAACATGCTGAAAATTTTCTTAGATCACACTTTGAGAACCACTGCCCAGGAGTTGAATTGCTTTCCAAAATAATGTTAAATTATTTTTTAAAGTGGTTTTTAAAGTGGTTTTACTAGCAGTGTATACAAGTTCTTGTTTATGCCCTTGAAGATATTTAATGTTGTCAGGTTTTTATATCATTTAAAATCTCTGTTTAATAACCATTTGATAGCAAATGATGGCATATAATGGCTTTAATTTTCATTTATGTGATGAGTAACAAATTGAACATCTTAGGGCTATGCATGTTTCTTTTTATTATAACACAAATCAAATCTTTTGGCCATTTGAATGTTGAGTTATTTATCTTTTTTCTTGATTTGTTCTTTTTATATTCTGGATATTGTTCCTTGGACATCTGAATACTGCAAATCCCTTCTCCCATTTTGTAACTTGCCTTTTTGTTTTCTTTATGCTAAGTTTTAATTAAAGGTTATAAATTTTAATGAAGGGAATTTTATCAACATTTAATTTTATAATCTGTTCTTTGACAACCTAGTTTAAAAAAGGTTTTCCTATCCCCCAATCATAAAAATGTTCCTCTAAACTTCCTTTCAAAAGCTTTTTGCTTTCCACATTTAAGCTGTCAGGCCACCAAGAATTGTGTATGTTGTGAGGTTGGATTGTTGTGTATCTATAACCATTAGTGCCATATTAACTTACTAAATTGCCCATGCTTCTCTCCTGCATTAATCACCAGTTTTTTATACATCAAATCTCATTTATGGTTGGGTTTATATCTTGACTCTCTATTGAATCTACTTGGCTATCGCTTCTCGGCCTTTTGGCTAAGATCAAGTGTAGTATCTGTTCTTATCAGTTGACTCTACTTGGCTATTTTTCTATTTCTGACCAATACTATAATATCTTTATTACTCTAGGTCTAATTAGTCTTGACATAGAATAGTGCTGACCACTCCCAACTTTGTTAGGAACATCTTGGACTGTTTTTATTCTCTTATGTTCCATATAAATTTCAGAATTACATATTCATTACAATACATAGGGGAAAAAACTTGGAAATTTAGTTGGTGTTACACTAAGTCTATGGATAAAATTGGGAAGGACTGACATCTTTATAAAATTGAGTTTTTCTATCCTTGAATATAGTATTCCTCTAAATTTTTTCTTGGTCTTCATTAATATCCTTTGAATAAATATAAAATTTTGTCCCATAAAGTTCTTATATGACTTCTGTCAGATTACTGGATCCCTTATATTTTTTACTACTGTTATTATAAATAAAATCCTTTTAATTTTTTATATTTTTAATTATTACTGGAATATAGAAATGTAACTAGTTCTTTTTTATGTGACATTTTAGTAAATCTTCTTCTTAATAATAATAATTTGTCAGTAGCTTCCTGGGAATATTCTTTGTAGATCTTTGTGTATAGCTATGTTCTCAGCATATATTAATTTTATTTCTTCTTTCTAATTCTTATATAATTTTTTTTGCCTTATTGGACTGGCAAGAGAATCAAATATAGTGATGAACAGAAGTATTGATGGCTGGCATATTGTCAGGTAACTTTTTTTTTTTTTTTTTTTTTTTTTTTTTTTTTTGGGACAGAGAGAGACAGACAGAGCATGAACGGGGGAGGGGCAGAGAGAGGGAGACACAGAATCGGAAACAGGCTCCAGGCTCTGGGCCATCAGCCCAGAGCCCGACGCGGGGCTCGAACTCACGGACCGCGAGATCGTGACCTGGCTGAAGTCGGACGCTTAACCGACTGCGCCACCCAGGCGCCCCGTCAGGTAACTTATTTTAAAGAAAATATTTTAAAGTTTTACCATTAAGTACCATGATTGTAAAAAGATTTTATTTTTGCAGATACCCTTTATCAGTTTAAGAAAAGTCATTCATTTTTATACTAAGAACTTTTTCATGAATAAAATTTGAATATTATCAAATGCTTCTGCATCTTTAGAAGATTTATGTTTTTCCCCCTTTAAGCTGCTAAATATGATAAAATATGCATTGATGGAATTTCTCATTTGAGTCACACTAGTATTTCTGTAATAAACCTATAATAGATTTGATATACTTTTTAAATTTTGTTATTATTGAATTTTAATATAATTTGATTATATTATGATTACATAATTATATTATATCGTATGTTATAATTATATATTAAATAAATATATAATTATATTATATAAATATGTAATTATAATTATATAAATATAATTATATAATTACAATATAATTTATTATCAAGTTAGCTAATATTCAGTGTATACAGTGTGCTCTTGGTTTGGGGGATGAATGAAATACTACTTGGCAATGAGAAAGAATGAAATCCTGCCATTTGCAGGATGGATGGAACTGGAGGGTATTATGCTAAGTGAAATAAGTCAGAGAAAGATAGATATATGTTTTCACTCATATGTGAAACTTGAGAAACTTAACAGAAGACCATGGGGGAAGGGAAGGGGAAGAAGTAGTTTCAAACAGAGAGGGAGGCAAACCCATAAGAGACTCTTGATATACTTTTTTATACATGATGGGATTCCATTTGTTCGTTTTGTTTGGAAATTTTTACATCTATGCTCAAGTGATGGATGACAGAGGGTAGCGATTTGCCTCTCACAAAGTTCTTGTATAGTGTTGGTTTTCAGTTTACACTAAAAGTCTCATAAAATTATTTGGGACGTGTTCTTTCTTCTTTCTCTGCCAGATTTTATGTACAGAAATAACGTGTTCTTTGAATGTTCAGTATACTACTTTGTAAAACTACTTGGGCTTTACATTATTTGGGTGGGAAATTTTTAATATGTTTTAATTTCTTGAATAGTTAAAGAACTATATATGTTTTCCCTTTTGTTTTTCTTTTCCTTGATTCAAATTTGGTTGTATCCTCCTAGGAATATATCCCTTTTGTGGATATTTTCAAATTTATTGGCAGAAAGTGGTTCATATTAATCTTTTATTCTTTTAAATCTGTATAGCTTTTGTTGTAATGACTCCCTAAATTTTAAAATATTAAAAAGTTTTACAATTATCTGGTCAATCTTGTCTGACTTTTATAAATTTTATTAATCTTTTGAACCACAAATCTTAGATTTTGTTGAATTTCTCTATGTTTGTTTTCTATTTCATCATTTTCTGCTTTTATCTACCGTCTTTCCTTTATTCAATTCTCTTAGGTTTTGTTTTGTACTTTTCTCTAAATCCAAAACTTAGGTATATAGCTCATTAATTTTGAAACTTTCTATTTTTCTGATTGTTAGTATTCTAAAGCTACAATTTTTCCTCTAATGACCACATTAGCTGCATTTCTCAAGTTTTGATATCCATTATGTTTAGTATTTTTATTATTATTCTGTACTAAGTATTTTCTAATTTCTATTATGACTTATGCCTTGATTCATTTATTTAGAAATATTTCGAATTTTGTTGAGACTTGCTTTACGGTCTAGTGGGTGATCAATTTTCAAATTCAATTGTTAGATGTTGTTTTATACAAGTATTTTAGTTTGCAATATGTAGTTTTCAAATTTATATTCTCATTCATTTTTGTCTGCTCATTCTAGCAATTATTGAAAAACTTCTATTAAAATATCCCCCAATGAAAGCATATTTATCATTTTCTTTATGTAGTTCTCTCTATTTTTTTTCTTAGACTGTGTGAATAATAATAAACACATTTAAAACCTGATATCTTCCAGGTATATTAAATCTTTTCAAATTACCAAATGATCATTTTAATACCTAGTAATGCTCTTGATATTGAAACCTATTTTGAATTATTTGAATTATTTTATTATTGCAATATACTAATTCTTTTTTGTATTTTTTTTCTTTTTTATCCTTGTACTTTAAGCATTTTTAGTCATATTTTAGATATTTTTCTTGTAAATTGCATATATTTGGATTTTTAAAAAATTCCATCATCCAATATTTGCCTTTTATTCCCAACATTTGTCTTCTAATTGAAGTTTCTTATTCATTTCACTGTATTGTGGCTACCAGTATATTCAGATTGATTTCTCTATTTCATTTTGTACTTTTGTCTAGTTTTATGTGTGATAGAATTTTTATCTGGGAAATGACATGAGACTTAGTTTCAAGGAGCTTTCCTCTATAGAGGATAGTTACTACCAATTTGGAACTTATAAATCAGAATATCTTTTAACATAATTTTTGGATCTGAATTTTTTGTTTTTGGTAAGATAGGTAATGTGAATATATGTGCTACAACCTTGAGCAAGGGCTGGCTTATGAATTAACAGGAGAAACTTTTCCCTCTCCCCAGATAGAAGTTTCTCTGCTGCTTCCCAGTAAAACAAGTTTATGCTCCTTCACCCAGTTCCCTATGGGTGAAGACCTTTGTGGTCTTGGCTTCATGTAATGTTGGCCTAGGATTTGCCTCCTGTCTCAGATTCATCAAGGCTGAGTTTCACATATCCAAAGAATCCCCCTTTCAAGTTACTTTGGTTTACCTTGTTTTTATTTGGGGGTTTCAAAGCCCTTACTGCTCTGGATTCACTTATATTTTGTCCCTGAGGATTTCCTCTACCTTCTTGCTTAACTCCATTAAACATTTTAAAAACTTAGCATATGTTTATATAGAATTTTTATAGCTGGATAATTGCTTAGAATATCTACTCTCTCATATTCTACATATGGAAGTTCTCTTTCATCCTTGTCTGAAACATTCATATTGTTTTTGAATATTGAACAGATATAAAGTTCATCATATCATACAATTTTAGTTCTAATTCATGACAGAACTACCTCAAAGAGGTTACGTGGGGGGGGGGGGGGGTCTATAGATTATGAGATTAAAAGATTATGTTGTGAGTGTATTAGCCTGCATATATAGTGTTAGAAGTGAGAAACATCCGTCAACCTGAAAAATGAAGGTAGAAACCTGATATTCACCTATGTATTCATCCATTCAGCAGATGGGCATTCTGTACTTGCTGTAGGTAAAAAACTAGGCTACATGCCAAGGGTGTAGTTGGCAATAAAACACATAGGATTCTTACCCTCACAGAGTTTACTGTCTGTGTGGAAGTAGTCTGAAGATGCATACAACAAGCTGAAGTGGTCTGAATGGGGAAAAGCCAAAGTATGAACAAGAGCTGGTGAGAGCAAACAGGAAAGCCATAAACCATGAGAGGAGTGGCTGTTCAAGCAAAAGAAGGTTAAGAAACTAATCTAGAAAATATCAGTCTTGCAGAGGGCAGTGACTTTCCATGTGTAGACCTACATTCTTCAGGGGCAAATAAAATCTCTTAAAGAGACCATGATGTCTAAATAAGGATGAGCATTTATGGAAATGTCTTTACCAGGTCTGCAGAATTTTAAAATGTTTGTAATAGGATTTTTGCATCTGTTGTGCATCCCAAATTACAGTCAATAAAGTACTGTGAAATAGTAATGAGTGAACTGTAGCTAAGATCCCAGGTGTCACTTTTGTTTTAGGTAGACAAGAAGTCTTGCATTGACCTTGAATCGTATGTAGGTGTTACACATCTCTGATCCTTGACCACTTTTTGGATGTCAGAGATGTCCTTTTTTCACATTTTGTGCTGCCAGAACCGTAATCCAATAACAATTTTCCCGGTAAGTGCTTCTCACGTGCCACTAGGGAGCAATTGCTTTGCTGCACTGCACTTAAAAAGAGTTTAAACTAAAAAGACACAAATTTCACTTTCTTATCTACTGTAGTTGTGAATATGCTAAGAAAATAATATTTTAAATTATTGAATTTACACTCCTTTGAGACATCAACATAATTGCACAAAGGGCACCTTTAATTTTTTTATATACTTATTTATTAATAAAGAAGAACTTTCTATTCATACACCAAAAGATTGGTCCAGTGGAACAAAACAATAATGCAATGAAAACTCCAGTTCATTAAATTGGAATGCTGGGATTGAATTACTAATTTATGTTGTTTTTAATTTCATGTTATAAATTATACGATTTTAAAATATAGGAGGAAACTGTTCCCTTGGAGTCTGCTTACCTCCAACTCTGGCTAGGAAAGTTTTATTTGTCCCTGGGGAACTGGGAAGTAGGGGGATTCACTGAAAAACTGCGGTTTCCCAGGAGCGTACCATGAAACATTCATAGACATAGTTCTGCATTACAGGAGGCTTAATAAACATAGCCAATCACCGAAAAATAACACGAGGGCATTCAAAGGCTCCTGAAAGGAATTTTCCTAAGGAAAAAGGTTGATTTTGAAAATCTGACTTCAGAGGTGTCACAGATATATCTGCACTGAGATCGAGCACACTCTGAGATGAGCAGACGTCAACAGTTGGTATGGGATCCGCTCTTTGGAAGGGAGAGGAAGGAAGGAAGTAGGACTGAAGTAGAGGGAGAGATCGGGCTGTAACACAGTTTCAAATAAGGCCTCAGTCAAGCCCCTGGGAGCTCTAAACTGGGCAGAGGGTTAGAGTTGGGTGAGGGAAGCACCCTTTTCCCTCAGGGTGGACTAGTCATGGACACAGACTGGCCTTGGGAGGGGGCATAACCCCCGGGTGAGGTAGATCTCTGCATCAAGACAATTTCAGAGGAGGGCTGCTGCCGAGGGCTGTCTGCAGGCAGGGCTGGTAGGACCCCCAGCATCGAGGAAATAAGTCTTTGGATCCTGAAGATAGATTTGGGAGGTATGTCAAAGGATCCGCTATTAAAAAGATTTGAATAAAATCATCCAAATGTTTGTCCAAAATTAATGAAGGACAAATCTCTGACTTGGGAGGTGTTAGTCCATTAGACATTATCTTCATTCATTTAGCAACCAATGCCTTTAGTACTTACTATGTTTTACTAAACATTTTACCAGATGTTGTGGAAACACTGTGGAGATAAGTCAATCATAGGAGGAACAGGACACTGTGAGCACTGAGCATCTAGCACAGGCCAAACATTTTAAGAATTTTTTTTAATGTGTATTTATTTTTGAGAGAGAGAGAGAGAGAGAAGGGAGAGGGAGACAGAATCTGAAGCAGGCTCCAGGCTCTGAGCTGTTAGCACAGAGCCCGATGAGGGACTTGAACTCATGGACCTGAGAGATCATGACCTGAACTGGGGTCAGACGCTCAACTGACTGAGCCACCTAGGCACCGTGGACCAAACATTTTATATAGATTTTTCATCCAATTCTTGCAAAACCCATATGAGGTCGGTATTGATTCTGTTGAGGAAACTGAGACTTTCTGCGTGTGATTAAATTTGTTCAAGGCCACATCAGAAGTAGATGGTGGAGCAGGATTGCAGCCTATTCTGCCCAAGCCCAAAGCCCGTGCCCTTTCTCCCATAGAGCACTGTGCCATCACCAGGGCAGACAGACAACCATGACATAGGCCATATTCCATGCACAGGTAAAGTGATGAGAGACACAGAAGAAGACGTGACTAATTCTACGTAGAAGACTGATGATTGGGGTGACCTGGAAAACTGAGTCAGGATCCCTCCAGGTTGGAATAAAAGCGACACAAAAATGACAAATCGAAGAATATGCATAATAATTAGAGACGTAATTCATTTTTCATATAGGATTCATCGCAATCTCTCTGAGACGAAACCACATCATGCTTAAAACTTTCACTCTGTACTTCAATCCTTCAGGGGTCAGTTCAAAATCCTTAATGTCGTACACAAGGCCTACGGCCACAAGCATCACCTGATCCTTGCCTCCCTTGTAGGCCCCAGCTCTTGAGTTTCTTTAGCTTCAAATCTATACCCCAGCCAGACTGAACTACTACCAGTTCCCTCAGCCCTTGCTCTCTGTGTCTCTCTTCACTGTATCTCTGTCACTCACTGGCCATCTTTCTATTTCGTATCCCCTCTCTCTCTCTGTGTGTTTGACCTCTGTCTCACTGCTCACTCAGAATGCTCTTCACCTCACTACCGCTCACCTGGATATACCAGGTCTCTGCTCAAATGTCACAGGGGTGGTGCCCTCCTCTGTGCCCCACGGGACCCTGTGTCCATCTACCCCATCACAGTGTTCCTCACACTTTATTGAAACAGCCTCTTCCTCAGAATGTGTGCTCTGCACTAGACCATTAGCAACTTGAGGAAAGGGACCATGTCACATTTATACTATATCACGTGCCCTAAGCACAGTATCTAGTGCATAGTAGATATTCAGTTATGTTACACAGAAGGAAGGAAGGCAAGGAGGGAGGGAAGAAGGAAGGAAGGCCGTCAGGTGGGCAAAGAAAGAACTTAGAACTATATCTGGCAACTCAGATTTATAGAACATCTCTTGTAAGAGGGTATTGTAAGGCTTATTAACAGCTTTTGGATAAAATAAAGAAAAATTTAGAACATTCTAATTTCAGAATGTTTTCCTGTGAAGGCTAAAATGTGCCTCTTAGACTAGAAGATGTTTGGTAGTAATTTTGAGAGAGAAAACTAAAAAGTTTTAATATTTTAAGTCTATTGTAACATATGTACTGTATGGTCCTGTATCTTACTTAGCTCCTTTGGAGTTTCCCTAATAAAAACAGATGTTTTTTCCTAGGGTCTGTTTTGTTTGTTTTGCCTTTTTTTTTTTGCTCTTTTTGTCATTCAAATTCACATTCTTCCCTACAATTTTACAACTTTCAATTATAAAACTGTCATATGTTCACTATAGAAATTTCAGAAACTACAGAAATGGAGAAAGAATAAAACTCATCCACATAGTCCTACAAAGAGATTTCAATTATACATTTCCCTCTTTCTCCTATTTCTTCTTCTTTTTTGTTACAAAATTGAGCTATACATTCAGTTTTATATCCTGCTTTTTTCTTCTATAAAGCATAATACAAACTTCTCTCCAAGTCATTAAAAATTCTTCAAAAGAGCATTTTTGGTTAGTGTGAGGTATTTAATTGTATGAGTACATCTTAATCGACTTAGTGATTCTTTTGTTTTTGGACATTTAGGTTCCATTTTTTTGTTGCCGTTATAAAAATGTAAGAAAAAAATAAATTAGCAGTAAGTCTTGACGTTGCTTAGAAGTACCTAATATTTGGAATGACAATTTTAGGTATAACTGCCCTCTCTGTTTTAGCTATAGTTATTTTGGCTACTGTTAATTTTTTTTTTTTTTCAACGTTTTTAATTTTATTTTTGGGACAGAGAGAGACAGAGCATGAACGGGGGAGGGGCAGAGAGAGAGGGAGACACGGAATCGGAAACAGGCTCCAGGCTCCGAGCCATCAGCCCAGAGCCTGACGCGGGGCTCGAACTCATGGACCGCGAGATCGTGACCTGGCTGAAGTCGGACGCTTAACCGACTGCGCCACCCAGGCGCCCCAGCTACTGTTAATTTTTAAAATCTCAGTCTACTAATGCTGAAACTAAATTTCAGTTAAGGAGATTATGAAGACTAATCTGGTGTCCCTTAGAAGGAGAAAATTTTATCCACATTATTTATCCACTCATCACACATTATTCATTGCTGTTCCGTGGTTTAGGTCTACAAACTGTAGAGGCCTTCAGAAAGAGGCCTTCTGAGAGCTTATGGTTTTCTGTGGCAACCAGTCATGCACACTAACAACACCAAGGGAAGACTGTGGGCTCAAAGTGGTAAGAACTCAGACAATATTATAGAATTTCTGGAGGGAGAGATCTTTTCTATTGGGGTGTTATAGAAGGCCCTAAGAGAGTTACAACATTCTGGGGTAACTCGTTTGTCATTTGTTTACGGATGTATATATGTATTTATAGATGTCAAAAAGTAATACATAGTGATGATTTTGTTCAAAATTCTTAATTAGCCAATTTAAAAGCTATAATTAGATAATAGGTAGTGGGGCACCTGGGTGGCTCAGTCAGTTAAGCATGTGACTCTTGATTTCAGCTCAGGTCATGATCTCACAGTCTGTGGATTTGAGCCCTGCCTCAGACTCTGCACTGACAGTGCAGAGCCTACTTGAGATTCTCTCTCCCTCTCTCTGCCTCTCCCCAGCTCATGCGCTCTCTCTCCTCAAACTAAAGTAAAAAAAACAAACAAACAAAAAAAAACTGAACCCTGTTAAATAAATAAATAAATAAATAAATAAAAGGTAATGATATTCATACAAAAACACTGTTCAGAAAATACATTTTAGTTCTAAAGATCAGCAGAAAAGTAAATTGTAAAAGCAGTTGTGACTTGAAGATACCTACAAAACAAACAGGGGTTTTACAAGACTTATGATGTTTTCCAGTATTAAAATTTATCTCTAATTTCCGGGGGGGGGAAAAAAGGTAGATTTATATGCACTTTTTAATAATTGTGGGATGATTCAAGCTTCCCTATTAAGAGAAAAAAGAAATGTAAAAGACAAATCATACTCTCCTGTTACTTATGGCAGATGTTTGTAGTTGTCCTGCCTTCACTGAAGCCTCCTATATGTAGCTTACTTTGGAAGTGCCCTTTACATGTCTTCCTCTCAGGTTGGGGGGGGGGTCCCCTTTTTTTATTTGCCTTAAGGCCCAACTCATTATATGGTTATGGAGTTAGAAGGAAGTTCCAATTCCTGCACACTCCTCCTACGAGCATACGTTGGCTTTATTTTTGGAGGTCATGCTCCTAGAACACACTAATTTGCCTGTTTTTTTTTTTTTTTTTTTTAATTTTTTTTTTTTCAACGTTTTTTATTTATTTTTGGGACAGAGAGAGACAGAGCATGAACGGGGGAGGGGCAGAGA
Organism: Panthera onca; assembly: GCF_046562875.1. Lineage (NCBI taxonomy): Eukaryota > Metazoa > Chordata > Mammalia > Carnivora > Felidae > Panthera > Panthera onca. Next base: position 147,514,733 of record NC_138346.1, read on the forward strand.
GAGAGGGAGACACAGAATCGCAAACAGGCTCCAGGCTCCGAGCCATCAGCCCGGAGCCTGACGCGGGGCTCGAACTCACGGACCGCGAGATCGTGACCTGGCTGAAGTCGGACGCTTAACCGACTGCGCCACCCAGGCGCCCCCTAATTTGCCTGTTTTATGTCATGCCTAACCATGCTACATGATACGTAGGTTCTGTTCAGGATGATGGTGTAACACCGTGAGCCCTGAATATTTCTGGAGGTTCAGTGAGCATCCCAAGTCACAGTACTGGTGTGAACTCAGTGTTCAAGACACCTTTAAGGGATTGCCTTTTCACGCTTTGTTAGCTAGAAGACTCGTGGAGATTGTTTCCATAAAATGGCACATATAAATGCAAAGATGATGCCAATTATAAAATATGAACCAGATTTTTAAATATTACAGTGTGTACTTTTCACTATCCTTTTGGCTCTGTAATTTTCATCTTCTAGCATGGGGTGGGGGGGGGAGTAGGATAGATGCTAATATGTTTTATATGTATCTTTCTGGTACATATAATTTTTAAAGTAGTCTTCTCACTAAAGACAAATTTTTTCTAATAGAATTCTGTTCAGGAAGAAAGTCCTGGATCAAAAGTTGTACCTCTGCAGTTAGGAAGCACAGCTGTTAGTCTTGCCGTGATTTGCTCAAAGATGAGCTCTGTTAATGGGAAACAAACCATTTATAACCCATGAGTTCACATATGAAAGGCATTGTACTCTGAGTAAGTAATTTGCTGTTGGTCCAGGACAGCTAATGTGCAATATCGGTGAGCATTGTTCATATAGTGTTAATACTCGAGGTCATCGTCAGGCAGATAGCCAGTCAGGTCGTACACAGCCACTTCTGTCCCATGCTCGTTTTCTTAAAGAATATACTGCAAAGTTTTTCTGTTCTTGACCTCCATTTCTTTCCTGTAGCCATAATTTCCCCCAAAATATACTGTTTCTTGGCCTTATTATCTTCTTCTACTTTTCTAATTGAGTGATTCCCATAGCTGTGCATAAGTAGTTTAATTGCTCTGACCAGCTCCTCTCAGAACTCTGAATGGATTCATCCTCATACACTTGTGGCATCCAAGAGATCGCAATGTGTCTGTGTGATGGAGCTTAGAGTGAGTAACAGGCCATGAACATAGCCTGGATGGGTGGCAGGGCTGGGAGGAGGAGAAAGCCATGTTTCCAAAGCAAAATTCTGCTTTTCTGCACAAGAAATCACCCTGTGTTGGACTTACAGAAATGAAATAATTGCTCACAGATGAGAGGACTGTGATCATCATTTCTAAACATAAGAATTTCCTCATAGGTAGATAAATCATATTTACCATGTATTAAAACCATGGAGAATTACATGAGATTTACAAAATACATTGTCAAAGTTTCAGTCATTCACATATAAATAGCACAATAAGCCAAAATATTGGCCAAAAATATGTATTTAAATCTGAGTAGCCCTCGAGGATATTTGGGGGGCTTAGCAACAGGAAAGGTTTTGCGTTTCCTGGGGTTAGGAGTTTTGTTGTTGTTTTTCTTGTTCTGTTTTTAAAGTTGTAACTCACCTTTGTTTAGCCACTGTTCTACTCAGTAAAGTGGCAATAGATTTTCATGAAGAGAATTTCAGGAATAGGTTAAAGGGGATAACAGGTTAGTGCAGGTTTTTGGAAGAGCACGAAATGCCCCCAGCCTCTTACATTTGATTTAAAGTGTTCTGTTCCCTCTTGATTAACTGACTGCCTTATACCAGGATAAAGCAACGTTGTTTATCCTGATGTGAGCACAGCTTCCCCTCCTACGGACAACTAATGGGTCAGCCACAGTCCCAAACACCAGAGAAGTTAACACATGAAATGTTATGAAACATGCCACATTCTCCTTCAAGACGTGGTGGTGGGCTCCAGAAAACTTATGACTTGAAAATCGAAGGAGATACTCAATTTTAAAGATATAAAACACATTATTTTTGCTAGAAGAACTCTGAAATCTGCAATTCTCTTCATTGGCACCCTTCCCCACGCTGTGCTGTACAGAACATGTGCAGTACTATTCTGAGTTTTCCGGAAGTGAAACAACTTTATGGAAATCATATGCAAAATGTTTCTCAAGTTTTTTTGCAGTTTACTTTTTTATGAGTCTGTTAAAAATTTAAGAGAAGCCTTGTTGACATTTTATATGCTTATTTTTCTTTCAAAGGAAAATGGAGGATTTTTAAATTTTCATATCTAAGATGATAAAAGGTGAAATAACATCATAATTCTTATCTTGTTCAATTTGATATTTGGTAGTTTTATTTTCTTTTATGAGTTTTATTCATCTTGTAACCAGTCTTGTATGTCTTATAAAGAGAAAAAAAAAGAAAGGTTTATTTCCCTTTTTCTGTTTTGAGGAATCTGCCTCAAGCTAGAGTATCAAGGTAGAAAAATGATCATGAGGCTCCAACTCTTAAAATACTACCTCTAAAAAAATGTTAATAAATAATATAAATATTTTAAATATTATCATTTCAGCATTTTAAGTATGCCAACAAGTGATTTCGGTGAATACTTCGTCCTCTGAGAAAACGAAGGAAAAGAACATATTGTCGCCTTGAATGTATTTGAATACCACAATCATATTGTTTCCCTCCCAGTGTGCTTATGAAGTGGAATATTTTTAGTGGGAGGATATGGCTACAGCCATTTATTACTTGATATGATGTTTTATTCATCCAACTGACACTAAGATTTTTATAGTTCTCCAAATAGTTTACCAATCCAAGCACTTCTTTGGCCATCAGAGCCCCTTTGCGATCTCGTAAGAGAGACACGTTATGACATTTGTAGATACAGCAATTCATTAGGTTTAACACAACTATTAGTTCTTTAATTAAATATTGACTTGAACCTCCAGGTTCTCCTTCAGGTGGAAGCGTGAGCTTTTATCAGCAAATGGTTGTGCCGATTCACTGAGTTTACCCAACCGACATTTGTCGAGTGCTTCCGGTGTGCAAGGCGACACTAGACACTGTGTGCATCCATGGAGGTGTGGTGGGAGAGGGATATAAAGATGAAAAGCATCCAAGTTGTATTTCTTTTTATTATTATTATTACAAAGAGAAGAATTAGAAAGGCATCGGAAAAGGCTGATGAGTTCTCTCTGAATAGGCAAACAGGCAGCAGCTGTGGGAGGAGGCGACAGAATGGTGGCATTTTTCAAAATGGGCATTTGGTATTACAGATTGATGCACGAAAAATAAAAACAAGGATAAACTATTGAGTCAACAAATTATTATTATAGCGATTTTTATGGGGTGATCTTGCCCTGCTTTTGGATGAAGCCACAAATTTCAGTCACTCATTAGCATTCCTTCTTTGAAATGACTTTAATATGGTTGTATATTAATTCGATTGCTACGAGTTTCCTGAAATAGAAGATTGACTTGACCTGTGGCTGGTGCTAGGGAGATCGCATCCTGTGTCACATCAGCAAATTAGCACTGAGTTTAACCCTTACATAGTAAAGCCTAGCACGGGCAAAACAACATCATGGCTATTTTTCTAACTTCCAGCACTTCATTAACTATGGCACCACATAGGGGTTATATAACTGTGAGCATAACTTTGTAAAGTTTATAAACATAACAGAGAACATTCTCACGGGTGTCCTCGGCCAGGCCGCATGCGTCGCTCCTTGAGGTCACCCAAAGTTCCCTCTCCAGACACAGCTCACCCTTCAGTTGCAAGGGGAGGCAGGCTGCCCACACTGGCTGTCCCAGCGCTAACCCCTCCAGTGATCCTGCTCAGCAGCTCTGTGCTCCTGCCAGCACGTCGCAGAGGAAGATGGATTGCCTCTTAGTAATGTTTCTCGTAAGTTTCACCGATCTGGGTCTTTTTCAGTCCCTGGGTTCTTAGCACTTGACCCCTGCAATGTGGCATTCCTCCCTGGAGCTCCTGAGAGGACCGGACTTTTAGTCACTGCTGCAGTGAGAATCTTGGACTGACAGGTCTATGAGTGCCAGTAAATGTGGGCAATCACAGCCACGTGATGCAGGGCATTGCAGCCTCGTCCCCAACCTCCGGGGAGGCTTAGACCATTTCCATGAAGTCCACCATGCCCAGACAATCGGCAGAGTAGAGATTAGCTCAGGCTGTTCCTTAAGCAAGACTCTCCTAGTGCTTAACCTCCCTCACCACACAGACATGCACAAACAGGACCTTTAAGAAGTAAAGGTCACCAGGGAATTCTCAGAGATCATCACTCCCAGAGCCTTGCTGTTAAAATTCCAGGTCCTAGACGACAGTCTTGGCCCCAACAATTTTTTGGCATTGTTACGACATTGTCCTAAAATGCCAAATATTGAAGTTCAGTGGATGTGTGGGCATGTCTGTGTGCGTGTGCCGCGATGGGGAGACAATCCTAGCCCTTTACACATGTGGGGCTAGTGGACAGGACCACCACCCACCTTATAGGATAATTGCGTCGCATTAGCATTAGGCTGTTACTCTTTGGCATTATATATCAGGGTCCCTGTTGGAAGTAGAGTAGATTTACGTGGCCACAACAGTGACTTGTGCCTTACAGAACTTTGCTGGGTTCCCTCCTTATCCCATCTTTCTGGTGTTTGGATCATTAGGAGTGGCTTTTCCCCCTTCTATTTCTGGGCCATGCTCTGAAACACATAAAATTAGGTTTCTCTTTCAATTCTGTTTTTCCCTGTCGACGTGATTTTATAAAGCGTTTTTAAAGCACACAGTCAGCTCACTCTCTACCTCTCTGTCCAAATATGATGGGGCTGCAGACAGGCATGTTTGGTGGAAGGGAAATGGCCTATTCCTCTGCCAGCCTCCACCCTGCCTTCAAAATGGGGAGCTTTCTTAATTAAGAACTCACCCTATCCTCTGAGAAAATTTCTCCCCAAAAGAATAAGGGATCATAGGAGGCAAGGATGTGGGCAATGGTCAGACTGGAGTTCAAATCCTGGATCTGGCATTTAATGTCCCCGTGGCCCTGGCAAGTTAATTCTTCATGCTTCAATTTCCTCATCAATAAAATGCAGGTCATAAGAATTACCCGACTTAAGGATTTAGTGAGTTAAGATATGTCTAATACCTAGTAGTGGTTGGCATGCAGTAAGTGCTTAATAAGTAATAGGGTTTGGAGGGACATTCCTGACATAAAAGAGCTCCCAGACTTTAATTCCCATACAATGATATTTACTGCAGTGTCCATGTTTTACCAATTTTTAAACAACATAAATATCTTTGCTAACCTATCCCCTTAGCCTACTTACCACCCTGTTCTTTCCTATGCCCATCCCTGCAGTCCAGAAACTGTTAGGATGTGACTGAAGAGAAGACTTTTAGTCACAGGCATCTCCCCTGCCACCCCCTGCCTCCATCCACTGGCACTGCCCCAAATTAGAACCACATTAAATAAACTCTCAATTGAATTTATCTTCACACCTACCCAGACCCACATGCAAGCTGAAGTTATGTTCTCTCAATGTGGTATAGACACATACTCTAAATAGAAAACTGGGACACATTTTTTTAATGAAAAAATAGTTGATTGTCACAGAAATTAAGGAAAAGGTGATCAACTTTCCAGATTCTTCTTTAGCAAATTTCCAAGGGACAGTTACTCCTTCTGATAGTCAATTCTGTAACTGTTGCTCAAACAATATTGTGCCATTAGCTTAGAGCAAAATGAAAATTCCAATTACAGTGCAACTTCTGAAGGTCCACGTAGACAGAAAAGGCCACTTATGGGGCCAAAAAATCAGCACGAATGCCTGTATAAGTAGGGTGTAAAGTTGTGTCCTTAGTACCTTTCTTCTCTTAACTTTTGAAAACAGGAACCTGAACTGAACCACGATGCTAAAGTAAAACCTGCTAAACATTGAAGCAAAGTAGTTTGTTTATGCCTATGCCACTATTTAAACCACAAATAGTCACATAGTGAACCCGGTAGAGTCATAGTTGTAAAACAGAGGCTAAGTATATTCACTTATTCTTTCACTCAGTAATTACTTTTGAACACCTACTCTCTGCAAAGCATTAAAAGCCCTGGGCACCTGGATGGCTCAGTCAGCCATGCGTCTGACTTCGGCTCAGGTGATGATCTCATGGTTTGTGAGTTCAAGCCCCATGTCAGGGACTGTGCTGACAGACAGTGTCTCCCTCTCTCTGCTCCTCCCCTGCTTGCTCTCTCTGTCTCTCAAAAATAAATAAACATTAAAAAACTTTAAAAAAAAGAGAGAGAGAGAGAACCTCTGATGTATACTGGTGAAGAAAATAGGTTATGGCTCTTGCCTTCATGGAACCAAGAGTTGAGGAGTCAGACAATAAAGCATCAGCAAACACGTAAACATATGATGACATAACATATACGGTGGATAAATGCCACCAAGGAGATAATTTAGTGTAATGTGGAGTATCTGGGCAGCAAACTGAAATCCAGTGTTCCCAGACGGCCTCTCTGAGAAGGGGCTGGAGCTTGGGGAATGAGAATGAGCTTTGGGGAAAGTCAGGGGAACAGAGCTCTGGTTAGAGGAGAAACCCTAGGCTTTGAAGCAGAACAGACTTGGTGTGTAAACAAACAGAAAGGAGAGGAATGTGGTATCTCATAGATTTGCCCCTAAATCTTGGTTTTTCTCTGTGTTATATGAGCAAGTTATTTGGGGGCGGGGGGGGGGGGGGGTAGTGAATATTATGGTTAGAAGTGTGAACCATAGAGTCAGGCTTACAGGGTTCACTTGGCTTCACTACTTACCAGATGCGTGTCCTTTAATTACTTAAACTCTCTGTTCCTTCATTTTCTCCTTTGTAAAATGGGGACAATAATACCTAGTTTATTGGATTGTTATGAAGATCACATAGGACTAAACATAAACTTGCAGAGTAGGGCTTATCACATAAGAAGCATATAATAAATGTGAATTATTACTACTCTAATAATAGTAGTCATCATCATCACCATAAAATGTTCTGACTCTCAGAGGGTTAAATTGAGTACAATTCTAAAATTAAAGTCACCCTTCTAGTATTCTTTGAGGATTATATGAGATGGTAAAATTCTTAATATATATTGCCTAGCATATATCACTCAAAACTCTATTTTTTGATAGCTATTACTACTGTTGTTTTTAAATTAATAGTAGTATTGGCTATAAGCTTCAACTAGTATCAAATCTATATGTTTTCTACATTGACTAAACCCAAAATATTCTTAGAGTATCAAAATATTCTTAGAACTGAGCTTTAGCCAACATTTCATTTGGTTCAAGTCCATATTCTATACATAAAAAAGCACATTTGTTATGCTCAAGTTTTCATATCTGTCTCAAGGCCTTCCTCACTTGTCTCCCGTAAATGCTGCCTTTACCACTCAAGGACCTAGATGCATAGCTAAATGTGCCTGTTAGTGTTTGTCATGTCGCCTTATTAATATCCTTCCTTTTGGCCTCAGAAGGGAACGGAAAGAACACAGAGTTAGCTATGGCTCGTCTCCAAACTGCAGGCTCCAAACTCCAAACCGCCAACGTGTGCTGCAAATAAGGGAGTAAAGGAGCCATTGGTTCAGGGTAACGAACTGAAGTTTTTATTACCATCAGTCACTGGTTTGGCCAGTTTTGCGGGATATTCATTGAGGAATAGAGGAAGGAAGCAAGGAAGGAGGGAAGGAAGGAAGGAGAGGAGAGGAGAGGAGAGGAGAGGAGAGGAGAGGAGAGGGGAGGGGAGGGGAGGGGAGGGGAGGGGAGGGGAGGGGAGGGGTGGGGAGGGGAGGGGAGGGGAGGGGAGGGGAGGAAGGGAGAGGAAGGGGGAAGGAATGAGGGGAGGGAAGTAGGAAAGGAAGGAAGGTGGGGGAAGGAAGGGAGGAAAAGGGGAAAGAAGGGAGGGGAAAAGGGAGGGAGGAAAGGAGGAAGGAAAGGGGGAAGGAGGAAGGAAGTAAAGGAAGGAGTTAAGTAAGAAAGAAGTGAGGGAGAGAGGGAGTGAAGAAAAGGAAAGAAAGAAAGAAAAGAAAGGAAGGAAGGAAGGAAGGAAGGAAGGAAGGAAGGAAAAGGAAAGAAAGAAAGGAAAGAAAGAAAGAAGGAAAGAAAGGAAGAAAGAAGGAATCAAGGTGAAGGGAGTAGAGATAGACACATGTACTACATCATAGCCATGCTCAAAGACAGCTGTGGAAATTATAAAAGCACAAACCTCTTGTGTGCAAATTAAATGGAAACCAGTCCACAGACCAAATGACAATCCTGTAGCGGGTATAACAGAAATATAGTACTCTCACCACTTTAGTCTTTGTTCTATTTCTGTTTGATTTCATTTTCATAAGAATCTGTGAGCAACCTTAAGGCTGGGTCTCTGCAATGCAAAAACAAATATAAATGAAACTGCAGAAGTCCCTGATTCTAAGATACATTTATCAGTTGTTTTTCCCATTAGGTGAAGCAAGGGGACACTTACAATTTCTTTCCTTAGAATTCATGCCTTCACTTTTTCATCAGTGTAATGAAAGGAGCTGTGGAACTGAAGTCAGAAAACCCAGGCTTCAGCTGAGAAACTGCTAGCTATGATACCTTGAACAAGTTGCTTAAATGCTCAAAATGTTTATTTCCTTATTTACAAAGTAAGTTGAATGGTATGATCCCCAAGTTTACTTCCACCTGTGAAGATTTAAGCCTTCAATTGTAATCAGTTCCAGAAGCACTCTCAGTTATTATGTCCTGCATTGTGATGAAATGCGTATTTCTGTGGACTGAATAAAGCCTAACTCTTGCGAATCGAAGGGTGCTGTAATGCCATTCTTTTTGTAATAAACATCATTATTTCATCAAACATAAGTCACACCCAAATCTCGACTTTCCAGTAACTGCTGACTGCTCTCAATGTGGGCATGTATGTATGGTGCACCTGTAAACATTACCCCAGTTGGGCATATGGTTATTTCAGGGTACAAGTCCCTTTAAGTGGGTCTAGGGCAGAGGTGACGAAAACTCCACCACCACCTTTCACTGCACTTGTATGCTTGGGCAGATGGCTTAGCTTAGAATTTGTCAAAGAAATATAGTTTAGAGTCTATTTCCTCTTATTGTTTGTTTGTTTTTGGTTTGCTTTCTTTCTACCCTGCTGGACTTACAATGATCTCTGCCATTTGAAGTGAAAAGTGCGTAGGGAATAAAAAAGCAAAATCACCTTTTACACTAAAGCACTAAGCTTACACAAGGATCATCTTCACATTTTTCCCTTTAAGAATAACATGTAGGAGCACCTGGGTGGCTCAGTTGGCCGAGCTTCCGACTTTGGCTCAGGTCACGATCTCACGGTTTGTGAGTTCGAGCTCCGTGTCAGGCTCTGTGCTGACAGCTCAGAGCCTGGAGCCTGCTTTGGATTCTGTGTCTCCCTCTGTCTCTCCGCCCCTTCCCCTCTTGCACTCTGTCTTTTTCTCTCTCTCTCCCTAAAAAAATAAACATTAAAAAATTTTTTAGAAGAATAACATGTAGATATTGAAAATGTCTACTTTCTGTTTTTTAACCTTCTTGATGCTGGGTAGGGGGGACAGGATTTAATTAGTGTGTGGTTGAGTTTAGTAAGAAATGCACAGAAGTGGCAACAGCTGAAGAATATTCTCTATCAATGTGGTGGGGAAGAAGAGGCTGTCTGCGGAGCATTCTTTTCCTACTTTGTAGCTCTAGAAGTAGCCAGTTAATTAGATTCCATGGTTACTGCTATTGTAATATCTGCTTATTTGAAGTGTAAAGATAATCATCAATTGTACGCTCTTGACTACACTATTAATGGCTTTAATACCCACATTGTGTTTACATTTTGCATTGTAGCGAACACTTAGCTATTGTGGTTTTTAACATGTAGTAATTCAGTGAATACTGTCTCCACGTAATGCCCTTGCCATCTCATTCCAAGTATTAAGTGTTGTTTTTCTAGTGAGGTCTTGAAATGTGGGGCATTATGTATGAGTTATGCTAATTTGTTAGGGCAATGAATACATTAATTTCATTAGTAAATGGCCTCAAAGCAATAATTACCAGTGTAGGTGTGTCAGAAGTGATCATGTTCAGTTTTGCCAGTTAATTATTAAGATTTTGTTCTGAGGGGCCCAGATTTGACATCCAGCTTCAATTTAGCCATAAATAAAACCCTGAAGTATGTAAGGATGAAGAAATGCAGCCAAGAGCTTGTGTTGAGTGTACATACTTCCACTTTCTGTCCAATTGCGACTGCCAGTAAGATGCCAAAATAATTAGTGTCAGTAATATAAAGGTTTAGTATGCCCCTCAAAAGTGCATTTTCTTAAAAATAGCAATTATGTCTTCTTGATACCCTTTTTTGCCTTCTACAACTGGATTTTACATTACCCAACAACACAGTATGTAACTTGCTAAGATGAATTCCACTTAGAATTGTTGTCTGCAATTCCTCTTTAAAGCTAAAATCACTTTTTTTAAATACATGGAATTTTCCTCTAATGGATTAATTGGCTCCCTGAGCCTGCTATATTATTATACTACTTAAACCATTTGCTGCTAAGCAGTAATAATAGAACCTATACTCCAATATTAATTTCCACAAAAATTTGACATTCTTTTTATAATCATACACCTGTTGGAACCATTTAATGCATCTCCATTTGCTAAAATGATATGTGGAGGTCGTGTAACACTGAGCAATTGCTTGGGCTGTTTATGGAATCTTGGAATACTAAACCGTTCTCAGTGTTCTGGTGTTCTGCTCTAATGGGAAAATAATAGTCTCTACGATTTGGGGAGGAAAGGAATACAGTGGAGTTTGAGAAGCTGATGACACATGTGTGTGAAGAAAGAACATGTAAGCCATAACAGGGAAGGAACAAAGTAAATGCAGGATAAGTGGATAGAAGAGGAAGCCATTACAGAAAGAAAAAAGAAAAAAGAAAAAAAAAAAACAATGAGGGAAAGGCACTAGCAGAAAGCATACTGCTCTCAGTGTTTAATAAGTGCAAAAAAGCCTGACTCATTTCTGCAAGTGATTGTTGATGAATCAACTAGCAGCAGTAATCCTAAACATAATAATGGCGATGATGAGAATAGAGCTGGCCAGCTAAGAAAGTGGTTCTCTTTTAGAATCTTCTTGTCTTGTAGGGAAATCACCGGTGCTTCTGTTCCCTGTCTAATTTTCCATCCAGTGACTGTCACTGCATGGTCTAGCTTCCACCTGCCTTTAGCTTTGGCTGTATAATAAAATTTTGATTTTTTTAAGGTTTCTAGACTACAGCCAGATTCTTGAAACCTGAACCTGGGCTTCCATGTGCAACCAACCATCCTGCCCTCAGGATTTAGAAAAGTCTGATATTGTTTGAGTCCAAAGCAAGATTTCACTTACCTGGATAGACAGCCAACATCAGAGACTCTTAGTTTTCACAGATCATGGCAGTTTGGACAATCATCAGACAGCCTGTCAATTTGGTGATGGTGGTCCTCAGCGTTAAGGATTCATTGAAAAAGATCTCTTCCTTCCATCTTAAATTAATGCAGAAGTTCAAACTTTAGAAGTGATTCTGGTTTAGACTAGCAGACTCTAGAGTTTATTTAAGGATATTTAATTAACATGAATTTATCTTGAGCAGGATCATTGGTAGTGATCTTGACTTTTTTAACTATTGCCTACATTTGAAACACATTAATAGACGTGAATAGCCATTTTTGGTGAAAGCTACAGAAGAAAAGACAGGGGCCGAGGAGCCCTCTTCTAATTAACACATTAAGTTAAGACATAAAGCTTTGCTTTACTTGCTCATTTACAGGGAGAGATTAGAGGCATTAAATTTTAGTTACAGAACAGAGATTAAGAACTGAGGCCTCTGTATTACACAGCCCCAGATTTGCCCTATTCTGAATGAATCATATTCTGAATGAAAGCCAACACCGGTAATTGTGCAGTGCACAACATGTGCAGCCATTACATATCAAACCCATAAGGACTCAGGTTGAGGAGTGAGAAGGATTGGGGTTTGTCTAAGCAGTGCCACTTACTCTTTGCATTGCAATGGACCAATCATATAATCTCCATGAGCCACAGGCTTCTCGTGTATAAAATGGCAATAATGAAATATTACCTGTTTCATAGGAGTGTCATGAAGGTTTAATGGGCTAATGCATGTCTGCAAGCCTGTCACGTGGTAGGAACCCAGGTAATGTTAGTTATCATTATTATTACTCTCAGTAGTGGTTTCTTTTTTATCAAGTGGTAATGCCAGAGCACCATAAAAACCGAAGGCCCAAACGGGAAGGCATGGATCTCTGCCCCAGCTCCCAGTGACGGTTCAGATACTAGAGACTTTGCTGATGGTAACTCAGTTGCAGATTCTCAGGCTTCTGGGCCTTTTCAACTTAATGCCCTGCTACAGTGATTTGAAGTATTTCCCCAGCTACCCAAATGTCCTTCAGCTGTTTGCCAATATTCTTTTTCTTTCATGTTCTCTCTTTTTTCTTTATTTTCTTCCCACTTCCCTTTCCTCCACTCTCTCTGCTCCCTCAGCTACAGCCACACTTGCCAGGTTAATCAGAACCCCGTGGTACTCCTCTTTGTCCCCATGTCCTGAACAGCACACGTGAGCACTTAAACCTGACCAGCACTGAGAACGCTGCACAGGGAAGACAGGGTCAACTGATTTTAAGGAGAAATAGCCCAAAGAAATTAAACTCTAAATATTATTCCCCGGAACCTCTTTCTTCCAGCCTGTCACAAGGTCCTTACAAATGTTACTACAATTTTTGAGTGCTACTATGCACCATCAATTGTGCTAAGACTTTACATCATTTTATTATTTAATAATCACTAACTTATAGGTATAAATATTATTGCTCCTTTAGGGATATAAAACCTAGACTTGGAGAGAGTTTGAGTTACTCACCCAAGCTCATAGAGCTGGTGAGTATTGAAATATTTATTTAAGCCCAGATATGACTCCAAAGCCCATTCTCTCAACCACTACCTTCTACTCCTCTTCCACATTTTATAGATTCTTACTGTTTGAATCAAAGGCAAGCATAAGCCTTGGAGCATTGCATAGAAGCACAAATACCACTCTGCATAACCTATTTTCACCTTTCTTCTCAGAATGATGACCTTAGTCCTCTGTTTTATTTTGGGGGTGGGGGAGGTGGGGGAGGTTGAGTGGTAAAAAACACCACAAACCTACAAGCTAATGACACAAAGATGATAGGGTTACCCATGTGGTTGGGAGGCATGCTGACCCATTGCATGCTTGCCGTCGTCTGGGGTTTATCTTCCAGGGGAGGCAGACCCTTTTTTTTGTGTACTGAGAGGGAACAGGATGATGCTAGCAGACAGATTCCAGACAGTACTGCAAGATCCATTCAGTTAATATGGTTGCACTTAGGACCGTAGCAAATGCCTTCCAGCAGCTACCTCCATTATTATATTCCACACAGATACATTATTTTTCAGTGTACTTTCAAAGATCTACAGAGGTGGATGTGACTAATAACACAGATTTTAAGACACATATAGGGAGGATCATGAGACTCTGTAACAAAATTAAATGGTTTTTCCCAACATAAAGGATGGAGGAGCATTGAATTCCACATTCTGGCCTCAAGAATCTTTAAATTTAAGCAGGACAGAAATACAGGTAACAAAGAGTATCTTGTAACTCTTGAATTAAAGAATTTGTACATTGACACCTCAAAGCCCCTGAAACAAACGGTGGCCACTTACAGCTTCATGTAGGAAGAACAGGCTCAGGTCTGCAGGAAAATGGGAAGAAAACAAAGGGGAGTAGCAGTCTCTACCATTCATCCTCAGTTTCTGCTGACGCACCGTTCTTTTCTTTAAATGACCTTGAATGTAGCAAGAGAAGAGGTCAAATCCCTCCAGAGTTAAACCAAGTCACAGAAGAAGGAAAATACAACAGTTGTCTTCATGTTTTACCTACACATGCAGTACCAGCAATATCTTGCTGTCTATGGTGCTTTGTGCAGTACTTTTCAAAGACTGTAGCTAGAGAGGGCCATATGGAGCGACTAAGGGTCTGTGAGGGTCTCTTGCCTATCAGTCCCTGGGAACATAGCTTGGTGTCACAAGAGACACCCCTAACATCCAGGCCAGAGACTCATATTATCTCAGATTAATCAACCTTCCAGCACCTTCTTTTCCTGACACCTCCCAGGTTACTGCCGTGTTTCACCGTATTTGAAAACTGTCCGAACCCTTGAAGCATTAGCCATGGCTCAGCAGCCAGGGCCTGTCTTAGCGCATAGCATCTCTGGGTTCCAGGAGGGGAGCCTCCCGCCTTTCTAGAACTGCCACACTCTCTTTGCAGAGATCTCTAAGCTGTCATGGTAGAGTCAGCCCACAGATCTCTGCCAGGTGGGAAATCTGCCTGCTGGGAAGGTGACACAGCTGTCCCTCTGGCCTACTGCGTCCCCGAGTTGAGCAATGTTTTGCTAGTAGAGCTAGAATATGAATCTAGAACTTGTTAAACAGTTTGTCTCTGGTTATTCACTTGGATTTAGGTGAAATCTGAACTTCTGAATTTTAAATTAATATTTATGGCACAATTTAATACACATTTAGTAATGTAAAGAATCTGATTGAAAGATGTGGTTTGCACATAAGCCCCACCAGAAACTCATTTACTAACAGAATCCAACTCTAAGTAAAATAAACAGCTTTGCTTTCTACTGACATTTTATAACCACCTTAAGGGAAAGGTGGAGAGGGGAATTGGGTTTCCATGTGGATTTAATTCAAGAACTTCCCGAGAAAGTGCTTGAAGGCAATACGGTAGTGAGCCAACTTTTTTCTGTTAAGTCACAAAAAAATAGATTGTACCAAATAGAGGAGATCAACCACAGCTGCAAAGAGGAAATTTAGAATTATCATCATACCAGTATCAGAAGGTCCTTTATGTTTATAGCTTCATAAAAGTTCAGTTAGAGTATTTGCTGCCAACTAATAAAAAAGTAATGAAAAATTTTGCAGATTTTTTTCTGTAGACAGCAGTTACCTAATCCCCAAATCCTGATGAATTCATATATTCAAAATATTTAAAAGGCAAAATACACCCAAGAATTTGTGATCTCTTTAAAGGCATAGGTCTTAACCTCATTAATAGATAAGAAACAACGATATCGTCTGGCTGTACATCAATATGTGCTTGAAAATAAATTCCGATTCCTTTATTACCCAAACTTTTGAAAAACCGTAATTAAGCAATGACACTCCAGGGTGGATGTTATTAGGTAAAAATGAAGGCCTTGTCCCTTTAATGCCCCTTGATGTGTGTTATTACCCAGGAACCCCTGGCTTCCGTGTCTTTTTGTGATTATAAAAGAGGTCTCTTTTACATTTATTTTTTTTAATGAATTCTAACAAGAGGGCTTTTGTATTTATTGTACTAACACATCCATCCATTTGAGGGAAAATAGTTCCTATTGGGAGGACGAAAGGAAGCAAACGAGAAGTGCTTGAAAATATTTTTTCTGCTATTTTTGGTGCTGAGTTTTTTCCCCTAGTGTATTTTTAATACGAAAGTGCAGACACCTTCTGTGTGTTTCATAAGTTTCTCCGTGTCTCCTTCCTGTTCACATCACTCTCTGAGCCCTGCTTCATCAGCCGGCCTGCTCTGTCTAGTAAGCTTTAGCCTCCAACAGATTGCCCTTAACCTTTACTTTTCATTAGAGAGCACAAAGCGGGAGGCAGTGGGGGAGGAGGAGAATTAAAATTGGAGGTGTTTCAAGCGTCTGTACTACATTATGCCACTATATGAAAAAGTCGTATAGTTTAAAATGAAAAGTGAAGTATGGTGCTTGTGATCTGGCATTAAAATTCATTGCTGTGTAGAGCTCATAAAAATCTGTATATAAATGTTGCTATTATTATTTATGAATAATAATTGTATGATAATGCTTCCTCCTTAGTTAATTATTTGTGTGGAGGCTTAAGTACATTTAGCTATTATTATTACTTATGAAATCTGTATGTTTATTGAGTGCCATGTGCCAGTCACTGTCTGAATGTACTTTACGTACTTTATCTCTAGGTAATCTTCACAATAACTAATGTATACGTATATACATGTATATGTATATAATATATACATATTGTTATTATATTATATATACATATTATATACACACATATAATATATATACATATTATAATATTAATATTATATAATATATAATAGACACACAAGTTACAGTTGGTAACTATCCTAAGTCATACAGCTAGTGAGTAATGAGGAACGATTCCTACCCAGGTCAGTCAGATCAAGAGCCCAATATCTTAACTAGTTCACTCCATAAATCACTGCCATCCCCAGACCCATGTTAAATAAGTAAATAAAGAGTAGCCTTTTACAGCTGAAGAAATCAGGACTGAAAGAAAACAATTAACTTATAAATGTCACATAGTTATCCAGCAGCGGACCAGGGAGAGGAAAGCAGATATTTCTGAATATGGCTCACTGCCTTGACCGCAAAACCACGTAGTCTGAACTCTTTTGATGATCCTTTCTTTGGGAGTGGTTATTAACATTGGAAAGCTTGAACGACCATGATGGAAGTCCAGATTAGCACCAATTGCATTTTTTTTATTAACAAAAATATAAGCTTACCCATGAGAGCTACTGCCTGGGAGGTATGAAAGAAATATCCAGACGGAGGATCAAAATAAAACAAACTCAATTTAAAAGCAGTCCTTTTGCCATAAACTCGGTGCTCTGGAGGTCAAATCAGACCCCTGTGTGCAAATGGAGTATCTCTTGCTTAACACAGATGTTTTACTCTCTTCTGACAACCACATTTTTGGTAACAGGATTCTATTATATATAAAATGGAAATGCTACCAGCTTGGAGTTTTTGCAAATTTTCAGCTTTTGTACATTCTTTTTCTAGTGAGCATGTGAATCAAGTAGGAACAGAACAAACCGCGCGCGTGCACACACGCACGCACGCACGCGCGCGCGTACACACACACACACACACACACACACACACACACACACAGTCACTCCAAAACAGACACAACACAAAAAGCTCTCCTGCGCACCCCTCCTGGTCCCCACCCGGCTGCTTGCATCCTGTCCTGCTGAGATAGATTTCAGAAGGGCAAACCACCTAAGTATCCCTCGACTGGCCCATTGTTCTGATTTTGCAGGCGTATCATTTTTCACTCAGCACCGTTGCCAAGCACCGGCAAGATGCCCCAGTGGAAAACACACACACACACACACACACACACACACACACACACACACACACACACACACCCCTAGCAATCTGCCGCCGCCACCCTGCATGCCCCTTAGTCCCAGCCATTCGATCACCTCGCGTGGAAGTGCCTGGAGCTGTTTGTCAAACTGCTTCATGTTACTCTTTGACTGAGAGAGAGACAAATGTTCCATATTATCTTTAATTTCCATAAAATTGTTTTAATCTTTGCTTTATAATAAATGTATAACGGTGCCCTCGGGGGATCTCTGTTTTGTATTATAGGTGTCTCTATTGGAGTTATGTGCAAGATAGAGCTGCTCAGAGCTTGCCTTTCACCCAAAGGACTCGAAAGATACTTTGAAACAAAAGATTCCTCTGGGAATCGTCCATAAGCATAAAATGGAAAATTTCCTTTCCCCCAGTATGCCTCCATTCCATCTCCCCATTCTGGAGACGTGATTATTAGCCAAATCAGATCAGGAACATAAGCAGCAGGAACTGAACCATACTTGCCCTTCCAACCATCCCAGCTTTGGGTGTAATATTTATGTGTGCATGTGGGTATATATAATTACAAATATATAATACATAAACATCCTCGTAAAATATAATCAACTAGCTAAACTAAAAGCCTCTGCCACTGTGTCGGTTTTAAACTTTTTAGCTCCGCCGATTCTCTAATATACCAGCCTGATGAAAAAGGAGAAGGGGAAGGGCTGGGGATGGGGAAGGTCCCATGAATACATTTTTTGACATTGTGTTTATTATCATGTTATCTAGGCTAGTGGTAAATGGATGGACTTGTCAGCAGAAATCTCTTGGTGAAGTAAATAAAGAATCTTAATAGGCAAGGAGAATAGAACTAACGGCAAATTGCTCACAAAGAGATCTAATTTATTGGTTTCTTTTTCACTGAGATTCTGTTCTGGATTCTGGCTTTGCCAGAAGAAACAGCTGAATGATGACATGAACCCATACGCGGAGAAAGTGCTCGATCTGGTAGAAAAAAAGGGAAAACGTGGAGAGATTCTCTGTGTGGCCTCACCCCAGTTTCTTCTGAAAGTTAGCCACCTTTTTACTGCTGGGGTAGCTCCTTAAAGCTAACGCCTGGAAGGTCGCCTCTATTTTTATTTTCTGGTCTCTGTTAATAAGCCCGTGCTGCATTCATGAAAGAAAAATATTGAATGTGACCACACCAGTTATAATATTATGGCTATTTGGGTTTAAGCATAATAAAGATACCAACAAGGGCTCCTCAGTTATTAATATTTTTTTCAGGTTAAAAGGCAGCAATAAATCATAAAGAGCATTTCCAAGCAGTAGCACTTTTATAGAAAATTGCTTGCTATTTAAACAAAATATTTGCTCTTCATCTCAGGAAAATATGTGGATGCTTCTGAACAAGGAGCTATTTTACCTACTCTCTGCTACCTATAATTAGCCCCATCTTTATTTGAAAAAAAATTTTTTTTTTTATTTGCTCGCCCGGATTACAGCAAAATATAGGGCACAAGTTTGGCTAAATGAACAATTCCTTCATTAGTAGCCTATGTTTTTCCACAGAGGGTAGGGCACTGAATTTAAATATTTGTCCTTCTGTATCCATTCTTCTGAGAGGGCTGGAGACCTCTGTGTAGCTCTCTTTTGGGTATGGATGAAACAAGATAAACAGACAGGGAGTTTGAGCCAATAGACATGAACAGGAATTTCTCCCCACCATTTCCAATATAGAATCTCCTTCCCTTATTCACTTACAAGAATACCTCTCCCATGAACCCTGAGCCCAGAGGTCTGCTCAGGATGGGGCCATTTATCTCCAAAAGTTGGCTTATTTACATCTTTGGGGGGGGCGGAGTTGGGTGGAGAAGGTCACACAGATATTAACCTATCTCTCTTCACTCCTGGATTAGACTTGCTGGTGAGCAGGAAGCAATGGATATTTTAGACTCTTGCGTAGGTGCTCACTTGACCCTCTCTACTTCATCATAGTCTCTCAGAGAAGCCAACAATTTGGACTGACTACACCTCAGTGATCACATGGTTCATGATGGTTTATTGTTTATTCATTTATACTGGAAAGAAAAGTAACTGTGAATATCTGTTTAAATATTCCCTTGGGCTAGAAATAACTGTGCCAATGGCAGATGAGAGCAGGACCATAGGTGAAAAACAAACTCACCCATCTTCTAGGCGAACTGCATGCCAATTTCATATTCTGAGTTAAACATTATTTTTTTTCTCTCTCTTGAAAATAAGTTCCTAAAAAGAGTTCCTGGCATTCCAAGTAATGATTGTAAATCTACCAAGTTAATTTATGAACCAATAAAGTCCTGTCAAGTCTCCTTCCCATCTTCTGGAAAACAGGTCTGCAGAGATGGAAAAAAAAAAAAGAGAAAAAAAAAACCCAGCTAGTTACTAAGGAAATATATTCTTGCTTCTCATATATTCCTCTTAAGCCTTGCTTTGGAGTCAGCTTCTGTGCACTGTAGAATATGGAAATCCCTACAAGCACAGAAAGTATTTGGGGTGATAATGGTCTACATTGTTAGATAGTAAGGCTTTAAGGAAATTAACAATAAATGCATCATTATTATATCCAAACTGCCATCAGATTAAATTCAAAACTCTAAATGAAAAGCTGAGGCATTCGGTTCCTCAGACACATAACATAAAATCGAGGCTGTTACAAGAAGACAGTATTTAAGATGTCCCCCCTCCCTTTCCTCCTCAGTAAACACCTTGTAAATTCGTCTGAAATTTTCAAATTTTGCATTAATTGAGGCTCCTTTGCCTGTTCACTTGAGTTTTGGTGTGAAAATATATCAAATTTTAACACACAAAAAGCTGCTCTCTCAAGCCACATTTCATAACACGATTTCATCAGATGGTCTTAATTTTCTGCATGACATTATCTTTCAAGCTGACATAAGACTGGGCTGTGATATTTGCATACTCAAGACAGAACCATGCAGCTTAGCTATGTTTCTGCTTGTGTGGGAATTTGGGGCATTTTTACTTTGAGGAACCAAACAAATAAACCTTCCAAAAATAAAAATAAAAATATTTTCTCTACTCTTTGAATGACTTTGTTCCTGCCTTTTAACTAAAGAAACACTGAGCTATTTTAGATGATAACTGTAGTATCTGAATCACTTGTCCCAGTATTTTGAGGTGTATTTATCTCCTGAAGGCCTCAGAAGTACAGACCAATTAGTCAAGGAGACTTGGCTGTTTTATTTGGCTAGTGTCCATATCATTGTAAATGTGCAAAAAAGATAAAGGTGTTTTTATGGACAGAAAGATTATGTATTTTAAATCCTAAAATCTAGGCAAAATTCATCACTAACCTTGGAGTTGGAAGACCAAGCCCTTGGCTTCCCTACATGCCAGCTCTGACCCAACAAGTCACCTAACCTTGTGTCAGGGTCTCTTAGCATATATATTCACTCTTTGTTAAAATATATTTCTTGAGGGGCGCCTGGGTGGCTCAGTCGATTAAGAGTCCGACTTCGGCTCAGGTCATGATCTCACGGTTCATAGGTTCGAGCCCCACGTCGGGCTCTGTGCTGACAGCTCAGAGCCTGGAGCCTACTTCGGATTCTGTGTCTCCCTCTCTCTCTCTGCCCCTCCCCTGTTTTCTCTCTCTCTCTCTCTCTCTCTCTCTCTCTCTCTCAAAAATAAATAAACATTAAAAAAAAAAAGAAAAAAAAATATATATATATTTCTTGAGTGCCCACAACAAGCTGAGTGCTGTTTTGGGTGCTATAAATTTGAAAATATCCATTAATCCATCTAGAAATATGGCAGATTAGAATTAAAAGGTAATCGTACTCTGATCTACTGTAGGGATGAAGGAAACGAGACCAGGTTGGGCCAATGACCCATTCAGGCTTGATGCCATGAGAAGCGGTGGGGAAGAAGTGGAGTCTCGGAATGCTCATCTCCCATGTTTCCCTTACAAGGCTCCTAACCAGATAAGAAGACTGTGAAAATGTTGTTATTGTTATTTACTGAAGTTCGATCAATGAAAACTGTCCTTTTGTTTGTTTAGATGGTTGGTTGGTTGTGGTTTTTGTTCGTTTTAGTGAAAAGGGAAATAGTGTATTGGCTAGTTTCGGATAAGCACAGGCCCTATCAGAGTCTTGTGTAGTAGATACACAGTAAGAATTCCAGCTCCTGTACGCTGAATTGGAAATGGTCTTGTCAAGGTCACCAATGACCTCCATATTTCCATGTCCGTGGATGCATTTTACATCAGTTCTCATTAACATCTGACACAGCTGATCACTCCTTCCTTGAAAGATTTTCTTTGGACACCACATGGATCAGCTTCTCACTGGCCATGCCTTTTCCGTCTCCTTTTCTGATTCTCCTCCCTTCCTGACTCTCATCTTAGCGTACTACAGGCTCACCACTCAGAGTGCTCCCTTCCGCTGTCTGTGTTCACTCTCCCAGTGAGCACACCCAGTCTGTCCACAGCTGCCATCCACACGGCCATCCACATGCTGCCAATGTCCTGGCATATATTTTCAGACCTAACCTCTCCTCTGATCTTCAGATTATAAATCAAACTACCTATTCATTATCTCCATTTAGAAGGTCAATATACATCTATATCAGTTAAGAATGCATTTTGCTATGAATAACAGAAAACTTGATTTGGCATGGCAGACTTATTTCTGTCACTCAGTCCAGGGCAGACATTGTTGCTCTACAGTGACATCAAGAACCCACTCCTTCTATCTTCCAGCTCCACCATCTTCATGGTGCATATTTGGTTCTCATTATCACCAACAGCTGCTGCAACGCAAATCCCCTTTCTGCATTCCAGGAAGAAGCTGGAAAGGCCAAAAGTATAGAGGAAAAAAGCCTCCTCATGAGGCTGGGCCTTCTTTTATTTTATATTTTTCCAGGAAGTTAAGCCAAGCAAATCTACCTACATCTTACTAGCCAGAACTCTATCACATGGAGGTTGGGAATTGGAGAGTTTCATTTTTCAATCTCTCCTCCAAAGTAAAGAGAGAGGGGATTGAAAGGGTATTGACTGAGCAAAGTACATTATCTGCAGCAACACTTCACCTTTAAGATGTGCTGCGCATCTCAGTAAGCAGTCCCTGTATCTTTCATACTCAGACTAACAACTTGCCATCATCCTTGACTTCTCTCTTCCTCTCGTACGACACATCAAATTCAACAGCAGAGCCTTTCAGATTTACCTTCAAATATATGCAGACTCTGACCATTGCACACCACCCCTTCTATTCCCTGCTTAGTCCACGCCTCCATCATCTCCTGCTTGCATTATTGCAAAACCTTCCTAACTGCTCTCCCTGCATCCTCAGCTTTGCCCTGCAGACCATTCTCTCCTCAGAGACCAAGTGATCCTTTTAAAACCCAAGTCAGCTCATGTCACTTCTCGCTCAGACCTTCTGTGACTTCTGCCTCACTCAATATCAAATTCCAGCTCCTCACAAACAACCTACAATGACCTCCTTGTTCTTGCCCCAGCTGCTTTTGGATCCGCTACACCCACGTTGGCCTCCTTGTGGTTCATCCAGCACACCACTGCGTTCTCCTGCCCTGGGGCCTTTGCAGTGTTCCCTCTGCCCGACACACCTGACTCCTACATGTCTGAAGGTCTTACTCCCCCACTTCCTTTAGGGCCCTGGTTAGATGTCAGTAATCCTAGAAGGTTTTCTTGAACTCCTTATATAAAGTGGCAACATCACCCAACTCCATTCCTTTCTCTTTACGTTGCTTTAAATCTTGGGTGTCCACTATATATACAGATATACAGATATATATATTATATATATATATATATAATATATATATATATATGAATTATATATACGTACAAAATATATATGTATATATTATATATTGTGTATATATATGTTATATATCTGTACCTATTGATCTTGTAAGAGATATATATATATATATATATTATATATCTGTAACTATTGATAGGTAGGTAGATAGACAAATAGAGAGAAGTAGAGAGATGTGTGTGTGTATGTGTGTGCTGTCAATTTCCTATTCTTCTAGCTAGAACTTTCAAGGCACTGGACACTTGGTTCCATTAATTGCCTGCGTCCAATACTCTCTCAGTATGCACATAGCAAATTAATGCTTACAGGGTATAAAAACAATGCTAGGTACACTGTCTGCATTATCTGATTTAGTCCTCACCATCTTTTGAGATAGGTACCCTAGTATCCTCATTTTACAGTCAATAAAACAGAGGTTCAGAGAAGTTTGCAACATACCCAAGATCTCACACTAAGAAGGTGGCAGAACCAGGACTTGACTCCATATGTATCTGACTCCAAAGCCCAAGCTCTTAGCCACACCCTCCATTGCCTTTCAATAAATGTTGAAAGAATGATTGATATATTTACAGAAAAACAAAAGCCTAACTGGATTTTCTTTGTTCCCTGGAGCTTTTCACAGTTTAATTCCATTTGCATCGGATGTTCAGTTGTAGTCTTTTGTGTCCTCTCTTCTCTAGTTTTTAGAAGGAGCATTTCACAGTCCTCAAGAATCCTCTAAAAGGAGACTTCTGGAATGAGTTCCCTCCACCACCCCCCGTGGAGGACTGATCCTATAATAGTTTGGGTATTTTTCTCTGCAACTTCCAAAAAGAGAATAAAATGGTATTAGCACTGCCTAGTCTAATGGACTAGGATAGAGGGATTGAAGACATACCTGTAGGATTGTCTGTTTCCTTCAGGTTCTCATTTTTAACTTAGCTGGTTACCTGGCATTTCTTGTGAGAAACTTGAAGGGAAGTCTAGGCAAGTTTGAAGAATCTACTCATCAGGAAAAAATGTTCAAGAATAGGATTGAGACAAGATGCAAATTAGCATGGGATCTGGATCTCAGGGAAACCAGGCTAGATTTATTCAACAAACGTTCTGTTGTTGTTGTTGTTTTGTTTTGTTTTTATTAAATAGAAAGTCTCAATTCTGCTGGCCTTAGAGATATATCTCCTTTCACCAATACCTTACTGAGAAAATGTGTGGCGAAATTTGGCATGCGTGAACTTAAAAATCTGCAGCATGGGATAGGAAAGCTGAATGCAAAGTGCTGTGTTGGTTTGTGTACATATATCCATGCATGTGTAGCGTGTATTTTAAGTGGTGGTTTAACTGCATCAGCCAAACAGGCCTGCTTCTGGCCACACCTTCAATTCTTCAAGGCTTTGCTGATCCTGTCTATCAACTCTAAGTTGGTCTAAGTTTCTCCCTGTCAGAAAACCAGACTAATGAATGTGATCTGTTCTGGCATGTTAATAATATCTGAATTAGTTTTTAACTCAAGACTTTGAAGGGGAAATAAAGAGGTGAGAGTTGAGAAAGACCCTGAAGTATATAGGTTTATTGAATCTTCAACTTAAACAGGTAAATACATAGGACAGATCCCATAGAAGAGTAAGTCCATAGCACCTAGGTGCCTCTGACGTTATCTAATCAGCCTCAGGCTATCAGTTGGTCAGTTAATGTAGATGGTTTTTCTACACAACTCCTTCTGCTGTGCTTCCAATCTGTAATACCGACTTGCTAATTCCTTGATATTTCACATTGGAACAGCTGACAGGTTACTGTGAACCAAGCCGTAATCTAAGTAGTTTACATAAATATTAGCTAAATGTAGACCCTCTGTGGTAGAGGCTATTATCTTGTGGCACATGGTAGGGGCTCAGAAAATATTGAGGAAACTGAGGCACAGCGAGACTAGGTAGCTGCCCAAAGTCACTCAGTTAGGAAGTGGCAAAACCTCATTAAAACCCAAGCAGTCAGGCTCCGGAGCCTGAGTTCGTCACCGCTGTGCCATAATGTACCTGCAAGTTGCAGAGAGTTCTGCCAGTGCCTACTAGGTCACTGACGTACACAATGCCTCCTTCAGCTGCACAGAGTTCATCACCTGCTATGATTGCTGAAGTGCTATTTGGAAGGAGGTTCTAGACAGGAGTCTAGAGACCTGGTTTCAAGTAACAACTCAGCCACAAGCTAGTGGCATGACACTGGACAAGTTATGGCTCTCAACTCTTCAGTTTCTTCAATGGTAAAATGAGGGGGATGGACACTAGACGATTTTAAAGTCCCTTTCAGCCAGAACATTTTATGAGTCTGCTTCCTCTATTATCTCTTCCTATTTCGATCGCCTTTTAAAAGTTGTAGCAATTGGCTTTTGGACCAATCTGTGCACTAGAAAAGCTATAGATGGTACTTTGCAGTGATATTGAAGTGACTGCCTGTGTCACTGTCCCTGACTATTTCCAGGGACTCGGTGTTTAGAGTGGGAGACAAACATAAACAAATGATGCTCTAGTGCCATGAGAGGACCAGCACAGCTTTTCTATTTGAGGATGATTTGTACAAGAGGAAACCACTTACAGGGAATCCACATTAAATGGGGACCAAATTTTCATAAGCAATAGTGAAAAAGCATTTTACTATACTTTCATATTGAAATGGAATCTAGCATATGTGAAAGTACACTATTTTATCTTAAATAACACCACTCAATTAATTATATTCCCAACTAGCTTTAATTCTTAAAATGAGCCAAGGATAGATCAGATGTTTACTTTGGGGGTGATATTTTTCAAACAAATTTCATGATAGCCTGATTGAACATTTGTTTCAAATTTGACCTACTCTGAGATCATTAAAAATTTTGGTTATATTCAGGAAACTCCAGTTTTCTTAGAGGCCTCTCTTATCCTTAAATACTAAAATCGTCCTCATTTGAAGTTCCATTTACTCTTCTTGTCCATTTCTCTTCTTTAATTGGTAACTGGTTTATTTCTACAAGATTGTCTTTTGTCATTGGTTTTGGACATTGGCATTGGCATTCAGAATGTTACCCAACATCACTGTCATCAACTTTAATTTTTTAAGATTTTGTTTCACTCCATAATGTAATTTGTTTTGTTTTCCTTCTTTGGTAGAATGTTTGACAGCTAGTGAAATGCCTACCAATAGAAGTTTTAACTTTTCTGGAAGGGAGACATCCTGGGCCAACTTTGGTAAGGATGTTTGTGTGAGAATTAATTGAAAGTGCTCAGTACATTAAAGAATATCTTCATATTATGTCAACTTTTGCTTCCTTGTAACCTCATGACCGCAAGTACTCAGATAAGACTGCTTCCATATCACAATATGCAGTATAATACAGTAATTATGACAACTGTATTTAATTACATGTACAGACACACATTTCCCATTGATCTGCTTTTACTTGAACACTTAACTATACTCTCACACATAGTCACAAGTCTGGGTTCTCTTTAGTAAAGTAAGTGATGATTCTGTTTAATGACTAATGCCTTGTATATTCACCTTTTTTTTTTTTTTGACTACAAGAAAACTAAATCTTAGATGTCACAAGCTGCAGAGTAAACTTTAGAGAGCATCTTTGTCATTCACCACCAACCTAAAAATGTCTCAGCCATTTTGATTACATATTTGAGTAATTATTATTTATTTAAAATATAATTAAGGTTTAATACCACTTTTTTTAAGGGATATGTATTCCTTTATCCTCTTAGCAATGATGTGAGTGCCAGATGTTTGCCTGTTACTCATTCTCAACCCTTCTCTTGCTTTCGTCTTTGTTACTAGGAACTGCATTTCCCAGAATCCCTTGCTTACTAGTTATTGGATAGTTTCAGCCAATAGGAGGGACTGCAAGAAGACTGAGGGTGGGAAGGAAAGACCAGGGGAGAAGTTGGGGTATTTCTCCCTCTGATACCTTCTAAGGTAACATCTCTGGCTGTCTTAGATTTCCTCCATTGCTCTGGCTCCTACTTGACTGAACTCACTCCCTCCCCATTCCAGCTTCTGCTAGGCAGCCTGTCTGTGGTTCTAGCCCAAAATGTTTTTCACTAGTTTCAGGTCTAGTAACATCAGCGTTTCTTGTTTCCTCCACCCCTGAGGGTGGTCATGGCTTCCCACCAATCTCTTGGTTGCCTTGCTATTTCCTCTTTGGCTTTTCAGCTCTTCCATCATCTAAATGACCAATTGTCTCTTTTCAAAATATCTACAGTGGTTTTGATTTTCTTAACTTAATCCCTGACAGATATGATACAAAGTAATTAGATACTAGTGAATTAATATATAATATAGTCTAAGCCATGGCACAAAAGTACTTCAGGAAAATTTCCCATTCAAGTGTGTTGTGCTAACAGCTTTGGATAGTTTGTATAGCTGCTTAAACATGCAAGCGTCATTTGGAAGTTTCAGTGAGGGGCACCTGGGCAGCTCAGTTGGTTAAGCATCTGACTCTTGGTTTCAGTTCAGGAACCATGAGATGGAGCCCTGTGCCGGGCTCTGTGCTGACAGTGAGGCACGGAGCCTGCTTGGGATCCTCTCTCTCTCCCTGCCCTGCTCATGCTCGCTCTCTCTCTCTCTCTCTCTCTCAAAATAAATTAATAGTTTTTAAAAATTAAAGTAATTAAAAATTAAAAGTTTTTTAAAAACTTTTAGTGAAATAGGAATTATCTCTGGTATAAATTGTACAAGATCTAAATGTACTTATTAAGGCCAAGGGTCACTTGCTGATTTTCTCAGGAAATGTGTTAGCACTTCCTCCTTTGTGTCATCTTTCCAACTCTCTATTACAGGCCCGATTTCATTGTATGAGAGCAGCATTCTCAACTGCAGCCTTAGTGACATTTTGGGCGGAACAATTTCTTGTTGAGGTGGGGGAGGGGACATTGTCTTGTGCATTGTAGGATGATTAGCAGCCTCCCTGACTGCTACCAACAAGATGCCACTGGCACCACCGCCTAATTGTAATAACCAGAAATATCTCCAGCCATTAACAAGGGTCCCATGGAGGGGCAAAGCCACCCCTCGTTCAGAACCATTGTACTATAGTTGCTTGTATACAGAGAGATTTCTGGTCTAGATGCAAATTCCTTTATGAAGAAATCATAAGTTGGACATAGTTTTCATTCGAATAGAACAATCAGAACTTTACTCAAAACTTGCTACAAAAGCACTCAAAGTTTTAATCAATGCATGCGTACATTAACAATTTAAGATATTAATAGTCATAAGGATTAATGATTTCATATTAGCTTTACTCATAGAGGTCATAAGGGATAAAATATACAGTTATGCATATATTTAAAGTAAAAATTAGGAAACTTAAGGGCAATTTTCACTAGTGTTTGAACTAAGTCAGTTTCAGAAGGAATGGTATAATAATAAACATATTGTTCACATAGTGAACATTTTATACTATATTCAAGATGGTCACAAAAACTGTTCTGACAAAAGCCCTATAACAACCTCTGTAGTACATAAAAACCATCAGTGTTGAAAATGAAGAAACGAGGGCTCAGAGGGTTAAGTGACCTTTCCAAGCCCACACAATGTGAGTGCAATGGCTGGGACCTGGGGAAGTCTTCACTTCCCACCGCCACCGCCACCCCCCTTCAGTGCTCTTTTCAGAACACAAGCTGCCTGAGGTTGTGTCCTCTTAGAGCTCTCTCATCCCTGAGCTTTCAGGACAGCACGACCTCTAGGCCCCCATCACCTTTTCTACCTTTACTGGGGCCATCTTTATTCCCATCTCCACCTGGGTCTGCAAACTAAATATATATATTCCTCAGTGTCCCGGCTCGGCCTGCTTCTCCTCTGACTGCACCTAGTTCATCTTATTTGGTCAGCCACTCCATTCACAACTCGTGAGCCCATTAACTCCGCAGCCAAATGCCTGGCTTTAAAATCAATTTTTAAAAGTTTACTTATTTGGGGGCAGGGGCATAAAGAGACACACACACACACACACACACACAGAGTGGGAGGGAGGGAGGGAGGGAGGGAGAGAGAGAGAGAGAGAGAGAGAGAGAGAGATTGATTCCCAAACAGGCTCCGCACTATCAGTGCAAAGCCCAATGTGGGGCTGGAACTCATGCACTGGAGATCATGACCTGAGCTGAAGCCGAATGCTTAACTGACTAAGCCACCCACAAAATACTGGCTTAAAATCCGGGCTCCCCGACCACTTAGTCTGCTACCTTAAGGAGTTATGTAACATCTTTATGCATCAGATTACCCACCTGTAAAATGATGATGGAAAACGGACCTACCTCATAAGGGGGCTGCAAGGATTACAATAGCATAATTCATGTATATTGCTTAGAAAGTGCCTGGCACATTGTAAGAGCTCACTAAATATTAATACCTACTAACAAATTAAATAAAACCAAGCATACATCCCTCATATCCCTAGGTTGTCTCTCTCCTGGGCTCCAAACTCACAGCAGTAGAGAAGGTAGAGAAGGGAAGAGGCCCGTGGGCTGGTGAGAATGCTAATGGAGGAACACATCAGGAGAGAGATAATAAAATGATAAAGAAAAACCTCCAAAAAGCTTCTTCGCTGACTCACCAAGAGACATAGTGTCTCTCTTCCTCTGTTTACTTCTGTCCCTGTCATGGTGCTGTTGCTGTACTTACCACTTTGCATTGTAATACGTAGGTAGATGGTCCTTTCCCATCTAACCTGTAAGACCCTTCATGGAGTTAAAAGGTCATATTCATCCCCCTTCTCTCAGCACCTAGCAAAGTGCCCAACATGTCGTTAGCACTTCATAACTCTCTGTGGAATGAAGGAATGAACGACCTGGTGAATGAGCAGGGATAGCAGTTTAGAAATATCTCCAGGGTAAAGCTCTCAGTGGGCTGTAGGGCAGGGCTTGGATCCGTGTGTGTGTGTGTGTGTGTGTGTGTGTGTGATTGTCAGAGTTCTGAGCAGTGACTAAGGAGACTGCTCAACAGCCAGTTCTTTCCCTTTTAGAAACACTCAGGCACTATCTACTGCTTTAGAGCTTTAGCAAAACTATAGCTTGGGTCATGGCCTCTTGATCTCCAACTCTTTCAGAAACCTTTATTTTTTTTTAAATATCCAGTACTTCTGTTACACATCAGCTTTCTTTTTCTGCTCCTGATGTTTCCTAGTATTTCACAACCCTACTGTGATGTCTTGCCTCTATGTGGCATGAAAGCCTTTGTAATGGCATCAGCTAAGTGCAGTCATGCCCAGAGGCAGAAGGGTAGGTCCAGGTGCCCTCCGAGAGTTCCTTTTAGCATTAAAAGTCCCTGATGTGGAGCCTGACAGCAGTACTTCTGCATTTGCTACCCTTCTGTTGACCAGAATCTAGTAGTTAGGATCATTTCCAAACAAGGACTACAGAGAGAAAAGGGGAGCCAGGCGACATATCGGTGGATGCTGTACAGAGCGACAGGGAACTGGAGGGGGGAAAAAATGTCTATGTTTGTGTCCTGACTGGGTGAGTAACAAGGAGAGAAGGGAGGGGAAGGGGCCCAGCAAAGATATTTCAGTCAATTTTCTCCACAAATAAACAATTCCACTCTTAATAAAAAGAGGTTTCTTTTTATGATTGCCAGCTAAAGTGCACATTCTCCGTAGTAAAGCAGCTTTTAAAGCAAGTTTAAGGGGTTAGAAAGGTCTAGAAGATTTTATAACTAGCTGCCTTCTGCTTTTATGCCCTGCTAACATCACCATCCTCCAAATGCTTTCCTCCCCTCAACCTAAGGGAAGAGCAAATTTTCATTGGTCCAGATTAGTGCTGAGTGATGACTTTTTTGGCATCCGTATCAGAGTCAGCTCAGTCTACCAGTTAAATTTCAGGTTCACAGATCTGAGGGTGATGTTTTGGCTACTGACTTAAATGTGTTAATTTTTTAACACTCACCAGGTCGCCTTTTGAAGTTAACACCCTTTTAGGGAAAGTAAGGGAAATTCACACCTCTTCAAAGGCAACTGTTTTCAGAAGACTTATAAGAGTGTGGTGTATGTTGATCCATGTTGAAGCTCATCGCTTGGAAAAAGCATAAAAAGTTTGCTCTGGAGTGTTCTTTTGAAGATCACACATATAAAGAATGAGTGTGTTCGTTTGTTTAAAAAAAAAAATATGTAAGATGACGCATATGATGTCCCAGTACTAGAAATTCCTCACGGGATCTGAGGTCTCAAGGAGAGTCACTGCACATTTTTATGCACGTTGTCTCTGCCACCAGATTCCTGCTGGCAGACTCCTCTCAAATTCCTCTATACTATTAATTTTTAAAAATCCCTAGCCCTAGCCCAGAGTCTTGTCTTGAGGATATACTCAATAAATGTTTGTTGATTGCCACTCCAAAGTCCTGAAAAATTTGGGAAATTTCTTTCCCATCCTTGCCTTCATGCTTGTTTTGGTCAGTAAGTCAAAAGGTATCATATAGGCCAATAGCACATGAAAAGATGCTCAACATCTTTAAGGAAATGCAAATGCAAATCCAAACCTCACACCCGTTAGAATGGCTACTGTCAAACAAAAGGAAAAAGAAAAAAGAAGAAAAATAGAAAGTACCAAGTGCTGACAAAGTTGGGAGAAGTTAAAACCCTTGTGCACTGTTGGTGGAAATAGAAAATGATGCGACTTCTATGGAAAACAGTACTACGGTTCCTCAAAAAAGTTAAAAATAGAATTACTATGTGATCCATCAATTTCACTTCCAGCTATATACCCAAAAGAAGTGAAAACAGGAGCTCAAACAGATATTTGTATACCCATGATCTTGGCAAAGTATTCACAATAGCCAAAAGGCAGAAGCAACTTAAGTGTCCATCAACACATGAACGGATAAACAAAATATTATGTATCTACACAATGGAATATTATTTAGCCTTAAAAAGGTGGGAAACACTGGCACATACTATGACATGGATGAACCTTGAGGATGTTATGCTCAGCGAAATAAGCCAGTCACAAAAAAGACAATGTTGTACGATTCCACTTATATGCAGTACCTAGAATAGTCAAATTCATAGAGACAGAAAGTAGAATGGTGGCTACCAGAGGCTAAGGGGAGAGGTAAATGGGAATTGTTTCATGGGTATAGAGTTTCAGTTTTGCACAACGAAAAGAGTTCTGAGGATCGGTTCCACAATATGTAAATGTTCTTAACGCTACCACACTGTATACTTAAAAATGGTTAAGATGGCAAACTTTATATTATGTGTGTCTCACCACAATTTTAAAAGGGACATCATCCAAAAAATGAATGAAGCAGTTATGTAGGTGAAATGCAGAAGGGTGCCCTAATTCCCTCTGGATCTTAAATGTGAATGATGTAGGTCACAAATAAAATATCACTCTGATTTTTATGAGCTGCGATATTGGAATTGTATCAATTTCAGAGTCCATTAACTTTTGATAACCAGGGTGGTTGCTGATATACAGTAGAATCTTTGTATATATATGTGTGCAGGTGTATGAGCACACCCAGGCCCCACCACACCATGTGTACCTTAACTATGGTGATATTTACATGAAGGCAAAACACATGGTTAATACTAAGGGGGTGATAACGTTTGTTCCTTTAGAGCGAAGAGCTGGCATTTGATGTGATTTAAATGCAACACGGCAAATATTTAGTAGTAAAATGTTCGTTTTATCAGTAACACTTATCTCTCTAAAATGGAGCCTGAAAAAAAAAAAGCCACGGCTCTCTTTCTAGTATTGCTCCCTTCATTGTGCATTTCTCAGTTTATTCTCAATTAGACACGTCAGTGCAGTTTTGTAACCCTGACATAGAAAACATCACTGTAAATAATATAGCTGGGAATTTGGAGAAAATATGCTATTAGGGAAGAACATTTTTTCTCCTTCCTTTCCTATTTTTTTTAAGGAAAAAAAATCCCTAAACACAGTGATGAAATGTTTTATGTCTGTACTGTCTGCAGTAGGAAGATGTGGAATTAAGGAGAGCTATAAAATATAAAGACTCTAGACCTGCATATGATTATCCATATTAAATTGAAGTAAATTCACTTTATATCATTCACTGTGAGTTTTCACTTGCAAAATAAGGTTCCACCCCTGCCTTGTCTTTGCAGTTTTCACAAATCCAAGTGCCTGGGAAGATTTGGGAACTCAGGGTGAGTTTTGGTCGCTTTTATGTTGTCAAAATGTTAAATTGAACTTTGTTAAAGGTAATTGATTCAAAATAATCAAACTGGATTGGCTTTTCTAGTCATTATCTGTCAGCTGATGAGGAGAGGCAGAGTTCAAAATATCTGGATACTTTGGATAAAATCCTTTTTGGTCAAAAAGTTGCAAAGAACAGGTGTTCGTGAAAAACTGTGACTTGGTTCCTGAGTGGAAAAATGTGTGTATGTGTGTGTGTGTGTGTGTGTGTGTGTGTGTGTGTGTATTCCCATCTATTGAAACCAGAATTAAACATTAATGCCTTATACTTCAGGCATTGTAGATGTTTTTCAGGAATCCCGTCAGACCTCTATCTTTTTTTTCTTCAAACCCATACCTGACCAATAGCCAAGTAGTCACCATCTCATTTCACATTTTCTTGTCTATTACCATCTTCCTAGTTTATGATCTAATTATTTCTCTGGTCAAGTTAGTGTGGTCTTATTTCTGACTCCAGGATTTCTCCAACCAATATATATTTTTCATCAGTGCAAAATTCACCTTCATTCAGTCATCTGGTTTTCACCATGCTCTTCTCTGGCTGATATAATTTCAGTGGTCTGCATACCCACTACATTTAGTCCAGCACCTTGGTTTTGCTTTGAAGTCCTCCACAATCTGGACCCACCCAGTCTTTTCAGACTTATCTCCTACTATCCCCTGTGAACCCTCCCTTCCAGCCACACTTGGCTTTTTGATGGTTTCAGTCTCCTTTCTCCTGAGCTTCTGCTATTTCTTCCACCTGGAATCCAAGCACCAGTTTGTTGCCTATTGAAATCATTTCTTTAGAACCCAAAACTAAATGCTATTCTTTCCATGAAGACTTCCCTTACCACTTTGAATGAAAGTGATACCTCGTTCCTCTAAATTCCTGAATCAGGCTTCTCCCTCCCCTTCATGTAACGATACTGAAGATATTTTGTAACTTCACTTTTTTGCATATAACCCATTAGTTCCTACTTTTTCTTTCAAGAGTTCGGCTTCACTCATTTTGACATTTTCATAGGACCTAGTGCTTTGTGTTTTATACAATGAATATTTGTTGACAGAATATCTTCGGCTTATTCAATTTCCAGTTTATTGGGTAAATTTGTTGAGCTAGTTTAATTAATCAAATTCTCAGTAGAGAACAACCATGGACTTTTAGACCAGCAAGCTGTAGGTGTTGGGAGATGAAGAGGCTCTGACAAACAAACCCCAGGCCATCGGGGGACCTGAGTGAGAAAGCCAGTGCATAGGGAAAGGCTGCCAGTATGCAGCCTTCACTCCAGCTGGAGACAGGGTCCCTTACACTCACAGAGCTATAATAAAGAGGAGAGCAAATATAGCTTTCATGATTCTTCAGCACCTGACAATATTCCATTAGATACAGGACACAAATCTTCTTTACAGTCCCTATTTTCTTGACCATTTTTTCTCTCTGCTCAGAGACGTTCCTTTCTTCTGGTCTGCTGTTTCTCTCTAGCAGCTTTTAGACTTTACTTTTTGTCTTTGATGCTCCTAAAACTTAACTATCATAGGTACAGGTATAGGGGTTTTTCCCCCTGCTATCTTTATTATTTGGTAATGTATAAGTCTTTTTAATCAGATGTGTTTCATCTCTATTGCTGGTAAATTCTTAGATATTTCACCAAATATTTTTGCTCTCATTTACTTGTATCTCTCCTTCTGGGTCTTCTATTACCCGTATCTTGGTATTTCCTCTTCTATCCTCTCTATCTTGTAACCTTTCTTTTATGCCGCCCCTTTGTTTTCTGAGAGAAACTCTTGACCAGCTCATTAATTAACTCATTAACTCTTCCAACTCATTAATTTATTTTTGAGATGTGTCTGCCATTTTACAGATCTGTGAAGTTCTTTTTTCTGCCATATTTTTCTTAGATTTTGAGTTGATTTATCTTTATAGTTTGTAATTATGTCATGTTATCAATATACCAACATACCTATTTCAGAATGTTTATTATGCTTATTTTAAATTCATATTCTCTTTGACCCACTAATTTCACTTCATATGTAAAAAACATGTAGTTTTGGTTTTTGATCTTTCTTGGCTTATGTACCCCAAATAGTTTACCACTTTTAAGAAGGAGAATAATAGCTATACTTGTGACCTTCCACTAATGGCACAGACCTCTGTACCATCTCGATGTCACCCTGTCATTCTGGCTGTCACTGGGCTGAAATGGTACTAATATTTTTCTGCCTCGTGGTGGTTTTGGAATGGGTAATAAGTACATCTAAGAATCTCACCCCCAACATATTACTTCACTATTATACAAATATTTATCCACTCTGGGCTGCTCATCTTTACTTTCCCCACATGCAGATACCCTGGTCCAAACATTTTCTGACTCCCCAGGGGTTTCTCACAGCTTTGTTTTCTCAGATCCATTAACTTCAATCTTCCTTTTGTGGCATCTCCAGGGTAAAGTTCAGTGTATCAAGCTAATAGATATGTTTATTAGCCTCTCTTAGTTATTTTTATATAATTTCTCAATTAAAAAATCTTACCCATTTTTTATGTCCATTTGCCAAATGAGCTATTTTAGGAAGGAATGTTTCTTTGCTTTTGGCATGATAGTAAAGGTTGTCTTGGCTAATGTGTTCTTGGCTGACAATGTGAAGAACAGATCCAACTTTGAGGGGACATGCCCGAATCTTAGGCTACTTAAAAGCCTTAGTATATAAGTCAGGAGTCAGTCAGAGAAGTAGAACCCACAAGATAGA
Source organism: Panthera onca (assembly GCF_046562875.1). Lineage (NCBI taxonomy): Eukaryota > Metazoa > Chordata > Mammalia > Carnivora > Felidae > Panthera > Panthera onca. The sequence continues at coordinate 147,550,698 of NC_138346.1, forward strand.
TATATAGATAGATAGATAGATAGATAGATAGATAGATAGATAGATAGAGATATATATAGATATATGTAATAACTATATATTTGCAAGGTTTTATAATAATATATATGTTAAATACACACACACACACACACACACACACACACACACACACACACGTATACCAGTGGGACAGAGGGAGAGAGAAATAAATTTATTACAGATATTTCCTTCTTATATAATTAAGGGAACAAACTAAACAGCTGTTTAATGCTGCTGTCTTTACCTGTTATGCTAGAGTTTGAAGTCCTAGGGGCAGGGAACTGAGAAGGGAAGATGGATGTAACATGTAGGAAAGCAGTAACAAGCTAGAACCCACCAACACAAGTTGGAACCCACAGGTCAGTTCTCTTCATGGGAACCCCTGTCAGTTCTTATTGCCTATAACCTTGTTGATAATCATGTTTTGCAGAAGTTAGTTCCCCTCCTCATTGAGTTTAACATCTGTCCCAGGAGCTGAGGAAGTTGAAGGAAAATCCAGAGGAAGAGAGAGTAGTTGTGGGCCCAGCAGCTACCCCACAGCAATGAAGTAAGCCAAATCATAAGTAGACAAAGAGCATGAACTACAAAATTGCCTAGCAATACTGCCCTGACCTTTTGAAAATGTAAACACTGTGACCACTCGTTCACTTGAATCCTCCAACTGTGACTCATCATTGCCTGGAACAAACAGGAAGGGAATTCTGGGAAATGTAGTTCAGCCTCACCAAATCACTGTGGCTCCTGATTCTCTCATCATATTCCACTTGTCAGCTCTATTAAATTATATGTTAGAATGGGGGTGCCTGGATGGCTCAGTCAGTTAAGCATCACACTGTTGGTTTCAGCTGGGGTCATGATCTCACAGTTCGTGAGATCAAGCCCTACATCGGTCTCTGCACTGACAGCATGGAGCCTGCTTGGGATTCCCTCTCTCCCTCTCTCCACCCCTCCCTCCCTTGCTCTCTCTCTCTCTCTCTCTCTCTCTCAAAATAAATGAATAATAAATTTAAAAAATATATGAAATGTTAGAATGCCTTTCCTATGCCGAAGGAAATGGCTAAACTGCTATCCTCCTACCCTTCCCTAGAATTTCTGCCTTACATTGACTTCTCAAGATTTCAAAAATCAATTTCAACTGACAAAAAAAAAAATAGCGTATCAACCAGGGCCCTGGCAGACAATAGATGGCCCCCTCAAATTAAGTAGACTTCAGGACAGTTTACTAATTAAACATTCGTGGGCAGGGTATAAGGGAGCCACAGGGGTAGTCAGGGCTCTGGGGCTAATAACAATGGTGCTCTTGCCATACTCTTACCCAAAGGGATAGGACAGGCCAATTGCCAGGACCCTGTTAGAGAAGGGTGCATAGAAACACTGCCTTGAAGAACCAGGGACCTTCCATTGAGTGACTGACACAGCCAGTTCAAGTCATCTCTACAAATTGATGAACCAGAAGAACAAATATTTTGACCTCTCTCTCCTTCCTTCTCTTCTACCATGGGGATTTCCCATTGACTAGACACAACAAAAGCCAAAGGACAAAATGGCCCATTCTCATTCTCCCAGGGCAGAGAGTTGGGTGAAGAAGAGTGGAAACTGTCTGAGGAGCAAATAGGCAAGATTTAGCAAAGCCATCATCATCATCAACCACACAAAAATTAGAAAGACCTAAAAATTATGTAGGCCATCTACGTTATTTTAGAGATGAGGAAAGCCATGTGTTGAGTAGTTGTGATTTATCAGAATTTAGGATCCCTTGACATCAGTGATATCATCTTCATATCCCTCATACCTAGCACGATGCCTGCCTCACAGTAGGTGCCCCATAAATGTTTATTTACTGATTTGGTTGAATTGAATCAGATTATTTAAGACAGAGCCACAATTTGAACGCCACTGTCCTGAATGCCAATTGTACACCACCACCTGCAGATATCATTTTAATTTTCAAATATCAGAAACACTAGAAATTGAATAATTTAACTTTCTTTTTTTATTTTATTCCCACCCCTCCCATAAACAACATAAGACAGAAAGCAAGAAGGACGAAAATGCAGCGGGCTGTGTGATTTACCGAATTTGTAATTAGCCTCTAGGTAGGCCCAAATAGGCTGCAACACTCTGACTCGTGTGGAATCTTCTAGTATTGAGCATATTGAGTGCTTTCTCATGCCTTCACAACTCACACTAGCCAGGCAAGTGCTGAAGCCTTCTTACATTTGGAAAATGACTCCATATTTCTAATACTAGTTTTTCGTTTCAACTATGTGTAAATGATTTATTGTTGTAGCAAATCAGATCGTGATAAGATAAAGCTTTTTAGAGGTCATTAAAGAGTTTGGGGGAAGTTCCTACAAAATGCTAGTCTTACATTGTCTGAGTGATAAGGCAACTTAACAATTTATGTCAAAGTTTGCAAAATGTGTTTGTCTGATAAACAGTTTGCTCTGCGGGCATCAATCATACTTGCTCTCTGTGGTGTGTTGTATTTTTCATGAAGTGAACTTTAGTGACTTTGCCCATCTACAGGTTTTTGAGATTGTGGCATGCTAAGGAGAGCTTCTCAGCTCCCCCTGCACAGGTTCACTTCAAATCTCATAATGCAGCCACCATAAAGCAGGCTGCCAATGCAGGCAACCTCCGCGGGGCTGGTAAGAAAGGAAAGTCTAAGGAAGCTGGTATCATTGGCAAGAGAAAATCCAAACAACCCGTAGATCAGGGAAAATAGATATATTAAGACAAAAAAATAATAAAGAATAAAAAAAAAGATAAAGCATGCATGTGAATGCACACTTCTACACACACATTTCTAGATGGCGTCCGGATCCACTGGATGTGATAACATTCTGTAAGACTGTAAATATTCATAAATACGAGGTGCTATATTGGGAAGCATTCCCGATACGAGGTAGAGAGCTGATTCTCACTTTCAACTCTGGTCCTTGCTCTGTGTCTTCATCTGGAAAATGAGGGTAATAATACCTGCAACATGCACCTTGTAAAGTCTTTTCCATTCGCAGGAAGCATAGGAGCTCACTTTGCAAACTAAATCGCTATGCAAATATAGGCCATCACAATAAATGTTGGCTCAGGAGAAAGGATATATTTATTGTTCTTCCGTCATTTAAAAAAAATAAAATAAAACACCCAAGACCGCAGGACAACTTCGGTTAACATACATTCAGCTTTCTCAAATCTCACCATTTTAGAAGCATTTGCAACTGCTTATAAATCACTTCTCAAAATTGCCCTGAGCTGAAATGATATTTCTGAGCGCATGTTAAAAGCCTATAAGTGCTTCTGTTCTTGAACAAAGTGAAATCAGGTTACGTTAATAGAAGTATTAATTAATTTGCTCTAATTTTATTCAGCAGAATTAGCATTATTGAAAAGTCTTTACCATTCTTGAGTACCCTAAAGTATGTGAGGCTTTAGAGATGGGGCTCCAGCAGCAGCACCTACCAGTGAGTGTGAGAGCCTATGGAAGATTATTCTCTAATTTGGAAACCTGAGACATACTGGGAAGTGCTGTAGGGTGTGTTATAATGAAAATACCAATCCACATTAGCTATGGTTGCCATAAGCAAAAATCTTAATATCTTGGCCAAACCTACTTAAGGTTCATGTAATAAACCCGCATTCCTAATTTTATTAGTGATGTGCCAAGTTAAGCACTTTGCTGGCCTTTGGACAGATTTATAGCTTGACTGTGCTGAATTAGTGGTGACTGACAAGAGGACATTGTTTTATAGGATGCTATTTAGATAAAAACCTGCAGGGTGTTTCTGTAATGTTGTCACTTCAAGTCCAAACAGGAAAAAAGAAATGTGTATTAAGGAGGACTCTTCATTAGCTTTTATGAGTTTAATCTAGTGCAGTCAAACGCTTCCTTATAAGGCAAGACATTTTAATGTACAGAGACAACCTTATCTCTGTTCCAGGTTTCAGGATAAAATGATCTTTTAGGCCTAATACCGCATTAGAAAAGAAAGTTCAATGAGTTAATATTTGGTAAGGACTTAGAACAGTGCCTGGCACAGAGCAAGCACACTGTCTGTTTATTAAATAAGTTCAATAAATAAAATTGAAACCCATCTTCTCATTCCACGGTGTATATGCATATGTTTACCAAAAAACAATCACAGTTAGCCACTCTGTCCCCTCTTTACCAGCATTTTCTTGCTAGTGGGATTTTGTTAGTCATTATTTTCCCCATTGGTTTTTAAAATTCAGATTCCTCTTGTTACAAGGAGGAAGATCAGAACCTTCTATTTATTCACAGACATCAGTGCTAACATTCCTGCTGGGTTTTCACACTGAAAGCAATCTGCCCGTGAGTTATGGGAGATCGTATTGGCTTTGGAGGGTTTTGGTGAGGATGTGAAGTTTGGGGTCTCACTGTACCTCTGTATTAACGGCTGAGTGGTTTTGTGAACACAGACCCTGGGGGAAAAAGACAGTCAGTCCCTTGTGATCTGGGGAACAAGTCTTCTTGAGAAACTAAAGCCATGGGCCTATAAATATATTTTCCCTGTGACCTAAATAGCTCATTGGCCTGAATGTCAAAATCATTAATCCAAATTCTGACCCCTCTCTCTTTTCTCATTAAAAAAAATAATAATATATAAAGATAATTATCTAAAGCTGGCTTTATATAGTCCCACTGCATGACCTTACTTGAAACCCAAACCTGAGATGTGAGGTTCTCACATTTAGAAACTATGTTCCTATTGCCTACATATCATTAGCAGAGGTTATGTAACAAGCAGATTCCAGCACTGAGAGGTAAGTTCAGAAATATGTCATTGGTTTCACGTGAGCATACAGACACTTTGGGGCCAGGTGGGAACTTACCAGGAATGCTGTCGTATCTTTCACTAGCATTTTCATGTTTTATCTGGGGAGCTCCAAGTATCCCAAAAAGTATTCATTATTTCTCCCAGCCTTTTTCTAGTTATACTTTATTATTTTAGATTACCCAAGCATAAACTCAGCAGCTAAATAACTTGTGCAAGGTCACAAGGAAATCAGCGGCCCCGGCAGTCCCAACCTCTGCCTTTTATGGGGTTCATTTCCATAAAACATGCCCCTTCCCTTGGGCTCTTGGCCACTTTGGTAATCTGGGTACAAAGAATACAAATTAGCATCACCTATCCTAACCCTTGCTCCTGACGTCCCTGATACTTTTGGTCAAATGTCTGGTTATAGTGCCAACTGCCTGTATCTGAATCTCGCCTCCTGCACAAACTAGCGGCATGATGTCTCTGAGGTTCCCTTGTTCACTTTTCTCATCAGCAAAATAAGGTTTATAATAGTATCTCTCTCATTGGGTTATTTTGAGGACTATGTAGGAAAATAAAGGTAAAATTCTTAGAACAGTTCTTGGCACATAGTGTCTAGTAAGTGCTAGCTTAAGGATTATTATTACCATTACTACTCTTAGTATTATTAATCTCTTTTTTGGAATAAGGAAAAAATAAGTTAGATGAGACCTTGCTCCTGCTCTATCGTATCTCTTTGATTGCCTTCTAGGCATGTATAAGGGTAAGCTTAGTATGTGCAAACACCCATCCTTTCCTTCCCTTCCCTTCCCTTCCCTTCCCTTCCCTTCCCTTCCCTCCCCTCCCCTCCCCTCCCCTCCCCTCCCCTCCCCTCCCCTCCCCTTCCTTCCTCAAGTCCTAGATGGCAGAAGAGCCATCCACTCCCATCATTTGCCCCATTAACTGTGCTACTTGCTTTCTGGGGCCTGGATAAAGTCACATGGCTGAGATGCCACCTCTAGTCCCATTTTCCATTTGTATACTGGATTTTGTTAACCACTTTTTAAATAAAAATACAGCATGATTCTAATGTACTAAAGAGTTCCACGGATAACCATATAATTTCAAAACGATACTGATTTTGTTTATATGCAGCATAATCTTTTACAGTCCTTAGTCTTTATTTGAAACATTGCAAAGTGGATTTTTATGAAAGGTATTATAAAGGACTCCTTGTTTCTTCATAACAGATCTGAACGTTAACTGATCAGAGTTCAGATAAATAGTCTTTACTCTCCATTAAAATATTAAAAAGCCTTTGGTAAGAAACTGGCATAAAGATCCTTCATTCTTGTTTAATGAACACTTGTTGGCAAGTATAACACTTTAATAGCTTTGCAGAATGAATTTTGTGTGCGCACCCTCCATTTCCCTGTCAGACACTTGTCCAGGTGCTGGAAATTTATTGGGGGAAGCATATTTTTACTCATTAGTTTTGTATTTGATTACGGAACAGTAAAATATGAACCACCGAGTCCCCGAGGCATAGCTGTGTACATTGAGATTAGTAATTGCATGTCATGATGTTTTCCATTGGAATTTATATGGACAGATAGGATAGGTGCTTCTTAAGTAGGTTTAAAAGCAAAGCAAATTTGTATTTAATCTTTTTTGCAGCTATAGTTTCCCTAATGGAGAAAAGGTTAGGCAATATCATATATTTTAAACGTAGTTTTAATTTATTTTTTTCTCTTTCCTATTTTTTGCCTTCCCAGTTGAAGCATATCAGATTTTCATGCTAACCACTACTAAAAAAAAAAAAAAAAAAATCAGTGCCTATAAGGACAATATGATATAAAACCTGTCAACAGAGACCAGTTTTGCCCACATTCCAGCAAGCACAATGAGGAAGGATGATTATAGGTGTAGACAAGCTTCACCATTCAAACAAGGAGCTTAAATACAAAACAAAAATTATAGGTTGATCTTCAAGATATGTCTTTTTTTTTCATCTACAAAGTCGTTTTTTTTTTTTTTTATATGAAGATTGTAGTTTTCCCCTTAAACAAGGTACGTGTTTGGAGGCAGATGTTGTACATTTTTTTTAGTTATGCTTACAAAAAAAAATTATCATTTTGTTGTTTTGTGGCATAATAATAATAATAATAAACGAGGTGCATTAAATAGGTGATTTTGCTTCAGATTATGCTACGGTTAAGCAGTGCCAATCACAGTGTGCTCTTTTCTGTAAAGATGCTCATAAATGCAGTTTCCAAAACAGAATCTAATGAGGTACTTAATGGTCACAAAACTGGCACATTTGATAATTAATGTTCCTTACTGATTTTTTTGCTGATGCAGCATAGCGATAAACAGGGGCACAAGTTAACTAAACATATTCTTGAACCACTAGTTAAAATAAGAGCACAAAAAGAACTTTAATACTGTTATTTACCGTAGAGTGAATGAACACTTGATGGCATCCCTCTAGGGTCAGCTAGAAAACTCTAGACAGACAAAAAGTGTCTCTTCTAAGATGCAGAAACCCCTTTTCACATGGAGGAGTATGAAAGGGTTTCTGTGATTCATCTGCTTATACTATATCCCACTAATGAAAACTAAGATACTGCACTTCTAAGATCCTCAGTTACCAAAAAATAAATACAATTTTGTGAGCACTTACTATGTGCCAGGCACTTAATTATACATTTCCTCCTTCGATCCCCATAACAGTTTTACAGACAAATGACTGTCATTTTATTATTTTATTAATTTTTGTATTTCAGAGAGAGAGAGTGTGTGTGTGTGCAAATGTGACCAGGGGAGAGGGGCAGAGGGAGAAAGAGAGAGAGAGTCTTAAGCAGACTCCATGCTCAGCACAGAGCCCGGTGAAGGGCTCAGTCCCACAACCTTGGGATCATGAGTTGAGCTGAAATCAAGAGTCAGACACTCAACCAACCAAGCCACACAGGTGCCCGTATCCTCATTTTAAAGACTAGATTACTGAGGCTTAGCAATGTTAAGGCTTTAACATAGCTTATTAATAAAAGGGGCCATTTATAGGAAAAGCAGTGGTGTACAAAGAAGAGACTGCAGTCTTACTAAGCATATGAACCCTGAGTCTGGATCCACAAGTGACTGTTTATTTTCTAAGTAGACCTGAAAACTTAGATTTTCCACTTAGACTTTTTGGCCTCAGTTTTCTTACCTATAAAATGGGATAATAATACTTCATAGTGGTTAAGGACTGGAAATCATATCTGTAATTCAGGTTGGGATATGATTTGAAGACATTAAATGATCATGAAATGGTATTTCTTTCTCCAAAATACACACACACACACACACACACACACACACACACAGTGCTTCCAAAGAATTCAGAAGTGAATTAGAAGACAGATACTCATGCCTCCAAATTTCAGGACCTTTCCAACATACCATTCTGTCTTTTATAAATGCAAGTTAAAGTAATTCATTGTCTCACAGAACATAAAGCAAGTTTAAAGTGTAATTGATAGACACCCAACTTCAAATGTGGCTCATGACTTGATGAGTGTCTTTAATAAAAATGCATCAAAAGTGCTCATCAACCTCATGATCCCAAACCTGGCTTTATGTGACTTTTACAACCATTTTGTAATAATATCGATTGAAATTCTGCTGTTCAAAACTCATGCAGAAGTTGATTTCCCTTTACCTTCAGTTACTAGTTACAGAATCTGATTTGGGGCATGGAGAGATGTGTACAATTCTTGACCTTACATAGAGTGGTTGACTTGAGACCCCTTTTTAATGGAGAACAATTTAGATTAAACTTAAAATATAGAAATGATGGGGGAAAATATGATCTAAAATCTTTACTAGATATTATTCTTTCAAAAGAAGGAGAGATTAGATACTGTAGTTAAAAAACTACCACTTCTAGTTTTCTCTTAAATTGCATCAATGTTTTATGGCAGATGGATCGTGTTTATTTTTTATTGTTGTTGTTTGTAAATTCCCATTGACTTCAAAAGGGGCATGCCTACTAAGAATAGTATGTGTTTCACAGCTGAGATTTAAGGGATTTGAGGGACTCAGAAAAGCTGAGAGATAATTGAAGACTCACAGGGGAGGCATAGAAGGGATCAGAACAGCAAAGGGAGGCTCAAGGAGGATTGTAGGGGCTCCAAAGAAGCTGTGAGTGGATCAGTGTAACAAGCAGAAGTCAAAGGAGCTCCTAATGGCAGAGGAATGATGAGAGAGAATTAGAATGTCTTAGGGGGACAGGAAAGAGGACACAAGTATGGACCAACCGTCCCCAGAACACTACATTCATGCTGGGCAACCTCACCCATTCCCAAGGACTAGGTCCAGCCTACATGCTGATAACTCATTCCCTTGCACAAGACTGTAAATCCAACTGTCCACTGAACATCTCCGCTGGGCTGGCTAGTAGATGCTTCACACTCAGCATGCCCCAGATTGAATTCATCATCTCTCCTCCCTGACCCATAATTTAGGTGTCAGAGTAGCTCAGAGAATCTCTGACTTGTACTCTCCATTTAGAATCTTCCGGTTTTGGGTTTATAGTCTTGTACTGGGCTTTTTTCTCTGCCTAGCTACTTTAGATTGATGCTTTTGTCGCAGTGCCTGCCTGGCTTTCCAGTCCCCTTTGCTGTGCTCTCTGTCCTACAGGTCATCCTGGGTCTTACCAGGACCACATCCCTAGAGAAATCCAGTATCTGACACATTTACCACCATGAGGCAAACTGCTTGTCTAAGAGAGGAATGTATCCCTTGTTCTGATCTAGAAACCGGGACTTATTCTAGATTCCTGCCTCCTCCTTACCTTCTCTGGCTAATATGCCACCAAGTCTAATCAATTCTACCTCAAAAAGATTTCTGCCAGTCTTCTATATGACTCTTCTCTTTTCCCCCACTGCCATTTACTTGAATTCATTATTTCGTGAACGCTTGCCTGGAACATCACAATCGTCTCCCACCAGGTTGCCTGTCTGCACTCTCAATCTCCACCTCCCACTCTATTTACTTAAATTATGGCTCTAAAGTATCTGTACATGTATATCAAATTAATTAATCCAATTAAAATCATTTGGTGTCTCCCCATTGCTTTCAAGACAAAGTCCAGACTCTTTAACATGGCATATAAATTCCTCCTCAGTTTGCCCTCTTACTTCTCCAGCATCGTTTCTGCCAGTCCTCATCCAGTACGTCACCCTCCTGCTGCACTGCACTGCTTGTGGCTTAAGGTCACATGATGCTCGCATACCTTTGCTCTTCCCTCTATTTGAAATGTCTTTCTCTCAGTGCCCTTTCCTCCCACTGGCAAGCTGATGGACCACTTATTCTTCAAGACTCAGCACAAGTGTCGCCCCACCTAAAAGACCTTCCAAGAGACCCTTCCATTCACTGTCTACAGTCATGGCAACATACCCACACCATATCACCATGGCCAAGTCCTGCCAGTAGATCCAGACCATAGAATGGGGGCAATTTGGGACTGATGACTTGCCTAGCTGAAAGATACAGGGAAGAAGTCTGGCCCAGTACATGAAGCACGGAGTGGTTGGGACAGATCCATATACTGCAGATGATAGTTGAGATCTGAAGAAAGTCAGTGAACGTTGTGGGTTTCCTAATAGGGAGATGAAGTTTGACAAAGGAAACCCAATAGTAGTTGATCAGCTTGAGGAGGCAGGTGGTTATCTGATACATGGGAATTTTGTTAGAAAGAGCAGAACTACAGTCCCTATGCTTAGGGGTAACTGAATAGCTTCATAAAATGGGGTTTGGGCTCAGGAAACAAGACAGATAACCAGTACCCAGGACAAGGATAAAAAGAGGAAACCCGTCTAGAAATAGACAAAAAGCCAGGTAAAGAAACAGAGGCCTCCATTGAAGGGTGACTTGGAGCACCAGGTGACTTGGTGCTGTGCCCCAGAACTCTGTGTGAGAATACTTCCACACTGGCCAAAGGCCCCAACTTGGAGACCTGGCGGGGGCGGTGGGGGGGGGGTGGGGGGGGGGGGGGGAAGGGGGGGTTATTCTCCAAGGGCAAAAGTACGTCCAAAGCCTTGCTACAGCGGGGGAGCTGTGAAGCCAAAGTCAAGAAGACACCCTCCACACTCCAGCTGATATTAATTCTGGCAGGGTGGCAGTTTTTCTTGACATTTGGCCTAATTTTTTTCTTTGCTTAATTTTATTCAATGCAATTTGAGGAGCAATTATTATACCCTTACGCCTCACTTTTGTTACACCTTTTCTTACTCTTCTTTAGCAAATCTCTCTCCTTGATATTTGCAGACTGCCAGTGTTTGTAAATTGTCAACACATCCCCGTTAATTGTTGCTTAGTCAGCCCTCTTTCCAGTTTACGTCCTTAACCTTTCTCTGTATTCCAGGCCATTTGTTACATAAGCAGTTGCCTAGCTCAGGCTTGCCCTCATCTTTCTGACATAGAAATACCCTCTTTAAAATGGGTGGGGGATCTCAGGAGGTGCCCCCTCAATGTTGTATGCATCACTGTTGACCACCATGGGGCAAACTGCCACGGACACATCGTTCCTCAACCTCTCTGCAGGGCGCCCAGCTCCACCCTGTTCCTGGGGAGGGAGGGGGTGGAGAATGTAGTCTCCTTCCACAAATTGTAATAATCTCCTTGTCTGGGATGGTAGTAAGCAATCAAATCACATCTAAAGGATTTCATTTTATGGCTTGCTTGTTACGTGCAGCAGCTTTAAAGACAGAGTCCAGATTGGGTGTCTATTTTTGCTGAGCAAACTCAGGCAAGTGTCTTAACTGCTACAGGCCTCATTTTCCCTCTCTGTAAAATGGGCATGATACGTAACTCAAAAAGCTGTGGTAAAGAGAAAATATTTGCAAACAGTACAATGTCACATAGGAATTGTTCAACGCATGGGTTAGTCCAGTTACATGTGGAAAAGCTTTCAGATTTCAGGTTCTTCTTTAGAGTGTCTTTTTTCCTTTCCTTTTCTTTTTTTTCCAGCGTTATCAAAGCTGACATTTCCTGAGACTGTAACAGTTGACAGAGCATGTTTGCCAAGCTTTGGGGGTTTCATTCCCCCAAATTCATTGCGTTCTCCTTTCCCCATGCCAGCAAGGGTGGACCTCACTGCCAATTTCACCCTTCTTCAGAAAACTGGGAAATAGGAAGTTCTTTTTACCTTTCAGTTAAAATCCTTGTCAATACGTATGCTATCTTGTTGGAGATTCATGGTCAAATATATTTGGCAAGTGCTACCCCTCTCCTCCTCAGCTCACACCAGAAATGTTGAAAGACTGTTACAGATGAAAACATAAGAGAGAACTCTGATGGCCCTGAAGTGTGTTGAGCATCAGGGGCCTGCATGGTTCATGCACATCTGTCATTGTGTTTCTTTTCATCTTTGTGCCAAACCTATAAGGTCGGTATTATTATCCCCTCATTGCATAAAAGGAAACTGAGGATCATGGTTCTTATGTTTATTAGAGCCAATTAACTGCAAAATTTGGATCTGTTCATACCATGTCTCATTTTAGTGCAGTCTCCCAGGCAATGAGCCCTAAAGAAAGTAGATTTTGAAGACTTCCTTGGCCACCATATTGTCTCTTAGCAGCTTTAAATTTGAGACCATCTCTGGATTTGAATCCTGGCTTATGAACTGTGTGATCCTAGGCAGGGTTTTTAGCTGTTACAAGCTTCATTTTCTTCTGTAAATGGATATGATGATCCCTTCATGGAACAGTTGGGCATACTTCCTAATATTCATATGAGTTGGTAAATGGTGGACCTCTCCCACTCCTTCCTTTCTGTTTCAGGTCCTTGGCAAACATCTCAACTGTCTTTTTTTTCTTCTTGGACTAACCTCCTTTGTCCGTGAAATTGTTAATGGTTTTTAGATATGTCCAAAGTAAAGCCCAAATCCTTGCCTCTTGTGTTAAGTGTCCAAATACCTTGAGATATGCCTCACTAAATTCCACCCAAAACACTTCATGATTTAAATAAACATAGTTCTACCTTGCTTTAGTTAAACAAGCTGCCATCCAGTGTTTAGGAAGAAGTGAAAAATGATATGGTGTTAGTTGGACAGGGAAGTGGGGAATTAATATTTTTATTTTTAATATCATAGAGAGTAGTCTCCACATCACCTCCACCCCCACAGTATTCAAAATTTGTATTCAGTTACCTCATGCGTGTCATTAAATTGTGTCCATAACATCAGAACTGTTTTTCAGAATTGTTTGGGAATCAACCAAACAATTTCACTTCCTACCTAAGCTGTAGGACTTTTTTTTTTTTACTTAGAATATTAAAACCAATTTCCTGAAACCAGGAAATACCACCCAGTTCTTTCTTTCCTGATTTTGATCTGCCCCCAAACTGATAAAGCTGGTTAGCTGGTATCTGTCAAAACCTCTGTTGTGAAGGCAGGTGGCAAAGAGGACCAGACAGTCCTCCTCAGACTTGGTTTAAAAAGCAGCTCCTCCTCTTAAAGTCCTGCGTGACCGGCAGCAAGATTCTCAGAGTCTTAATCACCTCACCTATGAGACCAGAGAGCGGTCGTTCGTTCTTCCATCAATAGTCATGGCATGAGGGGTGCTGCTCTAGGCACCAAGAATACCACAGGGAACCCAACACAAAAACCCTTGCTTTCAAGAAGCTTGTATTCCAGATGGGGAGGCAGACATTAACAAGCAACGAAATAAATAATACATAACCTAAAACATGTCAGATGGCGAAAAATGACATAACAAAGCAGGCTAGGGACAACATGGAGTGCTGGGAGGATGGGGATGGGCTACTGTGGGTACAGAGACACAGGAGAATCAGCATTGCCTGCCTGCTACCACGAGCCATGTGCAATGGCTACCGTTTGTAGAAACAGCCCACATTCTAGAACTAGTGTGATAAAAGTCAATCTAATCAAGCACAGGGTACTGCCCACCCCACCCCCCGCCACTTCCATTTTAGTGTCAACGTAATATTCCTTGCTTAAATCCTGATAGGCGGACTTCCTCACCCAGTTTTAAAAACATTTGCCTTCTTCTCCAGTCTGCAGGAACTATCTGAAACTCAAAGGAGTGCAAGTTGTTGGGTTTTTTTTTTTTGGTTTTTGGTTTTGGTTTTTTGTGGTGTGTCAATTGTGTCTGTGAATGAGATTGAAATCACTCCGACAAATGATACAAACAGATTGTTGCAGCCTGGGTGAGCTTTAGAGAGCTAAACAGAAGAGAAATAACACACAGGATTCTTAGATATGTCCTTGCCTTTTCTGTGGCTCAGTCCCTCTGCCTGTTGTCATGGGGGATATTCAGCTGGCAGGTGCTGTCACCTGCTGCTTATGATGATGGGGGTTTTCAGTCCGGAATGCTTGGGAGAGCTCTCAGAAGAATATTGCCATTCTGAGCTCTCATGCTTACCTCTTGTACGATTCATCTCCACTTGAAACTGAACGGAATCCCATTAATTATCACTTCAGATAGTAAATCAGTTTCTCATATGTGCAAAGAAGGCTGCACCCCCCAGCCCCTCTTTTTGTTTGAGATCGCCAGAGAGTTATTACAGATGGTATTGAACTCATAAGAATAATTTTAGCATTACTGCAACAACAAAGCATTTTGTAAATGTATAACCTTGTTTTTCTTAAAAAGCCCTGAATAACAGTGAAGTCACATTGCTGGCTTAAGTGTGATAGCTCTTCTCTCCCTCTGCTCCCTCCAACTTTAAAAGCATGTATTCAGTCCCCAGCTTTAAAGTCAAGGCAATGTGCTGATTGACTGTGCTGACATAATTGTGTTAATGACAAGACACGACGGCTACATTGTTAGATAGGTCGCTTATCATCACTATTTATTTAGTTCACTCTGCCAAGACTGAATTATACTTTTTATATATTGTGGTTAGAGTCAGTCATTTAAAGTGCTTCAGTGTTGAAACAACATTTTTTTTTACAAGTCTTTTAGCTGTAGTTCAAGAGAAAAAAAGTCTTCTACAGCATCATTAAACAGGGTTCAAAGTAAGTCCTTGCTGAAAGATGTGAAGTTTGAGCTCTTAGGAAATGAAATCTTTGATCTCCAAAATGATTAGTGAAAACATTTTTGTACACAGGCCCATTTTTATCTCATGTTAAAGAAAATAATACAATTTAATCTATGTAATACTTCTCATTCTGATGCCTCAAGTCAACCTCTGTTGCCAGTGTCTACAACTGCCCGAGAGCCCTCTGCTCTTTGCTGAAGGAAGGAACTAGAGGCGGGTCTATCTTTCAAGGCATCAGAGCTATTTGGCTGAATGCAAAAGGACCTTACTCACATGGTGCCACCATGTTGTCTTGAAAGGATGGTATTTCAAAGATGTGACATTCTCAGGGTATTTTTCCTCCCCAGGAAATAGTACAGAAAAAGAAAAAAAAAAAAAAAAAAAAAAAAAAAAAAAAAAAATATATATATATATATATATATATATATATATATATATATATATATATATATATTTGAGGCAATAGGCCATCCCAAGACACTCTGTGACAACAGGAATTATGGCCTTTGGGATAAGAAGACAATACATGCTAAAGTAGTTAGCACACAGGCTGAGTGAACTCTACGTGGGCCTGACAAAAAGGTATGTAAAAGTGGAGTGGTAAAACCAAAAGCTCAGATTGCCCTTCAGGTTCATAGAACTGACTTTCATTCTTATCTTTAATTTTATTTGCTTTAGATGCATATTTAAGCTTCATTCATTCATTCATTCATTCAGCCCCAGACATTGTTCTAGGCTCTGGGACATAGTAATGAGTAAAACCAACCCCCCCATCTTCATGAAGTTTCCATTCTACGGAAGACACTCGTAAGCGTTCTTGTTCGTGAATGCTATGCTCTCAGGCTAGAATTTCTCTAATTGCTGGGTCAGGTGATACACATGTTTTACTGACATTGCCAAACTGGTCTCCAACATGGTCTCCGTCAATTTAAACCTGTATACCTTGTCATCTCACCAACTGTTGATATTTTCATACTTTTAGATTTTGCAAATCCGATGGATAAGAAATTTTATACCATTGTAAATTAAACTTGCATTTCATGGCTACTAAGGAAGCTGAGCATCTTTTTGTTAATCACTGAGTTTGTTGTCCGTTGTTGGCTACTCTGTTTCCTATTTTGCCTGTTCATATCACCTGCTTATTTTTTTTCACTTGCTCATTTTTAAATTGGAATGCTTGTCTTTTTCTCATTGAATTGTGGAAAGTTCTTATGTACTGTGGATGACAATGCTTGTCAGTTATGTATCGCAAATAATTTGCACCCAGTCTATCCTTTTCCTTCTTGTGATAGTAGTATTTGTATTAAAAACAAAAGTTTTTGATGTTGTCAAATTTTTCCTTATGGCTTTTACTATTGAATTACCTTGTCCTATACTGTGATGGTACAGATATTCTCTAATTTCATCCTAAGTGCTGTTAAGTTTTGCTTTCACCTTTAGGTCTCTATTTCACCAGGAATTGATTTGTGTGTTTGTTATGAGGCAGAAATTCAGTTTTCCCCTCACATGGTTATCTAGTGTTAACATGGCAGACCATGGATTTATAGTGCCATACATTATAGTTCTTATATGTTTATGGCTTTTTTCCGGACAACCTGTCTAGTTGCTTCTGTTCCAGTCCTGACTCACTCTCATACTGTATTATTTTTTTAATTTTTATTTTTGAGAAAGAGATAGTATGAGTGGGGAAGGGGCAGAAAGAAAGGGGTACAGAGGACCCAAAGCAGACTCTGTGCTGACAGCAGAGAGCCCTATGTGAGGCTCGAACTCACGAACCATGAGATCATGACCTGAGCTAAGAACAAGAGTCGAATGCTTAACTGATTGAGCCACCCAGCCACCCCTTATATTAATTATTATGAGTATAATTTTAATTATAATGTTTCTTGATATATTACATAGCAAGCCCCACCTTACTCTTATTATTTTAAATCATCTTAGCTCTTTACATTTCTATATTAATTTTATAATAACTTATCAGATTATATTTTAAAAATCCTATTCAAATTTTGACTAGATTACATAGATTAATTTGGGGAGAAATTGTGTCATCATAATAATAAATTTTCCTATCTGTAAACAGGTTTCTCTATTTATTTAGATCTCCTTAAAGTTTTAACTCTTTTTCCTTTAAGGTTTTCACTTCTCACTTCTCTTCAAAATTTTTGTTAGAATCTCTTTCTAAATATTTTTCTAATTGTTGTTAGAAAATACAGGAATGCACTGTATATTGATTATTTATCCAAAAACCTTGAAATCTCTTTGAAGTCTTAAATCCTGTTAGTACATAACCTGTTTTCTTAAAAAAAAAAAAAAAATGTCATTAATGGATTATAAGTCTTTTCCTTCCTTATTTTTAATTTACTTTTTTTTTAAAAATTTATTTATTTTGGAGAAAGGGAGATAGAGAGCATGCGGGGGAGAGACAGAGAGAGAGAGAAAGAGAGAATCAATCCCAAGCAGGCTCTGTGCTGACAGCAGAGCAGGGCTTGAACCCATGAACCGTGAGATCATGACCTCAGCCAAACACTTAACAGACTGAGCCATGCAGACGCCCTTTCAATTTACTTTTAAAAATCTATTCATCTAATATAATAAACATGGCTAGGACCTCCAGAACAAAAATAAATGCAAGTTAGTGTTTAACCTTTCTTGTCTCTCAAATTTTTAAAATATTTCACCATTAAGTTGACATTTACTACTGATTTAGCAGGGGTGTTTTGTTTTTTTTTTTTCATTTTGAAGATTATTATAACTTTTATCACAAAGAAGAGTTGAATTTCATCACTTTCTCTGCATCTGGTGAGTGATCTCATGTGTTTTTTTCTCCTTAAATTTGTTAATGTAGTGAGTTGCCTCAATAGATTTCTTAATATTAAGCCAACCTTACAATTTTGAAACATCCTCAATTGAATCACGATGTATTTCTTTTAATATATTGGATACATTTGATTTACAATTTCGATTTGTTTTCTATTGTGGTAGAATACACATAACATAGGGGCGCCTGGGTGGCGCAGTCGGTTAAGCGTCCGACTTCAGCCAGGTCACAATCTCGTGGTCTGTGAGTTCGAGCCCCGCGTCGGGCTCTGGGCTGATGGCTCAGAGCCTGGAGCCTGTTTCCGATTCTGTGTCTCCCTCTCTCTCTGCCCCTCCCCCGTTCATGCTCTGTCTCTCTCTGTCCCAAAAATAAATAAAAAACGTTGAAAAAAAATTTAAAAAAAAAAAAAAAAAAAGAATACACATAACATAAAATTTACTATCTTAACAATTTTAAGTGTACAGTTCAGTATTAAGTATATTCACAATGTTGTGCAACCAATCTCCAGAACTATCTCATCTTGCACAATGGAAACTCTATACCTATTAAACAATAACTGCCCATTTTACCACCCCTAGTCCTCAACATTCACCATTTTACATTCTGTCCATATGAATTTTACTACCATATATGTAGGGTAGAATCATAGAATATCTGCCTTTTCGTGACTGTCTTATTTCATTTAGCATAATGTCCTCAAGGTTCATCAATATAAGGATGAACCTCATAGGTTCATCCATTTTGTAGCTGGTGTCAGAATTTCCTTCATTTTAAATGTTGAATATGGGATACCTGGGTGGCTCAATGGGTTTAGCATCTGACTCTTGATTTCAGCTCAGGTCAGAATCTCACGGTTAGCGAGATCAAGCCGCACATTGGGCTCTATGCTGACAGCATGAAGTCTGCTTGGGATTCTCTTTCCTTCTCTCTCGTCCCTTGCCTCTTGTTCTCACTCTCTCTCTCTTTCTCAAAATAAATAAATAAACACTAAAAAAAAACTAAATGCCGAATAATATCCCACCTATATGTATATGCTTTATGCATATATGCCACATTTTATTTATTCATTCATCAATGGACACATGGGTTGTTTCCACCTTTTGGCTGTTGTGAATAATCCTGCTATGAAGTGATATATAGGTAGCTCCTTTATTTATGATTTTTTAATCTATATTCACAAATAAGATTGTCTCATAATACTTTCTTTGCACAATGTTCTTGTCCGGTTTAGATTTTAAAGTTGCAATAGCCTAATAAAATTAAGAAAGAACTATTAATTTTTTTTTCTTCCTGGAACAGTTTATTTATGATTGGGATTATCTGTCCCTTGAATGTTTAAAAAAGATTATCTTTAAAATCATTAGGATCTGGTGTTTTTATTGTGGTAGAATTTTAACTATTTATACAACTTATTTCTAGTTTCCAGGCCTATTCATGATTTCTGTTACTTTTGCAATCAGTTGTGGTAAATTATAGTTTTCTAGAAATTCTTCTATCCCATCAAATTTTTTAAATATATTCACATAACATATCTCACACCATTTTCTTAATAAATTTGTACTCTTTATAGTTATACCTTAATTGTTATTCTTCGTATTTTTATTTCTATTTTATGCCACCCTCTTTTCTCTTCAAGCAGTTTTACCAAAGTTTGGACTATATTTTAGTCTTTTCAGATGATCACCAGAATTTCAGATTCTCTTGTATCTTTTATTTGATTCATTTTGGCCCTGATTTTTAACATTTCTTTCTTCTTTTCTTTGGTTTTACTCTGTGTTTTCTCTAGATTCTTGGTAGAATAATAATTCAATAATATTCAATAATTTTTCTTCTGTGTATGTCAAAAATCTTTTCCTTTGATGGAAGTTTAGTGCTGTTAGTCCTAAAAGTACATGGCCTGGAGTGGAATCTCTCAATGATTAAATTCTGTCTACTCTACCATTCTACCAGATTTCTCAAGAATATAATCACCAAGAGTATTGTAGGTAAATGCAGTCCAGGGCTGCAGCCTATATCCCATCTGGTCATTTAGTCTACTGACCGCTGTTAACCCATGTGTGAGAGCCAATGCCTTCCAATGCCCACTTAGCAAACCCAGGAGGACAGGATCTCTGAGCAGCTTTTAGTGTTCACTTCCCCTGTGACCTACCCTGCGATCTGTTAAGTATTCTAGTAGAATTTTTCCTTGATCAAGAGAAGTCTTTGGAACTAGTCCTGCCACACCAGTCTCATGGGAGGAGAGTCAGAGAAGAGAGAAATGACAGAAAGTAGTTAAGAGAGGAAAGTGATTAACACAGACTGGTTCATTTTATAAGCTATTCATTCCTTCCAATAAAAGCACCACACTCCAGTAAAGTAAGGGCACTTTCTGTGCATAAAGACTTTGTTTTTGTCTGTAGCACACCTCAAAGCTCCTTTTCCTTGAGGTGGAGTGATGGGGAGAACAGCTCCACATCTCAGTCCCCAATAGTGGCATTGTTTCGACATTATTTGCAGACTGGTGACCATGGCAAGGGCACTTGTCACATCCAAAGAGTGATGCCCCAGCACTGAGAGGTAGTAATCCTCCTGTGACCGAATTTTCTGCCCTTGACCTTGTGATCAATTAAGGATTGAAGTGGAGAAGTGACTATATCAAGTGGAACTCAGGTGTTTGGGATTCTATAAAGTGATTAAACAGGGGAAAATATGAGGCTGGGAAGAAAAAGATGGATGGTATCACTAGTGGAAGGGGATGTGTAGCACTTAGGTGAATGTAACACTAAGATTGATTAATGATTAACTCGTTTATTTCTGAATATTTATGATGATAATAGCAAGTATTTATATAACATCTACTAGGTACTAAGACCTTTACATTTATTACATTACTTAACATTTACAACAATCCTCTGATGGTATTGTCATCATTGATGTATACATGATGCAACTGAGGCATGGAAAAAGCAGTGATCACATTGCTAGTAGGTGGCAAACTGAGATTCTAACCCAGGAAGATTGGTTGCAGAGTCCAGGCTCAATTTAACCCCCTGTTCTATGATCTCTTAATATATTATTAGACATTGATATACCTATAGTAGAGTATACATCAATATAAAGATGGCACATAAGCTTGAACAAGACATGGCCCCTATTCTCCTCCTTTAATGAGCTTGCAGTCTAGTTACGGTGATTCTTAGCATATAACCTAGGGAAATACAGTAATGAAGTGTAATATACCTAGGAACAAGAAGCTACTAAAGAACCTAGGAGGGAGCCCAATGATTTTTATAGATCCATGTCAAATGGAGGAAATTATATCTCAGCTGACACCTAAAAATGAATAGTAATTATTCAAGCAAAGACATTGAGAGGAGAGAATTCCAGGCAGAGGAAGAGACTATGTAAAGGCCCCCAAGCATGAAACAAATGTATTCAAAAGGTTCATTTACAGCATTGTGTAAAAGCAATGAGAAAAGGCATGATAGAAAATGCCGGCATAATCCCACTCCAAAGGTCATACCACTGTTGGACCCAACTAGACTAGAATTAGCTATGCAAAGAAACAAAACAGACAAACTAAAAAATCATAAAACTCAAGGGAAGTTATCTTCAGCGTGGCTTAAATGCCTTGCATTTGAGAAAACATAGTATGCAAAAGACAATGATAGAAATAGCTTTCTTGACTTCTGACAAGTTGACGGATTGCAACATGTCAGGCAGATCAATTTATAGTGTTCAATAATTTTTCACATATTTCTCCCTCATGCTCTCTCCACCAGACTCTAAGTTTCTTGAGTACAGAATCATGCCTAAATTATGTCTAAATTTCCTTTAAAAATAGTCCATTGAAGATATCATAGGTATGTTAATATTATTTCTCCTTGGTACAGTAGATCTCTACCATGATTATTTACATCTCATATGCTTTGTCTGTTAACACTTTTTAAGATTTTGGTGTCTTTGACCTCTAAGGATGAAATAATAAAAATTTTAAGACAGGCATAAAGTTAGTATGTTATTCTTATTTCAAACAATTTGCAGTGAATTTGAAATTTGAGTGAATTTTATCCCTCAGAATAGAAAAGCTCCTTTATGGTCATTATGGTGTGAGTAAATATAGATTTCCCTGTGAATACTACATTGACATTTTTTTCTATATTTGTGTACTGCTATATGAATGAATGGGCAATATATTTTTTAGCACGTTATTTTCCTTGTTCTTTGAAACAAATTCTAAGCTATTAGGAAAATCGGCATTCTTGACCCTGTTAAAACAATGTACATATTTTACTCTGTAGTCTAAAGAAGATGGAGTTTTCCCCAGATGTATTTGGTACTTTTGAGATCACAAGATCATTGCTCATGTCACATACGTACAGAGACTGAAGCACTCTCTTAATTTCCTTTAATATAACGGGGACACAGTAGGCAATGTGTCCATATTTAGCCCTTATTTAGTTTTCAGAACATGGAAGATGCATAGCACAGAGTGGCTTTTAGAAACTACTGTAGTAAGTACTCACAAATTATATATATCTGTGAATACATATATGTATTCTCTCAATAGGTAGATGATAGATAGGAGTATATAGATATAGATATCCATAGATTAACATCCGAACATCAAAGTTTACTCACTATGAAGAAAAAATAAAAAGTCATCAGGGGAAAAAAGTTACTTTTGTTGTAAGTTTTATCTTTGATTGATACAAGTATCAAGAGAAAAACAGATCCAACTATTATCACTATCTGTTGATCTCAGGTGTCATTTATTCCAAATACAGTTAGTAAGCACCTATAATGTGCCAGGCACTGTATTAGGCTCTGGGAGTATACTTCTACAGAAGACAGACCCCATCTACTCCTTGAGAGTTAGGCCATACTGCAGTGTAAATAGCCTTTAGAGTAAATCTTGGAGAAAGCCATGTATATGGCAGCATAGCTCTTGTGGGAAGCCAATTACTAATGATTCCTGTCATTTATGACCTTTGTCTTAAGCAGACACTCGAAACTAAAACAATTATTCTCCAAAATCCATTTTGCTCAGTCCTCTCTAGGGGTATTAATTCATTCAGACAGGGCAAACACCAAAAGAAATTTCTACATACAAATATTCAACCAGGTTTGACAATTTTTTCTAAACTGTTCCACGCTAAATTTCCTTTTCTGTCCCCTTTCTGCTGATGCGCCCATCTCTAGATGTCACCAGCCTACCTGTGTGCAGTAAAGAAACTAACATTGGGTTTTCACTAATTTGACTCCCACATTGGACTGTATCTTTCAACCAACTCCAGAGTGTAGATTTTTATATGAGTCCTCCTGCATTCACAAAAGTCTTCCTCACGGCATATCAAGTTTGGTAACTTACTGCATGGAAAAAAATATGCCCAGACTTTCGGAGAGGGGCACACTTTACACTCGGGTTTGGTTTCAAGGAAGTTCAAGTTCCCTACCCTGCAGTGAAGTTAAAGAAAAAGATCAACGTAAGTGGGTATTGTGGCATTGTTTTCCTCATTATAATTCTTCATCGTCTAGTTATTACTAAAAGAATACTAGGAGAATCAGGTTTGGAAGAACAGTTCTGTTGTTCTAGTTCTTTTCTCATTCCCAATATTTCTTTAAGCAACAAATTTCCTCAAGTATATTGTCTGCCTTTCAAAAGAGAAACTCTAAACCTTTAAATGATTTATCTATTCTGAACTCATCCCTCCATGAGGCCATCGTATGTCTTTTCTTTTCCTCATATGTTGAATTGTATTTTCTACTTGAGGGCCCGTGTGTGTGTGTGTGTGTGTGTGTGTGTGTGTGTGTGTGTGTGTTTATCAATGATGAAAAAGTTTGTCTTCATGTCGTAATAATTTAAGTATACTTATAAGAATACATAAATGTTCAAAGTAAATAGAATATGTCCTGTCAGATATGTTTACAGAATGAGAATAAAGACAGGCAAGTTATTTAAAGGAACTTGAAAAGTTTCCTAGGCATAATGTGGGGAATCATCAACTCTAATCTGGGAATGATGACAGTACAAGCTAATTCTGGGAGAATAAAAACTGATTTGGATGCTAGTTAACCTGTTTAAAAACTCTTAGCTCGTAATCCCTGATAATCCATGATTTCCCAGAAATTGTTCTGGGTGATTCAGCATTTTTTAAGAGAAGCCAATATCCTGGCAGTCCTTAAAGACTTACAATCTATGATTTTTTAAAAATAATCTCTATCCAATCAAGTAAATTCTCTTCTATTCTTAATTTCCCAAAACTTTTTATAGTCATGAATAGATATTAAATTTTATCCAATTTTTGTATATCCATTGAAGTGACCATATTTTTTCTTTGTTCTATTAATGTGGGTGATTTAATGATTAATTTTTGAATATTGAGCCAACTATGAATTCTTGGGATAAACTTGACTTGGTTATGATGTATTTATTATTTTAATATGTCACCAGATTCTATTTTTTAATATATCACTTAAGGATTTTGCAGCAATATTTATATGAGAAATTGGCTTGTACGTATCCTTTCTTTTAAATAAAGTCCTTTACAGGTTTTATTTATTTATTTATTTATTTATTTATTTATTTATTTATGAGAGAGAGAGAGAGAGAGAGAGAGAGAGAGGGAGAGAGAGAGAGCAGGCACAAGCAGAGGAGGGGCAGAGAGAGAGAGAAAGAGAGAGAACAAGAGTCTTAAGCAGACTCCACACTCAGTGTAGAGCCCGACTTGGGGCTCGGATCTCAGGACCCCTGGATCATGACCCAATCCAAAATTGAGACCTGAGCCAAAAGCAAGAGGCTAATGCTCATCCAACTGAGTCACCCAGGCACCCCTACAGGTTTTAATATCAAGGTTATCTTTGCCTTTTAAAATGCATTGGAAAGTGTTTTCAGTTCAGTTCTCTGGGAGAATTTGTCTAAGATTGGCATAATTTTCCTTAAATGTTTGGAAGAATTCATTGGTAAAGTCATCTAGGTTTAAAGATTTTTTTTTTGTGGCAAGCTCTTAATTAAGGATTCAGTTTATTTAACGGATATAAGAACTATCCAGATTTCCTATTTAATATTGTATTAGTTTTGAAAACTTGTATTTTTCTAGATATTTATCTATTTCATCTAAATTTTCAAGTTTAGGGGCCTAAAGTTTTCCACACTATGCTGTTAGTATCCTTTCAACATCTCTAGGATTATAGTAATATCCCATTTTTCAGTTCTAAGACTGATAATTTGTATCTTTTCTTTTTGAACAACCTATCAATTAATAGTCTTTTCAAATAATCAACTTCTGGCTTTGTTGATTTCTTCCCCTTGTAACTTTACTTTTTGTTTCATTTTCTTCTGCTTTTGTCTTTAATAGTTTCTTTCTTTATTTGATGTTCATTTGTTTTGGATTCTTACCCCACATTTCTTTAGATCAATTGTCACATTATTGATTTTCAACTTTTCTTCTTCTCTAGTATATTCATTTCAGGCTATCAATTTCCCTCTGATCACAGCCTTCACAAATTTCTAAAAGTTTTGATGTAATATTTTCATTATCTTTTAGTTCAAAATATTTTCTAATTTCCCTAGTAATTTCTTATTTTTGCAAAGATGATTTTTAAATATGTTTCTTGATTTCCAAAACTTGGATATTTTCAAAGTACCACTTTTTATTGATTTCTAGCTTAATTCTGCTCAGGTCAGAGAACATACTCTGTCTGATCTCAGGCTTTCAAAATTTGAAACTTGCTTGATGATCCAGTATATGGTCGATTTTGGTAAATATTCCACATGTACTTGAGTATAATATATATCATTAGATTCAGATATGACCACCTCTCTTTTTGAATGGGAGTTTCTGGGCCATTTACGTTAAATGTAGTTACTGATTTCTATAGTTTTATAGCTATAATCTTATGCTTGTTTTCTATTTGTTCCTTCTGCTTTACATGTGGTTTTCTCTCCTTTTTATCCTTCTTTTAAATTATTTTTTATCATCCCATTTTCTTATTAGTTTGCTAACATTTTATCATTATTTTTAATGATTACTCAAGAGAATAAAGTATGCATCCTTGTTTTATTACGGTCCATGTTTTTACCTCTTCTCAAATAAGGCTGATATTATACTTCCACTCCCTTTGTCTGTTCTACCACTTATATTATTTTCTATGCATTTTAATTCTACGTATATATTTTATATTTTATACTACACAAGGCGTCAGTGTTATTATTTTTTACAGTAAATATTAATTTTCATTTACCTACACTAGTCAATGATTTCTTCCTTTCTTTTTCTTCTTTCTTTCTTTCTTTCTTTCTTTTTTTTTTTTTTTTTTTGACACTGAGCTTTCTTAAAGGTAGGTTGGTCAGACCATTTACAACACAGATCAGAGTTAGCAGAGCAATTTGCCTCATGCAGGCTGAGGCAAGGTGACCAAGAAAGAAGTGTGACACTTGAATTGCATGCTGGGCTCACCATTGATTGGCTACAGAATATTGGGCAAGTTTCTCAACTTGTCTACAACCATATTTCCTTATCCTTAAAATGAGAGGTTGAGATTATAGAAATTTGATTCCAATTTTAGCTTTTTGTGATACCAGGGCATTTTTCTTTGCCAGGGCTACGATTAATAGACTATGCCATTATATCATAGTGTCCCTTATTATTTTAAATTATATATTTTTATTTAATTAAATTATAATTTTAAGTATATTAAATTAAATAATAGATTTAATTTTATTTAATTATTTTAATGCAATTAGAGCCACAAGTACAGTTAACAGGAATTGTTTGTTATTACTATTTAAATCCAAAAGTTGAACAAACTAAATATTTCCATTTTTCTCCAACTTATTACATAAAAACTATAATGTCAGTTACATTTAACATTTTTAGTGGCAATTAAAAAATTTTGTTGCTTTCCTGATTATTATTATTATCTAACTGATTATCTGTGAGGCTTATTTCCAATACTAAACACATTCACACACACACACACACACACACACACACGGATATAA
This sequence comes from Panthera onca, assembly GCF_046562875.1. Taxonomy (NCBI): domain Eukaryota; kingdom Metazoa; phylum Chordata; class Mammalia; order Carnivora; family Felidae; genus Panthera; species Panthera onca. The sequence continues at coordinate 147,577,324 of NC_138346.1, forward strand.
AGGCAAGTTTTCTTCTATGGTATGTTATTTTATGTTTCCAATTATCTCAAGGGATATAATGAAATTTTAAAAAATTTATTTTAATTCACTTTAATTTAAAAAATAAACATGCCACATACCATTTTGGATACTGGATGGAGGAATAAGAGAAAAATAATTAGTATTAGGTTGAAACAATCCCTAAGAGGTTGGAAATAAAATTTAAGGAGTGAGTTAAAGGTCTTCTTTCTTGTTACATAATAGGAATTCAGTAAATACTGAATAAATGAATGAATGTCAAGTGTGAAAACAAGGGAATTAAATTTTACAGAATCATCTGAACAGGAATATAATTGAGAGTGAATAACGCTGCATCTTGGCGATATCTGGGAAAATCAAAAGTATTTGATTCATATGTTTCAGCGAAAGAGAAGCATTTACAGAATGCACCAGCATTGTTGCCATCACAAGCCAATGGTATAGTAATTAGTATTTGCCAGCATTATTCCACTGTAGCCATGTAGAAATTAATGCTTTTCTAGTGTAGTCCAAAGCAAGGAATGTTCATGTCTGCTTTCAATACTGCCCCCTCTGGTTGCCTCTTCTCTTAAAAACTTCATACAAAAAAATCTGTTTTTAATGTGTTGACTTGTTAAAGTTAGGCATTATCACCTACAAAGTAAAAAGCACTCTGTATTGTATGCCTATATCCACAGTCCAAAAACTGACTTATTCATGCAGTAATTAGAAATAACTCAGGCCAGAAGAAAAGCTTCAGCTTTCCAACAGGCTCTCCAAATCAGCTTGCTTATACTTTTCCCTTGGAGATATATTCCAAACAGTCGTTCCTTTTCTAGGTTCTTCTAATGGCTGGTCTCTCATATCCTACCAGAAAGTTTCACCTTTCCTCGAATTTACTGTGTAAAAGTGAGGAAAAAGAAATCACTGATTTCAGCAATTGAGAGGGGACATTGGGAATAGAAGGGACAAGCCAAGGTCCTTCTGGATGGATCTTTAGTATGTCTACAGCTTTCTAAATTGGATTTTGTATTTCCTTTTTATTCACATATGGAAACATGTTCATGGTATAAACATATTAAACATGCTCATGGTATAAAATTTGGAAAAATAGATAAAATATGTAATGAAGAAAAATCAAAAGTATCAGTAATTTCACCACACAGATTATTATCTGTTTACTCTGTGGTGCATTTTCTTTATCCTAAGTGAAGACGACATTGTATGTACAGTTTTGTACTCTGCTTTTTGTTGTATTTTATTTTATACATGTGTTCAAATGTATTTATTCATTTCCCTATTGATGAACACTTAGGCCAATTCTACATTTTTAATATTTTAAATAATTTTAGATGTGCCTCAGTGTCTACAAATCTTTATGTTCATAGCTAATTATTTTCTTATGAGGAATTACTAGCCATAAAATTATGTGTACCTTTGTACACATTTTATAGCTCTAGATAAAGTGTCCAAATTACCAAGAAGGCAATTTTTTTGTATTTCATGCAGTGATGTACGAAAATAGCCATTTATCAGCCACCTCAACAAACTGGATATTACAGCTTTCTTTGCTATTTGCCAATTTTTAGAAGAATAAATGTATCTGTTAGTTTTATATGCACTTTTTTCACAACTTATTATTAACGTTTTTTTGGAAACAAGTTCAGCTGAATTGTAGAGAGTGCACTGAAGCAAGATAGAACCTCGTAAAATGCAGGTACTTGCCCCACCCAGACACATTTAATTTTCCCACTTTTCCAATTGAACAGGTGTCTGTATGTGGCTCACTCACTTGCACGTATGGTGCCATTGCTTATTCTTTACCCAGTTGGCCCACCAACCCCCTACAATCTCTGCCACTAAGAGGTCCTGTTTGTGCAGACAAGATCAAGCTATTGATCAACTTTGGAACTAGATGTCAGTGATCCCCTCTGACAGGGAAGTGTCGTTCTGCACTTCATGGAGGACACCAAGGGTGCTGGAGACTCAGGAACGTAGAATCCAAGTTTACTGCGTGTATGTGTATTATTATACTCTGATGAGAATGGACCTGATGCCAAGAGCAATGATGTTGTGTATTCACCAAACAGTATAAACTATTTGCAAAAAGTATCAGTATTAAGTCGAGACCATCTTAGATAATTCACAACCTGAAGGCTTTCTGGAGAACAAATATATTGTGGGTAAGCACTTGACTCTCTTGCAGAGATTAATAATTTAATCATAAACTGATTTTTATGCACCCTGATGATTTTTTTGTTTTGTTTCCTGAGCTAAGTGTTCTTAAGAAATTCTGCAGTGGTAAATGAAATCACATTATAACTGCTGAGAAATTCCTGCTAGCTTATTTAACATTCAAACAATGTTTATTGACCACAGCCAGAGTGTATGGGTGAGGAATGTAGTCTCTGCAGTCAGACCAGACTGCCCTGGCTCCAATCCACTTTCTCCACTTAATAGCTGTGACCTTGAGCAATTTAGTTAACCTTTCAGTGCCTCAGTTTCCTCTGTAAAATGGGGATAATTTGCCTCCTACTTCAGTAGGTGCTACAAGGATTAAATAAGATAATATATGTTTATAACAATGCCTAAAACATAGGAAGTGCTCTATAGACAGTATTGATTAGCGTAATGTATCTAGAGAACAAACATCTTGCTCAACATAGTAATATGTAAAGATATAAATTAGACATAGTGATTAATCTCAACTAATTTACAACACAGCAGGGAAGATAAAACATGTATGCAAAGCCTAGAAATTTTTCAAGGCTCAGATTAAATGCATCAAAATCTTCATTAATTCTCTCTTGTTCAAGTGTAATCTTCCCAACTTCAGCCTAAATGGACTTTCTCCTTACCACATTCTACCAGTTTTGTAATCAATTATGTATATGTCTATTCTTTCTTACCAGATTTTGATTTCCATGAAGCACATTTATTTCATCCTACTTCTCCATTCCTGGTCTGTTGGCTGATACACAGTAAGTGCTCAATAAATATTTGATGAAGGAAGGAAGGAAGGAAGGAAGGAAGGAAGGAAGGAAGGAAGGAAGGAAGAAGGCCTAACGATCCAAGGCAGTATATGGCAATTGCCACCAGAACAAGCGTCATAATCAAAACACTATAGACATTCACTTTCATCTCTGCCATGAAAGCTGGAAAGGTCCAGAGAGATCCACTCCTGATTTGCATTTGTTATGGGAAGTTTTGTGGGAAACATGGCACTGGAGGAGGTTCTTAAGTGATTGAACATGGCACTCAGTCTCCCTGAGCCTCAGCTTTTTTAACCAGCCTTTTCCAACCTTCTCTCCTCATTGTGAAGTTCAGGAAATATGCATTTCTTCACCGAATACATGCCTTCTCAAATTTACAGAAATAGTCCAAGCATTGATTTTGAAAACATAATTCACCCTAGTGCACATGTCCTGGGAAATGGAGAAATATATGACAGAGATACACATCATGCGTCCAAAGATAACTTCATAATGGTTTCTGGGTTGTTAAAATCCGAGGAAACCATTGCCTTTTAGAGGAAAGTTACAGTAAATGTCACCAAATGAATAAACATTGGAGTGACATGCTTAAGCCTGGTTTTACTTGTTATGATTATGTTGCCTGACTCTTACCACCAGAAGTGCTTCCCTCATATTTTCCTTCACATTAACATTTACGATGAAGGGACAGCATTCCCCTTTGCTCACATTGGCCAAAATGAGCCCCTTTACACCCGGCAGTATTTCAACAGTCACAGACCAGTGAGAGACCAGCATAAACCCAGCTTGCTATGGGCCTCAGCCTGCTTCACCAGCTCTACCCCAGCCAACAGAACTGCCATTTGAAATCCATCTGTTACAATTCATGGACCTAAATTCTGACCTAGCAGGTAGTTGTTGAGCCGTGAGCAGAAAGGACAAGAGGTTCTAAAGGGAAACATTCTTCAGGCGCTGCCACGTGTTCCCTAAAACATGAAACACCTAAGACAGCACCACGAGGCGTATTTTTCAGTGCAGAAGCAGCAGAAAAAAGAACATGACTCCCCACCCCTTCTTTATATTCCAATGAGATTTGCTAGTTTAACCAGGGCTGCAGTACAAAAGCACTTGTGGTTCATGTTATATTAATAGTGTGGCCTGATTATCAAAAACCATTATTCTTGGTTATCTTGCAGCAGCTGTACCGAGCTGCTATAAGTCAGAGTGACTGCCCGCACGGCGTTTGCTCCATGCTTATGATAACAGTATTTGTGATGCAAAAGTGCATTTGTAAAATTATTGCCTTTTAAAGATCAGATTTGTTATAAATGAGATGTGATCACACAACTTCTTTTCCCTGTATAAAAAAATTAAATACATAAATTAAATGTCAGTATCCTCCCTCGTCGTGGCCTCACATGGGTCACTTTACTTGTGGTCAAACTCAGAGGTATGGCTTTCAAAGCAGATGCGGCGTTAGCTGATTCCTGGCCAGGGGCACAGGCAGTCGCTTTTCTTCTCCTTTTCTTTGATGTTGTCTTCTGTAGTTCTGATTGCCGCCTGGTGGATCCAGCCCTTTTTTTATGCTGGCTGAGGGGCGCTTTGTTTAGTGTAGTTTAGTTTTGTTTTTTAAAAGCAGTAATGATAATGGATCGGAAGCCATACCATTTCCCCATAGATTCAAATCACTGTTTCCGGTTCTCTGCAGAACTTTATGTGGCTGGAGTGGCTGCATTCACTGCTCCTTAATGCTAATGCCACTGTGGTCGACTTTTTAATTTCACCCTCCCTGGCTGTGACGCTTTCTCAGGCTTGGGTTTTGCACGGCAGAAGAGACAAAGCCAGGAAGTAAAGCAACTCTAATAAAGTAAAAGAACTCAGTTTTAATACTCACTAATCTCCTTCTCTGGGTTATATGTTTCATTATACATGTTACACCAACCGGGAATAAGAGAGATGTGACTTTACTAGTGAAAGCGCAAGGGACACTCTTCCTGTGCATCTTTCCAAGCCCCCCAGCTCCTTTATAAACAAACATATACAGGACTCTCTCTCCCCTTATGCTGTTCCTCTTTGAACAGCATTTTAGAATCCTTGATTGTTATAGACAGTTAAGCTTTTCAGCCCTAATTCATTAAAAAAATATATTCATGACAAGTTGTTTGAAATGTGGTCCCTTAAGCTTTTTCTGTCTTTTAGAAACTGTTTCATATCGCTATCTAAGAAGAAAAGCCAGCCAAGATTTACATTTTAATTTAGTTAACCAAATAGTTCAGACTGTGTTCTCCAAAGACAAAGACTGGTCTGTAAGTGGGCCGGATTTTCCTGTATTTTATTGCTGTAATTTGCATGAGAAACACCAGATCCTGTATAATTGTTGCTTTGTTGTTGTGATCCGAGTAGCTGTTTCCAATGTCAATAATTATAACTTGAAATGAAATTTAGTAGCAGTTAGGGGGTGGGGAGTGGAGGCGACTGCCAGCCAGTCAGAATTTCATATCAAACTAACCACAGTCTAGCCTTCTAATGCGATGCGCGCGGCAACCAGGCTTCCAACAAAACTCCATACAAAGTAAATAGAATGAGCAAGTCACTTGAGCCTTGCCACACTATGCATCTTGTGTGATGCCATTTTGTTTGGTATCTAATGAAGAACTAGCATGTTTTATATATGATGGCTGCTAATTGCTTCATTACCCATGCAAATCATAAAGGCAAACTGTGTCTTATCATAAAATCGGTAACTAGGCCATTTAAAAGCGAAGCTCAGGAAAGCATTATTATGTCCATGCTTCTTTTGCTCCTGCATTCTCTCTCTCTCTCTCTCCCTCTCTCTCTCTTTTTTATGACTTTGTATTAAGTTGGAGCATTTTCTCGGTGGTCATTTGTTCCTTTAGATTAGTCTCCAGTTAAGATAAGCATGTAATGGATGAAGCGAGGGGCCTTGTCGAGATTGCTGCTGCTGCAGCCGCTCCAGCTCCTGGCCTGGAGGCGTCCGCAGACCCACCCACCACTTTGCCCGAAGCTCCCAACTTATCTGCCAGGGGAGGGAGGCCTTGGGTTCGGGGATCTGCCCCTGCAGCCGCGCTCCTGCCTGGGCCTCTGTCAACAGCGGAGATGCCACTGTGGGTCTCCGCTGCTGCCGCTGCCTTTCTGGGCTTGTTAAAGGTAACAAGAAACCAGCGGAGAGGAAAAAAGAAAATGAAAGGGGAGGCCTGAGAGGGAACCAAACACCTTCTAAGACCCCCGGCTGAGCGGGGTGTCGTGATAGACAGTCACCTCTTCATTACTCAAATTTGGAACCTCCTGAGCTCCTTATTCCGGATAATTAACACCTTAGCCTTGATATGGCCACTTCCCACATTTTCCTGATAATCAACCCATAGCTAATAGGCAGCATTTTGTTGTCCTGCCCGAGGTTTTTCTTACCCGAGGGAAAAGAAAAACCTCAGCCAAGGGATTCAAGAACCCAAATAAATGTACAATAACGTACAATTTCAGGCTTCTAATGCAGTTTTCGTTAGGGCACCCCACTCGAGGATGGCAGGCTGGTCCACTGGAGGGGTCGATTACAGTCAATAGAATTCGAGACTAACCCGCAGAGGTGGTGTCAAGGTAACAAAGAAATTCCGCGTGTGCACTAATTCCGCACCGCAGCTGTTGGGGTGTTAGATTAGGAGGCTGCACACCTTTCCCAGGAATATGAAAGCAGACTGTCTAACCGCCTGTGTTTGTCCTCGTAGCCTCATTCTTGCTGCTAGCAGAGCATGTCCCAACTGTTGTCAATTTATCAATGTAACCTGCACTGGTGGGCACAGTGTGAGCAGCCATTAGGACAGGTGCCTCTATCCATCACAGCCAGTCACTTATTCCACCTTGTCAAGGAAACTAAATGGAGCTTTTGGAGAAATGTAAACAACTCTCTAATGGACAATCAAAGCGCCACTTTCTGAAGCAAACAAGAGGAAGAAATCTGACAAGACATTTTTAGGGAGGGGATAATATTTAAGTGCTTTTGAAAAGAACTTTTTAATAGCTGTGGTTTTACAGCACTGGGCTGGCGTGGGCGCGAGAGGAAGTAAACTGGCAAAGTAGAACGACCCAAGCGAAGGCCTTCTTGTGGCCAAAGATTGAGAAATTAGGCTTATGAGGTGGGGACGTGCTGTGTGAAGGAACCATTGACTAATTCTGGGGGAAGAGTCACAAAGTTGATGAGAAAATCGACTTATAAAAAAAATAAATAAAAGGCTTCCTAGGAACAGCTGAAGGTTTGTAGTTAATCGTTTGCTTTCATTAGCGTGTTGTTCAAGTTCTAAATGTATATGAGGAGAGCGGAAAAACACCATGAAATATCTATTCCCCAAGACCACCTTTCATGGCAGAATCCTAACTAAACAGATGGCTTTTCCACTGCGTCCCTGAACACAGAAAAGGCGGCTTCATCAAAGCAGGAGGGGAAGCAAGTTCCTCGAGAAATGCTCTGAATCTAGCCCCCTTCCCAGAGCAGCATCCCCCTGCTGTGATGGTGTTGAGGGGGAGGAGACAACCTCCAACGTAGCCATTTCAAATGTGGGCATTCAGGACTGCACCTTGACCGGTCCTGTGAAGGAGCCAGGGCAAACCAGAGCACAGGTGTTTCTGGTGCAGCATGCCCAGTGCCTTAGGCAGATGGATAGTGCCACACGGAGCCAGCTGAAGCTTCTGGGTGGCCTTCCAGGGATGCTTTGTGGTTATCCATTCTGGAGGCAACAAAGACTGGAGTAGCTGCCAATAAGTGCATCATGGGGGAGGAGAAGTGGCCAATCTCAGAGTGATGCAAAGAAAGAGAAAAGAGAGATGCCCTGGGAAGAGGTTACCTTTTGGAATCAAGAAGCAGCTAGGGCCAAGAGGTCACTGAAACTTTGCCAGCTGACTTGTCTGGAAATAGAAAGAGTCTGGGTTGGGGGCATTGACATTGGCCCTGACACTCTCTCACAAGAGAACGCTTGCCTCAGTCAACTTGGTCTTCCCTAGTGGGTGTCAGCTGCTTTGCTCTCATCAGTGTTTCTGATTTATGGTTACCCTGGGCCATAGAGGTCAATATCCTATTCGTGTAAGGTGAGCAAGTGTTGGGTCTTATTAGGCATCTAGTGGTACTACGACCCCAGTTCTCTGAGTCTTCATAACAGTCTGGACCAAATGGGAGTGTGATGGTTAACAAACCACCCCACTGGGGAGAACGTGCATCTTTGTTTCTGTCAGGTGAGCCCTTCTCCAAACATATGCTGTCCATTAGAGCCTTCTGGGACGCCCAGTATCGTAGCCACTAGTGTGGTATTTGGCTTTTTAGCACTTGAAATGTGGCAAGCACGATTGAGGAACAAAATACTTAACTTTTAGTTTATTTCAGTTAATTCAAATTTAAATTTAAATAGCCCTGGGGTGCCTGGGTGACTGGGTCGGTTCAGTGTCTGACTTCTGCTCAGGTCATGATCTCATGGTTTGTGAATTTGAGCCACGCGTCAGGCTCTGTGCTAACAGCTCAGAGCCTGGAGCCTGCTTCAGATTCTGTCTCCCTGTCTCTCTGCCCCTCCCCCTCTCGCTCTCTGTCTCTCTCTCTCTCTCTCTCTCTCACACAAAAATAAATAAACATTTAAAAAAAAATCTTAAATAGCCCCATGTGGCTAGTGGCTACTATTGGAAAAGACAGTTCTTGACCCATTTCCTGAAAAAGTTTGCATATGAATTTAATAAAGTTCTTCTGGAACTGTGCTGTCCAATCTGGCTATCCACGTGAGCTATCTAAATTTAAATTAATTATAATTAGAAATAAGTAAAGATTTAGTTCCTTAGTGATACCAGCCACATTTCCAGTGTTCAGTGGCCACACATGGCTACAGGCTACTATATTAGCTAAGGACAGACACAGAATCTTTCCATCATCATGGCAAGTCCTATCAGAGCTGCACTGGGAGTCACTGGTGTAAACACCAGTGCAAAGAGCAACTAAACCACTGAAAACCAAAATCCCCTAACTCAACAAAATGCTTCCTATGTATCTACTTTTTCACCAAATGTTACGGCTCTGGTGGTAAACAGGAAATCTATGGCCCTGCCCACATGAAATTTAGAAACTAGTGGAGATTCAAAAAAGTAAATAATTATATTCCTATTCAGTATTATAAGAGAGTGACTATTGAGAGCTATGGTAGCCTATAAAAAGATCAGCTAACCTGACCTCAAAGACAGAAAGGAAGCAATGCCCAAGCTGAGATCTGGGGTTGAGGAGGCATTAACCAGCTGTGTTAGAAGCTGTGCCATATTTTGCAAGGGGTGAAATGGCTAGGAAGGTAAGCAAACGCTAGATCACACTGGGCACCTGGTAAGCCCAAAGTGTTTGACTTTAATCCAAGAGCACTAGGGAGCCTCTGAAGGGTTTTAATCAGGGAAATGAACCAATCACGTGCCCACTCTTGAAAATTCCCTGATTCCACTTGAGAAAATGATCTGCCACAAGGGGCAAGACTGGGGACCAGTTAGAAGGATGTTATAGTAACTCAGGCAAGACATGATGGTAGCCTAGAGTATGTAGGAAAAGAGTTAGAAGTAGATAAATCTGAGAAATATTTGAAAATTGGCATACTTAATCCTTCATCATTGTTCCACAAAGCCTGCTAACTTACCCAGGTTACAATTATTCAAATTGAGCCATCTAAAAGTGAAAACAACAAGTTGGAAGCCTCCATGTTACTCATTCTATTAATGTTTCCTCATAGTGTAATAGGATCTTTATCTGCATCAATGGTGTATATTGGAGATTAAAATCCTCTTAAGGCCAGAGGCCAAGCTTATTTGTTCAGCACTCATTGTGGCATCATAAGCAGATTGGTCATTCATCAGAGCTTTCTAGTAGCTTTGAAAAGTAGTTCAAATCCTCTGGTATTTCAAATGACTATGGTATTGTCTATGTTTCCAGATGTATTTCTTTTTAAAATAGGACTTTAGTAGGACTTTCCAATAGAAGTTGACACATCAGATCATCCTAGTAAGGATGATTTCTTGATTTCAGAATTTTCAATGGCTTGCCTATTTATTTGGCACATATATTATTAGCAAAATAAATGTTGCTTTTGTAGTTAGACATTGATTTATTATTAATTATTTCATCATTGATTGCTAATTAATCGGTCATTGGTTATTTATTAATTAATTGGTGATTGACTGGCCACTGCTTTACAGCTCTCAGTAGGATACTAGTTGACTTCATTTAGATGGAGACATTTTGTTATCCTCAAAGGCAAAGTAAGAAAGAACAGACAGGTGGGTTCTGGGCTAGTCTGGATAGAATCAAGTACAAGTGGAAGATACTCATGTACCAACCACCTCATGGCTTCCTTGGAGATTTGAATTCTGAGTCTACTCACCTCCCAGGTGAGATTTGAACCAGGAATCCTAGGTGTTTACTCGCCCTATCTGCAGCCTATCAGAAAATTATTTTCCCCAGATCAGTCCAGAAGTATCAAAACATTTGAAACCTGGAATATGTAATTGTATTTTATTATTGCCTTTGAACCTTAAAATTGCATTATGTATCTTTGCATTCATGGCTTAAACATTCAGGGTTTTCATTATTTGTGAGTGACCCTGAATGAAGTTCATCATAATGGCACTCCTTTGGAGCATTGTTATGTAAACAGGCGCAGAGCTGCTCTGTCACTTGCCCAAGGGCCCCCAGTTAGTAAATTTGCAAAGCCTAGCTGGTCTACTCCAGAGTATCTTTGACCACATTATCTTGCTTCCCAACAACAAAGTGATTTAAATATTATCCAGGCATGAAATTCTCAGGCAGGCCTGTTCTTGTGGCTGAAGTAGAAACTGAAACATTTAGCTGGTGGAGTGCCTGGCTGACCACCCAGGGTCTCTTCTCCTTGAGGCTTTATTGTTCTGCACTCCCTGCAACGAACAAATAAACAAAACTGCTTGGTGTGAAGCATTGCTGAAAAGTAAACTAATTGTTTGGCACTGGTGATAAAACTGAAAAGAAAGTCATGATTCGAGAGAATTTAAGGATTGACAGGGATTTCAGTCAATGACAATCTTAGGGTGCATGGGCACTACAAGTGGGGAAATAGGGAGAGGCTGTCCCTATGGGTTGGAAATAGCTCTGTGTTATTTCTCTTCTTAGGAAAAGAAGTTGTCCCGGCAATTTACAGCCTGGGTAATGGCTGCTCTGTTTGGTTGTAGTAGATGTGATTTGTGTCTAACATCATGTGACTGGATTGCATACGTCTCAATGGTTTCATGAATGTTACACTGGAATTGCCGAGGATATATATGTATATTTTCATATATCAGGTGCCCCTCAATACGGGAAAACTTATTGTAAAACTAAATTCCCTAACTCACATATTTTTTTATTGAGTTACAATAAAAGGAAGAAGATAAAATCTTAGGGGTGGCTCTTCTATGTGCTGATCATTTTAATGCTGATGGGAAAGCTACCCAGTGAAGGTGTGGAAATCGGGCTACACTTCAAAAAGCATGTGTCATTTTTAGTGAATAAAAGCAAAAAATTACCATAGACATTCTTTCCCTCCTGAGACATTTTCCCAGGTTCTGTTTTAACTACCCAGGTTCCAAATCAGTCTTCGCTGTTGGGAACACTGTTGTTCTGTTTCAATAGGGGGAAAGAAAGAGAGAGAGAGAGAGAGAGAGAGAGAATGTAGAAAGCCACAGTGCTTTAAAGGCAATTCCTGAAATGATTTTCTCTCCTCCCCGACCCAACTCTCTACTTGCCTTGTTAACAGAAACTGTACTGTACATGAGTTTCTTAGTTTGCCAAATTAGGCATGCTGTTGTTTTGTTTTGTTTTGTTTTGTTTTGTTTTGTTTTGAACCACGGGCCATAAAATTAGGTGATGACACATTCACCTTCCTTGGTCTTCTTTTCCTTTTTTTTTTCTTTTTTAGAGAGAGAGAAAGTGTTATGCCCAGAATTCGGGATCCCCAAATACCGCCAGGGAGCCGAGTCCGATGTAAAAGCAAAAGAGCCTTTATTCGAGCTAGCTCGAGCTCAATCCCCTACCTGCACCGACGCAGCGGTGAGATACCGGGGAGAGGGCGAGTTTCAAAAGGACAAAGGTTTTATTGGGGCCTAGGGGCAGTTGGTGAGGTAATGGCTATGGCCTCAGCCGATTGGCTGGGGAAGCGTCCTGGGGTCCGAGTCCTGTTAGGCAGGTGAGGGGGTGGTTACTCAAGGGGAGGAGGTGTGGTCAAGGTGAAGGACACAGAACAAGATGGAGTTGGCCGGCGTAAGCCCGCCCTTTCAGAAAGAGTGCACACTCATAGGGGGCAGGGGTAGAGGGAGAAGGAGAGAGAGAATCTCAGCAAGCTTCACACCCAGCTCAGAGCTGGATGAGGGGCTTGATCTCAACCATGAGATGGTGACCTGAGCCGAAATGAAGAGTGGATTGCTTAACCAACTGAGTGACCCAGACACTCCTTCTTTTCCTTTTTTTTTTTTTGTTTTTTTTTTAATGTTTATTTACTTTTGAGAGAGAGAGAGAGAGAGTGTGAGCAGGGGAGGGGCAGAGAGAGGGAAACACAGAATCCGAAGCAGGCTCCACGCTCTCAGCACAGAGCCTGACACGGGGCTTGAACCCTGAACCATGAGATCGTGACCCAAGCCGAAGTCGGATGCTTAACCAACTGAGCCGCTCAGGCGCAACCCTTTTCCTTGTTTTTGATACTAGCAGCATCTGCAATAGCGCCCTCCATTTACTCAGAGCCCATTTGTTTTCTCATTGAATAAGTAAAATCATGAGCACCTACTATAAGGCAAGTGTTATTTTAGATCCTGGGGAGACATATCTGAAAAAAAGAAAAGAAAAAGAAAGTTTGCTTTCATAGAGCTTACGTTCTGTATATAGAAGTGCTTCTTCACAGGGGCAATTTTTGCCCTCCCCTCCCACCCACTGCCGTCCCTGGTGACATTGGGCAAAGTCTGGGGCCATTTTGGGCACCATTGTTATGACTGAGGAAGTGGTGTTAGCAGCCCTCAGTGAGTAGGGGCCAGGGAGAGTGTTAAATATTCTGTGCTACACAAAGAGTTGTTTGGCCCCAAATATCAAAAGTGCTCAGGGTGGGAAATGCTGATGGATACACCTAGTGGGCTAGAAATGGAATGTCGACGGGTGTGTTTATGTAACACAGGGATACCCATAATTAAAGATGCAACTGTTCTGGATGTTGCGTTGAGATATAGGAGCTCAGAAGAGAATGTTTTAGAACCACAGCCTGAATTTGTTAGGCTTTTTTAGCTGCAAGCAACAAGACACCCAACTCAGATTAGCTACAAAAAACAAACAAGCAAAACAAAACAAAAAAAAGTGCATTCACTTGTACAGCTGGAAAAGACGCTACATGGCTTCCAGAAGTGAAGGAAGGTCATCAGCAAAAGCCCCAGCAGCTGAATCCAAGGATTCTAAGCCTACGAGACTCTTCCATTCTCCTTGTGCTTCTCTCATTTAGCATCTTCTCTTGGCCCAAGGTGCCTCTTGTGCTACTACTACAGAAAGGATCTGTTTGGTGGAGAATAACTTCCAGAAGCAATTGGCCTAAAGACCCTACAGGAAAAAATGACTTTTTAAGCATGGCGTCCCAAACCATTTGCCTGGCCTTGTTCCGGTCGTGTGGCCACTCCACAGACCAGTCTCTGTTCCCTGAGGGTGAGGTGCTACCATCGGTCATACCGCTTGGCGGTGGAGGGGTCGAAAGGGATCTTGAGAGTGTTATTATTCACAGTTAACTACACCATGATGAATGGGCAAAAGGTAGGCCTGCAAAGGGAAAAATGTGGCTAGGGAAAAAATATGTATACCGAAACACACTACGACAGACGATGTAAAATGGTAGCCATGCTTTAAAGCGGTAATTTCAAACGATTTCAGCATGAAGATCCTTTATATTTCCTGTACTCTCTTTCCCAACCCTTGCCATCGAAAATTTCTGGGATGATATTGGTGTATTCATTATATTACAATGGGTTTTTTTTTTTGAAGTACATTGTGAGCATTACGTGGAAACTTTTGAGATAACTAGACACACCAGGGTTACCGAACAATGAAGTGCTGTCATTGATCAACACATATTAATTGGACACCTACTATGTGTAAGGCTTTGTACTGAACACAAGGGAGAAAGCAACAAAGAAGAAAACATAGCACCTGCCTTGAAGCTTGTATTCCAATTGGGACATAAGGGGATGTAAGGCAGATGCACCTAAAAGTTTCAATAATGAGATCAGGTGGCTTTCATCCTAGCATCGTCTGTCCCTGCCTCAAAGGGCAAATGTCACTATAATGTTTTATTTTATTTTATTTGTTAAGTTAGAGAGAAAACAGCCCCTGCCTTAGAATCTTCTGCATGCTGTTACTTGTTTCTCCTTCACTTGATGTATTTCCTGCCAAGCCTGTCACATCTGCCAGAAACCCTAGGATCTGGTAGACCTGTCTGCTCTGGTCCCATCTGAGGAATAACGACGACAACAAATAGCCACGTGTTATGGAGCACTGTGAGGTGTTTGCAGCCGCATCACACTAACTCTTTTGGACTATACCGCGAGGTTCGTGTTTCTGCCCATTTTGCAGAGCTGGCGGAAGAGTTTAGGGAAGATGTTCTGCCCCCAGGTTCAGGCCAATCACCGGACAGTGACTTCTACGGCTTGCAGTAGTCTAGGGAGGTAGTGATGCTGTCCACACCATGATCCCCAATCCTGCAGTGGAAAAGAATGGGGAAGAGCCTACCTGTGTCATATACTGAGCTAGACTCTTCCATAAACTCCCATCTAATCTTCCTGAGGCCCCAGAAAGGTGTCATCTTATCCCCTCCTTATAGGTACGAAAACTATTATCCGCTATGACTGACTAATGGGAGCAAGGCTCCCGTCAGAAGTGCAGCCCTTCCTGTCAGAAGTGCAGCCACTGAGATTAGAACACAGAATTCTTTGTGTGCTTCCATAGCCTATGTTCTTTCAACTTCGTCTCCCCCCACGTCACCGTCCTTATTCCCCTGCATCCCCCAGAAACTACTGACTTACTCAAAATAAGGCATTAAAAAGCCGAGTCTTCTCCACTGGACTGTCCCCTGTTAGCACCATGCATTCCTTCTTCTAAGTAAATGTAGAAAGCTGTTCAGGCGATGAAGATTGCATCCATCTTGACAGCGCTACTATGTCCTGCTTTTTGTAAACCTAATAATTAAGTTACATCGAGCTTCCTAAAAATGTTCGCAGGGTCCTGCCACTCTCCACATGCACAGCAACGTTATTACTTTTTAAATACGAGACAGCGACAGCGGTTCCCTCCAGTGGAAAATGTGCAGTCAAAGCCATTCAGCCACTAAACCATCACTGAGGAAAACTAGAGAATGCAGACTGAAAGGTATGGCTTGTGGATCTCACTTATTTTTGAAATAAAGGATGACTTCCAAAAAATGACATGAGTAAAGAGCTTGTGTAATCTCCATTCTCAGTGATTTTTCTTTGATTGATGTACCATTAATACTTTAATTGGCAACAGGTGCAGCTGATTGTTAGTGCCTATGCTGAGAAATCTGAAATTGAACATAAGGTTCTGATAAATTAATAAACTCCTCTGCTCCAAACAGTTGTTGCTGTGAACTAACTTTCCATGGAGTGCTGCTCCATCAAGCACACTGAATTCTTTATGTTAAAAAGCAAAGTGTTACTTAATGATAAATTAAAATTACACAAAGAGCCACAGAAAGAACACAATAACATCCTCCTCCCAGGGAAAAGGGAAATTGCTGGAAGGAGCAGAAGAATGTGATTTATGAAATAAATTGGTTCTCTTTTGTAGACCAAAGTGTTTTGTCTCTAGATTCCATATCACATTATTAAAATAATTTTGTGTTATTTAATATAAATGGGGGAAGGGAGAATAAAAGATTTTTGCATAAGGTCCTTTTTCTCCCTGAGGTAAACATTAATATTGAGTAGAAACCTAGGGGGAAAAAAATCCTGAAGGTTCTATAAAAGATCTTAAAGTTATATTTTGTTTTATTTATTAACCCTATATGTGTTAAGGCCATTTATAAGCATTTTGCTGCAAAATTTTGTCTCTGATGGAGACAGAGCTGTAGGCCTTATTTTCCTATCAATGAGAAACAGACCATTTATTCACAGCCCTGGTCGTGATGGGCCATTGTCTCCAGTCCCTGGACTGAACACAGATGACTCAGGAAATTGAAGTGGTTGTGTTTTAGAACTTCAGTCTCCCATCCACCCAAGAATCTCAAAAATGGTTAGAAATCCTAACAGAGGGTCTAGTGTAAGGGGAGGGGAATGGTAGTTTGAGAGAAGAGGGCCATGGACCCCAAAGGGCAAAAACTAGATGGGGGAGAGGTTTCTAGTTGTTCCTTTTCGCCCCCCTAAATGGATCTTTTCTGCACTTGGGCTATTATGGGTCAGAAAGCCAGCTCTAGAAGCCCACAGCCATCTTGGGGCACTGGAGCTAAATCAGGCCAGTAAAGCCCAGCCAATGTCGTCAAGTACAGGTGAGCTGGCTGGCCCCATAAGCATTTCCTCGTCTCCCTTCTTTCCTCCACTATGTAGGGTGTGAGACTAAATTTGTGGAAACAAAAAACCAAGAATGTGTTAACCCACAAAAATCATCTCTAGAAGTTCTTGCTCCCTGTTGTTCCCTTCTCGAAAAAAAACCAAATACAAAAAACAAAACAAAACAAAACAAACCCACAGAACCAACCCCCCTCCCAAATCAAAACGAAACCAAAACACTTCCCCAGAAGAGCAGAGGCCAGGATCTAGACTTTTGCCCCCCACCTCCCCGACTGACAGAACTAGCAAAAGGGAATAAGGGAGAACTCACAGAAGAGAAAAATAAGACATCTGAAAAGCATCAGTAAAATGAACAACAATTGGAACGACCTACACCAGAAAGAGCCAAATAAATGAAACCGATGGAACAAGTATTTGAAATAAGTACAATAAATGTCTTTGGAGAGAAGAGAAAGGGTGGATCATGTATCATAAAGTGGGAGCAAACATTTTAAAAAATCAGAATTACTAGGTATAAGAAATATAATCGTTGAACTTAAAAACTGATTGGAGACACTTGAGTGGCTCAGTCAGTTGAGCATTGACAGCTCAGGTCATGATCTTACTGTTTTTGGGTTCAAGCCCCACATCAGGCTCTGTGCTGACAGCTCAGAGTCTGGAGCCTACTTCAGATTCTGTGTCTCCCTCTTTCTTCCCCTCCCCCACTTAGTCTCTGTCTCTCTCAAAAATAAATAAACATTAAAAATCGTTTTTAAAAAATAGATAAAAACTGATTGGATCGGTTGAAGGGCAGAATAGATGCAATCATAAGACATAAGGTTTTAGAGGGTATAAAATGAAAGAAATCAAAGAAAAGGGCATTGAAGCAAAATTTTCAAAATATGGCCAACAGGAGTCCCAATAGGAAGAAAGAGGGAGAGAGAGAGGGAAAGAAAATATAGAGGAGGAAATAGGAAGAAGTAATGACAGAGAATTTCCCAAAATTAAGGAAAGATTTAAAAGTCTGATAGCATGTTGGTTAAGGATATCAAAGACCACATCAAAATTCTAAAATCCTACATAGGACAAAAACAAGCACAGAGACAAGGAAGTAAGGGAGTGCTGGAATTCTCATCACATTCAAAGGGAAGATACAGCTATTGATAAGCTTTTGATGTTGAAGAAAGGAAACTGCAGAGAAATTGGGGTATAAATAAGCTAGGGATATTCAATCATAAAATTAAGATGGAATGTGTCATCTTCGGAGTGACAAAATAAAATTTGATTTATCCAGTGGAAAATAGGGGGAAAAGACAAAAGGATAAATAGTAAACAAAAATACCAAATTAAACCGCAGAAATAAATCCTAATATGAAACACACTTGAAGGTTCAAAATAATTTATTGGAAAATATTATAGGCTAACATGAACCTCAAGAAAACCAGGCTAAAAATTTTAATATCAGACAAAAGAGAATTTAAATCACAAGAGAAGAAATAGAATTTACAAGAAAGAAACAATATCAAGAAGGTATAGTTATCACGAACATATACCTTCCTAATAGGATAGCCTGAAAATTTATAAGCAATAGCCAACAGAACTACAAAAAATAGTCGCTAAATCAGCAACAGTACTTGCAGGTGTAACTGAACTCTTTCAGAATCTGATAGATCGGCTAGAAGAAAAAAGTAAGCAGCAATAGTATGAAAGATGTGAATAATATCCTTAGTAGGATTCATGTATTGTCAATATATATGCAGCTAGGTATTGTGAGGTATAAACTCAGTGGGAATAAACAAGAAGTGGTTTTACCATTTCCAAGAACTTCTTTTCACCTTATATTGTCAAATCTCCCTTTAGTATTCTTTAATGACAACTTGGACAAATGCTTAACTCTTTGGTCACTGTTGGTTATTAAAAGTTCGATCTAGTTAAGACTTCAGATTCAGTTTTCATATAACTCTTTTTCTCTTCTCTCCTAATGCAGAGGAAACACAGGGATCTATAGCAGAGAGAGGCCCCTGTCTCCTCTTTCTCCACCCTTCTTTACTGGGGGGGGGGGGGGGGGGGGCGGGAGGGATGGGGGGAAAGGGTACAGTCCTGTATAGTGATGAGTGCCTTTTCCTTTTTATGAAGCTTAACTCTTCTGGTGTTCAAAATAAGAAATCTTACTTGACTAGTCAGTTATTGGTGTTTGGGAGACTCCCTGGTCTCTTTCTGGTTCAAACTGGTTGTGTTGGCTTCTATTACTTCAAGGAGTTAAGAATCTGTAGCTCTATTCCACATCAAAGAAGAGAAGCAAGAGTTTCTCACCAGGAGCTGTGCTTCCTACAAGACTGAACATCTGGGCACCAAACTATGATGAAGTAGTGAGATACTCACCACAGGCACAGAAATTAAGGAGGCACCAAAAAACTCATTAATGAAGGTAAACAGTATTTTAACATAACTCTTTTTTTTTTTTTTATTTTACTTTTAAGTAATCTCTATACCCAACGTGGGGCTTGAACCTACAACCCTGAGATCAAGAGTTGCATACTCCACCAACTGAGCCAGTTAGCCCCCCCTTAATGGAACATTTTTTAAAATCAAAATCAAGATGAAAGAAATCTATGATCAACCAAATATCAAAATTGTCAATAAAGAGAAAACCAATATGGCTGATGCTTTTCCCTTAAGCTCAATATGGCCCTGGGCAGGCTTGGTTTTGACTGCCTCTTTCCCTCCCCTTCCTACTTTGACATCAACAGGAAAAGAGAGGTTTGGAGGTAGCTGTTGATAGCAATGTCAGTTCTATTTCCTTATAGTAAGCCCTGAGGAAGATGTATGGCTTCTAGTATTGACAGGTCCTTTTACAAAGTAAGAAACTTAGTGTGTTGTGATTTACATCAGATGGCCCTACCTCCTGGCCAGTTCAAGGGCATTACCAGAAGCCCAGCAAGAGTTTTAAAGAGAGAGAAATTAGAGGCAACTGGGTGGCTCAGTCATTAAACACCTGACTCTTGATTACAGCTAGGCCATGATCTCATGGTTCATGAGATCGAGCCTGGCGTTGGCCTCTGTGCTGACAGCACAGAGCCTGCTTAGGATTCTCTCTCTCCCTCTCTTTCTGCCCCTTCACCCCCCAAAAAATAAATAAAAAAATAAACTTTAAAAAAATAAAGGGAGAGAAACTAAAGAATACCTCCAACCAATACAGGATGCATATTATTTTCTAAGGATACATGACATATTGTAAAAAATTTCGTATTCTAGGTTCCGAAGCATCAACAAATTGCAAAGGAACTATATATTGAAGAATTTTTTTAAAGTGCCAATATTTAGCTGCATCTGACCTACAAAAATGGCAATTTTATCTGGCTGGAACTAATATATCCCATAAACTATTATCTGACCATAACACTATAATATTAAATATCAATAATAAAAGGACAACCTGAAAAAATTTATGAAATTTTTAATGTAATTTACTAAATAGAAATATTTTGCCTTCAGCAAGTTTGATTTAGCCTAATCTCTTCCCCCATTAAAACTACTTACTACAAAACCTATATAAGAAACTTTTTAAGAAATTTAGACATTGGAGAGCAACCAACACAGAGCTTGAGAGATTCGAAATCCCTTGAGGAAAAAGGACTGTAAGTGAGATCCACATTCACCCAGCTTTTTCCTCATGGGCATTAGCAAATTTTCAGCATGAAGAAGTAGAATCCCAGTAGACAGTGACAGTTTCAATGGTCTAAGAAGACAGATCTTGGAGGTTAGGATGACTGAAAGACCTGGATCTTGAGGAACAAAATCTTAAAGGAAGAAAACCACAGGGAAGTCAGCCTAAAAATCTCTACTAAAATTCCACTTGAGGATTTGGGCCAATTTCTAAGCTGCACACGGTGTACAACTCCAAAAAACTATCAGGAACAGCAGCTAGAAGGCCAAGGGACTGAGCAGAGATTTTAGAAGCCTAGTGTTCTGGAGATACAGAGAAAGGATTTCAAAACCTGCCAACATGGAATGGCCCCGGTAAACATTCCTGGCTCTCAGTTGAGACATGGAAAAGTCTGCATCCTAGAGTAAAGCCAAAATAAAATAGAATAGCCCTAAAATCAATCTTCAGTAGGATTAAGGTGATCTGCATGTACTCTCTGTTGCCTGAAAAGATTAACTCTCTCAGAAGGGAGATAACACATCCAGGCTCTCTATAATATTTATGTAATACAATGCCCACCAAGTAACCAAAAAACTATGAGGCATGTTTAAGAAAGAAGAAGAACCAACTGAGCAAAAGCCAAGCAGAAACAGACCTACAGATGATTCAGATATTAGAATTATTAGACAGGGACATTAAAATAACTATGTTCAAGGAAACAGAGAAAGGCATGGAAGATTTCAACAGAAACTTGTAAACTATATGAGAAAGTCAAATGGATTTTATGGAACCAGAAAATATAGTATCTGAAATAA
The DNA here is from genome assembly GCF_046562875.1 of Panthera onca. Lineage (NCBI taxonomy): Eukaryota > Metazoa > Chordata > Mammalia > Carnivora > Felidae > Panthera > Panthera onca. Next base: position 147,598,308 of record NC_138346.1, read on the forward strand.
AGAATTCAATAGGTGGGTTTAATAGCAGATTAGACAGAGTAGAAAACATAATTTATAAACTAGAATACAGGTTAAGTTTAGAGTATTCATACCGGAGGGGCACTTGGGTGGCTCAGTCAGTTGAACCATGGACTTTGGCTCAGGTCATGATCTCAGGGTTCGTGGGTTTGAGCCCCACATCGGGATTTGTGCTGACAACTCAGAGCCTGGAGCCTGCTTCGGATTCTGTGTCTACCTCTCTCTCTTCCCCTCCCCTGTTCACACTCTGTCTCTGTCTTGGTCAAAAATAAATAAGTATTTTTTAAAAAGTACTCAAACTGGACTACAAGAAGAAAAAATATAAAAGTTAGGAAGAAGAGTAAAAGAGAGAAGTACGGTACAGTGAAAATGGGCAACATGTGTCTGGAGTTCCACCAAGGAAGGAATATGAATATGCGAGAGAAACAATATTTGAAGAAATAATATTTGAGATTGTGAAACTGAAAGGCATCAAACCACAGATTGATTAAGCTTAAAGAAAGACAAACAAAAAAAACTCAAGTATGGGGCCCCCGGGTAGCTCAGTCAGTTAAGCATCTGACTTCGCTGGGGTCATGATCTGCCAGTTCATGAGTTAAAGCCCCGCCACAGGCTCTGTGCTGACAGCTCTGAGCCTGGAGCCTGCTTCAGATTCTGTGTCTCCCTCTCTGTCTGCCCCTCCCCTGCTCGTGCTCTGTCTCTCTCTGTCTCAAAAATAAACATAAATAAATAAATAAATAAATAAATAAATAAATAAATAAAACTCAAGCAGGATAAATATAAAGAAAACTATGTATCAGAAACAATGTAGTAAAACATGCTAAAATCAAAGACAAAGAGAAAAAAATTTTAAGTAGGTAAAAAGGGGAGAAAAAACCATATTGCCTCTAAAAGAGCAATAATAATTCCTGGGGTTGATTTAGCACCAAAAAATAATGGACGCCAGAGAACAATAAAAGAACTCTTTAAAATAATGAAAGAAAGTTACTACCAATCTATAATTTTATAGCCAGTCAAAATATTCTTCAGAAATGAAGATGATAAACCCTTCTTATGCTAGGACTAAAGACATGCTCAAGAAATTATGAGGACATATCAAAAAGACACAGAAGCCAGCCTGACGGGGCTCCCACTGGCCAAATCTAGGACAACTGAAACATCAAAATAAGTAATGACACTAAGGGATTATACCTCATCAAGTAAAATAAGAATTCATGAGAAGATACTGTTAGTAAATGTATTATTGAATTAAAGTAGAATGTCAACTTAAAAATGTGGAAGGAATAATGGAGTGAGAAAATTGCCATTTTGCAACTGTATAGCAATAATTGATTCAGACAAGAATCATTAATGGATAATAAAACTACTTGGTGAAAATTTGATGAGGAAATAGGATATTTAGATGACCTCAAAACTTCCAACAAATTACTTATTAATTACAAAGAGTCATCACGTACCTTCTAATGTGATGCACTGAGAAAGAAGGGTACATTACTTATATCACATTTCTTCCAAAAATGTACAACTTGACTTTAAACATAAGAAAACCCAAAGTGAGAAGCAGCCTTCAAAGGATCCGACCGTACTCTTCTAAAAGGTCACTGTTATGGAGTTAGGGGATTGTTGCTACAGGTCAAACTAGAGATGATGAAGACATGAAATAAAACAATGGCGATGGAGATTTGGGGGAGGAATCAAATATATGAAATATAAACTCCACATTTTCAGCCTTTAAAGACTTCTTAGATGTTGCAGGAAAGGAAGATGAAGAAGTCTTAACTTTTCCGCTGGAGCTGGAAATCCAAAATGAGATTTAGAAGAGCACGTTGCACGACAAGGAGGGATGTATTCTGTCTTAGAAGTAGACCTATGTTCAGGTACCATCCCACAGAGATATCTGGTCAGCAGATGGGTTGAAAGATGAAAGAGAGAAAGATTGTGAAGATATCTGCTTGTAGGGAGGGGGTGAAGCCATTGATCAGGTGAGAGCACCAAGGTGAGCATAAATGATAAGAAGAGAAAAAAGATGTACCAAAGGACTGAGCAAAAAAGAGGAAGGGATAAGATTAAAATAATAAAATAAAAATAAAATAAAAATAAAATAGAATAAAATAAAATAAAATAAAATAAAATAAAATAAAATAAAATAATAAAATAAAATAAAATAATAAAATAAAATAAAATAAAATAATAAAATGAAGGGTCAGAGAATTTAGAAGAGAACTGGAGGGTTGCTGTCCAGGGAACCAAGAAAGAAAGAGTTTTAAGACCATGTTCCAAGCACATCAGCTATCAGCTATGCATACAGATCAGCATATAGAGATGACTCACAATCCCTGCCCCCACAACGTGTGCCAGAAGGAAAAACAAAAGTAACGCAAAACATTTAAAACCCTGAACATAGATCTATACAGCACACAATGGAAGAAATTGCAGATTCAGTGCAGTGGGAACACAAAGAGGAAAAACTCTGAACTCTCCTAAGATATTAGAGAGCATGTCCCCGGGACCCTGTGGAGTGTCTCTGGGTACCCTGGAATGAGTAGTTAGTGGGCATGGTGGCACTTGCATCATGGTGGCCATTAGTAAGCCCAGGATGACTGGTATGCTTGAGTATCCACCCTCATGAAGTCATGACAACTAGTGAATGGGGGTCTTACTGTTCACATTGTGAAGCCTGTACACTACCTTTGGCATTCAGTCACTTCTTTTATTAAAGAAAACCAAGAGAATCTTTCCTTTTCTCAGTCCCTTTTATCATGTTTGGCCTTTTTCTTACATTTTTGCTTGGAAACTATGAAGGAGAAGATATTTCAAGTAGGGAAATCCTGTACAAGGTCACAGAAACTTCAGGAAACTTGGTCAGAAATGCAAATAGTTTAGTGCCAGTGGGAGAGTAGCAGGAGATAAAATTGGAAAGAAAGACAGGAATCCAATCAGGCATACAACTGGTACTGGGAATAGAGTGGTGAAGGAGAGAGAGAAATCATAGAATAAATATACAGATAGTGCTTAATGCATGCCAGGTACTGTTTTAAATGTTCTCCACATATTAACTCATTTATCCTACATCTGAGATAGCTTCTATCATTAGGCTTATTTCATAGATGAGGAAACTGAGACACGGAGAGATTAAGCGACTTGTCTGCACACTTAGCATAGTTGGAGCTAGGGCTGGAACCCAGGCAGTGTTGCTGCAGAGTCTATCTTTGCCTTTAACTACCACACCCTAGAGCAGGAATCACACTTACACAATGACAGTATCGATAAGTGCTGGGAAAGAGAAGACGGAGAACCATTTCCTGGATGGAGAAACCTCAAACAAAATGAAAATAAGTGATCTTCCCATGATCATACCTCATCTATAGTTGAGCTGACTTCTAAATTTGGATCTCCAAACTCCCAGGCCGGTTCTGAACAGCTTCCTTTTCCCTGGTGTTGCAGCGTTTTCAAGGCATTTCAACTGAAAGTTGAGAAAGGAGTTAACCACCAGTCAACTGAAAGTGTCTTTACTGTGGGACAGAAATTGCTCCGGAAGGAAGGGCAACATTTCGGGTCATGCTTTGCTCATTAGAACTGTGTGACCCCAGGTGGGTATGTGGAACACTGTGCCTTGGTTTCCCCCTCTGAAAATGAGAGTGTGGTACTAGATTCCTGCTGTGGCATTGGCACCTCTCACATTCTGTGACCTTAGTGTCAGAGTGGCCTGTTAGTGGGGCTGTAGACACTTCCCAGTTACCTGGAACCTTTAAGACATTGGTTAGAGGCCACAGAATTCCATCACCTAAAAGAATAATGCATTCTAAATGTATATTATGCTCAAAAAATAGTTACCTTTGAAGGCATAAAGCTATATATCTGTAAGTAATAAACCAGTCCTGTTCAAATGAAGACATCTATAGCAGAACACTTTAAACTGTCAAAAATGTCTGTTCTGACTGGAGCTAAGTAGAACAAATACCTATCAATATATGACTGTGCCTAGCACCATGCCTGGCCATAGAAGATACTCAAATAATAGTCATGATTTCCCACTCTTCACCATCCATTAGCTTCTGTTCTCCATGCTTCTCTCCTGGTGGATGCTTTTTAATAAATTTGTTGTCCTGTTTATTTTTCGTTTATGAGTTTCGGGGATTTTACAATTATGAAGTGTCCCCTTCCAAAGCGTACCAGCCCCTTAGATTATTTCTTTCATACTTGTAAACACTTCCCCACTTTTGGAAAAAGACATTTTGCCTAATATCAACAGACATACCCTTCTGCAAATGGGCACATTTTTAAAGCATTTTTGGGGGCAAATTAGCATTGATTTGATTGAAGATACCAGGTTCAAAGACTTCAGCCTTTGGGAAAGTAAAAATGTTTGGGACAAAAATAGAAACTAAGCCTCACAGGACTGATTGGTATGTCTTTAGACATCTAACACTCTTAGACATCAAATGCATCATCATTGTGACATTGGTGAATATAAATGGGCTGGCAAAATCTTTTAGATGAGGAAAAATTGAGATTTGATTGATCGACTCTCTCTGTAATATAGATGGACTCAAACCTAAATGTAAATTCACACGTCCTGGAAACGTATAAAGGGATTCTCAGAACACTGTAATGTCATCAACTAACCAGCATTTATTAAGCACTAATTATTAAGCACTGATGCCAGTGGTATGTTAAGCATTTTATATATATATGTGTTTTAAACTTAATTCTTACAACAACCCTATGAAACATTTTACAAATGAAGAAACTTAGATTCAAGGGAGTTAAGTAACACCCAAAGAGTCAGTGGGAAAAGACAGGTGATCCAAAAAAGAGTGACTAACATCTGAAGGACTTGAATGAGGGGTGTTAAGACACCTCTCCTTGGGGTGGCTGCTATAACAAATCACCACAAGCTTGGTGGCTTAAAACAGCAGAATCAATTCTCTCACAGTTCTGGAAGCCAAACGTCCAAAATCAGTCTCAATGGACTGAAATCAAGGTGTCCAGAGAGCTCTGCTGTCTCCTAAGACTCTAGTGGAGAATTCATTCCTTGCCTCTTCCAAGTTCTGGTGGCCGCCGGCATGCTTTGGTTTGTGGCTGCATTGCTTCAGTCTCCAAGGCCAGCGTCTTCAAATCTCTCTTCTCTGCCTTCACGTTGCATATTCTCTTCTGTGTATGGACATCTCCCTCTGCTTCCATCTTAAAAAGATACCTGTGACTGAATTTAGGCACCACCGGGATGATCCAGGATAACTTCTCCATTTCCAGATCCTAAATTTCATCACATCTTTTGCCATACAAGATAATATTCACAGGATCCAGGGATGAGGACCTGCTTTCTGTGGAGGCCGTTGTTCAGCCTCCTCCGTGAGGAAATGACAATCTCCTTCATCTGAGATTTCCGGTTGTACCCGTCACTCTCTCCTGGACTTCATGATGCTTAACAACAGTAGTATATTTCACAAACCCTTGTCCACAGTTCTGAAATCCTAACAGCCATGAAAACTGAAATTTTTCTTTCATAAATTTGGTACAAATTCAGTGGCAGTGAAGGCTGTGCTAACTGTCCTGAGACTCTCTATGATCTTTATCTCTGTAGCATGAATGCTCATGCATTCACTACGGGAATATTAATTTCTTGTTACTGGGTGTACTACCGGGGATGGTATGGAATTTGCATTATCACTATTCTAAAATCTGAGTAGATGTGAACTCTGAAATACGTTTGGCCCCAAGAGTTTTAGATAAAGGTTTGTGTCCCTACAGTAACATAGGAGCTGGAAATCATCCCAAAGGATTTTGGAAGTGAGAGATCCTGTAAGACAGACTGGAAATTTCTCAAAGACCCTAGAGGATAGCAGGATCCTTCAGGGAGTTGTGGAACCAACACATTTAGGAATTCCTATGAGGTGTGGGGCGCCTGGGTGGCTCAGTCGGTTAAGCGGCCGACTTCAGCTCAGGTCACGATCTCGCGGTCCGTGAGTTTGAGCCCCGTGTCGGGCTCTGGGCTGATGGCTCAGAGCCTGGAGCCTGCTTCCGATTCTGTGTCTCCCTCTCTCTCTGCCCCTCCCCCGTTCATGCTCTGTCTCTCTCTGTCTCAAAAATAAATAAAACGTTAAAAAAAAAATTAAAAAAAAAAAAAAAGGAATTCCTATGAGGTGGTTAAAAAATGATTTCTAGGAAGATAATAAGAGTCATAGATTAGTGTGAGAGTAATGGGGACAAAAAAAGATGAGGTATTCAGAGTAACACGTACATCCCTTTGTCTCCAGGAAGCATCGTACTTAGATTGTTTGGATCTTTCAGATTTCCCCCCGTACCAGGGTTGGAGCCCCAGCACCCGACTCACACGCAGTATCTCCTGCTAGGATCGTGAGAGAGGGGGCCAACAGCAGGTTAGTAGCTGGTCTGCCTGGCTTATGTCCTGAAATCCTACACACAGAAGAGCCACTGCTGCAGGTTCTGTATAAAGCCCATTGGAGATGCGCTTCTCCTTGTCTACTTGAAGAGCCTCTTCTGAGCTCATAATCAGATCATGGATGTTAGAGCCAGGAGAATCTCAGATTGTAATCACCTTATAGACTCACTGTACTCATTGTTTCCGTATTGCTACAACTCCCACTACCACCATCACCATTTTTCCCTCTTGAATATTATCCAGCCTCCATTACACCTTGCAAAAATAGGTTCCAGTATATCCAGTTCCTTCCTTCCTTCCTTCCTTCCTTCCTTCCTTCCTTCCTTCCTTCCAACACACACACACACACATCTTATAAAGGAGATGCCTTCTACACCTTTGAGAGGATGGTTTCCTTATATATGTTCATACAAACACCCTCACTCACTCTTACCTTCTTTGGAAAGATCTAAATGCAGACCTTTGATCATCGTTACAAAAATAAAAATCTCACTTTTAATCTCTAGTGAGCATCTTAATATACTCTTCTTAAGTCAGCCATTTTGAATATGCATAACCTTGGTCAAGGAGAGCGTGGATAGCTGGAGAAGGTAAGGCCATCATGTCAATGAGAAAAGAAACAATACGAACGCCTTCATAAAGATGTGAAAAATCTAGTAGTATCATTTCCCTTTGGAAAAGATAATGTATTGTTTATGGAGATATTCAGGAAAAATTTATACTATCTCACTGGGTGATTCACTCAAGTTTGCCATAAACATTCCTCTCCTTTTCTGTTTATCATCAATATAAATGACATCCCTTCATTGTCTGCCATTTAGGTTGGTCTGGAAATTTTTTATGGGTATTAAAAAGGAATGAGAAATTTTACATAAGCAAACTTTTCAAAGACATAAAACATACTTTTATAAAAGCCAAAATGCGGAAATAAAATTACAATCATTTCAATGGAAATATTTGTGCTGCATTGGCCTGCTTTCGTAAGGAAGGAGTAGGTAGGGCTTGACTTCTGGCAATTTGATGTGCAGCAATTTCTCTTAATGGAGCTAGCTTACTATATCCATGTGATCAGCTATTAGCAGAGAGAACAGGACAGTGACAAGCAAGTGTCCCCAAGTGGTTCTGGTAGCAGCCTAACAGACTTCACAGAGTTCCCTGCCCCTTAGTCTTAGTTTGGTTGTCGGGTTCACTTCGTGCACGCACAGACCCCTCCCCAACATCTGCACCAGAAAGAGGCAGTGCTGACCCCTCAGGGTGTGTGAGGAAGGTGGTAGAGCTGTAACTAGTAAGACATGATGGATAACGTTGAGACCGAGTTTCTAGTGTGACTGAAAAAACATATCTGAAAACAAATTTTGTAAAAAATATTTTGAGCAAGTATACCAATATTTGAATAAATGCACAGCATCCCAAAGGAAATGGGGACTGCTCCTTAGAAGGAATAGAATCTTGGGAAGAGCACCAGCTTAGGAGTTAACAGGGCCTGAGTTCTGGTTCCTCATTCTGTCCTTTATTAACAGTGTCTATTGCTCAGGGAAAGGCATTTAATCTCACTGATCCTCAATCTTCAGGTATGACAGTTGATAATAGCCTTGCTATTATATATATAAAAAAACACTTTGAGACTACAATAGATTAAGATATAGAAAGTGTTTTTATAAATTCCAAAGTACAACACCAAATAAAGATTTGGCATTATAAATGAGACATTCTCAGTGCTTATTAAAGTGTCAGTCTCATTTCTTTGTAATCTCATAGGACGCTACTTCTCTAAAGTTTCCATTGAAAGAGTCAAACCTCTGGCAACTGTTAAGATTCCCTGAAACTTGCCACAGAGTTGGATCAAATTTGATTTTGGAAGAGGTTTCTACCATGTAAGGAAAAGCTCTGAGCTTCCTTTGACATTGAGTAGAGTAGCAAGGTAAGAGTCAGCATGAATGTGTGGCTTCTATGTGGTTCAAAGTCCAAATTCTGTGGATAATCTCAGGGTGGTAGTAGAGGATGATAACCCTGGTGAGACAGCAGAATAAGAAAGCAGAAAGACTTTATTCTTGATGGTAGCAGAAGAGGCAACATCTTGGCCTCCAACACTTTCTCCAGAAGCCATTATAAGCAAAAGAAGAGAGCCCCAATAGCCTCCAAGGTCTTCTCAGAAATGTCTGTGAAAACTTTCCAAAAGATTCCCTCTGATTCTATGATACCACAATTCCCATCACTTACCAATGAGAAAGAATGTCAGGAAATAAAATAATAACTTTGTTTAATATTTATGCTATTCCATCACATTAAATATAATTTATGCGATTGGTTTTTGTATTATGCTGTTTAATTATGTATACTTGAAGAGGCTTTATATTATACATGGTTATCATTTATAATTAATTAATTCAATATGGAGTTTGTGTTCATGCCTATAAAATGTTGGGCACAAGGCCCTGTGTCAAGAGCATAATCCTCCTCTCTAGATCATTCTCGCTTCAAGAAAATCGGGTTTAATTCACAGCATATTTTCTAGAAATACTTCATCTTAAATGCAAATACACCTTCTTTATACTGAACATAATGTAGTGTTTCCTGGATGGATTGGAGTCATCACTGTCAGCAAAGTGGAGAGAAAAAATGGTGGGCGGGGTGTCACCAGCACTGATTTTTGTAAGCTAGACTATCAAGGTTAGTTTCTCATCAAATTCTTCTCCTAAAGGTCACTGGTAAACTTCAAACTACAGAAACCAAGGTTTCTTTTTTCTTTTCATTCTACTTCATATTTCTAAAATAATCTCTTCTTTCTTAAAATGTTCCTTCCTTCTACTCACTCTCTGTCTTATGGGTACCCCTCTAGCTGGTCTTCCTCTCTATGCCAAGTTTGCTTTTCTTCCATCACTCTTTCTCTCCTTCTGCTATCCTGGACCTCCTGGGCCTATTTCTCTTCTTATACTGTTTGATCTCTTTGAAAAATCCCAACCACTCCCATGGCTCCAACTACTCCCTGTAAGATGATACCACCCAAAACTGTATCTCTATCCCTAACTACTTTCCTCATGACACTTATTTGGACACCAGTAGGACTTTTCAACTCAAATATTCCATAGATTTCACAAGTTTCAGTTTATCTAAAACACAGACAATTCATCTCTCCCCTCCTGTGAACTACAGTGAACAGCTTCATTATCCCTTCTGTCCCCAGGGTCATCAATTTCCGTCTTCCTCATCCAAATAAATCCTAACCATTCTACACTTGCCATGTCTTCCTAGCATCCTCTTCGCTCCACCACTATTTCCTTTGGTCCAGCTCTTATCTACCAACTGGAAGAAGAGAAGGAACTAACATTTTCCAGCGCTTATTGGGCACTCTATGCACACTTTCCATTCATTTCTTCAAGAACCATAAAACATTGGTGTATTTTCATCACCATTTTTCTGTTGAAAAACCCGGGTCTCAGAACGATTCTGATATTAGCTGAAAGCTACAGGGCTAAAGTGGAGCCTGAATTAATGTGTGACTGGAAATCTCAGTCCGTTCCCATCTCCCATCTTGGCACATCTCCCTCCTCCCAATCGGTCTCCCTGTCACTGTTCTCTCTTCTCCCTAGACCAGTTTTTCCAAGCACTGGTCTCAGGCATTTTTCATGGAGCAGCTCAGTGGCCCATGGGCCAGGTCTTTATGACTTCACAGTATTTTGGTCTACATTTAAAAATTTAGAACTTCCCACCTCCCAACAAATAAAACACCATCGACCTTGTCTTTAAAACATCAGGCAGTCCTGGAATGCTTGGTCCAGTTTCTCACACAACAATAATCAATCGACTCAACTCAAGTGCTGGCTGCTGCCTTTCGACCTGGCTGTCACTCCATATAATTTAATTGTATTACTTGTGTCACTCCATAGTCATTTGAGTTTGCAATCCCTGGTCTATGAGGACAGTAGTCAGCTCTAGCTGCCATGACAAAATACCATATACTGGGTGACTTAACAGAAATTTATTTCTCAAAGTTCTGGAGGCTGGCAGTCTGTGAACAGGATGCCAGCCTGTTCAGGTTCTGGTGAAAACCCTCTTCCTGATTTGCAGATGGATGCCTTCTCTGAGTGCTTGCATGGCCTTTCCTCAATGCATGAACAGAGAAACAGAAAGCTCTCTTCTTATAAGGCCACCGATCCTATTGAATTATGATCCACCCTATGAACTGACTTAACCTTAATTACCTCCTAAAAGCCCTATCTCCAAATATAGTCACTTTGGGGGTAAAAGCTTTAACATAAGAATTTGTGGGGGAAGGAGGGGAATACAATTTAGTTCACGGCAATGAACTGATAATAATTATTTTTGAGTCCCTACTATGTACCAAGTACTAAGTACTGTACATGCATTAAGTTCTAAGTACTATACATGTATACCTAATCTAATCTTTGCAAGTAATTCTATGTGATGGGGGTTTTATATCATTATCTCCAGTTTTCAGATGTGGGAGCAGAGAGAGGTCATGTAACTTCCACAAGTTTCACAGCTAGTAGGTGGCAGAGCTAGAATTTGAACCCAGGTTGTCATGTTCTTAACTTCTATCTAATGCTGCTTTTTAAACCCACCATAGTTTAAAAGTCCAGCTCCCTTTCCCAGCCTCAGCATTCACTGCCTTCCTCAGGTAAATAAAGCGCTAGTCATTTTCTGATTTCTCCTTATGGTTATCATCTTTCTCTTAGATCATGCTCTTTGCCTTCCCTAAGGTTTTTCTCTTCCTTGTCCTGAGTAGTTGTGCAGAAACTCACTCACCCTCCAGCACCCTGCCTTACTTTTATCTGCCCTGTGATCTTTTCATGATTCCTGAAACTCCTAACATCTCTGGGCCTTCACCTCTCAGTGTTCTCCAAAACTGTCATTCTTTATTCCTGCTATAAATATCACACAACCCCATTACAATATACGGTGTGTGTGTGTGTGTGTGTGTGTGTGTGTGTGTGTGCGTGCACACGCGTGTTTCTCTGTGAAAGTGGGGCCCACGTCTTTTCATCTTTGTCTCCCTAAAGCTGATATGCACAAGTACTTGAGACATGTTTGTTACAGTAAATTGAGTTGAACTGTTTTTACATTTTCCCCCAGTTTTATTGGGATATAATTGACATATAATGCTATATTAGTTTAAGGTGTACAACATAATGATTTAATATATATGTTAACCAGATGACTCCTGAAATCTCTTTGAGTCTAAAACCCTGTAGGTTTTACATATGTGTGTGAGGCATATACGACTGTTTGAAATGCCCTCATTCTATTGAATTTTTATAACTTTTTAATGAAATCCTTTGACTTTTAATTTTTTTCTCCTCCTTTATAATCAGGAAAATTGTTTTTACAGTTGATGTGGTTTTGACGGGTAGAAAGGGGAAGGACGGAGGGAGGCCTAAAAAGGGATGCTTTTTCTGGGGACTCTATGGTAGCCTAGCTGCTTGAAGTTTCTGGCAGTCTTATTTTTCACTGAGGTGAGATATTACCTGTTCTTAACTTTCTCTTCTATCACTTGGGCTTTCTTTTTTTTACCCCCAACAATGGAAACAGAAACCCAGAGCCAGCCAGGGGCGGATACAATTTTTGCAGAAGTCTGACTCAGGCAGCAGTATTATCCTGGCTGAGACAAAGCCTTACACTGAGTAAACCAAGTCTACTTGGTTCAACGGTGTTGGCTCATAAATCAGCCTCTAAAGTATGTTGGGCTGAGAGGCCTCATGTAAATACAGGACTTTACTACCCTTGTAACCATTTGATATATATTTCTTTCAGGGGGTGGATATGAGCATGTAATGAAAGGGCAGAATTCAGAATTTGGGAAGCAGGTAAGACAGCAGGCGAAAGGGAGAAGGAAAAGATCTGTGGAATATTTCAGCCATTTGTTTCAACTTGCAGCTTCTCCAAATGTCTCATCAGATAATAACTGATATTGCGTAACAATGTATTTTCCAGAGCTCTACCACAGGCATTATCTCATTTCATCCTCAGTGTAAGTGTATAAAGTATCACTATTCATGTGAACATCCTCATTTTACAAAATCTTAGAGAGATTCAAACACATGCCAAGGTCACAGAGCCAAGAAGAGTGGAGCCAGGATTTGAATCCAGATCCTTCAAACTCAACTCAGAGACTGTTCCCTTGAGACTTCAAAGTGTCAGATTTACGAAATCAACTGGCTGGCATTTCATTTTCAGTAATTCCATTTGGCCTCCTTCTGGCAGCAGGCCAACAGGAAGAGCAGTAAAAAAAATTCAGATCATTCCCAAGCTAAACTCTCAGTGTCAGAGGAATATAGAGCTAACTGGGTAATAATTAGCTACAGCAGTGGTGACAACCAGAGAATTTTCCCATTACTGTCTTACATGGTAACCTACTGGTATCCCTGCCCTTTGAGAAGCCATCATTTGGATAATTTCTTTAATCCCATCCTGGTCACTGCACCTGGTGGTCTTGCAGGAGGATTTACACTGCCCATGACCCACATGTGTTCATGGATATGTGTAAAATTTAGTTGGAACATAATACGTGGAAGACACAATGTTCGCTTATTGGATCAAATGATATCCTGTGAGAAATGTTAGCCCCTCACACTAGGAGAATTAATTTCTCACTGCTGTGCCCCTTCCTGCCTTTTTGTATGTGTCTTCATCTCTGTTAACTTTTACTATATTGTATTAAAAGAAATATTTTAAGGTCTTTATTCTGTTCATGTAGTTTTTGGTATCGGGAACTCTTTTATATTCAGTTTTTGCATTGCCACTGTCTAAAAGTACTTCCTGTTATTGGGGAGAACCCTTCTCCACACCTCAGATTCCCATGGGGAGAAATATTCATGAGTGCAGCATGCCAGGCTTCTGTCTGACTCCTCACTCCTCTTCCTTGTCCATGCCTTCCTGGAAGAAGAGGGGGGTAACTTCTCCAGTTGGCAAGTGTGAAGGGTAATTTCATGTGTCAACTTATATGAGCCTAGGTGCCCAGACATTTGGTCAAACATTATGCTGGGCATCTGTAAGAATGTTTCTGGACAACATTAACATTTGAATTTCTAGACTGAGCAAATCAGGTTGCCCTCCCTAATGTGGGTGGGCCTCATCCAGTTAATTGAACAACTGGATAGAACAAAAAGGCTCAGTAAAAAAGAACTCCTACCTGACTATTTGAGTTGGAACATTGATCCTTTCCAACCTTCATGCTCGTTCTGAAACATTGGCTCTTTTGGGGCCTCAAGTCTGTCGGCTCTCATACTGGAGGTACACATCCACTTTTCTTGGTCTCCTGCTTGCCTACTCTATATTTTGGGACTTCTCAGGCTTCACAATTGTGTGAGCCAATGCCTTATGATAGTCTTTTTATCTATACACTTATATACACCCTGTTGGTCCTGTTTCTCTGGAGAACCTTGATTCACACAGCAAGCTTGGCAGATGATCATGGGATGCTTCAGAAGAAGTCAGCCTGCCTTAAGGAATTCACATTCTCTCTACTGTGCTGAAAGCTTAGTAAACAAAGTCAGTAATAAGTTTAACTTAGAGAGTGATTATTATGTTAATAAGTCTATATGAGCATTTCTTCAATCAGCTTGATGAGTGATAAAGTTGATATTTTGATCTGCATCTTTCTGACTGTGCATCTATCTTTGAAATGGTTCTAAACATGAGGAAAGGAAGGGTGTTATTATTTATGGAGACTAAAACCCCAATGGAGATGCTTAAAAAATGTTTGTGTGGAAGAAATGGAAGAGTATATAATAGAATGCCTGACCAATACCCTTTGTAATGGTACTTCTAACATAGAGAAGATAGTTTTGCCCAGTGCTCCATGGGAACTGTATCTAATAATAGTCAAGAATATGCACATTTGAATCTCACAATGTGTATGTAGCATACATAAAAACCCTTTTAAAAACCCTTTCAAAAACCCTTAAGTTACGGGGGTGCCAGGGTGGCTCAGTGGGTTAAGCATCTGACTCTTGATTTCAGTTCAGGTCATGATCTCATGGTTCGTAGTTCCAAGCCCCACGTCAGGCTCTGCACGGGCAGTGAGGAGCCTGCTTGGGATTCTCTCTCTCCTTCTCTCTCTGCCCCTCCCCCTATTCACACCCTCTCTCCCCCTCTTTCTCTCTTTCTCCCCACCCCTCTCTCTCAAAATAAACAAATAAACATTAAAAAAAAAACCTTAGAGGTATGAATAATTAGAGGAGTCTCTACCCTTTAATGGGTAAGCATTATGGGCTATTCCATATGCTTCCTCATCTTTACATTTCTGTATATATCAGCACTTGACTTATAGCTAATCTTAATCTATTATTTAATTATGAAGTTTCCTTTGAAATGGCCATCCATAAAAATTACTCCTGCTTCTCCAGGACTTAGCAACCCTATTTTTCTGTATAGGTCTTCATGTTCAGGGAGATTGGAGAAAAAGAAAGAGAGAAAGAAAGAGTATGTGCATATGGTTGAAAAATGTGAAGATTTCCTATTGATTCTTAAAGAGAACTTGATAACGTACCCAGAGATATAATCCCAGTAATTCTCCTTATCTGCCAGTTCATTATAAAAAGAAATGGCATAGTGACAGACATAAGAGGACCAAAAAAGTGTCCAGAATATGAGAGTTTAAAGACATTAGTGCCCCACAGAAGCCAGTGAGGATAGAGTGCTATCATATGTTCTGTTTGGTTTACATCACCTGACTGGTAGCAAAAGGAGGGAGAGGGAAGGGAGGAGGGAAGAGAAGGCTACATATAACATGTAAGTTACAGATAAAATCACTTTGGGTTTTGAACACTTCACTCCCAGTTATTGGAACGGAATTTCAGGAATGATCTCTAATGATCATGACTCAGGAGTAAAACTCTTTCCCTCCTTCCTTGTGTTGAAACCCAGGATTCTACTCCAGGAAATCACCCACTGATGGGCCTCGCTTGCCCCTAACACTGCCACTAATGATAGCCTCCTCACTGGGAGCCTCACTAGAACTGCAGCCACTGCCAGAAACTTCTGGCACCAGCTTCCTCTCCAACTCAGCGTCTAATGCCATTACACGTTCTACAACAGCTGCCCCGATACCTCCGTGAGCCATTTCAGCATTTCAGAATGGATAAAGAACTGCCATTTACTTATGTCCAACACTAATCCAAACACCATCTTTCATGAAATGATCTAAATAAAATGGCCAACTGGGCTGACGATAGAAAGTTTGCAAATGAAGCTTTCAAGTAGAACTTCCCACCGCCACGTGCAACTGTATGCTACAGATTTCACACTTAGAAAGGGGGGCAGAGAGCAAGATGTTCACAGCTCTGCGCAAGCACAGGGCAGTGGACTGGTTTTTTTTCTTGTCTGGATGGTCCCTTTTGGCTCACCTCCTTCTGGCGGGCACTGTGTTATTGAGTGGTCACACACAGTCACAGACTCTCGTCCACAAGCAGTCATTATGACCTGCTTAGCAAGCACCTGGCGCACAGAGATAAATAATAATATACCCTCCTTTCTAACGGTCCAGCCAGCGAGGCAGATATTTACCCAGAGACATGCAGACACGTTTTGGATGTTCTGTCCGACCTCTACTCGGGGCAAAGTGAGGTTTCAAAGGAGAAAGTGGCCAACTGTCTTTGGGAAGAGGGAGAGGAAGAGGGCTAATCTCTGTGTGAGAAATAGGAATCTGGGATGGGCAGAGATGGGAAGGGAAGAGAAGGGGGGGCAGAGGGAATGAGTGAGGGGAGAAAGGGCGGCATGACCAAAAGCTGAACCCCAAGCTTTAAAAAAAGGCAAAACGCTTTTAGTGGCATGAATATCTAATAGGAAGTTTGAGGATTTATTTGCAAATCCCTTCATCTTCTCAAAATAATCAGTAAATTGTCCTACACACACCAAGACTTACATGACTTTTGTTGCTGTCGTTGTTAGTAGAAATTAAGGTAAAGAGCTAAATTTTATGCTTGGATCGGGGAAGTGCAGAACAAGAAAACATGATCCCTCCCCAGTGGTGGCAGGGCCATGGGCTGAGGCTGAGTCTCCTTTTCTGGAGGCTAGGCAATTAAAATTTCATTTGAAAAGAAGTGGGTGAGGTTGCCACGCAAACTAGTGAGAGAGTCATTTATTTGATCCACGCTCTTCATTTAGTGACGAAAAAACACAGGCTTCAGAGAGAGAGGGGCCTGTGTGAAGTCAAGCTCTAGCTCTTAACTGGCAGAATCAGACCTGGAGCCCACTTCTTCTGACCCAAAAGAAGCCAGGCCTCTGTGCGCTGTGGCACATTGAGGTTCGGCCATCTGCTAGAACTGCGTTATTTTATGGGAGCCCAAAGGTTCAAGGCCGAGTCTCCATCTCAACCTGGCAGCACAGCCTGGCCCAGCAAAAAAGAACACGGGCTCTGGGATCAGAGAGACTCCGTGGAATGCGCTGTGCAGTCCTGGCAAGTGATTTAATCTCAGTGAGATTAGATTTAAAATCACCGAGTGATTGAATCTCACTCGGGTTATCATCTATAAAGGGAACAATAACACCATGCAGGCAGGACTTTTTAAAAATTTAATAAAGCAATATGTGTAGAGTATACACCACATAGTAGGCAATGGATAAATGGAAGCAATTGTTATCGTTATCAAATAGAGACCTTTACAAATGTGCACAAGACTTATTTTTAAACGCTTTTCGATTAATTATAAGACTAATACATTTTCATTGTCAATAATGGAGAAAATCCAAAGGCATCTTAAAAAGAGAGAAAAGGATTTCCCACATTCCTCCTACCCCATAAAAACCACTGTTACATGTTGATGTATTTCAACAGGAATGATTTAGAATGTGCCATTTCTTGTGCCTTGTAACCTTCCAAGAGCACTCAATTTAGAATACAAATTTGGCAGGAATGCAGTCTGTTCCAAAACCAATTTCTTGTTTGTTTTTTTATTTTAGGGGTAGTGGGAGGAGAGAAATTATACAAAGATATAAACTATGTCAATATAAATATTATCACATTTTAAAATCATATTTTCATCCCTTTTTACAACTTGATTTGCAGAGTGCTTTATGATCCATTAAACAAGTTCCCATGTAGGATCTTCTTTGATGCCCATAATAGCCCTGGGCATCAGGTACCGGTATTATACACATTTTACAGATGAGGAAATTGAGGATCAGGAAAGTTAAATGGTTTACTCTAGTTTTTTCAGGTAGTAGGAGCTTGGACTGCAGCCTAGGATTTCTGACTCAGAGCTGGTACCTCTCTGTGCTAATTGTCCATACCAACAAGAAGTCTCTCTAATTAGCCTCAATCATCTAAACAACCTCAAAGATAAATCAGGAAAGAGCACAGGGAGCTAGTGAAAGCACAGGAGGACAAGTCAGGAGATCCTGGTGAAATGCCTATTTTCGGGATTGGGAAGTTACTCACCCTCTCTGGGTTTAAGCGTTCTTCATTTGTCGAATGAGAAGGGATGGACTCTTAGTGGCAGAGTCGGACGTTCTAACACTAAATTCTATTATTTTAAAGCACATTGAAAAACATACATCCTCCTAACTTGTAGAAACATTTTGACACGATGCATTCAAAACATTACCCTCTAAAAATCTAAAAGACAACAGCGAAACACCTTCCACCTAAAATGTCAAGAATCTCCAATCTGGCCCAAGTAACGGGATGGGAAAAGAGCTTGATTTGAAGAGCTACAGTTTCAAATTTTGGGGCCCCAGTTTTGCAGAGAGAAATCAGCCAAATAGGAGTATCTCTACGTTTGGAGTATATCCAAACGTGGTCATCTTTTTCCGAGAGTGTGGTGCTCACCCAGTTGAATCCTTGATGACTGCTTTATGATGTGATCTCTTGTTATTAGCTGTACATCAATGGGGGCCTTTCAGACTACTTGGGCCATTTTATGAGAGATGCTAAGATCGGCTAAATGCTTCTTGGGGAAGATGAGGGAAGAATCATTGAACTTAGCCGGATCCTCTGAATCTGAACACGGGAGGCTAAACTCTTAATCTGAGAAAGGTACATGTTGATGTGGTCTCCAGTATCCAAGACTGCAGCCAGGTAAACTCAGACACCGGCCCCTGCCAAACGCAGTTGGCGCTCATGTCCTCCTGATGCTCAGACTCAGCTGATCTCAGATGGCAGCAGCTTGTGCACTCCAGGAGAACCCAGGCAGGACATGGGGCCAGCTGCTGAGCGGCAGAGGGAGGGGCACCTTGTGGCTCTCTCCCATGCTTGAAACCACAAGGCCCTTCTTGTGAACACACTTCATTTCCCAGATTGCTGAACAAACTCAAAGGAGATGGTTTTCTGAGCCATACACTTAACAAAATAATCGTGCTCTGTCTTTGCGTTGTATTCCCATTTCTCAGCCTGGCATTCAAGGGCCCTACATCTCTAGATGACCTCTCTCTCCTACCATTCCCCTCTCAGGTTTGACTATCCTGCCAGGATGAACTCTGTTCCCCCCTTATGACCCCTCTCCACAATGGAAATAACTCCCGCCTCCTTACCACCTATCCAAGGCCTTTACATCCTCCAGATCTCAACAACAGTCATACATCTTCAGGAAGCCTCCCCTGGCCAGCTAACATACGTTGACAACTGCCCTCTTGGATGCTTACAGCACCTACGCTCTGTGCCGTATCTTTAGCTCTTAATCACATGCAGTCCTGCCCGTGTGCACATAAAGCTCATCAGCTCAGCTAGGTTGTCATTTCCTTAAGAACGAGCACTCTGCCAGAGAGTCCTACGGTGCCTACAGACAGAGGCAGAAGAGTATGGAGTTGAGAGGCCAGGCTTTTTTGACGATGCCTCGGTGTGAACGCCAGCCATATTCCTCAGTGGTATATGACCTTGGTCAGGGGCCTAACATCTCTGTGAACCTCTGTTTTCTCATCTGTAAAATGGGGACTATGACAGTACTTGCCTCATGAGGTTGGGTGGAGGATTGTAGGAGTTTTTCAGATACCATGCTTAGAATGGGACCCGGCACATCTTAAAGCACGCAATCAGCGTTGGCCATTGCATGTAGGAAAGGCTCAACCTCCCAGAGGCTCCATGCCGTGGGCCCTGGGATACACATATACACCAATTCCATCAGACAGTGGGGAGCGGGGGTGGAGGGCAGACCTGGACTCAAATAATTAAACTACAACATGATCAGCATGATCATAACGGAAAGGATGAAAAACGGCGCATCCCCTGGTACCCGACACAGGGCATTGCTATACTAGGTGCACAGTCCGTGAGGAATGATGATTTGATTTGAGTGGTGCTGGTTGAAATCTATTAAGTTAGTAATCACATACACAGTACCTCAAAAGAGTCCTTTAGTGGCTTTATAATGCAGAAACCACAGACGGGTTCAATTTGGCAGTGTTATTAAGCAAATAAATGGATTTTTAGATATTTAACTTCTAATCATATGTGAACTTCAGGAAGCTAAATGCTCCAATGACACCGCTAAATACCTCTTTGTTATAAAGCCACGGTCTGACTTTTGAGGCAAAGTTGAGGGCCTAAATTCAACCCCATTAGTTCATATTTTGTCCAAAATGCAGTTTATAATGAAGCCAGCAAATTAGGTCCCTTGACCATAAACCTCACAGAAGGAAAGCAAACAGAGCATGAATCAAAAGGCTTTAGACAGCAGTTGGCTATTAGTAACATATAAATTAAGTGTAAAATCAAAGGGGGGGGGGTAAGTTCAGTGGTTATGGTCTCCATGCAACTTAACACAAGCAAGCTGAATACAAATAATAGTAACAGTAAGAATAATAATATAAATTCTTTTGTTACGCTTTTGACAAAATGACAAGCTCATAAAGTTTGAGTGAGCCTCATTTTAAATTTGCTGCCACTGTCCCTAACTTGTCAGCTGCCTGTACCAAGTTCGGAAAGCCCATATGGTGTCGAAACATCACAAGCCACTCGGAGACCTCCTCTGTATTTTTGAACAATGGGGTGAGTCACGGTTAGCCACAAGTGTGATTCTATTACCACTGGCGGTTTGTATCACCAAACTTGTACAACTCTGCCTGAATCACATTAATTAAGTTTTGAGTGCTGCTATTTAAAGTTACTTAATTCTTCCCTAGAGTTACATGGAGTGGGAACGTGGCCCGCTGCTTTCAAAGGAGTTTGGAAACTCACACGCGGGCCCAATTGTTTTTCTACATATTTAGAGATTGTTAGAACACAGTGCAATTGCTCTGCGAACTGTAGAAGCTTCTTCCCAGTCTCTGCGGTCTATTGGCTAAATTTATATTGACGGATACTTCAGAGCATGGATTATTGAGCTAATAGACCACAACGACTCACTATTGTGTACATCAGAAGCGTCACGCCCGCTTATAAGGCAGATCTGTTCCATGTGACTGAAAAGAAAGAGATACAACAGAGAACACTTTGGAAAAGTCACCTCACAAGCCCTGATCATGTTAGTCTTATAAAATTATCTGTCGAGAAAACATGGAGTACTCCAAGAACACTCATACCTCATAATGGCCTATAAATGTTTTTGTAAGAGCTCCAAAAAAGTGCACAACCAGTACATTTCTGTTTTCTATTTTTGTGCCTTGAAAAAAAAAAAAAAGTAAAAATAGCCAAAGGGCTGGGATTTTTTTTTTTTTTCCGCC